>NC_138189.1:90840627-92234431 GCF_964194105.1 Spermophilus citellus | reverse complement strand
AACTTTATTTTATATTCCAGTGCAACTTTTTTAATCAAAATAACACTATTCATGGAACCCAGACAATAAAAAAGAAATATGAACATAGTATAATAATAGTTATATTGTCCTGTATTAACAGAGTTGTAGATTTATGGACCAATGTCAATTATTCAAGCTAAAATTGAATATATACATATATATATATATATATATATATATATATATATATAGAGTTAATTTAATAGAAAAATGCAATAATTTATAAAAGACTTTACATAAATGGCAAAATGAAAAACAAGAGAGTTTATGTATGTGTGTGGTGGGGGAGGAAGGGAGAGGAAGGGAAAGAGAAGAAAGTGGATAATGTCAGAGGATTCAATGACTACCTTGAATGGGTTCCAGAACCTTAGAGATGACCCATAATTTCAGAAAACAAAATAAACAAAAAGTACAGGCCAGTGCTGATTCCAAGCAGCAATGATATCATCATAAAACAAATGATAATGGATCAATTTTATTATCTAGATATTATGCCTATTAAAGCCAGGTATTCCTGAGGCCACTTTTTTTACAACCAGCAAAACATCTTGCTTTTATATTTATCTGTGATATATGAGAATTTTCACATATAAGTAAATGGGTTACCTGATGGGAAATTGAACCGGCATCTTAAATTTTCACTACTTGATGTTATGGCTTAATGTCACTCTAAATCAACTTTGTTATTATTTGATGGTTATAAAGTAAAACTATCACCCAACACAATAAGTTATATGACCTCACTCCATTCTCTCAACAGGATTTCTTTATTCAAATTAAGTAAATTAAACACTTAATATTGAAATATTTGTTAACTGTGTGGTTTTTTAATGTAAAGACTTCAAATACATTTCAATCCTATTTTTAATTTTACTAGCTATCTTAGTTTTCCTAAATCATTGAATATTTAATCAAATGACTATATTTCTTTCAAGTAACTGCATTAACTATCTCTAAATTATTTTTGCTTTATGCTTTTGAGGTTTAAATATACAAAGAATACAAGATTCTTTATTCTTCTGGAGGAATATGGTAACAAAAATAGTTGTTCCCTTGGAGTGTTATTATTCTTTTTCTTCCTTTACTGGTGGATAAAGTGGGCTGTATTTACACCTTTTCTTCTAGTAACCTAGCTAGGACTAACAGGAATTCAACACAATTGCTAGTAGTAAAAACTAGTTGCAGAACATATATTTTTATCACTCTTCATTTTGTTTGATCACGGTCAACATTTCTTTCTCCATCACTGTACGATTTTAAACAGGATAGGTTACATTCTATTACTCTCACAATTTATAGTGCAGTGGTTTTCCTATTCTTTCAATGTAGTATATTCATCAAAACTCCAGTTATTACTTCTGCTTCCATAAGTTTTGCTTCCCTTTAAAAAAATTATTTTAATTCCCACTATATATTATGTGTGGCTATTAAATACACATCTGGTCTGGAACTTTTTTTTTAGTCACAGTCCACTGGAAGTTGCTTAATGAACCTCTCTTGTCAAATGCCTCTTAAAATATCTAACATGTAATTCTTTTCCATCTCAAAATCAGCACCTCTTCTGGTTTTCATTTTCTTATAATGCTACTATTGCTTCTAATACTGCACTGGAGGCTTAAAATTTTAAGGTTATGATCACTTGCCTGCTATGCTTTCAAGAACTTTCCCCATGATCCATTTCTTTGTATTTCTATTACCTTTCGTCATTTCACACATTTATTAAACCAATCTTAGATCACAATCAATAAAAACTCAAAAATCTTCAGTTATATGCATTATGAAATCTTCTGGGACCTCTCTCTCATGTAATTTTCAAAACTATCTTCCATAAATTCCCTTATTCAACCTGAGTTCAAATCATATCAAATGGAATCAAGTTGAACAAAAATAACTTTTTTTTCTATGTGTGTATTCTGAATTGTATCCTTTAAGGGGAATGAAATTCTTCTTGTTTTTCATATATACATATTCAAATTAAGCCTACAATTGAAGCCCTGGAGCAAATACTGTGTTTTCTTCTATGTCTTAATGATTTTACTCTTACCTTCCTAACTCACCAGTATTTTAAAACTAATAGTTTCTTTATAAGGATTGTGCCTAAAGGCAGTCTTCCTTAAGTATATTATTAACACCATTTAATTAAATTCTGCCTTTGGTATATTATTGAAGGACTATATTTTAAACTGAACTTAAGAATAGTCCATACTATTTGTACCTGCCACCAATCTACCAACCTATCTGTGAGGCCATAAATAATTTATTAAATAAATGACTCAATTAGCTGCATTCATTATGATGGTTAATTATATATGCCAACTTGACTGAGCCATGGGGTGTCCAGACATGTGATCAAACATTATTTAGGGAAGAAGTTTCTTATTAGATTGTCATTTGAATCAGTAAAGGAGTCTGCACTTCTTTTATTGTTATGTTGTAAGAAATTATAGATGTTTTGACAATTTTTCTTAAACCATATACTGAATTCTAGCAACTATTTTCCTGTTTTTCAGTTCATCGTTTTGTTTAATGCTAAATATAGTTTATATATTTTTAAGAATTTTAAGAACACCCCAAAATCTTCTGAATGTACAATTTTAGTTATAAATTATGTATTGTTTGGGGACTTAATAGACATTGTTTTAGATAATTGGATGGAATGCTGTGGTGGATATACTACTACACAGGTGTGACTGAGTGTCCTGCTGCATACCCAGGATAACATAGAAGTGGTGTCACAAACTAGAATCTACAATTCTCACTATTTAGAGAGCATTAATGACATACTGTGTACGTATAACAGCTTCATGCACTATAATAACCCTTAAAATTAAACTATTGGGATTGCTATAGTCTGTCCTTATTTTATTTTTTATTTGTGTGCCAGGATTGAACTCAGGGGCCCTCGACTACTTAGCAACATCTCCAGTCCTATTAGGTATTTCTTTTTTTTAGAGACTAGGTCTCACTGAGTTGCTTTAGTGCCTTGCTTTTGCTGAGGCTGGCTCTGAACTCTTAGTCCTCCTGTCTCAGCCTCCCAAGCAGCTGGAAGTAAAGGTCCAAGCCACTGTGTCTGGCTTAGTCTGCACTTCTTAATGTGGAGAAGCTTCATCCAGTCTATTGAAGATCTAAACAGTGAGAGTGAATTCTTAACTGATTGAAAGAGCTGACACATAGGTCTTCTTGCCTTATAATTTAAATTTCTCTTGGGTTTTGAGCCATCTTTTGACTAAAACTCACTTATATCACAAACTCTCCAGGATGCTAACCTTGCCAACTGCATATCTTGGGACTTTCCAGCCTCCATAATCAAGAGATCCAATTTCCAATTCCTTACAATAAAGCTGTATCGGTCTCTCTCTCTCTCTCTCTCTCTCTCTCTCTCTCTCTCTCTCTCTCTCTCTCTCTCCCTAGATACTAACTAATAAGGATTTTGATTCTGAATGTATTTTAGTGGAAGAAATTTTAAGATGTCTTCTAAATTGATGCTGAGATTGCAGTGTTGGCTCTGTAATTTGATTAGATTTAAGGCACGAGCAGCTAGCCTCACAACAATAAGGAGAGCACCGAGAGCCCATTACATGGCCTGGTAATAGAGATACACAAAATATCACCACTGAACACTGCTAATCTACAATCTATAAGAAAACATAGGAGCTAGGTATCTGGGTATATGATACTTTAGGAAATTTTTAGCGAAGTAACAAGTATAATGAGATTGACAGTTTGCTGATAATGGTCTCTGGATAAAGGGGAAAGGAAAAGGATGAACTCAAGTATTCAAATTCCCTCCTTAAGTACCACAGCCATGTAAATTACATGAAAACTTCAATGTGTGACCCTCAGGGAAAACCTTACCTCATGTATGAGAAAAGAGTAATGCCTTCTCCTGAAGCATTTGCCTTGCATGTAGAACAGTGCTGAGAGTCTCCTCAGACTCCATTCCCCCTTCCTTCCTTCCTTCCTTCCTTCCTTCCTTCCTTCCTTCCTTCCTTCCTTCCTTCCTTCCTTTCTTTCTCTCTCTCTCTCTCTCTCTCTCTCTCTCTCTCTCTCTTTCTTTCTTTCTTTCTTTCTCTCATTCTTTTTTTTAATCTATAGCTAAAGTTCAAACAGCCTCCTAAAGGTAAAATACAAGGTGTGATTCATAAGGAGGTGTGCTACACTCCAAAGAACTATGTGATTTTTCTAGTTTGGATAGTAAGAAATCCAGGACACATGTGTGATATGAATATTAATGGAGTTGGGTAATGGTAGAGGGAAGCAAACTTGGATCAAGCTGAATTTAGTGATATGAGCTCACCCAGAAGAAAATCTCGGGAAATTAGAAGCGTTCTCATAGATTACTTGATTGATTGGCTATAACATGGACCAAAAGGTTATACCCATCATCTGTGAGCTGAAAATGCCTTACCTGGCATGATTTAATGTAGAGGAAATTATTCAAAGTTCTAGGGAAGTTGAACTGTTAGTTTACTTAGGCACACTAGGAGGACCCAGAAGACAAGCCTTTCACCAATACTATGGTACATAAATGGGAGAATGGAATCTTGACATCCCTGAAGAGTTCTGTTACTGATCTTTCCTATAGCCCAGATCTTGTAGTGGTAAATGAAGTGACCGAATTGGGAAACTTAAAAATATTAGGAGTAGGCCAGGGCTGGTGGCACATGTCTGTCATCCCATGGCTGGGTTGGTTAAAGCAGGAGGATCATGAGTTCAAAGTGAGTTTCAGCAACTGAGCGAGGCCCAAAAAGTAACTTAGCAAAACCCTTTCTCAAAATAAAGTATTAAAAGGGTTGGGGATGTGGCTCAATGGTTAAGAGCCCCTGGGTTCAATCTTTGGTAACAACAACAACAATAAAATAATTAGGAGTAAGCAGATTCCCAGAGAGCAGGAGTTAAGTGTTGGTATTCAACTACAAAAAGCATGGTTACTGTAATGGATTGAAGAATCAAAACAGGAAACAGAATACTCCTAATACATTCTTGGTTGATCCTAGTATTTCTGCCAGAAGTAGAATCAATAGGGAGCCTATACTAAATTCATACTTAACCTGTATAAATAGAAGAGTGTTAGGTTGAGTAAACAAAAGTCTAACCTGAATAATAAAAACAAAGTAAAGTTCCCCAAGTAAATTTTCAGACCTTGAGTCAGTTGGCAGCCTCTGGAAGGGGGAGCAATTATTGAGGAACGATTCCCCACATCTACACTCCCCAAAATTTATACTACTAATATTTCTTCAGGCCATCCTCACATAGACTTACAGCCGTTTACTAGTGTAATTGTATTTTGAAGAAAATGAAATAATCAAACCTTTTATGGACTGCTGGGTACTTGACTTTGAATTAGCACATTCTAAGAGACCCAAAATGTGACTTGTCCCTGAGAAGCATAGCTATGGAGTGTCTGGTGGAGGTCAGGTGATCAATGGCATTTTAGCTCAGGTGCATTTCACATCAAGTTTAGTGAATCCCTAAATTCATCCTGTGATCATTTCCCTAGAAGTAAATGCATAATTGAAATGGATTTACCTAGCAGGTGGCAGAACACACACACTAGTTTACTGACCTGTGGTGTCTGGAATTTAGGACTGACTATATCTAAGGAAATTAGTAAACCAAAAGCAATAGCACATTCCTGGAGATTTTGCAGAGATAGTGTCACCATCAAGATCTTGAAAGATGCCGAAATGGTGGATTTTACTTCATCCTTATTCAACTGTATCGAAGCAGATGGACCTGGGAAAAGCTTAGCCAGGTAATGACTCCAATTGTAGCTGCTGTAACTTATGTGATTTTATTGTTTGGGCAAATGAAAACATGCCCTTGTACTTGGTATGCTGTTACTGATATGGAAAATGCCATTTTGTCCACTTTTGTCAATGAGGCCTACCATAAACAGTTTGTTTTCAGTTGGCAAAGCCATCAGGCTACCTGCACTGTCTTACTCTATGGATATATCAACTCTTTAGCCTCTGTCCTAATTTAGTTCACAGGGAAGTTGATCACCCTTCCCTTTCAAAAGTCATCCCATTGGCCATGATATTGATAACATTAAATTGATTGGGCCTAAAGAGCAAACAAAATAAACTACTCCAACCTATTGGTAAAACATTTGCAGTCAGAGGGTAGAGAATAAAACCAATGAAATTTCATGGGCATTCTACAATAACTTAAAATTTTAAGGGTCTAATGGTATGGGACATGTTGAAGTATCCCTAATAAGGTAAAGAATAAGTTGTTATGTCAATGTATTACACATTTATGCATGTTACTCTGCCGTATTTACTGACATGAAAATTTGCTAGTTTTAAGAAGGGTGTAGAATAAAAGGTGGTCTGCAAAATGTCCAGGTTTTTATACAAGCCATTTTGCTACTTAGGCTGAATAAGCCATAAGATCAATGGTGCTTGAAGTGGCATTGGCTGATAGGGATGTTGTTGATGCCTTTGTCAGGCCCCAATAAATGATGCCAGCATAATCCCTTAGGAGTTTGGAGCAAAGTCCTGCTCCTTGTGGATAATTATCTCCTTTTGACTAACAGTTCTTGCCTATAAGAGGACCTTCGTAGGTCTGAGAGTTTAACCATTTACCACCAAATTTCTTTGCAACATTAGCTGTCTATCTTGAACTTGGTGATATCTGTCACATCAAGCTATAATGTTGGATGTGTACAGCGCTCCATCAGTAAATAGAAGCAGTATGTAAGAGATTTGTCCAGAGCAGTCCCTGAAGGCTTGAGTAAATTACATGAAGAAGTTGTCCAAGGTTCCAAGTGATATATACTGCTTTTTCTCTCCCCGCCTGCATCTAGAGCCTGTTGAGAATTCTCTACATTCAAGCAACAGAAAATCTGAGGACTTGCTTGGTTTACAGATAGTCATGCATCATAGGTGGGCATCACCTGAGAGTGGACAGATGCAATACAATGGGCCTTTTCTGGGAGATCCTAAACTCCAGTGATGAAAACAAATCCTTCCAATGAACAGAATTTCAGTGTTCCTGGTTGTTCACTTTGTTTGGAATAGAGAAATGATCCATGTTTGACTAGATGTTGGATAGTAAAAGAACTGGAAATAGCATAATTGGAAAATTGGTAGCAAAGAAATTTGGGGAATAAGTATGTGCATAGGTCCATCTTACTGGGCAAAAAATTTGAAAGTATTTGTGTCCAATATAAATGCTAATAAAGGGTGACCTCAAGAGAAGAACATTTTTAACATTCAGAAAGATAGGATTAACTGTTCTGTGAATACCAGTCTTCTTCCCCAGATATTGCTGTCATTGTCCAAAGGGCTAATGAATAAAGAGGCCATATAGTATGATAGCATGGGTAAAGCTTATTTATGGTTGCCATGTCATGGATTCAAACCACCCAGGATAATTTGGCTACTGCTATTACCAAGTGCATAATCTGTCAGAAGTAGAGACCAACACTGAGTGCCTGATATAATATTAATTCCCCAAGTGATCAAACCATTACTTGATTGCATGTTGATTACATGGGACCACTCCCATCACGGATGAGGCAGTGCTTTCTTCTTACTGGAAAAAAAAATGTCTAGAAAAAATATGGATTTTACTTCCTACGTGCAATGCTTCTTCTAAAACTTCCATCCATGGATTTTTGGAATACTTTATCTACAGTCACCATAAACCATCAATGCTTATTTAACAGCAAACAAAGTGCAGTAATGGGATTCTCATGGAATTTACTGATCTTACCATATTCCCTACCATACTGAAACAGTTGGTTTGATAGACTAGTGGAATGGCCTTTTGAAGACTTAGTTGCATCTCTGGGTAGGTGATAATACTTCTCAGCTGATGCAAGGTTCTCTGAGTAGGCTGTATAAACTCTGAATCAGTGTTCAAGATGTAGTGTTATTTAGCCAAGATTCATGGGTTCAGAACACCAGGGGAAGAATTGGAAGTGACACTGCTCACTATGATCCCTAACCACCTGCTAGCAATTTTTTTTTGCTTCTTATTACTGCAGTGTTATGGTTTGCCATTCTAGAGGTATCAACTCCAAAGGAAGAAAGGCTTCCACCAGGATATACAGCATGATTCCATTGAATAAGATGCTCCCTCCCAGTCACTTTGGGCTTCTCAAGCTTCTGATTCAATAAATAAGGGAGTTCTGGCTTGGGAAATTGTTTCTGAATGTCAGGGGGGATTTTGGAGTACTGCTCTATGATGGACGTAAGAAAGAATACGTCTGGAATAGAGCAAATCCCTTAAGTTGTTTCTTAATATCAGCTTGCCTGTGATTAAGGTGAATGGAAAACTGCAACAATCTAATCTGAGAAGGACTGTTAATGAATGACCCATTACCTTCAGGAAAGAAGGTAAGTCATCTCACCAGATAAAAACATGTGACTGGGAGGTGCTTGCTGAACACAAAGAGATTGTATACTCAGTAGTAAAAGAAGGTATTTACAAATGTACCTACCACCATGTCGCCCAATCCAGTAGCAAGGACTGCAGTAGGCATGAATATTCCTCCTTATTTTGTTAAGTATATGTGTGTATGTTAAAAATTAGGAAAGATTTTTTTCTATGACTAACAGATCATAAGAATTTATGGTTCTATTAAGATAATTTTATTGTTTAATTAGTTACTTGATTTTCACCTATAAAATGGTTTCAGTTACAATTAAGTAATTCAAACAGTTGTCAGATATTTGCTAAGTATTAAGGAAGAACATGCTATTTTAATAAAGCAAATTGGCTTTTTAAAATCTCCATATATGTTGATGGATTGCTATGTATTCTCTTTTCTTAGTGATATTTTTGAATTTTATGGAATATAATTATACTTCATAGCAAAGCTCATTCAATTTGTTCATTTCCCTCATTTCTTTTATCCAACAAACATTTCACTAAGTGAAAAGCCATATTACAGGTGACTATTTCTCTTTACACATACAATAGTCTTTGGTCCAGAGCACTTCTTTATAACATTCCTTATCTCCAAATATTATCTTCTGACATAGTGACAGTGAATTCTCAGACAACTCATACGTAGGTCAGTTTGTGAAGGAACAGTTATGAATATGATTTTTCTTGCCACCTAATTTACTGCCTTGAAAACAATTTTATTTTATAAAAAGTATGTATTAAAACATTCAAATGATAAGAGATCAATCCAGTATAACAATGTGTTAGTTATATCATAGAAAGCCTTGGTAATTTTAAATAATGGGGCACTAGTTTATCACAGTATCATCTAGAACAGGGAGTCATATTTTGGATTAGAGGTCATCCAAAAGCAAACCAAATTCCCCTAGTAACAAATCATATAAGCTATTTCTAATTGCTTTCACACTGAGGGCAATGAAGGTAGTAATATTGGTTACATTAGTTAGAAATTCTTTTCCACAATAAATTTAAAGAAGAAAAATTTATTATATATTTATTATATTAAAATGGACATATTGTCATATCATATAGGTATATATATTAATATGTGATTGAACTGTAACACAAATGTCTCTTAAGGTCTACTTATTTTTTATAGATTAAAAGGCTGTTAAAGCATGGACATATCATAAAACTTTACCATACTGAAAATAATATAAATTGATGATTACAAATCAGATTAAACAAGTAATAATTTATACTCACAAGTAAAGCTGATATTTCATTGAAATCAGTTAGCTATCATACATTAAATGCTCTTAAGCAGAAATTTCATCACGTTAACTAATATAATGTGTAACAGATTTTTTTAGAAGATAGAGGTAAAATTCTTAGTATAAAATTGAAGTAATTTTAGTTTAGTTTATGGAATCCTTTTTCCACATGAACAATATGAAGGCTGCTACATTTAAGAACTTTTAACAATATGTATTTTAAAATTGATGATTTGTTTTAGCAAGCAATTTCAGCTACATTACTTTTACTTTAAATTATTTGTTTGCAAATAGGGTAAAAATGAAGACAATTCAGTTATACAGAGAGTTTCTACAATTTTTGCATTGAAATAAGTAATTTATCCCTGAATGCAAGATAGACTATAACTATCCATTATCACTTGGTACTTTGGGCAGAGTTTTGTACAACATCCAGGAACCAACAATATCTCTGTGGCATATGTGTCATCTCATATTATTATATGTGACAGATGTGTGCCATTCTATATTATTTTCTGAGGATTGTAAGGTTCAGACTATTTAGCTGATAAATTATAGGACTATGACAATAAAGCATGGAAAGCTCATTGTCCATGTCAAATAAAAATATCTATCATTTTGACAATACTGATTCTGCCTATTCAAGAACTTGGGCGGTTTTTCTACTAAGATCTTCTTCAATTTCTTTCTTCAGTGTTCTATAGTTTTCATTGTAGAGGTCCTTCACATCTTTCATTAGGTTAATTCCCAGGTACTTTATTTATTTTTTGGTAATTGTGAATGGTTAATTCTAATTTCTTTTTCACCTGATTCCTTATTGTGGTATAGGAAAGCAATTGATATATATATATATATATATATTGATTTTGTATCTTGCTACTTTACCAAATTTGTTTATTAGCTTTAGATATTTTCTGGTGGAAGTTTTGGGACTTCTAAATATAGGATCATGTCATCAGCAAACAGGGATAATTTGACCTCTTTTTTCCTATTTGTATTCCTTAATTTCTCTCTCTTTCCTGATTTCTCTGGCTAGAATGTGAAGGACTATGTTGAATAGGAGTGGTGATACTGGACATCCTTGTTTTGTTCCTGTTTTTAGAGAGAATGTTTTCAGTTTATGTCCATTCAGTATGATGTTGGCCTTGAGTTTGTCATATGTAGTCTTTCCAATGTTGAGATAAGTTTCTTTTTTCCCTAGTTTCTCCAGTATTTTAAATGTAAATGGGTGCTATAATTTATCAAATGCTTTTTCCTGCATCTATTGAAATAATCATGTGATTCTTGTCCTTAAATCTCTTTATGTGATGAATTATATTTATTGATTTTTATATGGTGAACCAATCTCGTATGCCTAGGATGAAATCCACTTGATGGATGATGCACTATCTTTTCAGTGTGTTTTTGTATGCTGTTTGCCAATATTTTATTAAGAATTTTTCCATTTATATCATCAAGAATATTGGTCTGAAATCTTCTTTTCTCGATGTATGTTTGATTTTGGTACCAGGGTGATACTAGTTTCATTGAATGAATTTGGCAGTGTTCACTCCTTTCCTATTTCATGGAATAATTTGAGGAGGATAGATGTCAGTCCTTTTTTGAAAGTTCTGTGGAACTCAGCTGAGAATCTGTCTGGTTCTAGGCTTTTCTTTGTTGGAAGGTTTTGATGTTCTCTTCAGTTTCATTGCTTAATCTTGGTCTATTTAACTATTCTATATCTTCATGGTTTAATTTGGGCAGTCATATGTCTCTAGGAATTTGTCAATATCTTCTACATTTTCTAGTTTTGAGGTGTATAGATTTTCAAAATAGTTTGTAATGATTCTCTGGATATCTGTGATATCTGTTTATGTTTCCTTTTTAACCTCTAATTTTATTAATTTGAGACTTCTCTCTTTCTTTTGGTTAGTATGGCTAAAAGTTTAGTAATCTTGTTTATTCTTTCAAAGAATCCAACTTTTTGTTTGATTGATTCTTTGTATTTTTTATCTTCAATTAAATTTATTTCATCTCTAATTTCAATAACTTCTTGTCTTCTTTTGATTTAATATCATCAAAATTACCATACTACCAAAAGCATTATACAGATTTAATAAAATCCCCATCAAAATTCCAATGAAAATCTTTACAAAATTATAAAAAAGCACTAAAACTTATATGAAAAAAAAATTTAGCAAGAAAAGATTAGTTGGAGGCATCACAATACCAGAACTCAAATTATACTACAGAGCTACAATAATAAAAACAGCATGGTACTAGCACCAAACAGACAAGAAGACCAATGGAATAGAATAGAAGACACAGAGACAAACCCATGTGAATACAATTGATTGATATTGGACAGAGGTGCCAAAAATATACATTCGAGTAAGGATAGTATTTTCAACAAATGATGCTGGGAAAACTGAATACCCACATGTAGAAATTTGAAGCTGGACCCACCATGTCTCTCACCCTGCACAAAAGTCAACTTGAAGTGGATTAAAGACCTAAGAATTAGACCAGAAACTCTGCAACTACAAGAAGAAAATGTGGACCCAATACTATATCATATTGGCATAGGAGCCAACTTCCTTAACAAGACCTCTAAAGCGCAAGAAATAAAACTAAAAATCAATAGGTGGAACTCCATCAATCTGAAAGCTTCTTACAACAAAGGACGCAATTAATTGTGTGAAGAAAGAGCCCACAGAACAGGAGACCTTTTCCTGCTACTCCTCTGATAGGTTATTAATATCCATAATAAACAAAGAACTCAAAAAATTAATACCGTAAAAGCAAATAACTCAATAAATAAATGGACAAAATAACTAAATTGACACTTCTCAAAAGAAGAAATACAAATGGCTAATAAATATCTAAAAAATGCTCAATCTTTTTATCAATTAGTGAAATGTAAACCAAAACAACATTGAGATTTCACCTTATTCTAGTCAGAATGGCTATTATCAAGAATATAAATAATAATAAGTTTTAATGAGAATATGGAAGAAAAGGTACACTTGAACATTGCTATTGGGGCTGAATATTAGGGTGACCACTCTGAAAGCAGTATGGAGATTCCTATAAAAAGAACTAGGAACAGACTCACCATCTGACCCAGCTTTCCCACTCATTGATATATATCCAAAAGATCTAAACTCAGCATACTATAGGGATATAGCCAAATCAAGTCTTTAGCCACACAATTCACAACAGCCAGACTATAGAACCAACCTAAGTGCTCTTTATGAAAGAATAAAGAAAATGTGGCATGTATAGACAATGGAATATTACTCAGTTATTAAAAAAATGAAATTGATGTCCTTTGCTGGTTATTGGATGGCACCAAGGACTATTATGCTAAATGAAATAAGTGAGACTCTAAAACTCTTAGCCAGGTGCAGTGGCACATTACTGTAATCTCAGTGGCTGCTGAGGCTGAGGCAGGAGGATCTCAAATTCAAAGCCAGCTTCAACAATGGTGAGGCACTAAACAACTCAGTGAGACCCTGCCTCTAAATAAAATACAAAATAGGGCTGGGGATGTGGCTCAGTGGTTGAGTGTCCCTGAGTTCACTCCCTGGTACCAAAACAAACCAAACAAAAAAAATTCTAATGTTATATATAACTATTGAACCAATAAAATATCTATCAATACAATGAAAAAGTAAAAGTTACCATAATGTAAATATTTGGTCTTCCAAAAATCATTTTACCTTTCAGAAAGATGTGTCAATACTACATCTGTTTTTTTTTTCATTTAAAAGATAAATGCTATTTTAGATAATAAATATATCTGAGACAACATTCCTTCTTTATACTTCTTTCCTCAGTTGTGTCTTTGCTTGTTTACTTGTTTCCTTCCTTTCTTCACTCCCTCCCTTCAGTCCTTCCTATCTTCATTTCAGTGTAAATATTCCTTTAACCAGTCTAATTCTTGTTCTCACCTACCACTTCTCTGGAGTCCTACATTGACAGAAATGACAACATAGGCTCTTGAAAGACTCCTCTCCTGTGTAATACTTAGACTTTACTTATTTTAAAAAATGTTTTTTGACACATTTATGTCAAATATGTAATTCTTAGCAAATTGCTAACTTTGCTTAATGACTTTCTCAAATTTATCCTCAAAACAAAATATGAGGATTTTTTTTAATTCATGAAACTGTAAATTCCTTTTCAGATTTATGTGAAATTAAAGCAGGTGATCTATGATCCATTTATCAAGGGCAAACCAACTAAAATGAAAAGGCCAGACACTGTGGCTCTACCCTGGAACTGCAGCTACTCGAGATGCTTAGGTAGGAGGAATGTAAATTGAAGGTCCGTCTGGGTAACTCAGTGAAACTCTGTCTCAAAAATCAATCAAACAACCAACAATAGCAACAACACAAATAACAATAAAGATGCCATTGAGTTCAGAATTTTAAGTTGGGTGTGTAGATCAGGGTAGAGTGGTAGCCTGGTATGTGTAAATGCCCTGGGTTCAATCTACATTACTGGGAAAAAAAAGAAGAAAAAAAAATTCAGAATCCAGGTGACCTAGTCTAATCTTGCCATGTGGATCTCTTGGTAAATAAACTGAGTAGATTTGCCAGAAAGAAGAGAGACCTTCTTAGGCCCTGAGAATGAGGAAGCCCTGGCTGAAGATTACATATTTTAATTAGAACTCAGCATGTGTGAGAACTGACCTCCTACAGAATGGCATGTGAGTTAGGAAAGCCTCGGGGTATAAAATGAACAAGTTTCATAGTTAGATTGTCCCCACTGTGTTAGAAATCTCACCAATCTTCCTTTGGGATGTCATCAGATTGGGCAGAGTGCCTCAATCCAAGCTGGGATCAGCCTTGATAGCCTATAACATTCTCTGCTTCCTCTGAGCCTCCTGATTTCCAGCACCCGTGATGTTATTTGGTAAGTGTTACTGTGAGAACACCGACTAAGACTCATGTTAGCCTGATTTGATAGTCTGATCCTGTTTGTTAGCTCAATGCCTCACTTGGAGAATGTCTGACTTTGAGGCGCCAGGGTATATTATTTTCTGATAATATTTTTCTTGCGAACACAGGGAAATGAAATGTACGCTCAAATACAAACTTTAAAGAATACTATTGGGAGTTCCTGAAAGAATTTAACCTTAAGGGAGAATTCAAGCTTATAATTCCATCTCTGTCATTGTTCTTCATAATATCTGTGATCAAAGAATTATTCCATAAAATACCATTAGCTTGCTACCACATGAAAAGAAGGTATTGCATCTCTAGGGTTCATATATCTGTGGTTTGTAATTATTCATCAGTGCTGAAATAGTGTTTAGTGTACAGAGATATGATTTAAAGTGCTGTTTGAAATTTTTATTTACTTTCAAACATATTAATCCAAGTTAAAAATAAAAATGTTTATTCAAGGTTTATGCTTATATGATATGACATGATTGATGAGAACTTTAAAAATTCTACAAAAATATCTATAGGTTAAACTATTCCTTATTCCTTTCCATTATGGTGTCACTTATACTAATACTTATATTACCATTGAACTGGTATTGTTTTCTTAAAAAATAATATTTCTGTTTTACCATTCATGTTATTAAGTGTTAGAGTGCTTTTTTTCCTAAAATAGTCCTTTATGTAGTTCTAGAATAATAAAACTCTATTTCCCTTTCAATTCTTTTGGTTAGCCACCTGTAACACTTAATTTGAATTGCCAACTTGATTGGATTAAAAGATGCCAAGGTTTAAGAGGATTATGGGTGTGTCGATGAAGGTGTGTGTAAGAATGATTGGCATAAGGAATAGCCAACTGAAATGGAGACCCTACCTAAGTGTGGGCAGCACCTACCAATAGGATGATAGCTTGGATGGTATAAAAATTGGAAGAACAAGGAAGTAGCCGCAGATGCAGACTCTATTCTTCTTTCACAGGTTGTTGATTGCTGGTGAAATTGTCTGAGGATATCAGACTCTCAGTTCTTCACTCTTCCAAAGCAGACTCAGACAGTGATTCTCCAGAAGCCATCAGTCTTCTACTAGGGTAGCACTCTTGGTCCCTCTTGTTTTGGGGCTTTATCCTCTTGGACTGCAAAGCTACTGTTCTTCCAGCACTCCAGCCTGCAGACCGCCATTGTGGACTATCAGCTTCTGGTCTCGAAAGCCAACCTACACTTATATTATATATACTTACATTATACATACTAAACAATAATAATAATAACAATAATACCATTCCTGAGTCATAGAGTTTTAGGTAAATTTTGGACAAGAATTGCTAGGGAATGGTGCCTAAAATAATAGGTAGTTTAGTATTATTAAATCTAAATCTCAGGGAAGAATAGTTTGCACAAATAGAACTTTGAAATCCTTTAGTCTATATGTAATTGTTGAAACTCTGGTCTACTGAACAGACTCACAAATATGAAAATTTAGAATAAAAATTGCAATGGTCTTTACTGGAGCAGAGAAAGTAACATTTTAGGAGGAAATATTAAAATATGATAATAATAAAAAATAATCAAAGAAAGAGATAAGAAGATATCATGAAACAAGAAGACTGCTGCATATCTAATTTGTGAAAATAGCAAGTTTCAGGAAAGTGTCACTAGATGAAGTGATATTTAATGTCACTATAATAAGATATGAAAAAGGACTAATAGGGAATAGGAATTAGGAAGAACTTGGAGCACTTAGCAAAAACAGTTTTATTACAAAAATGTGGTGAAAGCCAGACGACCTTGGGTGAGTGAGACTTCAGCATTGTATTTGTTATGATCCTCACAGGAAACATGCCAAACTAAAATGAGGATAACCGAAGGAGAATTTAATAAAAGGATGATTTACAAAAATGAGGGCAGAGAATGTAAAAACCACAAAGGGTAATACAGTAGCATAGGGCCCAGAAGCAGGGCTTTGTTATACTTATAAACCTGAGGTCACAAGGAAGGAATGTTTACTAGAACTGGAAGAAGAATAATTCTGCACAGTGAGGGTCACCTGAGTGAGATAAGAAATTCTTTCAAGATACTTCCAGGGCAGCAAATTCAAGGACAGCAACCCTACAGGGAAGCAGACATCTTTATCTCACTTTCCCTGGGCAATTCTTCTATATGTATTTCCCATTGCCAAAACCTAATTGGAAGTTATCTTACCAGATAGTTCATTGATGTAATTTGTATAGGGCAGTGTGGATCTATATCATGCATATAAGTTATCCAGCACAAAATACAATGAAAGGCAGTATTGAAATCAAGAATATGTTACTATTTAAGGACATGTTAATAAGGAAGAAAATAAAAGAATTAGCTACAACCAGAAAACAATGTTTGGATAAAGACGGGCTTTTATGGTAGAAAAGCATTGTGCATATTAGTAGGTTATGACCAAGAATCCTATAGAGTAGGCCCAAAACACAGGAGCAAGAGATACTTGTTAGTAGAAAAAAATTCCAGAGGAGACAGAGAAGGGATTAAGAACACAGTTGAAGAGTTTGTTTTGAACAGGAAAATGGTGCATCCTCCTTTTATATTTTAGAAGAAAACACAAAGATATAATCATATTTAGATATATTTAATGTTTGGGAAATATTATGCTAAGAGATACCATCTATGTGGCCTTTATTTTCTTCATATGATACAAGGAAATTATAAAGTATAATTATGTTATCTTTAAGAAAAATAAATGAGTAGAATCTTAAGCAAATATACTACAAAACTACAGTATTCTTCTCCCACTTTCACAGTCCTGTGATTATCTTAGAATAACTTATTTACTCATTTATAAAAGTAGACACCACAGATTGTCATATTAATTTGATTGTGCACATTGGTACACACACACACACACACACACACACACACACACACATGCACGGTAAAAGAAAAAGTGATGTCTATATTTGCCAGGTTTCTGTCACTGTGACAAAATACCTGAGAAAATCAACTTAAAGGGAAAAGATTTATTTGGGTTCATTGTTTCAAAGGATTCAACCCATGGTAACTTGGTCTTATCACTATGGGCCTCTGGCAAGACAGAACATCATGATGCAAACTTTGTGGTACTGCAAAGGTATTCATCTCATTGTGACTGAGAAATGAGAGAAAGAGAGAGAAATTGGCTGGAAACAAGGGACAATCTTCAAGGACATGCCACCAGGAACCTACTTCCTCCAATCTGGCCTTACATCTGGAAGTTTCCATTAGCTCCCAGTAGAACCATAGGCAAGCACTATGGCTTCTGGGGAACTTTTTAGATACAAACTCCAACAATGTCTTGGTCCTTCTTCTTCTTCTTTTTTCCTCAGCTGTAACAGAATTCCTAAGACAAGATGAACAGGTGATCTATGAAAACCAGAATTTTTTTTTTACACAGTTCTGGATGCTGGACAGTCCAAGATAAAGCACCAGACATCTGGTGACGATGTCTTTTTTCTGTGAGTTCACATGACAGGAGTGAAAAACTGACCTCACAAGCCCTTTTTACCCTCTTCCATTAGGTCCACCTCTCCCCAATGTCACATTGGGGATTAAGTTTCCAAGACATGAATTTCAGGGGACTGTTATGGTTTAAATATGAGGTGTCCCCCCAAAGCTCCTGCTAATGCAGGAATATTCAGAGGGGAAATGATTAGATTATAAGTGAAGCCAGATTTAAAGTTAGGTAGTCAGTGTAGTTAGGTAAATCGGGTCTAATATCGAGTGAAATCTAAAATGGAGGCCATGCTGGGAATGACTCAGGGAAAACACAGGACAACTCATGGAATGTTGACGAAGTCCCAAAAAGGCCCTAGGCCAAAGTCCACCTCAAAGAAGTGTTAATAAACAACCCCCAGCAAACTTAAAGATAGCCCATCACAAAGAAGTGTCCCACCCCTCGGGCCTTCCAACCTACATTCCATCACCAAAACTATAAGAAGGAGAAACAACTGCACTGCCACGGATTCCACCTCTTGGGTCCCCTTCTTCCTCCGGGAGAAGTCTTTTCTGCTGTCCTTTAATAAACTTCTAATTTCTACTCTGACCTTGCCTCGGCGTGCTTCTTTGGTGTTATTCTTCAACATCGGGAAGCAAGGACTCGTCACCGGTCAACAGCGGTATCATATGGACCATAACCTAAACTGTCACCTTAGTTTGAATGAACTGAATGGGCAGTAACTGGTGGCAGAGAGGGTGTGGCTGGAAGAAGTGGGTCACTAGGGCTGTGTCCTTGAAGGTTTCATCTTCCCTGTGGCCTTTTCCCCTGCCCCCCTACTTTCTTCCTGCCATGGGGTGAGTGGCTTTCCTCTCCCCCAGGCCCATTTTCCATGATAAACTGCCTCATCTTGGGATCAGGGCAATGGAGTAGGCCATCAGTGAACTGAGACCTCTGAAACTGTGAGCCTCAAACAAACATTTCCTGCTCTAAATCGTTCTTGCTGGGGATTTTGGCCCCAGTGATGTAAATGCTGACTAAAACAGAAGCTGGTACCAAGAAATGGGACATTTTCATGACTAACCTGACCACATGGTTCAAAAGCCTTTGGTTCTGGTTTGCAGGAAGAATTTTGAAGTTTAGAGATGCAAGCTGGAAACACTTTCGCCTACTGTAAGCAGAGTTTAATGGGTGATTCTGATGGGAACTATTGGAATGCTAATAGAAATGGAGATTGCGCTCTTGAGGGAAATGAGAGCTCTTTCCAGCAACTGAACTGGCAGCCACCATATTATATTTCAGCAAAGAACTTGCCTACATTTTTCCCATTTTTTGAGACTCTGTGTGAGGTTGCATTTAAAAGTAACGAATAAATTATCTGGTGGAGGAAATTTCAAGATAGCACAGTATTCTGTCAGCGGCATGGACATAGCTGGTGGCTTTTAGTCAAGTTTACTGTGAGAAATGAGATCAGAAAGCAGAGCTAAAGTGTTTTAAAAACTTGTGTTTTGGCCAGAAAAGTGGATGTGTATTTGTTGAAGGAATTACAGACCCCTAAAGAGATGCTAACTACTTTGCCTAGAGACAATAAGAAAGATGCCCCCAGAGAGTATCACAGGAATTTGGGAGACTACACCCACCACAGTCTCCAGAAGAGAAAATTCTTCTGAAAAAAAGATGACTGGGGAGGTGCTCTGCTTGGCTGCCTAAAAAGTTGTTTCACCATGATGAGCCATGAAGGCACCGGGGTCAATGCAGTCTTGTTTCCAGGGGGCCCAACTCTTGTGCAATCTGGCAGCAGACGTTGGCTTTATCCACGTGGTACTGGTTTTGCAAGGATACAGGATGCTAAAGTTAAGGGGTCATGAAGGCTTCCACCAAGAATTGAAAGGAAGGCCTGTGATGTCAAGCAAAGTGACAGGATTAGAATCCCTGTGGACTGCCTCTGAGAGGGCAATGTGAGAACCTGCAAAGGTGAAGCTGAAGCTGGAATGGAAACCCAGGGATTTAAGAGATGACAGTAACATGTAGAGAAAAGCTGCTCACTGTGGGAAGGTCAAAGCCAAAGGAAAGACCATACACCCTGAAACCAACAAGGGCAAAGGGGCAGAACTGCCTAAGCCCTTTGAAGAACACATCTCACAGCTATGTCCTAGATACTGGATGTGGGGTTAGGGGAACTGTTTGCACTGCTGGGTTTCAATCTTGCTTTGGCCCCCTCCATCTTTTCTATGCTCCTATTCCTCCATTTCAGAATGGGAATATTTACTCTGTGTCATGGTATGTTGGATATATGTAATGCGTTTTATAGAGACTCACAGCCAATATTTTGCCTTGAATCTTATAGAATTCTGGGACTTAGGCAAGGCTAAATCTGTTGTGACTATAGAACACTTGGAAATGGACTAAATGCATTTTGCATTGTGAAATTAATGTGAACTTTTGCGGGTCAGGGACAGAATGTTATGGTTTGGATATGAGGTGGTCCCAAAGCTCCTGTTAATGAAGGAATATTTCAAGAGGAAATGATCAGCTTGTAAGGGCCATAACGTAATCAGTCACCTAAGTTTCAGTGAACTGACTGGGTGATAACTGTAGGAAGGTGGGGTGTGGCTGAAGAAGGTGGGTCACTGGGAGCAAGCTCTGAATCAGATCATCTTCCCTGGAGTCCCTTCTCCCACCTCCTTCCTTGCTGCCATGAGGGAAGTGGCTTTCCTCTGCAAGGCCCATTCTCCATGATGTGCTGCCTCGACTTAGGCCCAGAGCACTGGAGTTGGCCACCATGAAATGAGACCTTTGAAACTATGAACCCCAAATAAATTTTTTCTGTTGATCTTGTCAGGTATTTTGGTCACGGCAAAGCAAAAGCTTAGTAAAACAGAGACACATTTAGATGGCAGCAAGAGTTATTATTGACTAAAAATCCCTATGACACATATCAAAAAGGTAGAAAGATATTAAGAGATGGTTGAGAAAAGCAAGGTGGGAAAAAGACTTTAAGTCAGAGTAGGTGGATGGAATCTCTCACTGAGATTGAGGTCTCTAAATGTAGGCAGTAGGAGAGAGGAGATGAGCATATTAGAACTCATATGGTCAGAGAACTGAGAGCTTAAGGTAATGGGTCTTGAACATATTTAAGAATAAGAATAACCATGAGGGCTAAACATGAACATTTAAAACCTATTTAATTTAGAATTGGAAAACTGTTATCTTCCAAGGAAATTCTAAAGAGACTGGTCCAGGTTCTACTTCGAAGTTGACTTGTAAGTTGATGTCTAGGGTAAAAATGGGAATTGGGATAGGAAGGAAAACTGTGAGAGAAATTAAAGTTTCCATGGCATTATTTGAAAGTTTAGGTGACAAAGAAGTAGGTGGAGGTCCATGTGGCCAATCAGACAGATGCTCAAATTAGGAATGGGAACAACCAAATGTGCACAGTAATATTTGGAGCAGCAGTAAGCAATTAGAAGAATGCTGAATTTACCTATTGGGCTGGATACATTTAGTTATAGAAAGGGCTATAGAGAAAATGGTGTCCCTTAGAAATCCAGTTTTCAACAAAGGTAAGTTAAGGGAAAGGCATTCCTGGAAAGATTGAAAGTTAAGAAAAGTTAGTTCACAATGAAATGAACATTGCAAGAAATGTAGTGGAAAATCTATAGTTGGGAGTGGAGAATAATTTTGTGATAAACCATGGATAGAAAAGCACAAAGTATGCTTAAATTTTTTCTCTGAAAAAGAACTAAATAAATACATTTTACCTTATTGTATTTGTTTTTGTTATTACTGCTTTATTTTGTGCAATGAAAAGAGACAATAATGTAGCTATATTTTTGTGTGAAGATTCAATATCAGAATACTGAAGACAAGTACTTTGAATACTTACATATGGAGAGAGAAATGGAAGTGACACATTTGTAGACATCCATTAGGCATTACTGGTTAGCCATAAAATACCAGGAATACTTTCCTAACATAAATTATAATATGAAAGTACAAAATATGGTGTGATCAGAATCATAAGTTTTATTCTGTTAATGCTGAACATCTAATAAATTCTTAATGATATTTTCAGATGATGGTCTTACACAGAAGAAGAAGTGACAAAAGAAACGGGGTAGTTTGAGTTTATTCTGACCTACACAAAAGTACTTACTTTCAATGTTGGTCAGTCAGAAACTATAGGTCACAGTATCCTGCATTATGGAATAAAGAAGGAAGGAAATTCAAGCAGGCAAGTCAGACTCTGGGAAAAACACTAAAATTGGAACATTTTATTTTTATCCCATGGTCAGGTATTCTAGCCAAAACATCAATTCAAAAAGGTAAGAAGGTGATAAAATAGAATTCTATTCATACAGTTGAAAGTAATCACATCAGCATTTTTAAAGAGAGGTACTTAAATAAATAAAGTTAGTTGTTTGGAAAGATCTCAATATTTAAAAAATGGGTGTAAGAGAAAATGAATAATGTCATTAGGGATGAATATAAAACCAGGTCAGGTTTCTGTAAGAACAATGCTACATTAGGTAAATAGTAGGTTTCATGTTTTCACTTAGAAAGGGTGGGTAATTCAGAAAAGAGCTACAAGAATATTAAGAAAGCATGATATCACATCCTGTAAGGGCTGGTTAAACAACTGCAGCCAATGTGACCAGCTGAATTAATCCTTTCTCTTATAATGTCTTCATCCCATCTCTGATGTATCCTGCTTTCTAGTATCTCCTTAGATTTTTCTCTTTCAGTTTATAACCTAGAAATAAGAAAGGGCCTAACAGTCCACCTGTCATGGGACACTCATTCTTTAGAATGTTTCATCCTTTAATGCCTGGAGTCCTCAACAAAACAGAAAATGTCACATAGCACATTTTGTTATATTTGTTATCCTAAAGAGAACTTAAGGTTAGGGCTGAAGACCAGGAACATCAGAAATTAATTTTGCTATCTCCAGAAAGCAGAATTAGGAACACTTGTAATAGAAGACTCAAGATAAAATAACGAATGAAGTCCTATCTATTATAAAATGTTGAGCTCCTCATCCTTGGAAATTTTCAAATAGATTTTGAAACTATATAGTGACTTTATAGAATATGTGAATATATATGTAAATATTTATGATGGTCTGGAATTCAACAAAGTTTTTCTTGCTCTAAGGTATGCAATTTGCTTCCCAATCTGCAGGGAAAAATTAACTCTCCAGTTAAAAATCAAATGCTCACAAGGTACAATCTGAAAAAAAAATGTGAGTAGAAAAGAACAGCATGTATTACATTTATTGTTTTCTTATCTTGCTTCAGATTTAGTTTTTCAGTGAAATTTTGGTTAATCTCCAGTGCTGAATATTTGCTAGACTACTTTCTTGATGTTTTCCTCAACAACTTGCATAATTCTTGCCTCTATAAATAATATTAATGTTGTAAGCAAATGTTTCCTGTCAATTTGTATTTCCTTGATTACTAGCAAAGTGTTACCTATCTTTTTCAAATCTTTTTGCCATTTATTATATAATTTAAATTTTTTTCATAATATTACCTTTGTCAATTTATACATAGAAGTTTTAAGGATCCTAATGTCAACTAACTTTATTCTTAATGCAAAATTCTGCCATTTTGAATAGATAAATATATCTTTGATTTTGAAAAACTATTTCTTCATCATGTTGATTACAATGTTTTCTTTTGTGTTCTTATTTTTAATACTCAACATTTTAATCTACTTATTATTTGATTCATTGTGTGGAGTAGGAAGTCTCTTTTGATTTTTCTTCCCCCAAATCAATTTTTTTAATAATACAGAATTTATTCATCAGTTAGGATTGACTCATTTGTCATGTATTAAATGATAATACTCATTAGAGAACATACTGTTGAAAAGCTGCATTAAAAAAAAAAAAAACTACCTGCAGCAGGTTGTTTCATCAGTTTTTTTTTTTTGTGTGTGTGTAGCATTTGAATAACACTTAAAAAGCATTTAAAATTATGTTTCTTATGTAATAAGAAATATAATTTCAAAGCACAATTTTAGGATCTATTTAAATTAGAAAATAATATTATTCTCAATATGTTAGTTGAGGAATTGCTTAAAAATTTTGACAACTGTGAACAACTTAAAAGCTCAATATTAAATTAATTGTGCTCTGATATTTATATATTAATTAAATTTTGGTCCTGAAGTTGAGACTCAATATTGTGTGCTGCCTTGATATGTGGTGAAATAGGAAGGGCCTCCAATGGCAGAATCAAAAGTGCCCTCCTCACTGTGCTCTAGAGGAGGAGATCCCTACCTCTAAAACCTTCTTATTATGGGGACCTTATAGGCACAGTTCCTGCTGATTCTTGAGTGTCAGGTTTCAGTCTCCTGACAACCCATAAAATTACTCACACAATTTCTCCAACAGGAACCAGGGGCACTAGAAAGTCTGATGGTTATCTTTTCACAATTCCTAGCACTTTTTTCTGTTCTTTTGCATTATACTACATGGTAATTTCTCCTCCTCCTCCTCCTCCTCCTCCTCCTCCTCCTCTTCCTCCTCCTCTTCCTCCTCCTCTTCCTCCTCCTCCTCCTTCTGCCACCTTCTTCTTATTTTCCTCCTCCTCCTTCTTTTCCTCCTTCTTCTTTCCCACTGCCCCTGTTTTTCATGTCTTTATTATTTAAATTATACCACCTTATTTCTTCCTCAAATATGCACATCAACTGGATTTTTACTCTGCTTTTGAGTGTAAATCCAAAATAAATGGCTCTATGTGTTTTATAATGTTTTCCTTTCCTCAAACTCTGAGTGAATTTGACCAACAAATTGCAATCCAGCTCTTTGTGTTTCGCTGTACCCACAACCCTCTGGTAGGAATGACTCACTTAGCAATGGGGTGAAGAGTAAATAATGTTACAATATTATGCAACAATTACTAAATCTTTTCAACATTTTGAATCATATTTGAAGTGTTCACGTACTAATATTATATAGAAAAAACTCAGAATTCAAAAGTCTGCTACTTCTAAAAAATGCTCTAATCCGGGATAAAATATAAAAACAATATTTACTTTCCTAAGTTTTATTTCATTTTTAATTGACACAATAATTGTACATGTTCATGGGGTATGGTAGGAAGTTTAGACTTATCCACATTGTGCAATTATCAAATTAGGGCAATTAGCATATCCATCAATTGTAACATTTCTCGTTTCTCTGTGGCGAGAACATACTCAATGCTTCTAGCTATTTTGAAACATGAGCTAGCAGTTATAAAACTGTGCAATTTTATTCTCAAACATAGGGAGCATCAATGATCAATGGTTTTAACTTTTAATATCCCCAAATTCTACTACTTTCAGTTGCAGAAAACAGTAAAATTGTAACTCATTATCTTGTCATTTTAGCTACTTGAAGCTTTCATTTGTTTATCATAGAGTTAACATCATCCTGTTAAATGATAGTATTTAAGAACATTCAAATTTGTGGTAGAAATAAGATTGTGTATAACTTAAACAATTAAAGTAACAAAAGAAATAAATTTCAACAGGTAGTAATTTTATGTGAAGAAACAGAACAGAAAACAGTTGCTATGGATTATGAAACCTTAAAGGCTGTAGTTGAAGTGATAGACAAAGTCAACATGGTCATAGGTTATAAGCTGGTTCTTCAAGAATAGAACAGAGAGAACACTCTGAAAGGCAGGGATTGTATGGACAAGGGGAAGTAGAAATTATACAAGAGGTAAGCAGAAAAAAAGTGTCATGTATTTTGAAAATAATTTGTAGTCACCACTCGATTTAAGTATTAAAGTAGATGTCATGCATATTCTTTAAAATACAGAAGCATGCTTTTAGCTTTAAGAGAACATAATGAAGGCCTTAATTGGCTGATTTTCATTCTATATTTATTCCTTCTGAGCTTCTAGTTGAGGAGTAGGAGTATCCCACATATGGGTGTATGCATGTGATTATCCAAACTTAATGCAAATATATCACTTATATATGACCATAGAAATACCATGTTGATTTATAACTCCCTGCCCAGTGCCTCCTTTGTCAGTTGCATAATAAGTGTGTTAGTGAAAAAAATCTAATCCATCCTATGAAAGTCAATTATAGAATTCTGCTTACAATGGAAAATGTCATTACCAGTAAGGATACAGAAAGATAATGAGAGCATAACTTGGATTTATCTTTTACCACCTTATGCAGGACAAGATAATTGGAACTGTAAGCTTTTGAGTAGTTGTCTTTGGAAACAAAGATTCAAATAAGTGATTAGATTTCTTTCTATGATTATTTCTTAAGACATAATAGTCTTAATTAAATAAGAATTACTAAAACTAAATGTTAATTGTGTTTTTATTATAAAAATTTTACTTCTCAAATGAGAACGATATTTTCATCTGCTTAGAAAATTTTCTCTAAGTTGTTTACTATATGATATTTCTTAATATAGCTTTTCCTGTAGCAGATATTTGCAATGCCAGGTGCCTATTATTTTAATATTAAAACATCCCAGGTCATAATATTTTATAGTTATAAATTATTCATGTTTAATATAGTAATTTATTTGTTAATATATTTAATATAAAGTATATTTTATGTTATTTTAGCAAAGTAATTATAAGTATGCATATATATGTTTATTATAATCAAACCAGTATAAATACATGAGGAAGGAAAACTATCAATAGCAAGTAAGTATGATTTATAAAGTATTTTAAAATAAAGAATTTCATATAGCTATTTTAGTAGACTGTTAAGAGAATCTTTCCTAAGGAATATTTTGCAAAAGAAGGTTAATAACATTTCCAAGGTTACATAATAGACAGATGTCAAAACCAACATTCTACCCTGGGTTTTTGTCTAGTGTGTATCATTTCTAAATTTAGAGAATCAGTATAGACAGCACTTAATAGTATACGAGTAATTTACCTCCTAAGTGCTTGACATCTAAAGATGGTCTTATATGTAAATATATTAAGATGAAATGGCTTTAGATAGTAAGAAAATTCTCAAACATGCACTGGTATTCAATAGGGAATGCAATTATATGATACCCTTCATAATTGTTTATTTTCATATTGATAATTTTTCATCAGCAATAATATAAGTAAAATAAAAAGCAAAAGTTAAATATATTATAGGAAACAACTTTTATATATTATTTATCTTGATAAACTGTGCTGTGTTTTAAGAGAGAAAGGGAAGATGGGGGAAGAAGAGAAAGAATGTTTGTGTTACAAGAGCTTTCATGAGAAGAGGAACAGAATTGTTTGATTAATATCAATAACACTGTGATTCCAGGGATGCTTCTCCTTTGTAAGGATAGTAGTCATTACTGTTCCTTTCACATGGGAAAATGATAGAGAAGAGAACGTAATCTGTAACAGAAAATCATTAAAATCTAGTGATCCGAGGAAATGCCGTCAAAAGAAGTTAAGTCAAGGTCAATGAAAAAAAAATGTACCAACAGGGATGACAGAGATTATGGATGGATTTATAATTGGAATATGATTACTAATTTGTGTTGTCACACATGAGGTGAATTTTGAATTGTATTCATGACTGCTAATTTGTGGATCAGAATTTGAATCTATAAATCTAAAGCAAACTCTAAAAGATATAATTTTATCTTTTAAAATTTCTTTATGCAGTCCAGCAGTGTGGAATTGTGTTAATTTTTCTTGCTATCCTATAATGTGTGTGTGCATCTACATCTGTATGTATATGCCTTTCTCTTTGGAATGTTCTCTGTGATCAGAGGCTTCTTTTTTTTTATTGATTATTTAAAGCATTACATAGCTCATGATATATCATCTTTCATACATTTGACTCAAATTGTGTTTTGAACTCCCATTTTCACCCCAAATACAGATTGCAGAATCACATCTGTTACATATTCACATTTTTACATAATGCCATATTAGTGACTGTTGTATTCTGCTACCTTTTTAGTGTAACTCTGGGCATAAATTTAGTATCTGGAACACTGTACATGCTTGAAAAATATTATCAGAATAAATTTTAAAAAATGGTTTGAAGAACTCTCTTTAAATAGCTGAAGGCCAAAGTTAGAATCCTCATAATTCTGATCAGTGTCAGTCTGAGTCAACATCATTGATTTAGGTATTCAACAACAAAACTGATCAATATCACACCTACTTCAGTAGCCTATGAATACTTTAGAAGAAATAAATTCAGGGTTGGGGGGGGATATGTGAAGAGAGCAACCAGAGAAGGAGAGAATGACCTGGTGGAGTAAATAAGTCATCAAATGAAACATCTGAGGTAACTTCACAGGTGAGTTTTTCTCTGTTAATGTTTTGACTTCAATTGCATCAGAAGATAAAATCAGAAAGTGAAGATAAAATCAGAACTCAAAACCTCATGTACCTAAAATAGACTAACAATTAGTGAGTCTAGAATCAAGTAGAGTGGCTGATATGCAACCCCTTTTCAATTGCTATTTGTTGAGTGAATGAAAGAAGTCAAATTGGATTTTCAATTACCATTTCATAGGGGACTGAGAAAGTATAAACAGGCAAGGCAGCAATAAATTTTACAAAGTCCAATAACCTTTCCAACTTTCCCATGTTTGTTATTGCCTCACCTTAGTATCTTTATAGAGTTATTGGCTAGGAAAATCATTACAATTAGATTTGTTCTTAACTATAGAGACAGGGGAAGGCTGGGGAAAAGGGTAAGAATATGGAAAAAGAGAACTCTCCTGGCAAAAGAAG
Organism: Spermophilus citellus; assembly: GCF_964194105.1. Taxonomy (NCBI): domain Eukaryota; kingdom Metazoa; phylum Chordata; class Mammalia; order Rodentia; family Sciuridae; genus Spermophilus; species Spermophilus citellus. The sequence goes on along the minus strand of NC_138189.1, from coordinate 92,205,670 downwards.
GAGTAATGAATGCCATCAAAGACAGTGAGAAGCCCAAATCTCCCTGATCTTCTGCAGTAAAGGAAACCCACCTGGCTTAACACCCATTCATTAAATCACACATTCAACAAATTAAAATTCCCCAAGGGACCACACCTCTAATATCAATATTATATTATCATAAATGACTTGTAGTTATTTATTTTCAAACCCTGTTAAGCATGTGTGTTAGCAGGTGATTTTATTTTCCCCATTAAATATTAAGTTATAAAAAAAAATTATTCTGACATTCTGGTGGCAACAGTACTCCTTTTTTAAAATTCCCATAAATTAACGGTAATTAGTTTAGAGAAACTGAAAAACATGGGTCATATTTAAAATTCAAGTAAGAGAATGAGCACATAAGTGAATACCACAAAATGTGTAGACAGGATCAAAGTTCCCTCAGTAAAAGACTCAGGCAGTTTCAGCATCTGTAGGAAAAGAAATAAGGGAAAGCTTCAGGGGGTGTGAGTCCCCTAGAAAAGAACACCACGTCACTGAGTGTCAGCCAACTTTACAAGAACTACTGAAGCTGGAAATAATTTAACCTGTATTTCATTTCACAGGTGAGTCAAAGGGATTCACTATAAAGTTTATAGTGCACAAAGATTTGGGTATATGAATCCTGGAAATAACTGAGAGTTACTCCATCTAGAGTGAACAGATTCTACAGGAAGAAAATTTAGTGGGGGGAAAAAAACCTGTTAGTAGTAGAATACAAATTCAGCAAGAAGTGAAAAGGGAACAAATGCATTGATTAAAAGTGTGCGTATGTGTATGTTTGTGTGTGTGTCTGTGCACACGTGCACACCTATGTTCATGATTTGACAAGACTCAATTTATAGAAATTACATAAATATGTGCAAATAGAATAACTCATTTATTAGTAGAAATAATATTGATGCTGTCTTACAAAGCTAAATCTAACACATGCTAGTTGTCTCTGTATTACTATGGATCACTATCTTCTAGAGGAAAAAAATCAATGTAGAGAAAAGTATGCAGTGTGTAATAACACATTCATCTATCCATATGTATACATACACCAACATTTGTATAATGTTTTCAGTGACATTGAGAAATATACAAATTGCTTATTTGCCAAATCCCATTGTTATATGTAGCCAATATGTAAATATATACATGTATTTATGTTCTAAAATGTAGAAGAAGCAGTTTTGAAAAAGTCACCTATAATGAGATTGATGCAATAAAATGGAAGGCAGAAATAAAAGCAAGCTGTCATTGACTATTCCTGGTTTGTTCACCCTTCTTGTAGATTCGCATATATGTGGCCAAAGGAATAACTCCATGTTTTCTAAAAGGCCTAGAGAACATATACCGGGTTCCTCTCTTCTTTCCCTATGTGTTCATCATTTTGGCAAATTACTGGAAGATGGCGGTTCCGGCCGAAAAGAAGTGACACTAATACTAATAGTATATTTCACAGGGACCCATGAGCATCCCCTACAGCATTCCTGGTTTGTTGAATATTTCTTTAGAAACATGCATGCATTTTACATAATTTTTTAGAAATCCAGTTTTCTAGAAGGGAGACCAATAGGGTAGAGGAAGGAAATCAAGAGAGAGGGAAGAGGAGAGAGCATGGGAAAGTATTGGGGAATGAAATCTTTCAAATTATGCTTTCTACAAATACATGTATACCAGAGTAAATATCACTAATATATGTGGTTATAATCTATTGATAAAATTATTATTATTATTATTATTATTATTATTATAGAATGGAAATATGTAGAATAGAGAAAGCTGATTAGAAGGAGAAAGGGAAAGATAAGGTACTGATGAATGAGATGGATCAAATTAAGTACATATACAAATATGGCATAATGAATCCCACATAATATAAATATAAAATATAGAAAAATATTTTAAATAAATAAATTTTTATATTGATTTTTTGAGAGTAATCTATAAATATTAAAAATCAAAATTATAAAGGAACACAAATGTGTATCCAGTTGATATAATCACATATTTATAATCACATAGGAATGCATCATCCAAGGCCTTTGAAACAAAATAACTTCTCTGTACCTACATATGTAACATATATTTAAAACAATAAGAATTAGAATAGAATTTGTGTTCTTACAGTAATCACACTGACATGGTTATTCTAATCAAGTGATGTTGGTATCATGGAGCTGTGACAAATAACTCATGCAAGCTCCTACTTGTCCCTAGTACAACTGAGATCTCTCAGCATGGGAGAAAGGAGATATAAGTGTGAAACACAAAAATAATTGTTCCTGTTTGATGAAAGGACCAAGAGTGACACTAATAGTTTTTTTTTTTTCAATTTAAAAAATCATTTTTATAGTACACGGGCCTTTATTTTTTTAATTTTAATTTTAATTTTTTTACATTCATTATGTCCTGAATTCATAGGGAATAGGTTCCAGCAGTTCAGGCTCCTTTCCATTTGTTCTCACAAAATGTGCTTCTCTGGGAGGGTGGGGGGTGCAGGTGGGCGCTTCAGCTGAACCCAGATACCTTTTTCTTTGGCTTCCTTCTTTTTCTGATCATTTTCCTTCACACACTCCAGGAAGCTGTTTCGGCTCTTAGAGTGCTTAATATGCTCAATATGCACATGAATTCTCTTGGCAAAAATCTTGCCCTTAACTTGCTTATTCACAACAATGCCAACAGCATGCTGGGTAACACTGTAGACTCTCCCAGTTTTGCCATGATAACATTTGTGGGGCATTCCTTTTTGAACAGTACCCATTCCCTTGATGTCTACAATATCACCCTTATTGTAGATTTGCATATATGTGGCCAAAGGAATAACTCCATGTTTTCTAAAAGGCCTAGAGAACATATACAGGGTTCCTCTCCTCTTTACGGCCGAAAAGAAGTGACACTAATACTAATAGTATATTTCACAGGGACCCATGAGCATCCCCTACAGCATAGTTTGTGGCCACGAAATGCCATGCCTTGAAGCAGGAGCCAGGATCCTTACAAAGTAGCCAAATCCAGTCCTAGGCCACAAAATTATAAGATGAACTTGGAACATTTTGTTATTTGTAGTAAAATAAACAGGTTCCTTCTGTTGAAGTCAAAATAATTTGAGCATCAATAATGCCCAAATAATCAATAAATTCTCAATGGATTTAAATCTATGACTATTTTTAAATTCATTATCTCATAAAGATAATAAACACAAAAGGAAAATAATTGTCCACAATTGGAGGATGCAAGTCAACCAGAACTGCATTTTGAAAACTAGCTGCTAAAAATAAGTCAGAATTTGTTTAATCTTTTTTTAATAAACTGTACCACCGAGTAACCTAATAGTAGAGAAGTTTCTTTTCATAGATTTATTGCAGCTAATGAATGGAGAAAGAATTATGACATAGTTTCACAAACCCTAATGAATTAATGGGTTTAGGAGTTGATCATTAACAGCTGCTAATATCACACAACGACAGCTGGATCTTACAGAAGCTGACAAGCCCCTTTTGAAGTAATTTTCCTTAAATATTGAACATGAATCTGATTTAATCTTTAGATTCAACTCTCAATTTATAGAAAAGACAAACTATGCTGAAAGAAAAGCTATGAGATAAATAACAAATCACTTTTCATGTTATTATTTTTATTAATTGAAAATAGCATATAAAAAAGATGTAATTATTTTTCAAGCTACCTCAGCCTTCCAGAAGTAATTCCCCAATTCATTGAAGAAAAACTCAAACAGGTTTTTAAAATCCTCAGTATTAAATACAAGGGTGATGCAAATCAGTTCAAGGTGATTTCTGGTTAGCTGTGAGCTGACAGGCTAGCTAATGACATTCTCTGGGAAGGATTACCTCTGAATAAAATGGTATCATTGAAATATGAATATAAAGAAAAAAGATTAAATATCTTGTTTTGAAGTTAATCACAAACTTTGATATCTTTCTCCTTTTCATTCCAAGAATGTTACTGATCATCATAGCCAGAATGTAGTGTACTCCCATTTATTTGTTCTTGACACATCACATTACATACACATGAGATATCTGAGTCCCTGCCTATAGGTTTGAATTTTCTCAACCTTTAAACAGGAAAGACTACATCCCTCAGATATTTGTGAAGGCAACTTGAGAATAAAAACCAGGTGTTATTTTTTCTTTCTTATGAAGCAATGGCTTTTTGTGAAAGCACTTATTCCGTCATTTATTCATTCAGTCATTGGTCATTTGACAAGTGTCCATTATATGCCAACTGGAGACAGAATGGTTCACTTATTATTATTTGTTTTTGAACGGCTTTACTCATCATGTGCTGGGCATCTTTAAAACAGGCAGAGCTGTGATTTGAACAGAGACATTAGCTCCAGATTCTATCTATATCAGTGCTTTCCAAACTTTCGCCATTCATGGTAATTTCAGTGTCTCAGTAATTTATTTGATGAAATGAAAATACCCAAATAAATGTCTTAGAGTTTCCTTATTATACATTTAGGCCCCCAAACTTAATAATAATAGTGTAGGTGGTGTCTCACAGGTGTTTCTGTATTTCTTTTACAATATCTTTCAGTTATTGAACAGACCTTGTGGCGCTTCTGCAAGTTTACTGTGTCCCCAGGATGCCTAGATGCACAGATTGGAAATGAACATCAGCTAGTTTAAGCTCTACACATGCTGCTTGGATATAAAAATAGTTCCTACTCTCAGTCTGAACCCTGACAACAAAGATTCCCAAAATGTCCTATCAGTTTTAAAATGTATGTTAAAAATCATAGTTATGAAGATAAAACTTTAAAAAATAAAAACAAAATATTAATAGACACATACTTTAAAGTTTGACTCTCAATCATGGTCATAATTGAAATATTAGTATATGTTTAAGAGTTACAAAAATAAATCCAAGAATCTCTGTTATACAAAAGTGGTATGATAAAGTATACAAGAACATAGGTTTTCAGAGATAGGAGGGCAGAAGTTATGATCTTGAATCAGCCAATGCATACCTAGGTGATTGCAGACAAGCTACATAATGTCTCTTGGTACCTCAGTGCCCTCCTCTGTAAAATGGAGAAAATAACATTTAACTTGCAGCTTGTTATTCTGATCTACATAAGATGCCAAAAATATTTACGGCAGCTTGGCATTGATAATGAGATAAATATTGAATAAATGAAATAACAAAGGGATATAATTAAAAAGTTGACTGCAAAAGCATTATTTGAACAATATAATCAAAATGCTATGGTATTTCAGAGTGGTAGATGTTACTGCTTGAAGGGTCTCAGAATATTATAGAACTAACTTGAGAGTAACTTAAGAACAGTGACTCAAATATTTTTTAATCATAACTACAGAAAATATTTTATAGGCCTCATTAATACTTTCCATAATTTTAACAAATTCACACTAATAATTTAATGTGTCTGTTTCCTCCTGTTTATGATCTACTAAATTATTTTCATGTTCCATAGTTTGAAAGATACTATTTAAAACATGGGCAGAAATTGAATTGTATCTTTAACTGCAGAATCAAATAGTAGATAGTTAGGGACTAATCCTTCCAACAGGCTAGATAGGCTGAGAGCCTGCTGCTACTACTGCACAAATATCTGGAATAAATTATGATGGCCTATATGTTTCACATTGTTGCACTCACTAAAGAGAAAATTGATTCCTCAGCAGTAACACCCCCCCACCTCCAAGCACACATAAACAGTAAGCTGAGCAAAAAACAATAAGGAGAAAGCACCTGAAAAGGGAAGGGTATGGTCAAGTGTGTTTACCATTAGGGAAAATGTCCATTTTGTTGTCATGCAGGGATAAAAAGTAAGTCTTGGAGCCAGGCTAAGCAGAGAACGTCTGCTAGAGATTCTACAATTAAACAGAGGCCTAGGATAAAAGATAAATCATTCCAAGTCAATTGGGACTACTCATTCTGGGATAAAACTTAAATTCACTGTGGTGAAAAACAGTCCCAAGTTTTGGAATTACACATTTACATAGATCAATTTCAAAACCAAATGTACCAAACCTATACAGGAAGAGGCCAAATGTACCAAACCTCTTCCTATACAGGAAGATGATACCATAAATAAAAGTCAGCAAGAAGGAAAAAAAAAACACAATCAACCAATCAAACAAACAACCCCAAACATCCAACAATAATTACAGATTGAGACCACCATGAATGCCAGATATTGAAGGAGTTATATTAAAACCTCAAGAATATAATTATGTATGAATTAAAGAGATTTTAAAAAGATTGGGTAGATTTCAGAGAAATAGCTTATAAAGAAAAGATAGGAAAATATACTAAATCAATAATAGTGGTGATTCACATTGGATTGCAATGGCCAACATTTTATACCCAGGATATGTGGAAGAGTTAAGGTCTGTTAAGGACTAGCAACAATGTGAAACATTTGGGAACATTTTTGGTGTCCTGGTGGGAATACAAAGTGGAATAATCAATTTGTAAAACGATTTTTCATTAATACTGAAGATGATTATGTGCAACTCAAAACTTGTCAATTCTACATCTAGAAAAACTCAAATGATGTCTTATAAGAGCAACTCACATAAATGAGACCACAGGTTTTTACACTCTCAGTGTAAGGGTTGAAGGAACTTAAGTCTATGGGTCATGGGAAATAAACATTACAAAAGAAAGGGAACTAGGAAATCTGCCTAGGTGGTGGAAGAATTTGGGACTTACGCAAATCTTCATGTAGGTTTTCAGTTCAAAACCATGCTGGCTATTTCGTGCAAAAAAATACCCTGATCAGGAAATTAAAAAAAAAAAAACCTTCATTTTTGATATCCCTAGGAGACTGATGGCAATAAATGTACACCTTTAGAGGAATTCACTTCAAAAGAGTTCTCTAGTAGTTTCCATAGGCATGATCTATGAAAAGAATGGCAGGCTCTCAGGCATGGAGGCTATACACAGACCCTCTCTCACAAGGGCTATCCTGCTATACTAAATGTGTGACCCTGCAGAAGTAGAGAAACTGACCTTCTTATCACCCTCAGAAGACTCTTTTGCTTGGAGGAGCACTGAGTCAGTTTTACAGAAGAGATGCCTGTACCTCAAATGGGTTTGCTTTCCTTGCTTACAGAGCTTTTGTTTTCTTTTATGTTGTTTTAGTTTAAGGTGGGTAAATAATAGAAAGAGGGGGATAAGATGGGTGTTACCTAGCAGAAGAGAAAACTGATGTGGGAGAGGGAAGGCATGATCATCAGACGTGATTGAAATGGCAAAGGATCAGGGTCATGGATGGTTGTCGTGGATGTGTAGGTCCCCTGCTCAGATCAATTTTGCCAGAAAGTGCACAACTGAAGAAGCACTGTTTTTCACTCCACCCCAGCTGTCCCATTGTCTGGAGAGTCACCTATAGTCTAGGACAGACTGGAGCCTCATTATCCCAGGCAGGTACCATAAGCTGTCTTCTGTGCCCTCTCGGCATACTCGAGGCCAATGTTTGTGAAGTAATTGAGGAAGTTTCTCATCATAAAAGACTGAAGCTAGTTTCTAGCTGGGTTTCTTTTTTTCCTTGGCTTTTACCTATTTTCCATTCTGCTTCCCTATTGCCCTGTTCATAAACACTCGATAAATATCCTGAACAAAAACACTCTTTTAGGATTCTGCTTCTAGTAAACTCAAGCTAAGACAACTTGAAAAGGCAATTGTCCATATCTTTCTTTTCCATATGTCCTTTTTCCTAAAAATCTATGCTTGCCTACCTTATTGGTAGTCCTTCTCTTGCTCATTAAAAGAAAGCCATACCCTTTACCTTTCTCGAGTCCTACTGAAGAATATTTTCCCAAGGTGAAAATCCTCCTAGGGTGAATGTGAGAGTGGAAAAATATAACATGATAATATTGATTTCAAGGTAACCTACTCTAGCCATCAATCAAGGCACTATAAACACAGCTGATTTTCATTATTCCCTTTATGATGTGTTTGTGTGTTTGAGAGAGAATGAGAGAGATTTGGTTACAAGCAATTACTGCTAAGTCTGTGTTTTAGTTTATGCTAGGAAGATTTTTAGTCAGAAATTTGAACAACAAGGCTGTAGCAGAAATGACAATTGTTTATTAAAATATCTTTTATGTGTGATTTGTTTGTCAAAGAATTCACTGCACTTGAATAAGTTCAAATAAGAGTAAATTAAAGATAAAATTAGTATAAAACATTAACTCTTAAAAATATCTGACTTCCTTTGGACTAGGGTTGTAGCTCAATGGTGGAGCACTTTTCTCTCAGGTGTGAGGCACTGGGTTTGATCCTCAGCACCACATAAAAATAAATAAATAAAATAAAGATACCGTGTCCAACTATAACTAAGAAATGTTTTTTAAAAGTATGACTTCCTGTTCACATATTTAAATATATTTCAGATAATCTCAAAGTCCATCTAAATATACATCTTTAGCTGGAGTTAAAAGCTTAAGCACTTGGTGATATTCATCTGTTACATTTAATTGGCACATTTCCTAAGACATCTGAATTTGCAAGATACAATGGACAAAACTGACTGGAAAAGAATAATATGATTTTTTTTAAGAGAAGCTATAATACTATTGCTTAAATTGTTTTAAATTTAATAATAAGAATAGACTGTATGAAAGGAGAAAGATTGAGTTAGTAGGTTTGACAGTAAAGAATGTGCATGCTAACTAGGTTTAATGGCAGGCATGTTGAAGAAATTACTTACGCCCCCTTCACAGGTCCGTAATTTGATAGATACTTATCTCTGTATCTATATCATTATTTGCATAACTACAATTTTTTATCATCCTCAAATGATAGTAAAATTAACAATAGTTTTTCTCAATCCTGAGTGTTGTTTAAGTTTAAATTAGGTACCATTCCATGAAACACAAATATGCAAATAAATAGTTATCTGATAAGTGTGGAAAAGCCTTTTTGAGGTATTTCCTGAAACTCAATGAACAGGCTGTAATGACTGCGTAAGCATACTGCTATAGAACAAGATGTTATTAATTTTTTGCCTGAAAGAAAATTGTAGAAGCACTTGATAACTTTTTAGCTGGTAGATCTTTAAAGATATTTTTTTTTAAAAAACAAGACATTGTTACATGGATTTTTTAACATCTAATTTAGAGGCAGGTAAAAGATAACTTTCATTCCAAATTACTTAATTATGTACAAAAAAAATAGAATTAACATTTATAAAAAATGATACTGAACTTGTCCATTTCTAAAATAAGTCAAATTCATCAATGAGAACATACACTCATAGAAAAAAATCCTTATTCAAATTTCCCATGAGGTTCATTTCAAATACACTATTTTATGTTCACTAATTTAATTTCTTTTCACAGTTTGCAAAATGATTTGAATTTTGATCAAACACTACACTAGTGGTAGTGCCAACTCAGTACAGGCTTGGAAATTTTTAGAAAAAAAGGAAATAGAACTCATTATAAAATCTCAAGTTGGTACTTTTTGCTCTGTGAGAGAGTATGAACAAAAGATTCCCATACATAAGTCACATTTGATATTTTCTTATGCAGTAAATTGAGTGGAATCAGTTATGGGGGAAAGCAATATAAATTTTTTGAATGTAAAAAAAGGGTTTCTTCATGGTCACTGTTTTTCCCTCAATTCTTGATTAAAGTTATTCAATTATTTTTGCTGAAAGCACTTATTAGAACCACTGGACTCAAAACAGAATTTGTTACCTGATATTTAGAGTCAGTACATTCTTTTAAGACCAACATTTTGAAACTATAATTTGCAACCCACAGGTGATTATCCTACAACAGGGTAAAAATTAGGTTGGTATGAAATAGTGTGTACCTTTTGCAAGTTGAAAAAATGTTGTTATGAAAGAGAAAGTGGAAAAAAATAAACCTATTAGATTTGGGGGCCACAGATACCTCCTCTAGTTGATAAAGTGTCAGAAGAAGTGATTAGGAAATTGAAAATATTTTTATTCAAGAACTCAAAACTATACTCCTGCCAGGAAAGACTTTGAGTACATCTAAGGTTACACATAAGCCAATTTTTTGATAGACCCCTATGTTAGGATACTTGTCTACAATGATCAAGCAGAATGAAGCATCTTTTAACAGTGAAAAGTCACCAATTTACAGTGAATCATCACTGTATGTTTTTTCTTTAATGAATTTGTTGAAAAAAAAAAACTAACTGGGGAGTTAGTTTTAAACAGAGCTCCAGTTTTTTCCTATGAGACAAAGGCAGAAATCAAAGGTATATAGAAGGATTAAACACTTAATGTAGTAATTTGAAAATGAGAACATGTTGATGATGAAAGTGGACAATGAAGTAATATATATATATATATATATATATATATATATATATATATATATATAGTTTTTGGAGTACTGGGGGGAAAGCCATAGGTAATGGCTTTAATGTAGGGAAGTTAAAATTAAGGTCATATAAAACATATTATTATGTAATGTCTTTGTCACATAGAAGCACAAATAATTAGTGGGGCTGTTGGAGGCTTCATTGTGGGACCTCTAACCCATTACTCTCATTTTAAAAATGAAGACCCAATGAAATTAGTGAGAGGGTTTTGCCTACAATTCTATCAGTGCTAGGACCAGAAAAACTAGTTCTGACTATTGGTTGGGAGTTCTTGCTTTGTTTCTATTCTTCTCCAGCTACTTTTATATCAATGTCTTGCTTTCATGTTCCATAGTACTACCAATTACCATAGAGTTCAAATCTTTCTTCCTGTGAGAATACAAATGGAGTGACTCTTTTTGCAGTTTTATCTTTCCATTTTCAGAGACTGTAATAATAATGTTTTGGGTTTGTTCTCTTCCAATGTTCTGGGGAATCAGAATTCTCAAACATGTGAATATATTTTTACCACCATTAAAACTTCTCTGAAAGTATCAGTTTCAAATATTGCAAAGTGATGACCTTCAAAGAATGTATTTAATCCATCAAAAATTATACCTGCTTATAGTCATACAGTCATATAATGCCATGAAAATGAAGCATAGCGCACACACACATACACATACAAACCACTCATCCATATTCAGAACATGTCTGTTGGTTTTTAATGAAATTAAATGCTGCCAGAAATATGCATGATACTTAGAGTGAGTTACACATTTTAGACATGCTATTGAAACATGATTATAGTTATGAAAGAACTAGTGCTCCTATTTTTTAGAAAACTCTGTTTACATATCCAATAAAAAATCCAGTGAAATTATTGTTTTTAATATCCTTATCATACTTAGTTATTGTGTTCATGAATTTTTGCAGGTACTAGTGGGAGGGGACATGCACAGTTTTTGAGGTTTATAAAGGATTCAATCTTCATTTGCATGTTTCCCTCCAACAGGACAATTATTAGTCACAATTTCATCTATGTGAGATGTTGCACTACATTAAATTCTTATGACTGTAGAAATAAGTAGATTATACATGCTTTGATGAAATAGAATCTTCTTCAAACAGGAAAGTATTATGCTTTTGTAATGCAGAGAATCTTATTTTAGAAGTAAATCTCCAGATTAATCAGTGGAAAATAGTTTCTTAGAATGATGCACTGCATTTTATTTAGACTGTATGCATTTTAGTGAAATTGTTTCAAGTACCTCTGAACTTATTTAAATAAGAAAATACTTTTATAGTTTCAAGTTAAACGATTTTTAAACTTTTAAAAGTTGCAATATATTACAGAACTAGGAATTGTTCACTACATTTGAACTTCTTTTTTTCCTCGATTCAGTAGAGTATTCTTTATATAAATTGTTCACTACATTTGAACTTCTTTTTTTCCTCAATTCAGTAGAGTATTCTTTATATATTCTAGCTTTACTAAATTTTTACTTGATTTTATTAGTTTTAAATGTCTTAAAAACTGCAGTTCAAATACCAGAGTATCTTCATCTAGTTTTACCTGAGTTCATATAAGGTAGATATACCTGTAAATTACGTACAGAAACTGGACTCTAGCTTTGCCAAACATTGGAGAATTAGCTTGAAGTTCACTTGAATCTTGAAACTTTTCTTCCTCCACACTTTCTTTTAAAATTAGTACAGTTTCTTGTGGTTGTTCCATAAGCCATTACCAAGATACAATTAGATTTTAATAACATTTTACTACATGAAAGTTTTTTTTAATTATTGTAATCAACCTAAAAAGATACAAAATAGAATAAAATAAGACAGAATTGGCTTGTTTAAAACATAAAAGTCATTGAAGAACTAGACAGAAAAAAACCAGAATCCCTTATATCTATTATAAGAGATGAAATCACTAGAGTCATATAAATTGTACTAAAATGAAGGCATATCGGTCAGAAAGGAGTTGGTTTATTTTCTTTGCTAATTGGTATATTTATTATCTAAGGCAGGATTTTTCAGACTGTGTCTTTGGATTTATTCTAATCAGTATAAAAGTACTCTGTTACACACACTCATACACAATTCCATAAGATTAGAGATTCTAATATTTTCTTCTGATATTCTAATAGGGCACATGCAACCTTGTTTTGAGGTCCCTATTCCAGTAGAATATCAAGACTAGTCAGTGACCACCCTGCTGTATAGTTATTTGTATCTTATTTGTATGTCCAACAATTACATATCAAGAATTTTCTCATCTTTTACCATTATCCTGAAATTTTAGGTCCTTAATTCTTGATGTGGTGTCTACCTCAGGATAATCATTTTATAAAAGAAGAAACCCCAAAACTAACCTTTTGACTTGAAGGGTTGCTTATTCCTTGATAGTTATACTGCCCACTGTAAAGTTGGCAAACACCCAAGAATAAATATAAACCAGGAAGATGTTTCTTTTATACCTGTTAATGACTTGTGTAAATCCTCTTATTGTGCTTTTATTTGGAAGTAAGAATAATTTCTCCTGAATTCAAGATGACATTGATGGTAGTTCTTATATCCAAATAGATTTTGGGGTCTTGCTTAACTTATTACCTCCTGGCTCAGTACAGGGAATAGGGATGCCTAATTTGAATCTGTGTCTTAATTTGAATTTGTGCAAAGTGATACTTAATTTTGAATTTATAGGTTAATGGGAAACAAAAGAAACATAATATATAAGTGGTAGGATGGCATCTCAAGTCCAACAGGATGTACAATGAGAGAGTTTGTAATGCCCAGTGTGTTAGCTGTTTATTACTCTGACCAAAACATCTGACTAGAACAACCTAGAGGAAGAAAGATTTATGTTGGCTCATGGTTTCAGAGATCTCAGTCCACAGTCAGTTGACTCCATTGCTCTGGGCTGAGATGAGACAGACCACAGTGGCACAAGGGCATTGTGAACAAAAGCTGGGAAGGAAAAAGAAAAAGAAGGAGAGAAAGAGGAGGGGAGAGAAGCTAGAGAGAATAAACCTACAAGGGCATGACCCCTGTGAGCTACTTCCTCTAACTAAGTCTTACCTCCCAGTATTCTACCCAGATAGCAAAGGATTAATACAGTGGTGAGGTCAGAGTCTTAATGATCCAATCATTGACTTAAAACCTTATCTCTGAACATTGCTGCTGCATTGGGGACCAAGTTTTCAACTCACCAGCTTATGAGCAATTTCCAGATCCAAACCATAACACCAAAAGAAAGTATAGCAAGCTGAACTAAAATTAATCTCAGCATAACAGATAGTACCATACGCACATTGCTCATGTTATCCCCATTGTGGGTAACAATTAAGAAACTATATTATCTAGCACATTAAGTTAATGCTGTTAATTTTGGTACTGACCGTCAAGTTGCTTTGTTTTTGCCTAAATTATGATTTGTTTTTGGCTATCTTTGAATAAAAATTATACAAATGAGTTTATATAAAATTTATGTTTTCAAATATCCTTTGTAATATCTGAGAAATGATTTAAATTATTGTTGGGGTTTATGGACTTGAAAATAACTCAAATTTAAAAACCACTAATAGGGCATGATTAATAATATAATCAATGATAAACTGTGTTACAATTGTAGTATTAATTTATAATTTTTAAAAAGTAAAGCAACTCCTATAGGCTTCTAAGTTATTTGTAATTGTGTAAGGGAGATGGTGATATTTACTGAGCTAACTTAGTTTCAGAAGACTTGATTTGCCTTGGAGGTTCTTTCCAATTTAATTTAAGTTTCTCAACCAGGGAGCAACTCAAATGATTTGTAGTTTCATAAAGCATTCTGAAAGGCCATTTCATTGGCCATAGGAAATAAACTTGGAATCAGATTCCCTCTACCCAGTCTGTGATAGAATGCCACTTTCACAATGGGCCATACAACTTTTATTGGAAATTGTTGTATTGCCATAAAACCAAACTCTTCACTGTATTTCTGGTCATGTTCAGTGAATAAATATTTATACTATGATTTAAGCATAGTGTATAATACTTTCAAGGCCATGATCTCTCATACTAATATGATTTACTTATTTCCAAAGATCCCTTTTTAAGACATTTAAATTATAGTAAAAGAAATTCCTCCTTTCTCTGTATGCTTCTGGTCAGTTTCAAAGCTTGAAAGCTTGCAACAACAAATTCTGCCAAAAAGAAGAAGTTGCAGCATTTTGAATGATTCTTCTACTTTTTAATAATTTTTTTGACTCTCTCTCACACATACATCTCCAATACACATTTATGGTAAAATTATCTTTAGAAGTTAAATTTTCATTTTAATTGGAATTAATACTTCTCATAAACCTTCAAGACCTAAAAATCCAAAGGTATTTAAGATAAATGAAAATTGACTTGTCTTAAATTTCCACATTAATGTATGTATAGTTATAATTGCTTTAAAACATGTTCACTTAATGACCCTGTTTTATTATTTTCATTTGATCTTCCCCCAATACACACACATTTGTTTAAAAAGTGTCTTTGCTAAAAAATAACTCTGAATGAAATTATAAAAAATGTGATCACATCAAGTATTACTTTAATATTAACATATAGACTCAAATATTACAGGCTGTCATTTTGTTGTTGTTTTGGTACTGGGGATTGAACACAGGGGTGCTTAACCACTGAGTCACATCCCCAGTCATTTTTTATATCATATTTAGAGACAGAGTATCACTTGGTTGCTTAGGACCTTGCTAAATTGCTGAGACTGGCTTTGAACTCATGATCCTCCTGCCTTAGCCTCCTGAGACGCTGGGATTACAGGCGTGCGCCATGGCGCCCAAATCAGGCTGTCATTCTTGAACTTGCTACTATTAATGCAGATCAGGCCAAATAACATTGTCCTGTCAATGGTTTGATGAACAAGAATTATAGACTGTTGGTCATTTAAGTTTGCAAAAAATAGGAACTAAAAAACATCCGACAGATACTACCTTATAGGAGAGGATATGTTGCCTAATAAAAAGGGCATCAATATATTCAGGGCATATTATAATGCATATTGTTAAAGAGAAGGTTGTCAATTCACTAGTTGATATTTTTCATTAATGGGAAGAGTATTAGAATATTGCACAGTAGTTACACAGATGTGATTTACATATGGAATTCAGCAGTATCTAATCAGGGGTTGATGTTTCTTCTGATTATAAGAAAGTAAGACTGTATCTGGGGTAAATGGTCCTTGGTTAACAAATATATGTATAAAGGTACAAGGGTTGAGCAGTCTTAGCCTGTGAAAGGACATAGAATGGAAGGCAAGAGGACACCTGAACCGTTTAAACATTTCATGGTAACAAATTACCTACCTGCAGTCTGGAATCAACATTAAGTAACTGAAAGGGGGAAGGAGGAATTGAAACAGAGAGGAGATTAAAAAAAGGAGAAGAGAAGAGAGATAAGAAGGAAAAGAAGAAAAAACATTAGACAGAAGGAGGAGAAGAAGAATAAAGAAAATCCTAGTAATATAGTTACCCATGAAGAACTTATAGAAAAGTGCTGGCCAGAAATTAGTTTTAGACATTATAGTATTTAAAGGACTTTTTAAAAAAAGTTGAATGTACCATATAAAATTTTAATTATCATTGTTATGGGGTACTCTAATGTATTCTCTCCTTTGTTCCCACAAAGGTTCATCAAAATCTATTATAAATAAATGCACTGTGAAGCTTTTTGGGAAAGTCAAGGGAAACAGTGTGTAAGGGAACAAGGATGTAGAGACAGACTGCTCAGTTCTGCTTCTGTGTCACTGCATGGCTTTAAATAAACCACATAAAAATTTTAACGCCATTTTTCTCATCTCTAATATACTTCATTATAACCACCTTAATATTTTTGAGATGAATGCAAGATGGATAAAATGCCTATCATCATGTATATAGTAAAAATAAATGTTCAAGTACATAATAGGAAGAAAATTGTGAGATATATTTCTAAGCTTTTCTCATTATTTTCCCTCCTTAAATTAATGAATATATTTCCAAATTTGGACAAAATTTTTCTTTACAATGCTTTGTTCTGCACCAAGTTCACCTGCTTAAAATTGAAATCTTCTCAAATTGAATTGCTTCTCTAGCAAACCTGTTTTTGTCATTGAATCACCCTTCATCACACTTCCCAGTTTCATAATGTAAACTCAGAATTATATGCATGCTTCCCGTCTCTTTGTTCCATAGACTGAGTTTACAAACTTGGGCAGATTTGTCCTTCAAATAGCTCAGATTTATGTCTTCCTCCCAGTTCTTAATGTGGCCACTCTGAAACAAAGCCCATCACCTCTGCGAAGAAGCACTTTTTGCTTCCCTGCTATAATCCATCTTCTACATCATGTCGGATAGAATTTCCTGCCTCAGCATACCACAGCCCTCTTTGAAAGCCTCTCCTGATGACCTGTTCTGACTTTCTTCATGTCTATGAGAGCATACTTCATATACTTAGGACATCGCTTCCGCTAGCTGATTTAATGTGTGACTTTTAATTTTTTTCCCACAAGGACTTAAAAATCATTAATCACTAACCCTTCCTTATTGGAGTTTTCATATGACTGTTTTTGACTTCTTTCTGGACTTCTCTTGGTTAGTCAGATCAAACCTCATCAACGTCATGGACAGCCTAAATTTTTATCTCTACATTATTTCATTGCCTTTTGTTTTTTAAGCAGATATATGTTCACTGCTTTATACTTGGGTAGCTTGCTTCTTACTCCAACTCTCACTTTGACTGTGGTTCCAAAGCAATATGATGGCTCTCTCTCTCTCTCTCTCTCTCTCTCTCTCTCTCTCTCTCTCAATGACATCAACAGTATCTGAATGATCAGAGTTTGGAATCTTAGAATCATTTATAACTTTTTATTTTCTTCTCTTTCTTCCAGGATTTCTCCACTTTTACCCTTTATCTAAGCAGCAAACAAGCCTGGCACCTGTAGAATCTCTTTTGCTACCTTTCTCTCCTGAATAAACACACAGATACAGTGCTAGTTCAAGTGTTTCATATTGCTTCCATGATCTACTGCCACAATTCCCTGAAACATGTCTCTGAGGACATAGCTCCTATCTCACTTCCTCACATTTATCTCACAGTTATTTTCTAAAAAAGAATTCTGCATCATTTTCTCCTTAAGAACAAAACCAAATAGAATAACAATGAAACATCCAACGGACTCTTCATTTAATGCAGAATAAAGCCTAAACTACTTATTGTGTCTTGGAAACACTATATAAATAACACCAATATTGCTTTTTCAGTCTCCACTTAACATTTCTACACAAATATAATATCCATATATACCAAAATTTTTACCTTCCAGCTCAGCATTTTGTAAGCATCTCTTTCTGCCTGGACTATTTTCTGGTTGGTGGCACTTCCTTCATTATTCAAATCTAGTTCACCTACATAGAAACAGGCATTTGTATTTAGACAGGCAATTCTTCAGAAGGAAGAAATAGGTGTTTTTCAGCAAATTTCTTATCTTTCAGCATAACTAATATAGTATAAGAAAATAGACTTGAAGGGAGAAAGTGAAATTTGGAAAAGCTTTCTTTCCTTCCAGTATTACATGGAAATTACTGAGCAGACTTATCAGTAGGGAAACAAATTTTCTAAATGTTGAAAAAAATATTTTTTAAAATAAATAATATTAAGTATATAAACACACATGTGCATTTCTAATTCATGCATTTGCCTGATCCTGGTGAAATTAATAGATTAAATTACAATAATTTTGAATTTAAGCTTCAGGGTAGTAGTTTTTTGATAAATTTGGAAAATGTACAATTATGACAATGTTATCTATTTTAAATTTTTATTGATTGGGGTAACATCTTTTTTTACATTTTTTATTTTGTAGTTGTAGATGGACAGCATGCCTTTATTTTATTTGATTCTTTTAAAATATTTTTTAATTGTTGATAGACCATTATTTTATTTATTTACTTATATGTGCTAAGAATCAAACCCAGTGCCTCACACATGCTAGGCGAGAACTCTGCCACTGAACTAGAATCTCAGCGCTGGGGTCACATCTTCTAATCGGCGCAGTTAAATTATAAAATACTTGATTTAGTTAAAAACATTCAGGAAAAAACAACCACTTACAAACATAATGATCAATGGAATAATTCCAGATCAAAAGTCAATTGAGGAACATTACAACACATTTGGTAGGAAGACTGGAGCCAGACTTTTGGAACTAAAATAAAAGCTTTGGTTATAAGATCTTGGAAAAGTTATTTAAACTCAGCACATTTCTTGTTTCCTCTTCTGTAAAATTAGGATATTAGAAGCACCTATGACTTTTTTTTAGATTAAATGGTTTTAAATTTTTTAAAATTTAAGAATAATGTTTGCATAGAGTAGGTACTAGGAAAGTTTTTCTTTTTTTAATCATGACTTTTGTAACTATTGCTGTCTTGTTACAGTTTTCATTTTAACAGTCATTTCTACTCATTACTATGATGTCCTTATCATTTCATTTCTTTCAGTAAATTATTGAATCACAGTAAATATATTAAAGCTAAGCATAAATTATAAAAATATCTGAAAAATATTTGATAACTTAAAACCTTGTCATTATTGTACCAGAATGCAGTTGCATATGGATTTCTAATTTATGTACAGCACAAGCTGCTTAAATATTTCAATTTAGTCCTGCAATAATAAAGTTTTTGATTTAGCCATAACTCTGTAATGAATGATTTTATGACATATATGGCTGTATTATATGTGGACAGGATTTTTCTATGTAACTATGCAGACATATTTATTAAAAGAAGGGCAGTGTTCAGATATGAGATTCCTCTTTACTTTCTTGATGTCCTTCTTAAGGATGAACATGATATGATTGCATCTCTGTTGAAAGGTTTATAAAAAAGTTCTCTCTCTCTCTCTCACACACACACACACACACAGAGAGAGAGAGAGAGAGAGAGAGAGAGAGAGAAAGAGAGCGAGAGATACACACAGGTGCATCAGTTTTAAAATCATGAAAGGCAGTAGGAAGTCAAGATGGATAATGAAAATGACAGTGAATCTTTTTTATCTTCTGTTAATATAATATCACTAATATAAACAAGTCAAGAAAGTATTTATTCTTCTTTAAACAAAAGTGACACTTCTCCTCACTGAGCATAGACAAATAATACTTTTGTCTTTTCATAGTTATCCATCCACCTAAGTCATTGCTGCCATTGATGAATGGGGCTTTTTAAAAAGCTACTTGAGTAATGTCAATGATATTAAATTATGTTGCCACCTAAGTGTTTATTTTTGTAACTTCAATAATACCACTGCCAATGGAAATGTGGTATATTTGACAATTTTTTTTTCAGCAGCAAGGGGTTTCAAGCCAATTGCTATATGATTGTTTATAAGTTTGGATGAACTAGATATCATAGGAAGACATTATGTCTTCTTTCTATGTGCTATTTGCAATATAGGAAACAACTCTTTTTGTTTTCTGTTAAATTTTCTTACTTTGCAGTAAGTTTTAAAAAACAGTTTAACTTTGCCCTACTTCATTTTTTAAAATTATTGTTATTTTTATATTTTAGGACATTTGAAATCAAGTTGTGCTTTTCTATAGAGGAGCACAAAGCTTTGAACTGATTTCTTCTGCTTTGAGGTACATGTAACAACGTTTGCATGTTGCATTTTCAGAACCAGTTTCAATTTCAAGGTCTCTTTCAATTTCTTTTCTTTTCAATAGTGGTGGTAACAAAGTGAAATTGTACTCCACAGGAGATCCAAACTTTTATTATTTTTTTGAAATGTACAGAAGTAAGAAGGGCTTAGAATTAAATTATGTGACCTTAACAGGTAGTAAAAATTAATTGTTCTTTTCTATTTAAAAAAATCAAATGGCTTCACAGAGTCAGAACAGATGAGTAGTTGAAATTGTGGAAAGAGTTGTGAAGTATACACACATGCACAAACCAAATTAGATGTATTGAGGTTAAGAACCAAGATCTCATACTCTTTCATCAACACTGAACATAAAAATATTAATGATTATATGAAGTAGATGATGAAGTGAAAATTGATGGTAACCAAAGTGAAGATACCAGAAATTGATTGAAAGAGACATTAAGTTGGATGTGGAATGAGCAATGAAATTTAACAGAGCAAACAAGAGTTTCCTTTTGTCCCATGGCTCACAGAACCTCATCCACACACCTACACACATCCACAGTATTTCCTCCCTACATTACCATTATCTTCATTATGCAAGAAGTTCCACATGGGACATGTGATTACACTCAATTTAATACTTTACAGTGAGAACTGAAAGGAGATATATTTGGCTATCTGAAAGCTGATGAGTTGAGAATGAATAAAGAAGTATATAGACCAATGACAGCTTAGGAAAATGGTAAAACTGTGTACAAAATTATTAACCAATAGAGTTCAATGAGTTTTCCTTATAAAATTCTTTTAAAGAAAATTTTCATGTAGACCATGTGTCTTTTCACTGGCTTTCCCTAATCCGTTAGCATGCAATGCTTTATTATGGTTTCTTTTTTAAATGGGGACCATTCACACAGTCCTTCCATTCATCAGCTATCCAGAAACAACTCATAGCTTCTTCACAGTTTCCTGAAATCTTTAACTAGTAGTAACCATGGTAAAGAAATTCCAAAATACATGTAAGAAGTCTCTATATTTTTGTTCAGTGTTTCTAGTACCCATGTATCTTCATTAGATTAGCTCTCCCTGAAGCTTCAGCATAGGGACAAACTAATCTTGAGCATTGCTCACACTAAATCTCTAAAACCCTCTTTTATTTAAATATTGGTTTTATTATAGTTTCTCTGATATTTCCCTTTCCACCTTTCCTATACTTCCATACTTCATATTTTTTCTTGATTGTTCATATATATAGGAACAAATTTATTATATTAATAATAATTGTTATTTTGTTATACAAATCATTCAAGGGCAATTCATTTATACTTGAGTAATGGCTACATGGTTGTTAATAAATGATTTTCTATTTCATTTTGCAGAATCTCTGAGGCCTTTTTTTAAAAATTTCTGCAGTTTGGGAAAAAAGTTTTGTTAGGCAGATTTGTCACAGTGATCAAAACACCTGAAAAGAACAACTTAGAGGAGAAATGTTTATTTCATCTCACTTCAGTAAGAATAGCAATGATCAAGAATACAAACAATAATAAGTGTTGGCAAGGTTGTAGAGCAAAAGGTACACTCATACATTGTTGGTGGCACTGCAAATTGGTGCAACCATTATGGAAAGCTGTATGGAGATTCCTTAGAAAACTTGGAAAGGAACCACCATTTGACCCAGCTATCCCACTCCTTGGTCTATACCCAAAGGACTTAAAATCAGCATACTGTAGGGATGCAGCCACATCAATGTTTACATTAGCTCAATTAAGAATTGCTAAACTGTGGAACCAACTTAGATGCCCTTCAACAGATGAATGGATAAAGAAATTGAGCTATATGTACACAAGGGAATATTATTCAGCATTAAGAGAGACCAAAATTTTTGTATTTGCAGGTAAATGGATGGAGTTGGAGAATAATCAAATTTCAGGAAACCAAAAGCTGACTGTTCTCTCTGATAAGTAGATGCTGATCCATAATGGGTGGGGCAGGGAGTGCATGGAGAAAATTGGAGGAACTTTGGTTGGCAAAGGGGAGGGAAAAGGTAGAGAGGGGACATGGGGGCAGGAAAGATGGTGGAATGAGATGAAAATCAATACCCTGTATACATGTATGACTGCGCGTATGGTGTGACTACATTGTGTACAACCAGAAAAATGAAAAGTTCTGTTCTATTTGTGTACAATGCATTCTGCTGTCATGTATAACTAATTAGAACAAATAAAAATACAAAAAAAGATAAATATCCCCAAGGCCATGACCCCAGTGCCTTACATCTTCATCCCTGCCTCATCTGCTTATAGTTACTACCATGTAGTTCATTCAAATTCTTAATTCATTGATGGATTAATCCACTGATGAAGTTAAAGTTCTCATAATCTAATCACTCCAGTATGACAACCTTGCATTGATCAACACATGAGCTTTAAAAGAACATCTCACATCCAAACCAAAAGAAGTCCAAAAATGTTTTATTTGCCTTAGGGTGAACAAGTATCAGCAAGTACATTCTTACATCTTAATTTAGAAAAAACTTTATAAAAGAGAGAACAATTTACTGTATTTAGTGTAAATTACTACAACTTATTTTTTTCATTGTGAAAATACAAATATATTTTCATTTTGAGAGATCAAGGCAGTCAGTAATCTTTAAGCATTATGAAAATTATATTTTGCAATAGTTATAGTTTAAATTTTTTCCATAGATTTATGAGTGTAGAAATAGAAAAATATTATACAAATATAATTAAATAATTAAACAAATTAAGCAAATTACAATATAAAGTGAGATTATTTCTACCTTTAAATTAGTACTTAAAATTATCTCTACTTGACTGTACTTGAAATAACATTTTGGATTATTTCTCCAATAAATAAGTGAAAAAGTCCAAAAGTTACTTACATAATGCTTAACTAGAAGATAATTTAATGATAGTTAAATGTTGCAAAAATAATAGGATTTGTGAAAAAGCTTATAGAAAGAATATTTTCTATTTTGATTTTTTTATATGAAATGGGTGCATGGTGGCTTATGCTAAAATATTAAATTGAATATTTAGAAAATGATAAACTGACAATTAAAATGAGCATTAGAAAATGGATTCTTACTCTCCAGTCATGTACAGAGCTTAAGTATCTTTGTAAAATTAATTAAGGCACAATAAAACACTGAATGTTAATACTACAGGACAGATAGACTTTATTTTTCAAAGAAGTGCTCATTATTCAGAGATAAAAGAAAATATTGCCTAGATGTATAAACTCCATATGTATAGAAAAATTTAAGAAAGCAGGGATTTTGCTTATTTTTAACTTATATGTGTTTAATATAATTTTCATGGTAATCTTTCATTAAAAAGAAAAAGAGATGCAACTTTGGTATTAATCTCATAAAGCATTTTGGATATAAAATATCTCTTCCAAAGTACCATTTTAAGAACTATTTGCAAGCAAATAAAAAAGCCACTTGTATTATATCTCATTTGTAATACATTAAGTTTTCAAATCAAAAGAAAGATGCTTGAAAAATTTGGCTTTTTCAATTATAAATCTTTAGAAATTCCAAGTTTGGGCTTATGTTTCTAAAATTTATTTTTATGTGAAAGAAGTATTTTTGTATAAGTTACCCATAAATTATATTTATTTCATTTAATTAGATTTACCCTTAATTATATTTTTAATTAGAGTTATGAATATTACCATAATATCTATCTATGGTAAAACAAATAAAGTTCAATGAACAATTATCCAAAATGTTTAACTATCATATATGCCTTAACTCTACCAATGTTAAATAAATATCTCTTTTAACTTTGGTATACAAATTTTGGAAACTATTTTGTTTTTGTATTTCACATTTAAACAAGTAAAGTGTTTGGGGGTCTTTCAAAAGTATGTGCTGTGATTTTGCATTCCAAGCTCATATCTATTTGTAATCACATTGAATAAATCCTAAGAATTAGATTCAATGTATCTCCCACATTTTTAAATAACAATATCTTTCTGATGAGTGAAGATATTCTTTACACATTTGGTGTTCTCTAAGTGGGGAAACACCTACTGGTGACTTTAAAGATTTCATTATATGAATTTGTATGACATAATTAGGTGCTATAATTTCAATTTAAATACAATGAGTTTTAATCCCTGTTCTTCATAAAATCTAAGATACCATCAATTGAAAGACATTTCCCAATGTCTCAGATTCTAAAATGTCAAAATAAATGAATTATTATAATCAATAATAATGGTAATCAATTATTTTTTAAAAATCTAAGAAATGTTTTTTTTTCCTGAACTCTACTTTATGAATTAAATCAACTAATTTTGCCAACTATGATGTAGAGTTTTTTTTTAATTGTAACTCCTGGATTATGTTATCTTCACAATCATCTGCTGTCTACTGTTGTTAGATTTCTTAACCCTGTGAGGTCCACAGGGTTAAGAATATAAGCACAAGATTATAGTTAAGGAAAAATACAGCAAATACTGTTCTTTTATTAAAAAAATAATGTTTTAAATACTGTTTTAAACTACCAATCGTATTTTCCCACCTAAATCATTTTCTACAGTAAAACATGTCCTGAAAATAAACAACTTGTATTTATGCCAAAACTGAAGCAAAATTTTCAGGTTGTCAAATATCTTCCCATCATTCAGCTTTTGCACTACAAAAATCCCAAGACCACCACCATCACAACATCAATAACAAAACTCTGATTCCCTGTTTTACAAGTAATTATCCAAAATAATCACATATTTTAAGAAGACAGGAAGAAAAAAAATAAAGTAAAAATGGAAATAAAAAATAGAAATTCTAAAAATTGCCAAATATAATTTTCAGGATCAAAAAAATTTAGAGGACATTTAAATAAAAAATAAGGCCACTATTATATAAAATTATAGAGGTTACAAAAAATGCATGCAAAAAGTATCCACAAATCTTGTATATTGATCTATTATATCAAACATTTTTTATAAGCCAAATGACACCTTTGAAAAATATTGAATATAAGAAGGTATTTGCAAATATATCATTCAGAAAACATTAAGTTGTAGTCAATATAAATAATTTCTAAAAACCTTTATAAAATAAACAATTTGAATTAAAGTGAGAAAGGGACATACAGACTTGGAAAAATGAAGGAAAAATGAATTTTTGCCAGTAAATGGATGGATCTGGAGACTATCAAGCTAACTGAAATATGCTAATCCCCAAAATCCAAACTTGAATATTCTCTCTGCTATGCAGATGTTAACATAAAACGTGGGGGTGGGGGAGAAATAGAAATAGAAATAGAAATTCATTGGATGAAACAAAGGGAAATGAAGGGAAGGAAGGGGAGATAGTATTAGGAAAGACAGTGGAATGACTCTGACATAACTTTCCTATGTTCATATATGAATACACAACCCGTGAAACCCCACATCATGTGCAACCACAAGAATGAGATCCTAAAGAAAATGTGAGATACACACACACAGACACACAGAGAGAGAGAGAGAGAGAGAGAGAGAGAGAGAGAGAGAGAGAGAGAGAATGGAATATTACTCAGCCATAAGGAAATTATAGCATTTGCCAGTAAATGAATGGAACTGGACACTATTATGCTCAGTAAAATAAGCTAATCCTCCAAAAACAAAAGCCAAATGTTCTCTCTGATATGTGTGTGTAAACACACAATACAGAGGGTAGGGGAGAGAATAATAGAAGTTCATTGAATTAGACAAAGATAAATAAAGGTTGGGGGATGGAAACAAGAAAGACAGGAGAATGAATCAGATGTAACTTTCCTATATTCACACATGAATACATGACCATTGTAATTTCACATCATGTACAACCACAAGAACATGATCTAATTAGAATAAGTAATACTCCATGTATGTGTATCAAAATATATTCTCCTATCATATATATCTAAAATGAACAAATAAAGAAAGAAAAATGTAGACAAAATATGTGTAACTCAGTAGTATAACACTTTTCTAGAATGTGCAAGACCCTAGGTTCAATCCCCAGTACTATAATAAACAGCAAAATGAAGCATCAATTCTGCCTCACAATCAGGAAAATTCAAATAAGAACTCACACAAAATTGTACACTACCATCCAAGAGCCAAAAAAGAAAGAAAGAAAAGACATGCCTGAAAGTTCATTTTTCAAGTCTCTACAGACTTCTGTCTGAATGTAAGCCAAAGGTTCTGGTTTTAGACCATTTTATAAAACCAAAACTATATTGACTTTAGTATATCTTTAATTTCACATAAATAAAGTTCTCCTTAGAAATATACCCAACACTATGTTTCTACTATAGATCAAGCATGGTAAAAAGTTTAAATGAAGGGCTGGGGATGTGGCTCAAGCGGTAATGCTCGCCTGGCGTGCTCAGGGCGCTGGGTTCGATCCTCAGTACCACATTAAATAAAATAAAGATGTTGTGTCCACCGAAAACTAAAAAAAAAATAAACATTAAAAAAATTCTCTTTTTCTCTCTCTCTCTTTAAAAAAATATTTAAATGAAGATAAACTGAAGCTATGCTGTCTGTTTTTATATCAGATATTTGACTTCAAACTCTCTCAATATAGTTTCACAATCCCCCCCCCCCACACACACACACAAAACAAAGTCTGATAATATTAACATTGGAACAGGATAAACACCACAAAGAAAATAAGTTTTATGAACTAGAGCCCTAAGCATCAATGTGAACTTTCCTCAAGAATAATAGAGGAAAAATTGGTGACTATATGTATGTTAGGAACCTACTTACAAAAATTCAAATGAAAATCATCTAAGATACAAGCAATTTATTGTTTATGCATAGTTTCATATATAATACAATATAAAGAAAATGAAGACAATGATACACAAAATTCAGAATACTTGTGTCCTCTCCAATGGAAAACAGTGATATGTGATTGGAAAAAAAGGTGTATCATTCTTTATACTGAATTCAGTGGTGGGGCTAAGTTATTATTATTAATTAACTTGTAGATATTTTATATACTTTTTTGCATATATGAAATGTTTCAAAATTATTATAGCAGAGACACACATAAAATGAATATTTACTTTATGGGGGGGGGGGAGTGGTGGGTGGAAATCATTGACCAAGGCACTAGAGAGCTAGTCTCAGAGTAGAAGTGAATAATTATGAGTTGAATGAAAATTAAGTGCACGGCCTGTGACTGCTCTACTACTTTAACCTGTTATCTGAATGATAATGATAGTAATATATTCTACCTCACTCAGGATTATATAACTATGTTGCTGTTTTTAATGATAATTTAATTTATTTCTAAACACACTGTATTTCTACCAGGAATATGAAAGAAGCATTTTTAGTTTGTTGTTCTCTAGATTTGAGACCATTTTCTGGTACCTTGATAATTTGCAGAGGAGGTTTGTTACAATTTGGACCAATTAATTGGCTAATTAATAAGTTACTATTAATATTATCATAGAGATGACAGAATCTAGAAAAACAATCAGAAAATATCTCCTGCATCTCTCCAGGGCTTTTAAGATACTAACCATGAAATTTAAGGATGCTAATGCTGGGTTAGTTTTCTACCTTGCTGAGACTTAGCCACATTGGTTGTTTTACTAAAATACTTTGTAATATTTTCTCTTTCCCATGGAGACAATTACTACAACTTGGGTAGTAAAATGGAGCTCATGGACTTTAATTGGGTTCTTCCCCTGGTGTTTCAAGAGATTGCTCTCTGCTCAATAATTATCTTACTCTAAACTATCCAAAGTGAGCATTAATGTTAGTATTAGATCCATTGCTCTCTACCCTGTTTTAGTTCAAATGAAAGCAGGAAATGCCCAATCTTTAAATTAAAAATTAATTTGCATATAAAACATTAAATTATTCTGAACACAAAACTTTCACTTGGTCACAGGCCTAATTTTCAAATTTACTTTTTTGGGTTGGGGATGTAGCACGGTGGTAGAATGTGTGCTTTTCATATGCAAGGCAATGGTTTTGATTCTCAACACTGTAAAAACAGAAATATATATATATATATATATATATATATATATATATATATATATATATATACACACACACACACACTCTTTAAAAAGTAATAATAATTGTTTGATATAAAAAAGACTTAAATAAAAATGTCTATAAAAGTCTTGTTTCTAACATTACATCTTCTTTTTTATGGTGTTGGGGATCAAACTCAGGGCCTTGTGCATGCTAGGTAAATACTATACCAACTGAGCTATATCTCCAGCGTACATTTTCTTGTTTTTCTATCAAGAAAATAAACATGTGAAATCTAAATAAAATTCTTACAGTAGATTATAATTTCTGAGCAGAATAATTATGTAAGGATTTGCCTTTCTTGTTCTCTTGATATTTAACCCCTATCCAAAATTTCACATTTCAAAAATACTTATGACATAGTTTCATTTAGTACACTTTACAATAATGTTAGGAAGGGGTCACCTTGAAATTCTTGTTCAAAAGGTCATAAATAAGAAGATAAAAGAGTTCGTTTGGAATTGCAAATTCCATGAGTGATGGCACCTTCTCTGTTCCAAAAACATGGCACTGTTCTATCAGGCATTCCTTTAACCCCTCACTTCCTTCCTACCTCCGAGGAGGACTTCCAGCATACACTGAGCCTTCTTGCTATCTTCCATATTGACAAAGAAAGTCTTATGTGTGGTCTTCAGGACTGCTGTCATCTTGGTTCATGAAACAATATTCCTGTCTATGAAACTAAATGGTTATGGATTTATTACAGGAGCCCCCAAATGTTTCATTCAGGTGGTTTTCCTACTTATTTCATTTATGTTCCTTTTGTGGTTACCACTGAGATTGCAAGTATTGAAATTGATAATTCCTAAATGTACACTGTTGCCCTGACAGTATCAGATAATCTAGATTTTTCTTTCAAAGGCCAAAATATGAGTGTCCCACGTTAAATAGACCTTAAACCATCAATTTAAATCTAACTTCTTATCTTTCTGATATTTTGCAGCTGCCCAATTCTCTATGTTGGTTGACACATCCAGTTAAAAATAATATTGATACCACTAAATGTCCACCTCCTTTGCTCCTTCTTTGTCCAGTTTCTGTCACTTCTACTTCAATATGGACTCTCTTGATCTACCCCTTTCATTCTTATTGCCGAGAAGCTAAGTCCATTAATGGCACAGCTCTGTCCTGGCACTTTTCTACTCCTATCTCCTATCTCATTTAGTGGTCAATACTCTACTACAAGTTAGGTTGCTTTACATGGGTAAACACACATATATATACACACACATATATATATGTATATACATATACATATATAACAAATGTTTTATATAGACTATATATACTTATATATGTAGTCTGAGGATTGAAGTTAATAAATATATTCAAGGTTAACTATTTTAGTGCTGGAGCTAAGACTCAAACTCAACCTCAAGCTATTGTTTCCTAAAAGTAAGTTTAAATATTCAAGACAGATATGTTCTGGGTTTGTTTCTTATTCTACTACTTATTAGCCAGATTCTATAGAAATATCTTAATATTTCTGAGCCTCATTTTATTTATTCAGAAGATGTACAAAATATTAACCTATTAGTGTTATGTGCCTGTATTTGATTAGCACTTGCTCAGCATATTTAATATGCTAAATAAATACTATATTATAAAAGTTATAATAACTAACATGATTGCATGGTTGTTAATAAATTTATTACTTATTTCCTCAATAACATATCCCTGATGCAAAAATTTTTTTTTGTTCAATCCTAACTATATGGTTTGAGTATAAGATATCCTGCCAATGGTTCTGTGTTAATGCAAGAGGTGAAATAATTAGATTGTGAGACCTGTAACTTCATCAGTGTAGCAATTCATTTGTTGGTATAAACATTTGAGCAGACACTGAGTGATAACTGTAAGCAGGTGGGTGGGGCATGGCTGAAGGTGGAGGATAACTGGGGGCATGACTTGGGGACTATACTATTTGTTTCTAACTCCCCCAACTCTATCTCTACTTCCTGGAAGTGTTCCTCTACTATCCATCCACCTTGGTGTTTTGCCTGTCAGGCCTAGACCAATAGGATTCTCTGACTATGAATTGAGACCTCTGAAACAATGAATGGACACAAAATAAATGTTTCCTCCTCTAAATTGTTCTTGTCAGATATTTTAGTCACAGTGATGGAAACCTAACACATCAATTCTAATAATGTCCTCTAGTTTAAAAATCTTTAGCAACTTAAATGGTACCGTGTTTTCAGCAAAATTTAAAAGTGAACTTCCTAAAATTGATAGGTGTTCTGTAACCTATCTACAACCAACATCTACAGTGCTTAGTTTCACAATGTAATTACTTTATCATATCATTCAATAACCACAACTAACTTATCATTCTTAAAAGTGGTCCTAATATTTTCAACCAAGGCTTAGCTTGAGCTCATCCACTGGCCCAAACCACTCCCCAATTCAATTTGCCATTGCTATGTCCAGCCATCACTAAAAACTCAAATGCTACTTCCTCCATGATGTCTTCTCTTGTCTCTGAAATAGTACTTTTGTTCCTATTGTCTTAGATAATTCTGTCATAACATGTAGTGCATTCTACCTTATAATGTAGATCATTGTGAATGCGTCCTGCCTAATTTACCCAAACCAGGAATTGAATGTTTTATATATATCATAGAGTACTCCACAATAAAAATGATATACAGAATCTCCAATGGGTAAGAAATGATTTGGGTATTCAAGTAAACTATATTAATTTACTATGAGATACAGAAATGTTTGTAGTTGGATGTCCAATTTGATGGAGGTATTCATGGTACATATTTCCTCACCTTTTTCATTCTTATTCAAAAGTGAATTTTAATATAAAATTTGGCAATTGTTTAAGTGGAGAAAGAACCTACTTGCTTCCATAAGAGAATATTTGTCTTTCCACTGACAGAGTTAAGTATATGGTTCTATTTGAATGAATTCATAAGAAAAAAAATAAACACTTATATTGGGATTTTAACTAAAAGAAAGAAAATTATGATTAAATATATACTCTTCTGAGCAAGTTTGAGGTTGTTTGGAGATCACTAACAACTCTGCCAAAATACCTGATATGGAACTTCTCTTGTGAACTAAGCCAAACTCTATTACTAAAAGATTTTAATTGATACAACGAGTCTCTGTGTTTATGTGGAAAATGAACCATTCTTTTCTTCTTGATTCACTTGAGGGTCTTCAAATAGTATATCTAATTCTCATAAGCAGGCACCTAAAGAATCTAGAAAGTTCTCAATACAATCCCTCTTGACAACAGATATCTTAGGAGCACTTGGTCAGGATATTAGGAATGCACTTTCAAGAGTCTTCTGACATCTCTCCTGCCCAGGGTTGTTGCTATGACTGACTTCCTGCTCTCCAGATTCCCTGTCACATGTCCTATAATGAACTACATGTTGTCCCATGTTCTCAAATATCACATTCCTATGGGACTAAGCCACTGTCTTCTGAGCTTTTTTCTCTAGGAGAAGAACCTGCCTACAAACCTGACTCCAGAGATTCCATATTACCCACAGATATCTTTGATAAATGCTAATTACAACAAGCCTTGGCCACTGCCCAGTTCTTTCCCTATACTTTCTGACTGAATGCCAGGTCACCTGCCTAGAATCTGTCAAAGAAATTCTAGATGATGCTTGCTTGACTGGCTGACGGGGTCATCTACCAATCCCAAAGGCTATACTCTTCTACATTGCTAAATATACAATGGTTTGCTATGTATCAAGTCTGGATTCCTTCAAGAACATACCAACCATTCCTTTTTAAACCATACTTTTACATAATTAAATGTACAAGAAAATGCTTTTCACCACCTAATTTTGTAGTTAACTCATGTAAATGAAGATTCTAAGTGAGAGAGAAGATCAGTGATTTTTCAGGGGCTGAGGTCGAAAAAAACATCACCATATGCTGGGATCATTAGAGGATGTGTCACACTGTCAAATGAAGTAGAACTTGTGATATTCCTTTTTAAAAGTTTGGGTTCTTAAAACTTATTTCAATGCATGTATGCAATATGTAATCTAATCAGTGTAATTAATATTTCGTTTCATTATTTCTTTATATTTTGAGATTTCAAGCTCCAATCTTCTATGTGGTAATAAAATACATAAAAGGTTGTTGAAAGCTACAATCACCCTGCAGTGGTACAGAACAGCAGAACTTCCTGCAGTCTAACTATATTTTGGTGTCCATTATCTGACCTCCCACTACCCATCCTCCCCTCTTACAATTACTGGGCTGTAGTAATCACTACAGTCTTCTACTTTGATATATCTATTGAAATATGAATACATTTTTTGAAAGCATAGAAATTGAGAAAATAGGTCAAGGTAGAAATAAGAAAATCATAGTTGAGCCATAGACAATAGGAAGTCTAACAGAAATAATATATATTGAGAAGAAGTAAGAATAGACCTTGAAAATGTAAGTTTGGGTTGGAATACAGGACATTGAAATGTTTCATTTTCTTAAGTAGACAGTGTCTTTTAATCTTACACATAGTACACTTACAATGAAAAAATGAATCTATTTCCTCAAACATATGTAAGAACTAACAACTGGTATTTGGTGCAAACAGAGAAATTTGCAACAGAGAACTGATTAGAGCCCATAAATTGTTTGTAAAATCAAAAATAAATCTGATTTTCACTCCATGTATAAACTTACTTTCACTATTTTCATAGTCTTCAAAATTCTCATGGGAAATAGTATTTCTTTTGTCTTAGAGAAATATGAAAAAACTACATATCATCTTAATTCTACCAAACTCTTATGATTATACTAAATATCCTAATCAAGAGTGAAAAATTGTCCATAGAAGTCAGGCTACTTGGCTATGAGAAAAAAAAATTATATAGTTTTTTCCCTCCCTCCCTTCCTCTCTCTCTCTCTCTCTCTCTCTCTCTCTCTCTCTCTCTCTCTTTCTCTCTCTCTCTCTCTCTCTCTCTCTCTCTCTCTCTCTCTCTTTCTTTCTTTTAATAATCAGGATAGGCCTTTTTTATGTTACTCTCCCTAAGAATGCATTGTGCTCAACTAACTGACATTGCTTTTAAAATGAACATTATATGCATGCAGTTAAGTCCATTATGAAAATAGGAGATGTTTTCAAATCAGAAAACAATAAATGCAAGTGTGTAGACATCACTTTCGATAGCCTAAGATTATCTTGCCAATATATGGGCTTCAAATGCACAGGAGGTACTTTGTGATTGCCTTGCAGAACATACAGATATATTACCGGGTCAAAAAATATGACCAGAGTCCTGATCATTGATAGCTAGTATTTTACTATCTCTTAAGATACAATTAGATTCTGAATGGTTACATACATGAATACTCTCTCTCACATGTTGAATTTTTATGTACACAATAAAATTTTGTTACAATCAGATGATAGTTATGGAAACTGAGCTTAATTTTGCTTGATTTATAAAAGGGTACATTAATTTCTATCTCAGAGGCTTTGGTTGGGAGAGGCATGATAAAATGAGATAAAGCATGAAAGGTTCTACAAAGAAAGTAGAGGCATATATAGTTGGTTAAGAAAGGCAGAACTGCATATTAGAAAAAAATGGGGTTTTCAAGTTCAGTTAAGAAAACTCACGTACTGTTCACAATATCAAAATGCTGTACTTTAAGAATGTTTACTCATTAATTGTATGATCCATAATTTCATCTCAATGTAGGAATTTGGGCTCAAATGAAAATGTGCTGATGTGAGTGTATGTATATTTGTGTTTTGACAGTATTAAGTGGTACTGTGGAGACAGGACTATGTCTATATTTATTGTTAAATGCTCCCTCATTCTAGTCAAATTGGATGTGCTCCAAGTATAGTCCAAATATCAAGAATCATCATTAATAATACTTCTATTTCCCTCAATTGTTATTAAGGAACAGAATATCTCTGTCCTCTATTTCAAAATAACATGAAAATATATCAGTAGATATGCAAAACCCTTGCTCTAGAAAATGGCTGTAGAAGACCAGGGGGTTAGATTTAGCCCCATCTACTAGTACTTGACTAAATGTCATATGGTCAGAAAAGGAACCTAAGAATGAAGAACATGAGACATACAGAATTTTTCTACACATAATTTAAAATTCTTTCCAGTAAAAATCATATTTATCCAAACAATAAAAACGAAATAAAAATCAAATACAAAAATTGGTGATTACTCATAGTCAAGTTCAGAATTGTCTAATATTGTAATGGTAGAATGTGAATCACTTATTTATGAAAGCTAAAAGACAAAATTATTAAAAATAATAGCTGAAATAATTTGTCAAGATTTGCACTAATCATCAGGAAAAATGACAAAAAATAGCGATAGTGAGATATCTATTACCTTATGTTCGATAGAATGACTATTATTAAAAATTAACAATGTTATTTATTAACAATGATAACAGTAACAAATTTTGGTGAAGCTGTGGAGAAAAGGGAGTGCTCCTATATATTCAGCAGGAATGCAAATTTGATAGTAGTCATGGACAAAGCATGAAAGTTCTTAAAAATTAAAAATGGAATTATTATATGATCCATGAATTACATTTCTAAGTTTATGTAAAGCAAACTGAAAATCAATGAATTAAGGTATAACTACACTTCCTTGTTCATTGCAGCAGTATTCACAATTACCTAAATCTGGCATCCAATTAAGTATCCATCAATGAATGAATGAATAAAGAAAATATAATATAAATACACACAATAGAATATTATTCATTTTCTAGAAAGAAGGAAGTCCTGCCATTTTCAACAGCATGGATTTTGTTAAGTGAAGTAAACAATGTACAGAAAGAGAACTGTTGCATCACATTTATATGAAGCATGAAAAATCGTTGAGTACATGGAAATAGAGAGTAGAAATGTGGTTACCAGGAGATAAGGGGCCTGGAGGTGAAGAAAATATTCATCACAGGATACAAATTTCAGACAGAAAGGACAAATTCAAGAGTTCTGTTGTATAACATGGTAAATACAGTGTGATTCCATTAAAAATCACTATAGAGTCATTTTAAGTCTCCTTACCAAAAAAAAATTGTTTGTGAAATACATGTTAATTAGCTAAATTTAACATGCATGAGCTATACACATATACATGTATCTAAACATCATG
Organism: Spermophilus citellus; assembly: GCF_964194105.1. Lineage (NCBI taxonomy): Eukaryota > Metazoa > Chordata > Mammalia > Rodentia > Sciuridae > Spermophilus > Spermophilus citellus. Next base: position 92,170,472 of record NC_138189.1, on the reverse strand, counting down.
TTGTATCTAATAATATACGTAATTTTTAAATGTGAAATAAAGAATAAAAATAAATTAAAAAATCATTTCTGGGGCTGGATATATAGCTCAGTTGGTAGAATGCTTGCCTTGCATATACAAAACTCTGGATTCAATCCCCAGCACCACAAAAAAAAGAAAAAGAAAACAGAAATTATTTCTGAGAGTATCCAGGAACAAACAAAAAAGATGAAAATATTTTTCTCAAGGTGACAGTTAAATTAACCTATGTTTTATACATTAAATATTATTTTATGTAGCATTTAACACATATGTACATCTTTGCTTGTGTGTATATACACAGTAATGCATATCTATACATCCATACAAACTTTTCATTCTCTCCCTACATGTGAAATCCTCAAGCCTTTGTTAAGTTTTGTTATTTTTAAATTTTCTTTGGAATAATGCAATTTAGTTTAATAGTACTGGTGAATAGTTGTTTGTTTTTCTATTGAGAAAAAGTGTCATAGCTAAATTTGAGTTGTCAACTTTGCTTAGAATTATAAAAAGCTTTTTAATTCACATTATTCCTTGGATTGAAACTAGAAAACCCTGTCTTTAAGGGTTTCAGGTTAGGAATCAAACACTTAAGGAACTTTTGGAAGCCCGTGACAAAGAGGTCACGGGCTTCCAAAATGACTGCAAAACGGAAATAAAACTAGTTCTTATGGTTTGGATCTGAGATGTCCCCCAAAAGCTCACAAATGAGACAATACAAAAAGGTTCAGAGGTGAAACGATTGGGTTGTTAAGAGTCTTAACCCAATCAGTGATTTAATCCTGATAGGGATTAATTGAGAGGTAATTCAAATGGTAGGGTGTGGCTGAAGGAGGTGGGAATTGAGGCATGGCTCTGGTGTATATACTCCTATCTGGCAAGTAGAAATCTCTTTCTCTCTGTTTCCTGATCATGAAGGAGCCGCTTCCCTCTGCAGCTGAACCCAGAGGAATGGAGTCTGCTGACTCTGGATTGAGACCTCTGAAACTGTAAGCACTCAAATAAACCTTTCCTCCTCTACAATTGTTTTGATTGGGTCCCCAAGTCTCAGCAGTGAAAAAGCTGACTAAAACATTAATATTTATATGAAATAAATTTATATTATTAGAAAAAGTAAGAAAAGAAAAAAAAAAAGAACAAGAAAAATCCAGACAGAATTCAACTGTGGTCATTTAACCCTTTGTAGCAGTCCCTAAATGAAGCCTTTGGATCAAAGTGAAGCAGCGCTTCATTCAGTGGCACTTTTAAAACATTTCACTGGTCCATATGTTCTTTGAAGAATTTTTAAAAGTGAATTTGTTTTATTGGTTTTAAGCATGTTGTCTAATAGTGGTCGTAAAGTTTTAGGATGGGAAAGAAAAAGCATTTATTTTGAAATAGTATCCAGATTTAATCTTAATAATAACAAAAAAATCAAAAGAGATAAAATCTTAACAATCTTTGGTTCTTTTACAATTCTAATTTGTGTTCCCTTATTTTTGTTTATGTTTGCTAAATTCTTTACAGAATCAATTTAGCTGGATATAGCACAAGATAGACCAGGTGAGAAAGCATATAAGAATGTTGAAATGGGATTTTAAAAAAGAGAGATTTTTTGTTTTAAGCAGTGTCTCATTATGTTTTCCAAGGAAGTTCTTAAAGTCATAAACTCAAGCCATCTTCCTACCTTAGTTTCTCAAGTAACTAAGACTATGGACATTGCATCATGATGCCCAGTTCCATAGTTAGCTTTTTCTTTATCTAATAACAACTATAGGATGGATCTGTTATGCAGTCAATTGATCATAACCTAGATGAGCTGCCAGTAACACTATTGGATTGCACAAAATAATGGGATAAATTAATAGAGAGAATAATGGGAGTTTCCTGAGGCCAAGACCTTCTAAAACTATCTTGTTTTGATCTATGTTTTCAAGTGCATGGGCGTTTTATACTAGCAAACGCTAGGCTTTCTTGAAGTTACAGAAAAGTCTTGGGTTGTTGTCACTTCTTGTACTTCAACCATCATGATCAAACCCTATGCCTATATAGGGTGATGAGTTCAGAAACAGAATTCTATGACTGTATCAGTCTCATTGCTATAAACTGCCACACATGGCAAAATAATGGAATCTGTTCTGAGAGGTTTTAGCTGGAATAGGCAAAGCATAACCAGAGGCAAGAAGATTGAATTCAGTTACATTTTGGGATATTTATTTGGGTTTCCTCATGAAGCTTCTAGTCTGGAGCTTGCACATATTTCATGTGTGTGCATCTCTCTCCTCTCTCTCTCTGTCTGTCTGTCTCTCTCTCTCTCTCTCTCTCTCTCTCTCTCTCTCTGTGTGTGTGTGTGTGTGTGTGTGTGTCTGTGTGTGTAATGCTTAAGGCTTAGTTTAATATTTTTAAGTGCCTGTTTTACTTAAAAAAAACTTTACCTTAAAATTTCAGTGATTAGGAGTCTACGATATTTAAAATTATATTTTATCAATACCACAAAGTTAGTGAGTAAATTATGATGTGATTTATAAATGTTCTTACCTTTACATCTTTGACATTCATCCTTGTTCCCTCCTTCCCAACAAAGATGTCATCAATGTCCACAAGGATGTACCTATCCAAGGACAATGTCAGCCTCTTTCCTGACAAGAAGGAGATGGCATCTATGAAGATGAGCTTGTGTAACCAAAAATTCAAGTTGTTGCCAAAAAGAACTCGCTGAATTCCATCATGAAGACCTAGGTCCTGAATTACAGTCGCATAGAGTATTTTGCTGGACAAGGGTGATGGGGATTTTTCTGTCTGTAATTCAGTTAAAAGGACAGGCTGGTAGGTTGAATGATTATACTGGAAAACAGTCCAGTCTTCCCCAGGAAGAGGACCTTTCTCAACCTTGGGGGCTTTGGTAATATGCAGCAAAGGAGACTGAGGATTGACAAAACAGTCCTTCAGAGCTAGATTATTGAAGAGGTTTAGTGGAAAGCCTTTCAATTGTGTACTTGGCAAGATGTTCTCATTGGCTTTATGAAAACCAATTATACTAACACTGTATTCCACACAGTATTTTTCTAAAAGCTCTCGGTTCCATGAGTCCATGCTAACATACTTCAAGATATTTTCATAAATAACTAATGTGTACTTCCCTTTGCCACTGTCTGTAAGGGGAGGTATATCTCCCTTACCAGGGGCAATGACCATGTGGTACTGAAATCGGCTGGACTCCAAGATAGCTATGATATCTTGACCGAGTTGAGAGTACTGGCTCTCCACAAAGAGGAGGATGGTAGGGTCAGTTTTGGATGTATCGATAGGTTTCACTGTTTTCAACTCCATTGACCGATAAGGTAGAATTTTGATGTCAGCACATTCTGCTTCTGCAGTGGTTTCAATAAGGGCCATTTCCTGCTTGTAGCCAGAGTAGAGGAAATAGGCAGAAATGACAATGCTCACCAAGCAGAAGGTAGCTAAGAGAACAATCAGTGTTCGAAAACTTCTCCGAAGCTTCACAATGAGATTCATTTTTTAAAATAATGCTTTGGAAACTTTTTCCAACTTCTTTTCCTTAAATTGCCATAGTAAATAAGGTATGAGATGGTGCAAATACCACTTCCCAAAAGTTCATGTAACCATTGCAAATCATGTAAAATATTTGAAGGGATCAAAAATGAGTTAAAGCTGGAAGGCAGTGAAGCAGGAGAGCAAAAGTTGAAGGGATTTTGAATATGTCCAATACCAAGAATTGCTGCAGAATCCTCTAAGCATTATCTGAAAAAGAGGATAAAAATAATAACCAAGAAAAATAGGAATATAAGTATTTATGTTTACATATATGCTGGTATTTAAGAAATATATATTCAAAGATAATATTAGTCTGTTAATATATGCTAAAATATTAATAGCATGATGTTTATAGTATAGAATTTATTACTTAGAATAGAGTAGATTTCTCCATGTTATCCAGAGTGCAGAACCAAAATATTCATATGTATATAAGAACACATATTGAGATCACTTTTCAACTGGTTCTCTCAAAATAGAAAAAGATTAAAAAGTAAGCATTAAAATGTTAATTACCATAAAAATTGCTTCCTCAAGACTAATAAACATTATAGATATATAATGTTTATATCCTATAGATATATAGGATTAGACAAGTAAGTACTTGTGTGGGGCTTGGAGCAGAACAGCTTTTAAAGAATCTGCTTAAGTCTCTTTAGTGCCAAGCTAAGGGAATGATTTGTGTCTTACATTTTTAGCAGATACATTTTTTCCCTTTAATAATATATTCTCTGTCTAGCCTCACAGAGACGCATGTGGTATAATGTCCAAATATAGATAGGATTGACCCTATCTATTTCTAAAGGCAAAGTGAAAGAGACAATATAGGAAAAAGAACAAAAAAGGAAACAAGCATCTTTAGATCCCTTTAATGAAACCAAGGCTAAGAAGCCAAGACCAGAAGAAAAAGCTTGATTTTTCTCAAATCACATTCTTAATTAGCCTTACTCCAATAATCAAAATTTAGAACTGAATTTTCCATTGTTAATTTTCATTCAAAAATCAAACATATGTATGCCCCTTATTTCAAAAAAAATAATGTAGAATGCAAAAACAAACAAAAAACTTTCCCAAACTGCTTCATCACAAATAGATATAACAGTCCATTACTATTAGATTCTTTTCTCTGTATGTATGAAAGTGAATTTAATGAATTTCTTTCTAAACAAATTTTATTCAGGGCCTCAAAACTGCGGTAGAGTGCTTAAATTTTTTTCATTTTCAAATTTGCGAAACTAATATCCCTAGAAAAATATCCCAAATAGTTCATGCTATTAGTTTTTGACATATACATTGTAGAGGTATGTCTATGATATACCATGTCACAGAGTATCAAATTAACATGTTTTGCCGTGAGTCATGTATTCCATGGTAAAGAGCAAAGTTTTTGGTTTCCATATTTTATTTTTCAATTTATTGAGCTGAGTGACTCATGACTATTAAAAACTTATGACTATTAAATAAAATGATAAAATATTGCTTTTTTAAATGTTCTAAAATGAAGTTTTCTTTGTTAGTAATTTAATTTTTTAAAAAAAAATCAACAGTAAGTTGAAATGATTGTGTATTTTACCTTAGATTTTCTATTGTTTTTAGTTTATATGGATACAATATCTTTATTTTGTTTATTTACTTTTATGTGGTGCTGAGGATCAAACCCCATTGCCTCACATGAGAGAGGTAAGCTCTCCACTACTGGGCTACGATCCCAGCCCTTTACCTTAGATTTTGAGACAATACTTTAAAATATTCTCAGAAGTTCACTATATGAAATTTCAAAATTTCTACCATACATTTTAAATATTTTAATTTGCAGATTCCAGTTATATGAACAAATGTGAATTTTTCCCTATGAAATGCAGTGTACCAATGAGAAATATGCCCCTAGTTTTCATATTTATTTAAAGGGAAAATTATTTCTGCATGTTGGGGACTTACTGACACTGTTTCAAATGCAGTTTTTTAAGATAATTATTTTTTCTCCCAAAGCTTTTTAAATGTTTCAGTCTTTTCCTTTTAAGTAAATCAATTGAATTCTACTAGAAAAAAATGAAACATGGCAATAAAAAGACTTTGGTAAGTTTTAAAATATTTAAACCAATTATTTTATATCTTTTTGTGTACTTTTGAAATGTTCACAAATAAATTTAAAATATACAATTAAATTAAATATAAAAATATACATATATAAATATTGGAAAAAATTTGGAATTTGTCAAGAGTGATTATCCAATGTTATATTACATCCATTTCTAGACTTCTAGTAGTGCATGTATATGATTTAAAAGTCCACCTAAGCAAACCCAGAAATGGCACCACTCAAGTCACATTCCAAATGGTCCCACAAAAGCAAATATCCACTTAATCCACAAATGTTGGTAATTTGTTTAATATTTTTAGAATAAATTTAATCAATAGATTTATTTAAAAAAGTAAATGTATAAGTTAATATTTCATTAAAGCATTACCTATTCTGATATAAAAATGTGATCTTTTGAATCATATGATCTTTTGAATACAAAAAGTACAAGATGTCAGTTTTGCATATTAGAACAGCTCTTCCTAATATGCAATAGTGAAAAAGAAGGGAAAAAAAGCATATGGGACTAGAATCTGCCAACCCAAAGAATAAATAAAATTTAAATGTGACATTTATTTAACATTAATATGTTAGAATTAGAAGAATGACAGATACATATTATCACAACAGTAGATAAGTGTGTTCTCAGCATGTGTGTGTTTTAACTTAAGGACTTATCCTCACCATTCAAATTTTTTATCTCTCCTTCCTTAAAAAAAAAAAAATGGCTATTAGAGGTACAGAAGACTGGATCATAAAAGGTGATATACCAGTAGTTTACTTATAATCCATATCTGAGATTAAAAAAAAACAGAAATTCAGATGAAATCTAGGGGCTATAATTGTTTATTTTTTAAAAAGCGGTTTAATGAAATCACCAACGTTCAGCTGAAACTTTTTTTAACAATAATAATATTTACTATCATTTACATACTTGCTAATAATTATGCTACATTCTTTGCTCTCATAATTTTGTTTAATCATTAGTCCATTTTTAAAATGAGGAAATTGAGATTTAGAAGGTTTACAAAAGATACTAGAGTAAATTATTAAATATTTGTGATCCTGGGTTTGGGTTCTATGTTCTTCCAGTTGAGAAAAATCAACAAGTTAGATGAAGCCAAAGTTTTGCCAGTGAGCGTAATTAAATAATTTAACCACAACATCAGCAAGTTTTATTTCAAGTTTATAAATTCAAACATTCAAAGATAGAAATGTCTACCTAAAAAAGATGTTATTTATGAGTGGGGATGACCTAAACATTTGCTGTAATTTGACCAGTTTTGACTTTTCCTGGTACCTAAGGGAAGAATATTTGATCAATTACTTTGTTTCTATATATTTCATGAGTGTTTGTTTGCTCTCAGAAATCTTGTAAAGAATTGACTCTGTCTCATACTAATGAAACAGTTCTTTTTTAAATAAAAATCTATAATATAAATATTTAACCCTTTGTTCTCAAATATCAGCAGTCCTTTGGAGTTTCCAAATTTATAATTCTCTTAAAAGGAACTGTTATATTTTTCAAATCACAGGTCTCTGGTACATAAATGAAATAAAATCAACAGAATAGACATATTGACATATTTCAAGTACTATAAGTATTCTGCTATAAATCTTTAGCTTGTTAGTTGTGTGATTTTACATGTGTGTATGTGTGTGTATGTGTGTGTATGTGTGTATCTGGATCCTAATATAAGTTTATTTTTTATGCTGGGTCAAGTATGTTTGAGTAACAGTAATCAAGAGGGAACCGATGATTCAAAATAATTAACATTGTTTTAAGAATATTATAAATATCTGATAGGTTTTAGCTAAAAATCAATGTGGTCTCTCAATTCTGAGTAGTTTCTGAAAATACTCTGAATTTATTCAATAGAAATTAGGCCTAGGTTGATATCAACTGGTTTAATTCCTTGGAAGTTCCTTTCAGCTTCTTGGCCACACTATATTCTGATATTACTTTCAAGCAACAACAACAAATTTTACGCTTACATAAATCACAACTTTTTTTTTCCAAAATGAAGGTACAAAGTCATGAGTAACTGTTACATTTAATCAGAATCAAATTAGCATGCTACTTTATGATATTCTGAAAAATGATCTTTTCTACTCCTGTAAATAACCAGTTGATTATCACCTAAGTTTTATACACTTCATATTTTCTTGATTTTAGTGACATAATATAAATTTCTTTTAGTCCCCAAAGTGTATATTTTTACCAGTACAAGCTCCTAAAAGTGTCATTTCAAACATAATGATAACATTACCACCCCTATATTATATTGTAACATAATATTATACTAGGTACATTGCTCTGAGCTATCAGCTATGTTCACACTTCAAAAGATTATGAAGGCAACTCAGTAAATAGAAGAGTAAATGTCAGGCGATTTCTTTTATCTCCATTTTCCGCAGTTACATAAAGTGCCTATTTACCATTTTCTTAGGTCTTGTTTTCTAAAGCAGGGAACAACATGATTTTTAAAAGAAAGGGTGCATTTTTATTAAAAATCAACTGCAAATATCGATGTATTCATCTTGTTTATTACAAAAACATAAGGACCTTGAGAATAGACACAACTGCATAGATGTTGGCTCTGCTTTGCCATATGAAATTTATTCATTTATTTGTTTAGAACTAGGGATTAAACTCAGGAGTCCTTAACCACTGATCCATATCACCATCCCTTTTTATTTTTTTATTTTGAGACAGGGTTTCACCAAGCTTAGATACTTGCCAACGCTGGCTTTGAATTTGTGATCCTCCTGCCTTCCGAGCTGCTGGGATTACAGGAGTGCAACACCATGTCTGGCAGCCATACAAAATTTAGATATGAGGGCAGACATACTATCTGCAACCAAGTTTAGAGGTCTAGCAATCACTGCTTGAAACTTGTCATTTGTTTTTAAAATTAAGATTTTATCATTAACTTCAACATTACTGAAATGATAATCATATCTCCAGAATGTTTGGGACAGAATTAAATAGACTTAAAAATTTTGGGATGGCTGTATCTGTCCTAAGGTTTCCTGAATCTAGACGATTCCCTTAGGACCTAGAGATGACTCTGTGATAGATCTCGACCATTTGTCTCATTTTGTATAGATGTGGAATAATATTTTCAGTGTGACATTCAGAATCAAAAAAGAACCAGATAGGCTATCTAAAATTCAGTTTGGTCTTGGATTTTCTCCTGCTTTTTCTTTTATGTGAGAAATAAATCCATTCATCTAGCATCCATTGAACCAATAAATGTATGAACATTTATTAAGATACTACTATTTGCCAGGTAAATCTGAAAATTCAACTCTATCTCATATGGTCATCAAAAAACCTAAGTTCTTTTGTTTAAATTTCTTTATTTCTTTTCTTTATTTACTATTTCCCTTTAATTCCTGAAAGTCTTTTTTTTTTCCTTTGCCAGTGGATGGGTTTTAAATTACTGACTTAAAGCTTGTGCTAATGGATTTAATGTGAAGAGTGTAGGCATTAATCAGTCAATCTATGCAGCAATGTTTTCATTTTCTGTCTCATTTTTGCATTTTCCTTTCTCTCCATGTGAACAGTTTATATAGAAGCTACAAAAGATGACTGAAAAATACAATATTATGGTACACCTTCTTGTTTAGATATAATCTTATTAGCAGTTTTCTCTTGAAAGCAGGCTCTTTTGTATAATTTGTCCTGCTTAACAAAGTGATTTTAAAAATAGTTTTAAAATCTCATACTACTACTTTTTTTCTTAACAAAATGTGGGTGTATTTCATACAGTGAAATCAGTGGGAAAGTTTTAAAACCCAGAAATTTAAAAATAAAATAAATAATGCTTAATCCGTGTTTTTATTCTGGTACATACTCTATATGTATTTTTGTTGTGGTTGTTTACTTTGGTACTAAGGGGGCTTAACCACTGAGCCACGTCTCCATTCTTTTTTAAAAATTTTATTTAGAGACAGAGTCTAACTTGCTTAAGGCCTTGCCAAATTAGTGAGGCTGGCTTTGAATTTGTGATCCTCCTTCCTTGGCCTCTCGAGTTGCTGGGATTTTAGGTATGTTCCACAGTGCACAGCTGTAATTTGATTTTGTATAATTCTGATCACAAAGCAAATATAACTTTTCGATTTTATTTATTTTTTAATATTTTAAATTTTATTTATTTTATTGGTTGTTCACAACATTACAAAGCTCTTGATATATCATATTTCATACATTAGATTGAAGTGGGTTATGAACCCCCAATTTTACCCCAAATGCAGATTGCAGAATCACGTCGGTTACACATCCACAATTTTACATAATGCCCTATTAGTAATTGTTGTATTCTGCTACCTTTCATATCCCCTACTATCCCCCCCTCCCCTCCCCTCCCATCTTCTCTCTCTACCCCATCTACTGTAATTCATTTCTCTCCTTGTTTATTTTCCCATTCCCCTCACAACCTCTTATATGTAATTTTGTATAGCAATGAGGGTCTCCCTTCATTTCCATGCAATATTCCTTTTCTCTCCCTTTCCCTCCCATCTCATGTCTCTGTTTAATGTTAATCTTTTCTTCCTGCTCTTCCTCCCTGCTCTGTTCATAGTTGCTCTCATTATATCAAAGAAGACATTTGGCACTTGTTTTTTAGGGATTGGCTAGCTTCACTAAGCATAATCTGCTCTAGTGCCATCCATTTCCCTGCAAATTCTATGATTTTGTCATTTTTTATTGCTGCATAATACTCCATTGTGTATATATGCCACATTTTTTTTATCCATTCATCTATTGAAGGGCATCTGGGTTGGTTCCACAGTCTAGCTATTGTGAATTGTGCTTCTATGAACATCGATGTGGCAATATCCCTGTAGCATGCTCTTTTAAGGTCTTAGGGAATAGTCTGAGAAGGGCAATAGCAGGGTCAAATGGTGGTTCCATTCCCATCTTTCCCAGGAATCTCCAAACTGCTTTCCAAATTGGCCGCACCAATTTGCAGTCCCACCAGCAATGTACAAGTGTACCCTTTTCTCCACATCCTCGCCAGCACTTGTTGTTGTTTGACTTCATAGTGGCTGCCAATCTTACTGGAGTGAGATGGTATCTTAGGGTGGTTTTGATTTGCATTTCTCTGACTGCTAGAGATGGTGAGCGTTTTTTTCATGTACTTGTTGATATATCCTCCTCTGAGAAGTGTCTGTTCAGGTCCTTGGCCCATTTGTTGATTGGGTTATTTGTTATCTTATTGTCTAATTTTTTGAGTTCTTTGTATACTCTGGATATTAGGGCTCTATCTGAAGTGTGAGGAGTAAAAATTTGTTCCCAGGATGTAGGCTCCCTATTTACCTCTCTTATTGTTTCTCTTGCTGAGAAAAAACTTTTCAGTTTAAGGAAGTCCCATTTGTTGATTCTTGTTATTAACTCTTGTGCTATGGGTGTCCTATTAAGGAATTTGGAGCCCGACCCCACAATATGTAGATCGGAGCCAACTTTTTCTTCTATCAGATGCAGAGTCTCTGATTTGATATCAAGCTCCTTGATCCATTTTGAGTTAACTTTTGTGCATGGCGAGAGAAAGGGACTCAGTTTCATTTTGTTGCATATGGATTTCCAGTTTTCCCAACACCATTTGTTGAAGATGCTATCCTTCCTCCATTGCATGCTTTTAGCCCCTTTATCAAATATAAGATAGTTGTAACTTTGTGGATTAGTCTCTGTGTCCTCTATTCTATACCATTGGTCCACCCACCTGTTTTGGTACCAGTACCATGCTGTTTTTGTCACTATTGTTCTGTAGTATAGTTTGAAGTCTGGTATTGCTATACCACCTGATTCACACTTCCTGCTTAGAATTGCTTTTGCTATTCTGGGTCTTTTATTTTTCCATATGAATTTCATGATTGCTTTATCTATTTTTATAAGAAATGCCGTTGGGATTTTGATTGGCATTGCATTAAACCTATAGAGAACTTTTGGTAATATCGCCATTTTGATGATGTTAGTTCTGCCTATCCATGAACAGGGTATATTTTTCCATCTTCTAAGATCCTCTTCTACTTCTCTCTTTAGGGTTCTGTTGTTTTCATTGTATAAGTCTTTCACCTCTTTTGTTAGGTTGATTCCCAAGTATTTTAGCAAATATAACTTTTCTCTCACCTTTTTACTTGAAATTATGACATAACTAGTTATTGTAAAAGGGCCATAATTAAGAACTCCTTATATCCATCATTTTCTTTTTTCTATTACAATCTCTCCTGACTTGTTATATTTTGATGATTTTCCCAATATTCTAAGCCTGGTAACCTCACTATCCAACAGTCTGCTTTATAAAGGTAAAAGAAAATGAGGATTAAATGACTCCAAATCATCTAAAGAGAGAAGCTGACCCCCTCCCACTACTGTATCCCAAACCCAAGAAATTTTCTCTGCACTTCACTTGTTTCCTGATGCCATGGAAAACGTGTATCTCTTCCCAATACCAATCTTTTCCTTTTACCCCAATCTTTTCTCCTGAACTTCAACTTTTATCTTATGGGGAAGTTTATTCAAAACTTAGAAAGAATGATTTGTTACTAATTGAACATAAAGAGCACCTACATATATTTTATTTGGTAATAACAATATTTTACTATCTGCCTGTCTTTTGTGTCAACCGCTCACTCATTACTCCTAGTTTATTGGCCTGGGCCTGGTTTTATTTCAGGTTTAACTCACTCCTCAAACTTCTCACCACACTCATCCCTACCTCCAGTACAAGCAACTGCTTGAACTTTAACCATTCTCTTCAAGTTTAAGAGTCAAGTTTGCAGTTCTAGAATTACCAATGTGTCTCCTTTTTCTACACCTTACCAGCTTAGTCATTTTTAGGAATTTAGCTTGGGTAAAACCACCTCAAGAAACTCACCCCAACCAAGCAGAAGATGCTGGTTTACTTAGTGAGCAGATCTCAATTTTACTGTCATGCAGTCTTTATCATGGTACAATTCGATTAACTAATTACCCCTGGATTTCAACTAAGGCAGTAACTGTGATTTATTCAGAAGTGAATCATCAGCACTTCTTAAATTGCCCAGTGTGTTATGCAAAAACAATCATGCAAAATCAATAACACTTCTTCATATCTTGCATACATTCATCTTCTTTCTCTATCCCAAGGTGAAACTCAAATGTTGTCTTCTACAGAAACTTAGAAGGTGGAGAATGGGCACATAAGTCTGACTTTCAGTTTTTCATCATAGAAGTGAAGAAACTTAGAAATGTTTATATTTTTATTTCCAATATGTATTGGTAAGGGGAGATATGTTTGGATGCTCATCAAAAACATTTGTCTTCTCTGTCTTATAATTTTGCGTATCATTTAAATTTTCTAAAAGAATTGTGTACTGTTTTTATAGCAAAGCAAAAAAGAAAACTTTTTAAATGGGTGTGTGAAAACCATTTGATTCAAATTTTAAAACCCTATAATTTTCATTCTATGATAGTGTTTTCCTCTGAATCTCTGAAAAAAATATATTGTCCTTATCTCTTTTTTTCTTTGTAACACACTTATATTTTTATTTTAACTGATTTATATGTCTTCGCAAGAAGATCATGGGTACATTTTCAACAGCCTAGTCTAGGCATTACATTTCTCCTTTCACAATAAGCTTTCCTACTTTCCGTTTAATTTAGCATAAGTAAATTAAAAATTCAGTAAATGCATACTTATCTTGACTTAGTTCTTTAATTTGATATGCCATGCTATAATATTTGTAATAGTTCTATTGGAGCAATTATCTCTGAATTCAAGTATAAGTTTTTGAAAATTGGAAAATCAATTGCACCAAATTATCTCTAAGTTTACTTGTAAGTAGGCCACTACAATGCACCAGTGGGTTCTGATGTTGATACATGAGTCAGATTTTATGTATCTATGTACAGATGTATATGAAAATCATTCTTTGAAAACACCAAATACTTGGTTGCTCAGGTACAAAATTTAAGTTCTGTTTACCACCGAGACAGGTCCTTGCATCACTGAACAATTTATGCTCAAAACTCAGCAAACACATGCCTATCCGTTTGATTTGCAGATGATTTTGTGTATGACAGGAAAAGGAAGAGTCAATAATGTGTGGGCTCTTATTAACTAAACTTCATTGGTCCCCACAGAATGTAGAGGTCTGTAGAAAATTGGATTATATTGATATCACCATGTTTTCTCCTAGAATATAATATCTGTTTATTTTTATTTTATGTTTTATTTGGATAAGCATACTAAATAAGGTCTATCTTCTTAACTGATTTTAAATGTTCTAGTTATCACAGAATTTATTTTTAAGCCTCAGATTATCCTTTGAATACAATTATAAACATGTTGTCCTTTATACATCAATCATTAACTTTCAACTTACGTTATTTTCTGGGAAACTTATTCTAAGAGACTTTTCATTCTATTGTTTGCTTTGTATTTTAAAGAAGGTAATATACTTTTTACTAGACACAGAATCTGGCTACCCAAGACTCATAAAATCACCTCTGGTGGTTAAGTGACTCATACTCTATAATTTTTTTTTTTACATTTTAATAATTTTTTAAAAACATATTTAAAGCTAATTTTTAAAGAATAAAATGCAAAATAAAATAATTATAAGCCTAAGAAGCAATATGTTGCAATTTATCTTACAAATGTTGTAAAATACAACTATGATGAAAAATTATGTAACTAAGACTGAGAAAAGGCAAAATATTAAATAATCTATTTAATTTATTATTACTTTATTTTAATTTGTTATTAATTTATCTTCAATCCTGTCAACATTTTTTTACAACACAGGCCATAAAAACAGTTTAATCAATTATGTTTGTCATTTCTTTTTCTAAGACTAGCAAATTGGTAGATCTGCTCCTCCTCCTTCTCTTCCTTTTTCTTCTTGTAAGGAAAAATAAGATATTTGCTTTTCAAAATGCATATTTATTGCTAAACAATCTTTGGGTGTCCTAACTTTTCCAACACTAGAGGGAGATATGTTCTTGCTTTAATTGCAAAAATAGACACACAACACATGTTCTCCACAGAGCTTACTAAACACAAGAAAGTAATTACTAGATGAGTCCAGAAAGGGTAGGTAACTACACTTTCAGGACAATTATCATGCTGTTTGACAATCAGGGAAAGATCAGTGAATCCTAATGTTAAATTACTAGTAATACACTGATTCCACACCAAATGTATTTTAGTCAATTTTCTTTCTTAAATTTCTAGTGAATAGTCAATTTAATATTGCTTGGTGGCTTCTTGGTTCTGCACTTTTATTTCTGTTTTTTAATACACATTTTCTTTTTTGTTGGTGCTGTTATGCACAAGCAAGGAATCAATATAACATAGGCTCTGTTTAAAATTACACTAATTTTTGTAAAATTTTAAACTCTAAATATTTTTCTTAAGGGGAACAAAGTATAATATCTCTAACTTAAATATGTATAAAATCAACTTTGTCACATCATGGTTCCAAATTACAATTTATCCTGCATAGTTTTATTTGGTTTCTTAAATAAATAAAATAAAATGCATTGGTTTTTTTGAAATAGATTTACTGATCAGGTTTATATTTCTCTGTTATGCAAATATGCCTGTACAATAATTTCATTTATTAAAAAATACATGATATCTAAATATACTTAATCAACAGTATAGAATAACTTAGGAATAGAGAATTAATATGAAAAGAATAGTAAAAGTTGCTTAGAAAAGAAATGTGTATACTGTGATTTAGGTTGTCCTCTAATTTACTCTATTTCTCAGTTATAAAGTAAAAATATAAAGTATAAGAAGAATATTTGACATAAAATTTTCATTATAATTTCCATTTAGGATGGCATTATGATTTATTTGCAAAGGAGGTTTTCTGTATACTAAATTCTACTGCTCTAGTTATATCTTACGGTTGTAACATTATGTGCTTCCATTATAATTTATCATTTACCTGAGAATTTGCAAAAATGTCTGTTCATATGCAGCTGCTTTGCAGATGATTTGAAAGATAATGGATCATTAGGAGGTTGTGCATGCAATGAAATATACTCAGATTAATCATCTTGAGTAAAATGCATAAACATATAAAGGACTATTTCTATTCGTGTTTTGAGTTCTTCTTCAAAGTTGCCTTCCCCAAATTACTCATTAAAATCTTATTTAAGTAGTTTTAGGAGCTAAAAAATCTTGTTCAATATCTACCGCAGACTTTGTCATAGATAAATACTGAATAACATGAAAATATAAGATGCAAAGTATAATTGGGATGCAAATGACAAAATAATAAAATAAAATGCAATCCAAAAAACAGTCCTTAATTAGATTTGGTTCCATTATTACACTCAAGTTATGGATAAGGTTACATGTGTACACGCATGAACATATAGACACACACATACATCATAAAAATCCAGTTTGAGAAGTGGTTACTGCACACTCAGCATTGCCAGTATTAGGATCTGGGCAGTTCTTCCAGTTCTGCTGCTACTGATACCCCTAGAGCAGGGGTATAGGTGAGGACATCTGATCTACAGAGAACTTGGTTTGAACTCACCTCCTGACTGGACCCAGTCAGGAAGTCGCTAGTGGTCTATCAAATTACACAGTTTTAGTTTTTTTGTCCATAACACAGCTTTGGGGCATAGAAGATTATTATTTAATGTCAGTATTTGAAATGGAAACTCACCAAATTATGAATTTCTCAAACATAGGAGTGTTCAAGTTTCTAGGCATAAGTAAAGAAAAAGTATACTGGCTATATGAGTTAATGCAGATAAACCTGAGCATGCAAAATAATAAGAAAGCCTTGAGAGATTACAAATAAAATCAAAGTCTATTTGAAATAAATAAGGAAAATGTTTAAAAGTACGAAGGGACAAAGAGAATAAAATTTTTCTGTGAACCCTACATTTTCTGGGAAGAAGGTTATATTAATTCATTTCAGCTACTAGTGAGTCACGTATAAATATTGTAGTTTCTAGTGAAATCAATATGGAATACACACACACACACACACACACACACACACACAGACACACCACTGCAAAATTAGTAGTGGAGAAAAATGAAATGAAAGGGAAAACACTCAACTTAAACAAAAATTATAGGAGAGAAAAATAAACCTAGGGCAAATAGGACTAATAGAAAACAGAAAGTAAATAGATCTGTTTGTGGTATTAACTATATGAACACTCAATGAACTAAATTACCTTTTAAAAACAAAAATTGGCAGATTGACTTTAAAAAGACGAGAATATGCCTATTTTAAAAGGCATAAATGAATGTGTGGAAATAAACATATGGGAAAAGATGCCAGAAATATTGTAATGAAAAGGAAAGTTGATAAATGTATATAGAGAAAAAAATAGATTTGTAAGCATAAAGAATTACTGGAGATACAGAGATCTTTTGTGACAATAGTTCATCAGTAAGACATTGAAATTTAAATTTGTATGCATCTAATATCCCAGACTCAAAAGTGTAAAGCAGAAACAGGCAGAACTTCAAAAGGCATTTATAGATTTCCAATTATAGAGGAAGAATTTATAACACCTCAAGAATTACTGAAAAACTGGATAGAACAGTATTAAGGATAAAGAAGACTTAAGCAACACAACTAACAAATTTGATCTAAACGACATATTTAAAATTTGACACTCAACAGGTGTGTATTACATATTGAACTTGGAGATCTTTATAAAAATTACTTGCCCTAAAGCAAGTACTAATAAATTTCAAAGACTAAACATTACATGTAACATGTACTTTGACCATAATGTAATATATCTAGAAACCAATAACAAAACTCACTGTAAAATTTCCATATATTTTAAGTTTTACAAACATTATTAAAAACATAATTCTAAAAATACCTATAATTCTAAATAACTTATGGGTTAAAGCATTTAGAGCCTTAGGATACTGTACCTTAAAAGAGAAAACTCTGAAAGTTAACAAGTTACTAATGTAAATGTTCATCTCAAGAAGCTAGGAAAGAAAAGCAATAAAATGATAACAAAGATAGCAGGAGGAAAGAATTAACAAAGATCAGATCAGATAGAAAAACACAGTAAAGAAAAAACAACCCAAAGTTCAATCTTTTAAAAGGCAAATCAGTTTGACAAAACTCTGCTAACCTTAAGACAAATGAAAAAAAAAATCACACAGAACTATAGGAATGATAGAGAGCCTATAAGCATATTTACTTCAGACATTAAAAAGAAAAACTTATTGATAAATTTATTAATTTTATTAATTTATTAATTTTAAATATGTTTAAGCATATGAGGATCCTAAAAATGTATCTTAATATGATTTTAAAGATTAAAAGAAGCCTCAAAATTGATTAAGCGAAATAAAATAACTCAAAAAGTCTTTCCTGCAGGTACTGATGCTACCAGAAAATTCCATCAAATCTTTTTTTTTTTGAGAGAGTGAGAGAGAGAGAGAGAGAGAGAGAGAGAGAGAGAGAGAGAGAATTTTTAATGTTTATTTTTTAGTTCTCAGCGGACACAACATCTTTGTTGGTATGTGGTGCTGAGGATCGAACCGGGGCCGCACGCATGCCAGGTGAGCGCGCTACCGCTTGAGCCACATCCCCAGCCCCTCCATCAAATCTTCAAAGAATAAATAATTCCTATTTAACACAATCTGTTTTCAGATGGTTAAAGAGTAATACCTGTCAGCCTCATTTTTTGAGGCTAACATAATCTTCATAGTAAAAACTGATGGTCAATATAATAAGGGAACCCACAGTCAATATATATAATGGTTATAAGATGCAAAATACTCAACCGAAGTATTTACAAATAAAATGGCTATCTATAAGAATAAAATAGTATAATAAATTTGGATGTGGATATTAAGGCTTGAATTGTATCCCCTACAAATTCATGTGTTGAGGTCCTAACTTCCAGTACCTCAGATTGTAATAGGGTATTACGGATGTAATTAATTAAAATGAATTCATATTGTAGGGTAAACCCATAATCCAATTGTTTCCCAGGCAAAATTTTATAGATAAGAACTTAGGGAAAATTCCATGTGAAGATTAGAATTATACCTCCACAAGCCAGGGAACTGCTGGAAACCAGAAGAGAGGCCTAGGGCCGACCTTTCCCTAACACTTTGAGGGACAATGGTCCTCAAGGCACTTTGACCTTAGACGTCTAGCCTTCAGAACTGAGAAAACAAATTTCTGTCGTTTAAGCCATGGCGTTTATCATGATTTGTTATGGCAGCCTTAGCAAAATAATATAGTAGCTATGGATTATGAGGTTGGCTAAATATTAGAAAATCAATCAGTGCTCTAGATGGTAAGGCAGAAGCAACAAACTTTATAGCAAGTCTCTGAAATGCTATTTTCAATTATTTCTGGAGCCTCCTGCATTCAGGCTCACCCTCACCACTTCATAAAAATTTCTCTATTTAAACGTCACAAAGAAACTCCATGTTGTAAAATACGATTATAAAGCATTTCACACTACTGATTGTCCTTTCTCCCCCCCCTCACACACACACAAAAAATACTGTTTTTACTGGACTTTCCAGAAATCATACCTTTTTTTTTCTTTTGTTAAAATGATTTGTTAGTTACAATCTCTGGTTCTTCTCTATCTCTTTATCCTCAAAGTGTATTGTTCCAAAGGGCTTATTCTTGAGACCTCTTCTCTTTCCTGTTTCACTTCTTTGTTGATCTCACATCATCTTATGATTTTTAAATACTACTTCCAATAAGCTGACTACAAAATCTACATATCCACCTAAATATTTTATCAGTTCCTGTATTCAGCAGCCTAATTGGTATTTCCACTTGGAAATCAAATGGACATCTCAAACTTAAACAAGATCAAACTTGATGGTTTGTTATTTTCCTTATCCCTAAACTGATTTCTCTTACTAGTTTCCCATGAAGGTAAATCACAGGTCCATTATTTTGCTTGACACACATACCCCTTTCAGTTAGTCATTGTCTTCTGTTTTTCTTTTCCAACAGACCCACCAGATATTTAATTCATTGACCCTATCAGTAAAATATACCTAGATGTTAACTTCTTTTTAGAATCATCCTAGTTCAAATTAGCATAATTTCTCATGGAATTGTTGAAATACCTTCCTAATTAATCTTTGTCCTAGCCCTTGCTCCATGGCAGGTTTTTTTCCCCCTTCAATACACTTTCCAAATGCCTCATTTTGTAATGCTTCTCCTTTGATCAACTCCCTATCCCCAAAAGCAAGCCACCCCACTGCCACCATTTCACTCAGAGTGAAAGCCAAATTCATAAAATAGTCTACACAGTTCCACCTCAAATCCTAGTACTTCCTGTTACTGAATTCTCGTCAACATACCACTGGACCTCTCATTATTCTTTGCACATACTGTATTCTTTTCATGCCTCCCTCGGGGTTTCTGCACTCGTTTCTTTCTGTCTAGTATATCTGTCCTTCATATATCACATGGCATGTCTGCACTTCTTGCAGTCTCTTACCTAGTTTAATATTCTCATTATAGCTGCTTCTAACTGCCCAATGTAAAATGCAAGCTCTTCCCAACATTCCCTAGTCTCAAGTGCGCAAGTGTATGTGTATGTGTGATTTTAACAATCTATTTTGCATGTAAATAATATTACTCTTAGATTTGTGTGTCATTACAGGATGAGTTCTCTGAAGCAAGGATTTTACTGTTTTGTTCCTTTCTACTACCAGTGTCTTTACTTCATCTTATAAGGGAGTACAAGGGATCCCTACTGCATAACCAGCTGAATAGTGAACATCTTTGGAAACAAAATTCAATAAAATCCCTAAAAGCAAAATGAATGTGCTATGCCCAGAGCAGTTTTCTATCCATATGAATGAAATGATGTGTAGGCATCCACAACTGTGGCCTCCTGTCATTTCACAGATTCTCAGTCCTTCTCAATCACTTGTTGCTTGAGTACTCTCTCTCTGGTATCTTGTTTGTGTTCTTTGTAGTTAGGACAATAATAGTTGTGTCTCTACTGAACATGCACAGACTTATTTTTTCTTATCATTATTCCATAAACAATATAACAACTATTTACATAACATTTACATTGGATTAGGTATTATAAAACATATAGAGATGACTTCAAGTATCTGAGAGGATGTGTATCATTTTTCACAAGTATTATACTATTTTATATAAAGGACTTGAGCATCTATGGATTTTATTATGTAGGGGAATCTTTGAAGATAATGAGGGACAAAAGTGTAGAAACTGAATTGAAAAGGTAGGTAGACAATGAAAAACATCAATAACTAATTTGAAATGTTGAGTTCAAATAGTCTTAGGGTTCTGAAAATTAACAGAACACTTTAATTTGAAGACTGGCATGATAAATGTTAACCTTTAGAAAGTTATTTTTTTGCAGGAGTAAGAGGATGGATTGGTGACGTGAAGCCAATAGTCCATATAAAGACTTAAGAAAACAGAAATCAGGATTTTTAAAAGCCAAACAAAGTTTATAATGGAGACCAAAAAAACCAACAATAGCCAATTTGATACAGAAGGAAAATGAAGTCAGAAGACTGAAATTAACAAACTTCAAGACTTACTACATAGGCACAGTAATCAAGACAGTGTGGTATCAAGTATCAGTAATTAAGATAGTGTAAAAAAGAAGACAAGTAGATCAATAGAACAGCATAGTGAGCCCAAAAACAAATCTACAGGATCTGGCCAACTGATATTTGACAAAGGCATAAGGGTAATTCAATGGAGAAGTATAGACTTTTCAACAAATGGCGCTGGCGCAATTAGACATCTATATGAAAAAAATAAATGGCTACACAGAACTTGTATCCTTTGCAAAAATCAACTCAAATGGAGCAGAGACAATTTTAAAATGCAAAGTACATTTACTTAAATATAAATGTAAAATATAAAATTACAGTGCTCTTACAATATAACAGGAGAAAAAACTAGATGACTTTAGGTTTGACAATGACTTTTTAGACATAAAAATGAAAGAAAGAATTCATGAAAGAAAGATTTGATAATTTGGATTTTATTAAAATAACAAATTTTCACTGTGAAAGCTACTGTCAAGAGAATGAGAAACTACAAATTGACAGAAAGTATTTCAGCAGGCATAGCTGGTAAAGAACTATTATAAAAAAATGACTCTGGCTGGGGTTGTGGCCCAGTGGCAGAGCGCTCGCCTTGCACGTGCAAGGCCTTGGGTTCTAAGCTCAGCATCACATAAAAATGAATAAATAAAATAAAGGTATTGTGTCCATATACAACTAAAAATTAAATATTTTTTTAAAATGACTCTTAAAATTCAACAATAAGAAAATAATAGCCCAATTTAAAAATGGGCAACAACAGACTTAAACAGACATGCCATTAATGAAGAAGTGAAAATGGCCAATAAGAATATAAGAAAATGCTATGCATAGAATTTCATTATGAAATTACAAATTAAAATATCGATGTGGCATACTACTACACACCTATCTGAATGGCTAAAATCTAAAATACTAAAGACACTAAAAGCTGGGAAGGATGTAGAACAACAGGAACTCTCATATTTTACTGGTGGGAATGAAAAATGTAAGTCACTTGGGAAGACATTTTGGATGTTTCTTTCAAAGCTAAACATCATCTCTTATCCAGAAATTATGGTCCCTGGGACTATATCAAATGAGTTAAAAACTTAAGTCCACACAAAAAGCTTCATATGGATGTTTTATATCAGCTTCATCCATAGTTGACAAAGTTCAGAATACATCAAGATGTCCTTCAGTAGGGGAACAGATACATAAATTTTGGCATGACTGTATAATAAAACTTATTCAGCTTTAGGAAATAATTTATTAATTAAGCCACAAAACACATAGAAGAATATATAATAAGTATCGCTAAGTGGAAAATCTGAAAATGCTACATAATTTGTGATTGTAATTATATGAAATTCCCAAACAGGCAAAACTAAGGAAACAGAGAAAAGATCAATGGTTGTTAGAAGTTCGGAGAATAGGGAAAGAAAGGGAGGAGCAGAGAGGGGAGCTCAGGGGAAGTTTAGGGACTTGAAACTATTTTATTTAATACTATGATGCACGTCATTTGTCAAAACCCATAGAACACTTCACACCAAGAGTGAACCATGATGTGAACTACAGACTTCAGGTAATGATGAGGTGTCAGTGTTCATTGATTTTAAGGGATGTTGGTGGCATAAGGAGTGCTATGAATTTGGAGTGGGAAGTGTCTACAGAAACACTACCTTGTGCTCACTTTTTATGGGAACCTGAAACTGTTCTAAAAATAGTCTATTGAAGAAAAGAGCAAGCTGATTCATGACATTTATGTATAATGTTCTGGTTCTTAGAAATTTGTAGCCCTGTGTTTGTAGCCCAGGAGGATGCATTTAAGAAGCACAGTTTGAGAGCCACAATAATTTATTGAAAAGGAATTATGTTCCTCACTCATATTTCCTAAACAACATTACATAGTTCCAATTCATAAAACAAAATAACACTTCTAAAATATCTATTTTTCTACTCTTTAATTCCTCTGCTCCTCAAAGCTACTTTGAAAATCCTCCCATGACAATACTTCCTTTCTGCCAAACATTTCTCGGTTTTTCCTCTCTTCCTCCTCTTGCTTTCTTCCTAAGAACTTATTGTATTGATCAATGAACCTCACATTCGGAAAGCAAGATGTCCTTCTTTAGGAGAAAATGAAAAGGGTGAATGTGTTACATTATTTGTTACAAGGACACGGTTGTGGATACTCTCATATGAATTATTTTTATCCTGTGACATAAGAAATAGAAATGTCATGATTTGATTGACTGAATATAGAGAGGGGGGGAAAGGTATCACTCAAAGTCTTCAGGATTTCACAGTCATTCATTCAATATTGACTGGATGCTTACCAAATGCCAGGTGCATCTCTACAACTAGTATCTCTATTCTTCAAAAGCAATGGAAGTCTATCCTATGACATATTTGAGTAAAGAGGAAATTATAGTCCAGTATGGTAAGGGTAACAATAAGGAAAGCACAAAGATATATGGAAGTAGAGAAAATCCATGAAGAGAAAATGAGCAGATTGTAGTATTTCTGAAAAATCTGTGAAATATTCAAAAGAAACTGTCCATTAGGTGATTGAATACATAGTAATGAAACTTAAGGAGTATGCTGAAATCATAAGTAAAAGGGTAGAAATAGCCATGATACCAGCTGAGAGCACTGAGAAGTAGTGTATATGGTAAGACGACAGAAGTGCACTATGAAAACTTTAGGAAGCAGTGCTACACAAATAGTGGTGAGTGAAAAGACAACCCTGGAAGCTGAGAGCAAGGGATGAGAACATTTCTGGTCAAGTATTTTTTTAGTACTGTTTATGACTTAAGAAATGTAATTGATGTTGACCTTGACATTTTCAGTTAAGAAAATGCAGGTGACCTTAGAAAAGTCAGTAGAGTATTGTAGTGAAGTCAAACAAAAGATAAAGAGAGTTGAGGAGGAAGTGATGGTGAACACACTGAGAAAAGCAACAAGTACAATACAAAAGGAAGCAAAAGAGCCAAAGGAAAGACAAATGGATGTTGATTACCAAGTGAGACTTAAGGATACAAGCTACAAATGCAGAGAGAGGAAGCATTCTCCCAGACTGAAGTCATCAGGGGAGGGTGGAGAATTGTTTTAAATATTGAAGAATGACAGAAATTGGGTTTTGAAGAGGAGAAAAGAAAAATTTGAAAGAGAAGAGAAAAGCCAAGTTTCAGGACCAGGCAAGCAAATGATAGGAGCAGCTGTGTCCTTAAAATTCCAATTGTAATATTCATTTTCTGTGTTTTTCTCTGAATACTATGTTAACTTGACTTATAGCCAGCAGCAATAGAATGATTTCCACCAACTGATAATTCCTTTGGTATAGATCAATAATCATTCTTTAAAAAACATTATTATATTTAGTATTGATTTGCATCCTTGTTAACTGTCTCAGAAGAAAATCATGGAAGTAGTTATTTATGAAACATAAAATGCTCACTTGGCCTTTGTGTTCTTACAGGTTAGGAGTCTCTAAGCCAGAAATGAATGAGTGAAGCCAGAATGTAGATATTTATTTATTGACATATGAACAAATAAAGGAAAAAAATATTTTTTCTAATATTTTTGACATTTAAGTTTGATTTCAAGAAATCATATAGGTCTTTATTAAAATATAGTTTAGATTTAATTGATTTAATTAAAATTTATATTAATTGGCTTTATGTTACGTCAATTCAGCATGCTACTAATAGTATTGTAATTAAATTGATAATTTACAATAATAATCAGAGTTTCCTAGAAGCTATATTTTTGACACTTTAATTATTCATTTCTGAATTTAGGTAAGTTAACGTTTTATGATTATAAATGGAATTTTTCTGCATCAGAAGTACTGAAGATCCTTCTCCCTTAAAATTGATTGCAACCACTTCTGTACCACTGACTTTCTTACTTAGAGACATCTAAAGCAGTCAATATATAGATGCCCAGAGAAAATTTATATCATTTTGGAGCAACATATTTGGAATCTATTATCTGGTTTATAGGAAGTTCTAGCAAGATTTTTTTTTCATTATATTATGTCACCATCAGGAAATTATTGGTGTAACATTCTAAGCTACTAACTTTGACCTGCTGGTAATGGAAAATGCACTCCAAACAATCTTTATCTGGTATATAGACAACTATAAATTCCAATTATCAAAACTGTCATTCAAAGAACTCCAGAGAAGGAATTTATTGAAAATTTAGTGCCCAGAGAAGTGAGGTAACCAATATCAAATAATACAAACCCACATTTTCTGACTAATTCTAAATAACTTTCTCCATTGCTACAGTTTGGTACTGGTTCTCTAAATATCAAGAAGCAAAATTTTCATTGTTTTATACTAGACAAACAAAGAACCTCATTGCAATAGGAAATACTCAGGCTTTCTTTTGAAATATATGTTATATATATTATGGTTACTATGTTTTCCCTGTACTATTCATCTAACGTCAAAGCATTCTTAAATTTTATACAAGGCAAAGGAATTGGATCATTCTTTATCAAAGAGAGACATGCTCCATTCAGTTTCATGGAAACTGCAAAATGAAATACTGCAAAATGAAACATGAAACAGTAGCTTGGCTGTCACTCAGAATTAACATAGGTGGCCACATGCAAATATATACCATACAAAATTTCATCCTTCCTCCAAAAACCAATCCAGGTTATATAATTCTCAAAGTTTGGAAAAGCATGATAAAAACTGATAAGAAGATTTTTGGACTCATTTCAAGTATTCTGCTACTTGTCAGAGAGAACATCTCAAGAGAGATGTTCTTATTTTATTTATTTCTTGAGATGTTCCTATTTTAATACTAGATAACTGGAATATAGAATTATTATAAATGTTACTTGTGAATGCTTTAAAAGAATACTAAACATTGTATTACAAGGGTTCATTTGGCAAACCTATTTGGTAGAAAATAATGGAAGACATTAATAAAAATATTGTATTAATCTTCAAAACATATTTGAGAATAAAATAGGAGGAGTTAAGTTAATCTTATTTCACTTGAAAAAACACATGATCAATTTAAAATATACAACACATCTGTGGTGAAATTTGGAAAGTATTAGTATCTTTCTACTCCCAGTGTAGGTCAACATCAGTAATCTGTAAACTTAAAATATTTTGTCTCATATATTGTCTAAAGGATTTTGTGGAAGAGATGATGTCCTCAGTAGGAGATGTATGGGGGCTAGGAGGGTATCTTGTGTTATTTGTGATCACAAGGGTATAGATAAAGATTTTGGGATGGATATCCTGTCCACCTAAAATCTTGATTTAGCAACTGGTTAGATCAACTAAGAAACACTTGTATATATTTTATTTTAATAAGTTCCAGTTTCTGAGGCTTTATCTCTTTGCTTTCTTCTGATTCCATGTTTCTCCCTTCCCCACATGCCAAAAAAAATCAAGATAAACTATTTGTGACACTTTTCCAAACAGTTCTTTACCCCCTGATATTTGGTCTGCTTTCCTTAAGATATTTGAATGTTGGTTAACTTTCAAGACAATGATCAATTAGGTTAGGTTAAAATGTTGCTTAATGAGGTTTCATCCTTTACATTAGATTTCTCATGATTAATATTCAAATATATGATCAAAATACAGTAAGAGACAATACAAAAAGGCAACTCAGATCATTATCTCCAAGGGAAGGAGATTGGAAACAGTCAATCCTAATTACTCAGGGGTTAATTTAAAGCAGTACAAAATGTTATCTCGCAGGCCAAAGTCAGAGTACTGGTGCATGTAATTAACACATAATTCCACTGATTTACAGTATCTCATATTTTCTACTTTGCACTAGGTACTTTATATTTATTGTCACACTTAGCCTTCCCAGCAATTCTAAGAAGTGGATATCATTACCTTATTTACAGATCTAGAACCTGAGGCAGAGAAAGGTTAATTAGCTTTATCAAGGTTATGTGAGAGAGGAAAGTTAGACTTATAATCCAGGTTTAGGGAATCCAGTGCTACCCCTTGCCTCTACTAGGTCACCACACCATCTGATCTTTAAAACAACTCTCACATATTTACATGAATGTAGCTCTTCTCTAACAGGGCTTTCACTTCTCTATTAAGCCAAATAATCTATTTTTAAACAAATAGACATTTACAGAAAGAAGAATAATCATTCTTATTCATGCCTTTATTTTTCTTTCTTGGAATAACTCAAAAGAATAGTAAAAACAAAATGTTTAAATAAAAAAATTAAGCTTTCACTCAAGAAATTTCTTTTTATTTTCCTTAAGAAGTTGTGCACTCTGTAAAGAGCTCTTTTGTGAAAATGTGCTTTCACACTTTAAGGCACATCCTGATTAATACTTTTCTTCTATGTAATTTTCCCCAATTGTTGCTTATTTTAATTTTGTTTACCTCTATTTAAACAACTTCTGGAGCTGGTGTTGGGGGCAGAATGTTCACTCTAAAATTTCTATGCATACTTCTGACTGTCACAGGATAAAAAACAACAAGAAATCTGGTAGTCACCATTTATTGCCACTCAAGGCAGGAGTTCTTTCTTCAGAAGTCTTCTGGACACATGCTCCACCTTGTTTTGCTTGCTCTGACCAACTGGAATCTCACTGATTTAAAAGTCTTGTTGTGTTCCATTGTTGCATGAAACCACTTGTCAATCTCTCTCATATTTTAGTCTGCTACTATCCCAGTACACAATATACTTTCTTTTATTCACAGTTATACACAAAAATCCTCCAACATATAAAGGTAACTTATACTGGTACTTGGTAACTTTGTTTTGTTTTCTTTTAAACATCACTTTCTTTTCACTGTGGTTTACACGGCATTGTTCCCAAATATCTCCTAACATTTTGCATTAATTAAATTGGAGCCATCTTATACTCTTTGTTAAGCACGTTCTGAACATTCTTATCATCAAAAAGCCCTTGGTCAAAATTGAAGGGGTAGGAACTGAAACACACAGCAATCACAACAAGAGGTAATAAGTACAGGATAGAACTATATGGTGTCTAGCAGGGATACTAGGTCCCCACTGGGAGAGAGGAACCTTACAACCCTGGTTTAATTTGAGGTATCAGGACTTAGGATTGATGAATAGGTGAAATGGTGTTAACATCTGTGACAAACAGAATCTGTTTTCACAACATGAAGCTGTGATTCTATGGATGGATTCTATATATGTATTAGTATTGTATTAGCCTTATCAGACTTTTAGTTCTTACCAAGTTTGAAGTACTTTTGTAATTGGTGATATTAAAAATACATGCACTCAAGAATTACATGTATCTTTCTGAATTTTGTTCTGTTAGATTCATCATTCCAGTCAACTGAGTGATTTTTGCAATACTAGTTCTTACTCTCATCAGTTTGTGAAAATGAGAAAGGGGACCAGTTGCTCTGATACTAAACATCTAATAATACTATTGACATTCAGACTGTTAGAAAGGAAAAAGTAATTGAGGTAATTGATTCTTAGGCTACTTTTTAAATACTTAGAACCTCAAAGAAAGGAAGTAAAACTGAGAGTTAGATTGTCTACAGCTGATTGCTCTTTGTGCTCTCCAAGAAACTAATACCAAACCTGGCACCATCTTCTAAATTCAAACAAACCATATCACAACACTGGGAGGAATAATCAAAAGGTACAATCAAAGTTCAGCCTGTTAGCTTGCATATTACAAGAAATGCTAGACCTTCTCACATTTTTCCATGAGATAAATAATGTTGTTTAATTTGACATGTAACTTTTAAATAAACTGTCTGAATTTATCAGAAACACATTCTCTGACCAGCCCTGTTGCTTTTATTTATATCCTTGAACCCACCACTCTGACCTTCTCATCTTCAGAATACTCACCACCACTCTCATAGGGCATTTATTTCTTTATTGTTTTCTTCCACCAGAATATAAGCCTCCTGAGAGCTATTTTGTTCACTCTAGTAACTTGAATTGTGTCTGGCACATATTAAAAATAATAGAAAATAATACTTATTATTCTGATCATTATGCATGTTATTGAACAAAACTAAAAAGCTATTTTCTCTGTTGAAAGTGAAAAATATGTCCAGACAGAGAAATTGAGTAATGTAAGTACTAAATTGAGTTCAACTTCAATTGATCAATTTTAGCATCATTTCTGTGGTTATTAAGGAAATGCCTTATTCCAAGGAAAGCGGCTTTATAAACTGAGATATCATGAACCACAATGCTTTAAATGAATTAATAACTACAATTTATAAGTGATTGCCTGTGTTTTAATTTGTTATTACAGTATGTGAAATCTCAATTGGATTGACATAAAGATTACTGAAAGATTAGTTGAGAAACAAATCAAATTTAAATTCTGATTCTAATTATTCACTTGCACTTTAGAGTAATGAATAGAATTAGGACTTTTATATGCATTCACAGGAGCATATGCATCTCTGCATCTGTTTCCTTTCCTTGTATTAATCTTTAGTGTCGCTATATTTATTTCTGAGGTTTAAATGATTTTTATGTAGGCGTGAAAGACTATTCAGTGCCTCAAGAAGAACTCTTTTGAGATATCTGATTAAATATGACAAATTCTGTGGATCAGCAGTCTACAATTGAATTTCTGATTCAGGAATGGAGTCAAGCCAAAGCATCTAAATGTGCAAAATAGCTTTCCCTTCTCTCTTTTTCTTCCATTAGCATGGCAGTTAGCCTTTGGGCTGCATATGAATGTTACTATGTTTAAACTACTAAATATAAAAATGGTTTAGGGGGTTTAAAATACAAGCTTAAGGATTATGTATATTTATTACTATTATTATTATTTCATTTTATTCTACATGGCCAATGCTGCATGGAAAAGATGTGAAGGATAATTTCAGGGGAGCACAAGCAAAGAGCACAAAGGACTCTATGCAAAGAGTTTAGTAAATAGAATTGTACTTCATAGGTGGAGAGCAGACGAAACCCTCAGGGTTGTGGCACTACTTTTCTAACATGCATTTTGCACTGTACCTTCCTTTCTCTTTATTGCTCAGTGCACTTCAACCTAGTTTCCCCATGCATTTCCCACATACTCTGCATTGAAAGCAGGCCATGATATTCATAATTGCTACCATTCTAAACATGAATGGTTTGCTCACCAGACCCACAAGAGAACATCAAAACACTGAAATGGCAAAAATAAATTAGAAAATAGAAGGAGAAAGAGAGAAGGAAGAAAGGAAAGAGTAAGGGGGAAAGGAAGGGAGAGAGAAAAGAAGTGAATGAAGGAAGAAAGGATAGAGAAAAGGGGGAAAAGAGGAAGGCAGGAGAAAAAAGAAAAAGAAACGGAAAAGAGATGAAGAGAGAGTAAGAAAATATTTCTACATATACTTTTTACTTGTACGTACCAAACTAGGCCAACTGACCTTCAACGTCCATATGGCTAATGTTGAAGATAAATATCATTAAATACTTTTAATGAGGAGGGTAAATATTTTAATAAAGCCCACATGAGTTGAATTGATGGTTATATGTTCAAATTAAGGAAGTTCTTCTAATTTGGGGACACCCACCCCCCAAAAAAGTACACATGAGTGTATTTTGTGTAAAAGTATGTGTGTTGTGTGTGTCTGTGTGTGTTTGTGTGTTAGGTTGCTAAAAGTTGCTTTTCTTTTTGAACTCTTGAAATGAAACAATAATTTTCCAGAAGAGTAAAAGAAAAGTTAACAGTGTTATGTTTTTTTTCTCAAATACTCTGAATATATCAAATTATATCCTCAAGCATCCAACCAAAGTCACTTTTAACCCTTCAATTTCCTCAGATACTTCTTTACTTTCAACTAGTTAATTCTGATTATTCATTTAGTGTTCTGAAAGTATATCTTCTGAGAGGCTATTTATATGGTGTCATGTGTGTATATGTGGTGTGTGTGTGTGTGTGTGTGTGTGTGTGTATGTGTATAAAATACTTATTGAGTAGCTTGAAAGGCATTATTTAGTTTGTAAATATGCAGGCTATTTTGCTACAACCTGTGTTATGGCTTGAATTATCTGGATAATATGAATGCGACATACTATAACAAGGTGAAGAAGATAAATGCATCAAGTTATATCACTAACTTTTTTTTTTCCAGTAGAATGGAGAGGAAAGTTACCACTCACATGGCAAAAACATCTATTTGTCTTGACATGCCTGAAGTTTTAATGATTTTGAAATTCATTATTGGTATATTTTGGATTGGGGAAAGATATGTTATCAATTCAATATTATCTCTAAGAGAAATTCTAGATTTATCAACTCAAGAATGTGATAGCATTCTTTAGAAAACTGTGATAAAGAAAGCTTGGAAATAGGGCTATGTGTGTGTAAGTTCTGCATTGCCATTGGCACTTCTAACTGTTGAAGCTTGCTGAAAATAACTAAAAAGGAGAAAGCATTTAACACTCTGTATAACAGCATAGCTGAAAGTTTCCTGAAGCGTTAAGAAAAGGCTGGCTAACTGTTATCCGTGATGTCTAAGGCAGTGGCATTGTGTCTGACACCTGACCATTCCTCTCACTTTGTGAACTTAAATAAATCAACAGACAATGTGGATTCTCTTTTTCCTAGTTATTTGGAATACATAATAAATGAGAGTGTACTCTCCCTTTTGTTGTCTAGTGTCACAAGATCTATAGACTAACACAGTATTTAGTATGTCTACTTTCACTGTAAATTTTACTGGGCCAATTGCTTTAACAAAACGTTCCTCTATTTTGGCATGCATTCATATGTGGCATTTCTATTCTCCTTCTCCAAGATGATGGTGCAGCTCATCTTTCTTTCATTTTTCCTTCTGAGCATAAAATGTATTTTATAGGGGTTTCTACAAGCTTCTTTTTTTTCCCATTAGGGAAACTTTTAATAAAGAAGAAACATTTGTTACTTTAGAATTTTTCTCTACTCTGAAAATATATTTGCTCTTTAAATATCCCACAGTATGTACTGGGGGAAAAAAGTAACACTTCAGGTTAGACTTAAAACATAATGCATTATCAATGAGTTTCAGCCCAGAAAGAATTAGCCTTCTGGGTGCACAGCTTCTCAGTCTTGGCTTCCTGCCAGGGTTGATATTCTAGCTTTATTTTATAAGTTTCCCCAGCTGCTTTCCAAATCTGGGGAGGCAGCACCAGCCAGAATCTTCTAGTTTGAACACAGTATGCTAAATGCTTTTCTGTTCTCCCTGAGTAGTTGTTACTAAATGAAACACAGAAACTTTGATCTTTGGATTTTATTCTCAAAGGTTCCTTTTCCACTCAAGCAGAAAGTGCAAGGAGATCATATATACATTATTCCTTTTGGGGACAACTGTTTTTCAACACTTATCTGATATCTTTAAGAACTAATGTTAGTGTTGAGCGTAAATTAAGAAAGTGAATTTTCTGAAAAAAAAAACAATTACAGAATGCTTTTTAGGGAGAAGAACAATAGGTATTAAATAGGCATGTAGTGTTAATACTCATGGAAGATATTTTCTGAGGTGAATATACATATTTATATTTTAATATCAAATATAAACATTTCAAGTTATGATTTTATGTTTATATTCAGATATTTTCTCATTGATTAAAAAGAAAACATGTAATAAGATTACCATGAGATTTTATTTTCCATTTATTTAAGAATGAGGTCTGAGTTTCATCAATATTTCCCCTTTAACAGTGATTTTTCATAGTACATTTAATAAGTCATATACATTACGACGTTCACAAAGAGTTTTCTATGCATCAGTCTTGGGGGTGATCGGCTATCATTCAGATTGAGTTAAAAAGGGCTGTTCTGTCTAACATTCAGTTTCCAAAAATCTTCCCCATTAATTAATTATAGATATCTATCAATGTAAATGCCATTGCATGCTAATCCTCATTAGGTAGAAGATCCTGTATTTGAAAAATGTCAACAATCATAGTACATTTATATCCTTAGTTAATACTGAGATAAATGTAAGGATAAGCATATTTCAGTAAGAAACTTAGACTTTCTGGTCAGTGGACTTTATATTCTCTACCTACATTTGCCTTACAAAAAAATAATCATGACCAACATAGCACCCCACTATCATTTGGATGTATCTAATTGTCACAATTTTAATAAAAGGGAGTCAAATTATTCTTCTAATATGAAAAAAATTCTTTTAAATCTTTGTAGGCAAAATTCATTGCCTCCTAGCTTTGGTGAGATTCAATCAATTACAGTAACTTTTGTCTCTATCAATTTTAACAAGAACCTATAGGATTTCAAGTAACAAGTTGATAAGAAAGTAGATATCTGAAATCTCTATGAGCTATAGAAACATACCAATATCTTGGTATGCAGGTAACTTTAAATATGTATGATCCTGAGTTAATGAAAAATGCACTGATAGAAGAATCTGTGAAAGCAAGCAAAGGTGAGTTTGAAAGAGATTTGATAAAGTATGAACTGTTCAGACTTGCTCAGAACTACATGAGAATTTACAGTACAACCTGTCATGTTGAACAAAGCAGGTCAACAACTCGAAATACTATTACAGTAATTGTGTAAAATGAAAAATGCAGTATTTTATTAATCAAGACAAATTATGAGGAATATAAGGTTTACGTTTCCTTTTTATTAAACTTCCCATGATACAGGTATTGGAAAGGGTGAATACAGCCATATTTAAATACTGTTTCCTGTTTTACAACTTGTACACCAGGAATTTGAAGGTTTTTACAGGTATACCACAAAGCTGTTTCTATCCTCTTTATAGTGTATGCTTATGGCATATGACATATATTATTTTTAAAATGTATGTTTCTTTCCTAACAGGAGCTAGGAGGAAAGCACCTATTTCTTTATAAACAATTTATGGCTGTATTGCACAATTTCAAATGTCTGTGACAGCTGTTTCTCTAAAGCAGACCATTAGCACAGAGCATACTTATAAATCTCAGGTCCCAAGAAAAAGAGTTCTCATCTTGAGTAATTCAAATATGATGTTCTCAGGAACACTTACTTCTCAGGGAACATTTATAACCCCTCAGTTAGCTTTGGATGTTGAGTTTGTAAAATTCTTGATTTCAATATGAAAAGGCTAAAATTGATATCAAGTGAGGATTTTTTTTTTTGTGTGTGTGTGTGTGTACAAATGTTCTGGCAACTGTTTATGATATTTCAAGTTCCATCTCTTCTGAGAGAGGACTGTATATTGCACTTATAGTACGAACATAACTTCTACAAAGCATAATGACAGGTAAATACATACATGCCAAAAAGTGAGACTGGATTTGGTTTAAAAATATTTTCTGCCTCTACATAAATTTTTCACAAATAAAACTTTATTGTGTTCAACTTGTTTACGTAGCTAAGCAACATACATCCATTTATTGTACACGCCTCGATTTCAACAAATAAGCAGCAACTTACCTAGAGAAGCATTTCAATTATTTTTTTCTTTTCCTAACTTGAATTTATCCCGAGTTAGAGAATGAGATATCCAGCATTCAGGTTCACTTGGCTCCAGGTTAATTAGAAGGAGCTTTCAGTTCATACAATCTGCCTCAACAATATTCCGAGAGCACTCATTAGCTCCAGTCCTAGTATGTGAACTCTTCCAGCAGAGTCTTTTTATTTATACACACATTGTCCTTTTCAAAACAAGCAGCCAGCTGGAATGATTCAAACCTCTGTTCAGCACACCGTTAAAATGCAGCTTCCTTCTTGGACAGGAGAATTACACCAGGGAGCAGACTGGGTACAGCAAAAAGGCTATGAGAACTATTTAATCACCGGAATACCAGCTGCTCCTGCTCTGCTGTTGCTACTGCTGCTGTGCCTCTTGTTTAGCTGGAGTCGGTCTTTCCCTCCCTCCCTCTTTCTCTCATATCTCCAGAACTATAAAGGCAGCTCTGCTGGATTATGATTGGCAGAAACAGCCAATTCCTTCAGCTAATCATCCTCAAGACTTTCAAGGACCTGGAGCTGTTGTGATGTCATCCAGTCGGTGGGATGTTACACATGAATACATTCCAACAGAAGCAAAATCAGCGATCGGCTGCATTCCTCTCACACCACAGTGATTGATTAGATGCTCCTTAAGGATTTGCATAATCTCACATTGTACAGTTACACTATTTCCTACGAAATTCGAGAATAAATTTCTACTTTGCAGCTATGACTCTGTACCATAAGATTCTATTTGGTTAAAAAAAGGAAAGTTCAGGACAGGTTTTTCTGTTGTAAATGTGTGCCAGTCAAGCACATGAATTACAAACTCAACAAAAGCTGGTATGGAGCAATAGGAAACTTGGAAAAATAATAGCGAGCTACGTGCTCTAAAATGTACAGTGTTATAGACTATAATAAATGGTAGAAGAAAGGAAAGTATGTATATATATATATATATATATATATATATATATATATATATATATATATTGTGTTTATCACTTACATCATTTCACTAATTAAGGTAAATGCTGCATTATTACGGAAAATTTATTTTTTCAATGACAAAAATTTTCTCCATGTAATATGACTACCTGCTCTTTGTTCTCTAGTCACTCATTCAAACTCATAAAGATATTATAAACTGCTTTTATATACTTTGTATACAAGTTGAACTTCATCAGTATGAATAGAAGATAGAAGTAAAATGCTTTCAAGTGCATTCTTTTGTCCCAGATTATACAGTTCCTTGGGCTCTTCTTGCTTCAGTACCTTCTTTAGTTTCCACCAATTAATTTAGTGGAAAAGTTGTGCTAATGAAAATTTGGTCAAAAACCATGTACAAGTAGAGAAAATAGCAGCAAACTTTTTCACAACTCTAAGTATCCTTCTCATATGTATATTTTGGGTCACAAATAGTTCTGCTTGGAATACTGGGGAGTTTCAGTGAAGCTCTCTGTTGGATTACAGGTATGGGTGGGAGGGAGTTCCTTAAAACTCAGCATTTATTGATGATATAGTCTTTTGGATTAATAATTTTAAAGTACTTAGTATTACTACTTGGTCAGCAAATTGTTGATATATATGATAGAAAGAGGACAGAGAAAGACATGCAGCAACTTAGTAAGAATGTCTACCAGTTATTTATATACCACAAATACAATGTAGGACATCATAGATCATGCGTCTGTTAATTTTTTAGGTGCACAGGAGAAAAATATATGAAATGAAAAATTTATACTTTATAAGCCATCAACGAGTCCAGGGACATTTGGAGTGCAAAGATTCATTTGAAGAACAAGTCAGAACGTTCATAAGGATACACCTCAAAATTCAAACTGGATAAATTACAGTTAAATATTTAACAATGTCATAATAATTATTACTAGAATAGCTTTGTGCCAAACACTAACAGCTGATAAAGTTAAATAAATTTTAAATACTGATTGAAGATTTTATGTAGTTTATCTTACTAATAATGCCTTCTTATTTAATCAAGTTTAGTTATTATTTTAAGTCTTACTTTTACAAAGATTATTTAAGTAAAATGCAGCATACTGCAAAATATTTGAGGTCTTCATACTATTGATGTATTTCTATTTCACAACTCCATAAAGAATGCCACTCTATCAGAGTAACTTCAGTTATTGTTATTAAATGACAACACAGATTCTGATTATAAAACCATCAAACTTAAAACATGGAACAGGATTTACATCCCCAGAACTAGTGATAACTATTGTTAAATAACTACAAGAAGAAATTGTTTATCAGGGTTTTTCTCTGGTATTAGTCTATAAGCAATATTTATACCTGTAGAAATATTACATTATTCTCTAGAGGAAAATAATAATAATAATACAAAGTGAAAGTACTTTGACAATAGAAAAGTGTTAAATATAGTACTAGGGGAAGATCTAAAACATAAATATTTCTTCATATTTGTTAAATATTAACTGTAATAAACAAAAAAAAATCCAGCAATAGGAAATTAAAATTTATTGTGTGAAAAAAAACCACACTTCTTTACTGTCTTTCACTCATTGTTCAGAAATACATTAAAATATTGAAGTCAGGGGGTCCCACCATGTACATATGTGTAAATATATAGAAAGAAACTAAAGATCCAAACCTACTTTTGTAGTAAGTTGAAGTAATCTCCAATATCCAGACTAAAGTAAAACAAAACAATTCCAGAAGTATTTTGAATATTTTTCATATAATTGCCTTTGAACTTTGTATTCTCCATTGATTAGAAAATATTTTTATGAAATTATTATCTATTTTCTAATCTGTTAAATTGAGAAAATAAAAAATATGACCTTGGGCACTATTGTGAGAAAATGCGATATGGAAAACATGCTTGAATTTTTTTTTTTCAAAATTTCTTAGATCACTTACCATAGATACCAAAACTTATCAGTCTTGCACTTAAGTCATACATAGCATCTATACTAAGATACATCATGCAAAGCATTTCCCCTACTGTTTGTCATTGAATTCTTCAAAGAAGAAAATAGATGCTCTTATTTTCTTTTGGCACTTCAAGAAGTATAATGTAATTTTTTTTTCATCTACTAAGACACAAGTCCAGATTTAAACTAAGACCTCAAAGGATTTTTCTGAAATTGAATTGAACTTGTTGAACTAACAAACATTTGGAGATCCACATATTTTTATCTAATTGCTCCCTTGCTTCAGCAAAAGTTAAAGTAGTATTTTCCCAGTATAAAATATTATTTTGATTGAATTTATTCTAGACACTGACTTTAAACTTTCAGTGGAGTTTCCAGGAAGGCATAAAGAATGTGTATGTGTCATATAAATTGTTTTGAAACTGGAAATTTGAAAATATTCTCTACTACACATTTATAGTGCTTTCAAATTATGAAATGTAAAACATGTGTATTGTATTCTTAAAAATATATAACTTATATTAATGCCTATGTAACCCACAGGAAAACAAACAAATATTAATGCCTATGTAACCCACAGGAAAACAAACAAAACAAAATAAAACTTGTTTATTGAAAAAGGAAGCTCATTTCTTTTTGTTTGCATGTCAAGTTTCATTTATAGTGAAAAAATGACAGAATAATCATAGAAATATTAGAAAAATTCAGTCAACTTAACAGTTTCAAAAACTTCTGAGTTAGAGATGTAGCTGTGTAGTAGAGTACCTGCCTAGTGGTATAAGGTCCTGAGTTCATTCCCCAACACTACAAGAAAAAAAAAATTCTTGTAATTATTTTCTCCAATTTGCTTATTATTACCAAAGAATAGTTTAAAATGGATGCATCTGAAATAAATAGAATTTGAACAGAAAATGCTCCAAATATTTTAATTTATCTTATAATTTCTACTTTAAAAAGTCCTTCATGTACATACACAGATTATAAATAGAAGTTATTTATATATTCACATATCCTTTTTAAATTATTTTGAGTTTTATCTCCTTTCTACTGAAAATAACTATTTTAAAATTCTCCTACAAAAAATAACGTTTTTGAATGAATGCAACTAATTATAGTCTCACCGTGTTGTTTTAATTCAATTAAATTGAAGTTTAAGTTACTTAAATTTATGCATACAGGGTTATATTATTAAGGTACCACTGTCTCTCTGTCCCAGTTTCTTGCAATGATTTGTTTTAATCATAAACAACTGTCCTGTTGTCCCATCTAACACAAAAGACTGTTACCACCTTGTTTTTAAAAGAAAAAGAATAAATAAAAGAAACCACTATGTTCACAGTTTTACATTTAGGAGAAAATGCCTTTAAGTGGAATGTGAGTGATTACCATAAAAAATATTTTAAAGGGAGTAAGAAAATTTTCTGCTAGCAATTATGCATGTAAGAACTCATTTGATGGGCTGGGGTGTAGCTCAGTGGTGGAGTGCTGGCCTAGCATGCACAAGGCACTGGGTTTGAGCCTCAGCATCACATAAATGTAAAATAAGGATACTGTGTCGATCTAATACTTACAAATAAATATTAAAAAATAACTCATTTGAGAAAGAAGGAGGATAAAGTCATATTAGTTCAATTGGTGTCATAATACATGGTGAGAAAAAATAGTGTCAAATAACACTGCTTTCACACCAAGCATAGGGTTACAGACTTAAATCTGATCATGCATCTGGATCACTTGTTAGCAACTTACTAAGAAAAATGGGAACCACAGGTTGGAAGAGAGGATCTTGCCAGTTATAAATGCAGTGTGGTGCTTTAGCAAGAGAGAAATCAGCATGTTAAGGTTTCAAATAAATCCTTTGAAGAGACAAAGCTTTAAGAGCCAAGAGAGGGAACAAATAGGCTAAACAGTCCAATTCTAGTTTGGCTGACAACTGCCTAAAGGAATATAAGTTTTAAGAGAGAACAGCTGTTGGCCAAAGCATCATTTAATCCCAAGAATTTTTGAGAATTTTTGCCATGTACTGAAAGGGAACCACAAAAGTGAGAACCAGGTTAAGGTCGGGGAGGACAGTAAAAATTCAATTTGCAATTATTCCTTGGCTTCATTCTTGCTATGAGAACTTTCCATAACTTTCTCTATTTGGGGCTTTATAAAGTTGGAGACAGTTCCTGAAGTACATTAATATGTCTACAACTCCAATAGGAGATTCTCAGCAGAGGAGCATCTTTAAACACCTTAAAGTGCTTCGGTAGACATGGAGTTGTTGCAAAGAGAAAATGCCTTTTGTTTCTCTCTTCATTTCTCTCTCTTTCCTTTGTAATTTCCCTTTTCCAAAATTTTGTCATGGCTTAATGGCAATTTCTTTTAGAGTCAGGCTTTACAAGTCATGTCATTTTATATTTTCTAAATGTTGAAGGTGAGAAACCTACTTGCAGGCCAGAATCCCAGCATCGTGGTAATAAATTTGATAAAACCCTTTCTATCCTATGGAGTATTTTGTTTCATCAGTTAGCAAATTCCTTTTATCTTAGGTATCTCGATATCATTTGTTTTCTGTCCGCTCCAGTCCTTCAGGGAAAAGCTTCTCATTTATGAGCTACTACAGCTAATGCTCTGATCAGCATGGGAAATCTTAATTTTTCACCAAGCCTTAGTAAATCAGTTTCTGTCCAGTTAGCTTGAATGCCTCATTCTAAATTACTATCACTCTGAAGTAATTGACTGGATGCTCTCACTTTTTCTCCTGTTTAGTTCCAGCATGGTGGGGTGTGTGTGTGTGTGTGTGTGTGTGTGTGTGTGTGTGAGAGTGAATGTGCATGCAAACACGTGCACTTTGCAGGAATGTGTTGAGATGGTGAGTTTTGAGTAGAGGCATAAAAATATGGGATAGTTTATAACTAGCCAGTGATAGCTGAAAGTCTCCTTTTGCTTGAGAATGTTACAAGTAAGACCACAAAACTAAGGTTGCATTCCAAGGTCCATGGGACCATGGGCATCTTTTATGATTAGCAACCAGTTAGGAACATAACACTATATTGTTACCATTGCCTGTTATTTAGGCAAACACATACCATCTATGAAGTCTTTGTTCTTTGAGAATAGAAATCATAGCTTTTTTTAAAAAAAATAATACCTATAATAATTGCAGCATAGATAAGTTTTATATTTTAAAAATAAATTTATGAATGAATGAATCATGACAGGTAGTAAGTAAGAGCTAGAAAATGAGAAAGGGGTTATTAACACCCCTTTTTAAATATAACTGTTTGATTATAACTGTTGCAAGGTTCTGTGTTCCACACACAGAAGGAACAATTCCTTTCAAAAAGAAGACATAAAGATGCGTCAAGAAGCAGTTTTTCCCATGAATAAGAAAACTCAGATTAATTTTCCATTTTAGAACCCATGTCATTTAAATCTCCCTAATATTATTCACAAATAAAATGATTTTTGTAAGAACAAAGTCTTCTTCCTCATTGAAATTTTAGAATATTATATATATAGCTTTTATTTGTCTTATGTTTATAGCATCAGGAAAAATATTCTGCAATATTTAAGTGATTCTTCACTTGAAATGATTTGTCTTCTATATTTTAGCAACCATCATTTTATTTTAGGACTTTAATTTAGGTTCCATTATTCTGAATAGAAAATAGCATAAACAAAACCATTATAAAGTATTTTCAAATAAGTGTATTACCCTAAGGACAGAGATATTGTAATAAAAAAGAGACAAAAAAATTGAGTATAACATAAAATAAATAAATAAATAAAGTGAATTCTGATATTAAAGAAAGATAAAGTTGTTTTCCGGCTCAGTGGTTTATGTCTATTAGAGGGTGTGGAAAAAAGCAGTAATTAAATTAAAAAGAAAGAAAAAAAAACATTTGATGATTATAGAAGTGTATCAAAAATATACTTATCATCTGCTAAAATCTT
The DNA here is from genome assembly GCF_964194105.1 of Spermophilus citellus. Classification (NCBI taxonomy): domain Eukaryota; kingdom Metazoa; phylum Chordata; class Mammalia; order Rodentia; family Sciuridae; genus Spermophilus; species Spermophilus citellus. The sequence continues at coordinate 92,129,021 of NC_138189.1, read as the reverse complement.
CAATATTTTAGGTTCCCATAGAGGGCAATATTGTATAAAAGATTGTGAACCAAGAATATGCCAATTCATCTCTGTTGATACGCTTTGAAGAAAACTGCTGTTACCATAAATTTGATGCTGCACTTCCCCTCAAACTCTAATATATAAAATGATGCACACAAAAACACAGAGCAAAATCTCATCAAAGGCAAAGAAAATTAATTTGGTACCCGCCTTTCTGGTAGATTACTTGAGTGAATAGCCTCCAGTTTCACCTATAATTGGACTCAATCACTGAATCTGAGAGAGTACACTGCATTCCATCATATAAGTAATATGTGTATATATATAGACACACACATACACATATATACTCATATATAAATATATATACATATAATTATTTATTCTATTAGAAATATTAGTAAGAATGCCCTATTGTTTGAGGACTGGAAAAGAAAAGTAAAATCAAATAACAGATAAGATGAAGAAACTATAGATAAAACAAAATATTTGTCTATAATTCCAATTTGACTCTAGAAATGTAAATAGCATAGGGGTGAGGTGTGGAGTATGCAATGCTATATTTCTCCATAGAAATCAAAGTCATTTCTATCACTAAATTATCATACACTCACCAACAGAATTTGCTTCACCACAAATTCTTGCCTCTCAGAAATGTATATTGCTGCTAAAAGCATCTGCTCTCCAATGACCATTAAAGTAACTGCTAATTCACACTGAACACATACTGCAGGTAAATGAGTGACATGGTGTATTGTGAAATTCTGTTGAAACATGACATTATTTTAAACATCTTATCATCTATAAATTTCAATATGCATGGCCAATGGGATATATGGAGTTATGAGTCCTGCTGTAATGGTCTATAATAACAAGTGATACATCTCTTTAGAGAGATGAATTTCTTAAGTATCACTTGTTATTGTAGTTCCTTTCCAAGATTATTACGATAATATTGCATAGAAAATATTTTAAACTTTACATAAGTGAATGGAAATGTATTAAACAGTAAGTCAGATCTTAAGTCCTTTAATCATAATAAATGAAAACTAGACATTTTATTTAGATTTTCAATTTGTACATAAAGGTTAAAGCAAAGTACAATAAATTGCTAAGTTCAAATTAAATAATGCTGATTTTTAAAGTAGACTTTATTATTTATCAAGTACAACTTCTCATCTCTAAATAATTAATATTCTCCAATCTGCCAAAGTGACTGTAGTAATCAAACAATTTCTCATGTTTGTAATTAAGAAAGAAGTACATTTGAAACAATTGGGTGTGTATCCCTATCTCAGATGATGACCAGATTTCCTTGAAAGGAGTTACTCCTCCATCATGACCACTATTTTATCTGTCTTTTTTCACACCTACTGTTAAGGTGAGGTATAAAAAGGGCTGCTTGCTTGCTAAACCTTATAATCACAGTCAGCTAGCAGAATTTTGTTTCAAAATGTGTATGTTTGTAACACATTTGCTCTAATTAACTAAAAATAAGTGTCTCCTAAAGGCCCTTGTGTTAGGTACAAGCTCATTCACCACCCTGTCAGGCTATTGGGAAATAGTGGAACCTTTAAGTGGTGGCGTTCAGTGGAAAGGAAGACAGGACACTAGAGTCATGTAAGAGCAAAATTGGGACCACAGCCCCATCCTCTCTTTCTTTGCTTAACGAACATCATGAAGTGAGCAGACTCTTATGTCATGAACTCACTGCTTTGATGTTCTGAGTTACCACAGGCCCAAAGTAATGGTACATAATGACCATTGACTGAAGCCATGAGAGGAGAAAAAGCTTTTCTTTTATTAAATTGATTATCTCAGATATTTTGTCATAACACAACTAACTAAAACAACATTTAATACTAAAATTATGTTATTTTCAAGTCAGTTAAAAAAACTTTAATGCTTGCAAAAAAATGTATCACTGATTATTTTGGGCCTTCTCCCTCATATTTGTGTCTTATAATGATACTATTAGTTAATGCAATAATATCTATATCATACATGTTGGCACATACAGCAGTAAATTTAGGATCAGAAATAGAATTCACTGACTCCTAGTTGTGTGGTCTTCCACTTTATCAGTTTCTCTGAATAAATCTCTAGGGAATGACTTTTCATAGTATTCTGATCATTTAAAACCCTATGACCTAGAATGCACCTGGAAAAAAATAGATTGAATGAGAATCATAAATTCCACCTTTCTATATGGCATGTTAGCAAGAATTTGGCATCATTCATATTTTAATATCTCTCCTACAAACACATTGTACACAAAAACTTATCTATACCAAGAATTGGTCTAAAGAGCAGTACAGCAGGAAGATTTAAGTTAGGCTTTAGAAATACTAGGAAGTACATGGAATTGAAATTTCAGTCATAGAAATATCCTAAGAAAATGAGAAAAAAAATTGTGAAATACTATTTTCTCTCTCTATAACTTGTTTAAATAAAAATTTTCTTTGTCTGATTTGAAAAAAAAAGATAACAATTGAATTTCTCAGACCCAGACTTTACTATTTCACAACCTAGATCACTGGTTGTCAAATTTTTTGTTTGACCCACAACTCACACACTCACCCATACACACACGCATACACACACATACATGCATACACAGAGAGAAAGAGACACAGAGAGAGAATGAATCTGAAAAAAAGAGTTTCATAAAACATTTCTTACATAACTATGCAAGTCTATGTGAATTCTTTTTTTATTCCATTCCATTCCATACTGTTCTATTTTGAAATGCTGACCTAAATCTATTAATGTAAGTGCACATAATGAGCCATGAACTGCATTTTGAACAATACAAATCTAGATTCATTATGTGTCTACACAGTATTGAATATAAAAAGATCAAATTATTTCCATCATGTAATAATTGGAACCTTTTCTTAATTGTTCCTCTTAGCTGACCACTTTTATAATCTTCTCAGAATACTATTATTATTTCACAAAGTGCCTGTCAACAGATAATTAGATAGACTATTCTTTGGGAAAGATAAAGCCAAAGAGGCTGATCTGGTTATCATATAAACAAAAATAAATGGAGTTTTAGATTATATAACAATAATATTGACCTCTTCATATAAACAATGCTAGAATAGCTAATATATTAATTCCCTTTGGTCTTCAGTTGCTCGTGATGACAGATTAATTTAAGAAACACTTAGAAATCCCAAATTTCCAAATAAATGTAAAAACTGGACTGCTGTAAAATCATAAAGAATAGAATTCAGTGCATTTTCATGATTATTTATTGGAAAATTTCATCATAGGAATCTTAATACATTTTTTTGCTATCTTATAAGGCTGGAATGATTTTGCAATGCCACTATTAAGCTAAATTAGTTGTGCACTATCTACAGTGAGTGTAGTTATAATCTTAACAGTAAAAAACTGAGAAACAAATAAAAGCCACTACTTTTTGAATGTATTGAGAAAAAAAATAACCTTTGCTTTAAAATAGAGAATAAAAAAGGAAAATGCAGCAGAATACTTTATTCATTCATTTATTCATTCTTCACCTTAAAAATAGTTCCACTCAAAAAGAGGGTTCCCAATCTGCCCTCCCCCCTTTACTTTGTGGTTATGCGACCTACTTTGAGTAACAGAATGAGAAAGTGATGTTATGCTAGCTCCAATCTGAGGCCTAAGAAGCATTGTGTGTTTCTATTTGTTCTCTTATAATGTCATCATCTGCTGGACATAGTTATGCGCACCTGTAATCCCCGATTTGGGAGGTGAAGGTAGGAACTTGCAAGTTCAAGGCTAGCCTGAGCAACTTAGTGAGACCTTTTCTCGAAATAAAAAAGTAAAAAAGGGTTGAGCACATAGCAGATCTGCAGAATGCACCTGAGTTCAATCCCCAGCACTAAAAAATAAAAAATAAAGAAATTCAACATCACCTTAACAACCATATGCTGGGGCATACAAGCCAATATTACTCAAAGTGTATTAGCCAACTCTATCTTAGAGCACAGTCTCTGGATGACTGGTGGCAGCATAAATGAGCCTAATCATACCAACAGAGGCAGGAGCATCTGACCCAAAGCTGATGAACAAGCTTTGTGGAACAACATAGACAGAAAACTATATGAATTGATATGAAAATTAATGATGCTTTGAATTTTATATTAATATTGAACTCATATACACAATAGAAAAATTCCTAATATATTAATTCATGTTAGCACTAAAATTAGTTGCAATTATGAAGTTTCAAATAAGCACGTACAAATTGCAATCTTAATTTTAAGGATAAAATAAATGCTTATTTAACCTGTTAAATGTCGGATTGTTATACAGCAATTACTGACACATAAAGTTGCTTTTCTCTAAATCTAATTCCATTGTTAAAAGATATTATTCTACACAATATGTACAATGTAAATTGAATAAAAAATAATGATTATGTGGTTTCTTATCAATAGAATTTATCATATGACCTTAAAAAAGAATTTAAATCTATAGTAATATTTACACAAAAATGTTTGAAAAATGTGAGTAAATTTAAAGATTTTTCTTCACTTTATTCAGGTCTTCCAGTTTCTGTAAAGCAAATGTATTCTGTATTTCTTAACAAATTATTTATTTGATTACAAAAGTAGAAATGAAGTTTACAGTAGAAGCGGCCACTCATAGACTTATTACAAATATTTGTTTTCTCAAGAAAACAAATGGAATTGAAGGTGCATTTTTTAAAGTAAAAAAAGAAATATAATTTGGTAATAAATCATCCTAAACTTGTGAAGAAAGACAATTTTGACTGACATAATTTGTGGAGAGATCAGAAAACCCATCAGATTAACTATGTAGCAACAACTGTGAAGTAAGTTGATTCAATTATAATAAAATGCATTAACCACTAAAGATACTCAACACAAGATTCCATGTTGGGGTGATTTTGTCTTCTGGAAACAGGGGCAAATTAACATTTCACTGACTCACAATTACACAATCATTTTATTTTGCCCAGTCAAAAGTATAAAATGAAGAATCAAAAAAAAAATCTCATGGTTTGATTTTAAATATCAACAGTGTACTTACTATTTTTCCCTTTTCTCTTTTTTTAAAAAATTAACTGGAGACACATTAATTTTTCTGTGTAGGAATTATATAGTCAATGCCCAGTACACATCAAAGCTCTCGTCTTTTGATTATTATTAAATGAGAACAATAGCTCTCCAAATAATATTAAGCCATAATAATGACCACAAAAATAATAGCACCACAACTAATGTCACCCAGCAACAGTAGTGACGACAATAATTTCAAGTATTACCTTTGAACCCCGTAGGAGTCAGGCAATGGGCTGAACGGTTTGAGCTTCTTTCATAGGAATACATTTACATTTTTAAACAAAATCCAAGGAGAATTGGGAAAGGTCCTGGGTGAACCTTATTAGAGTGCATGGATTATGTAAATTTAGGCATTTATAGTCTATAATTAGTTGAAAGATAAGAATAACAGTGAGAGAAAAGGGAGAGGAGAAACAAAATGAGAATGGAATACAAATGAAGCAGGAGCCTCCGGGTAATGATCATAGCAAATAGTGAGTGAGCCTGGTGTCCTCTGGGCAATTTACTTTTATTAACTCAATCCCCAAGGATAAACTTTCCTCATAAGATACTGAAGATATTGGGGCACAAAGGGTTAAGCATCCTGTTTGTCAAAAGTGGTAGGGTTGGAATATGTAGTTGATTTGTCCAGCTCTTACGGCCACAATTTTATCCTTAGACTCTGCAAATAGGAATAGGAGCAGCACTCAGTTCCTTAATGGTCACTCCGTACTTTTTCAAAGCATTTCTAAACCTTCTATTCATTGAATTTCATGATGTCTGAATTTTGAAACAGAACAATATCATGGTTGGAAATAATGAAACCATTAAATCATTGCTAAGCCACCTTTACAAGCAATTCATTAAAAAGGAAAGAAAAGCCCTGCCAGGTGATAATCAATAAATCAAATGAGTCAATAGCAAATTAAACGGAATGCCAAAGTAAGACTTAAGAGAGCAGAATGAATGTGACATGACTTTCCTATGCACATATATGAATACACCACAGTGAAACTCAACATTGTGTACATCCACAAGACTGGGATCCTAATTAGAGTAAGACATATTTCATGTTTGTATAAATATACCAAAATAGATTCTAACATCATGTCTAACTAAAAAAGAATCAGTTTAAAAATATAAAAGAATGTTTCTGATAGTTTCAGAAACCTTTAATTAAAGTTTCCTATACAACTTGGTTTGACCTGAATAGTTACCATTAATTCCTATTATTCAGGCTTCCTGTGTATGTGGCTTAACATTTTCTGATTTTTTAAAATTTTCTTTAAATAAAGTATATTTATTAATCATTGAAAAACTAGAATGGGGTTGACAGACTCCCACCTCTGATTTTATGTTTTTGCCATATGCCATTTGTGCTGGTTGAGAAGGTGTGTACAAAGCTGAGTTCTTAGTTTGACATGTGGTTAGATATGAAAGACTACATACAAGAAATCATGTCTCCTTTTGTTTCTTGGGCTTTTCCAGTTTCATCTCCCATCTCTCTTTTCAACTAAATATTTAAGATATTTGTTGAAAAAATAAAGGTGCTAAAGGTTGTTATATGCATAAAGTCACCAAAATGTAAGTCATTGGGATCAGTAAGAAGTGAAAGTGATAATTCTGTGAATGTGAAATATGTGTGGACAATACAAAAAAGCAACCCTGACATGCAGTTTAAAGACAGTTTATACACTGGGAAGTGATATTACCCCAATTATATTGTTATATTGGGTGTGTGTAAGAATATATAACAACAAATATCATAATTATGTACAAGTATAATGCACCAATAAATGTGGAAAAAAGAGATCTCGTAGAAAGTAGTTAAAATATTCTTCCTTCTATAGATTTGCAATAAAAGAATAATTTTTAACTCTATTACTACTTCTTTCTCTTCCTCTCCTCTCTGTATCTATCGATCTATATGTTTTTTTGTGTGTATACATATGTGTATATATATACATATATATACATATATGTATATATATATTTACTTATTTATTGTAGTACTGAGGTTTGAACCCAGGGCCACATGCATGCTAAACAAGCACTCCACCACTGAGCTCTATCCTTAGCCCACTACATTACTATTTAGAAACATTTAAATTTTCCAATAGTATATTTCTGTGTAATGGAATTAAAAATCTATGTTCAATAAGGACACTATTTCTTTTCACAAGAAATGATGACTAAAATAACTAATTCTTTTTTTTTAATATTTATTTTTTTTAGTTTTCGGCGGACACAACATCTTTGTTTGTATGTGGTGCTGAGGATCGAACCTGGGCCGCACGCATGCCAGGCCAGCGCATTACCGCTTGAGCCACATCCCCAGCCCCTAAAATAACTAATTCTATATGCTATGACTTCTTGTTAAGAATAATCTTCCAACTCTGCTAAATAAGCCTTAAGATCTATTTAAATTGTTATAGTTATTTTAATCAGATATGCCCACAAAGATGGTTTATCATACAGACCTTCAGAAGGTCACATATACAATGAGTATAAATTTTTATTTATATCATGATTTCTTCTAAGTTAACTTTTATTTTTCTCAATTCTACATTTTCTTCTGTATGTATGTATTGATATCTAAAAGAAAAATATCTAAAAGGACCTGTAATATCATTTGAAGATAGAACATTCAAAAAATTAAAATATAAATCAAAAGTAGACATTCATTAATGGCTTTATTTTTATTTTCTTCCAATTCATAGAATCAAAGCAAAACTACTGGGAGTTAAACTGACACTTAACATTATTGTAACTGTTATTTTGAACCTAATTAAAACTCAATATTGATGATAAAATAATTGATTTTGCAATTTAAAGTGTAAATTTTGATAGAGCAGAACATTCTAGGAAAAACATCATTTTAACTAAATAGGTTAAAAGTTGGAATTGAAGTGTACCTGAAATTACTTGTGGTACATACATAATTCACAACTGATTCCAAACAACCTCCAATATATTCCCAAGGAAAGAGGTGGACAATAAGGTGTAATTTTCAAATAATTATATATGCATACAACTAGAATAATTGAACCAATTATTTGGTATTTTTAATAAAAATATTTTTAAGAAAGTTAATAAGGCTTTTTTTTTTTTTTTTTTTGGTACTGGGGATTGAACACAGGGGCGCTTAACCACTGAGCCACATCCCAAGCCTATTTATTTTTTATTTTGAGACAGGGTTTTCCAAAATGATTAGGGTCTTACTAAATTTATGAATCTGGCTTTGAACTTGCATTCCTCCTGCCTCAGCTCCCAAGTTGCTAAAAGTATACAGACGCATAATTGCACCTAGCTAAACTACAAAATTTGTAAAGAAAAAAAAACTATTGAAATTGAACTCTATGAAGAAAAGAGTGGTGCTAAATAAGTTAAATTGTATTTGCCAAAATATTCAATATATCCTAAAGTACAACAATATAATTTAAAAGCTTTAGGATATATTGAATTTTAAAAAGACATTGACTCTTCTATTTCCTTGGCTACATTTATATTCTATATTGGATTTGTATAAAATTATATCTTATCATTTTAAAGCACATACAATTTTTCAAACAATCAAAATAATACAAACTATAGAAAGCTTGTTCTTTTTTCAATAGTTGCTGAAGAAAAGCACTCTGAGAGAAGTAAAAAAAATATTTAAATCTCAGTATATTATATACCTCAATTAAAAAGTAGAGAAGAGGCTTAATGTAGGAAGTAACTTAATATCCATGGAAAGAATATTTTCTAACTAAAATATAGTCTTACAAGGAGTTCATTAAAGGTGTAAACAATTAAAATATGTTAATTATAAAATGCAACTCTGCAGATGATTGAAGGTAATTTAAAAAAGAAAAAAAAACGTAGTCCAAGTGTATTCTTCAGAAAACTATTTGAAAATTATGACCATTAGGGCAAATAGAACGATTTTTGTGAAAATATATCAATAATTATTATTTTGCTGTTATTTTTAATCAGATTTAAGAGGTTTTCAAAAACATGTTTGCTTTACTGGACATGAAATATGCATGTTAATTTTTTTATTTTATTCTAATTTGTTATATATAACAGCAGAATATGATTCAATTCATATTACATATATAGAGCACAATGTTCTTGTCTCTGGTTGTACACAAAATAGAGTCACACCATTCATGTCTTCATACTTGTACTTAGGATAATGATATCCATCTCATTCCACTGTCTTTCCTACCCTCATACTCCCCCCTTCCCTCCCCTTTGTCCTATGTAAAATTCCTCTGTTCCTCTCATGCTACCCCCCCATTGCCATTATGAATCAGCATCCTTATATCAGAGAAAACAATGTTATTTGTTTTGGGGGGATTGGCTTACTTCACTTAGCATTATATTCTCCAACTTCATCCATCTACCTGCAAATGCCATGATTTTATTCTCTTCTAATGCTGAGTAATATTCCACATACTAATATTCCACTGAGTAGTAATATGCTACATTTTCTTTATCCATCATCTATCGAAGGGCATCTAGGTTGGTTCCATAATTTAGCTATTGTGAATTGTGCTGCTATAAACATTGATATGGCTTTGACCCTATAGTATGCTCTTTTTAAGTCCTTTGGGTATAAACTGAGGAGTGGGGTAGCTGGGTCAAATGGTGGTTCCATTCTTAGTTTTCTAAGGACTCTCCATACTGCTTTCCATATTGGCTGCACCAATTTGCAGTCCCACTAGCAATGTATGAGTGTACCTTTTCCCCCACATCCTTGCCAACACTATTGTTGTTTGTATGCTTGCTAATTTTAATGGGTTTTTGGAAATAATTTTATTTTTGAAAAAAAATTCTAAATAAGATGATTTTATAGGTCTATCAATTTATAAAACTAAAATGTTGGTAAACAAATATATATTTTAAACATATAATTTTATTTTTAGTAAGTTCACATACTCATTAAAATGTAGTTGTAAGGACATGAATTAGATACTGTTGATACATAGTCAGCATAGGCTGACTCTTACCTAATAGGTTGTGTCTCACATTTAGCTGCAGGAGCACATTTACTCTATTTTCTTAAATATATTTACCCTTATTCCATGTCTACTCACACTGATTATCTTTGTAAACTCTCTTGCCATAGAATTGTTTTCCATTACAATTATTTATCTATCTCTAAATTCATGTTTCATTCTTAGTAAATTAAACTTAAGTTTATATATCATCAAATCTCTTCATAAAAAGTGGAATTAGAAACATATTTTGGAAAAGCAGAATTCCAATCTAATGAGTCAAAAGACTTGGATGACTAAAACTGTTCCTGCAATCAACTGGAACTTGGATCTTAATATCCTTAAACATGTTTCCCAAGGACATAATAATACCTTCTATACACACACTTTACTATCTACAGTACAGCAATATTACTCTGCTACTCTAGGAAACTTTTTTCCAAAATATAAAAGTTGCAAATGACTTATCACCTGTTCTTGGACTTGTTCCAAAGACTCATTTAAATGAACTTGATCAAAATGATTGATTTGTTAATTGGTAATAACAATTGACTTTTCACTTTCCACATTGTTTCAAATTCTGTCTCAAAACCCTTATTTTGATGTTTCTAAAAATCCTAAACAATTATAATATGATCCACATCCAGTGCTAATCAAGACCTTCCCAAAACTCATATGTTTATAGAAATTTCATGATGTGTAGAGCCATGTTCTTAAATTTCTTTTGCTCATGCTCTAAAATAATTTTGAAACATTGTTTACTTTCTTGTACATCTGTTATTTGGCATGTATTCTTTATATCATGCATTTAGATGATTGCATCAGATATATTTTCTTAGACATTTTAAATATGGTCAATCTTCATCACTTGTAGTTTTAATAATTTTTAATTTTAAATAAAAGTTTGCTTGTTTCATTTTTTGTTAATTAGATTTTGTGGTAATAAAGAAGAGATTATGAAGTAATCCAAAAGGGTTTTGCTGTTTAACATGGTATGAATTGTTTAGAATCTGTTTTTCTTTAGTAGGTAAAACCAAAGGTATTAGTTGACAAATTAGATAGACAATATAAGAAAAGAGATGAGCCAGGGATGACCTTAAGGTTTTTGACTTGAAACTAGAGAATAGAATTTACCTTAATTGAGATGAGAAAGTCTGTGGCTGGTGTTGGATTTGAGAAGAAAATGAGTATTTCTATTTTGGACACGTTCAATTTGAGATGCCTATTAGAGCCCTGAGTAAGAATTGTCAAGAGGGTACTGGATACAGTCATCTAGAGCTCAGAGGAAATATCCAGGAAGACAGAAATTTGTGACTTTTCAGCACATAAAATGCATATATATGAAGCAGATCACTACTCATGGGAGAAATTTTAGAAAAATTTCAAGGACTGTGTTTTAAATTGTCCACAGGTTCCACGTTAGAAATTTAAGGAGGTACCCAAAAGAAAAGATTATTAAAGAGTAACCAGTGAATCATTAACAAATGAGAATTGTAGATTTCTGGAAGTAAAAGTTGTACAAGATAGAATGATTAGAGATTCAGACTACTGATGGACTGATTAACATAAAGATTGACAATAGATGACAAGTCATGTATGACATTAAAAATAAAAACTTTTGTTGTAATAGCAACAAAAATTCCATTCTGAGTGAATTTAAGAGAGTAGAGCACATATTTGAGACAGTGAAGAAAATGTACTTTGAAAAGCTTATTTATTTTTTTATTTATTTATTTATTTATAGTTAAGAGACAGAACTGGAGTATTAAATAATAGAAGTATGAAAAAAGATAGGCTTTGTTGTTTTAAGATTCAACTAACAGCAGCATATCTGTATACTGATGGGAAAGATCCCACTGAAAAGTCAAATTTTGATAGAGTGGTAGAATAAAATTAGAGAAGTGAAGTCCTTGAGTAAGACAGATATGCAGAGATGATCTGTTGATGAATAGAGAACTTAGTCTTTGACAGCATCACAGTGTCCCTGTGGTAATAGAAAGGAAGACAGTATTTATAAGGAGAGTTGATAGTAGATAAAAGGGTGGGAGTTTGTAGGTCATTCCTTCTACGGTTTTCTAGTTCCTGGTGAAGAAGGAAAGAAGATTGAGGGGAAAGATGGAGAGAAAATATTGAACATATGAAAAGACGAGAAAAGATACAAACTAATCACCTAGGATAATGGCATAGCAGAAACACAGGAAAATGTAGGTATCCGTCATGACTTTAAAGTGAAAATAACTGAGAAATTTTACTTGTTACTTTCAGCTGTACTCAAGCAGATAAAGATTAAGAAGAGAGATATAATCAGATTTAGTATTTTGCCAAAGGTTTACAATTAAAGGAAGGATAGATAAGAGATTTATGGTACTAACTAGGAGTGTTAGAATTATTAGATTTCAGATTTAAGGTGGGAGCATGAAGACTTGAGGGCAGTATGAGATAATGAAAAACGTCCCAACATTAATTTGTGGGTCCAGTAGACAAAAATGTCACTGGAGTTGAGATGCTAGAATGAGTGAGACAGTAAAAAAAGAGTTGGAGGTATGCAAGTGGGAATATTCAGTTGTGATAGGGGGAGAATGGTCCGCAAAGTTGCCCATGTTCTATTCTTTTTTTTTTTTTTCCTACTGGGAAATAAATCCAGAGGCACTTAACCATGAAGCCACATCCCCAGCCCTTTTCATTTTGTTTTGAGACAGGCTCTTGAAAACCTAGTTAGGCCTTCACTAAATTGCTGAGGCTGGTCTCAAACTTGTGATTTTTCTTGCCTTAGTCTCCCAAGTCACTGGGATTACAGAAGTGTGCCACTCTACCTGGCTATGTCCTAAGTTTTAGAACCTATGAATATGACACCTTACATGGCAAAGTAGAATAAAAGTTACAAGTTGAAAGAAATTGCTAATGAACTGACTTCATGAGAGGATGACTTTCCTGCTTATCTGGGTAGCCACAGTGTAGTCAGTCACAAGAGTCCTTGTAAGGGCAAGTGGGAGACAAAAGGGTTACAAGAAATACTTCATCTATGCTTTTGGCTTTGAAGATGTATACAGGAGTCTATAAGCAAAGGAAAGCAGATAGTGTCTAGAACTGTGGAAATTCAAGTAACAGATTCTCCTTTAGAGCTACCAGAAGGAATGGAGCCCTGCTGACATATTGATTTAAACCCAGGGGGTTTCATTTCTGCCTTCCAGAAAGAACTGTGAGGTAATGCTTATGTGTTGGTAAACCACCAATCCTGTGGTCATTTGTTGAGGCAGCAGTAGGAAACTAATACAGGAGAAATTGTAATAATTCCAAAAGATAGGTTTAGGATGTGAACATGGGAGGGAGAGGCTGAGACAGGGGTAAAGACAAAGTCATCTGAGGAAAAGAAATTAAAAATTGACAGGCCAGAAGTAGAAACAAATCCATGTTCACATTGAAAGGTCTTTGGATGAGGCTAGACCTGTCAGAGTGAGCCTGACTTTTGCAAAGTACTCCTTTCATAGAGATCTATCCCCCTGTCCATCTGTCACTTCATCTCCATGTGCCAGTGAACAAGATAATTCTTGCCAACATCCAAGCTACTGACCTCCTTGGGTCATGCTTACAGAAATGCTGATATTCTGTTCTATTATCAGTTCACTGAAAGAAATTTAAAATATATCACCAACAGAACACAAATGTGGTTGAATGTGAATTTTTCTAAGTGGTGTGTATTATGTCATCTTTACTATTTACTGCTCTGTTTTCTTCTACAAGATTTTGGTTTTAAGAACTGAATGGCTTATTTCTACCACCTGTTTGTAATAAAGTTATACTCTTAGATTTACTCAGTTCTTAGGTCCTGTTTGCAGTCTGTTAAAGTGGGCCAGAGAAACCATGAAAATAGACTTGTAGTCATAGAATAAATTCATTCCCAAAGCCTGAAGTTATATAAGGTCATCCTTGCATCACAAAGTTCATAGGTGTGAATCCAGAAAAGACATTGGATAAGGAACATTTAGAATGCTGTTTATAACTCTGCATTTTTGAAAGGAAGTATGTTACAGAGGGAAAAGGTTTATAATATTTTAAAAATATATCTAGAATTAGTGAAGACAGTTTGGTGTGAAATCTGCATATATCTGAGCATATTTTGAAGTGTCCTATTGCTTATAAAATGCTTTGTGCTTTGTTTTTTAGACTGTAAACAAAAATATCCTTAATTACATTGATTTTACTCCTGGCACCTTTTACTATTAAAATCTATTATAGTTTGGATCTTGAATTATCTCCCAAAGACCCTTGACTATAAAGCTTGGTTCCCAACCCTCCTAACCTGTGGTTCTACCAGGGAGTGCTGCAAACTTTAGGAGGTGAGATCCAGTGGGAAGACGTTAGTTTACAGGGAATGTGCTCTTAAAGGAGATGTTGGGACCCAGTGCCTTCTCTTTTTTTTTTTTTTGCTTCCTGGCCACCAAGAGGTGAACAAACTTCTCCTGCTATACTCTGTATCCATGATGTATATCACAACAGGCCTTAAACACCTCTGAAACCAAAAGTCAAAAATCTTTTCTCTTTCTAAGTTTATTTATATCATGTATGCTTTAGAACATCAGAAAACTAACAAATACACCTTCCTATTCAACTTGTACTATAATAGGTTAATATTTCAAATAAAACATAAAAAATCTTTCTACCACATAGATAAGAATTTCTAGTCACGTGTATCTTTTTTGTTTCTAAATTTATTTTTCATTGACAAATAAAAACTAAAATTTATCATGTAGTATAACATGTTTTAAAATATGTATACGATGTGGAGTGGCTGAATTGAAGTAATTAACATATTCATTGCTTTATATACTTATCTTTGTGTGTGTGTGGTAAGAACACTTAAAATTAATTATCTGGCAATTTTGAAGAATAATAGCACTGCTATAACTGCAGTCATATGTTAGGTCTCTAGAACTTATTCCTTCTGTCTAACTGAAAACTTGTGTACTTTGACCTATGTCTTCTCATGGTCCCCCACTTCCATTACCAGGAAATCACTCTTCTCTGCAATCAACCTTTTTACACTCCACCTGTAAGTGAGATCATGCAGCATTTGTCTTTCTGCACCTGGCTTATTTCACCCAGAAGAGGATCTCTCACATTGCACAATTAACATTTCAATCAATTTCTTGAAAAGAAAACTGTTCTTTAGACTATAAAATCAAAATTTTGAAGGAGTTTCAAAAGGTGGCAAAGTAGAATTGAAGGTTGGAACCAGATGTTCTGGATTTGATTTTAAAATGTTCATGTTGCTTAAGAGAAGATGCTCCCTTCATGAAATATAAGAGCAGGATTCAGCGTTTTGATGGGAGAAAGCCAGGTGCATTATCACAGAAATGACACTCCATTGATGTGACAAAGAAAAAAAAACAGCTGCTATTTTGGATAAAGGATATGAAATGAGACAACTGTGATAAAGAGATAAAGAATTCTGTCTTTGCAAACTTTTTAATGCCTTTTAAAATTCATTTTAAAAAATTAAACAACATTTTCAAAAGATCATTTTATGAATTCAGTTGTAAAGGAACTAAGGAACAGTGATTTTGTCTACATTTGAACTTGGTCTTCAAAGGGAGCAGCATAATTTTTGGAAAGGTATAGACACTCATTGTGAAGTAATGCCAGAAGTTGCCAGACCCATTGGTTCACTTCTGCCTGCTGAATCTTCTCTACTAAAATCATGATAGATTTGCATTCTATAGATGCAAAAGTAAAATCAAGACCAAAGCACCAATATATTTTCTAGTTCTGAATTAATGTTGAGGTTACATCTGCATTTAGCTATTTTATATGTATTTCAGAGACCATAATGAGTGTTCAAAACTCAATCCTACTGTTTTAAAGGAGAACTATGAGGCCTAAACTGAAGGTTTCAACAGAAAGTTTTCTCCTAAATGCCACTTTTGAAGGATGCAATATCTGAGAGAAAGAGATCTCTACTGAGTAATTTGTATGCTCATGAATATTTAGAAAATCAATGTTAAAATGCACGTTACAAAGAAGATCTGTTATTTGGATAAAGAGAGATGGGAATCAATCAGTGAAAACTCCATATGAGACATTTCCATAATGAAGCACAGAAATATCATGAGGTAATGACAAAAATAGTTTCTTGTGTTAAATAGGATGGTTTGACGGATTAGTGATTGTTAAATGTCTGATTACATATCATATCTGTTCAAAATATAGAACTCTTTTTTATGTTTGTTTGTTCTAAGAACCTGGTGGGAAGTTTTTTGTGAATGAGATCTTACAGAAAATCAGGAAAATTGCACTTGAAATTATAACAAACTTTTCTTATGGAGAAGAAATTGAATAGTAGCAATTTATATTCATTTCAGGTAACAAAAGATCAAATATAATCAATTTGATGAAGCATAACATTAACACCATCACAATATTCATGTTACCTGGAATATTTATATTTCTGCTAATACATCTAAAATGTATTATTCTGCACCTCTGGAAGCTTAATAAAATCGTTTGAAATGGTGTTCAAGAGATGTTTAACTTGTGATCCTTCTTACCACTATATTGCAAGAACATGGCTGATTCAACTCCTTTTCTCCTAATCATGTACTTTATAAAACTAAATATTAATAAATATTTGTTGAATCAAATGGTGAATGCTTAATATTTTGTAATTGATATTTGAAGCCCTAAGAAGAGAGAAACTTCATTTACACTCCTACAAAGAGTACCTGGAGTTACATGAAGTTAATGAACTATTGAAAACAATTTTATCTGCACAGTATTTTTTGCTCTCCCAATTTAATATTGAAAATAGTACTTATGTAATTAAAATGGTGAATATAACAGTGAATTTGTTATATTCCCAGTTATCATACAAATGGCTTAGTCTTATATTTAAAATAAAATGTGCATTTATTCTTATTCTTTTTTAAAAAATGAATATATGCTATATAACATGATAGTTATTAAGGGTACAAAATGATTAAAATACATCATTAGTTCACCACTTGAATCTCAGACTAGAGAGGGAAATACTGAAGTAATGAAAATTCTACATAAAATATTGGCATAATGACAAAGAAATACAATGTTCTCTGGGTTGACAAAGGACACATAGCGATAAAAATAGGACAGATATAATATTAAATGTACTCCATGCCCTTTTGTAAATTCTTGGAATTTATTCTGTCACTTTGAGCATATAGTTATTGGATCGCGTGTAGACATGTATAGAATAAATAAGAATCTCAGTACTATTTCTTGTAATGTCAGAAAAAAATATTACCTCATTCTTTGAAAATCTCAATGTAGAGAGAAAAGTCTACAGCTGTTTTCCTACTCCAAGAGAAGACCCAGACGAAAGCTTCTCGGAAGAAGGTACAGCTAAAGGAAATTCACATGAATCCACAGACTTGAAGTCACTGAGTTAAGCTAAATTTGAACCTATCTATTTCTGAACTTTAAATTATATGAGCCAATATACTCACTTTTTGTTTAAATGAGATTGAGTGAGGTTTTCTGAGACTTGTTACTTGAGCTGCAAAGGAAAATTGGTTTAAATACTGTAATCTTTCCATACTTTTGAAAAGCCCTCTCAGCCTTTATGCATTTCTTCCCTTCCTAATAAATCCCAATCCACCTACTAAGGTTGAACTGAACTGTAATAACCTATATTATACCTTTCATGATCTCTCTGGTGAGAAGTAATTAATCACCCCTTGGCTTCCCCTATATTTAGTGGCACTGATTTGACTGTGTCTTACATTTTGACTGTGTCTTACATTTTTAGTTAGCTGTTTTTCATGAGAATTTGCTCACTGGCTTTGTGATTAGAAAGATGTGGTTCAAATGTCAACTCCTCCGATTACAAGTTGGAGGTCATTAAACGTCTTTTACTTAGATATTCTTTATATCTGTGAAATAGTGATAATCAAAACTAAATCATAGAATCAGTCAGGATAGAAAAAGAGAACACATCAAAAAAAAAAAAAAAAAAGAAAGAAAAAGAGAACGCACGTACTAAGGATTGAATGGTGTCTCCCACAAAAAGATACAAGTTGAAATTTCAAAGCCCAGTACCTCATAGTGTTACTTTATTTGTAAATGGAGTCATTGTAGATATCATAGGGAAGACAAAGTCACACTGGCTTAGAATGCACCCTAATCCCATGTGACTGGTGTCATTAGAGGTAGATAGCCATGTGAGGAGACCCACAAGGGGAGCACTAAGAAAGGCAGACATTGGAGTCTTGCATCTGTGAGCCAAGAAACAGCAAAGATTTTGGCAAAGCACCAGAAGCCAGGAAGGAGGAGGTAAGGATTTCATCGCTGCCTTGCTAACACCATGGATTTGCACTTTTAGCCTTCAAAACTGTAAAAATAAGTTCCTGATTTTTTCCTATATACTTTATTTTTTCTTTTTTTTTTTTTGCTTTAATTAGTTACACATGACAGTACAATGATCTTGACATATCATACATTTGAATTAGATGGGGTTTTCCTATGTATTTTAATCAACACAATAATTGTACATATTTAGGGAGTGCAGAGTGATAATTTGCTACATAAATGCAATGGGGTAATTAGTATTCTATCTCCTTAAGTATTTATCATCTTTTGTGTTGGGAAGCTTTAAATTATTCTTGTCTAGTTCTTTATAAATATATATATATATATATATATATATATATATATATATATATATATATAAAATTATGAACCATAGTCACACAACTATGCTGTAGAACATTAGAACTTTTAAAAGAAGACCGAGAAAAATATGTGATGGCCTTGTCCTGCCTTTGGACTCAGGCTTGGACTAGATCTTACATCATCATATTTCCTGGTTCTCCAGCTTGCTAACTGCAGATCACTGGGCTTCTCAGCCTCTGTAACCCCATGAGCTCTTTCCTTATAAGCAATATCTTTATACATAGGGCCTGTATATATCTATATCTATATCTGTATCTGTATCTATGTCTATATCTACGTCTATATCTGTGTCTATATCCTTTTCCTAATGGTTCTACTTTGCTAAAGAATTCAGATTAATACACAGTGTATGCCTACTATTTATGAAATTTCCCTTTTGCCTCAACTTTTCCAATCAGAAATCATCTGTTCTTACCCAAGCATGTGAAAATATATCCACTAGTGAATATACGTATATTTTCTGGATAAAATAAAATGAAAACTCTGAATCATCTATAAATTTTGCTATCAAAAACTACATGAATTATATGTATTTGAGTTCCAAGCTGTGTTTACTGTGTACAATGATGTCTGAAGCTCCAAACAGTGTTTTTATTGGCATATAAAGCTGTGATCACTGGTATATTAAGTCACATATTGCATTGTGGAGACTGGAGACTTGGACATTATATGCATAGATTAAAAAGTATTCTCTGTGTGCTCCAGTGACTTGAGGAATATATACCAAAATACATACACTACAGTTTGAAATGTTGCATCTTGATATGCTATCATCTCAGCCTCTACCTGCTATATACATGACAATTGAAGCCTCAACCTTGTTTATTTTGGCTTTTTTATACAATAGAGTATAAAACTATATCAACAGCACTTATTAAATTTTCCTTTCCTCTTACCCAGAAGCATAGTTTTAAAGGCTCATACACACAGACCGACAGCTTGGGCTTTATTTCATTATTGACTTTTAAATGTTTGAAATTTTCCATGACTGATTAGCTTAGCTGGGTAGATTTTGATGTTAATGTAATCAAGTTTGTGTGTTCAGTCTCACTATGAAAATGATTTCTATCCTTTCCTCACTCCTTCTTTCTTTGCTTTCCCTCATCTTTATTTTTACTTATAGAGGCTTTCTCATCAGTATATACCCAGGTATTAAATAGGAATATGGCAAAAATCTGATTATATATATATATATATATATATATATATATATAAATTGATAGAACTATGATAAAAACTCAATAGCAATCAAACCTCCAATTTCAGTTCAGAAAACTCACAGTGAGGATTGGGTTATTTTTTTCTCCATATTTTTATTGGTGTATTATATTTTTACATAATGGTGGGATTTGTTTTTACATATTTGCATGCATGCAATATAAAAACATATTTTGGCCAGCACAACCAAAGGAATTAATGATTAATGGCTTCCAAGTTATCCACAATTTACTGGTAGAGACAAAACATTATCGTAGAACTAAAATATCAGTTAAACTACAAGTTTGATAATAGAGTTATTAAAAACGATTACTTAAGATTATTTAGTTTAAAATGTAAATGGTGTTTGGGATAGTAAGTGAAGTGTCTCATAGTCAAGAACTCCTCAATAGATCTTTAAAGAATGACTTACAATTGAATCAATATAATTTCAAAGTTCTTTTTCAAAATACACTGAAATTGTGTATAGTTTAGGGTTTTCATATTTATTAAGTCTCCTTAGGATGTATTTATACTGAATAATCTCTTTACCTATTTGCTTACTAATTATTACTTTTTGACAATCTGGCAAACTTAGAAGACATGTTAGAATGTTAGATGTAGGACAGAAAAACAATGACAAATGCTCATCATGACACCATATAATGGACTAACTTTCAGAATAGGTTATCAAAAGCATTGTCTTAAAAATTTGTATTTCAGTGGGACCTCACACATAACTTAAAAGGAAACATAACACAAAACTTAGGTACTTATATGACCTTGAGCTTTTTTTGCATCCATATATTTAAATGTAGACTATACAGATTTTTGTAAGAGCCAGAATTCTCCAGTCATTAAAATGAAAACTGAAGAAATACTAAGTTTTTAAGTTTAGTACTATTTTTTTTTTCAGAAACTATATAGTGCATAAAGAGATCTATGTGTGAAGTTCTGCAAACACTATCCTACAAGAACTGACAATGAATTCAAAAACCTATTTTCACAGTTTCACAAACGGTGCAAGAGTAGTCCTTGGGGAAATAGTAGGTCTTTGTTGAATAAGTGTGATAACTTGAATTTCAATCAGATATCAGTTTCCTGCCAACGAATTGTCTCTGTTATTTAATATAGTTGCATCTCTGGCAAAATCTATTAAATTTAAAAGGTCACATCTTTGGATGTCTCTTCTTTTATTTAATAAGTATTTAAATGGACTGTTATTCATGAAACTTATTTTACAGATACATACACATTATGTTACTGTAGCCATTTGAGTTGTTGTTCATAAACAGAGGATTATTTCTTTCATAGAAGATATTTTAACTCCTGGATTATTTTATTTTTATACTGATCAGCCAAACTGTGCAGTACTGCTCTGGAAATGTCCCTCAAGAAGGGGCTGAAAAAAAATATAATCAATGAAACGACATCTTTACTAGGGAATTATGTACTAAGCAATTACTCTTTGGAGTATTATACAATTCACCTCTCAAATCATTAACATTATATGTTATCCTAATATGAATGCTACCCTAGATATTATATCCCAGATTTAGCATTGGTATTTAAGATATAATAATTACTGCCATAAAAACAGAGAGTTTGCAGGTGTTAAAGCATAGGTATATCACATGAAAATGTGTAGAGAAGCATCATGATCACATAGAATAAGTGATGGAGGGAATGAATCAAAACTACATGGTGAGACAGAGAGACTAAAGAAAAGATTATATCAGCAAATAAAATCTGTATGGATTAGTAATCTTCATTCCTTCAATAGTGATAATGACTGTGTCACATTCTAGAACACAGGGGATGAATTTGATAGCATGTGAAGTCATTATGAAGGAGTATTGAAACAGGTGATGTGAGGTGAAGCTGGGAGGACAGGAAGACGTATGGATGACAGACTTTGAGCATGAATTATTTTTCATGAGATATGATAAAAATAAAAAGTCATTGCATTTCTTTTTGAAGAGACTGGCTTCATAAAAACACTTTTAAAAGTTTGTTCTAGTAACAGCAGAAATTAGATTAAAGCATCCATGAACCATTCAGTTTGGTTTGGTTGGGAAGAAAATACAGTTTACAAGTTTACCTTTTTAATTCAATATCTAGATAAATAGGTAATATTGTATCTGAAATTACTTCAGAGATAAAACTTAACACACACACACACACACACACACACACACACACACACAGGTGGGGTGGGGCGAGAGAGATACAGAGAGAGTGAGAGAGAGAATATTGTCAAGAAAACCTAGTATCTCTATATTATATTTAGGTTTCAATTTCTTCTAACAACAGTCCCAACTACATTTGAAGCTATTGGCCCTCCTACTGTTGGTGATAAAGTAGAAATTTTAGGAAACTATTGAGAATGACATGGGAAGCATAAATAGCTCACTTTTAAAAAAAAAAAAAACATAATTTGGTAAAAAATTAAAAGTTGATTTCAAAGTAAAGGAGTACCTTTGAAAGTTTAGAAGTTAAAAATACGGTGGTTAGTTTTATATTAATATGCACAGTTTTATTTATTTATTTTTATTTTTTTAATTTATTGTTGGTCGTTCAAAACATTACAAAGTTCTTAATATATCATATTTCACAATTTGATTCAAGTGGGTTATGAACTCCCATTTTTACCCCGTATACCGATTGCTGTATCACATCAGTTACACTTCCATTGATTTACATATTGCCATTCTAGTGACTGATGTATTCTGCTGTTTATCCTATTCTCTACTATCCCACTTCCCCTCCCCTCCCCTCCCCTCCCCTTTTCTCTCTCTACCCCCTCTACTGTAAATCATTTCTTCACTTGTATTATTTTTCTCTTACCCCTCCTTTCCTCTTAATATGTAATTGTGTATGACCCTGAGGCTCACCTTCCAATTCCATGCGATTTCCCTTCTCTCTCCCTTTCCCTCCCACCTATCATCCCTGTTTAATGTTAATCTTCTTCTCAAGCTCTTCGTCCCTACCCTGTCCTTGGTTACTCCCCTTATATCAAAGAAGTCATTTGGCATTTGTTTTTTAAGGATTAGCTAGCTTCCCTTAGCATAATCTGCTCTAATGCCATCCATTTCCCTCCAAATTCTATGATTTTGTCATTTCTTAATGCAGAGTAATACTCCATTGTGTATAAATGCCACATTTTTTTTATCCATTCATCAATTGAAGGGCATCTAGGTTGGTTCCACAATCTTGCTATCGTGAATTGTGCTGCTATGAACATCGATGTAGCAGTGTCCCTGTAGCATGCTCTTATTAGGTCTTTAGGGAATAGACCGAGAAGGGGAATAGCTGGGTCAAATGGTAGTTCCATTCCCAGCTGTCTAAGAAATCTCCATACTGCTTTCCAAATTGGCTGCACCAATTTGCAGTCCCACCAACAATGAACAAGTGTACCCTTTTCCCCGCATCCTCGCCAGCACTTGTTGTTGTTTGACTTCATAATGGCTGCCAATCTTACTGGAGTGAGATGGTATCTTAGGGTGGTTTTGATTTGCATTTCTCTGACTGCTAGAGATGGTGAGCATTTTTTCATGTACTTGTTAATTGATTGTATGTCCTCCTCTGAGAAGTGTCTGTTCAGGTCCTTGGCCCATTTGTTGATTGGGTTGTTTGTTATCTTATTATCTAATTTTTTGAGTTCCTTGTATACTCTGGATATTAGGGCTCTATCTGAAGTGTGTGGAGTAAAGATTTGTTCCCAGGATGTAGGCTCCCTGTTTATCTCTCTTATTGTTTCTTTTGCTGAGAAAAACATTTTTAGTTTGAGTAAGTCCCATTTGTTGATTCTAGTTGTTAACTCTTGCGCTACAGGTGTCCTATTGAGGAATTTGGAGCCCGACCCCACAGTATGTAGATCATAGCCAACTTTTTCTTCTATCAGACGCCATGTCTCTGATTTAATATCGAGCTCCTTAATCCATTTTGAGTTAACTTTTGTGCATGGTGAGAGAAAGGGATTCAGTTTCATTTTGATGCAAATGGATTTCCAGTTTTCCCAGCACCATTTGTTGAAGATGCTATCCTTTCTCCATTGAATATGCACAGTTTTAAAAGAATACTTGTTTATAGATAAATGAGTTTATATTCTTTATATATTTCAAAATATCTGTTACCATTATTTACTTTCTATATGCTTCTTAAATATTCGTATTTCTGTTGATTCATTGCTTGATGATAATATACAGGTATGTCTTTACCAACAATTGAAAATGAAAATGCCTTTTCACAGTGGAACATATATGGGAATACAAAGCAGTCAAAAGCTTTAGATTTAGCCATTCCCTTTGTCTTGGTAAAATTGGGTCTAACATTTAGTGGCTAATTAGCTCATGAAAATGAGTCTGATTTTTGAGTCTTACAAGATAGCAAACAGATGATTGTGTGAGCTTAGATTTGTACTATCTTAACAGTTCAGCTCCTTTACCTTCCATTGTTTTATCATGTTAGCTTCTCAGTGAGCACTTCCTGGGCTTTCTGTTTAACATTCAGTTACTGCTCCCACTCATCCTTATATTCTTCTCTGCCTGATTTTTCTCTGTAATTCTGGCATACTATATTATTTGCTTAAATACCTTCTTTAAAGTATACATTTGTACCATGCATAATTTGAATGATGTACCTAAAGTTTGCCAGAGGAGTACATATGTCCTGCAAAACATTCATGATTTGAAATTTGGCATATAACAATTTTTTTTACTCAATTTACCACTTTGACAGGATATATTTTAAAACAAGCTGCACAAAATATATCCATGATATCAAGAATATATGGGCATGCTTAAATCCCATTCACCCCCTTAGTTTCTTTCACAGCTATAGATTGAATTCAATTCATCTTGGCAACCCATAAAAAGTAAGGAATCTAATTGTCAGAACTGGATCCTCTTTATGCAGAGAGATGATCCTGAAGTCTTCTAACAAAGGACACAGTGATGAGTTTGGAAGAAACAAAAACATATTTTGATAAAAGAAAAGGATCATTTCTTCATACAAAGATTTGCAGCAACCTATAAAACTAAGGGTATAAGTGGAATATTTGTTAGTTTTTGAGGAGTTTCTACTAACATCAAAATAAAACACCAAAGCAAAAAAGCTGCAAGGAGATTTAAATTGAAAAACACAATAATAATAACAAATGCAACTATTGTTTAGTAAGCACTCACTACCTATAATTCATTTTGTTAAGTAATATTACATATAAACTTATTTTACATTCAAAAGAGCCTAGCAAAATTTGTAGACCCAACACTATCATGTTACAGATGGCTGCCACTTATTAAATTAGGTAAATGAGGAAGGGTAAGTTTGCTCAGTGTGTGGATGGGGAATAGATGGGGTTAGGAGATCAGTGAGCTTTCTCTCAGAGATGCTTCTTTCAAGTTCATTTTCACTTATTCTACTTTATCCTGCAGAAGTTGGCCACCTGATTTGTACATTGCTTTCATGATTACTTTATTCAGGTCAACTGTTCAGGGGCCCTGTACTGCACACCCAGTTGAAAATGGCACCTCTCGCTACCCTCTTGCAATACCTAATTATTCTTTATGTGTAGATAGTGTTATAAACAGATAAGTAAATCAGGGTCTCTATCTTTTATGATTTGCCACTGTCATAGTGTGCTAATGAGTGAACATTAATAAATATTGACTTAATTAATAAATTAAATAGTTAACAAATAGGGAGACAAATGAAAGAAATGTTCCAGGGAGAAGACTGACAGAATCAAAAAATCATATATTGGATTTTATTGCTGGCTGTGATTTACTGAATCCAAGAAAAGATACAGTCTTCTGCTGAGGTCCAGGAACATGCCTTTGGTGGCTGTATATATGAATGTTTTATTGGAGTCAAAGGAGAGCCAAGGGTAGAAATCTGAGTTTGAGCCAGTTTTATGTAACAGTCAGGCAAGGCCCAAAAGCAGGGTTTTCAAGTCATATACATTGGGCAGGACTTTTTGGTATCAATAATGTACTAACTGAATAGATTTATATAAAATGGTGGGGTAAAGGATAATGATTCTTTATAATTCACTGCTTACAAATAATGGTAGCATTACATACGAAAAACAAGTTTTGTCTTCCACCCCAAATCATGACATATATTTAAGGAAGAAATCTCTTATCATTTTTTATCTTAAATTGTCTATTTTAAAAAGTAAGTATGCAGTGTTTTTTATTCATGTGTCTTAAATCCTGCAGTAGAAAATATCTACTCAGCTCTGAAGCTCTTCTTATTATTGCCTCTTGTTAATATATAATACAAACTAGTCTCTATTTTTAGTAATTTTGTTTTTTTCCTGAAGAGTTCTATTTTAATTCCCTTTACTCATAGGAATGAAGCCCAGAGGAATATTTAGCCCATATTTGCTGTAGAAATTGCTGATCAAGTTAGCTTTTAATCAGATTAAATGTTGCTACTTAACCCCAAATAATAGAAACTTGATCCTCTGCTACTACAATTAAAAATTATATATATATATATATATATCCACTTGATGCTTACACAGTCACCTTAATAGGTATTTCATGCAGTAGTTTAAATTACAAGATATGCTTTTTTTAAGTCTTGTCACAGAGAATGGTTTACCTTTTTTTTTTTCTAGGAGACTTTACCTCCACATAGTTTCTTGATATTTTTTTATTTGTTTTAATTAGTTACACATGACAGTACAATGATCTTGACATATCATACATTTGAATCAGATGGGATATAATTTCTCATTTTTCTGAGTGTACAGGTTGCAGAATCACATTGGTCATGCAGTCACATATATATATACAGCAATGAATGCTTTGAGGTTTTTTTTTAGCAAATATTTATAGTTCCTTCTTAACTCATGGTTCTTATCTTTTCCTGTATTTTGTTTTGGGAAATTGATATTGAGAAGATAATAAATTATTATGTATTATTTTCCGGGTATTTCATACATGTTTTGTTGAATATGTATTTGAACATGACAATTTACTTTTTATTTGTTATGAGTCTCTCAACCCATCTGATATCTTTTATTGTATGCCATCAGAACAAATCAAACCATCCACCAACATCCTTAATTCACATCTACAAAATATGCAAACCTGTCCACACACATATTTTATATGAATGAGTTACCTCTGTCTTCTGGCTGTAACTTTCAAAGATTAATAGTGGAACATACTTGGATACCTGATCCTCTTTTAATTTGGACCCTCAATGTGAGTAGATAATTTCTATAGTGAGACAAATCTGTGTTGAATTTGTAACATTCTTTTAACTTTAATAAAATAATTTCAAAATCTGTTAACAAAATAATATGAAAACATAGTAAAGGATGGAATAAAAAAATTCCATTATATTTACAAGTGGTGAGAGAGAGAACTGAAAACACCTGTATATACATCACATTTTCTTCATTCACATCAGTCAGAAATAAGAGCTAAAGCAGGATGCTTTCAGATATAGTGTTCCTGAATTGTTTGGAGGATACTACTTGACAGAGCATAACCTCCTAAAATTAAACCCAGCATTCTGATCCAAAACCTGGACCAAACAAATCTCATTTCTATTGTAATCGCCTGGAATAGCATCTTTTTTCCTGTTTTGTTATCTTCACAAAATAATGAGTAATAAGATAAAATAGATGCCAGATTTTAAAAAATAATTAAGAATATCTTTGGGTTTTAAGAATCTTATAAAACAAAGGTCACAAGCACAGAATATTTTCTAAGCAAATGAAATGTTAAAATGCAATGAGCAAATAGCCACAAACATAAGATAGATAATGCATTTGTTAACGGCATAATATCTACCTAGAAATAACAATCATATAGAAATAAGTGAAAATGTCAGTAGGTAGAAAAGGACTCTGATTTTCAAAATAGAAAATTCATGTTACGTATTGCTTAAAGCTTCCTAATGGGGAAATGGAATAATTTATTCCAAGAGAAGTTAAAAGCCAAATTATTAGGAACATTTTAGGAGATTGATAAAATTTACTATTATCAACTATTCTATCAAAACTATAAGTGATCATTTATATTACAGAGATATCTTTTAATCTGACTTGATTTAACTTTGTTGCATGAGTTATTTATTCTATTACAACATGTAGCATAAGAGGAAAAGAAATTAGAGGCAATAGGACTAAACATAGAAGTCAGGCTCACCACCATGATTTAAGTCTTAAAAAGGTATGTCTTACAAATTGAATTTGCAGTGTATTTAAAATAAAGTTCAATAGATTGGTGATACTTCCATATTTTAGTTTTGAAGACAAAACATGAACTGAATTGTTAAGGCAAGGATATGGGACCTGGGTGACACATTTTCTCTTTACATTACCATTTAGAGTATTATAGGCAGGAAGTGCTAAATGATTCCCTAGCAGCATAACATCAAAGTACTGAGCAGAGAACTCTATGCTAGTATATTACCAACCAATATTTAAAGAAGGAAAGGAAGGGCACAAGAATGTACGAAGAAAGTAGAACCCAAACTACTTCTTTTTAGGAATAGTGTCACAAACAAATCATTATATCTTTTTGTTCCAGAATATTTATTTATTTTTAATTTTTTGTTTGTTGTTTTTATTAATTTTTTTGTTAAACTTCTTTTATTTATTTATTTATTTTGCCATTATACATGAGCTCTCTTATTATTATTTTTGCATTACAATTCTTAATACACCTTTATACCACAATTTATCATATCTCTGATTGTATATAAGGTATGTTGACACCAAATTCACATCTTCATACATGTATTTTGTATAACGATGAGGGTCTCCTTCCACCATCCATGCTATTCCCCTTCTCCCTCCCTTTCCCTCCCACCCTGTTTGTTGTTTTTAGATACATATGACAGTAGGGTATATTTTAACATATTATACATACATACATGAGATGCAACCCATTGCAATTTTTTTAATTTATAAAATTTGTTTTAATTAGTTATACATGACAGTAGAATGCATTTAATCACTTTGATATATCATACATAGAGGGAATATAATTTCTCATTTTTCTGAGTGGACATGTTGCAGAATCATATTGGTCATGCAGTCACATGTATACATACAGTATCCCCACATCTCCTCCCCTCCCCTCCCATCACTTCCCTCTACCTAATCTAAAGGTAACACTGTTCTTCCCTAGTGTCCCCCACCCCCACCTTATTGTGAATTAGCATCCACATATTAGAGAAAACATTCGGCCTTTGGTTTGGTGGGATTGGCTTATTTTGCTTAGCATGATATTCTTCAACTCCAAATATTTACTGGCAAATTCCATAATTTTACTCTTCTTTAAATCTGATTAATATTCCATTGAGTATATATACCACATTTTCTTTATCCATTCATCTATTGAGGAACACCTAGGTTGGTTCCATAGTCACAAGAATGGTTGAACGTGATATGGATTTACATTGGTTGTGTATTCACATATGAGCACAGAAAAGTTTCATCTGATTCATTCTACTGTCTTTTCTATTCCTATCCTCCCTCCCTTCAGTTCATTCGCCTTTGTCTAATCCAATGAACTTCTATACTTCCCCTTCCTACCCTCCCTCGATATGGGTTAGCATCCACAAATGAGAAAGCATTTGACCTATGGTTTTTGAGGACTGCCTTATTTCACTCAGCATATTCTCTAGTTCCATACATTTACTGGCAAATGCCATAATTTTGTTCTTTTTTTATAGCTGAATAATATTCTATGGTGTGTATATACTGCATTTTTTTATCCATTCATGCATTGAAGGCCACATAAGTTGGTTCCAAAGCTTGGCTTTTGTAAATTGAGCTGCTATAAGCCTTGATGTGCCTGCATCACTGTTGGGTATAAGAGAAGGAGTGGGATACCTGAGTCAAATTGTGGTTCAATTTGAAGTTTTTTAAGGCATCTCCACACTGCTTTCCAGAATGGTTGCACCAGTTTGCAGTCCCACCAGTAATGTATGAGTGAATATTTTTCCCCACATCCTCACCAACATTTAGTATTACTTGTATTCTTGATAATTACCATTCTGACTAGAATGCATGAAATCTCAGTGTAATTTTAATTCGCATTTCTCTAGTTGCTAGAGATGTTGAACATTTTTAATACTTTTTTTTGACCATTTGTATTTCCTCTTCTGTGAAGTGCCTGTTTAGTTTCTTTACCCATTTATTTATTGGGTTATTTGTTTACTGTTGTTAATTTTTTTGAAATCTTTGTATATCCTGGAGATTAATGCTCTATCTGAGGTGCAGGGGATAAAGTTTTTCTCTGATTCTGTAGGCTCTCTGTTAGCCACATTTCCCTCATGTACAGAATGAAGGTCTTGGAAAAACAGTAGGAAAAGTAGCAGGGAAGACTTTATACCACACATTACCTGTGCATTTCTTATTCATACGCTTGTCCACTATTTTAAGCATATTTATAGAGATGGATATTGTTTCTCTCGCAATTTTGCAAATGGCACAATAAGTAGGTGAAGAACTTTACTTAAGAGCTAGGTAGTGAAAGAGGCAGCAGGCCAGGAAAACCATGCAAGGTAGATGGTTTCTTAGTTTGCTTTTTTCTTAGTTCCTGAACACCATGCAACGTAGATGGTTTCTTAGTTTGCTTTCTCATTGAGAGCCTATGGGTTCATAATTTTGGGATAAAGTTTTCATACACATTTCCTACAGGGAGGGTTCAGAGTTGGACATAATAAGAATAATGTCAAATGACACATTTTTATAAATACTTCCTGTGGGGTCAAAATATGAACACAACTCTCAAACCCTGATGAACTCTGAAACTCTAGCAAGTAAGTCAGGTCATGTCTACACAATAACATGCACTCTTTGCCTAAGCAAATGAAAATGTTATATTAACTTGTGTTAACATGAGAAATCTATTTCTCCTTTAAATTTGTAGGAATGAAAGTGAAAATGAATGAATACAATACTGAAAACCACAAAGTAGTGATGTTCTTAAGAAACCAATAATCAGATAGAGAGCTCCAACATATTTCATGGTAAAATGGCCTTTCCACATAAAATTTGTTGTTTCTTCTTCATAAGATGTAATAAAGAAGTCAAATCCTTTTCTGTTTCCATCATTCTACTGCTTAAAAATGGAACAAAACAAAATATATGCTAATAAAATTTGTACTCAGTACATGCTAATATTTCACTGTCAACTTGTTAGTGGCTTAAAGCAAAGTGAACAAAATCAGAAAAACAAAACCATCCACATTTTGCTCATAACTTCACCTCAGCTATTGTTTGACATGAGTCTGAAAGAAAGTACCCAAAATACACATTCAGGCTGTTCTCTTGTCTTGCTCTCTCCTTATTAGTTGTATTAAGGGAAATACTCTGCCCTAGCAGGCATTTGAGACATTTGCTATTCAGACAGGCTGTTTTAAAGCCAGAATCTCTTTGCGCACTTCTATAAGTGAATGTATCATGAAAAGAAAAATGAGGGAAAGAGAGTGTGGAATAGGAAGGGTGGCAACATTTCCCAGCCAAGCCCTGTCACTGGGCTCACCCATCAACGTGGAGAGAGTATAAGATAAATCATCTGATTGTAGAACATGTTATTGTCTGGGGACAATAGTAATGCTTTAGATGCCAAATGACAAAGAATGGCATGGTGTTAGGCGATATTTATTTCTGCTTCTGCACTGAAACTAACATTGCTCAGTCACCTCCAGGTGAGCAGGAGAAGGTGATGCCTTCATCACAACGGTGACAACCGTGAGGCAATTTCAAGATTTCACAGTGAAGGGACACTTGCTGTGTTAGCACTGAAGTTGGAAAGAAGACCATGGAAAGATATATATATTTCACTGTTCGTTTTAAGGGAAAATAAGTATCACAGTAGACACTGTCATTTGTGCATGAGTGCTGTACTTGTAGAAGAGCTGTAAAGATTAGATCTGTATCCAATTTTTCAATGATATAGGCACTTATTTTATTGGTTATGATGTCACTCTAATATTTGGCAAAATATAATTTCATGCAAATAATTTTAAGATAATTTTGTAGTGACTGAAATTTCTGACAGGTTCTAATTTACTATTTTTTTAAAACTCTGTAAGCATAAATTGCTTAAGTTTTGTAATGTGCATCAGAGTTGTAAAATTCAAACAGGTTATTGTAACTAATTACACAATTGTAACCAAATAATGTAATTGTGGTCCTTTGAAGTATTGAACTCTAACAATTTCTGAGGGGTTTTATCCAAATTGCATTGGATGTACAGGCTCCTATCTAATTGTCTAATTGATTTCATGAAGAAAGATTTTGTTAGCACTTTTATTTTCATCACTTAATGTTTACTAACTATTGTCAAAGTACTCTCTTCAACATTTTGTGTGTGTGTGTGTGTGTGTGTATACATATATATATGTATATATACATATATATATGTGTATATATATATATATATATATATATATATATATATCCATCTGACAATAGAAATTACTCCCTTATGTAACTGTCTTGTGTATAGAGATTTTTCCTATTTAACAATAACTTATAGTGGACATCTCTAAAAGATTCCAGAGAATCAATGTCAAGGGAAACATGCTAAAGTTCACATGATTATGAAGCTTACAAATTAGTATGGAGAAGCAAAGATTAACTAAGTACCATCTGTCTGAGAAATGATGAATAAAAGAAGCACTGGGATCTAAAATATGATAAAGGGGTTGGGTCTAATGAGTTTGAGTCAAATATTGAATAATAAGTAAGCAAGATTAATATGAAAACTTAGTATCAATTGAGACGATAACATATAAAAAGGGAGTGGGAAGATACAAAATGCCTTTGAGGAATTACAAAAGTCCCTAGTGACTTCAACATAAAAAAATAAAAAGGATCTCAAGACCTGGGATTGGAGCAAAGGCATGTATAAATGCAGGATGCAGAACAAGTGGGCCATGGTGGGCTTACTATGTCTTTATAGGATCTTTGGACTTTAACAGCAATGGGGACCACCATTAAGAATTTTTTTTAAAATTCACATTTTTAGATTCAGGAAGAAATTTTAATAAACAATTATAACAATCATTTTGAGAAACAATGATATCAAACTCTTGTGACATAGTATATAGAAATCAATAGAATTAAAGGATATTTAAATGATAAAGTGGATAGGACTTATTAAGAAGTAAGGGAAGTACTGATTTTCTAATGGATGTGAGTGAATATGTATTGACAACATACATTGAAACAGGTCATAAAGGAAGAGAAGGAATTTGACAAGGGATAGGATTAGGGAGTTTGACAACATTTGATTTTGGACAAGATGAATTTGAAATCTTTTTAGAACTAATAATTTTATTTTAATTGACAGATAAAATTGTACCTATTTCTTATGCATAATATGGTGTTTTGACTTATATACCATATACATATATATTGTGGTTTAAATAAATCTGATTAATGTGTATTACTTCACATGGTTATCAATTTTATGATATTCTTTTAGAATTTTTCAAGAATACCATAAAATTGTTGTAAATATATTATATCATTGATTAGGAAAAATAAGTAGGAGATATTTCAAATACATTGGTGACTATAATGGATTGAAACTAATGAAATACCTGGGCTGGAGATGTATTTTTACAAATAATTTTCATATAGGTGATAATTGAAGGTATATTTAAAGTTGAGACTTAAAGTCACAAAATATGAAATGAAAAGGAAAGGACCCATAGCTGAGCCTTGAGGAATTCCCATATTTACTTGCTACAACAGATACTAATAGGTAAGTTTGAGGATGTGTAATTTACAAAAGAAAAACTTTAGAAGAAATGGTAAACACCATCAGATGCTGCTAAAATGTCACCTGTAATATCAAGATTAAATATATATATATCAATTAAATATTTGGTAAGGAAATAATTTTCATCTTTGGTGAGAAATGTCTTAATGAAATTATTAAGACAAATGTGAAATCATGGTCAATTTTGGAGTAAATATGAGGTCAAGATATAGAGAAACAATAACTTTAAATTTTTTTTATAAAATTGGGAAATCGGAAATATGAATATTTTAGGTGGAGAAAGCACTTTATATATTTAGTTAATTAAATGAATAGGAGTTGAGGAGTTGTCAAAATTGATGCACAAATTCAGGTGAAAATATATTAAAGTTATTGATTATATATTTCCTGGCAGAGGATTTAACCTTAAAAAGAGGGGGCCTTTATTTTAAGAGTGGAAGAAAAGAGGATGAATAATTTTGCATATTGGACTGTTGAGAAATTTGATAGTCCATGTGTCAATATCTTTCTTACAATACCCTGCATCCACATTTCAATTATATGGATAGGAAGAATATACACCTTCCACATGATTTGAAGCATTCCATCTGGATTCACAAAGATGGACCAATCAGCACTTGTCCTAAGATCAACATAATGATTTTTGTTTAGCATTAAAAATAATATGCAATTAAATAAAATTTTTAAAATAACAAAATGCATTACAAGTAATAAAGGTAAATATTGCTTTGACTTTCAGTAATATATGTCTCAATTATTTACTGAGGGGGAGAAGCAAAATGTAGAATTTATTTCTAATTTGGGTCATGGGAAAAACAAATTATTTGATTAGGAGACGTTATAATTAATATTGCTTTTAATACATTTATTTTTGGTATAGATAGGATTTCTATGCCAATTCAATTTTGTGTCTTCTCATATTTTCCTTCTCAAATTTTCTAGGCAAATAGACCACAGAGTCCTCGAGCTAATTATATAATTATATTGTTAGCTATATCAGCATTCAAGCTAAAAACTTTAAATGATTGTTCTGTTAAAAAAAAAAACCTGTTGAAATAAAAGTCAGTAGCAAATGTTTCATTTTATTTCTGAAAGCTTTTCTTACCCAGCACAATGTAATTTTAATATATTTATCTGTGGTTTGCTAAGATGTTAAAATAAAATGAGTATATACCTCCTATTGTTGGTCTACAGAGGAAGTTTCTCCTGTGCATTTTAACCCATAAACTTATTAATCATTCTAAGGCTTTTGTCGACAGGCGTGTGTGGTTTAGTGATGCAATTATGGTCCTGGGAATCTAGTTTCTATTTTCCGTTCTCCACCTAGCTTGTGTTTAATGACTTAGGAAGCCATTTAACTTCACTAAGATGTTTCTATATTTTAAAAATTTATTCCAATTATTGGAGCCCATATTATGCTAGCTCAACAATGAAGAGAATTCCCACAGATCCAAAGGGCATTCCTGGAGATGGTGAGCAATGCTGAATGGTTTTTGACGAATTACCTACTGACAACACAGAAACTAGGCCACATTTTTACATATTACACAACTGAAGAATGACTTCTACTCTTTTTACATCTGTGCTTTCATCACTTTCTATATTCATTGATTCACATCAAATATAATTGCCAGGAAGTTTGATTTGTTCTGCTGATAGAACGAGTGTCAATACTGGTGTGTGCACATGTGCGCGTGTGTATTTTCACAAAAGTTCATGACTCATACACTTAGAGATTATTAGTGACCAATGTAAAAATTTTAAAAAAATAGTAGAAATGTCACTGCCAACTATATAAATCATAGATGAAGGATTTCCTATTTAACAGCAAATATTTATAGACTGGCAGCTCACAAATTTATTTGTTACTGTTTATTTCCTTTGAAGGTTTAAGTCATCACTGCTCAGTTGAATACCTTCTAACAAATGATACACAAAATATCCTTTGAAGTTCAGTAACATCATACTGAGTTCTAAAAATGTGAATTTAATAAAATTAATAGTAATAATTTCTAGGGAAGGAAAATAATATACTATTGCTTTTCCAATGTAGTAAATTTATTATTGGTCCAATTACTTACTTCTCCTAAGAAAAATATTGTACATCTACACCCTCTGCCAAGATTTTCCATGCATCTTATGAGAGAGGCTTAGTACCTTGTCCTGTTGACATGGATGGGAACTTGACCATATGTCCTAACTTAGCCAATGATATATGAACACGTGTCATAGATTTTTTTCCTGAAGAAAATCCTTAAGGATGATTTCATGGATCTGCTTTCAGCTGTCATAAGAATAACATGTCCTTCACAGCCACATAAATGTTTATAGCAACACAATTCACAATAGCTAAACTGTGGAGCCAACCTAGATGTCCTTCAGTGGATGAATGGATAAAAAAAAGTGGCATTTATATACAATGGAATATTACTCTGCACTAAAAAAAGAATAAGATTATTGCATTTGCATGGAAATGGATGGCATTAGAGAAGATTATGCTAAGTGAAGTTATCCAATCCCCAAAAAACAAATGCCGAATGTTTTCTCTGATATAAGGAGGGGGGTGACTCAAAGTGGGGTAGGGAGGGAGAGCATGGATGAAAATTACCTCTAGATAGGGAATAGGGGTGGGAGGGAAAGGAAGGGAGAAGGAGAATAGCAAGGATAGTGGAAGGAGACGGTCATCATTATACAAAATTCATGTATGAAGAAGAAATGAGCTATCAAACTAAGAAAAGACATGGAGGAAACTTAAATGCATATTGCTAAGTGAAAGAAAGTGAATCTGAAAAATCTACATAGTCTATGATTTCAACTGCACAGTATTCTGGAAAAAGTACAAATTTCACTGTCCCTATTGACAATAAAAAGGCGAGTGATTACCAAGGTTGGAGGGTGAAGGGATAAATAGGTGAAACACAGGTTATTTCTAAGGTAGTGAAACTATTCGGTAGATACTTTTGTGTTCGAAGTATAACATTATAATTTGGCAAAACCCATAAAAATGTATAACACAAAGAATCAGCCCTAATGTGGTGTGCTTCAACAATAATGTATCAATGTTAGTTCATCAATTGTAACAAACATTCCACTAATGCAAGATGCTAATAATAAGGGAAGGTACAAGGAGTGTATGGGAACTCTTTGTAGTTTGTTCAATTGCTTTGTAAACCTAAAACTCTTCGGAGAAATAAAGTATCCATTAAAAGAAAATTTAAAAAAAAGAATAACATGTCCTTAGATAATTCCTTCCCTGTCCAGCTAGGATTCGGAAGTCAGTATTCCATTGAGCATTGCTATCATCTATCTACAACAATAAGCTGTAATATGAAGAGAAAGTAGTGGTGGTTGTTCTAAGCCACTGATATTTTGAGTTGTTTGTTACCATGAATAGTTAAAAATAAAAAGTACAACTGTCATTGCACGGGAGGCATAATTAATTTCACATATCAGTTAATTTTCTATTTAAAAAACTATGTCATGCATCTTTTCCGATCTTTATGTGAAAAACCAAGTTTACTTGTCATAGTCTGAAAGCTGGAAGAGAAACAAAGAAAGGCATTAATTTTTCCACTATAAAAATGCTGAGAATTTAAAAATTACTCTTTTTTTGTGAGTTATCTTTATTTTTCTTTTTCTCTTGAAGGAAAGCTTCCCTGGATATATAGAGTTTACTGCTGACAGTTCTTTAATATTGGTACATGAAAAATGTGCCAATTCTTTCTAGGCTTCATGGTTTGATAGGAAGACTCACTGTCCTTTAAATTGTTTTTCTCCTATAGGGAATGTGACATTTTGTTCTGGCAGTTTTCAAGATATTTTCTTTGTCTTTAATTTTCAAAAATGTCATTATAATAAGTCTCTTTCTTGTCTTTCTTTCTTTCTTTCTTTCTTTCTTTCTTTCTTTCTTTCTTTCTTTCTTTCTTTCTTTCTTTCTCTTTCTCTCTCTTTTTCTTTTTTTTTATTACCTGGAGTTTGCTCAGCTTATCAGATCTGTAAGTTTGTGTCTTTTGGCAAATTCAGGAAGTTTTCAGTCCCTATTTTATTCAAATACTCTTTTAGACCCATTCTCTTCACCTTTTGGAATTGTGATTATAAGAAAGTTGGATTATTTTTACGATCCTCAAGTCCCTATGTTTTATTTACTTAATTATATTGATCTCAAGTTCACTGACTCTGTTCTCTGCCATTTCTACTCTAATATTGAACCGAATTAGGATTTTTTGGGGTGTGTGTGTGTGGCTGTATTATATACTGTATCATATCTATTCTATAACTTCAATTTTGTTGCCTTAATGTTATTTCATTGTTGAGGTTTTCCACTTCTTCCATTTCTTTCAAGACAACTTTAAAGCACTTGTCAGATAATTTTAATATCTAATCCATTTCAGTATTGGCATCTATTCTCTTCTCATTTCAGGTGTAATTTTCCTATTTCTTGGCAATGATGGCTGATTATGGAAAATGTCTTGAACATTGTGTCCACTGTGTTAAGAGTCCTTGGGTCTTATTTGAATCTTTTATTTATAACGCAGGCATGCATTTGGCTTTAGCCAGCAACTCTTGAGCTACTTTTATAGTCTTTGGGTCCAATAATTTAGTTTCAGAGCCTTCTTGGTATTATTTTGTTCTGCTTAGTTGATTTGGTACTGCTTGGGTCCCCTACTGGTACCTGCTGCTATATTCTCAGGGATAACGAGTTTCTCCAGGATGTGGTGTCTTGTGTCACTTGTGTCTCTAAGTGGAGAAGAGGAATCCAAGTACATGGATGGAGAGGCTTTCTGAACCAGGAAACTTCATGTGGAGGGAGCTCGTTTGCTGGTGCTTCCCAGACACCTGCAGTCCTTGACAAGAAGACAAATCTCTCACCCAGTAGGGTTGCAGGGCTCTCTCCAGGTCAGAAGGATCTTGTTATGGTGACACTTCTATAGTGGCCTTTTTTCTGCCTCTGACTGACCATTCTTACCCATGCTGCTGGCCTCACTTAATATTACCTGCAGAACTTTTATTCAATCTGAGGTAAGAAGGAGCTTATCTGAGTCCCTTTCTCCTTCTTGTATGAAGTTTGGAAATGCTGGCTCTGGAGTACCTTCTGTTGGGTGCTGCCTGCGAAGATGTTATGTTGCTATTTTGTTCCTCCAGTCCAGGATTCTCAAGCCATTTTATCTTCCTCTTTCCACTTTCTAAAGTTATTCATTGGTTGTTCCTTGCATTATTCCTTGGATTATACGGAATAGACAAAAGCACAGAGAAATGAGTCTATGCTATCATGTCAAACAAGGGATTTTGTAAGTACTTTTTAGTTTGGGAACTCTTAGAGCTGAAGACAAATTATTTTATTTGGTTCTTGTATTAGTCATCTTTTCATTATCATAATGAAATACTGGAAGGAAACTACTCATGAAGAAAAGAGGTTTATTTATCTCACAGTTTTGGAGGTTCAAGGGCATGGTATAAGCATCAGCTGAGTACTTTTGGCTCTATTACATCTTTGTGAATGGCAACTATGGGAGCATTTGCAGGAGTGAGTAATCATGTGGCCAATCAGGTAGTCAGAGAGGGCACACTCAGACATTTACAGCAGTACTCTTGTAAGAACTAATTAGAGTTTCACAAGGAACACCTTACAGCCTTCCAAAGCTACATCCCCATTTACCTGAGGAACCCCCACTAAGCTTTTCTTCTTGCATTCCACCTCCAAACTCTGCCACACTGAACACCAAGCTAAACCACATCCAAACCAAAGCAGCTCTGAATTGGTTTGTGCATCAAATTGGCCAAAACAAAACATAAATTGGGTAAAATAAATAAAGTTTGAAACTGCCACTGTCAATCTAACATTCAGTAGACTGTTAGCAATTTCTGTATTAAAAGCTTCTTTTTAGTTAGAATAGGTGTGGAAATAAATTTGCTTTCCTACTTATTAGTTTATCAGTTTTTTTCATTCTAAAAAAATTAAAAATGCCCATCTATATCAGTTTCTTGGTGCTTCTATTACAAGGTGCTTCAAGAAGAAAAAAATTGTTGATTCCTGGTTGCAGAAGCTTAAAGTCTGAGTTCATGATGTCAGCAGGGTTTCTTTCTGAAAGCTTGAGGTAAAGATCTGTTCCAAGCTTCTCTCCCTAGCTTCCAAATGTTTTCTTGTTTGGTCTTTACACTTTCTTCCCTCTGTGTTTCTCTATCTCATTTGTGTCTCTATGTCCTTATTTCCCCATTTTATGAAGTTGCTACTCATATTAGATTAAACACCTTAATGACCTCACTCTAACTTGATTAGCTCTGCAAAGACCCTATCTTTAAATAAGATCAAATTCCAAGAGACTGGGGTTTACATTTTTAGCATGAATTTGAGGAAATTTAATACAACCCATAGCACTATCTCGGATAATGTTCTCTGTTCTTCAAAACTGCTCCAAAGTCTTGGTGTTTCCCTTGATTCTTCTCTTCCCACCCCATCACTGTGTTACATCATTGGAACTGTTTATATTTATCTTCATCCACTCCTAGTTATCTCAACAGCTACCACTACAGCTGAAGTCATTATCATGTCTACCCTGAATTATTTTAATACCACTTCAATTTACCTTCCCTTTTCTGGTTTTAACTGCTATTGTGTATTCTCAGCACAGTGGCCAGAATGGTACTTCCATTGGTTTCCATTACGTGGGACTACCAGTCTTACATGGTGGCCCTTTCATCTCTTAGATGTCATACTCTGTTGCTCTTCTTATTGCATCTATTTTGGCCATCCTGGATCCTTCGTGCTCTCCTTCACACTTTCCTGGAATGGCCTTGCTTCAGGGTCTTTGCACTTGTTCTTCTCACAGCCAGTGTCTTTGCTTGATGTCTGAAAATCTTCCTCTCCCACGTCCTCCACGCCTAAGTCCCCTTCTAAGTGAGGCTCTTCCTAAAT
Organism: Spermophilus citellus; assembly: GCF_964194105.1. Classification (NCBI taxonomy): domain Eukaryota; kingdom Metazoa; phylum Chordata; class Mammalia; order Rodentia; family Sciuridae; genus Spermophilus; species Spermophilus citellus. The sequence goes on along the minus strand of NC_138189.1, from coordinate 92,088,388 downwards.
TTGACGTCTTGTCCTAAATTTCATCCTTCAAGGCATTGCACAATTCCACTTTCTCCTTTATTTTTTTTTAGCTTAATAACTAACATTTCTTAATACAATACATATTTCACTTTTTAATCTATCATTTTATTTCTCTTCCATCAAAATTAAGACTATATAAGGTCATGGGTTTTGTATTGTTTTGTATATTACTAAACTTCCAATATCTTAAAAAATGTCTATTAAGTAATGTTCACTTCAAAATATTTGTTGAGTGAATCAATATTTGTAAAATATAGTACAAGATTCCAATTATTTTGTTTCTTAAAAAATTACATAGAATATGGACTTAGGCAAGGTACAATTACATGTTATAATTTTGGATTACATAGATCAAAACAAGGATGTATCTATATTTTATAAACAACTTCAAAAAATTAGAATAAAGCACCTATATTAAATTCCATATTAAAAAAATTAGAAAAATTGAAAAATGCTTTATTTTAACACAGCAACATTTATTGTACTTAATAGCTATTTTTGAATGTGTATATAGACTCATGGCCTTTTTTCTGACTACATTTCATTTAAATATATTAGTAATATATTTAATAAAAATGTCAAGTAATATTAGTTTTGAATGTTCAAACTTTGCAGTTTTGGCTAATAGAATCCCCTTCATACCAAATTTTTAGCCTTTTACTATTTCTAACATTTTTGGCAACATGATTGTACCTCTCTTTCTTTCTTATTTTATCATTCCAAGTCATGGGATTAGGTTCCTTCAAAGAAGTGTTAGTTGCCTTTAATGGAAAATATTAATATAGTTTAGATGGCAACAGATGAGTTTTCTGTGGGTGTTTTTTTTTTGCCTGTGATGTTGCTACTGGAACACTTTCATCAGTGAAAGATCTTGAAATATATTTCCTTTCTGATTATGAGCACACAAATTTAACACATCATCCTGCTTACTCTACTTTTAAAGTAGTGTGTGGTTTTATTGATTATTAGGGTTTTCTCTATATTGACATTTGGCATACCAGATACCAGGGTGAGTAAGCAACAAAGACAACCCAGGGCACAGCAGGTAATTTAAGGCCCAGGAAAAATAACTGGACTGCTAGAACATTGTTGTGATTTAAAAAGTTTCTTGAGTGGCCTGCGGAGGGGCAGCGCTGCCAACCACGCCTGCAAAGTAGGCGGACCTGCGACCCACCAGCAGAGTAGGCCCAGCAACCTGCGGAGTGGCAGAGCCGCCCCACGCGCCTGCAAGGTAGGTGGACCTGTGACCCACCAGCAAAACAGGCCCAGCGGCCTGCTGAGGGGCAGAGCTGCCCCCTCCCCCCGCACCAGCAAGGTAGGCGGAACTGTGACCACCAACAGAACAGGCTCAGTGGCCTGTGGAGGGGCAGAGCTGCCAACCACGCCTGCAAAGTAGGTGGACCTGCGACCCACCAGCAGAGTAGGCCCAGCAACCTGCGGAGTGGCAGAGCCGCCCCACACGCCTGCAAGGCAGGCGGACCTGTGACCCACCAGCAGATCAGGCCCAGCGGCCTGCTGAGGGGCAGAGCCACCCCCTCCCCCAGCGCCAGCAAGGTAGGCGGAACTGTGACCATCAACAGAACAGGCCCAGTGGCCCATGGAGGGGCAGAGCTGCCAACCACGCCTGCAAGTTAGGCAGACCTGTGACCCACCTGCAGAATAGGCCCAGCGGCCTGCTGAGGGGCAGAGCCGCCCCCTCCCCCTGCCCCTGCAAGGTAGGCAGAACTATGACCACTGACAGAACAGGCCCTGTGGCCCGCGGAGGGACAGAGCTGCCAACCACGCCTGCAAGGTAGGCGGACCTGCGACCCACCAACAGAACAGTCCCAGTGGCCTGCAGAAGGGCAGAGCTGCCTCCCACGCCTGCAAGGTAGGTGGACCTGTGACCCACTGGCAGAACAGGCCCAGCGGCCTGCAGAGGGGCAGAGCTGCCCCCCCCCACGCCTGCAAGGTAGGCGGAACTGTGACCACTGACAGAACAGGCCCAGCGACCTACAGAGGGGCAGAGCCGCCGCCGGCGCCTGCAAGGTAGGCGCACCTGCTACCAACCGGCAGAACAGGCCCAGTGGCCTGCCGGTGTGGTAGGCACATTGCCCCAATTGGAGGAGGAGCAGAGCCCCTGCCCGCGCCTGCGCGGGAGACTTTGCAACTATACAAGAGTAATACAAATATATAGGGGGAAAATTCAATAACACAACAGTTTCAGCAAGCAGAAACAAACGCGAACAGTATGAAGAGACAAGGAAAGAAAGGACCACAAGCAATGCAGGTCAACTCAACATTAGAACAGGTAATATATGCAGCAGATGGAATGTCAGATAAAGAATTCAGGATATACATGCTTCAGATGATCTGGAGTCTCAAGGAAGACATTAGACAGCAAAATCAGACATCAGACAATGAAAGATCACTTCAACAATGAATTACATAAACATATCCAGGAAGCAAAAGATCAACTATACAGGGAGATAGAGGTTATAAAAAACAAACAGAAATCCTAGAAATGCAGGAAGCAATAAACCAACTTAAAAACTCAATTGAGAATACTACCAGCAGAGTAGAACACTTAGAAGATAGAACATCAGACAATGAAGACAAAGTATTTCAACTTGAAAAGAACATAGACAGCTCAGCAAGACTGTTAAGAAACCATGAGCAGAACATCCAAGAAATATGGGATAACATAAAGAGACCAAACTTAAGAGTCTTTGGGATACAGGAAGGTATAGAGGTCCAAACCAAAGGAATGAGCAATCTATTCAATGAAATAGTTCGAGAAAACTTCCCAGACTTGAAGAACGAGACAGAATCCCAAATCCTAGAAGCCTAAAGGACGCCGAATGTGCAAAATCATAAGAGATCCACACCTAGACACATTATAATGAAGATGTCCAACATACAGAATAAGGAGAGAATTTTAAAAGTACAAGAGAAAGGAAGCAGATTACATTTAGGGGTAAACCAATCAGGATAACAGCTGATCTCTCAACACAGACTTTGAAAGCTAGAAGATCCTGGAATAACATATTTCAAACACTGAAAGAAAATGGGTCCCAACCAAGAATTCTGTATCCAGCAAAATTAAGCTTCAGGATGGAAGATGAAATTAAAACCTTCCATGATAAACAAAAGTTAAAAGAATTTGCAGCTAGAAAACCATCTCTCCAAAAAATCCTCGGCAAAACATTACAGGAAGAGGAAATGGAAAATAACAATGAAAACCAACAGTGGGAGGTAGGACAGTAAAGGGGGGAAAATAATCAAAGAGGAAAACAAACCATATTCAGTAACATAAATAAACAAATATGGCTGGAAGAACAAACCATATCTCAATAATAACCCTAAATGTTAATGGCTTAAACTCACCAATTAAGAGACACAGGCTAGTAGAATGGATCACAAAACATGACCCAACAATATGCTGCCTACAGGAGACGCATTTGATAGGAAAAGACATACATAGACTGAAGGTGAAAGGTTTGGAAAAATCATATCATTCATATGGACTTCGGAAACAAGCAGGAGTGTCCATACTCATATCAAATAAAATAGATTTCAAGCCAAAGTTAATCAAAAGGGATAAAGAGGGACACTACATACTGCTCAAGGGAACCATACACCAACAAGACATAACAATCATAAATATATATGCCCCAAACTATGGTGCAGCTATGTTCATCAAACAAACCCTTCGCAAGTTCAAGAGTCTAATAGACCACCATACAATAATCATGGGAGACTTCAACACACCTCTCTCACCACTGGACAGATCTTCCAAACAAAAGTTGAATAAGGAAACTATAGAACTCAATAACACAATTAATAACCTAGACTTAATTGACATATATAGAATATACCACCCAACATCAAGCAGTTACACTTTTTTCTCAGCAGCACATGAATCCTTCTCAAAAATATATCATATATTATGTCACAGGGCAACTCTTAGACAGTATGAAGGAGTAGAGATAATACCATGCATCTTATCTGATCATAATGGAATGAAACTGAAAATCAACGATAAAAGAAGGAAGGAAAAATCATGCATCACTTGGAGAATGAACAATAGGTTACTGAATGATCAATGGGTTATAGAAGACATCAAGGAGGAAATTAAAAAATTCTTAGAGATAAATGAAAACACAGACACAACATATCGGAATCTATGGGACACATTCAAAGCAGTTCTAAGAGGAAAATTCATTGCTTGGAGTTCATTCCTTAAAAAAAGAAAAAACCAACAAATAAATGATCTCATACTTCATCTAAAAATCCTAGAAAAAGAAGAGCAAAACAACAGCAAAAGAAGTAGAAGGCAAGAAATAATTAAAATCAGATCTGAAATTAATGAAATCAAAACAAAAGAAACAATTGAAAAAATTGATAAAACTAAAAGTTGGTTCTTTGAAAAAATAAATAAGATCGCCAGACCCTTAGCCATGCTAACGAAGAGAAGAAGAGAGAGAACTCAAATTACTAGCATACAGGATGAAAAAGGCAATATCACAACAGACACTTCAGAAATACAGAAGATAATCAGAAATTATTTTGAAACCTTATACTCCAATAAAATAGAAGATAGTGAAGGCATCGATAAATTTCTTAAGTCATATGATCTGCCCAGATTGAGTCAGGAGGATATAGACAACCTAAACAGACCAATATCAATTGAGGAAATAGAAGAAACCATCAAAAGAATACCAACTAAGAAAAGCCCAGGACCGGATGGGTATACAGCAGAGTTTTACAAAACCTTTAAAGAGGAACTAATACCAATACTTTTCAAGCTATTTCAGGAAATAGAAAAAGAGGGAGAACTTCCAAATTCATTCTATGAGGCCAACATTACCCTGATTCCTAAACCAGACAAAGACACTTCAAAGAAAGAAAACTACAGACCTATATCTGTAATGAACCTAGATGCAAAAATCCTCAATAAAATTCTGGCGAATTGGATACAAAAACATATCAAAAAAATTGTGCACCATGATCAAGTAGGATTCATCCCTGGGATGCAAGGCTGGTTCAATATACAGAAATCAATAAATGTTATTCACCACATCAATAGACTTAAAAATAAGAATCATATGATCATCTCGATAGATGTGGAAAAAGCATTCGACAAAGTACAGCATCCCTTTATGTTCAAAACTCTCAAAAAACTAGGGATAACAGGAACATACCTCAACACTGTAAAAGCAATCTATGCTAAGCCTCAGGCTAGCATCATTCTGAATGGAGAAAAATTGAAGGCATTCCCTCTAAAATCTGGAACAAGACCGGGATGCCCTCTCTCACCACTTCTGTTCAACATAGTTCTTGAAACACTGGCCAGAGCAATTAGATAGACGAAAGAAATTAAAGGCATAAAAATAGGAAAAGAAGAACTTAAATTATCACTATTTGCAGATGACATGATTCTATACCTAGCAGACCCAAAAGGGTCTACAAAGAAACTATTAGAGCTAATAAATGAATTCAGCAAAGTGGCAGGATATAAAATCAACACGCATAAATCAAAGGCATTCCTGTATATCAGCGACAAATCCTCTGAAATGGAAATGAGGTCAACCACTCCATTCAAAATATCCTCAAAAATAATAAAGTACTTGGGAATCGGGCTGGGGATGTGGCTCAAGCGGTAGCGCGCTTGCCTGGCATGCGTGCGGCCTGGGTTCGATCCTCAGCACCACATACCAACAAAGATGTTGTGTCCGCCGAGAACTAAAAAATAAATATTAAAAAATTCTCTCTCTCTCTCTCCTCTCTCCTCTCTCACTCTCTCTTAAAAAAAAATACTTGGGAATCAACCTAACAAAAGAGGTGAAATACTTATACAATGAAAACTACAGAACCCTAAAGAGAGAAATTGAAGAAGATCTTAGAAGATGGAAAAATATACCCTGTTCATGGATAGGCAGAACTAACATCATCAAAATGGCGATATTATCAAAAGTTCTCTATAGGTTTAATGCAATGCCAATCAAAATCCCAATGGCATTTCTTGTAGAAATAGAGAAAGCAATCATGAAATTCATATGGAAAAATAAAAGACCCAGAATAGCAAAAACAATGCTAAGCAGGAAGTGTGAATCAGGTGGTATAGCGATACCAGACTTCAAACTATACTACAGAGCAATAGTAACAAAAACAGCATGGTACTGGTACCAAAACAGGCGGGTGGACCAATGGTACAGAATAGAGGACACAGAAACCAACCCACAAAACTACAACTTTCTTATATTCGATAAAGGGGCTAAAAACATGCAATGGAGGAAAGATAACATCTTCAACAAATGGTGCTGGGAAAACTGGAAAGCTGGGAATGGAACCACCATTTGACCCAGCTATTCCCCTTCTCGGTCTATTCCCTAAAGACCTAAAAAGAGCATGCTACAGGGACACTGCTACATCAATGTTCATAGCAGCACAATTCACAATAGCAAGACTGTGGAAGCAACCTAGATGCCCTTCAATAGACGAATGGATAAAAAAAAATGTGGCATTTATACACTATGGAGTATTACTCTGCATTAAAAAATGACAAAATCATAGAATTTGCAGGGACATGGATGGATGGCATTAGAGCAGATTATGCTAAGTGAAGCTAGCCAATCCCTAAAAAAAAAAATGCCAAATGTCTTCTTTGATATAAGGAGAGTAACTAAGAACAGAGTAGGGAAGAAGAGCATGAGAAGAAGACTAACATTAAACAGGGATGAGAGGTGGGAGGGAAAGGGAGAGAGAAGGGAAAGTGCATGGAAATGGAAGGAGACCCTCAGGGTTATACAAAATTACATACAAGAGGAAGTGAGGGGAAAGGAAAAAATAATACAAGGGGGAGAAATGAATTACAGTAGAGGGAGTAGAGAGAGAAGAGGGGAGGGGAGGGGAGGGGAGGGGGGATAGTAGAGGATAGGAAAGGCAGCAGAATACAACAGACATGAGTATGTCAATATGTAAATCAATGGAAGTGTAACTGATGTGATTCTGCAATCTGTATACGGGGTAAAAATGGGAGTTCATAACCCACTTGAATCAAAGTGTGAAATATGATATATCAAGAACTATGTAATGTTTTGAACAACCAATAAAAAAAAGAAAAAAAATATTACATTTTCTATATACTTGAACATTGTGTTTTCATGAAATGGTAAACAGATGTGAAAAACACAAAGGATTAAACACAAAGGATTATAGAAGATTTCTATATACAAAGGCCCCAAAATTTCAACTGTTCCAATTAAGAGTATTGTAAGTAAAATACAGTATTTCTTTTTATGAAAATGAAATATTTTGCCTTAATTCAAAAATTTTCAGGGACTATTTCAAAATGTGAACAGAAAGGGAAGTTAAGAGATGGGAAGGAGAAATTAGAAAGTTTTAGGTATGAAAACCACATTCAATAGAAGGAAAAAAAGTGTTTCTGGATAAAAAAGTCTTTATGTGATAAAGTAAACAAGAGGGTTTAAGAAAGTGATAAAGAAGGTTTGTGTAAGTTTGTTTTTATAATCAGTCATGTGTTAAAAGGAGAAAGATTTCTTAAAACATTAATTTACCCATAGCACTGTGTTTATTAAGTTTTTTTCTAGAGGAAGTAACCTTAAAGAAATTAAACAACTGCTTAAACAAGAACTGTTATTTTAGAGCATTGAATTATAATTTCTTTAAAAGCTCAACCTGGTTAATATAAAAACATCAATGTAATTGTGGTTCTATTACTCTTCCTTTTATATTAAATGTGTTTATATCTTCCAGGTATAGAAGTCTTTAATGTAGAATCTTTAAAAGAGCATTATATCAAGCTGGTTTCTCCAAACTAAAGTTGTATGGTAATTTTAGGCTAAAAGAATAACATTGGGAATTTATTTATATCATTTAATGTTGTATAATTGGACCTATTATCAATAATATATATAAAGTTTTATGTTACTTTTTACATTGGGGTACAATTTAAATGTAGTTTTAAGTTAATGAGAGCCTAATCTATGTAAAGGTAAACATTGTGAAACACAAAAGTATTTTGATACTTTTCCACAAAAGGTTAAAAGCTTTCAGCCTTTCTTTATTTCATGTTTTAAATGTGATACCATATTGTGTTAGCAAATATTTTAACAACAATTTATGTAAACTTTGTAAAATGGTATTTAAGAAGCAAAGATCAGTGTCAGAACTAGAAAACTTTTAAGATTTATGAAGAACTCCACCTTACTTGAGATAAGGTTCTGCATCCCATCTCACTACATGTCAGAATGACTCCACAGTAGGCCAGATTTCAGTTCATTTAAAGTTGTGTTCAAAAGTAGGTTTTGTCAAAATTCTTAAGATCTCAAACAGGGTATATAATGTATAACTCAGCCAAAATTCAAGGTAGCTATTACACGAACTAAATATGTCTTGACTCTGGTTAATTTTATTTTTTAATTTCTTTATAAATGATCTAAAGTTTGCCTATTAATGTTTTTCTGAGATATTGCTTTAAGAACACATAACCTGGGCTAATTTAAGATAATAACCCATCACCTACAGGATAGAGAGATAACATTAAAGCCCAGTACTTTTAATTCAAGACTGGTGAGATGTATTTGCTAGATGTTTAAGATCAAGACTTAAAAATTAAAGTTAAATTAAAAGGGCCAAAAAAAACCAAAACAAACAAACAAACAAAAAACAATATTTGGCTCTTTCCCTCTGAGTCAGTCTAAATCTATGGAACAGAGGACTTCTCTAAAGAGCTTTGCATCTCTCAGCCACTTAACCTCCTGATCAGAGAGATTAATGAGACCACTGGATAACAGAAAGCACTCAGTGCATTTGCTATGAAGAGGAGGATCATTGGAGAAGAGAGACATCCCTGATACTTCCAAGGGAAGCCACATGGTCAAGAAAGACCTGGACCAATCATAGAGTAAATGGCATTAGTAGAACTAACAAGCTGCTCTCAAGTTTCCCTATGAGTGCCTCCCATGGAAACTCAGCTGACTGTTAACAATAGATAGAAACAAAAGTCAGTTTTATTGCTTCATCTTAAACACTTAGCAAAAACAGCTGAAACAAAAACCCAGCTATTCCTGGGCATTTTAAATAATAATAATAATAATAATAATACCTTCATCGTTACACAGAATACATGTATGATGTGATGAGAAAAAGAAAAATAAGTGTGTCACATTAGATTGGATAGAGAGAAATCATGGGAAGGGAGGGGAGCAGTATGGGGGATAGGAAGGGCAGTAGAATAGAATAGACATTATGATTGCTGTATGTATATAGGTGACTCTATGACCAGTGTGATTCTGTAATCTGTACAATCAGAAAAAATGAGAAATTATACCCCAATGATTCAAATGTATGAATTGCCAAGATCATTGTAATGTCATGTGTAGCTAAAAGTAAAATAAAATAATAATAATAATAATAAAGAAGTTTCTCTCTTATAAGCCTATTTATTTATTTATTTATTTATTTATTTATTTATTTTTATTGGTTGTTCACAACTTTACAAAGCTCTTGACATATCATACTTCATACATTAGACTGAAGTGGGTTATGAACTCCCAATTTTACCCCAAATGCAGATTGCAGAGTCACATCGGTTACACATCCACAATTTTACATAATGCCCTATTGGTAATTGTTGTACTCTGCTCCCTTTCCTATCCCCCACTATCCCCCCTCCCCTCCCCTCCCTTTTACTCTCTCTACCCCATCTACTGTAATTCATCTCCCTCCTTATTTATTTTCCCATTCCCCACCCAGCCTCTTATATGTAATTTTGTATAGCAATGAGGGTCTCCCTTCATTTCCATGCAATTTTCCTCATCTCTCCCTTTCCCTCCCATCTCATGTCACTGATTAATGTTACTCTTTTCTTCCTACTCTTCCTCCCTGCTCTGTTCATAGTTGCTCTCATTATATCAAAGAAGACATTTGGCACTTGTTTTTTAGGGATTGGCTAGCTTCACTAAGCATAATCTGCTCTAGTGCTGTCCATTTCCCTGCAAATTCTATGATTTTGTCATTTTTATTGCTGCATAGTACTCCATTGTGTATAGATGCCACATTTTTTTTATCCATTCATCTACTGAGGGGCATCTGGGTTGGTTCCACAGTCTAGCAATTGTGAATTGTGCTGCTATGAACATCGATGTGGCAGTATCCCTGTAGCATGCTCTTTTAAGGTCTTCAGGGAATAGTCTGAGAAGGGCAATAGCAGGGTCAAATGGTGGTTCCATTCCCAGCTTTCCCAGGAATCTCCAAACTGCTTTCCAAATTGGCCGCACCAATTTGCAGTCCCACCAGCAATGTACAAGTGTACCCTTTTCTCCACAACCTCTCCAGCACTTGTTGTTGTTTGACTTCATAGTGGCTGCCAATCTTACTGGAGTGAAATGGTATCTTAGGGTGGTTTTGATTTGCATTTCTCTGACTGCTAGAGATGGTGAGCATTTTTTCATGTACTTATTGATTGATTGTATATCCTCCTCTGAGAAGTGTCTGTTCAGGTCCTTTGCCCATTTGTTGATTGGGTTATTTGTTATCTTTTTGTCTAATTTTTTGAGTTCTTCGTATACTCTGGATATTAGGGCTTTATCTGAAGTGTGAGGAGTAAAGATTTGTCCCCAGGATGTAGGCTCCCTGTTTACCTCTCTTATTGTTTCTCTTGCTGAGAAAAAACTTTTAAGTTTAATTAAGTCCCATTTGTTGATTCTTGTTGTTAACTCTTTATTTTATTTATTTATATGATATTTCTGTGTATATGGAAATATGTGATCTCTAAATATTTTACCTACTTTCTTGTCAAAAGAGAGTAGCGATTTGAGTGTGCATTATTATCTTCTGGGAGTCATGATTCAGTTAGGGTTTAGAGGTAGAAGAGAAAGAGATAACTGATTACACAAGATTAAGTGGGTATGAAATCCAAAGCATTAGAGAAGGGTAATCCTTGGGAGCAGAAAACACAATGTAGCTGCCTAGTAAAGAAGAAATAATTGAGGGGAATTTCCAAGTGACCAAATTGACTCAAATTCCAAGAAAGTTGGAAACTAACTCCTATCAAGAATTCGGGAGCCAATGATGGAAGCATATATTTGAAGAGAGGCTAGAGATGAGACAACATGGATTTTGGAGATAAAACAGAGGAGTGACACAGAGACAAAACTATGATCTTGAATTGGGTCTGGCATGAAACTCTGTGGCATTGCTAGACTGGCATGCGTATTGGAACTAATTTACAATTAGAGATCCTATTATTTTTGCACACTTTTGGTTCCATGATATAGAAGTTAGATCTTAGGAATTGATGTTCAGGTATTGATGTTCAGCATTTATTGTAAAGGAATGGGATAATTATTGAATTGATGATCTTGATGAGGTCAAAGTGAACTAGAAGCAAGAATTTTAAATGCTAAAGGATAGAATTATTGTTTTTTGTTTTGTTTTGTTTTGTTTTGGGGGGTACTGGGGCTTGAACTCAAAAGCACTCAACAACTGAGCCAAAATTCCCAGACATTTCTTGTATTTTTTTTAGAGACAAAATCTCACTGAGTTGCTTAGCCCCTCACTGTTGCTGAGGCTGGCTTTGAACTCTCAATTCTCCTGCCTCAGTTTCCAGAGCCAATAGATTACAAGCATGTGGATAAAGTTGTTAATCCAGTGGAAATACTGAAATTCAAATATTTAAAATGTAAATACTCAAATAAGAAAAAAAAATTAGACTTGGCCATGGGAATAGTTAAGATAAAATATAGAGGTAAAATTATGGGAAATTGGAAGTTGAAAAAATTATGAAGTCAAGGTGTTAAGTGGGTCATATCCAATATAAAGTTTATATAATATGCTTAAATATATTTAAACAATATAAAGTCTCCACATTCTACAGATATGAACATGGCAGGAGGGTGATAAATATGGTTGTGGAGAGAAATGAACACTGTTTGTGTGTCTAATATCTTACTGTATACAATGTATGAGGATTTAAAGTTGTGACAATATCAAAGAAGGGGAGAGAATTCCCTGAGGAAGTTGTTTTATATGAGACTGAAAAATTAGTGGAAGCAACATGTTGATTTAGTAGAGGTAAAGAATAATGGTGTATGACAGAGGAGAAAATAAGATGGGAACAAAGGACACAACTCAATAGGTCTATTGTATAATACCATGGTGACAGCTCATAACAATAGGTGGTAGACTTTAAAAAAAAACAGAAGGAGAATGGATATTATGTACCATCACCACAAAAATGATGTTTACCTGAGGTAGTACATTTGTTCATTGGCTAGATTATCCATTCCAGAATGTACACACACTTTATAACACCACATTATACAAGGTAAAAACATAATTTGTCAATTTATAAAATAGATAAACATTTTTAAAAGAGATAATAATGGCAGGGGTGTTAGAATAAGGAAATAAGGAAATGTGCTGTTGGTTTATAGGAAGTTAAGGACACACACAATGTTAGGAGCAAATCACAGAAACCCAGGGCAACAGTGGTATGGTAGGCCATGGGGGTTGGGGAAGCATGAAACAGGAACATGAAGCGTAATTTTGGGGTCTCCCCCTTGTAAAAATAATTATTCTCATTTTACATATAAGAACAGCTAGTCTTCAATATTCAGAACCGCACACAGTCCATTTAGCTTTCCTAAAACTTACTCTGAGCTAGATTTGATCTCACACAGAAGGAACTATTGTTCAAGTAGCTATCTTGCTGCATGAAACCCATACCAGTGTGGAGGAGAGGGCATGGTGAGGCCAAAGTAAATATTGAAGCAGCTGGTGTGTATGTCATTTTCTGACACTGGCAGTGTTCATCCCTGGTTAACTTCTTGCTCAATTTTTCAGTTTTCTCTCTACATCTAAAATATTTTTAAAAAGAGTATTTGGAAATGGTTACTTTTATGAAGTTATTAGTATATTTAAATATGTCATCTCTTCAGAATTGTTCTTTAAGGGTAAATTAATGTGTTTAAAATAATTATTTTTTCAATATCATTAGATTGCTAATAGAATTTTCTCTAATCCCATTTTTTTATCTCACTATCATTTATATTGTTTTCAAAGTAGAGTTTTTGCTGCAGCAATTTGATTTTGAAAATTACATTTTATTCTTAAGAAGATAAGGGTATAACATGTCTCTCACTTCTTTTCCAATCAATTTGTAAAAGGAGACTTTAGTTCTCTACCAGTGTTAGCAGTTCTTGTAATTCCCACGATTAGTAGTTTGAGAATATAGTATTTGAGAAAAATATACTAGAAAGCATTTCGACCATTGCTATTGGGTCTCTCTTGCCGTTTCCAAATTGAGACATCTGGGAGACTGAAATATACTTTTCATTATAATAACTAATGAACTGAAATCTTAATCTCACAGTTGGGAATATAATGCAATTCTTAAACAGGACTGCTGCCTTCCATCAATTAGTGGCGTGATATTTTTAGCACATCATAGGTGATGAAATTTCATTCTTTCTCTGGTGATGTCTCTGTTTTACATAAATTTGCAGATTTGTCTGAAATGTAAAACAAATATAAATAAGGCAGGTAGTCATATATGAACTAATTACTGCTCATACAGATGTTTATTTAAAGAATTTTCTAAAAAAATGAAGACAGGATACATCAGGTGCATTCCTGAATATTTTCCCAAAGATTTACAGGCCAAGGTCTGAACATTACTAAAATGTTAGTTTCTGCATCAAGGAATTCACATGAGAAAAGAGGTGGGCATAACACAGTACAATTACCTAGAAAATAAGATACCTAACTGATTCACTGACAATATGTGAGCTAGACCTAATGGAACAAATGAATAAAACATTTCTAAAAAGAATATTATATATTTCCATTGGCTTAATGAACCATAAAGAAATTTATTAATTACTTTAATCTGAGAGAAGTGTAATGATTTGAAGGTAAGCAATAAAATTGCTTGTTGGAATTTTTGTTAGTTGCAGGCAATATAATCATCTACGAGTTATTTTTGGTATTGCATATGATATAGAATCATTTGGGGATAGGACTACCAGATAAAATACAGGACATACAGCTAAATCTGAATTTCAGATAAAACACTGAAAAATTTTGCTTTAAATATGTCCCCAATAATGCATAAGAAGTACTTAGACCAAAGCATTATTCATTCTTTTTCTGAGATACAAAGTAACTAGGAAACATATATTTTTATTTGCTGTATCTGGTAATTCTATCCAGAGAGTTTTAGCCCCTTCACTTCCAGTAAATATTATGCTTTCAGTATTTTTTAGTACCTTACCAAGTAATTTGAATAGGCAACTTTTGTGAAGATACTGATCAATAGAAAAACCAAAGGAATCAACGCATAAAAACCACAAACATTGAGAAATTTCCAAGATTGTTCAGCGCATAGTTAAATTACTAAAAATAAAAGAATGTTTTTATGTCACCAATAATAAATCAAAAATCAAAAGAGCAAACTCGGTACAGGGGCACATGCCTGTAATCCCAGTGGCTCAGGAGGCTGAGGCATGAGGATCATGAGTTCAAAGCCAGCCTCAGCAACTTAGCGAGGCCCTAAGAAACCCAGTGAGACCCTCTCTCTAAATAAAATATGAAAAAGACTGAGGATGTGGCTCAGTGTTTAAGCACTCCTGGGTTCAATCCCTGGCACAAAAAAAATGAAAGTGGCGATGGAATATATGATTCACAAAATCCCTTGTAAAACAATATACAAGATCTTCATTTAAGAAGTAATTAAAGTCTATTAAAGGATACAAAAAAAGACTTCTTTATGCCAAATGAGATGATTTAATTATTTTTAATGTCAGTACCTTGGAAATATTATTTAAACCCGTTGAAATCCCAGTCAAATTCTTTGGATAGATAATAGAGTTAATTCTATATTTATTGTGAATTATTCTAAAACATATTCTAAGACAAATGTGAAAGAATAAAGTCCTCAGACAGATAATTCAACTTTGAAAACATAAAGTGCAAGATGAAGGCTATGGAAAGAACTTGCGCTACAAATGGTAAGATAAATTATAGGACTACTGTATTTAAAACTTGATATTAATGTTGTAAAAACAGAACAGAATGGTACAAGATAAAGAGTTCTTAGATGAGCATTAGGACATTTTGAAAATGTATATATCATGAAGATAGTACCATGATGTAAAGGATGGATTGTAAAGAAATGGATTTTTTGAATTTCCACTGGATTAAAAACCTACACGTATCAAAGACAACTGCAATGGTACCAACATAAAAAAAAAAAAAAAAAAAAAAAAAAAAAAAAAAAAAAAAACAGGAGGAAAGCCAGATCTTGAAAAAGGGGTTTTTTGAATAGTTTTCAACTTAACACCAACCATAGGTATCTGGGTAACTAAGTTCAACAAATGAATTTTATCAAAATGATCAATATTGCCAGTTAACACAGAGAAAGCACAATGCAAAGGTATCTGAAACATTTAAAGTTGATGTGAGACTAGTTTCTATAATTCATAAGAAATTTTTATTAGCCAAAGATTAAAAAGTGGAAATCAGTAATTTAAAAAATTGAATAGGCAGCTTACAAAAAGAAAAATGTGAATGGCTAACCAATTTTAGTAAATGATGTGCTAAAATTTATATTAATCACAAATATATCAATTGAAAAAAATGCCTATTATGTAAATTCCCAGATGAAAATCAGAACACATAGTTAACAGACTAAACTGTAACTGATATATTGCTACTCTTTGCTCTGAACCAAAGTGCTGCCAGAGACCCAGAGCCTCACAGCCCCGGACTTAGTGTTGTAGCTTTCTAAGATCACCTATACTTTATTTTTTTTTTTGCACTGACAGAATATTGAGATATTTTCAATTATGTATTATGACAAAATTCAAATCAAGTCAATTTTAAAAACTCAAATGAAAAACTCAAAAAATCAAATCAAAGTGGTTTTGATAATATTTTGTCTTTATCTACTGTCTCCCACATATGAAATTTGACTTTCTGGGAACACTTTTGTTCACATCAGAACTTTCCAACTGTCTCTCCTTTCAAGTGTGTAAATTTTATTCAACTTGTAATTAATTTTAACTGTTTACTTATAAGTTCTTTCCTCTCTTAGTCTCTGAGAAATGCTATCCACAAAATACTTAACTAATAATATCATACTATGAAAAAAGTGCATTGTAACTTCTCTTGGTGGGTTACGCTTTTCTGTCACTCTTAGGTTTTCTTGTCCACTCTTTTTTATATTTGTGTCTTATCTTTTTAACTTTGTCCCCAGTCTTCATCCCTTTTCTTGGCACTTCCTTTAGTAATAAGAATGGACAGTTTGGGGCTATGGCTATATGGACTGAGGTTAAATACAGTATTTATCTCCCAGATTGTAACATAATCATAATGGGGATATAGGAGCAGAATTGCAGAGTGCTTAGGACAATTGTATATTTCTGCTCCTATATTTTTCCTTTCCTGGTGGCTAGAATTAAACATTAAATATACTACAATTTCTAATTTTAGAAACATTTCAGTATTAACATCATATAAAATTCAAGCCTAACCATAAGTAAAAAATGACAGTTTTCTGCAGGTTTTAATACCATCCTAAGATGTCCTCTCAGTCTAGAAAAAAAATTGAACATAATGATGACTCCAGGATAACATTAATAACATCCACAGAAAATTACTCAATGCATATTTATACCTGATGTTTTCTCTTCTACCTGGTAGATCAATTTTCTTGAGATCATTTTGTTTTAGGATATTCAGATTTTTCTTTATTTCTTATCAATAGCACAATATCCCTCTAAGGCAGAAGCTTGTTATTATAAATATTTATAATTAAGAAAACTGAGATTTTGTTAATCAAAGACAATCAATCAAGCACAGTTGATCAGATCTAATTAGACAAAAGAATAGTAAGGAATAAATATTAATGTGATCCTGTAAGATCCTTTCAGGGGACAAAAATGTTCAAGAAACATTTGTTATTTCAGTTATTAAATTTTAATAATGTTTCCTCCTTAAATTGATGCTATTCCTCTAACATTTAAACATATTGTATTCTATACCTGTTGGAGTTTGCAGATGAATGAGAGAATGCAATAATAAATAGGTTTCAGGTCTCCCTCCCTCTTCATCTATATCCTGCTTGCTTAAATATTTGGGTCTTTGTAGACATAGCAAGAGCTCTTGGATTATTTTTACTTAAATATCTTGCATGTTTATGTCAGTAGCCTTCTTCCTAATCTTGATATTAATATTCTTTTTGAGCTTTTGCTTTTGACTTCAATGGTATATTATTTTTCCATGAAATAGCCAAAACACTAAAACTTACTTAAATATTCCTTCCTAATTGCTTTGCTTCTGTGACTGTCTGTCTTCTTTACTCATTCCAAGAGACTGTATTGTGATTCACACCATTGAGCACATCATCTGCCCCAAAGTGAGCACAAGTTCCAAAATTAGAGTCTGTGCCACACAATACAAAAATCAAACTATCTAACCTTTCACAAATGAGAAGAAATGTGAAATGTCAGTGACATGTTGGACAGAAGGAACACTGAGACCAGCAGGCCATTTAACTTACATTATCCCCACAGTGCTTTTTAAAAATAATTATGCCATTATGGGCTTTTTTTGCTTCCACTATGTCATAATTGTCTTACATGTCAAGTCATTAATTAAAACAGTTTTTAAGGGCAGGGAACTAGTTGATTTAGAATAAGTAATTTAAACTTTGGAAGGGCTTCTTCTAAAATCTAGTAAGGCAAACTTGGATGTTATTTTTTTATTTTATTTTTTTTGTGGTGGGAGTGTGATACCAGGGATTGAACTCAGGGCACTCGACAACTGAGCCACATCCCTAGCCCTATTTTGTGTTTTCTTAGAGACAAAGTCTTCCTGAGGTGCTTAGCGCCTTGCTAAATTGCTGAGGCTGGCTTTGAACTCGAGATCCTCCTGCCTCCCACACCCAAGCCGCAGGGATCACAGGTGTGTGCCACTGCTCCTGGCTGGATGCTATTCTTTATTGCAGTATCTCAGAATTGAGTACATAGGTGAAGAAATAGTGCTATAAGTGTTCTAACACAAGACATTACATGAACGTCTGAAAAATGTAGAATTTGTAACTTTTTCCAGAGACAAAGAATATTAATTTTCAAAATATTTTTTTCAATATTTTTTAAAATGAAAGCATAAAGCAGATTATTTTCAAATTTATAGAATAATATATTCAATTTCTGCATTAAGATTTCAACTTTTCTTAATTTCAACAAGTATACAATTGGAAAAAATTAATTACTATTAAGAAAGAAGTCACCTTCATTATTTATTGATATAAAATAATGCAGGAATAATAAAAGTGTATAGGTTACTTTGGAATGTTTAAAATGACAATTTTATAGAAATAAATGTCATTTTATGGGCACATATTTTAATGGGTTGAGATAGAGGGTGACAGACATGTATATAAAATTTTCCTTGTTAGATGGTAATGTGC
This sequence comes from Spermophilus citellus, assembly GCF_964194105.1. Lineage (NCBI taxonomy): Eukaryota > Metazoa > Chordata > Mammalia > Rodentia > Sciuridae > Spermophilus > Spermophilus citellus. The sequence goes on along the minus strand of NC_138189.1, from coordinate 92,069,889 downwards.
TATAAAGATACGAAAAATACAACAAGGAAAAGAAGCAAGTTGCTATTTCAAATAAAGTATCAAAAAAGTGTGTGTGTGTGTGTGTGTGTGTGTGTGTGTGTGTGTGTGTGTGTTTGTTTGTTGGGGATCAAACCTAGGGCTTCATGCATGTTAGGAATGAACACTGCCTCTGAGCTGCATCCCCAGCCCTATTCAGAAAGTCAAAGGTTGAATATTTTCTCATATGTAGAAGCTAGAGCAAAACTGGGGGCTGGGAAAAATCCTGTGAAAAAAGAAGGGAGCTCAGGGGAACACAGGAAGCAGACAGAGCAGGGAGAGAGGAGGAACAGGAAAAAGAACTGTTGGATGAAATCGAATACATTTATATTATGTACATATATAAATATATCACAGTGAATTTTACCATTATATATAGATGTATAAAGCATCAATTTACAAACAAACAAACAAACAAAAACTACGAAACAATGAAAACAGAAGGAAGACCGATAGAGGGAAAGGAATAAGGGGATGGGACGGAGGACGGAAGGGAAAGAGGAAGTACTAGGGACTTAAATTATTCCATGCATGTATGACTATATTAAAAGGAAGCCCACTATTAATTATAACTATAATATTCTATAAAAACATTTAAAATTAAATATTTGCAGCAAAGAATGAAATGTCATTCGAAAAGAATCTTTTACTCTATAAATCCCATAATAAAATGACTTGTATGCATAAATAAAGGGCTACGCTAACTCAAATATCTGAGTTAATATCAGGAGGAACCAAATGTCAAGCCATGTAAATATGCATTGAAAGATACTTCTCTAAAGAGAAAGAGAGGATCAGAGCCATAAGGGTATGATCCAAGAAAGCAGGGAGGTGAGTAGGTTGAAATGCCTTGTGGACAGAAAGGTTAAGATGGCAGTTATGGTGAGGGGTGATCTTGTCTTCCTGACAAACTAAGGCCTTTGACATTTACTCTGAGGGAAATAGTGACCACCAGAGTTTATTACTTCAGTTTTAATAGGATTACCTTTTTGCTAGGTTGAAAGAGGAGATTGAGTGTGGCCAGGGGAGAGGTGGGAAGACTAGTAACCAAGGCTTTTAGAAATCTATGAGACAGAGAGTGGTGGAATAAAAGTGGAGCTACAGAGAAAGCTAGGAGGATTTGGGCTACATTTAAGGAGCAGCTAACAAGTTTTCTGGGAGTTGTAAATGAGGTGGATAGAAAGAGAGATCATGGGCCACCAAAGATTTTTGCTTGAGTAAGAGCAAAGATGATATTATCATTAATGAAAAGATTATGAGATGAGATGGTTTCAGTGGTGTGTGGGGATGGTGGTTTAATGACTGATAGTTCAATTTTAGGAACATTAAATTTAAAATGATTCTAAGATATCAAAGCAGAAACACTTTTTAGGGAGGTAAATATGACACCAGAGTTCAGAAAAGAATTCTTGAGTATAGACATAAATGAAGGAGCCATTAAGATAAAATTCTATTTAAAGTAAAACTGGATAATATTGCCAGTAGACTAAGTGGAAAAGAAAGGAAAAGAGAGAAGAGAGGGAATGTTAAAGTATTCAATCGTTGGGCAGTTCAATTTTGGAGAAGAGGCAGAACCATTGAAAGAGAATGGAGGGGGCTGGGGATGTGGCTCAAGCGGTAGCACGCTCGCCTCGCATGCGTGCGGCCCGGTTCGATCCTCAGCACCACATACCAACAAAGATGTTGTGTCTGCCGAGAACTAAAAAAAAATAAATATTAAAAAAAAAATTCTCTCTCTCTCTCTCCTCTCTCACTCTCTCTTAAAAAAAAAAAAAAAGAAAGAGAATGGAGGAGGCAGAAAAGAGAGAAAGAAAACCAGAACAATGGATTTTTGATGCCAGTAATTCAATGTTTCAAAGATAAAAAAAAAAAAAAAAGTGTTGTCTGGTGCAATGGTGCATGCCTATAATCCCAGTGGATCAGGAGGCTGAGGCAAGACAATCACCAGTTCAAAGCCCAGCCTCAGCAAAAGTGGGGTGCTAAGGAGTCTCTAAATAAAAATGCAAAATAGGGCTGGGAATGTGGATTTGTGGTCAAGTGCCCCTTAGTTCAATTCCTGGTACCTCCCCAGATCCCCACCCCCCTCAAGGTAAAAGAGTGTCAAATGCTTCTAATAAATCAAAGAGGAAGGGACTGAGAAATGGTAGTTGGCTTTGGCACAGTAAGGACAGTCTAACCTTACATAAGAACATTTGATCAATGACAGCTAGACCACATATACAACAGTAGTTATGCAACATATAGTCTAAGTACATGGTAGGTGGTACCATCTAAGTTTATGTACATGTATTCTAAGATGTTTAACCCATCCCTGCTTTCAAATGTCCCACCATGGTAATTAGTTAGCTTCCCAGGGCATCAGGGAAGAAAACAGCTATCAGAATAAGTTCAAGAAGACAGGTTGAAAAAGGGAAGCTGAGGAGATTGAGGAGGTTGGCTATAATGGGCAGGGGAAGTATGGGACTGATGACTGAGGGAGAAGTGGGATTGAAGTAAAAATCATACAATGGGTTGAATCTCAGCATTTCAATCCAGCGAATCAGAGAACTGTTCAAATTAGAATGTGAAAAATCATTATTTGATTGATTGATACTTTTCTTTAATGACAAAGACCTTAACTTTTAGTAACTGAAGCATTTTAAGTACATATCTTTGTTTATTGTTTCTTCTGAGTATAGTATTTCGAAGTAGACTGGTAACTCAAACATAATTAGCTCTAAAATGGAAGCGCTAATCAGGTAGCTTTGATTCAATTAATGTCAACTATTTTGCAGAAGAAACTGAATCAAGATGTATACATATCCATCATGATATTTCCTTGGATTGCCTAAAGATATGTTAATACATAAGATTACAAATGAATTCGCTTTGCAAGTCAATCATCTTTAAACCTTTATGCCTAATACAAATATAGTTTGATACACAAATAGTTTTATTTTAAAAATAGTAAGATGATTTTCTTTAAATCAAGTGGATGATTTTGGTTAATCAAGTTTCATATACATCAAATATCACATTTTCATAGAGTTTTGTTTAGACATGTAAAGCCAAAAGTAAACTACATTTATTTTCACTTCGCGTGCATCCTCTGGTTTTGCGACAAGAATATTATTGCAAATAGAATTGAAATATAAACAAAACCCCCACATCTTCATTGGTTTATATATTAACATTCAAAAGAGGAAGTGAGAATAAACACTCATCAATCATTATTTGAGAGAAACCAATTTTAAAATGAAAAGTTTCAGAATAGGAATCTGTTGATAGTAGAAAATGTCACTTTCAGTTCTAAATATAGTTTTGCTTGAAATATCACAATAAGCTTGAATTAAGTTTCAATAAAAGTTATTGAAGTTGCGTACATTCTAACTCCGCTTTCAGGATATCTTTTTAACATTTCTTAGTGTGAAAACATGGTTCCTGCTGCTTTGCTTTGACTGCATAAATATTCTCCAACCTGATCTTTAAGAAAACATCATGATGATGAATTTTAACTTGTGTACTTGAATTTGAACATGTCTAAATGTGACATTGTGTTTTCCCTAAAATATTAAGAACAGTTGACATACTGTTCCAATATTACTAGTTGTGAATGAATCTAGGTATTATTAAGAATAATATGAAACCCTTATTTAAGATATACATTATTTAATTCAATGAAATTTACAACTGCCTTTGGTTTGGTTTGACTTAACTGAATTTATTTTAACTGATGTACGAAGACATTGTTTTGAGAGAAAGAAGAGGTGACTACACTTAAGAAATTCCATATCTGTAAGAGACAATTTGAACAAAGAAGATATGCATTAAAATCAGCATGAACATTTTACTGTTTGGAGTTAAGGAAGCTTCCAAAAGCAGAGTATAATTGAGGTGCCTCTCAAAGCTTTAAAATAAAAGAAATGCTTTCACATGTTGGACTCAGTGAATACCCCTGCTTACCCTAATTGGGTTTTTTTTTTTTTCTCAGCCCTTTCACTGACAGCATTTGGGTTACAGTCAAAAACCTTCACTTGCTGAGAATTTTCATTTTGACTCATGAACTCTCAATGGTACACACAAGATGACCACCTCTTCCTTCTAGAAATTTTGGTTCTTTATTAACAATTGCTATTTTCATTTTTTTTTTATTTTACATATAAATATGTATAAGATAAATATATTTTATTTGGTTTTGATTCTCTATTCCTGAGTAGAATTGTCTATTAAATCCTTTCCATACTGTCTTTATCTGATTATGCATTAAATATATACAAGGTTTATATAATGTGTTGAAGAATGTTATCTTCTTTTTATAATTCTGTTTTTTAAGATTGATTTTTATAGTAATTTTAGATTCACAGCAAATTTTATAAAAGATAGAGGTTTCTCATATATACTCTTCCCATATCATCAACTTCCCCCACTAGAGTAGTATACTTCAAATTGATGAACCTACCTTGACACATTGACATGGCCTTATCCAAGTCCATAGGTTACATTAGAGTTCACTCTTTGTGTATATTTTATGGTTTTACATAAAGGATTAATGGCATGCATTCATCATTACAGCATCATACACAGGATGTAGCATGTAGCTTTGTAGCTTATTTCTTGACTTGCTAGCTTATTTCTTTTTGGTGATGAATAATATTTCATTTTCTGGTTGTCCCATAGTTTATCTAATCACTTACTGAAAAACATCTTGGTGGCTTCCAAGATTTGATAATTATGAATAAAGCTTCTATACACATTCATGTGTAGTTTCTTATGTGTACTGCATTTTTAATTCCTGAGGGTAAACAGCAAGAATTGCAATTGTTGGATGGTATGTTAAGAGTATATTTAGTTTGGTGAGAAGCTGCCAAATTATCTTCCAAAGTTACTGTAACATTTTGCACTCCCACCAGCAATGAATGAGAGTTCCTATAAATATTTTATTCAATCTACAGCTTTTCTTTTTATTTTCATTTTTGACAATAGTCTTTACAGAGCAGGATATTTTCATTTTAATAAACTCTGATATAGTAATTACTTTTCATTGTTATTTCTTCTCATTTTGAGAGGCTTATATAATGTTCATACTCTCAGATATATTTTTTTTTAATTTTTTTTATTGATTATTTATCGCATTACATAGTTCATGATATATCATCTTTCATACATTAGACTCAAATTGTGCTTTGAACTCCCATTTTCACCCCAAATACAGATTGCAGAATCACATCTGTTACATATTCACATTTTTACATAATGCCATATTAGTGACTGTTGTATTCTGCTACCTTTCCTATCCCCTCATATTTGCTAAAAGTAGCATGTCAAATATATTTCCTCAGTGGAAAACAATTTTAAAGTAATTCATAAATTTCTCCTAAAGATATAAGGCTATTCATTCTTTAAATTTCTTCTCGTAAATGATAAAATATACTTTTTGAAGGCATTTTCGCATTTGTCTAATTTGAATACCATTGGCATAAGCATCTTTCTTTTATTCAGCCCTCAGAATCTTTTTAGTTACTTTCTATCTGCCATGAATCCTGTTTCACTAGATCTTATAATTTAGGCCCAGCTCAAACATAACCTCAAAGGTGACTCTCCTGACCATGCTATAGAAATGTCTGGTAGGAATTCATTTTCTATCTGTATCATTAACCTAATTGCTTCTTGAAATTATCTCACTTGTTTCTTATTTTATTAGAAATTTTTCTCCATGAAAACAAGAACTGGTCCTATTCATCTCTGTATCCTTAATTCCTAGAATAGTGTCTAAGGTATCATCAGTGCTCCATTAATTCTTCTGGATAACTCAATGATGATTGTTAATGTTGGGAACAATTTTTCCATATTTTTCTTAAATTTCTGTGTATCATGCAGTCAGGCATTGTCTGCCATTTTATTCTAGATATCTTTTCAAATATATTTGCACAGTGAACAGCCTTTATATATAGATATATGATGTTTCCCTCTCGAGCAACCAGGAGACAGTCTTACTGTTTAATATAATTAAGATAATTTCTGTTTCCAGAGTATGGATTAGGAATATGTACTACCCATTAAAAAAAAAAAAAAAAAAACCTGACTTTTCATGTGCTTAGAGTTCCTCTCCTGAAATACAAAACCCTGTGTGTTCTGGGATCCATCTAGGCCTATATGCTTTTTCCTTGTGGGATTTGAGGGCAAATGAAACTGGCACAAATATGCTGTTGCTAATGCTATTTGTGGTTCTGTACATAATACAGTCCTTTGTCTTTGACCCATAAGTTGCAAGTCTCCTCCAAGCGTTTACGAAGTTTAACTTGTTGGCTTGCAAAAGAATTAAATCTCAAGTCTTGAAATTTTTTAAAATTACATTTTAGTTGAAGATAAAGGTGTTGTGTGAAGTAAACCACATTTGAATATGCTTAGTATTTAAGACTTAAGTGTCTTATTCAAAATTTGTAAAGGTTTCTGGACTGGAGTTTTGTATTCCATCATTATTTAATACTTAAGTGAAAAACCCTATAAATGTAAAAACATCATGTTTAGTATTCTCTTTATTTGCCTTTAATATCTTCTGATTTTCAATGATTAGATTTTGTCTATAATAATTGTTAGTGATCAATATACATGCCATTATTTTCAATTAAAGTCATTTAATGTTTGTTTTGTTACTGAAAACAAAACTCTTTGCAATTTCCTATGATAAATTAGTGCTAAAGCAGAATTGTTTTCTAAGACAATTGTCAATAGCTTGTTTCTATTTTGGTTGTATCAAAATATCTACTGATATGAATTTTTTTATGATTTTCATGAATATGATACATTATTTTCTAATAAGGCTGAATAAAGTGTTTCTTTTCAACATTATGTTTTGAAATGTTTTATGAGTTGCTACTTAAACTCCAGTCGCAAATTTTTTTAAATCAAGAAAATAGTTCAGCTAAAGTCTATTATAACAGAGTTATAATATTTTACACTAGCTTTGTTGCTACCAAAATTTCCTTGAATTATAGCCTCAAAACTTAACCAAGGTCCTCCACCCTAACCATCCATGGCTGAAATCATCCTTAATAATTTTATCTGACTTGCTACATAAACAGCAATATATTGGCTTTATACTCCATCTGGATATGGCTAATAAATCTGGGTTACTCAGCTTTAAAATTGTTTTGTGGACATAGAGCTCATTTAATTCATCAATTATGTGGTTGCAGTCACTGTCATTTGGCTTTCTGGAATATAAATAACTTACTACATTTAAGCTACTGATCTCCTTTTTATAAACTTTATCAGCTAAAGGATTATTGTACATATATTTATCATTAAATAAGACAGTCAGTATCCATATGTTTCAAATGTATTTGCTTCAAGATTTAAATATTTTCATAAAAAGCTTTCATATATGTACAAATATTATATCTTAAATTTGTATATTATGCATTGTAATAACTTCTGTCACAAAGAGTTGATTCTTTTTAAATAGGTGTCTTTTCTCAAAAAAGACAAAGATATTGTATAATAATTATATATTTAAAAACATATATTTAATAAGTTTTTTGTAACGTTATTCTGTTATGCAAATATATGTAGAGATGATGCAAATATATGTAGAGATGATAAAATTCCATTCAAACTCATCATTGAAATCTTTATACCTCCCAATAGACAGTTCAAAACAGGTAATATTTGGGTAGTTAATTTTAGCCAAAGGAAAATACTTGTTGGGTTTCCTTTTAATGTCTTACATCATAAAATGAAAAACGTGTTTGCAATGTAAACACTATTGTTTAATATTATATAAAAATATGCACATCTTTTCTCATAGAGTCTTAAAGACCCTGAGACACACTCTTATTATTTAATATTATGGTATTCTGAGGAAATACTTAGACATTCTTGTGCATGTAATGGTTTTATATCTTAGTGTATAGAGACTGTCACAGTTCCTGAGTTTGTTTATACAGAAAGAACTATGTCACCACATATTTTCATGATTAGCTAATTATTGTCTGCTCAGACATTGGAAAATGAGAAAATAATTCTATATTCTTGTTCTTCTATCTACCCTATTCTTATTATATATACATAAAGGCGCGCACACACACACACACACACACACACACACACTTTTCTGATTTTCCTAGTAACAAACAGTCAGTGACTACATAGTTTGTGCTAGACTCTCTTCATTTATAAACTATTTTAATTTTCGGCACACTAGTTACAGACAGAAACATGTAGAGAGACTAAGTAAGTTTCCTAGCCACAGCCTGACAAGAGATGATGCCATATTTGAACTCAGACAGTCGGTTTTCAGAATCCAGGCTTTTAACCAGAATGTTCTTTGAAAAAATAATTTGCATGCTCCATTTGTCAAATTTTTTATTTGCAAGTTACTGTTCAAATTCAGTATATCTTTATATTTAAAGCTCAATAAATACAAACAATTAAGCCAATTAAAATGACCATATTATACATTAAAATTATTGATAAAATTGCTTTTCAATATCAAAATAAGGAGCATACTATTTCTTTATTCACTGAATTCTTTTTCTCTCCTTAGTAATAAACTTCCTAGGCTCAAAAAAGGAGAAAAAAGGAAACCATTATAATTTTATGGTAGAAAAGTAACTCAGAATTTTTATAGCCAATTTAATAATGAATTAGAAATACACTGTTTCATTTCTACATGCAAATTTGAAAGTATTCTATTTCATGTTAATTCTTTTTACCTACAGTTCAATTTCTTTTTGCAAACAATCAGCTATTTCACTTGAATATGTTTTAGTTGTATGAAATATTGGGATATAATAATAACATTCTATTAGGATCAAATCACTGAAAATTATTAAAAAGGTATAATTTGTATAATATAAAATCAGGCCTTATTTAGATAGGGAGGAATAAGTTTTGGTATTATATTTCTTGAGTGATGACTATAGTTAATAAAAACATATGGTACAATTAAAATTAATACGCTAGGCATGGTTGTACATGCTTGTAATAACAGAAACTCAGGAGACTGAGGCAGAAGGATTTCAAGTTTGAGGCCAGTCTCAGCAACTTAGGATGGCCCTAAGCAACTTAGGGAGACTCTATCTTAAATTGAAAAATAAAATATGAAGATGTAGGTCAGTGATAAAGTGCCTCTGAATTCAATCCCCAGTACCAAAAAATAAAAACAAAACAATTGCTAAAAGAGTAGATTTTAAGTGTTCTCATTACCAAAAAAAGAAAGTAGACGAGGTGATGTACATGTTAATTAACTTAATTATTCTACTATCTATAACATGCCAAACACATCACGTGTATCCATGTATGTAATTTTTATTTAATTAAAAACTCATATAACTGTTACCACAAAAGTTTAAAAACTAGAATCTTACACAAATTTTCAGGTAAACTTTATATCATAGTAAATATTTATGCATGTTTCTTGCTCCTTTATATTTAAAATGTGTATTAGTGTTCACTTTCTTCTGTTTCAATGTTCATTAATTAAAATATTTTGAATGAAACCCTGGTTAATAATTTCTATATTTATCTAAGTTTAATCTTCATTTTAAAATGGCCTAAACAATACACATTCTGCCCTGTTTACAAAACAGATCTAAATTGATAGATATGTTAGAATCTAAATACTAAAATATGTAAATTAAAAGTTCATTGTCAGGCTTGAACAACTTGTGAATTTACAAAATTAGTTCTTCCTTTTTTCTTTATTTTTTGAGGGGTACAAGGGATTGAACTCAGGGGCACTTGACAACTGAGCCACATCCCCAACCCTATTTTGTATTTTATTTAGAGACAGGGTCTCTCTGAGTTGCTTAGTCCTTGCTTTTTGAAGCTGAGCTCAAGATCCTCCTGCCTCAGCCTCCTGATCCTTTTTTCTTTTTTATGTTATCTATAGTCATGATACCTATTATGAAAATTACTACTTGGGTAAAATGAACAAGTTTTATATTATAGTAACTATGGCTTTATTCATGCAAAAATAAAATTATCTTCTAAATATTTGCTATTGGCATATTATTATCATTTTAATATAGCAGAAGTAAAAGGAAATACATCTTATAAAAATTAAAAATTACTTCTAATCTGTGTGATCTATTTTTTATACAGTGTGACATGAAAAAAACTTATCTGTAAAAAAAAGAAGAAATATGGCCTAGAGGTAGGTATTTGTGGTTTGCTGACTCCTTTACCTAAATATAAACCACAAAGCTCAGCACATCTCGGCTGCAAATGCCAAATTAAATATTAACAGTGTAAAACCTTAATACAAGTGGTAGCTGGATTTCAAGCTGGAAGCTATTTTGGATGTATATTTAGATGTCTAGTGTTTTGATTTTTTCTACAGCTTTGATGCTGTAGAAACCAAAAAACCTTTTAGTAGAGATAATGACAGAAACATTAATATGACAGGAGCTTCTAGCTTATCAGCCAATATATTGTTCACAAAATAATGTTTGTTTTGTTTAGAGCCATTGTATCATACAGGCTTGAAGAGTCTAAATGGGCAAAGCAAGGATTTATGATTTTTTTTCTATTATTCTTAGTTCTCAGGACCTGTGTACCTCTCACTCAAGCATTCAAGAAATAACAGTTTCTGCAGATTAGCTGTATTATCATAACAAGCGTAGGTCAGTTCCTGGGAAGCTCAAATGCCCCTTCTTATTTTTCTCTAGAGTTACCACATTAATGCATATTGTAATACACAGGAAGAGGTTCACATTTAATAAATAAATCTCAATGATAATCTGAAAGATTAAGGCTTACTTAAAAAAGAAAAAGATATCTCACATGTCATTTTAGCTCTTCTCTTGAGATTTCAATATTTTTGTTACAAAATTCATTTTCATTGATGGATAAAATAATCTAAAGTTGGAAGAACAGGTTTCTGGCTTTATTTTTCCTTCCCTACCTCCTTCCACCCTTTGTTCCTTCTTTGGATTCATCTTGCTTATTTATTTCCTTCTTCCCTTTCTCTCTTTTCTTCCCTCTTTCAATCCCCCCTTCCCTCTCCTCTTATCTGTCCCCCACCATTCAGCCTTCCTTCAATCCTTTCTTCTTTTCTTTCCTCTTTTCATTCAAATGGTGTATGTTGTGGGAATTAAAGTATATATAATTAGATCAAGGTAACAGGTTTTTAAAAAGGAAAAATAATCAGAATAATATATGAAGTTTTCTAAATAAATTTTCTCTTCAACCTTAGGATGTAATCTCATCTATCACTATATGAGAATGAGAAATATATATATATATATATATATATATATATATATATATATATATAGCCATCACTATATGAGAATGAGAAAAATGTATAATTGGAAAAACAATCCTAGGTGATTTTATTATTATCCACTATATTCTTCACATTTCCAAGAGGGAACCACAATTTTAGTGCACCACAATGATGTTCTGCACATGTGATGAAGATAGCTACACACAACCATATATAAATTTGTAGGATTTCCAAATGTTTTGGGGCATAAGTACAATGAAAACTTATCCACAGATAATTCAAAGAGTACATAGAAATACATAATAACTTTTCTACCAGAATAAATGTTTTAAAACATTTCCTTTTTTAGTGACAATTTAGATTTTTCACATTTGATGAATTATTATATGTATGAATAGAATTGTGTTACTATGATCCAATTTTTTCCTTATTGATGTGATGATAATACTAAAAAAGTTATGGTATTTTTTTAGTAATGCCTAGTTAAGAATTTACTTCAATCTTTTTTAAAATTTCATAATACCTTGTTATATATATTTTTTCAAAATAAATTGATACTAAGTTTGTTATCATTATCTCATGAAATTGGTCAGTAGAATTTAGTATTCCAAAATCAGATTATTTCTGCATAAATAAAATATAACTTTATTTTATTGTTTAAAAACTGAGAACATATTGTGGCTATGGTGATGTCAAGATATTTCATGCCTTTCTTGAAGCAGCTGACACTCTTTATCCTAATCAATTCACTAGGACATAAATCCAAGGTTAATTATTAACCAGGGCTACAATTCATGGAACTGTATTGCAATAGTTAGAGCATTTAGAAGTCATCCATTCTGTGAATATTAATGACAATATGAACATTTTTGAGACAATCTATGATATAATTGCTTAAAAAACTCTTCACATATATCAATGGAAACTTTGTACTTGAAATGATAACAATCAAGCTTCTATTTTAGAATCTTCAGATAATATGGTTACCATTGTTTTTAATTGTGTAAGGAAAAGACATGGAATGTGAGCTGAAAAGCCTGATAATTCTAGTGAGGATGCTTAAAATAACAATAGAAGCAATCAATGAACTAGGCATGCTTTTAGGCTGAATAAAGGAATAAAATTTGTTTCAAATAGTTTTTTTTTTTTGTACCTGGAATTAAACCCAAGGGGGCTTAGCCACTGAGCAACATCACCAGCCTTTTTATATTTTGTATATATATTGTAATTACAGACAGGGTCTCTTGCTAAGTTGCCTAGGGTCTTGCTAAATTCCTGAGGCTGGCTTTGGATTTGCAGTCCTACTGCCTCAGCCTCCTGAGTGCTGGGATTACAGGTGTGCACCACCACGCCCAGCTAAAATAGTTTTTTTATCTGCTCCATGAAGAAAATATGAGGGTGATAATGTAGACTTCCAATGATAGCATGTAAACCAATTGGGAAAGATCAGTACATATAAAATAATTAACGTATACAAGAATTTTCTAATAAAGCTCTCAATACTGGAATTCCTTAGAGGTAATATGGAAATAGAGACCAAAATGTCTATAGTGGGGATATTCCACATCATTATGTAGATAGTAAAACAATGTGACATTTTAATGTCCCTCTAATTTCTTAAATTCTTGATTTTGATGTTTTAATTAATTTATTCATTCAGTTTTGTTCATTAGATATTTGGCTTTTTGTTTGTTAAGTGACAGTAATTCATCTTTCATGCAAATCTTACCCAATTTGGGTTTTTGTAGTAGAAAATTTATTCTAGTTCTTTGACATTTTGTCACACCTCATTCTCTATTATGTTAATATAGTTCTATCATTTTTTATATTCTTGCTTAACTCTAGATTCAAGTAAGTAGTGACATAAAGCTCAGGATTTATCATGAGGAAGAAACTAAATGACTCTTCAGGGAACTGATTTTTGAGTTAAGTGGAGTGTCATGTTATTATCTTAACAAACTACATATTTTACAATGAAAACACTAGCAAACCTAAATATATGTTAAGACAAATATTGCAGTCTCTTCAGTATAATTCCAATTTGATTTCTGTCTCTGAGACTAATCTTATAAACAAGAAAATCTCAATTTGTAACTAAATGCAAGAAAAAGTTTGGAAATTGTATGCTTACATACATGTCTCTCCTTGTAGACAAAAGCTGACTAATATCAAGTCAATTAAAATAGCATAAGAATAAAATATTTTCCCACCTTTATAATTTGTGGAATTTGGAATGATTTAAAAATCAAACACAAAGCTTATGTTTGTCTTTTACCACCATGTAACATTTAAATTTTTAGTATGATATACTGAATGTAACTATTATGTGCCAGAAAAGTAATTTAATTTTCTTCTAGATAATCATTATTAAGTAGGAAACATTAACTCTGATGTAACGAAGTTACAAACATAGTGCACAATATATTAATACATGGTATATGATAATACAATAAAGAAAAATATTAAATCACTAAATGACTTTATGTTTTAATAAAGCTAGTATGGATGCTAAATATTATGAATACTAGTGTGCAAAAAAATTGGCCTAAATGATCACCCAATTCTAAAACAATAATATTTCATTCCTAATAAAGTTTTGCACTTAAATCAAACATATTACAAAAGTAAAATATTGTATGAGTGAACCAAAAAAATAATTATAATAAACTCTATTAAAATAGAGCGTTAATATAACGTAGATGCTACCACCGTTCTCAGTTATCAAGTACCATACCAGGGATTTTGTTCTAACTGTAATCAAATAAAAATGAATGACTAGGAAGTTAAAATTTGGCAGGAGCAAGAAGTTCTGGTATGCTACTGTACGTATAGGGGACTAGTTATAATAATAAAGTATATTCCAAATAACTAAAAGAAAGAATTTTGAACGGTTTTATCATAAAGAAATAAAATGTTTGAGGAGACATATATGCTTAAGCTGATTTAAATATTTCACAATGTATATGTGAATAGAGACATCCCTTACACAATTAACACATGCAAATTTTGTTTTTATATATCAGTTAAAAACAAATTCAATTTGAAAATAAATAAATAAACAAGATTATTTTTTAAAGTCATTGATATCAACTATTACTTTGGTTTCACAATTTTAGCACAAGAGTAAACTACCAGAATGTATCCTAAATGGCTTCATGAAAATAATAAAATATAAAAATAGTGCTCAATAGAAGAAAATAAAAAGAGATAAAGTTGTTTGTTATATAAAAGAACTTCAAGAATGTCATGAGATCTTTGTAGTTTGCTTCCCCTGCTTTTTTTCCCCCTTTCATTATTGCCTGAAAAATTTATTTCCAAGGCCATGGGCTGAGGGACAGTTGTCAGAGTACACAGGAATTTGAAAAGAGCAGCTAGTGGGAGCTACAGCCACCCTGAGCCTAGACCATTGTAATGCATATGTAAGTATTTGTTGAATTCAACAATCAAACCAATATGTAAATACAATCTAATAATTGCTAGGTCCATACATATTACTTATTATGATTTCAGGTTTAGCTTCAAGGTATCTAAAGCACATCCAAGTTGTCATAATTGAGATTTGGATTTAGGCGATTGGATTTAGATCCAGTAATTCTAGAAAGAAAAACTCTGAACTTGCAGCCATCAGCATATAACTGAGTGAATGTCCAATTACACAGGGAAAGGTATAGTGCTAGATGCTGAACCCTGAGAACCAATGGCAAATAAATACAGTAGAGGAGAGATACTTTTCTGTAAAAAGATCTAGAAATGATTTTAGTTAATGTCAATCAAATTGTACAATTTCATGGCAACTTTTTCACAGGAAATTATTTACAGAGAAACAGAGCCATGGTAAGTGCTGAAGGAAAAAGAAATCTGTGGATTTGGTTTGATCATAAAAATTAGAAATGGGCCTCTCTGGGATGGTAATTCCTGAATTTAAAGATATGCTAGGGATAGAAAGGAAAATCGAAAGATAAAAATTATTGCACTGGTTAGCTTTTCATCACTGTGATGAAATACCTGAGAAAAACAACTTAAAAGGTTTAAAGATTTCTTTTGGCTCAATTTCAGGGATTTCAATCCATGGTCACTTGGCTCCATTGACTCTGGGCTTATGGTGAGGCAGAAAGTCATGGTTGGAAGGGTGTGGTCAAACAAAACTGCTCATAACATGATGACCATGAAGCAAAGAGAGACAAAAGAGGGAGCTCAACACAAGATATACCCTTCCAAAATATGCCCCCAATGTCACACCTCCTCTACTATGCTTCTCAATAGTGCATTCAAGTATGATCAGATTGATGGATTAACCCAAACACTTCCTAAAGCTCTGCCTCTAAATATCATGATGTTGTCAACCTAGCCTTCAATACATGAGCTTTTGGAGGACATTCCAGATCTAATATATAACACTCAACAAATTTAAAAAATGAAAAATATTCTATTCCTATAAATGGATGGTGTAATCTAGCAATGTAGATTTCTTACAATTAAGTCTCTGAGAGTCCCAGCAGTGCTAAAAGCACAAATATGGGGATCACAGTGAATGAGTAATCTCTCCTGAGATTTAACAGAAAGAGTGTCCTTGTCTTCAGTTACTGTAAAAAAAAAAAATCAAGAATTCAGTTGCACAAAAATAAGGGAAAGATTTTCCATATTCATATAACAGCCACTGAATTAAAGTTGTTTGGTGTTAATTAGAACTATTAATATCACTCTGTTGCAAAAGTTCTTATTCCTTATTTTAGATATTCCCAAGAGTGCAGGGAAAAGGAGCTATGTTGATGAAACTAATTACCTGGTAAAAATTATTTTTAAAAATTGTACTGAAATGGTGCTTCATTAATATGAATCAATAATGCAATTTGACTGCTAAAAAGGCTAATGCAATCTCAGATTCATTAATCGAAACAGAGCATCAAATCACAGGAAATAATAAGTCTAATATACTCGTTTATTAAAAATTAGTTTTAAATATATGTATCTCTAGGATTTACACTTTCAGTGAAAAAAAAACATGCTAAACAGTGTCAGAAAAGACAGGATTAAAAATCACATAACAAGAAAGCAGTTTTTTGCTGGTGATTATCTGTTTGGAGATATTCTTGACTGACTTTCTTTGGAATACTCTTCATCTAACTCTTCTCAAGATGGCTCTTTCTCATCATTCAGGTCTTAGCTCCTAGAAGATGAATACTTTGATCCTTGCTGTATTTAATGTTTCTCCCTCCCAGCACAATATCTTCCATCACTTTATTTTTCAGGCAAGCACATTATTTTATATTTATATGTCTGCACATCATTTATTCAGGGACTGTGTTTTATGAGAACGGAACATTTCTGTGCCCAGATTATTCCCATATCACAGTTCATGGAAGACAATAAATAAGTGGTTATTACCCAAAATAATATTTGGAGCCCACTGTACTTGGCACATAGAAAACCATGAAAAAAATGTTTAAATAGTCTAAGGCTATTTTGATTACATTAGCTTAAAGAAACTAATAATTTCATTGAAATAATCTGTATTTTTCCTGAATACAAAGTGAGAAATAAGGATGTGAATTTGGAATAGAGCGCGATTCATTTTAATGCAAGAAACAGGCACCATATAACCAAAATATCTTTCAGCAGGAAAAGTTACCTAGTATAGAAGTAAATATGCCAAAAAATTGAGGTAGAAATGATATGCATATCTGTTAATTAAACATTGAAATTTTGAGAGTGGTTTAGCTGAACTTCAAGAGTCTTCCAAACTCTTAGACATTATTGTGGTATAATTCATAATTCGTTAAGCATTTTATTTCAAGAAAAAACTTATAAAATGTTACCTAGCAGTATGTTTATTCTTACAAATGTACTATCTCTTCATGTGCTCCTTTTAGAGCAGGGTTTTTCAAAATATATTATGAAAAAATTTGTAGTTTTCATGTAACAGAGGAGGAAATACTAAAACCAAACAAATGGTTAATGTAGAATGAATTGTATTATTTACAAAAAAAAAATCTTTGGAGGATGTGGATATTATCCCTTTCATTTTTTCATGTCTACTTTAGAAGTATTTTATATTTGCTTCAATGCAAAATATTTTTATATATACCCTCAAAATTCTCTCTCTAGAAATAGATAGGATAGAGTACCGGGTTTAATCAAGTTATAGTTAATGGCTAGTCTCTGAGATGTGACATTAAAAAACTTATCAATTATAAGGACAATAGTTAAGTCCTGAGAAATATTGTGGATCTTTATTTTAGATAACGTTAAAGTAGCATATGAAATATTCCACAGATAATTTGTCTTTAGGCATCATTGTTTCTTAGCAAAGTTTCTTAACAATCTCCATAGAGATAAATGACCACACAAAAAATCCCCAAACTCTGCTAATCTCTATCTACAGAGCTTCTCACCAAAGTTTGCTTTTCTCTGTATCTGTATATACTTTGCCCTGCATAGACCCTGCTTTCCTCATTTACATAGACAATAAACAAAAAATAAGAATCACTTTAATGATTATAAGAATGAAATTGGAAATGGAGTGGGTAAGTTTGAATCACTGGGACAAGAAGTCCTGCTTTGAATTAAGGATCAAATAAAATGAGATAGTAGATGAAGGTGGCTAGAGATATTACTGAGTGTACTTGGGTTATGGAAGATTCTTGCTGCAAAATTCCAATCACATTTTTTATTTGTATTCTTGAGATCCCATTCAGAAGTGTGGTCCAAAATACAGACCTCTGTATCTTGGCAACAAGATACCAGTGTGAATGGAGTAGTTAAGAAATCAACAGGTGAATGAAACAATTATGGAAATTCCATATAACATGTTTTTGTGATCCTTATGTGCTTCATATATTTTTCATATATATAGAACATCATAAAACTAACAAATTTTTTTCAGAGCTTCTCAGAACAAAGAACACATCCACATTTTACTCCTGGTGGATAAGAGCCATTTTAACTAGATTAAAGGAATTTTGTCTAAAAGAGAGGGATTTCTAAACTAAAAATCTAGGTAAATTGAGCATCACAAAATTGTGGCTGATAGGGGAATTATGAGTAACCATCCAGGTGAAAACACATTGCTTATACCATTAGAAGTAATTCAGAAGAACCTACTTCAAAAAAGAGTTAGCTCTAAAGATCTGCAAATAACATAAAAAAATCAATACTACAAATAATATCACTTTAAATAGATCCCCTTTGAAATTATAAAGCAACTTCCTGATAATTGCTTTTGGCATGCAGTACTTTTTCTTACCAAGAATGGAGGCTGAAAGCTTAGTTAAATCTTAGCTACATCTACATATGCATATCATCTGACTTTGTTTCTAAAAATTGTAACCATATTTGTAAGATGGGTGGAGAATCTAGCTGCTTCTCCCCAGATTGATGAACCTGTATACAATTTCTCTTTCCTTGTTCCATCCTTTCCCTGTTTCTTATGTGGTTGACTCTGGCCATTTGGGATTTAGGCAGGTTCTCTGTAGCAACTAATGCTCAAGAAACAAAATTCTTGCCTTTGACCCTGCCTGCCCCCCATTAATATTTTTTCTCCCTTCAGTCCTAAAGCAGTGTATGACAGTCCAGTGAGAGACAGAAGAGAATAAAAATCTAAACAGGGAATAGAAATAGACAACTTGCATTCAGACTTTTCCTTCCACAAGTCTCCTTTCTGGATGGCTCCTTCTGTTTGGGGAGATAAGATAGAATTATGAATTAGATCCTTCATTTTGGAAGGAAAATGGGAAAAAGCCAAAAGAGTTGAAGAACCTGTCAACAATTTCATCTAGGCCAGGAAGATTCCATTCTCACTGAGCAGGTGAACAGGAGAGAAAAATGAATAGATTTGTTAATTTGTTATACCCTAAAAGCCCCAATTGTTCAAGAAATATTTCCATAAATACTATAAAAGCACAAAGTATTAACAAACACATCTTTTGAGCTATTTGAATGAAAAATCTGTAAGTTCAAACATCTAATATGAAATTCCTTAGCTATTTTGAATAAAAAAATTTTGATTAGACAGAATCGAATTTGCTTAAATTGAGACATCTTCTGTGAGAATTTTATCAGGTTGCAATAGAAATGTCAAATAGCTTGAAGAGTGTACTGATGTAAATAGAATTATCAGTAATTAATTTTTGTGAACCAATCCCCTAGATTACCTATTTTAGTTTCATATTAAACACTTAAAATAAATGCTTGTGGAAATTTGCATTAATGATTTAACTAATGAATAAATAATTGAATAGGTAAATAAATGAATAAATTAAAGAAAATTCACCTGAATTTTGAAAAAGACACCTGAATAAATTTACTAGGCAGTGTCTATTTTATTCATACTAAAGTAAAAAACATAATGTGATCTTAACTTTTTAGGAACTGAGCTGAAGGAAGCCATTTGTGTGATAAAACATTTCTAAATTCACAGATTCATGAAAATTATATTTCAATCTATTCAGGTATTTAATGCAGCTAATTAAATACTGTGAACTCCTGTTCATCTTTCTGAGGATAACAGGAATTTGTGCTGCAGTAAAAGCAGAAGGGAAAAACCTTTCTTTAATCAACTCCCATGCTGGCTGAGCAGAGAAATAGGAGCTACAAGAAGGAACTCTTACCAGAATTCAGAGTTAAGTTCTCTCAAGAGAGAACACTGGGTGTTGTGGAAAAGGACAGATCATTGTTTGCATTCACCACTGGCTCCCCTGCTTGTTACTGGAAATGTGGCAGGGAATGCCTGCAAGGGAATCAATGTGTGAAAGTTTGTTTCAAAAGGTTACTAACAGGAAATAAGTGAAAAACTTGGAAGCAGAGATGCTGCTTCCATATTTAGCTCTTCTCTTAAGAAACTATTAAAAAGTAAGTGATAGGTTACCTTAGATTAGATAGAGGGAAGTGATGGGAGGAGAGGAGAGGGAATGTGAGGATAGGAAAGATAGTAGAATGAAACAGACATTATGTGTGTGTGTGTGTGTGTGTGTGTGTGTGTGTATCTACATAAGCAACATGTACACTCAGAAAAATGAGAAATTATATCCCATCTATGTATAATATATCAAAGTACAAATATGCATTCTGCTGTCATGTATAACTAATTAAAACAAATTTTAAAAATTTTTAAAAATCTAAGTGATAGGATTAAACAAATGGTATTTCTTGGGAAAGAAAATGAAGGAACACTATTTTTTTCTGACTGGATATTTACTATCATTTTTGAAAATGGAAATATTATTACTAGAATTAAATGACAGAGTATGTTAAATAAAGTGTATTTTAATAATATATTATATGAATATTTATTGAAGATATTATCAGGAGAAATATTTTATAAGCATTGATTTAATCAACACTGCTTTTGTCCCCAAGCTTTAGAAATTATCCTAAGACTGATTAACTAATTTTAATGTATTTTTTTCAAAATCCAGTGAATATGGTGCTTTTAGTTACATTTTAAAATGAGTGACTATTGATTTCACCCTGTCTATTCTCTATCTGACTGCTTTTGGGTTCATGTAATTTTTAGGTCTAAAAATCTTGACATCTGAAGTTTTTAAAATTTGTGATTTGATATTTGAAGAAATATGTATGTATATAAAGCACACATAACATCAACTAACCAAACACCGGTTTTAAAGAAAACTGTCAGATGGCAAGGTGAGTGGGCATAAGAGAAAATAAATTCATGCATAAATGCAGGCTCCAGGAGACACCAGTCTTTTCACACAATGGATAGTGTGCTGAATATACACTGGGAGCCCTGGTACTCACTCAGGCTTGCCTATTATTAGGTGAGGATGGCAGGTGTGTGACAGGTTCAGCCTGATCACAAGGACTAAATTTAAATATAAAGGCATATTTCAATTCTTCTGAGAGACACAGTGTGGCAGCTGGAGAGCAGAGCGTGAGCAACACGGGTGAAGAAGATGCTGAGATTAAAGTTACTCCTGGCAATTAATCACACATGTCAAGGAGTAGTCAAGAGGATCTGTTGCATTTGACAAAATAAGGGACTCCACATGGCCCTGAAGAACAGGGCCTCCAAGTCCTCCTGTACTGTCAAATGTGTGTGTTCTAATCAGAGTGGCACTGGGATAAGAAACTGAAAGGTAAATAGAAAGTTGATAGTTTAATTCTTGATATTCTACAATTATATTGTTCATTTTGCTACATTTGTAAAAGCAACAAAAGAGCAATATACAAAATAAAAGAGCAATATACATTCTTTATTTTTATATATAATTACAAAATGTGCATTTTTATTCCCATTGATGTTCTGAGTTCTTTTATTCCAGAGATAGTGCAGACACATGGTACCTTCTGGTTTGGTTGGCTCTTATTCCTTTTAAACTCATTCCTAAGCTCCATTTTTTCCCCTACAATGTTAAAGCCTGAAACTTCATGCACTCTCAACACTAGGATGTAGTATGTTTGTAAGTTTATCAGATTTGTTTGTGAATTGTCTTTCCATTCTTGCCCAAGTTCTGGTCCTCAGGTTTTACTCAGAGAATTTTTCTGCCATAAAATTGTCAGTTATTTTCTAAGTAGACCCATTCTATAACACTCCCTGATTTAGGGAAAGATTTAATATCTGCACAAGACAGTCACATTTTGATATTTGAAATGTGGTGAAAGAATATATTTTTGTTTGAATGTATTGCATAAAACCAAAACTATATCGTTAAAGAAAATCTACATTATCAACCAGTGTTTTATTTTAAATACAATGATACATTTAAAATATTTTGTGTATATAGTACGCTTAGAGAGAGTGCTTCATCATATTCACTGTTGGTCTCCAGGTAATAATCATGTTTGGTGTTGTTTTCAAATAACAAGATGTCCACTTCCGTGCTCAATTTCAAACATGAAACAACGTCAATGGGAATGTGTGCGGCATCAAAGATGCTCCTGAATCTGTCACAGTCTCTTTCCCTAGCTTAATATGCTGTGAATTCTCTTCATCTGCTCCATGGCAACATTCTGCTTCAGACCCATCAGATGACTTGCTGCCCAGAGAAACTTGTACATTTCCATGAATTTTTCCCTTTTTATATATGATTTCTTCTGCCTGAAATTTTCATTTCTTTCTTGTCTGATTGATAAATTCCTATTACTTTTTTAGGATGCTTCAAACTTTTTGTTAGTGAAGACTTAACCTCACCAAAGCAATGAGTCACCTGTCCTGGATATGGCCTTAGCACAACCTGGATGTATATGATAGCTGTCAGTTATGCTATAGTTGGTCTTCAGTTTTCTTGGTTCCCTGATAAATTGTACAATTTCCCAGACTAGAGCTTCTGTGAAAAATTTTTCCCTCTATTTGTGCTGGGGATTGAAGCTAAAGCCTCCTACAGGTCAGGGAAGAGCTTTTACCACTGAGCTACTCCTCCAGCCCCATGGATTGTATTTTGTTCCTTATTTTATCTGATCTTTAGTACAATGCTGAGTCCTTAGTGGATCCTCATCAAGATTTATTCCAGGAATGTAAGAAAGAATGTGAGTGCAAAATGGGAGCTTTAACTTTAGATTATTAGGAAATAGTATGTTTAGATTTTTGAATAAAATCTCTGCCATAAAATTGTTGAATAAAATCTAAAACATTTAAAATAATATTTGAATTTTAAATATAATTATTTTGCCTTCTTACTATGATTTTTCACTTATTTCTTACTCCTGACAATCTTCCCCACATAAGATCATAGACTAACATCCCTGACTTCCTAAAAAAATGTCTAATTTCAAGCAGACATTATAACTGTTTGTTTTGTTTTGTTTTATGTGGAGTTAATTTCTCAAGAGGGAAAAACTGTATAATGCAAGTTTGGACCTCAACTACTTAATCTTCTTCCTACTTATATCCTTAGAACTTGTCTTATATTAATGGAAGAAAAGTCTAAAAAAGAAGCTATGCCTACCAGAAAAGATGGATAAAAGCTTTGAAAAGAAATGATTGTAAAGAGGCTTTTTTAAAACTTCTGTTTTCACCTCAGTAATTTTTTTCCAGTAAAATATATTAAGTGATGAAATTAAGAAAAAAGAAAACACATGGTTGGGGGTACACCTTGGATATACCTAGAGCAATTCTCATTCAGCTCATCACAGTCCATGGAAGACAATAAATATTTATTTATGAAATAATAAATTTGACAAATATAGTGTATGTCAGACATTAAAAAGCACTGTGGATGTGGGATATCCAGCTATGACTCCTGCATTCACAAACTCTCAAGGTAGTATCATGGTAAAAGAATATTTAAATCCTATGAACATAGATTTAAAAAACATTCAATTATACCTAAAGGAATATGAAATAACATTCAGAAATTTTTTGATCATCTATTCATGGCTATTCCAAATATTGTACACACATGTCATTTATACAGCCCTGCTGTTCTATTATAGGGTTATTGTTTCTGAAACATTTCTTATGCTTTTATATATAGTAAAATAGGACAAATTATTGTAGTACAATATATAATTTTATTGAGTGCTGTTTACAGTCATCCAATAATTGCAGTAACTTAGTCTTTGAGTTTATTTTGAAGTGGTGTTTATACCACTGTAACCACTCTATCTGCCATTTGCTTTTTCCTTATGTTAACAGTTTTGAATCATAGCCTGACTAAAAGAAAGCAAGTGATAGTTATTAAATTGTTGCTAAGAAATAAAAGATGTATCAAATGAGATATATTAAAACAAAAGTCACATGTCAGAAATCATATCAAAAAATGCTAGAGGAAACATATGGCACAGGTTATCATACAATTTAAGATTGGTGCATAGACTTCATAATAGGAAATATACCAGGGACTTTGGGGCAAATTGGAAGTATGGCCAAAAAATGATATAAAATTTCATTGAAAGAAAATATAACCAGCAATTGGAAGTTTCTGTGTTGTGAATATCTGCACTATGTTGAAAATTCCGTTAGTGATCATGCCATGAGGATCTTATAAAGAACAATTAACAAGACCATGTCCACTGAAGTATTGCCTCCATCCAGTGGGTGTATGTCAGTTTGATGCCCTAATATTTCTTCTATATGGACAGGAAAAAACATAATAAGAAGTAAAATTGAAGTGTAATTAGAATAATAAATTGAATTTCAATAGGTGATCAATGAAAAGAATAGAGAATGAGTCAGAAGAAATGAACTAAACATGCATTCCCCATTCTAGGTCTTCAAAAATGTTACAAGACGAGGCCATGAACAGGACAGGAGCTGAAGATAGGAATGGAAATTAAAAATTAAAATTAAAACATTTGCAGCAAGTAATGTTGCATTTTGGTGTGATTGAAGCATATGAGTTATTTTAAATAATTGATATTACATGGAAATATAATTAATAAAATGAAATGAAAACAAAGAAAGAAAAGTGGACACCATATACTTTAAGTGATATTAGATTTTTTAAAAAATAATTCCTATTTTCTAAACTAAAAATTAAGAAGGTAAAAAAATACTGTAAACAGCCATGATAATTTTCTGAACTGTAATCATGTTATTGTCCAGAGAGACCTCAACATCCTTATTCTTATTGAACAATCAAAATTTCCTACCTCTACCTCACCTCTTAGTCTACAAGAAAGCAGAAGAAATCATTTTAAAAGTTCCTAAGAGTTCATTTATTCTGATATGAAAGAGTAGCTTGCAGAAAACTAAGGCTAGATAAAACAAAATAGAATCCTCAGTTTCTAGAGTTGTTAGCCAGGATCTAAGGAAACCTACAAGAAGGTGGGATGATGTTTTGCAAAAATGGTCTAACCTCAATGCATTTGCTGATTCTTAGGGAAGACAGAAAGGCTGTGAGTTCAGACATAGCTATTACTAAGCAGCAAGAAAGCCTGCAGAGCTTTCAGCTGTTTCTTAAGTCTGGGGAGAAAAAAATAGATCTTAGATCTGCAAAAGTAGCCAAAACTTTACAGGCAAAATATTCAGAATAATTGAGGCATGGAGAAGTAAGACAAAATCTTGCAAATTTCCTTTAATAGCATTTGGTGAAATCTTAAACTATACAGAAAAAAATATCAAAGGGCCTCAACAGAAATTTGATCAAAATTTCATACAATTTTTGACAATCTTATAATGTAAAGAATTAAAATTAAACACAAAATAGATTACTTGTCAAGGAGAAGGGCATTTGAGAAAGACATCATGAGTTAGCAACTGACCAGATTAAGGTAATCGGTCCCCCTCTAACTTTTCAACATAAGGAAAAATGAATTCCAAGTATAGCAAGATAAAATTATTTAGAGATCCTACAATTATTAATGCAAAATATCTCATGGCCAATCTAAAATACCCAACATATTGAGAACAATACCAAGAGAAACAAATGGCAATAAAACATGACCCAAGGAAGAGCCATATGTTGTAGTTACTAGTGGTATATTGTAAATTATGATTTAGGTTTAAGAAAATAGATGATATAATGGAGAAGATCACCAGAGAACTGGAACCGATAAGAAGAATGTAAATTCTACAATTTGAAAACCCATAACAAATTAAGAATCAAACAGATGAGTTTAACAGTAAATTGAATGCAGTAAAAGAGAAGATTAGGGACTGAAAGTGAGGGATTTGGAAAGTATGTAGGGCTAGAGGTGTAGCTCAATGGTTGAACCCTTGCCTAGCATTTCTAAAGCCCTAGGTTAGAGCCAGAAAAACAGAACAAACAATAACCTTAATTATGGGGAGTGAAAGTGCAGAATATAAAGAAATAAGAGACGGAGTGAAAGTAGAGGTGTAACATACTTGCAATTTGAGTTCAAGAAATAAGAAATAGGCTAAAACAAAATAAAATTTATGAATGACCAAGAATTCTCCAAGATCAAGGACATAAACCCATAAACAGTACTGCAAAATACAAACAAGATAATTTACCAAGAAAGAAGCACCAGGGTCTGATCCTTTCATTAATATCATAAGGGTATTCTATCTGAGTAAAGTGAAAAATGTTGAAATCACTGGTAGAATAGGCACATGTCAAGGAAGATGGGAAAATGATGTAAAGAAAGCCTGGAAAGCTTGATCTTAGAAACAGTCAGAAAGCAGGTAAAGTAGTAGCAGTGTTTGTAAACTCTTGAGAAATGTTCCTGAAGGTGTTGAAAGAGAATCCTCTTGGGAACTCGCTCTGCCCAGAGTGAGGAGAGGGTCATTGCCTTCTCAGGAAAGGAAGAGGGGTGACAGGGAGAAACAAGGACTTTCTCCAGGTCTCCCATTGCAAATGGAATCCCTTGGGCTTCACTTGGATTATATAAAATGAGAAAGTTGGTGGAGATAAATAGTTATAGGCATTTATAAGTTTATGGTTGTCATTTTTTTTGTTTCTCTCTAAAGTGCTATGAGACAAGGCAGATATTAAGAATCTCCAAAATGTGGTATATATACTCAATGGAATATTATTCAGCCTTAAAGAAGAATGAAATAATGGTATTTGCAGGTAAATGGATGGAGTTGGAGCTTATCATGCTAGGTGAAATAACCCAATTCCATAAAACCAAAAGCCAAATGTTTTCTGTGTGTGCAGATGCTGATCCATAATTTGGGGAACCGGGGGTGCTAAGAAAGAATGCAGGAACTTTGGATTCTGCAGAGGGGAATGAGGGGAGAGGAGGGGGTTGGGGAGTGGGAGGGATGGGAGAATGAGATGGACATTATTACCCTATTTACATGTATGATTGTATGAACCACATGACTCTGCATCATTTACAGCCAGAGAAATGAGAAGTTGTCTTCCATTTGTGTACAATGAGTTGAAATGCATTCCGCTGTCATGTATAACTAATTAAAGCAAATTTAAATTTTTTTTTAAATTCTCCTTTTTAACCAAAGTTGATCTTGAGAAAAATTAAATATGCTGTATGGGCTGCATCTATCAATAACTTTCTCGAGAAGGAGGAATGTTTTAAACTTAAAAAATGAAGTGTTTAAATGTTGGTATTATTAAATAATTATTGTTTATAACTTTAATGGTGATGAGGTAATGTGTCTTAGAATAGTTTTATTTGAGAGAAAAATACTAAAATATTGCTTAATATGATACTTAGTTTTGTTATCAAAGTTGTATAGCCATTATAATGGCAATGTTCTACATCTTCTACTGATTCTGAAATAGATATGTTCAACTGTCAGAATTCATCAAACTGAAAATTAAACATATTTCCATTTTAGTGGCTAGAATTATATCTTAAGAAAAAATACAAAAAATGGAAAAAGAAGGCCAATGGAACAAAGTTTGTTTTAGCCACATCAGAGCTTATATACTCAACAGCTGTGGCTGAGCATATTTTCCTATAGATGAGGATGGAAAATCTGGCCAAAGCTCCATATACAGAAACTTAAAGGTCCTTTGTAAAATATAAAGCATTTATTTCTCTTGCACAAGTCACTGGGAGGTTCTATGCAGGTGAGTGCATAATCTAATTTATGATTTACAGACTCATTTCAGCTGGCAATATCAAGACTAAATTGTAGCAGGAACAAGAGCTGTGTGTTAAAAAGATTTTTATTGAGCTAATATGAGAAATTATAAAGGTCCAGAAAATGAGAGAAATTCTTTGTATATAGACATGTTAGCATTTGGTGGTGGTCTTGGTTTGCAGAGCTGGTGGTGGGCCAGGTAAAATAGAAAGTTATTAAGAATGATTTGCAGATTTGTAGTTGGTTGATTTCCGTATGATTATGGTCCTTTCATTTCCTCTTTACTGAGACCAAAATTATTGAAATGACTTTCAGATAAAACAGAGTCTGATTTAAATATAAGAAATTGAGGCCCTTATATATAAATAAGACAAATTTACAGTTGCATAAACCAATTGAGACTTTAAAATCTGAGCTGGAGATACACCCTTGGAAATTGACAGGTATAGGTGTAATACAAAACCTTGAAGAAATGTCAGCTGACTATCGAGATAAAGTGTCCAGGGTTTAGCTCCAAGATTCAACCTACCATTTAGTGCATGGAAAAAAAGCTTGAGAAGGATCACTGAAGAAGTACAAGAAAACAAAACAACAACAGCAAAAGCCCACAGGCATTTTCTTAGAAAATGTAAGCAAAGTGCTCCAAGAAGAAGGAAGTAGGCAAAATGGAAAAAAATTCTGGTAGGACACTTAAAAACTAAAAATCATTGTAATTGGTTAAGTTCTTTGATAAATGTATTTTTAAATGGTGTCTTTGTGGTAAAGCCAGATGTAAGATTTCATTCCTCAGTATTCCATATCTGACAAATGCAAGATTAGAGAACTGGAGGGCACTTTTGATCCAAACTACTCAAATGTTTAAAAACCTATTTCAATGCATTCCTGAGCTGCACAAAAGTAAGAAATATGCTATGATTAAACATGAGATTAGAGCAGTAGCCTAAATAGATAAATGAGCACCAGAGCCAGAAGATTTTGGTCAAAATTTAGAAACTTGAAGTTCTGCTTAACAAACTTTATTATATATGAGGCCCCAAAGGACAGAAGATAAACTTAGGGCTTTCCCAGGATGCAGAATTCAGTTGAAGACTCTGCATAAAGCAGAACCCTAACAGCTTTATCTTTGGGTTCTGTACCCCATTGTGCAGAAAGGGGCTCACTAGAAAATTTGCAAATCCTGACCTCGATAATGTATGGAGAGAAAATTTCCCTTTGCACATTTATAATCACAAGATGGATTTCACATGTGATGAAAACCTATGATGACAATATCATTCAGAATTCTCCAAGTAATGAATATAATTTAACATATTGCAAATTAAATAGGATCACGTTATTATCTTGATAAATGATGGAAAATGTGCAATAAAATCCAAAATTCATTCTTTATAAAACTTTTGAGAAATCTTTTTTTAATGTGTAAAATTTTGTAGGGAGAAAATTATAAAACTTGCCTTTAAAACAATCTGAAGCGTTAGAAATAAAATTATGAAGGATTAGAAGATTTTATATTGTTATAAAGATTGACTGGGATTCTAGTAAAATTCTTAATAAACTGTGTTTCATTTGGTTTTATATTTTACATTGTGTCTAAAATTTCCATCAATGAGCAAATGACCAGAAATAAATAAAGGCTTTTTTCAAAAAGAACAAGTGAAGAGATTGGTACTTCCAGACACTAAGACCAGCGTCACTGTGACAGAAACACAGTAAAATACATGAAGGCAAAGAGAATGAAGAGAGAATCTGCATATAGACACCCAGGATAGAAGAGATGTCCATGTTTATATGGACATTCAATCTAAAGTAGAACAAGATGGCAGAGTGATATTGAAACAAAAGATTTCTTCAAGATTCTCAATTTGATAGTAACAATAACAAAGTTGTTATAACAGTTGGTTTGGGTAAAGGAAATATGAGAAATTATTTTTTCTTTGCATTTAAAAATCCTGGGTAAAACATAAAAACAAGCATGACAACAAGATTATTAAAATTCTGAGTATAAAAGAAGTAGAGATGTGTAAATAACTATTATATTAAATTTTGACTATGAAAAAAGAGGAGAATGAAAACACTAGCTTGAAATTACTTTTAATGCTGGAATATAGAGCATCTTCATAGGCTGATAGAAATGTTGGAGGGACGAATGAAACTTTGATGATGGAAGAAGGTAACTTTTAGATCAATTATCTAAAAGTTTGTCTTCACAGGGAACTTTTATTCCTCTAAAATGCAATAGAAATCAAGCTTAGTTAAAATACAAACACTGTGATCAAGAGCTAGAATAGCACCAGGTTGTTGTCCAATCTTTCTTATGTTGCAGAAAACAAGAAATTAGCAGGGGGGAAAAAGCCAGGATATTTCTGTAATGATTTGTTTTTACATGGAAAAATATAAGGCAGACATCAATGCAAAATACATGAATATAAATATCATAGAATCAAAGGAGGCAATTTGATACAATTTTTTTTATTCTGTATTCATGAGAAAATTTCTCATTCTTAAAAGAAGGCAGAGTAAATATTTGAATTTCTTACTGATAAAAAGTGTTATAAATCTACTACACTATTGAAGAATTTATAAATGCATGAGGATGGGGTAAGACAAAGTTTTTCTAATTCTTTGTTATATTGATTTCTTTGTGCTGTTTTAGCCAACTGTAAAATTTTTATTCTAACTAAAGAATCAAAGCTAAATTTTTAAAATTCTAATTTATGTTACTTAAAAATCTCTAAGGACAGGTTAGAAAAAATAATGAAACTTGGTATTAGAAATGCTCACCAAAATCTGGTCCATCTGTGTTTCTGAGCATGTGATATGGGCATATGCTCTTCCCTAAACCCTGAGTTAAAAAGCTTGGTTGTGTTGGCTGACCGGTTTTAAGGAGGTACATAGAAGTCATCTTCTGAAGCAAGCCAAATATCCATTTTCTTGCCTGACTCTTCTTTTGCTGCAGTGACTATAAAAGCCTGTGTTGATGAAGAGGGGCTATAAATTCAGTGTAAAAATAAATCTTCATTGGGTTATGCCTGTGAAATTTTGAATTATTAACACAGCATAACCTGCACCCTCTTGAATGAATTAAGAAGCTGAAGTAGAAGGTTGAATAGAAGACTTAAACCCTAAGAGAGGCAAAAAAAAAAAAAAAAAAAGTAAGAGAAAATCTAAGTCTTTACTGTCTAGAAGAACCATATTTGAATGTTACCCACTCCGTTCTATCTGTGATTAATACTTTAACAAAAATTCTCTTTTTTTTTCTATTTCAAACACTTTGGTTGCACTGAAGACAGAAAAGTTGGAGTCTAAGATTTGACCCATAAAATTATAAATTATATTATAGCTAAAAACAAGACTTTTAATATGCATATTATTATAAAAAAGAAGGAAATTTTTAACATTTAATTAATGATTTGAACTGATGTTATGTTATATAATTCATAGTGACCAGCAAAAGGTAAATTAAAAGCTAGTACATATTCTTAAAATAGTTTTAGAAAATATAGGCTGCCATTGTTCTGTGTTTATGTGTTATCATGGCCATTTTATTTTGGATTTCTATTTTACACATACTTTCCAAGAGAAAATATTATTTCTCACTGAATTCCAGGCATGTCTTTTAAGGTCTCATATATTGCCTTTTGTGTCAGTCCTTATTGACTTTTAATAAAGACATACAACGATGCTGTTTTTATTCCAGAAGCCAAGTTGCAGAAAACAAAACACTGGCTAGAACCACTAGTTTATAAAATCAAACAGGAAAATAAAACTCTAAAATTCAGGTTTTACTGCTTTGTCCTGACTTTGGCTTCCTTGTGGGAATTTATTGAAGCAGCCTTTTAAACTTCATGAAAAAAGCACCATACCAGTTAAAGATAGTTCAGGGAAGGAGAGGTTTTGCTATGTTTAAATTCCATTAGTGCGTTGTGGGTTTTCACTTCCTAAGTGGACCTTTTAACTTCTGAAGTAAATCCTTTGAGGTCTAAGCTTATTTGCTCTCAGCAAAAATATGGTTTCAGTGACTAAGAAAAAAATATTTTTAAAACAAAAGTAATGTTTAATTTGCCCCTTTTAAAGTTGCAGTATTTCCCTATCATGAATAAACAGCTACTAAACATTTGAAAATTAAATTTTATGTTATGATGATTGGGTTTTAAGTTTTCAGTGAGATATTATGCAGCTAAACTGAGCATTTAATTTTTTTCTTCATTTCACTTAAAGGAGGAACCACTAAATAATAAAACAAATAGCTCATTACAGCAATATAAATAAAAGGAAAATATTATAAGCCTTTTCAAACCTCACATTACAATTCTTTCCAAATTTTGATTTTTAGATTTTAAGATAGGATAGATTAAATTCTAAAGTCTCATACAAAGCAAAGTTTGTCTGGCCTACATAGGGTCATTGATAAATACACACTAGTTAAATTCATGATTACATGAGATAGAAGATAACACAATTGATGGATGATGCACATTCAACTTTTGCATAATCAGTACATTTTCTAAGGATCATATCATTCTGATTTATTAATTTGCTCTGAAGTTCCTGCTTAGATGTAAACCATTGATTGATCACACCAAGTATCTTTATTCTTTGTGAAAACTCACACACACACACACACAAATGTCGTCAAAATATATTAAAACCTGCAAGGTCACAGACAAGAGAGGAAATAGTGGAGAGAGGCAAGATTCTTCACTTAGTTGATTTGTAACAAAATACCTGCAGGGGGCATGTTTTCACAGCATGTTGGGAACTTAAATTATTGAAGAAGGGAGAGGTAAAACGGGGAGCTGAAAACAGAAGAAAGTGAGTTTGCATTTGGACTTGCTGATCTTAGGTCACTTCCTTACAAACAACACAACCTCTGACACTGGTTTTCTTTTTAGAAAAACTCAATACTTGAACTACAAGCACAGAAGAGGATAGGGTCAGACCTGGGGATATATACGGGATTCAGTGGCCAGTAGAACCCATTTCCCTCTCCCCTCTCTCTGAGGACAGTGCTTCCATGGGGGTATTCATCCAGGCAGCAAGAAATTATAGGACAAAACTAAGGAAAGACAGACTCATTGCAGTTCCCTCCACAGTAAAGTCCTCCAATCAAAAAGTTCTTCACAAAGGACTTCCAATCAGCTTCAAGTGTCTTGCTTTTAAATATAATGGGACTGAGAAAGCTTTCTGTACATTTGAGGGAGTCCACCAACAGAAAAGAAAAAATAACTAAAACTAACAAGAAAATAGAAAATTGAGAAAGGGATACCAATTATATGACATAACATCATTCCAAATCATTAATTAAATGTTAAAAATTTCCTTCTTTTCTACAATAATATACATATTGAAAGTCTTATTTTAGCTATATTCTAATTTCTAATTGTATGGGTCAAATCCTAGAAAATTGAGAAAGGGATGGAACTTTATTTAACAAAATAAAGTTAAAACAAGACTAGTGATCATATAAACAAATGAGAGGATACTATATGTTTCCAATAAGTGCTCTCCTCAGAGAATAATGAAGAAAAAAGAGAAGTTTTGCATAAAATAAAGCCATTTAAGTAACGGGTTGGATAGTAAAGTTGGTAAAATTTTTCATCCTGAGCTCAAGTTTGAAAAAGCATCCTGCATTTTTTTTCTTCCTCTTAATCTTTTCCTGTAATTCACCCCTTCACTTCAGTGCTTTATTTTTAAAATTTTCATCATAATCTCTTGTCTGACACATTCTTAGAATTCTAAGAGTTACACTTCTAAAAATTGAAGTTTATTAAGTAAGCCTTTTTTATTGTGTGGAACTCAAGCCCTCTCTCTTTCAGTTTGTAAACTCTTTTCATATGCAAGTCTCTGTAGGAGGGCTGGTTGTCCAGGGTGGCTTGGGAGGGAGGCTGCTGCCAAACACAGATGATCTACACCCAGGAATTTAAATAGAAATGTAAGACTTATTTTTAATCTCCAAATTGCTAGTGGGGAAGAAAAAGATAATATTATGAGAGATAAGTGAGTGATTTTAATATTAGGAGAATAGCATAAACATCTATAAAAGTCTGTTTACAATATCTCTAGAGATACTGTCTGGAACCCAGTACCATTTTACTGTTACACTTTCTTTCAGGAATGGGAATATTAATAACAATATAGTCTCTGTGGTTTCCTCTTATGAATTGTGCCACATAAATTTTTCCTATAAAAGTTCTGTCTTGTTTTTAGCTAAGTCAGTTAGTTTCCTGATTGCTTTTGGAGTTATGCTTAGAAATGTCACTCCTAACCCCAAATCTAAGAATATCAACTGGCATTTATTTACATTTCTATAATTTTAGGTTTTGCATCGTTATTTATTTGGCCATATAATAGGGTGCTCCAGCTTAACTGTTTTTCCTACTTAGGAAAAACACAATGCTTTATATTAATGCATTGATCCTCATTTTTAAGTATATGCTGCATACTAACATTGTTACTAATAATAAGCAATATTTTTGAAAAGTAATGGAACTTGAGACAACTTTGACAAAAAGGCATTACATGCTATTTTTTGCCTAAGATACTTTCACTTAGGAGATGAAATTCTAAGGTCACAGTGCTTAAAATAAACTCTTTCTACTGGATTAAATATAACTTTTAATTGTAGTGCCATTCATACAATATCTCTAATCAGAGCCCTATCTCAGATTTATACAAATGGGCTCTAAGCATGCAGCTTTAACCTCCACTGATTTCAAGGACTCTGTCATTATCCCATTTTCCGGGGTGAGGTGATTTCTAATTACTGCGCATCCTGATGTTTAATTTTATTTGATAAGCCTGAAACTAATACATGAATGGCCCTGTTTATTTTCGAGGGTAACATAATTTGAATAGAATGGCAGGGGAAAAAATATACTAAAGTGACAAAGGTGAATTATACAACAAAATATATATTTGACTGAAGTTTACTGATGAACTTTTTACCTGCAAAAAAAAAAAAAAAAAAAAACCCACAAAACCCAAAGCCTCTTTTCCCTTTTCAAAACATAAAAAAGTAAAATAAACCAAAATAAACATGACAACCTTTTTTTCGATTGGTTTACATGTCTTTATAAAATTCACTAAAAATGGACAAATTTATTGCTTAAAATGTATTAGCATTGGGTGAACAGATGTTAAGTATGAGATATTTATATTTTTTTATTTTACCTAATTTTATTTTTTGAAAGAGGCATTTTTAATAAAAATTATATAAAGCATGCAGAATCAAACTGAAGCACAGCTTTTATAATACCTCTTTTTTAAAAAATTATTCTTTGCTATTTCCCTGTTCTGAATTAAAAAGAAAAAAAAAAGATCTGCTGACATGTAACAAATTTTAAATTTGGTTGGTATTGTAACTGTTCGGCTTTACCAGTGGGCTAGCAAAGGGTTAACAAAACACCTCTCTACTTTGTGCTGTGTATATTTGTGGAACAGAGATAGGCTCTTACTATAGAAGGAGTCAGGCTGCTTCAAGAAATGTACATTATAGTCAAGCATGCCTTGATATTCCCTTGCTGTTCACTCTTTTGAGTGCAAAAAGTGGTTTTTGCTGACTCCATTTTGCTGCTCATGAAAAGTTGAAAAATCAATAGCTGCAGGTTGATGAAACCTAAATCCATTTGATTCCTTTTCACCATTGCCATTATGCAGACAGTCAAGTGTGATGTATTTAGTTCATGCAGTACTTATTACTCTCAAGCACAGCTTCTCATCAGGGAAAAATTAGTCCAGATGAGAAGTAATCAAGAAATTCTGGAGAGGTTACAAAGATCTTTCTTCTAACTGCTTTCTTCCTCCCTCTGTCTTCAGCTCGCTCAGTCCTCTGAAACCGAGAAAAGTCATCATCTCTACCACAAAACTTCAGAGAGATCTGGAGAATTATTTTAAGTTGATATTTTTTACACTATTTTTATTTAAATAGCAGGCATAATGATAATGAATAGTAGCTGTATAAATGCCAAATTGAGAAGTTTTTTCCTTACTAGAGCTATCAAAGCCATCATTTTGGCAGATTGAAACAATAACAACAAAAAATCAAATTAAAAAAAAAAAGCCCTGCTTGAACTGATTTGGATATTTTCGTTTTTACTGAATTAGATATTCAACAGATAGACTGATAATGTAAAGTGATTGTATCATCCAAAGATTAAGGGAATGCATTTAGCAACCAACTACCCTGATCCAAATTCTGTTTCTGTTAAATTTTGTTTGATTAGACACATTATCTTTTCTCTCTAATCAGATATTTTGCATTCTGTATTACAAAGTCATGGTAACACTAACCTCAAATTTTTGGTGAGAGAATAAAATGGGTAATCAATATGAAACATTTAGCACATAAACATTTAGTGTGGATTAGTTACTAATGTCAATTCCTTGCATGTCAATGATTAAATTTGAATATGCAAAAATTCTGATATTTTAGCCATATTTTAAGGTATCTGAATTGAATACTTTAGATATTTTTAATTGATAAAACCTCCTATACTACATTGTTGTTATGCAGGCATTGAATAAACAAGCGATCATCTGGTACATCCTTCTTTGTTAGTTATCTAAAATCCTAAGATGGCAGAGGATATAAGTGACTTGCCTCAAATCATCTAAACATCTACATTAGTTGCAGAACTAAGATTAAAATTCGGGTCTACTGATTTCCTGATTTTTCACAAGCATCTTGGCTTCTTTTGATTTGTTTTGTAGTGGGAATTGAATCTTAGGGTGCTCTACCATTGAACCACATCACCAGCCCTTTTTATTTTTAATTTTAAGAAGGGGTTTCACTGAATTGCTTAGGATCTTGCTAAGTTGCTGAGGTTGGTCTTGAACTTGTGATCCTGCTGGCTCAGTCACCCAAGTTACTAGAATTAATGTGTGCACCACCTATATTGCTTTATAGACATGGGTGGAAAAACTAGAATTCCAGGTGAGAATGTGGTTTCAGGAATATCCCTAAAGATTATTCTTAACTAACAATGATACAAGTGTCTGAGTACTGAAGATGTATTAGCAGTAGTTAGAAATTATTGTCTCCCTGACCAACTGCATAAGAGCCATTGTGGTAGAAAGATGGTACTGAAAGTGCCCCACCTCTATCAGAAGAGATAATCAAATAAATGAGTGAATTGAGGAAGATATTAATCTGCCCTCAGAGACTTTAAGACATTGGATATGTGGTCTCTCCATGTTGATTTCAACTGTGCTGGTTTTGCATAAAAAAGGAAGATGTAACTACCATAATATTAGCCAAATATTAGATCAAATTACATTTGCAGTTATTTAATGAGCTATTTTTATTTAAAGATATCATGCAAGACAACCTTGAAAACTTAGTATGCTTCCACTTATTTGATAAGTGCATAATTTTAGAGGATCAAAATTTTGGAAAAAGAGAAGCAAGAGACACCAAGTATCCAGCCTCAAAGCCAAGTTAATTTTTCTGTGTTCAAGAATAATGTTCAGGGGCTGGGGATGTGGCTCAAGTGGTAGCGCGTGCGTGCGGCCCGGGTTCGATCCTCAGCACCACATACAAAGATGTTGTGTCCGCCGAGAACTAAAAAATAAATAAATATTAAAAATTCTCTCTCTCTCTCTCTCTCTCTCTCTCTCTCTCTCTCTCTCTCTCTCTCTCTCTCTCCCCCTCTCTCACTCTCTCTTTAAAAAAAAAAAAAAAAAAAAAAAGAATAATGTTCAGTACCTCGATTATCCTATCATTCTGTGCCATATCACACTGGCTATATTTTAATTACATCATGAAAATTAAATATAGTGAACAGGAAATGGTATATATTTAATATGCTCCACTAAGACATATGGAGAAATAAACTCTACAGATGGGAAATAAACTCTAAAAAGATTAATGAATATACTGAAAAAGTGTTTTTAGGTGGTTGGTACAAATTGGTGCAGGGTAGATGGAGCTATGTCTTGAGTGTGAAATATCATAAGCTTGTCTCTTGGTACTTCTATGCTAGTGATAGCTATGAAAGAGCAATTGTTGAGACCACAGTTTAAGAAGAGCAGGAAAATAGAAAGGTCGGAACTTTATGGGATTACAAAAGGATCAATCCACCTGGGATTTAGCTGACCCAGATGGAGAAAAATTTAGAATATGGGGGTAGAAGATGAAAATGAACATAACAATAGCAAAGATTATAGTATTTTTTAGTCACCATTACATATAGTCTATTATGTAGAGGCAATTGACCTGAAAATTCAGCCACAGAAAAAATAAAATGGTAGAAAGGGTGGACAGCATCAGATGTCTCAGGTGTCCCATATTTTATCTTCTTTGCCTCACTCTAGCTGAGGTTTTATGGATAGTTCTCTATGGGTATACTTGGTGGCAATAAAATCTTGACAGTTTCAGGCATCTCCAAGAGCTGCAGACATAAATAGGAGTTTCTCCAACATGCTGAAGAGTAATCAAAAAATTAAGAGCAATTGTTGTCTTTGAGAACAACCCTACCCAATGAAATGATAGGAGTATATACATTAAACCTCAAGTGGATAGTTCTGGCAGATATTTTTGTATCCTTCTTCAAATATCCCAGTAGAAATGGATCCTCAGTAGCCCACAGTGGGGTGTAATACCACACACTTGCTGGCTTTCTTTCACTCACTTCTCTAAATCTTCGCTCCTTACTGAGATTAGCTCTTAGAAGCAGCCTGCATGTGTCAGTAGTCTCTTTTTCAGGATCTATTTCAAGGGTTGCCCAGGCTAAGGCGTCCTGGGTAAGTAAATCCAACATATTAAATTCTGTTCAACCATAAGAGATAAATTTTGGTGGAGCAATTTTACTACAATTTTAATTGGTAAAAAAATAAAAAATATTTCTTCACTTTTTTTTTTTTTTTTTGGTACGGGGGGATTGAACTCAAGGGCACTTCACAACTGAGCTAAATCCCCAGCCTGACTTTGTATTTTATTGAGATACA
This sequence comes from Spermophilus citellus, assembly GCF_964194105.1. NCBI lineage: Eukaryota > Metazoa > Chordata > Mammalia > Rodentia > Sciuridae > Spermophilus > Spermophilus citellus. The sequence continues at coordinate 92,031,289 of NC_138189.1, read as the reverse complement.
GGGTGGGATACAGGGTCTCACTGAGTTGCTTAGAGCTTCACTTTTGCTGAGGTTGGATTTGAACTTTCGATCCTCCTGCCTCAGTCTCCTGAGCCACTGGGTTTACAGTGAGTATGCTACCGTGCCTGGCTTTCTTTCATTTTTGATATCCAGGACATATTATAAAGCTAAGTTCCATAATCATACTAGTGAAACTCAGATCATTATGTTCACTTCCTTCTTATTGATCACCATTATGCATTTTAAACCCAGCTTCTTTCTTTTTTTCTTAATAGCCAGTTCCACCCAAGCCACCACTATCTTTAGTTCCAACATTCCTCTGTTTTTGAAATTAAAATATATATTCCTATTACATTATAAATGGATTAGAGAAAACCAGAGAAAGTCTATTTCTTGCAAATGTATTTCAGGCACTATGGAGAATTAGATAAGGGAATCTGGATGGCTTTCTGTTTGAATAATATATTTGTAATGATATTAAATTTAGTAGAATTAGACACATAAGAGAATTGTTAAACGCATGCACAAATTGACTTTTGTTACGTCTTATGGTGTATTGTTACTGGAAACCCTCTTATTATATTGTGAATCTCTGTGCCATGTATTCATTAGAGTCTTTTATTACATTTTGAAAAGCCAGAAATACAATTTATATCAATTTGCTTTCCATACTTCATGGGAATTTGATTGAATATGAAAAAGGACTTCTGAGTTCCTGCATCTATACTAGTAATTGGGCTATATACCTGTACAGCTCAATTGTTAAAATGTCTAACACTTTCAGATAACTCACTATAAAAATATAAAAGGCTTCCAACTAACTCCTGCCTGCTTCACAAAGCCTAGAAATATCATTTCTGAATACATAGTAACTCTCTCTCTTTTCTAGATTTTCTTCTGTACCCTTTTTAATTTGGAGGGAGAGAGACACAGAAACCAGAAAAGATTGGAGAGAAAAACCTCATATGATTCTATATCAGGTCATTTACTTAACTGTGTTTACTCTTTGCTAGCTCTTAGTCTTCAAAAATTGTCTGTATAGTAAGTTCCCTTCTCTTTCCCTTTTCTTTTCTGTTCTGTTCTTGCAAGTGAAGATATATACAGGGGACCATATATTTAGCCAATTTGCCCCATCTCCACAATGAGGAAATCAGAATTCAAATCCTTCTCTCTTTGTTTTAGATTTAATTATTTTCATGGGTCTTCCTTAGTTTTGGATAGAATATATTTAGTTTTGCTTCACAAATTATAGAATATAATTGATATCTTATATAATATAAAATTTTATTACTTAATATATTTAATTCCCTCTTTTAATTCTTCAATCAAGACATTTATCATACTAAATTCAGGAAACTTTGGGCATATTTTTAATTCTTTCTGAACTGCATTTTTGTTTGTTCAGAGGAAAGTTGATATAAATTGGATTATAATGTGGTGCATAAAAGTTTAATAATTGTTGAAGTTGTAATGCAACAATGTATATGAAATATTTAATGTTAAAGATAAGTAGTAAATGTGCATAATTTTAACTCTGTGCTCTACATTGTACCCCATGAATATGTTTCTTTAATATTTGTATGCATATTTTAAAAATAGACTTATTTTACAGATATTACTACTTCTCTAGTGACAGATTCTTAGGTAAAATACTAAAAAAAAAAGTAATTTGACTATGCACACTGATGTCAAAATTTATAAGAGATGCAAGAAAAAGGAATGGATTGCAAATTATGAGAGAGAATGCCAAACTAATTATTGGAATAAAATTAGATATTAAACCTATATGATATGCCTATTCCACTCTCAGTAAAATCTTTTAAAACTAAGCTTTGTTAAATATCACTTTATCTGGAAATTCTTCTTTTTCTTTTCTTTTTTTTTAAGAGAGAGAAAGAGAGAGGAATTTTTTAATATTTATTTATTTTTTTTTTAGTTTTCGGCGGACACATCTTTGTTTGTATGTGGTGCTGAGGATCGAACCCGGGCCACACGGGTTCATATAAAATCATGCTTTTGAAAAATAAGAATTTTGGGGCTGGGGATGTGAGTCACATCAAAAGCATGATTTTATATGAAACAATTTAGACTATTCTATTTCTAATGAAAAAATAAGTGAAAGGCCAACAGATCCCAAAGCTGATGTTTGCTTTTGGTGCTTCTCCATTAAAATCCTATACACTATTATTAGCAGAACAGTATTTGAAAAATTTTGAGGCTATTTGATTCTTTGTTAATTAGTTTCAACTATTTTATAGATATTTCTATATTGTCAGAAATTATTCTAAAAGCCAAATACTGAAATGTTTCCATTGTTGGCTAAGACAGTTTTCTCTTAACCTTTGTCTGATCCTGGATAGATATTATAACTTAATAATATCCAAATTCATTTTATCTCTTACATGGAAATAACTGACTTTTGGTCTTATAAGTAGTTAATATTGAACAATTATTTGTAGTATTAATAAATATATATTTTTAATTTGCTAAATAATTCCATTTGCCATTTTGTTTTGGTTAAACATCCTGAGCATGTTTAGGCATTTTGCCATATTTCCATGAAGTCCATTCATTTTTTTTTAAAAGATGGCTTTTACAAGATAAAGAATTTCTTAAGTAGAACTAGTATGAAATTAAATTTTTTATATTACATGTATAACTTTTAGATGTTAGAGGTTATACCAACACATAAATAATGTGATTTCATAATGTACCAGAAAACAAATTGTTTTAATAGAGCTACCAATGGTACAACCTAGTCTAAATATTTTCAGATCTCTCCAGAAGAAGAAATATTTAAATACTTATTAGTTATATATGTATAAACTCATTAATTTATTCAATTTTACCTTCTTAATTCTGAATTAACAGCCTGTATATTAAGGGTGAGGGCCAATCCCTTACTACCTAAGCAGTGTCTGTATTTTACTCAATCCAAGACTGAATAAACCACAAGATAAAGAACCATCATAGTCATCCTGTAGAGGTAGGAGTTGTTTTCCCAATTTCATACACTTTTAGCTCTTATTAACAATTATTTGCATTATCATTTTATTATTTATTGTTACTTGACTAAACCATGGAATTCACAAATTTGATCATACACTGTTCTAGTTGATTCTGCAAAGATTTTTTTTGGGGGGTGGTGGTGCAAATTTGACTTTGTGTAAAGCAGATTGATTTCTATAATGTGAGTGAACCTCAAATAATCAGGTCAAGGTCTTAAGAAAAAAGGCTGACACCATTGAACCATTGAAAAAGAAATTCTGCCCTCTTAATCTCCAGCTTGCCAGTCCACATTGTAGATTTTGGACTTGTCAGACTCTTTAATAGTTTGTCAATTTCTCAAAATGCCTGTGTCTGTCTGTCTCTGTCTTGCTCTCTAAGCAGATCTTGTTCTAGCGCTGGAGCTCGATACCCACTCGAGCTTGGTCATTTTGCTGAGCTTGGTCCTACACCATTCCAGCCAGGTGGAACAAGAATGCATTCTGTGATCTCTAATTTCTTCCAGAATTAATTAATTGCTTAAAAAATTACAATTTTTACTAGGACTTATGGACTGGTAGCATAACTTTTTTTTTCCATACAATTGATGGCAACTTTTCATTTCCTAGTTCTATTTCTGAAAAATAAACTTGATTTCTTAAAGCACAATCTACTTAGTAGAGAGCATGAAAATTCAATCACTAGTAATTCTTTGCAATAAACATTATTTTAGGTGATATTTTTAATATGCTTTCAAGTCTAAGATTTCAAATATCATGACTTGAAAGTATTCAAACCTATCTAGACAATAGCAAACATAGCACAGTTTTTCAGAATTATACTAAATTACAGGTACACAAATATCTTAGTCATTTATTATTATAGTGTTTTACAATTGCTATTACTTTCACTGAGTCTGAGCATTTGTGATATCCTGAATTATTTCCAAAAATTAGTGGTGGACTTACATTGGTATAGTTTTATTGGTAAAAGCATTTTATGAGTGACTATTAATTCTCTTTTAAAATAATATTTAATAAATAGCTTGTAAATACCTAATATTGCTGAATTATAATGATGGTAGTGAAACTGAATATATGTGTAAGTTATATTTTCTTCCACTTTTCATTCATTTATATCTGGAAAAAGAGAAGAGCTTTACTTAACTGTAGATAATTAACTGGATTTTATTTCTTTAAATTTTATTCTAATCTCTAATTCCAAGCTAATTGCTCATTAAAAAGTAATATGATATTGACTTGTGTAGTTTTGATCATTCTTAGAGTATGTTGCAAATACTGAAAATGTTGCAATGTTGCAAATAATAATAAATTAAGAATAATACTGCATATTTTCCAAGCAAACTTATTTTTACATGTGAACAGATGCAAGAAAATACCTTGTAGAAATAAGATATGCTTTTGCTCACCTGAAAGCACATTTAAATGGAATAACTTTTGAAATGTGAATTTTCTTCTAGAGGACAGGTTAAAGTTTACATGCCAGTTAACAAAGTTCATGACAAAAAACTATCACATTCATTGCTGCTAAGCCCCAGGCATAGGGTAATAATAACTTGATTCTAAATAAAACTGTGTCTTCTCAGATCTGAGTTCTTTATAGATAATGGATATCTTTACAATAAAAATTCTTACAGATAAACTAAGAGCTATACAACATTATTTTTAAAAAGTGGCCTTGATGTTTTATATAATGTCTAATATATGTACAACATTTAGTTAAATACTGAATATCATTTTTGGCATTAATACTCAATGGTCAGTTTGTGTAAGTATTATTCCCGTGGAAAGGTGACATTAAGCATGAATAATCTGTCTGCAACAAAATTCAAACAAATAAATACCTTTTCATGTTATCTGATATAATTCAAACAAATAAATACCTTTTCATGTTATCTGATCAGTAAGCAGTTGTCCTATGGCTCTTGATTGTTTTTGTGGAGAACGCAAACACTAATAGGAATAATATTGTAGCTAAAAGGTTAAAAGGGTAGATTCTGGAGCTTGACTGGGTTTTTTTCTTTATTCTCATCTAACTGGTATTTGAACTTAGAAAAAATTGCTTGAGTTGTATGAACTGCAGTTTTTCTTCTACAAGGACAAAACTAGAATTATATTACTAGAAGTGTATAGTAATAAAATTCTAGTTTTGTTCTTGTAGAAGAAAAGTGTATAGTAATAGTGTATAGTAATAGTACACATTTCATATAAATAATGCATAGCACATAGTAGATGCTCAGTAACTATTAGTTATTAATGAGAAATGAGATAGGTATTGTTTGTATTCAAACAATGATGATTTCTAATCATTTTTTCTCATTGTTTTTAGTTACCACTTATATTAGTGTGAAATTGATATCCTAAAATCTTCCTACAATTCTGAATGACATTTAGGAATTTTAAAATTGAAGTCAATTTTTCCTAAAAATATCTTGAAATAAACGCCCCAGGTTATACTAATTTAGTTTACTCTAAGAGTAGCATTATTTTTTCATATTTCATCATATGAACAATAGCAAAGGTTAAAGTTGAAAGGAGACTTAGAGGTCATAATTTAAGAGGAAAGATCAGGTAGACTAAAGTGAATAGCATGACCTTCTGAAAATAACCCAACAAGGAAGTATAGGATACAAGACTGAAATCCAGGTCTCCTGAGAATCAAATCTGTATTTTCCTTGTTATGCTATTGTGCTTTTCTTTTTAGCTCTCCCATTGTAATGCTTTTTATGTTTTTAACATGCATGTATTTTTTCTTATCCATAATATGGATTTTTTAAAAATAAAGAATGCTATTATGATTGGAAAACAAATTTGTCAGACTAATTTATATGCAGACAGCATTTCCCTAGCTTTCTGATTCTAAATAATCCTTACACTATTGAACAAATGATTAGGCATTTTTCACATCTCAGGATGTAAGAACAATATTACTAAATCTTTAATCATGCCCAGAGGCAATACATCAAAGGAATCAACTATTGTAATGATGATGACTTCAATTAACTATTTTGTAATCCAATAATGCATTTCATTAGAGCATTCTAAGAACTTCCCAGGCATGATTACCATAATCTTCAGTGCTCCTACTTAGTATTTATTTCAGGTCCTGAACATAATAAATAGAAAGGAACCATCCCTACCACCAGAAAATGTTCATTTCTTGATAAAACACACTGCACAATAATATGCCTGGACAAAAAGCAATATTTGCACCAAAGTGTTAGTACTGTGGATTATTGACAGATCTGTGTTGGTCCTTCATCAAAGAGAAGGGAAGAAAGAAAAAAACAAATAAGAATCAGAAAGCCAACACAGCCAACACATAAATATAAAACCTGTTAAAATCTCTAACAAAAGGTGACATAGTCACTTCAAAAAATAAATATGAGTAATACAGCATATAGTAGTAATGGCTCTTGCACCTGATAATCAAAATTTAACCTGACAAATTTATTCTCTGGGCTGGGGTTGTGGCTCAGCAGTAGAGTGCTCACCTAGCATGTGTGAGACACTGGGCTCAATACTTCAGCACCACATAAAAAAATAATAACAAATAAAATAAAGGTATTAAAAATATATTCTCTGTATGCAGTGTTAAGACATTTACTGGCATTTAGGTTTGGGACCTTGTGATGTTCTCACCACTCCAATTATCCTCTAAACTTCTATTTTACTTAACTCAGCATCTTCTAAAAATAATTTCTCCTTTAACAACAGCATGCTTTGTGAGTCTAAATATGTTTTCTTTTAGCAATGACTGTCAGTGTGCTTGAAATGCATATGTCAATTTGTGGTAGACTGAGTGAGTAATCATTTACTCACTGTGTGCTCATCTTCTAACATCTTAAATCCTGGTGGTCTCCCTGATTGGCAGGTTCTTTGACTAGGGAAATATCCACAAAAATATAACTGCATCTGCTCTGTGTCTTCGGTAAAATGATATTTCTAGTCTTCCTATACATAAAAAAGAGACAATATTCACTCATTTCCTGTCTCTTAATACAATAAGATTAACTCATGAAATAAAATACTGCTCATCAACAAACTATTGGAGGCAGAGCTATCACCACCTGGTGATTAAGATCTCTGTACCCATCTCCACACAAGTGGTGATTTTCCTGTATACTTATAATGCATGGTTCCTTTATATTTTCCAATTATCCTTGCAATGCATTTAATCTAAGTATAGATTAACTCCTTTCTCCCAACCACATAAAAGTAGAACAGAATGACAATGGTGTATCCTATAATTTTAAGTAATTATTAGTTGGTTACTGTGATTTAGCCCAGTTTAACAGGTACAGACAAAAAATACATAAAGATTAAATAACATGTTTTTTATAAATCTATGAATTAGAAAATTCTCTTTTAAATGTACCTTAAGTCTACTTTCTTTGGTTTTATTCTGTGTTCTGTCAAGTATCTCAGTTGAATCTTTAGCTTAACATTTTGCTTTCCTAATGTATACTTTTGAACATATAAACTTTTGTTCCTTTTTGGCTGTTTTTCACTCTATGGATCTAATAATTTATTTATAATTCATGTACCTGTTTCTTTATTAATCCATGTAAAAATAGATAATCAATAAACAGAATCCTAATATTTCATTTTAAACACATTCCTTATTGCCTGTTTTACTATACCATAGCCCCCAAACACCTTCCTTCTAAACTCTATTACTATATGCTCATCCTCAACTAATCTTCCCCTTGTGTTGTAGATAACTTCATTTTGTATACTTGGCTCAAACAAGTCTATCATTCTAGATATCATGCTGTCCCTAGTCTCTAAGTTAACTCCTTTTTACTATTTGGTCTTTAAACTTCATATATATATATATATATATATATATATATATATATATATATATGAATTCTAATTTTATATATTTCCTATCCCATTTAACAATAAGATTGGTTAATTAACATGAAAATATGTGATGTATACCAAGTGGTTTTAAGAGTTACCATGCAATTTTAGTTCTTTTTAATTGGTTAGCCATAAAATTAGAAGAACAAAGAGGATTTGGAATTGATAAACTGTTTACCTGAACAGGTAAACGACTAAAGTCTGTGTTGTTTCTGCAGCATTGTATAATCTCAGCTGAGCAATACAGTATCTTCTTTATTTATAGTTATGCCACTATCTTTTTATTTATCACATATTTTCTTAAACATCTAACCCCAAATTTGACTTTTTGATAAAAATTGCTTCAAAAAAAACAATTATTCTTTATATTTTATTTCATCTTTTTTTTTTGCCTTGTTCATAGTAATTATCCTTGTTAACAGAAGTCCTCTTTCCTTCATTATCACTTTATTCTACTTTCTTTGGTTTTATTCTATGTTCTGTCAAGTATCTCAGTTGAATCTTTAGCTTAACATTTTGCTTTCCTAATGTATACATTTAAAAATATAAACTTTTCTTCTTATTACTCTTTTGCTTTAGCCTTCACATTAAAATGTATATAATAGTTTGGTTTGGTTTGATTCTATTTTTTTTTTAATTTGAGGTAGTTAGAAATATGTTTTTTAAAATTCAAAACACATGGTTGTTTTCTCATATTGTTATTACTAGATTTGAATTTAATTGTATTTCTGAGAGCATGCATGTTCTGTATGATGATAATTTTTGAAAAATTTTAGACTACTTTTAGTGCTAACTGTATAGTCAGTTTTTATAATTGACTATGTATTTTCTTGTATACTATCTGATAGTTTGTATTTTTCCCCTGTTAAATGAAAAGTTTTCTATATGTACTACAAATCATACTTGCTTATTCCAGCATTGAGATATTTCTTATTTTCTCAATTGTTTTTGAACTAGGTTTATCATTAATTGAAAGATTTGTCCATTCTTGTAAGTCTTTCATATATATGTTAATATACACAGACAGTTTCTGACTTAACAATGATTTGAGTTAACAATTTTTCAACTTTAAGATCGTGCAAAAGCAGTACACATTCTGTAGAAACTGTCTTTGATTTTTGGTCTCTTCCTAGGCTAGCACTATGTGACAAGATATTCTTTTGCAATCCCTGGAAGCAGCTGCCAGCAGCAGATTCCTCTCAGCAAGTGATCACTAGGAAAAGCCTTGTGTAGAGTACTGTATTGCTATGTTAAACTGCTTGGGTTATGTTAAACTATTAGGTAGGTTAGTTGTATTAAATGCACTAATGACATGATATTTACAACTTCCTATGTGTTTATTGGGACATAAATGTATCTTAAGTCAAGAAGCATCTGAATAAAAAAAATGTACACAGTTAAAGGCAATTTTTTTCTGTTTTTTTTTTTTTTTGTGTGTGTATGTGTGTTCTCTCAGTGTTTTTTTTTTTTTTAATTGACTTAAAATATAAATGACAGGGGAATGACAGTGTAATACAGTACAATTCTTGTTACATGTATACAAATCTCTGGTTGTATATAAAGTATGTTGACAGCAATTCGTGTCTTCATATAGGTACTTTGGATAATGATGTCTATCATATTCTACCATCCTTGCTAAACCTGTGCCCCTCCTTTACCCTCCCACCCCTCTGCCCTATCTAGAATTCATATATTCCTCCCATACTTCCCCTTCCTACCCCACTATGAATCAGCCTCTTTATACCAGAGAAAACATTCACCATTTGTTTTTTTGGGATTGGCTAACTTCACTTAGCATTATCTTCTCCAACGCCATCCATTGACCTGCAAATGCCGTGATTTTATTCTTTTATTTCTGAGTAAAATTCCATTGTATATATATATGTCACATTTTTTAATCCACTCATCCACTGAAGAGCATCTAGGTTGGCTCCACAGTTTAGCTATTGTGAATTGTGCTGCTATAAACATTGATGTGGCTGTCTCCCTGAAGTATGCTGTTTTTAAGTCGTTTGGGTATAGACCAAGGAGAGGGATAGCTGGGTCAAATGGTTGTTCCATTCCCAGATTTCCAAGGAATCTCCATACTGCTTTCCATATTGGCTGCACCAATTTGCAGTCTCACCAGCAATGTATGAGTGTACCTTTTCCCCCACATCCTCTTCAACACTTATTGTTGTTTGTCTTCATAACAGCTGCCATTCTGACTGGAGTGATATGATATTTTAGAGTAGTTTTGATTTACATTTCTCTAATTGTTAGAGATGATGAGTATTTTTTCCTATATGTGTTGATTGTATATCCTTTTCTGAAAAGTGTCTATTCAGGTCTTTGGCCCATTTGTTGATTGTGTTATTTATTTATTTATTTATTTTTGGTGCTTAGCTTTTTGAGTTCTTTATATGCTCTAGAGGTTAGTGCTCTATCTGATGTGTGAGGGGTAAAGATTTGCTCCCAGGATGTAGGCTCTCTGTTCACCTCACAGATTGTTTCTTTTGCTGAGAAGAAACTTTTTAGTTTGAGTCCATCCCATTTATTGATTCTTGGTTTTAATTCTTGTGCTATAGGAGCCTTATTAAGGAAGTTGGAGCCTAATCCCACATGATGAAGATTAGAAAATAGAAAACCAATCATGAAATTCATCTGGAAAAATAAGAGACACAGAATAGCTAAAGCAATCCTTAGCAGGAAAAGTGAAGCAGGTGGCATCACTATACCAGAACTTAAACTATACTACAGAGCAATAGTAATAAAAATAGCATGGTATTGTCACCAAAACAGACTGGTAGACCAATGGTACAGAATAGAGGACACAGAGACTAACCCCCGAAATTACAATTATCTTATATTAGGCAAAGGTGCCAAAAACATGCATTGGAGAAAAGATAGCATCTTCAACAAATGGTGCAGGGAAAACTGGAAATCCATATGCAATAAAATGAAATTAAACCCCTATCTTTCACCATGCATGAAACTCAACTCAAAGTGGATCGAGGACCTAGGAATTAACCAGAGACTCTGTGTCTAATAGAAGAAAAAGTAGGCCCTAAATGTAAATTTTAAAGTAAATAAATATTATCTTCTAACAGATTGACTCTGTTTGTAATGTTGTAGAGTATCCTTGGTTCTGTTTTTTCTTGGTATTATTCTGTATGATAGTAGGAGTGTAAAATTTGGGAAAGGTGAGTATTTTCCTAGTATATATTCTTACAGTTTTTTTTTTCATTGTTACTTTGTCCTTATTTTAGGAATGTGTCTTATAAACAATATACTCTAATTTTTAAAAATCCATGAATTTTTATTAAATGTAGAGTTTGTCTGTGGTTGCTCATCCATCTGAATCTGCTTCTACAATTTTCCTTGCTATATGCCCACATTTTCTGTAAATTCCTCAATGTTCTGGTCTTTATGAAAAATCACCATGCCTTGTTTGTACATGTCTTCTTTTTTATCCATTTCTCCCCATCCCTTTGAAAGCTAAATCTTACATTTCTTTCTTTATATAGGCTATTATCTGAAAATGATATTTAGTGCAGTATAACATACATATTTTAACAACTTCAAAAAATATAAATACCTTGGAAAGCTATAACTTATATTGGTCACTTATTAAATTCTGTCCAATTTTTTTTGTACTCTCTCTACCAAAACTCTCAAGACATTAGGATTACTACTATTTATAAAAATTAGTTTGGGTTGAATTTACCTATATTAACTTTTCTCATTTTACTAGTGTCATTTTCCTTCTTCTGAAAGTATATTTTTAAAACTTCCTTTAATTTAGTTCTTCTTTTTTTGTTATACTCTCAGTTTTATTAAACTAAATTATCTTGCCCATAGTATTGAAAGTATACTTTTGGGATTCAAGCCTCTATGTTTCTGGTATTTTAATTTTCATCATTTTAAATATCCCATTCACTATCTCAGTATTTGAAATATCCCATAAGCCCAAGTTAATTTTTAATATTCTTTTTAAAGTTAAACACTCTGTTGAAAGTTTAACTATTATCCTCTGGTAAGAGTTTTCTTTTTCTGGTTTAAATATTCTCATAAATATATCTGTTGAAAGATGAATAGATAAAGAAAATGTGATTGATATAAACCCACACCATGAAATGTTATTCATCATTAACAGTGAAAGAAATTTTGCCTTTTGTAACAACATACATAAACATGGAGAGCATTACCATAAATGAAATAAGCCTGATACAGAAAGATAAATACTACATGATTTCATTTATATATAGAATCTAAAATAGTCAAACTCATAGAAAACAGAGTATTGTAAAGGTACTCAGGGGTTGGCAGGAGATAAAAATGGGTAGCTATTGATCAAACAATACACATTTATTTTATACAAGACAAATATGGCCTGAATATCTAATGTAAAACAATAGTGACTACAATTCACCCCATTATATTATATACTTGAAATTGGCTGATAAGGTAGAGCTTAAGCATTTTGTACACACACACAGGCAGAGAAAAACAATGTGAACTATGTGAGGTGATACATATGTTAGAAACTACTAGTACTAATAAATAAGTTCAGCAAAGCTGTAGGATATAAAATCAACATACAAAAATTTGTAACATTGCCATATACCAATAGTGAATAATGTGGAAAAGAAATCTAGAAAGCAATCCTGTTTACAAACATCTTCCCAAAAGGAATAAATTTAACCAAAGAAGTGAAAGAATTCGATGATGAAAATTATAAACTGTTGATGGAAGAAATTGAAGAGGACACACAAACACACACATACACAAATGAAAATACATCACAGGTTCAAGGATTTGAAGGATCCAAAAAAATCAATATTGTTAAAATGTTCATGCTACCCAAAGCAATCTATAGATTCAATGTAATTCCTATTCAGATAGCAACGGAATTCTTAAAAAGAACTATAAAAACAATCCTAAAATTTATATGGAATCACCAATAATCGTCAATACCCAATCCATCTAGAGCAAAAAGAGCCAAGCAAGAGGCATTACAATAGCTGATCTCAAAATATACACACAAAGATATATTAATAAAAATAACATGCTGTCAGCATAAATACAGATAAATAGATAATGAAACAGTATAGTGAGACTGTATATAATTATATATATAGAGAGACTATACATAATTATATATATATATATATATATATATATATATATATATATATATATATATAATTTTATCAAAGCTACTAAAAACATGCATCAGAGGAAAGAAAATCTGTTAGATAAAGGTGATGGGATATTGGACATCCACAAGTAGAAGAATGAAACTGACCTCTATCTTTCACCAATTACACAAATTAATTCAAAATGGAATTAAGGCTTAAATGTGAGACCTGAAACTATTAAAGTATGGAAGAAAAATAGGGGAGATGCTTTAGGACATTAAATTGTACAAAGGTTTTTTAGAAACAGACCCCAAAACACAGGAAACAAAAGCAAAAACAGACAAATAGAATTACATCAAGCTAAAAAGGCTCCTGCATACCAAAGGAAACCATTGACTGAGTTAAAGAGAAAATCTACAAAATGGAAGAAAAGTATATGTATATGTGACTATATTTTTGACAAGGGTCCTCCAAAACTAAATAGGAAAAAAAAAAAGATACAAATACCTTGAATTTAAAACAGGTCAACAGATCTAAATAGACACTTTCAAAAGAAGACCCGTTCAAGAGGTTTAAAAAATTTTACAGTATTACTAATTATCAGAGAAATATAATTCAAAAGCACAATGAGATATCACTTTACTTCAGTAAAAATGGCCATTATGAAAAAGACTGAGAGAGATGCTCCAGGCTCCCTGGCAGACCGGAGGAGGAAGTCTGGCCCCGCCCCGAGTGCTAGTCTGAAGGAAGTCCATCACCCTTAAAACCCATCAAAGTGGGTGTGGCTACCAGCACGGTTCTGCAGCTGATCCAGGTACCCGGTTTCCAACTCCCCCACCCTTAGCTGCGATAACTCAAAATATTTCCCACAAGCTTTTGGGGGTTGTAGCTATCAACGCAAAACAACAACTGTACAGGCACCTGGTTTCTACCTCAGAGACTAGAGTAGGGAAGATACAGGTGGAAACTCATTTCCTTTCACACTGGCTATACCCACCACCCTGAATACAGAGGCTCAAGCTAGGAATAGGTAACGACACCTACTGGAAGCAAGGAAAACAGTGTTCTGAGAAACTTTTTTTCTCTTTTCTTCTATCTCTTCCACAACTTCAGCATATGTGAAACCAAGAACTGTGCATGAACAACTGAATTACCAAAGTAATATAATATAGAGGAATTGCATATACCCCACCTCCCCCCCCATTTTTTTCTTTATTTCTATCTTACTTCCCTTTTCATTCTCTTATTTCTCTTTTCTTCCTTGTTATTTTTTTTCTTTTTTTTTAATTCGTATTCTCTCTATCCCACTTTCAACCTCCTAACTTTTGCTATCTATACATAGAGTGACTATCTAAATAGATAGGAGGTTGAGTCTATACATTCTTCCATAAATTACCAGTCTAGTGGTTAGGGTTCTCCAAAGGTGCTAAGTTAGTTTAACCTCATACCCTCACTCCTTTCCCTCTAAGTATAACATCATTCATCTGAAATTAAGTTTTCTATATGCCACCAGATATAGTACGCCTTTTATGAAACTAATGAATATATTCTTAAGTAATAATTAAAACCAATATCTATAGTCTTAGAATCTAACTGTAAATGTATTAATAATGAAAACTTGTGCTTAGATAATGTACTATTGATATTGGGATCTGTTAACATTGACTTTCTCTGCAAAAGAGGGATTTTGGAGCTATACAAGAACAATACAAAAAAAGGGAAAAACATTAGCACAACAGTTTCACAAAGCTAGAAAGAATCATGAGCAGTATGAAAAAACAAGGAAAGAAAGGACCACAAACAATACAGGTCAATTCAACATTAGATGAGGTAATATATGTAGCTGATGGAATGTCAGACAAAGAGCTCAGGATATACATGCTTCAGATGATCTGGAGTCTCAAGGAAGACATTATACATCAAATTCAGACAATGAAAAATCACTTTGACAATGAATTACATAAACAAATCCAAGAAGCAAAATATCAACTCTATAGGGAGATAGAGGATATAAAAAACAAACAAACAGAAATCCTGGAAATGCAGGAAACAATAAACCAAATTAAAAACTCAAATGAAAGTATTACCAGCAGAGTGGAACACTTAGAAAGTAGAACTTCAGACAACGAAGACAAAGTTTTTCAACTTGAAAAGAACAGACAGCTCAGCGAGAATGTTAAGAAATCATGAGCAGAACATACAAGAATTATGGGATAACAACAAGAAACCAAACCTAAGAGTTATTGGGATACAAGAGGGTACAGAGGTCCAAACCAAGGGAATGAGCAATCTATTCAATGAAATAATACTAGTAAACTTCCCAGACTTAAAGAATGAAAAAGAAATCCAAATAGTAGAAGCCTACAGGACACCGAATATACAAAATCATAAGAGATCCACACCAAGACACATAATAATGAAGATGCCCAACATACAGAATAAGGAGAGAATCTTAAAAGCCACGAGAGAGAGGAAGCAGATTACATTTAGGGGTAAAGCGTTCAGGATAACTGCTGATCTTTCAACACAGACTCTGAAAGCTAGAAGATCCTGGAACAACATATTTCAAACGCTGAAAGAAAAAGGGTTCCAACCAAGAATCATGTATCCAGTGAAATTAAGCTTCAGGATTGAAGATGAAATAAAAATCTTCCACGATAAACAAAAGTTAAAAGAATTTGCAGCTAGAAAACCAGCTCTTCAAAACATCCTTGGCAAAACATTACAGGAAGAGGAAATGAAAAATAACAATGAAAACCAACAGCAGGAGGTAGTACAGTAAAGGAAAAACTAAGCATAGAGGAAAAACAAATCATGTTAAGTATCATACATAACCAAATATGGCTGGAAATACAAACCATATCTCAATAGTAACCCTAAATGTTAATGGCTTAAATGCACCAATCAAAAGACATAGGCTAGTAGAATGGATTAAAAACAAAGATCCAACAATATGCTGCCTACAGGAGACTCATCTGATAGGAAAAGACATACACAGACTGAAGGTGAAAGGTTGGGAAAAATCATATCACTCATACGGACACCAGAAGCAAGCAGGGGTGTCCATACTTGTATCAAATAAAATAGACTTCAAGCCAAAGTTAATCAAAAGGGATAAACAAGGACACTACATACTGCTCAAGGGAAACATACACCAACAAGACTTGACGATCGTTAGTATATATGCCCCAAACAATGGTGCAGCTACATTCATCAAACAAACTCTTCTCAAGTTCAAGAGTCTAATAGACCACAACACAATAATCATGGGAGATTTTAACACACCTCTCTCACCAATAGACATATCTTCCAAACAAAAGTTGAATAAAGAAACCATAGAGCTCAATAATACAATTAATAATTTAGACTTAATTGATATATACAGAATATATCACCCAACATCAAGCGGATATACTTTCTTCTCAGCAGCACATGGATCCTTCTCAAAAATAGACCATATATTATGTCACAGGGCAAATCTTAGCAATCACAAAGGAGTTGAGATACTACCATGCATTTTATCTGATCATAATGGAATGAAATTGGAAATCAATAATAAAATGAGAAAGGAAAAATCCTACATCACATGGAGATTAAACAATATGCTACTGAATGAACAAAGGGTTACAGAAGACATCAAAGAGGAAATTAAAAAATTCTTAGAGGTAAACAAAAACTCAGACACAACATATAGAAATCTCTGGGACACTATGAAAGCAGTACTAAGAAGAAAATTCATTTCATGGAGTTCATTCCTTAAAAGAAAGAAAAGCCAACAAATAAATGACCTCACACTACACATCAAAGCCTTAGAAAAAGAAGAACAAATCAGCAGTAAATACAGTACAAGGCAAGAAATAATTAAAATTAGAGCTGAAATCAATGAAATTGAAACAAAAGAAACAATCGAAAAAATTGATAAAACTAAAAGTTGGTTCTTTGAAAAAATAAATACGATTGATAGATCACTAGCCACGCTAACAAAGAGAAGAAGAGAGAGAACCCAAATTACTAGCTTATGGGATGAAAAAGGCAACATCACAACAGACAATTCAGAAATACAGAAGATAATTAGAAATTATTTTGAACCCCTATACTCTAATAAAATAGAAGATAGTGAAGGCATCAAGAAATTCCTTAAGACATATGAACTACCCAGATTGAGTCAGGAAGCTATAAACAACCTAAACAGACCAATATCAAGTGAGGAAATAGAAGAAGCCATCAAAAGACTACCAACCAAGAAAAGCCCAGGACCGGATGGATATACAGCAGAGTTTTACAAGAACTTTAAAGAAGAACTAATACCAATACTCTACAATCTATTTCAGGAGATAGAAAAAGAGGGAGAACTTCCAAATTCATTCTATGAGGCCAATATCACCCTGATTCCCAAACCAGATAAAGACACCTCAAAGAAAGAAAACTACAGACCAATATCCCTAATAAATTTAGATGCAAAAATCCTCAATAAAATTCTGGAAAATCGTATACAAAAACATATCAAAAAGATCGTGCACCATGATCAAGTAGGATTTATCCCTGGGATGCAAGGCTGGTTCAATATACGGAAATCAATAAACGTTATTCACCACAAATCCTCTGAAATGGAAATGAGGTCAACCACTCCATTCACAATATCCTCAAAAAAAATAAATAAAATACTTGGGAATCAACCTAACAAAAGAGGTGAAAGATTTATACAATGAAAACTTCAGAACCCTAAAGAGAGAAATAGAAGAAGATCTTAGAAGTTGGAAAAATATACCCTGTTCATGGATAGGCAGAACTAACATCATCAAAATGGCGATATTACCAAAGGTTCTCTATAGGTTCAATGCAATGCCAATCAAAATCCCAACAGCATTTCTTATAGAAATAGATAAAGCAATCATGAAATTCATATGGAAAAATAAAAGACCCAGAACAGCAAAAGCAATTCTAAGCAGGAAGTGTGAATCTGGAGGTATAGCGATACCAGATTTCAAACAATATTACAGAGCAATAGTGACAAAAACAGCATGGTACTGGTACCAAAACAGGCGGGTGGACCAATAGTATCGAATAGAGGACACAGAGACTAATCCACAAAATTACAACTATCTTATATTTGATAAAGGGGCTAAAAGCATGCAATGGAGGAAGGATAGCATCTTCAACAAATGGTGCTGGAAAACTGGAAATCCATATGCAACAAAATGAAACTGAATCCCCTTCTTTCACCATGCACAAAAGTTAACTCAAAATGGATCAAGGAGCTTGATATCAAATCAGAGACACGGCGTCTGATAGAAGAAAAAGTTGGCTACGATCTACATATTGTGGGGTCAGGCTCCAAATTCCTTAATAGGACACCCATAGCACAAGAGTTAATAACTAGAATCAACAAATGGGACTTACTTAAACTAAAAAGTTTTTTTCTCAGCAAGAGAAACAATAAGAGAGGTAAACAGGGAGCCTACATCATGGGAACAAATGTTTACTCCTCACACTTCAGATAGAGCCCTAATATCCAGAGTATACAAAGAACTCAAAAAAGTAAACAATAAGAAAACAAATAACCCAATCAACAAATGGGCCAAAGACCTGAACAGACACTTCTCAGAGGAGGACATACAATCAATCACCAAGTACATGAAAAAATGCTCACCATCTCTAGCAGTCAGAGAAATGCAAATCAAAACCACCCTAAGATACCATCTCACTCCAGTAAGATTGGCAGCCATTATGAAGTCGAACAACAACAAGTGCTGGCGAGGATGTGGGGAAAAGGGTACTCTTGTACATTGCTGGTGGGACTGCCAATTGGTGCGGCCAATATGAAAAGCAGTATGGAGATTTCTGGGAAAGCTGGGAATGGAACCACCATTTGACCCAGCTATTGCCCTTCTCGGACTATTCCCTGAAGACCTTAAAAGAGCGTACTACAGGGATACTGCCACATCGATGTTCATAGCAGCACAATTCACAATAGCTAGACTGTGGAACCAACCCCAATGCCCCTCAATAGATGAATGGATAAAAAAAATGTGGCATTTATACACAATGGTGTACTACACAGCACTAAAAAATGACAACATCATGGAATTTGCAGGGAAATGGATGGCATTAGAGCAGATTATGCTAAGTGAAGCTATCCAATCCCTAAAAAACAAATGCCAAATGTCTTCTTTGATATAATGAGAGCAACCAAGAACAGAGCAGGGAGGAAGAGCAGGAGGAAAAGATTAACATTAAATAGAGTCATGAGGTGGGAGGGAAAGGGAGAGAAAAGGGAAATTGCATGGAAATGGAAGGAGACCCTCATTGTTATACAAAATTACATATAAGAGGTTGTGAGGGGAATGGGAAAAAAATAAGGAGATAAATGAATTACAGTAGATGGGGTAGAGAGAGAAGATGGGAAGGGAGGGAAGGGGGGATAGTAGAGAATAGGAAAGGTAGCAGAATACAACAGTTACTAATATGGCATTATGTAAAAATGTGGATGTGTAACCAATGTGATTCTGCAATCTTTGTAATGTTTTGAATAGCCAATAAAAAAAATAAAATAAAAATTAAAAAAAGGAAAAGACTGAAGACATTAAGTTTAGGATATGGAGAAAGGGAATTCCTTTATACTGACAGTAGTACTGTAAATTAGTGCAGAGATTATGGAAAGCATAAGGAGGTTACTTAAAAAGTTAAGATACAACATATGATCCAGTAATTCTACTACTGGGCTTACAAATGAAATAAAATAAGTATGTCCAATAGACATTTGCACTCCCACAATTATTATAGTACTTTTCAGAATGGTCCAGAAATGAAAATAAACCTAAAGAACCATCAATTGATGAGTGAATAAAGAAAACATAAGTATACATATATACAGGAATATTATTCAGCCATCCAATATGAATGGAACTGGATATTATTGAGTTAAGTGAAATAAGCCAGGTATAGAAAGACAAATACTATATGATGTAACCCTTGTGTGGAATCTAAAAAAGTTGATCTCATAGAAGTTGATGGTAAAGTGGAGATTACCAGAGATTGGCAAAATAAAGTGGAGGTAAGATGGAGAAAGATTGGTCAGTGGGCACTAAATTATAGCTAGGCAGGAGTAAGAAATTCTGGTGTGCTATTGTAGAATAGGAAGAATGCCCTTAATAATAATGTTCTTTGAATACCAAAAATATAGATTGGAGGATATTGAAGTTTTTGCTATAAAATACTAATCAATATTTTAGGAGATAGATGTGTCTAACCTGTTTAAACATCACAATTTAATATGTAGATATTGTTAAAAACTATATATGTATGTAGATATATGTAGATATTGTTAAAAACTCACTCAGTACCCCATTAATATGTACTTTTAAAAATTTTATGTGCAAATTAAAATAAATTAATCTAAAATTGTAAAAGATAAAAAACATTTCCTTAACAAGGAAATGAAACAGTACCTGTTAGTTATAATTTCTGTCAATTATATTTCCATAAAGTTAAAAAACAAGATATTCTATAGACTTTGTTGTCTCCAGTTTCATTTTGATTTATTTTTGTATTTTTTTAACTCATCCTGTTTGCTATACAACTTTCTTCTTTAAAATTTATTTATTTATTTTTTCTTTTTAGGTATACATGACACTAGAGTGTAATTTGACATACTTATACAGACATGAATTAAATCTTTTTCATCCCGTATGTTAGTAATTTGAGTTCTCTCTCTTCTTCTCTTCGTTAGCATGGCTAAAGGTCTGTCGATCTTATTTATTTTTTCGAAGAACCAACTTTTAGTTTTGTTAATTTTTTCAATAGTTTCTTTTGTTTCAATTTCGTTAATTTCCGCTCTGATTTTAATTATTTCTTGCCTTCTGCTACATTTGCTGTTGTTTTGCTCTTCCTTTTCTAGGGCTTTGAGTTGGAGTGTGAGCTCATTTATTTGTTGGTTTCTTCTTTTTTTGAGGAATGACCACCAGGCGATGAACTTTCCTCTTAAAACTGCTTTCATTGTGTCCCATAGATTCCGATATGTTGTGTCTGTATTTTCGTTTATCTCTAAGAATTTTTTGATTTCCTCCTTTATGTCTTCTGTAACCCATTGATCATTCAGTAACATATTGTTCATTTTCCATGTGATGTAGGATTTTTCCTTCCTTCTTTTATCATTGATTTCCAGAAATACAGAAGACAATTAGAAATTATTTTGAAAATCTATATTCCAATAAAATAGAGGATAGTGAAGACATCGATAAATTTCTTAAGTCATATGATTTGCCCAGACTGAGTCAGGAGGATATAGACAATCTGAACAGACCAATATCAATAGATGAAATTGAAGAAGCCATCAAAAGACTACCAACCAAGAAAAGCCCAGGACCGGATGGGTATACAGCGGAGTTTTACAAAACCTTTAAAGAAGAATTGATACCAATACTTTTCAAGTTATTTCAGGAAATAGAAAAAGAGGGAGCTCTTCCAAATTCATTCTATGAGGCCAACATCACCCTGATCCCGAAACCAGACAAAGACACCTCAAAGAAAGAAAACTACAGACCAATATCTCTAATGAACCTAGATGCAAAAATCCTCAATAAAATTCTGGCGAATCGAATACAAAAACACATCAAAAAAATAGTGCACCATGATCAAGTAGGATTCATCCCTGGGATGCAAGGATGGTTCAACATACGGAAATCAATAAATGTTATTCACCACATCAATAGACTTAAAGATAAGAACCATATGATCATCTCGATAGATGCAGAGAAAGCATTCGACAAAGTACAGCATGCCTTTATGTTCAAAACATTAGAAAAACTAGGGATAACAGGAACTTACCTTGACATTGTAAAAGCTATCTATGCTAAGCCTCAGGCTAGCATCATTCTGAATGGACAAAAGTTGAAGGCATTCCCTCTAAAATCCGGAACAAGACAGGGATGCCCTCTGTCTCCACTTCTATTCAATATAGTTCTCGAAACACTGGCCAGAGCAATTAGACAGACGAAAGAAATTAAAGGCATAAAAATTGGAAAAGAAGAACTTAAATTATCACTATTTGCAGATGACATGATTCTATACCTAGAAGACCCAAAAGGGTCTACAAAGAAACTACTAGAACTAATAAATGAATTCAGCAAAGTGGCAGGATATAAAATCAACACGCATAAATCAAAGGCATTTCTGTATATCAGCGACAAAACTTCTGAAATGGAAATGAGGAAAAACACTCCATTCACAATATCCTCAAAAAAAATAAGAGAGAAGTAGAAGAAGATCTTAGAAGATGGAAAAATATACCCTGTTCATGGATAGGCAGAACTAACATCATCAAAATGGCGATATTACCAAAAGTTCTCTATAGATTTAATGCAATGCCAATCAAAATCCCAACGACATTTCTTGTTGAAATAGATAAAGCAATCATGAAATTCATATGGAAAAATAAAAGACCCAGAATAGCAAAAGCAATTCTAAGCAGAAAGAGTGAATCAGGCGGTATAGCGATACCAGATTTCAAACTATATTACAGAGCAATAGTGACAAAAACAGCATGGTACTGGTACCAAAACAGGCGGGTGGACCAATGGTATAGAATAGAGGACACAGAGACTAACCCACAAAGTTACAACTATCTTATATTTGATAAAGGGGCTATAAGCATGCAATGGAGGAAGGATAGCATCTTCAACAAATGGTGTTGGGAAAACTGGAAATCCATATGCAACAAAATGAAACTGAATCCCTTTCTCTCGCCATGCACAAAAGTTAACTCAAAATGGATCAAGGAGCTTGATATCAAATCAGAAACTCTGCGTCTGATAGAAGATAAAGTTGGCTCCGATCTACAGATTGTGGGGTCGGGCCCCAAATTCCTTAATAGGACACCCATAGCACAAGAGTTAACAACTAGAATCAACAAATGGGACTTAATTAAACTTAAAAGTTTTTTCTCAGCAAAAGAAACAATAAGAGAGGTAAATAGGGAGCCTACATCCTGGGAACAAATTTTTACGCCTCACACTTCAGATAGAGCCCTAATATCCAGAGTATACAAAGAACTCAAAAAATTAGACAATAAGATAACAAATAACCCAATCAACAAATGGGCCAAGGACCTGAACAGACACTTCTCAGAGGAGGATATACAATCAATCAACAAGTACATGAAAAAATGCTCTCCATCTCTAGCAGTCAGAGAAATGCAAATCAAAACCACCCTAAGATACCATCTCACTCCAGTAAGATTGGCAGCCATTATGAAGTCGAACAACAACAAGTGCTGGCGAGGATGTGGGGAAAAGGGTACTCTTGTACATTGCTGGTGGGACTGCCAATTGGTGCGGCCAATATGAAAAGCAGTATGGAGATTTCTGGGAAAGATGGGAATGGAACCACCATTTGACCCTGCTATTGCCCTTCTCGGACTATTCCCTGAAGACCTTAAAAGAGCATGCTACAGGGACACTGCCACATCGATGTTCATAGCAGCACAATTCACAATAGCTAGACTGTGGAACCAACCCAGATGCCCTTCAATAGATGAATGGATAAAAAAAATGTGGCATCTATACACAATGGAGTACTATGCAGCAATAAAAAATGACAAAATCATAGAATTTTCAGGGAAATGGATGGCATTAGAGCAGATTATGCTTAGTGAAGCTAGCCAAACCCTAAAAAACAGATACCAAATGTCTTCTTTGATATAATGAGAGCAAGTATGAACAGAGCAGGGAAGAAGAGTAGGAAGAAAAGAGTAACATTAAACAGAGACTTGAGATGGGAGGGAAAGGGAGAGAAAAGGGAAATTGCATGGAAATGAAGGGAGACACTCATTGCTAAACAAAATTACATATAAGAGGTTGTGAGGGGAATGGGAAAATAAACAAAGAGAGAAATGAATTACAGTAGATGGGGTAGAGAGAGAAGATGGAAGGGGAGGGGAGGGGGGATAGTAGGGGATAGGAAAGGTAGCAGAATACAACAATTACTATTAGTGCATTATGTAAAATTGTGGATGTGTAACTGACGTGATTCTGCAATCTGCATTTGGGGTAAAATTGGGAGTTCATAACCCACTTCAATCTAATGTATGAAATATAATATGTCAAGAGCTTTTTAATGTTGTGAACAACCAATAAAAAAATGTAAAAAAAAAAGAATTAAATCTTATTCTAATTAAGATCTGAGTCTTGTGGTTGTACATGATATAGAGATTCACTGTGGAGTATTCATATATGTACATAGGAAAGTTATGTCAGAACTCTGCACAAAACTCAAAAGTGGATCCAAGATCTAGACATTGGACCAGACACCCTACATCTACTAGAAGAAAATATACCCCCTAGGGGAAATCTTTCTTTTTATATGTGCTCACTACTCACCACTCTGGTTAAAACCACATCATGATTTTTAAATTTAAACTGAAATTCCTTCAGTTTATTTTTCATATGTTGATTACTCATCTTTGTAATTCTAATGCTGTGTTCTTTAATCATGCACTCACAGGAATACATCTGCACACATTTCATGTAATTTTAATAACTAAGTAATGAATAGTCTAGCTTCTTTTGTTGGGCTAATTCTCATTCATGACATTTCACTTTGTGAATATTAGCTGATTTTATAAGAAGTCATATTTGAGTAATTATAATCTCTTGATATCTAGAGTCCTGAGCTGAGGAGGGTATCTTCAACAAGAGATATTCTCTTGTTTCTTGTTTCTCTTTGATGTAAGAATACAGTGAGGACATCTGATACATAGCTCCCTTCACTGCTACCACCAATGCCCTAGGGAAAACTTTCTTTTTATATGTGCTCACTATTCACCACTCTGGTTAAGACCATGCCATATTAGCCCCATGGATATTTCTCCTTTCCAGTGATTTTTTTGTTCACAATATGCAACATGAGGACCCTCTAGAGTATCTTGCTCCAAATTTTATCTTTTCTTACCTCCAAAATTTTTTTTTAAGGAGCCTGTGCAACAGTAGACTAATTTAAATCTGGCTAGGAGCAACAATCTTTCTAGGTGTGTGTGTTAATTATTTATTTTTCAACTTAAACAGATTATGACTCATATAAGCTCACATAGTGAGGATGAACTGACTGCAATCTGTTTAGGAGCATATCTTTTTGTTGTTGATTATATTTGCTGTTTAAATGAAATAAGGTGCTGTATTTCTAATTAAAGCATGAACCCAATGCAACAAGGTTCAGATGTGGAGGTAGGTAATGATTGGATCATATAGAGGGTTCTACCTCACTTGTGTATTAATCCACAGATAGCTCAATGGGCTACTGGGAGGTGGGCCCTGGTTGAGGAAAATATGTCACTAGGGGTGTGCTCTGGTAGGGATCATCTTTTCTTAGGTTCCCCCACCCCCTGCTTCCTGGCTTCTATGAGCTGAACATCGTTCCTCATCACATCTGTCCACTGTGACATTTCTGCCTTGGAGCCATCTGACCATTAACTGAACCTCTGTCACCATGAGCCAAACTGAATCTTTTCTCCTCTAAGTTGTCTTATCAGGTATTTTGGCCATGGGGATGAAAAACTGCTCAACATATTGTAAAATCATTTAATAAGATATCACTGGTGTATGTACAAATAAGGGCAAAATTTTAGAATACTAGTTCTTTGTTTACAGACATATTATATCATAAAATTTAAATTCTAATCCATAAAGTTAGGACCATTCTTTTCCTTTATCCAATATGTAAACCTGATTAAAATTGATTATATTTGCTGTTTTAATGAAATAAGGTGCTGTATTTCTAATTAAAGCTTTGGAGAATATTTACATAGTAGGGAAATCTGCTATCATAAATCACTTTGGTGAACACAAAAATTTTTTATTAAAGGTCATCAGAGTTAGCACAAGAATACATTCAAATGAAATGAACATGTAGCTGCACACATTTTAAGAGTTTAATGGGATTAATATGTTAAGTTTACTCTTAATACATATTTTGAATTATTAATGTACAGAGTTAATATACCATTTCTACTTATATTTTATTGAAATTGTATTTTGGAGTTTAAATACAATTTGAAATGATGCCTTAATGTACAATATTTTATGTGTTTATTTCCAATCCAATAGATTAAAGATAATGTGACATTTTAGAGTGTAGATGGTAGGATGTATTCAGACTGAAATAGAAACCACATATTTCATAACATAAAATTGAGAGTCCCCACCCATGGCCAAATACCAGTTACTATTGTTAAGTAAATAAATGAATAAATAACCAATTAAATCTAGCATTTCTTTATGGAAATATTCTGCATCCTATTCATTTTGTTGCTTCTTGATGCTATAAAAATGGTAAATACATATTTATTATATTCTCTATCTTTTAGCTACTTTATTGTCCAAATATTGTATTAGAAAATCATTATGTGTATAATTTTTATGTTTTGATGTACCAGTTAAAATAAATGTAATAAAAAAGCAAACCAAATAACATTTCTTTCTTTTTATCGCTGTAATTAGCGAAAAACAGGCTCAACCAAAATGTTCCCAGAGAAAAAATTATATAGGTTAATTATGTTGCTACCCTAGAAATTAGTCTACAGATAATTTCTTTGATTTTTTTTAACACAGATTATTTTAGCCTGTACTAAACTTAATCTCATAATGGTACCATTAAATGCTGCTCATGTCTAATAGAAGCAAGAAAAATCACATACCGTCTTTTGAATCTGAAAGGAAAAGACCAGTGTGTTAATCAGCTTTTTGTCATTGAAAACAAAAAACTTGAGAAAATCAAAGTATAGATAAAAAAGGTGGTTTTTTTTTTTTTTTGACTCATGATTTTAGAGGTTTCAGTCCATGGTTCCTTTGTTTTGGGGCCTGAAGTGAAGTAGAAAAATCACAGGGGCTGGAACAAGGCATCCCATGACAACTAGGAAGCACAGAAAGATGCATAGAGTTGGAATAAATAGGTAGGTAGGTAGGTAGGTAGATAGACAGATTAAAAAAGGGCCAGGGACTATGTGAATCCTTTAAAGACCCACCCCCAGTGATCTACATCCTCCAACTGAAAAACCAGCCTCTACCTCAGAGCAAAGCCTGTCCAAGGAAGGGACATGACCTTTGTCCTTGGAAAAACCCACAGATCACTCCTAGGCACATTCCCACCCTGCTAAGTTGTTTATCTACAAATAACAGGAGAGATCTGCTGTGCCAGGTGTCCCTGACTCAGTCAGGCTAGGTGGGGATCCATAGCAGCCCCCTAGCAGCCACCAATCAGCATGAGACAGGGAAATACCTGGGATGCCAGATGACCCTCCCAGTAGTTTATGGTGGTTGATAACATGTTGGGAAACCATGTAGTTCAGCACGAACACCCCTCTTGGCTTAAACCAATCAGTTCAAATGAATCCCCTCTTGTACTAACCAATCACCCCTACCCAACTTGTTCCCGCCAGTGAATGTGCTAATCATGTTTTAGAGTTGTTGTTTGATTTTCCCGCAGTGTGTGATGATTTGCTAAGAGATGCTATGATGTATGTGGGGGTTCCTGCCTTCTCCAAAGAATGTATAAAACTGCTGTTTTCCAAGTGGCCACCACTACATGGGGAAGTTTCCTTCCTATCTGATGAGAATGAACTCTTAGGTCCCTGGCTGGGTTTATCTGACTTGAGGGATAAAGTTCTTTACTGAAAGGCCAAAGTTTTATCCATGATGTTTGGTCAAAATATAGTGGTTACTATCTAAAATAAAGATGTTGTGTCCACTGAAAACTAATAAATAAATAAATCTCTCTCAAAAAAAAAAAAAAGGTCTTTGTCCTACTAATATGTCCCTTAATTTGTGCTTCTCCCCAGACAGAAGTCTTCTCTGGAGTCATTTATATTTTAGGTTTCCAGGACACTGGGTTCCCCTGCAACAAATCCAAGGTTATGAGCATAGAGAAAATCCAGGGAATGTATCATCATGCCTTTCTTCAATCCTTTGATACTAGATGATAAATCTCCTTATTTTCACCCTTCAAACATTTCTGTTTGTTTTTGTAGTGTTTTTCAACTGCTTTAGAAGGAGGAATAAGGAGAGATACTTTTATTCCATCTTATCCTGGAATCAGAAGCCCTGTAGTAGTAATATTCTTAAAATGTTATCCCTTTTTCCTTCATTTGCTTTCCTTTATCGAGGAAATGAAACTCCAAATTACTTGAGGAAAGGAAAACAAGCTGTAAGTGAATCAATAAAAAACAGTGTAAAATGACATTACTATGTATTATAATAGACACATACACACATAATATAAAGATAAGTAAAGTTTTATATTCTCACTTTGAAGACTAAGTTTATCTACCTTCACCCTTTAGGTGTTATTCTAGTCTTGCATCATTTTCTTACATTTTATTGTCCTCTCTTTCTAGTATGATCTTGAAGAAAAGTTCATATATTTTCTGCATTTTTTATAATCTCTAAGGATTCTCCTCTGTCATACAATACAAAATAATGCTAATTTAGGCTTTGACTGACTGATATCAATATGATTTTAAGCTATTTAAGAATTAGCTTCCTTTTTCTTCTCTGACCCCTGACTAAAAGCTGTGTTATTATGTATTTCCAAATTAATAGTACATTCTGTCTTCATTAAATGTTCTCTAGTGGCATAAATGAGTAAATATGTTCTCTTATTCATTTAACTTGGGATCTAGGAATAATTTAAAAGTTCTCTTATTCATTTAACTTGGGATCTAGGAATAATTTAAAAGAAAATAAAACTTTCATTAAAAAATTCACGTCTTTGTATTTTCCTTTCTCAATCAGCATTATAGAAAAAAATCTAGGTGCACATGGAATCACTAGGTTGTATAAATATTAATTAAACATTTATAAAGTTATTGTATTTAAGTGGCAAAATTACTTACAAAAACAAATGCTCAGTTCTACTTTTCAGTAGCAAATACAACTTTAATGGTACAATAATTTAGTAATTGATTTTTGGGGGAGCATGGAAATTTGATGAGAACACATTTTGTTTGTTTACAAAAAATAAAGCTTTTTATGATTTAAACATATAATTATAGATTTCCAGATTATAGCTATTCTTTATTGGTCACCTACAATAAAATTTTCATATGCTCTATAGTTTTGAAAGGATAAAGAAATTGAAATGTAAAAGATAAGGCTTAGTTCTTAAGTTTCATTCAGAACCTGAAATTCATGTGGCAGTTGAGACAATTCCTGGAACTGCCCATTAGAGGTATGTTGAAATCTCCCCTGACCACCTTGTTGCTCAACAACCCCCCTCCCAGAAACCGTGCAGTCCAGCACATATACACCTCAAGGCTTAAACCAATCAGTTTGAATGTATACCCCTTTTTAGTACTGACCAATCACCCCCACCCGACCTGATCCTGCCAGTGAATGTGCTAATCATGTTTTAGAGTTGTTATTTGATTTTCCCGCAGTATGTGATGATTTGCTAAGGGATGCTGTGATGTATGTAAAGTTCCTGCCCTTTCCAAAGAATGTATATAAGCTCTGCTTAAGTTGTTCTTGGGGCTCTTTGTTCTCTGCTCCTCTGAAGTGAGCTCTGAGCCCCAGCATGCTGGACCCCCAATAAACAGTTTGCTGTTGCATGAGACAGTCTCTTGGTGGTCTTTTCCTCCAATGTTCACCCGACCTTTACAGTTTAACTCTACAAAAGAATTCAGAGATGGGTATTAATTCTGTGTTTTATTTAATGAGGAAATGAAGTTCAGAAATTAAAGAAACTTTTCCACCGTCATAGTCAGTAAACACTGGAACTGAGATTCATCCCAGGCTTCTCTGTGCCAAACACATTGTGCAAAGCAATCTAACTTTCTACACCTTAAACAGTGTTCAGAAGCTATTTAAAATTATTATTTTATTGAATAGTATTTAAGTTAAAAAGTCTTAGTCTCTGCCAGAACTTTGTGGCATTAAAAAAAATGATATGAACATGTAATTTTTAAAATGAAGAATAAGTAGGTCACTCTTATGAATGATGATGTTTCACAAAGATAGAGTGACTAAGCAGACTTTTATAAATTTCTGTTGCTTTCTTGAAGGCAGATTTATGATGATTTTTTTTTAATGTCTCAAAGGATATTCATGTGAAAGGTAACTGAGCACCTTTTGGGATAGAGAATGCCAAAATCTAAAAAAAAGAGGAGTAGTGTGAATCATGTCTCCTTGTTACTGCTGTTCACCTGTGACTAGTCCTTGCTTCCCTGAATGCTGCCATGTGACACCAGAGAAGCACCCCAGGGAAGTGTAGAGTGGAAAGTGGAAGGCTTTATTAAAGGACAGCAGAAAAGAGTTCCTCCTAAAGAAGAAAAGAAGAAGGGGACACAAAAGGCAATCTGTGGAAAGTGGGGGGGGGGGTTCTCTTTTTTAAATCTAAGGTCTTCTTTTAGTCCTCCCACATTCCTGTCCTTTGTTTCCCTCTAACCTGCAGAGATAGAATGCAGGTGGGAAGGCCAAAAGGTGGGAGATAGGTGGACTGCTGGGGCAGGGAGGAGTAATCTCCACAGGAAGGGCCTGGGGTGGTTTGATTAGCACCTCCCCGTTTGCTGGGAGCTACTTCATTAACAGTTCTTTAGGATGGGTTCCAGGCCTTGGGGACAGTAAAATTTCAATTTCCCCAGTAGTAGTTCTGGTTTCTTGGACTCCATTCTCAATATGGTCTCCAAGGTCTTTATCTTACTGGATATTAGACCCCATTTACCTAACTACACTAACTACCTATCTTTAAAACTGGCTTCATCTTTATATTGGTGTATTAATCAAATATGTCAGGACTTAAGAAATCAGATGTTTATTTCCAGTTTTATTTATCAACAAATATAAAAGGCATGATTCCATCATTTAAACAAAATAGATATTTAATACACTCCCTCCCCCAGACTTAAAGGCATGAAAAATGACTTTCTTGTCTCCTGACCAAGTTCTTTTGTTATGCTCGAATTCAGGACCCTCAAAAGACCACCAGAGACCCAAGATGGATGTAAGCAGCAAAGAGGTGTTTATTGCAAGCTAGCTCAGTCCTCTGCGCACACACAGCAACAGGTGACACTAAGAGGCCCCGCCCAGCCCAGGGTTTGCAGCAGTTTTATACATTCTTTGGAGAAGGCAGGGACCCCCACATACATCATGGCATCTCCTAGCAAATCATCACACACTGCGGGAAAATCACATAACAAGTCTAAAACATGATTAGCACATTCACTGGTGGGAACAAGTTGGGTAGGGGTGATTGGTCATTACAAAAGGGGGATTCATTTGAACTGATTGGTTTAAATCATGAGGATGTCACAAAGGGAGTACGTGCCAAACTGCAGGGCTTCTAGTTTAGTTTCGGGTCACCACACCTAGGTGGGGGCCATCTGGAATTTCAGATATGTGGTTATCTTGGCCTATCTTAGGTGATCACTGTAAGGGTTCGGCGAATCTTTGGAGAAAGAGACCACAAGTGACCAGCTTCATGCAATGAGCAGGAGGGAGTTTATTGAAGAGGATCCTAATTCAGCGCGCTGAGGCTCAAGCCTCACTCAGGAAGGGAGAGCGGCCCAGAGCCCAGAGCAGAGGTCAAGCAGAGCTTAAGTACACTTTTTGGGGAGGGCGGGGGCTTTGCATACATCAGAACAAATCATCATGAGGCGCGGGAAAATTTAACAACAACTCTGAGACGTGATTAGCACATTCATTGGTGGGAACAGGTCGGGAGGTGGTGATGGGTCACTTCTAAGCGAAGTACACATTCAAACTGATTGGTTCGGGCCCTGTGACAAACTGCACAGGGCCCTAGGCTAAATGGCCAGTAGGGCGTTGTTTTAACTATCTCAGGAATTTCAGGTTCTGGGTGTAACAGAGGAACTTAATAATACCTAATCTTTTACATTTTAATTCAAGCTTTCCAGCTTAGAAACTTTACCCTTTCATTCACCATCTGCGGCTTTTCCTAGAACTATTTCCACAGAGTTTCAGAGCAAAATGAGGTCCCAAGCAGAATGAGATTGCTTAGATCTTTCACTTTCTGTCTTCTTTCTCATATTGGCCTGTGGGGAGAAAATCTCTGGGTCCTAGGGATTATTATTATGCATCTTTTTAAGAGGTATAAGATAACTCATCTTAGAGAAAGTGAGAAAGTGTCTGTGTCCTGGGGGGGGGGGGGACTTGAAGATTCTGAATTTATGATGCCTGCTGAAGACTCAAGCTGAACAAATTTATGTTTGTTTGTAGCTAGTCTTTCCCTTTGAGACTTTATGGTAATCTACCACTTCCAAATTCCAGCGAAAGTGAAATGTTATGTTCAAGTCAAATTTGATACTTGAAATTTGAATTTAGTAGAAAATTCATTTTATTGTGTTTGTTGAAAATGTACAAATACAGGGGCTGGGGATGTGGCTCAAGCAGTAGTGCTCTTGCCTGGCATGCGCGGGGCGCTGCGTTCGATCCTCAGCACCACATAAAAATAAAATAAAGATGTTGTGTCCACCGAAAACTAAAAAATAAATATTAAAAAATTCTCTCTCTCTCAAAAAAAAAAGAAAAAAAAAGAAAATGTACAAATACATTTTTAAGCAAGACAACATTTAAAATGTTATTTCTTAATGGAAAAGTTTAGTCCAATGATTGAGAAATTTAAGGCATGAGAAAAAAGGTATTCAATATAAAATCATTATCAAGTTATAAATAAAATTAACCATAAATAGATTTCAGTATTACAAGCTAGGTATTTATCATATTAACATCAATACTAATAGGTACAGCTAACCTTTACTGGATATATTTTTTGTGTGCTTTGTATGTGTACTGATTTACATGTATTATACCACCAGGGGGTAGGTGATGCACACCTATAATTCCAGTAGTTTAGAAGGCTGGGACAGGAGAATTGAGAGTTTTAAGCTAGCGTCAGCAATTTAGCAAGGTCCTCAGCAAAACAGAGAGAACTTGTCTCAGAATAGAAAAAATAAAAAGGACTGAGGATGATGTGCCTCAGTGGTTGAGTACCGCTGCATTCAATCTCCTGCACATAAATAAATAAATAAATAAATAAATAAATAAATAAATAAACAAACAAATAAATAAAATTAATTATCCCATTCACTTCCCTATATCCCATCTATTTCTTATTATGGTAGAAGTTGAAAATATTTTCATTATGTAAATAACAAGTATGAGAGATTGACAACACTTAGGGGATTGAACCTAAATCCTCACATATGCTAAGGAAGCACTCTACCTCTGAGGTATATCCCCAATCCAAGTATGTGAGATCTGAACCTGGCTGCCCCATCTTTTAAACTTGCATTCTAGGTATAGCAGGATATTCCCTGTGAAGGGCATTGAGGCCAACCTGGAAATAAACTCTTAAAAACAAATATCCCCTTTATACATTTTTTAAACCTCCACTTCCACTGATTTGCATTTCTCAGGTACCATTTATGAACCTTGACTGACCTCAGAATAAAGAAGTGCCTCTGTTTGCACTTGACAACTAATAACACTCTCCTGGCATTTTCAGTCTGAATTGGAAGAAAGCATAATTTCTCAAGCTGCTTGTGGGAGTTTAAACATGTAGTCTTGGGAGGAAAAAAAGAAAGTACTTCCATTGGTTATATAAAACCTCAGTGATATTTATTATTGATACATTTAGGGCCCAATGAACATCACTATGCTACAGCAACAACAAGGAAATTCAAAGCCCTGTAGTCAAAATATATGGAATAAACTAATTCTTTAGAAACTATTTCAAAAATATTTTAACCTCTGTTTCTAACTGTAGCATAGCTTTATATGATTTTGTTAACTAGGACATTTATGGCTCTGTTGTGAAAAAAAATATATCTTTTTGATTCTAATCAATACACTCAGTGAAACCAAATATTATTTCTGACATTAATTAAAGGAGGGAGCATTCATAATTTCTGAAGCACTGTGTGCTTAAATTTACCTATTTTATTGAAAAAAGAAAAAAAGTATATCAAGGACTATTAAGAAAATGCTATTTCAAATCAGAGTATTTATTGGCATCTCTTGAATAAGATAAAACTGAAAATAACCAGGTAAAAGTAAACCCATGAAAACAATCTGGTATATGATATTGCATCAGTGGGTGTCTCTCCAAAGGCATAGATTCAATTGTGCTGCTTACAACATTTTGTAGAAAAAACAAAATAACTCAAAAAATGTTTATAAATTTCATACACTCAGAGAATATTCAGACATGGATAATTGCATCAATATTCCACTTACATATTTAAAAATTTCATAAAAAGAGCTACTGCAAAATAAAAGTCATCACAAGAACATATTCAAAATCTATTACTATGAAGTTCAGTTCTCTTAGTATAGATAGAATCACCTGAGAACTGGTGGTCATTATATCCCAGTACCCATAATTATGGTAAAGTAGATACACTGACTTGCACTTTCAATTTCAAGAGAAAAATGTTCCAAGACACTGAAACATATCCACTGTCATTCATAAATTGTCTTAGCAGTTTTAACTAATTTTCAAATATAAATGTGTAATACATTATGTTGTTTTTTCCTGAAGTTTGTAATACTATGAATTTGAAAGGTAAAATATATGATTCATGCTCTTATAAGTAAAATTATGTAATATTTTTAGCAAACATTTAAAGTAATCTGAATCTGGGAAATTTTCAATGAATTCTTATTTCATTATCTAAATACAATTGAACTTTTATAGGATATTCAGTGGTTTGTGACATGTACTTCCTTTTTTTCTTTACACCATAAAAGTAGGAATATGCCTTTTGTTTTAAAGGAAGCAAATGGAAATATTGACTTTCATTCAAGGAAGCACCTCTGCCTCTCTGTCTCTGTTTATTTCTCTCTGTGTGTGGCTATAAAGTGTGTGGGGGGGGTAGAGAGAGAGAGAGAGAGAGAGAGAGAGACATGGAGAGAGAGAAAGACATGGAGAGAGAGTGAGAGAAATAGAGAAAGAACAAAATAGTGAGTTGCATTGTGTAGAAAACAACTTAGTGCATAGCATTGCATCTCTCAATGAACTCAATAAACAGGAAGGTTACTTAAGGCTGTGAAGATTACTAATGCTGTGCAAAGTGAATGTTAATCTACACCAATGCTTACTGATTTGATTCCTCAATATTTTTCTAAACAGAGAGTGTTTTTAAACCTTCATCTTCTCTAATCTTATAATTTAGTCATTGATGAAGAGAGGAAATAGTCATGTCTCTCCCAATTCCATTAAAACAAGACTTTGGAAATATCAGATATCTTCTTTTATCTTCTTACTACAGAATTCTCCCAAGTTTCTCAAGTTCCTAATTATTTAGTATATTCATTATTTAGTAGAGTAGACACATATAAACCATGTAAGTGTTAAATACAGACAAGAATTGAATAAGAGGAAGACCCACCCTCAATGAATTTCAAGTCTTGGACAATGAACACTGGTTTTAGTGCCAGACCAGCCCAAAATCAATCTATACCCTGATGCTTTTTAAAACATATGGCTGAGAGATTTGTGAAGATAAACTAAATAATATTTGCAAAATGCTTATTATACACTAAGGCACAACACGAACAGTGAATAATTTGGATGTTTAGTAATAACATTCAACAATAGTATTCAAATAGAGATTATATTAATAATAAAACCTCAAAAATTATATTTTTATGAATTACAAAACAAGTATTCTAACTATTTATTAATTTGAATCTATTTTATTCTCAACTTCAAAACATCACACAGGCCAAGTTAATAATAATTTCTTCTCAGTCACTGAATTTGTCCTAGTTGAGGCATTTTGTATTTTGGGATCTATTTGTGAAGCACAAATCAACTTTGTGAAAAGGTACTTCTTTGCAAGTTAAATTATACTACAAAGGGTGTTTTAGCTTTTTCATCATTGTGACCAAAAAACCTGATAAGAACAATGTGGAAGAGGGAAAGTTTATTTAGGGATTACTGTTTCAGAGGTTTTAATTCATAGGCTACCAATTCCATAGCTCTGAGCTCAAGGTGAGTCAGAACATCATGGTTGAAAGGCATGAAGGATGAGAGCGGCTCTGGACATGGCCACCAAGAAGCAAAGAGGGAGATGCTTACCAGGGACAAAATATAAACCTCAAAGTCATGCCCCCAGTGACCTATCTCCTCTAGTCACAACCTACCTATGTATAGTTATAACCCCTTTAATCCATGACAGTGGATGAACTTACTGATTAGGTTAAGGCTCTTATAACTCAATCATTCCATCTCTGAAAATTCTGGCTTTGTCTAACATACGAGTTTTGGGGGGACACCTGGTATCTAAACCATAACACTAGAAAGGTATTATATACTTCGAGTGGACTTTCTTTTCTTTATAAACTTAAAACTTCTTACAAATAAACAAAGTTTACACATAATCAGAATTCAGTTTGATAAATTTTGACAAAGTAAATCCTCTCACATAACTAGTGTAGAGATCAAGGAGGACAATGTTAACACTCCAGAGTTCCCTTCACATTTATTTTATGTCATTCTCCCCCCAAAGATAATCATTATCTTGATTTCTTTCATGGTAGATTAATTCTGCCCTATTTGAACTATATAAAAATAGAATTATGTCACACATTCTGTTTTATATCTGGCTTCTTTCACTTGACATCATGTTTTTGACATTCTGCAACATTGAATCCAGCAGTAATTTGTTCATCTCAATATTATGCAGTATTTCATTGCATATATATCACACCATATGTTTATCTACTTTACTCTTGATGGACACTTGGTTTCCAGATTTTGATATTTATAAATTGTTCTGCAAGGAACATGCTTATATGTGTTTTTGCTGTAAGCATAGTTGTGTATTAGTTTAGAATAAGATATACTCTTTTGGGTTTGGCATTTCTGTCTCAATATCATGCTTGTGAGATCCATCCACATTGCTGTTTATGGTACAGTGGTTGCTCATTCTTTCTCCTTATACTATAGTGTCAAAGTACTGTGTTTTGATATGTGTGTTTTCTTGCTGGTTTTCCTGTGCTTGCACATTTTTCTGATTTAGGTTGAATTTGCTTAGAATGATGTTTGCCCCAGAGAATGACTGTTAATAGCCTACTCACTCTCTGTCTCTTTGCCACTATCCTGAAACAGCCACTTACTTAGTCAGTTGAATACTAATCAATGCTTAGTGGTTCAGTACAATGACCTATTACTGCTTTCATCATGTGAAAACTTGAGAAAACACACTATTCAAAGAGTTAAAACTTGTCTAATATTTTTAATTAAGCAGACATTGACCTTATGGTTATTTTATTTTCTTTTCTCATCAGAATACTTTAAGCAAAGTCAATGTCTAATTTACTAGAAACTTTACTTTTTGTTACTTCTTTATCTTACAATGTAAATGACCTTCTCATGTATTTCTGAAAAGTCATAGAATTATGGATGGGTGCAGGAGATCTGGTTTAGATTTGTTTAAAATGAAACTTCATGTAAAACTAGAGAAAATTACTCAGCTTCATTTGTCCTATCAGGTGGCTCTGAGTTTCTCATCATCAGAATAACTGGAAGAGTTTTTCAGATACTCTTAGCTTTATCTCTGTTTTAAACAATAAGCCACACTTTATCTTATCTTGATGCATAGATACTATGTTAAATTTTGTTCTTTTCTTTTACTTAAAAAATTCTGTTATTCAAAATTCTAATGAAGTACTATATCAATTTTGAAGTTTTAATTTTTCTACCATTAATATACAGTTTTAACATTCCTTAGATATTTTTATTAATATTGTTAAATGTAGGGCTTCACTGAATAGCATTTATATTATGGGTGTAAGCAAAAATAACCAACACTGTTTCAGCACCATTATGAAAACACAAATAACTAGGATCAGGGCAGAACTCAAATGGATCAGCAAGCTTTCCTTTATTCCACAATAGAGAAAAGGCTCATTTTATGGCTATGAAAATGGATGTCAGTTACAAAAGGGGTTTGAGTTTTATAGTTTACAATGAGGGTGGTTTAATTATTGGAGACTGAAGCAGGTTGTGTTGGTTTGAATAGTCAGGAATGAAGTTGTAAAAAGCCTGACACTCTTCACTTTCAAAAACTCAGACCTCAGTGTTCACTGCCTCTGAGATCCATTGTTACCCAGAGCTTCACTATTTGCTTTTTTCCTTCCAGGACACATCAGTAATGGGGAAGGGTTAGAGTCCAGGGCCCAGGGTTTCAGTATCTGCCTCCTCCCTTCAGGACCCATTGTGATTTGGGTGGAGATGCTGGGAATGAACCAGGGAAAGGATGAAAGTTTGCCCTTTTCCCTCAGGGCCCATTGTTACTGAGAAAGGATTTACTGGTAGAAGTTTAGTGTTTGGCTAATTTCCTTCTCTCCTGAATCACACTTTCCATTCCCCCCCCCCAGGCTGTCTTGTAGGAATATTATTTTTTATAACCCTTCAATGGGGTTCTCAAAAATACATACAAAGGAAAGTTATCTTCTTTAATGAAGTTTTAGAGCAGGTTGAAAATACAAACTATTTGCTCATGTTCTTATCTATTTTATCTTTTTCCAGGTCATTTCTTTAAGAAGAAAGAAAGAAAAAAAAATATATATATATATACACACACATAAGGGATTAGAGTATTTTAATTCTAAGAAAGTAGCAAGAAAGAAATTTGAGAAATGTGAATTGATACTGAAATATGTTTGAGGATATTATATGAACTGTCAAAGAAAATTAGTTCCAGAGTTAAAGAAGAAGGGAAGAATTTTTTTTTTTCAAGACTAGTGTAAACTGGGTCACAATTATTACAATAGGGGAAAGAGATGAAACTTACCTCTACTCAACCAAAAGCAGGAAGATTTTTGGCCAGTGTGATCAGGCCCTCTGCATTTGTTAACTGGGGCTTACCATAGATGGGCTTGAAATTTCCCATAGGAATTGGGGAATAGAGGCCCTATCTTTTTAGATGATGTCATTTAAAGTAATGGCTCTTAAAAAAGAGATTCTTGGGTTGTAGAATATTTTCAACTCCAAGGGGCAGAAGTAGAAATTACAATGCCAGTTATTAAAGCCAATGCCTTAAGGAAAGAGTTCAGGGAACTATAGTCTGGCAAACTTCCACCTAAAGTTTAGCTATATTGAGACAAACATTAAGGCCCACTTGGTCAGTACAAATATTTGTCTACATAAAAAGAGTCTTATATTTAGCTTTGGTTTTTGTAAGAGAATTCACCTTACTAGCCAGAGTTATAAAATTGAATAAATAAATGTAGATTTTCTTGGGCACAGGTGACAATATCTGAAAACATATTTCTTTTATTCAATATTGATTCAGCAGTGGAACTTTTTTCAAGAATTCAAAATTCAACCTTAATACCAACATTTTTCTTCAGTTTATGTTTTTGAAATGACCCCAATTATTTGGTAACTTTTGTAAGCTAGACCTGATAAGTTTAATTTCTTCTGATTATAAATGGAACCCACAATAATGACTCCTTCTGGACTAGAGACAGTTTCCCCCAGCTGTAATTCAGTGTTACAGTCAAATAATAGCAATAAAACAAAAGATTTCAGTTTCTTTGCCTTATGCGCAAAGAATATTTTATTCACTACTAAAATTAAGCAATTTTATTATCAGAGATGAAAAATGGGAAAAAAATTAAAATTACCTTTTGCATGTTAATTGCCAAATGTTCAGAGGTTTGTTGATACTTAGTGGTTTCCTACAGTGGTGTATAAATTGCCACTTCCTATTTTTCTCTTAGTCGTGAGTTTCTTGTCTCCTACCTATGCTGCACGAACACCTTGCCTTTCAAAAACTGCTACTTTTAAATTTCACATTGCTGGGTCCAATAAATAAATGGCATGAAACACAAAGTCCCTTAAATTTATTTGCATAAAGTAGCCTGTAACACTTTACATCAATAAACACAGAAGAAGTAAACAGCTTTTAAATGATTTCTCCAGAGGTATGCTACTTCAAATATACAATAATTTGTTTTCTTCATTGATAGGTCAAAACACAATAAAACCACAGATGACTGATTTTTAAGTCACTTTGCATATCTGAGAATTACTACAATGCATACCTTGTACGGTATTTCTAACCTCTTCTTTCTAAACTTTTATCAAATATGAATATATTTTGAGAGTAAATGAACAAAGAAAGATGAGACGCCATTGGCTGGCACAGAACTTTAATATAGAATAAATCCTCTTTCTGAAATTAAGAGGTTTTTTTTAATTGGAGCTATAAATGAATTTTTCATTTCCATGGGTTTTTTATAGGTATGATTTTATAGGCATGTGGAATTTAAAAATTTTTGTCGTTTGTTTTCATTGTTTTTTTTTTTTTTTCTAACACTAATCCACACAGTAACAACATGAGCATGAATGGCATCGTGATGAAGAGAAAACTTACACAGCTTTTTAAAAGTCTATAAACACTGACAAATGAGCAGATTTAATTCTAAGATCCTTTTTCTCTGTTTTGAGGAAACTATCAGAGGAAGAAAGGGGGAAATCAGTTAGGCAATTGAAATGTTACCAGGGAGAAGGTGACTTGAAAAACTCTAAATGTAAAGAGAATGTGAGGGTGAGTGGTAGTAGCATGAAAGAAACTAGAATTTCTTCTCATATTTATTGTCATAGTATTTTCTACTTTTCTGCTTCCTGCCAAAATGTAGAGATGGGTCTTTTGTTGGATAACAATAGCTTTGTTCTCTTTCTTGGCACTCTGCTAGACATTTCTCAGGCTCTCTTCTGGAGATGTGAGACAGATGTGTGGCCAAAGCACTGCTAGGGTAAGTGGTGAGCATTTCCCTGTCCCATGCCTGATTCTTATACCTTATATTTCTCACAGTCTCCAAAATACTCTTAACTTCCTCACTTTCTGGCAAGATCCATGAGATTGAATGGATGATTCCAAGATTCTTGGGATGTTCACATTCCCTAAACGATATTGTTTTGTAAAGTCCCCCAGAGGCTAACTGCCATTGAACTCTATTATGAGAGAAATAAACTCTGATTGAGGTATCACTGATAGGTTGGAGATGTTCTTAATACCAATTAATAATTAGTAATACTGAGATTATTAACACAGGTTTTTTTTTATTAATTATTCTCATGCTACAGAAATGTTAGACATTACAACATGATAAAAGTTTCTATTTGTAATATTTTTTTACATAAAAGTTTTACCTATATTATATACCAGAACCATGACTTTAATTTCATTTGGTACCCATGTAGTTTATGTTTCATTATGAGCATATTAAATGAATTATTTCAGCATGTAATAATATATGAAAAATGGAAATATTAATTTGAATGAAAGAACTTATATTATCACATAAATTACAAGTATATTTATGTACAAACACACTTATATTTACTCATGTTTTATTTACCTTATTTAAGTTTATGATACAATCATGTTTAAATATATAAATATATGTTGTATTTGCTACACGATTACAGAAAAAAATATAATGAAAGCATTACAAATTTTAAAACTTTTTTGGAAGAGATTTAGAGATATCCTTTTGACATTTTTGAGTCAAAAAATAAAAAAGATTTCTCTTCTGTGCCTCTGAATTATTCTTGCTACATCATTTAGTTCTGAGGAGATTCTTTGTGATTTTATTCACATTTTAGTCCAATCCATGTTAGAATGTTGTCTTCTTATAAAAGACCTTCATATTCTGGAGAAGTTATTGCATCTTTATTAAACCACAAAAGTTATTTTAAGCAATGAATTATTTGAAACTTTAAGTCCTTCAATGTCATCTTTTAAAAAGCAAGATGGTATTTAAGTACTACTTCCCTGACAATAACTGAAAAGGGTGTGAGATTATACTCTGTTTGTAAGGTTAAAAAGTTAGTTGCCAGTTTTATAGGTTCTGGAAGAAAATAAGAGACTACTGGATCACAAATGAAAGGAGTTTTACTCATACCAATAACATTTGCTAATACATCAGCATATCTGTACATAATTCCCCAAGTGCTAGTTATCACAGGGCAACATTAAGAGGATCACAGGGCAGTAACACTGATCTCCAATATAAGAGGCATGCCTGCCCTTTGCTCAAAAAGGATATTATCAGTTTCTTCCAAGGCTGGAAGACAGCTCAGAACAGTCTTGAATGGTAGTTCCGAACAAAGGTAGACAGTGCTTCCTCTTTCAAGATGTGCAGACTCAGGAGACCAATAGAGATTGTCTCCTAACACTTTATGTCCATGGGTATCTCTATTTCTGCATTCAATATCTATATAATATATTTGTCTTTATGTGAGGGCCTTGTTATTACAATATTAGAGAGATTTTATTCTACTTTACTAAAGTAGTGACACCTAGAATATAACCTGAGCCAAATTATATTTATCACACTAGGATGAAACAAGATGACTTAACACTTTGAATGTCAATGCGTGATTTAAATGTATCTCCAAAAGTTCATGTGTTAGAAACAATCTTCACATCCATATGTTAGTGGCATTGAGAAGTAGAGCTTTTTGGTCATAGTAACAATGAATAAGGTTATGAGAATGGAATTCACAAGATGTTATCAGTGACTTTATAAGATGAGAATGAGAGATGTGAGCTGGTGTGCTCTTGGCCCCTCACCTTTTGATGCATTCTGCTATATTATGACATAGCAAAAAGACGCTTAACTGATGACTAACAGATGTTGATGCTATGTGCTTGGACTTTCCATCCTCTAGAACGATGAGTAAATCAACTTCTGTTCCTTATAATTTCCCAATCTTAGGTATTTTGTTATAGCAACAGAAAATAGTCTAAAAAAGACAGTCATTTTTATACTGCCTCTCTTTTGCATTTTGTTTGTCGCAGTACAAGTTGCTAATATTTAAACATTTATAGTGTGAGTCAATTTACATGGGTATACCCACAAAACAGGATTCTTGGTTCTTTTTCTTTAAGGGTTATAAATCATGATAGCTACTATAAGATGTATTGTATACATGAAAAAAATAACAAAATGCCAGAAAAAGTCAAGGTAAATATGTATGCTGTTTACAGAACCTTGTGTTAAGTAAGATAAACAAATAAATAAATGGATCCTAATTGATGATCCTTTTAAAAAAGTGACCTAAATAGAAATTTTAATTTCTTTGAACACAAATGTAGAGTTTTTAAATGTAAAAAGAATTGCTTAACTGCAAATTTGGTCTCAGAGGAATTCATTTTAGATTGGTAGTTTCCAATAGATTAAAAAAATGTGAATCTCAAAGTAAAAAGTATATATAATTTTAAAAGTTCTAGTAGTTGCATTAAAAAATAAAGAAGAGAAAGTAACTTTAATATACATTTTGTTTAAGCCCGTATATCTGAATATTATAACTTTTATTACATAACTCATATGGAATTATTGAGTTACTTCAAATTATTTTCTTTACACTAAGCCTTCAGAATACATTGTATACTTTAAACTTATAGTACATCTCAAATTGGGCCAGATACATCTCTATTTGAGCTGGCCATGTTTGAAACATTTAATACCTAAATATGGCTGATGCCTAAAATATTCAACAGTGAAGACTTAAAAGAAAAAATAATATAAACTTCATTTCATTTAATTGCTTTATCAAACATATAAATTTACTATTAAGTTCAAGTTAAATATATATTAAAAAACTGTTCCTTTTAGTTATATATGACAATAGATTATATTTTGACATATTCACACAAACATGGAGCACATTTTAGTCTAATGAGGATCCCAGTCTGGACTGTGGTGCATTGATATATGTACATAGGAAAGTTAAGTCAGATTCATTAAATATCTTTTAGGACCATTTATTTATGTCTGCCGTTTCCTTTTTGATATTCTGTTTTGATGTTCTATCCATTGTTGAAAATGAAAATGGTGTATTGATTTTCTACTATTATTGTGTTGCTGTTGATTTGTACCTTTAGATCTGTCAGTGTTTGCTTTATTTAGTGCTGGTTGCAGGCCTACCCTGGCCCCTGGGGACTCAACCCCCAGTTCTTTGTTCTGCATGTCAATGCGGCCAGCTCACAAGGCCGTGACACGGGCTTGCGGTTTCCTGTTTATCTGCCTCAGCATACATGTCTCTCGGGAACATCTTGACCTGTTCGAGCCTCCTGATAGGGAACGGTGATGGTGGCGGTAACCCAAGGACGCAGTTATTACTCTTCCCTCCTTGCTTTTGAGTAATTTCCCGCAATTGTTACAAAAGATATATAAGGGGAACAAATTTGGCAATAAAGCGCACACACGCCTCCTCCTGGATGAAGAACCTTGGTGTCCTGTGTATTTCTTAACCCCACCGTCCCTCGCCGGACTCGGCTCCTGTTAGCCGGACGCGGCATCTGGAGGTTCCCACAGAGATCCGGTAAGCAGGGGTAAGCAGATGGGGCTCACCTTCTAAGGAAGAAGGGGGAGGATTGGTTTAAAGACAATTTAAAGATACAGGGTACGTACCATGGGTAACTCAACAGCGAAGCTTTGTCTGGCCAGCGAGGTTAAAGAGCTGTTAAATAGACAAGGAACAGGAATAAAAACCAAGACAGCAACTGAATTAGTTGAAATTATAGCCCAGGCTTGTCCTTGGTTTCTGACAGGAAGCTTTCTCAATAACAATGATTGGGACTTGGTGAAGCAGGACCTCCAAAAGTTATTGAGAGACCAAGGTCCGGATAGAGTCCCGATTGCTACTTTCTCTCTATGG
The DNA here is from genome assembly GCF_964194105.1 of Spermophilus citellus. Classification (NCBI taxonomy): domain Eukaryota; kingdom Metazoa; phylum Chordata; class Mammalia; order Rodentia; family Sciuridae; genus Spermophilus; species Spermophilus citellus. The sequence continues at coordinate 91,986,609 of NC_138189.1, read as the reverse complement.
AGATTGGTTAAGGATGCTCTTTTAACTGACAAAGTAAAGATTAAGAAACAACTTGCCGAGTGTGAGCAAGCCCTCAGTGAGGTTCAGGAAGAGCAGATGGCTGCGTCTTTAAAGGACGAAGGTCCCTCGGAAGACCTAAATGGTAAAGCAAAGAGGCGCCTTCAGGTCCCCGCTTCAGAAAAGGGTGATGAGGATCTTAATTCTCTCTCTCTCCGAGGAGGAGGAGCTGGAAAGGGAGATAGAGGAACTGGAGGGTCGATTAAGGAAGTCAAGATTGAAAGCACCCATGGCCCCAATCGCTGTTGCACTCCCTCCTTATAATCCCGATTGGGATGAGGGCAGCCCCAGAAGGCGTGGGGGTGTTCAGTGGAAGCCTAAGACAGTCCAAACTTTTCCGGTGATTGAAAACTTGGGTGCCGATGGACAACCGGCCAGAGCGCATGTTCCTTTAGCCTTTAAAGATATTAAACAACTAAAGGAGGCAGTTACTAATTATTGACCCCATGCTCCCTTTACGTTGACTCTCTTCGAGTCTTTCTCTGCCAATCAACTGACACCTAGTGACTGGCAACAGCTTTGCAGGGCTGTGTTGTCTGGAGGGGATTTTTTGCTGTGGAAAAGTGAAAATCAAGAGAGGTGTCGCGAGCTAGCCCAAGTCAATCAGGACGCCGGCTTCCCACGGCATAACCTCGAAATGTTAACAGGCTCGGGACAGTATGCTGCCATAGATCAGCAAATTAATTATGGTCCTGGGGTCTATGCTCAGATAGCCACAGCAGCCCGGAAACGGAAACAGGGGCCCGCCCCAGGACCCGGAAGCCAAGGTGTACGGGGCAATCCAGGGACGGAATGGTGCCCCGGGGAGTGGGTGACTTTGTCACCTCCCACGGACCAACCCCTTTCTATCTGTAGACTCCCCAGGGGAACGCCAGGAAGTGCAGGATGTACAGGAGCTGCAACCGCAGGTTGCAGAGACAGAACAAGCTGCTACCGCAGTAAGATCTTGGCCAGGCGGGGGAAAATGCAGACAAAATCAAACAAAATGCAATCAGCTAGGAAAACTTGGGGAACTTTTGCCCTGAAAATGGGCAGCAGACTCCATGTTGTTTTCATCACCATGGTAACCATGGGGTGCCTGGCCGGAAGAGCGGCTTCCTGGTCCCACCTCCCACACTTTTGCGGGCTTCCGATTGGTTCTTCCACAGTCACTCAGACAGGACTTCTAGTCCCGTCTTCCAGCCACTAACCTGTACTACTGTGTTTCAGATTTCTACCAGAGCTGCTCAGAGCCTGTATATTTAAAAAAATGCCTACCTGTAAATGCTAACGAAAGATATCTTTTTCAGACAATATTTAATTCCACAGGTTTCTATGTTACAGTCCTAAATTTAAGTTAGTTCTAACTTAAATAACCTGAATTTTCTCTATAGTTGTGTTACTAAATAATGTTCTATTGATGAGAGATATCAAATATGCTTCTTTATATTTTACTTTTAATTTTGGAGGTTATGAGGATGCATTTGCTCGCCACAGGAACAAGCCAGCAAAGTTCCTGTGATGACCAAAAAATCCTTATTCTCATTGCTAACTATAAAAATAAAAATGTATACTCAAGGATCTTATTTCAGTTACATCAAGTGACGTCACATAGAAGAGTGCACTCCTAGTTAAAAATAAATTAAAATGGATCCAAATATTTTAAGACCACGTGGTTACATAAAGTTAATACAATTATAAGTGAAGTTCTTATTCTTAATATATATATATATATATATATATATATATATATATATATATTTAGATATTTAGATAACCTATATTTGTTAATCTATAAATTAATTAGCACATGCCTAATTGATTAGTTAATATATATTTGCCTAACTGTTTTTCTTCAACAGAAAACCCATAATTTATGTTTTATATTTATATTTATCAGATACTCTGCCTTTTCAGTTACAGATATTTGAGATAAATGTGTTTACTATAAATTTGCTTTTAAGTGAAAATACAATCAAGTAGTTTCTAATTCTCAAAGTTACTGTTTAAACTCATAAGATGATAAATAATTATAATTATTTCTACAAAATATCTAAGGGTTTTAACTATATTTTCATTGATATTTCTTATCAAAGTATAATAATTTGTTTATAGATTCTAAGGTTTTCAGAAATTGTTCCAAAGTATAAACAACAACAAAAAAATCTTTACAAAAGAGTTTAATGTAGATAAACTTCCACTTTTCATGTTGCCCTGTTTTATTTGGCCACTGTCTGAAAAAATCAGCACTCCAGGTGCTGGACACCCCCTTACTAGTTTTTCACAAAAATATGTAAACAAGGCCTCTGGCCTTGAGCTGGGCTTCACAGTGCTGACTACATTTCTAAGATAAGAGAGTTACTAACTGGGCTCCATGGTAACACCTGGCAAAAAAAAAAAAAAAGAAAAAAAGAAAAGGAAGAAAAAGCTCTCCGCCTCTCAAGTGTCCTTGAAGGGTTAACTTGCCCAAAACAAAACAAAACAAAACAAAAAAACTGCCTTTTGTGAACTTCTGCAGACTGTGAACTTCTAAGCCCCCCCTTTTTACATGCTAAGTGTAAAATTCTGAAACTATCTAAATTTGGGATTCAGGGAATTGGAATCAGGCCCCCAGTAGCTGGATCCAGACCGCTGATTGTGTAACCAGGGTAGCCTACCTCCGGGCTGAAGTTCATCAACAAATTGGGGGATTTCACCACCCTAAGTGGGTATGCATGAACAAACCAAAGATTAACCCCCCTGGTCCTGAAAAAACCCTCAGTAACTGTTCCACAACTTGTACTTATACTTCAGCAGTTCATGTCTCCTGCTATGAGACGGCCTCGATTTGTGTGTACAAGGGACAACAGTATTTTGAGGCCAGATTGACCAAGACTCGGTCAGAGAAGGGAGTGGGGGTGAGCTATCACTTTACTCCGTTTCTTTTTGGCCAAGGGGGAGTTGAATCTAAACTCTGGTTGGCTGGGTGCCAGGGTGAGGTTGGTAAGTCCTCCTGTTGGCCCACTGCAGCCCCTACAGGGATCTCTGAGGGGGGGGGGACCTACTGATTCTGTTAAACATCTTCAAGTTATCAAGCTTTTGAAACCCAGATCCCTGAGCTTGTATACCACCCCTTGGTGCTGCCTAAGTCACAGCTCCCGGATCTGGATGCTAACACGTTAGATATCTTAAGGACCACCTTTTCCTTGCTTAACGACTCCAATCCCACACTTGCTAATGATTGCTGGCTCTGCATGACAACAGGGGCGGTTATGCCCTATTAATGTCACCATGCATAGTAATGATACTTGCCAGCCCTGATTGCCTTTCAAGTCCAGCCCATGGGGGTCTTTACAATATGCCTTCTGGGTATGATGCAAAACAATACCTATGATGTGGATGTTGGAGTGATCTCCTATGGGAACTGCTCAACGGTGAAGAATTATTCCTCACCCACTCCAGCCCTCTGTCCCCCTAATGGAACTATTTTTATGTGTGGGGGAAATTCTGCCTTCCCTCGACTCCCTACAAATTGGACAGGTGTCTGTGTTCTCACCCTGCTCCTCCCTGACATAACCATTGTCCCTGGGGATGAGCCCCTGCCCATCCCCAGCCTAGACACTCTAGTGAGAAGACACAGGCGAGCTATACAGGCTCTACCATTACTCGCCACACTGGGGATAACGGCTGCTGTGGGCACAGGCACAGCTGGACTGGGTACAGCGATACATTCTTATCGCCGTCTATCTCAGCAGCTTATAGATGATGTGCAGACCCTATCTGGCACTATTAGGGACCTACAAGACCAAATTGACTCTTTGGAAGAAGTGGTCCTCCAAAATAGGCGAGGCCTAGACTTACTGACTGCCAATCAGGGGGGAATCTGTTTAGCCTTAGGAGAAAGGTGCTTTTTCTATGCCAATAAATCGGGCATAGTCCGCACTAAGATCAAACAGCTTCAGGAAGACCTAGAGAAAAGGAGAAGAGAATTATTTGAAAACCCCCTCTGGACTGGACTTAATGGGTTTCTACCATACCTCCTTTCTTTCTTGGGACCCTTGCTGGGTCTCCTTTTAATTGCCACTTTAGGACCTTGTATCACAAACAGATTGATTCAATTCATTAAAGATCAAATTAACATCTTAGTCTCTAAGCCAATATAGGTTCATTATCAGCGCCTGGAGGTGGACGAGCCTGCCCATGAGGTGTACTTACAACCCATCCGAAGATGAGATGTGATCCCTGAGGATGAAGCCAGCATCCAGGCCCCTGCATATGTGTGTTTGCTTTGTGTTTTAGTCCTTTTGTTGCCTTGCCACCGTCGCCATAAAACCCTGTGTTTAGGGAGGCTCACTGGTCATAACTGTCCCATTAAAAAAAAACGATAAATGGGATCCACAGTCATGCCCTGCTGGCCATAATATTCCACCTATCAATAAGAGCTGATCTTGTAGTTCCCAGTAACCGGCAACTTCCACGCTTGCACTGCAACCTAAGACAGGGGAATGGGGCCTCCCCAGAGACGGGTAAGCACTGTAAGGGCAGTGGACGACCTAAGACAGGGGCTACTTGATTCCCATTGACACGCAAAAAACAAAAGAGGGGGACTTGCTGGTAGCAGGCCCACCCTGGCCCCTGGGGACTCAACCCCCAGTTCTTTGTTCTGCATGTCAATGCGGCCAGCTCACAAGGCCGTGACACGGGCTTGCGGTTTCCTGTTTATCTGCCTCAGCATACATGTCTCTCGGGAACATCTTGACCTGTTCGAGCCTCCTGATAGGGAACGGTGATGGTGGCGGTAACCCAAGGACGCAGTTATTACTCTTCCCTCCTTGCTTTTGAGTAATTTCCCGCAATTGTTACAAAAGATATATAAGGGGAACAAATTTGGCAATAAAGCGCACACACGCCTCCTCCTGGATGAAGAACCTTGGTGTCCTGTGTATTTCTTAACCCCACTGTCCCTCGCCGGACTCGGCTCCTGTTAGCCGGATGCGGCAATTTAGGTGTTCTGATGCTGGGTGCACCTAAATATCAGATATACATACACAATTCATCACATACAATTGCTATAAATTGGTCATTATTTGACCTTGTATCATTATACAATGTTATTTGCCTCGTGAAAATTTTGGACTTAATGTCATTTTATCAGAAATAAATAGTGCTTCCTTGGATTCTGTTTGCAAGGAATGACTTTGTCTTAAATTCTAAAGTAAGACTCTTGTAGTCAGCATATAATTAGGTCCTTTTAGAATTATTTATTCAGTTAGCTCTTTTTTTTGACTGAGAAGCTTAATCAATTTATATTTAGTGTAATTATTGATAGGACATTAAATACTATTTCACCTTATTTATTTTCTATTAGTCTTGTGCTGCTTTTTTCTGTCCTTTTCTCTCTTGCTTTTTATTTTAATCTTTTTTCTGTTTTTTGTTGTTTACAAGTAAATGGCTTAATCTCCCTAACGAAAAGTCATAGTCGGGATAAATAGATTAAAAAGAAGAAAATTCAACAATATTTTGTCTAGTGGAGGCATGTTTTAGATTTATGACACATATATGCTGAAAGTGAAAAGAGGTATCCCAAGCAAGTGGCCATCAAATGAGGTGGCTATACTTCAACAAAATAAACTTTTTAATCAAAACTTCTGTAAGAGACAAAGTGAGATATTATATATACAAAGATTAAAAAGTCAATTTACCATGAAAACATAATATTTGTAAATATGTATACACTCAATATTACAATGATTAAATTCATAAAGCAAATATGCCCATATCTTTGCTGTATATACAACAAAGCAATAATAGTTGCAGACTTCAATATTGCATTTCAAATATTGGACAGAACACTGAGACAGAAGATCAATAAAGAAATATAGACCTTGAATAAAACCATACTTCAATTGGACCTGGCATACACATACAGAACATTATACCCAATAGCTAGAGTACACATTATTCTCAAGCACTCAATGAGGTTTCTACAGGATTGATCACATATTACTTTTGGAAACATGGGGAGGAAATTTGAGAAGAGTGATATTATAGCAAGCATCTTTTCTGACCACAATGGAATAAAGCCTGAAATGTACAACAAAGAAAACTAGAAAATTCAGAGTTGTGGAAACTAAGCAATGAATTTTTGAAGAGTCATTGGTCAAAAAGTCAAGAGGGAGATTAGAAAATAAATTTGAGACAAATTAAAAAACAATTTGCTGAAGTGTGTTGAGTGCAGCAAAAATGGTGTTAAGAAGAAAGTTTACAATGATAAACACCTTAATTATAAAAAATAAAAGATATCTAATAAATAACCTAATTTTACACATTAGAGAAATAGGCAAATAAAAACTTATATTGTAAGAGCCATCTTTATTTAATTATCCTCTCTTTCTTTCTCTTTCTGTAATTTTAGTACATGAGAGAAAATATTAGAACCTTGACTCTCTGAGTCTCATGAAAATAGAAATAAGAACAATGTGGTAAAAGAGGGAATCAAGAGGAAAGAAGAGGGATGGGCATGGGGAAATACTAGGGAATGAAATCTGCCAAATTATGCTATGTCCATGTACAAATATGCCACAAAGAATCCCACTTATTTATATGATTATAATGTTACAGTGATGATGATGATGATGATTATATTAATAATAATAATAGAGATTCCTAGTATAGTACAAATGGGTGGGAGTAATGAGAAGGAAAAGTTAAGGGAAAGTACTTGGAAAGAAAATTGAGCAAGTTATGTTATGTGCATGTATAAATATGGCATAATGAATCCCACCAATATGAATAATTATAATGCACCAATAAAAATTTATTGTTTTTTAAAAATTATACATGACAGTAGAATCCACTTTGACATAATCATAAAAGCATGGGATATATCTTGTTCTAATTTAGTTCCTAGTACCTCTCCTTTCCCTTCCCCACCCCTACTCCTTCCCTCTATTGATCTTTCTCCCATTTACTCAGAGTTATTTTTTTTAAATTAATTTCTTGTGGATGTACACAGTGGCGAGATTCATTGTGGAGTATTCATATATGTACATAGGATAATTATGTCAGATTTAATTTCAGTGTCTTTCCTTTTTCCATTTCCCCACTCTTCTCTTCATCCCCATTGTCCACTCCATGGAACTTCTATACTCCCTCCCCTCTTATTGTGGGTTATATTCCACTATAAGAAAAACATTTGACCTTTTTTTATTGAATTTCATTTAGCATGAGAATCTTCAGGTCCATTCATTTACTGGCAAATGTTATAAAGTCATTCTTATTTATGGTTAAGTAAATGGATTCCTGGATTAAGGGAGTAAACGGATACTCCATTTTGGATGTATACTACATTGTCTTCATCCATTCATCTGTTGAGAGGCACATAGGTTGGCTTAGCTATTATGAATTGTGCTGCATCACTATAGTACGCTTTTTAAAAATCTTTTGGATATATGTTAAGTAGTGGGATAACTGGGTCAAATGGTGGTTTCATTCCTAGTTTTTTGATGAATCTCCATACTGCTTTTCAGAGTGGTTGCACCAATTTGCAGGCCCCACCAGCAATATATGAATAACATTTTCATCAGAATTTATTGTTACTTTTATTCTTAATAATTGTCATTCTGACTGGAGTGAGATGGAATCTCAGTGTAGTTTTAATTTGCATTTCTCTAATTGCTAGAGATGTTGAGTACTTTTTCACATATTTATTGAGAGTTTGTATTTTTTTCTTTTGAAAAGTGTCTGTTTAGTTTCTTTGCCATTTATTGGTTGGGTCATTTGTTATTTTGTTATTAATATGCAGTATATATAAGTTTTTTGTATATCCTGCATATTAACCCCCTATCTGAGGAGCAGGTGGCAAAGATTTTTTTCCCATTCTTTAGGCTCTCTGTTCCCATTCTTTTTTTCTATCCCATTATTATTTTTAATATATTAAAATTTAGGCATTTGACTTTGTACCTTTTAATATTTGCATTTTATGTTTTTTAACATTGTTCTAATTAGTTATGTATTGTCAGTAGAATGAATTTTGACACATTGTTTACAAATAGAGCACAACATCTCATTGCTCTGGCTAAAAATGGTGCAGAGTCACACCAGAAGTGGAATCATACATTTATATAGAGTAGTAATGTCTGTCTCATTCTACAGTCCTTACCATACTCACAGCTCCACCCCTCCCTTCACTCCCCTCTATACAATTCAAAGATACTTCATTCTTTCTTATCCTCCCCACCTCACTATGGATCAGAATCCACTTATCAGAGAAAACATTAGGCATTTGATTTTTGGGGATTGGCTTATTTCACCTAGCATGATATTCTCTAGTTCTATTAATTTATCTGCAAATGCCATAATTTCATTAATTTTTTAAGCTGGGTAATATTCCGTTGTGTATATGTACCACATTTTATTTATTCATTCATCAGTTGAAGGGCATCTAGGTTGATTCCATAGTTTAGCTATTGTGAATTGAGTTGCTATATACATTGATGTGGCTGTGTCACTGTATTATGGTGATTTTAAGTCCTTTGTATATAAACAAAGGAGTGGGATTACTAGGTTAAAAGGGGGTTCCATTCCAAGTTTTCTGAGGTATCTCCAAACTTCTTTACACCAATTTGCTGTCTCACTAGCAATGTATGAGTGTTTCTTTTCCACACATCCTCACCAACACTTACTATTGCGTGTATTATTGATAGCATTCTGACTGGAGTAAGATGAAATCTTAGAGTAGTTTTGATTCGCATTTCTCTAATTGTTAGAGATGAACATTTTTTTTTCATGTTTGTTGATTGATTGTATTTCTTCTTCTGTGAAATGTCTGTTTAGTTCCTTAGCCCATTTATTAATTGGGTTATTAGGCATTTATTTTGGTGTGTGTATGTGTTAAGTTTTTTGAGTTCTTTATATATCCTGGAGATTAATACTCTATCTGAGGTGCATGTGGTAAAGAATTTTCCCATTCTGTAGGCCCTCTCATCACATTATCAATTGTTTCCTTTGCTGTGAAGAAGATTTTTAATTTGTTGCCATCCAACTTATTGATACTACAGAGGTATAGTAACAAAAACAATGGTATTGGCACCCCAACAGGCAAGAAGACCAATGGAATGGAATAGAGGACAGAGAGACAAAACCATGTATATATAGTTATGTCATGTTTGACAAAGATGCCAAAAGCAAACATTGGAGAACAGATAGCCCCTCTACTGAACGGTACTTGGAAAACTGGGAATCTGTATGTAGTAGAATGAAATTTAATCCCTATCTTTCACTCTGCACAAAAGTCAATGTACAGTGGATCAAAGACCTAGAAATTAGACCACAAACTCTGTTCCTCCTGGAAGGAAATGTAGGCCCCAAACTCCAACATGTCTGACTTCCTTTACAAGACTCATAAAGAGCACCGATAATTTTATTTTAATAAGAAAGTGTTGGAAAGAACTAGTTAGGTCACATTTGTTGAATTTGCCCTTCTGCCTTCTGCCACACCAGGATGCAATAGCAAGGAGCCACTATGGCAGCAGATATTGGGCCCCTGCCACCCACTGAATATGCTGGTACTTTGGCAGCAGACTTATATCCCCCAGAAGTGTGAGAAAAAAATTCTATTTAAGAAAATAGATAAATTACTCAATGGTAGGTGGAAATAATGATTAGAGGAGAAATAAACAAAGTAGAGACTAGAAAAAGAATGAAAACAATCACAGAAAATTAGAGCTGGTATTTTGAAGAGATAAACATAATTGGAACACCCTTTTCTAGACTTTCTGAAGAAGAAAGGAGAGAAACCTCAAATAAATAAGACATTTTAGAGGATATATTATAAATGGTACTATGGTAATAAAAATCATGAAAGCCTATTATAAAAACTTATGTCCAAAAACTTGCATAATCTGGGATATATGAATAAATTCTAAGAAATGCACAGCCTACCAAAAATAAATTGTGAAGAAATAGAAAACTTAAATAGACCAATAATGAATATTGAGATTGAATCAATAATCAACATCTTCCTAACAGAGCAACTTTCAGGATCAGATGGTTTCACTGGGGAATTATACCAAACATTTAGAAAAAAAAATGAATACCATACCTTTTAAAACTCTTCTAAGAAATAAAATATGGTATGCTTTTAAATTTATATTATAAAGTCAGCCTTACCCTAATTCCAAATCTAGAATAACACCCTACAAAGGAAGAAAACTATAGGTTGATAGCCTTGATAAATATAAATGCAAAAATTTACAAACATCTTGAACAGAATATTATTAAACTGAATTTGTCAGTACTAGCTGTGATTTATCGATAGGATGAAGTATGACTCAACATAGGCAAATTAATTTATGTGATGCACTACATTAACAAAATGGAAGATTAAAGTCATACACAAATACAGGAAAAACACTTGGAATTCTTCAATGTCCTTCAATAATAAGTAAGTAAATAAATAAATAAACTAGGACTGGATGGAATTTATCTTACTATAATAAAGCCCATATATGACAAGTCCACAACCAGTATCCTACTCCATAGTGAAGAGATGAAAGCTTTCTCTCTAAGATTAGGAACAAAGTATGGATTCCTGCTCTGCCCACTTCTATGCAAAAAAACACTGGAATTGCTCACCAGAGCGATTTGGCAAGTGAAATCAGTAGAAGGTATCTCAATCAGAAAAGAAGAAATAAAATTGTCTCTTCAAGTGTCTGGATCTTATATGTAGACAATCCTAAAGACTCCACAAATAAACTATTAGAACTAATTAATAATTGCAGTAAAGTTGTGGATATATAATCAACATATAGAAGTCAGTTGTATTTCTTTACACTAGCAATGAAATATCAAAAAAGGAGATCAGTAAATTAATTTCATTCATAACAGCACCAAAAAGAATAAAACACCTAAGATAAACTACACCAGTAAAGTGTAAGATCTGTCCCCTGAAAACTACAATACAATGTTGAAAAAAGTCACAGAAGATACCAACAAAATGGAAAGATATCCTTTGTTCATGGAATAGAAGACTTAAAAATTGTTAAAATATTCCTATTAACCAAAGTGATCTATAGATTAAAAGCAATTCATATCAAAATGTCATTGGCGTTTTTTATAAAAATAGAAAAAAAAATCTAAAATTCAAATATAATTACCTAAAATCTGAATAGCCAAGATAATTCTGAGTAAGAACAAATCTAGGAACATCACACTTTCTGATTTCAAAACCTATTACAAATCTATAAGCATTAATATAGTATAGTGCTGGCATAAAATATCACACACAAACCAATAGAACAAAATAGAGATTTCAGAAATCCATTATATGCAGTCAACTGATTCCCTAAATGGTTGCCAAGAATACAAAATTAAGATAAGACAGTTTCTTTAACTAAAAGTAGTAACAAAACTGGTTATCAATAAGCAAAATAATGATATTGGACCCGTAACATACAGTTTTCACAGAAAAAAACAACTTTAAATGGATTAAAAATTTAAATGTAAGATCTGCAAATGCAATAAACCTACAGGAAAATACAGGGGAAAATCTTCATGACATTCAGCTTGGCAATGGTTTCCTAGCTATGATACCAGAAGCATAAGTAAGAACAACAAAATTAGACAAGTGGGACACATCAAGTTATAAAGCTTCTGCCCAAGAAAGAAAATGATCATCAGTGTGAGAAGACAATGGCAGAAAACATTAGCAAATCATGTATTTGATAAGGGAATTATGTTCAAAATACATAACAATAGCCTATAAAAACCAAAACAAAATTAAAGTACCCAATTAAAAATAAGAAAATGATTTGAATCACAATTCTGTAAAGAAGAAATATAAATGACCATCAGGAGTATGAAAGATGCTCAATAGCTCAGTCTCTCTAATCATCTGGAATATGCAAATCAAAGCCACAAGATAACACCTCACAAATATTATGATGCTGCCACCAAAAATATGCAGAAGATAATAAGTGTCATCCAGATTGTAGAGAAATTGGCACATTTATCTACTGTTTGCAGCTATGTAAAAGTGTATATCCACTGTGAAAAAAAAATATGGAGGCTTTTCAAAAACTTAGAAATGCCATATGATTCACCAATCCTGTTTCTAGATATATATACTCAAAAACATTGACATTAAGATATTGAAGAGAGTTTGCAGGCCCTGTTCTTTATAGCATTATTTACAATAGCCATGATATGGAAACAAGTCAAAGGTCCATGTACTGATGAATAAAGAAAAGGTGACATATATATATGTTGAGAGCCACAGCCAAAGGGGCCCCAGCAAACTTCCAGCTGCCAGCAAACTTTCAGCTGCCAGCTGATGATTGGCTCACAGCGGCCCCAGCAAACTTCTAGCTGCCAACTAATTGGCTCCTCTGCAGTGATGTTCATTGGGCTGTTTCCCTGCCCTTTCAGACCACTAAGCTGCTCATTGGGGGACTTTTTTTTTGGCTCTGCCCACATGACCCAGCCAATCAGCCTCAAGAGCAGGAGGAGTGGGGGAGGTGGAGAGGCTTGTGGGAAGCTGGTGCTGGCAGTTGGGCTCTGAAGGTTTTTCCTGAGGAGCTGTGTGGTTTGGTGTGTGTGGTCTAAAAATAAAGTTCGTTTCTTCTGACAAGTGGCTCCTGAATTGTGCCCAGCTTGTGCCCAGCCAGACTGCAGCATATATATATATATATATATATATATATATATATATATATATATATATCAGAACAATATTCAGCCTTTAAGAAGGGTCATTCTACTATTTGTGACAACATGGGTGGATCTGGTAGATATTATGCTAAGTGGGAACAGACTCTAGAGAACTGCTACATAATTCAGCATCTACAATGTGTTAGTTAGTTATGAGTTATTGTGACAAGATGCCTAAAATAATCAATTTAATAAGGGAAAGTATTTATTTTGGCTCATGGCTTCTGAGGTTTTACTCCAATCTCTAGGCTCTATTATTTTGGATCCATGGTGGCACAGTATATCCTGATGGGAATGCATGGTGGAGGCCTATTTACCTGAAGAACAAAGAGGAAAAAAAGGAGAGGAGGGGAAAAATGGGAGGAGAGAAGAGAATAATGGGCCATGGTCCCAAAAGCCCTACAAGGTTATACTCCAATATTTACTATTATTGTCTAATATTATTCTACTAGATCCCACTTACTAAATGTTCCACCACCTCCCATTAACATCACAGGTTGGGGAACGAGTCTTTAAACCATGAGATTTTGAGGGATATTACAAGTTTAAACTATAGAATATACTTAAAAAGAGTTAATTTTGTTAAGTTCTAAATTTTGTTAAGTTCCTAAATTTTGTTAAGTGATTCAATCTTCTGTTAAGTAGTTTTGTCACAAAAAAATAGGAGAAAACTTTGAAGCAATAGATATGACTATCATCTTGAATACAGTGATGGTTCTATGAATTCTTATGGCAAATTCATCAAATTGCAAGCATTAAATATGTACACTTTTTGTATATCAATTAGACTTTAATGAAGCTGTTAAAAATAAAAATCAGCTGGGCACAGTGGTGCATACCTGTAATTCCAGTGGCTTGGGAGGCTGAGGCAGGAGGATCTCAAGTTCAAAGCTAGCCTCAGCAACTCAGCAAGACACTAAGCAACATAGCAAGTCCCTATCTCTAAATAAAATACAAAAAAGGTTGGGGATGTTACTCAGTGGTTAAGTGCCTCTAAGTTCAATCCTCAGTAAATAAATAAATAAATAAAAATAAAAGTAAAATCGTGATAAGATCCCATGTATGAATTTTAAAAATGTATTATTTTCATTATATCAACATGTTACAATATAGTAGTATGATATAGCAACAAGAGATCTGTCTAGAGGCAGTTCTTAATGCAGCAATTGTAGGACCTTGAGTGAGTGACATAAACTCTTGGGTCTTATTCCTTCATATATAAAAGACATCTGTTTTATGATTTACAGAGTAGTTGTTGTTTTAAAATTCTTATGCCAAACACTTAAGTTGATGATGAGGGAGGGGGAAGGAAAGGAAACAAACAACAACAACAAAAAAACCTGAGAAAAGTAATCATGACTTTGGAAAATCAATAACTCTGTTTCACCATACATAGCTACTAAAACTACTTTGTGTATAGTCACATAAAAATGTCATAAACATATGTAATTAATTTCACATAAAGTATTGGAATAACATGGGAATAAAAAACCAATTTATGGCACCTATATTATAAATAGAAATGAGGTTTATAAGGTGTATTTTAGTCATATATCACCAAAAATTCGATTGAGTCATTGCATCTTACTCAGGACTCATTTTTTTCCCCAAAAATAAAAGTCAGGTACAACTAGAATGGCAAAAAATGATGTATTAAACATGCTGCAGTCTTCCTAGACACATACATTAACCTGTCCTGCTGAAGGTATTTGCTAATTCATTTAGCCCAAAACATTGTCCTAAAAACTCGAAGTTGGTTACAAATCCAATCTTTTACAAAGCTATATACCTGCAGGCAGCTAAAAGAAATATTCAAGTTCGACTTCAACTTCAATGGGAAGTTAATCATTAAGTTAACTTTCTAGTTTCCTTGTACAATTGAGTCAATCATATTGAATTTTTCCTTTAGCATTTTGTCCTAGTTTCTGCATAAAAGTGATTTGGCCTGAGAAGGAGAGGGAAAAAAAGGAACAGATATTATAGAACAGTTGAGTAAGAACTGATTGCTCTCCAACCATTGAGTCTGCTGTTCGTTTTCTGATGACTCACAGTTTTCCTGTGTCTTGAGTGTTGTAGGTTTCTGATTTTATCATTTTATAAAGAGTTCAGATTTCAAAAATGAATATCTTGCTGAGTTTTCTCATTTTTTGTGACAATGTAGTTCTCCACATAGATTTAATATGAATTTGTCACATTCTCCTTTCTTATTTAATTATACCACCAAGACAAACACAGTGCCATATATGAAAGTTAACTCTCATTGAACTAGAACTCTCAATTTCTACATTAAACAGCAAAGATTGTATTTTAGCTGAAAGACACCATGTAAGTAGACCTCAGGAAAACTGGCTTGGCCCCTTATATGTAAGAAACCTTGGTCTCATGTTCTAGAATGCTATTTTTCTTCATTAGAGTCTAAAAATAAAATTCATCAAAATCAACAGGTAAGGCAGGTGAAATAGCAGAGGCTTGTACAATGTTCAATCTGGTATTCCTTATTGAAAGTTCTAGATGGGAGTGATTTCTATGATTTCTACAACCTTAATAGCCATGTATGAATTATGTGTTTATTTGAGCTATCATAAGGCAGGGATTTGCTTTTCTGGGAACTCTTGGTGAAATTCCAGCAATTGAGACTGTTCAGATTATGCCACACCCTGCCTTGGCTTGGACAGCCCTAGGTTCAAAGGCAGCCACCTGGAGGTAGAGGAGGTGGGTGTAACCTGCCAAGCCCCAAACAACTTGTTTTTCTCATCTTCATCCTGTTTTCCTCAAGAAACCTGTCACACTGAAACTCTTTGATGTTCCTACATATAAAAACATAGGCTCTGGTTCTTTGTCAGACCCAGTCTTCATCAGAGCTGGTCATACATTGGATCTTTTTCCATATCTTGTCTTTATTTCTTAAATTTCTCATACGTTTATTATTTCTACTCTGACTCATTGCCTAGCTCAGGGAAACTGCATAAACATCACATAGGTCGTGACAATAATTGCTCAATTTGTGCTAAAAAATTCTTACACAGTTATGTCATACCTTAACTGCATCTATGTAAACATTCAGAACAAAACATAATGGAGCAAGTCTTCTTGTTAAATTGAGTGCCTTTTGAAGTTATTTCTCATCAAAATAGAGAAACTGCTAAGGATAAGAACCTTTTAAAATAAAAAAAAGAATATCATGGCAGTTTTAAATGTCAATCATGGATTATCTCTTTCGTTCAGGAAATTTATTATTATTTACTATTTTATTAGGGTCCAGTCACCGTGAAGTGGCAGTTGCTTCAAAAATTTCTTTTCAGTGCTTGTGGTAACTCCAAGGACTGAATATTAAACAGTTTCATCTAAACTAGCAACATTGTTATAATTGTCTTTTTTTAAAAACAATGCCTTTTAAGCCAGCCTGGGTGGCTTGGGAGTCTGAGGCAGGAGGATTGCCAGTTCAAAGCCAGCCTCAGCAATTTAGTGAGCTCCTAAGCAACTCAGTAAAACCCTGTCTCTAAATAAAATACAAAAAAGGGCTGGCAATGTGGCTCAGTGATTATGTGAACCTGGGTTCAATCCCTGGTGCTGGAAAAACAAACAAACAAACAAACAAACAAACAACAACAAAAAAATGCCTTTCAAAATTTCCCACATATTCTGGTTCTTTAAACTATTTACAACCTTTATAATTCATTGATCAATGAGTTGAATAAAATAATATGCTTATATTCTCTTTATGCATAGGAGTCACATTTTTAACTTTCAAAACTTGCAACATTGAACACTATCTTGGGGAAAAGTTACACCTGTAATTTGTCTGTCTTAGTGCTACTGGAGAAGTTAAAAAAAATTTGTTCAAACAATTTACTCATCTGGGCAAATATTTCTTGTATCAGGACAATAGACTGATTATCAACACTAACAGAAGATTTCTTATGTATTTACCAAGTGCACTCACTTTGCCATGTCCACCAATTCTGTATCACAAACTCTGTCCACACCTAGACTACAATCTTATAAACAAACCCTCTTAACTTCCCCTGAGATACTATTAAGCCATCCGAGTACAGTCTTTAAAACCTTATATACCCTGCTAATTTATCCTTTCTCCTCAAGTACTGATTCTGTCAAATCATCTTCTCTTTTACTGAAAACTCTAATAATAAAGATAGTTTAAACTTGAACAGGTTGAAGCAGAAGTAGCCTGCTATAGCCAGCTGCTCTGGCTTCACCAACTGTGTCTCTCCTGACTCCAGCAAAGCTTTAGGGCAACTAGCAGCCCTTTATTACTCTGGTTTAAACTCTCAAGGAAAACTCTGGGTTCGGTGATTTATTCCCACCATTTTCATCTCCCTTCTTGTATGTCTTTTCTTATATCCCACTTCATCTCTCCAATTCTGTTAAAGGTAAGAATTTGCCATCTTTACCCTGACATCTTGAACTGTGAAGAGGATTGGAGGAAGGTATCATTTATGTGAAATTCAGACTCTTGTTTCCCTGAGTAAAATTTTCCACAGATCTTTGTCAAGAGCCATCTGTGGGCTGTGTGTGGACTAAGTCAGCATCATAGCCTAGTGAATAGGAGAATCTGGTATCTGGGCATTTCCAGTGGACATTTCCTCTGGCTTACTGCCCAGACACATTGTGAGCCCTATTCAAGCTCTGCCAAAGGTCCTACACAGCACTGGAGATGTGGTGACCTGCTGCAGCCACACAGCCTCTCAGAGGTGGGTGTGACCTGCCAAGATGTCAATCAACCTGCTGCCTGCAAGACACCCTGAAGCAAGATTTCACCCCTGAAACCTTATTCCTGTCTTTGATGTACCCCCTTAAATAAACTGCGGGAGTCATATTCTAATTGTCTAGCTCCAGCTCCTGTGTGGACTGGACCTATCAGGGGACCTATCAGTAATTCTTTGTCTTTTGTATTTCATCAATTATCCTAGACTTTAATTTCTTAGGTAGCTTATGTCCTCCTGAGCAGGAAGAAGAACCCCCTAACAAGGCACTAGAATGCCTCTCCATAGATCTTTTCTGTGTTATTCTATAATTCAATAAGTAAAGCAGACCATATTTATTTGGATAGGTGATGCTTTGGTCTTCATTTTTGTTTTCTCCCCAAATTTAAATTTTGAAATCCTGACTTCAACCATGATGACATTTAGATGTGGGGCTTTGGGGAGGTACTAGGCTACGTGAGCATGATTGGGAGACCTTGAAAAACCAGCCTCTACCTCAGAGCAAAGCCTGTCCAAGGAAGGGACATGACCTTTGTCCTTGGAAAAACCCACAGAGCACTCCTAGGCACATTCCCACCCTGCTAAGTTGGTTATCTACAAATAACAGGAGATATCTGCTGTGCCAGGTGTCCCTGACTCAGTCAGGCTAGGTGGGGATCCATAGCAGCCCCCTAGCAGCCCCCTAGCAGCCACCAATCAGCATGAGACAGGGAAATACCTGGGATGCCAGATGACCCTCCCAGTAGTTTATGGTGGTTGATAACATGTTGGGAAACCATGTAGTTCAGCACGAACATCCTTCTTGGCTTAAACCAATCAGTTCAAATGAATACCCCTTTTGTACTGACCAATCACCCCTACCCAACTTGTTCCCGCCAGTGACTGTGCTAATCATGTTTTAGAGTTGTTATTTGATTTTCTCGTGGTGTGTGATGATTTGCTAGGAGATGCTATGATGTATGTGAAGTCCCTGCCTTCCCCAAAGAGTGTATAAAACTGCTGCAAACCCTGGGCTCGGGGCCTCTCAGCATCACCAGTTGCTGTGTGTGCACGCAGAGGATCGAGCTAGCTCGCAATAAACACCTCTTTTCTGTTTACATTGATCTTGGTCTCTGGTGGTCTTTTGGGGGTCCCGAATTCGAGCATAACAACCTCATGAGGAGTACCCTAAGAAACTGGCTTGCTCTTTCTACCATGCCAGGACACAATGAGAATCACACAATCAGTGAGGAAATGGGTCCTGATCAAACAGATCTGTTGCCAACTTGAAGTTGGCCCTCAGAACTGTGAGAAATAAATTTTTGCTATCTACAAGCCACTCCGTTTATGGTGTTTTGACATAACATAAGATATGTGAATATAAATGTATTTTTCTATCTATGTCACGATGATAGGCACTCTCTTTTTTTCCCTTCAGGTCAACTGCCCCTTTCAGTGAGATGTTTTATAAGTATCCAAAATTAACCCTCCCCACAAAAGCCTTCCTCATTTACCCTGTTACCTTTTTGCTTTTCATTTCATTAGTTACAAGGAAGACTACGAGTAAAACACAAGTGTTATTGGCTGAGGGCTGGGGAGGAACTTGTTCCTTCAAACTTACAATGGACAATGGATGAGTTATGTGAAAACCAAAAAAGTAAGCCTTGGGGCTGGAGTGTGGTAGAGCACTCACCTAGCACGTGCGGGACCCTGGGTTCGATCCTCAGCACCACATAAAAATAAATAAGTAAAGTAAAGGTATTGTGTCCAAGTACAACTAAAAAAAATTTTTTTTAAAGTAAGCCTTGCCCTTCATTTTCTGGCATGTTACCCCCTACAGAGACTTCACCTGGAGGAGGGCATCAGACTGATGGGGAAAAGGGAGTCAAACTCCCTGGGTGTTTCCTGCTTCTGTTAAAAAAAAAAAAAACAAAAACAAAAACAAAAAAGCAAAACAAAAGAATCCTGACTTTGTGAGCCATAGAAATGTAAGCTACATAAAAATAGGCAATATTTGCTTTCATTTTCCTAGGAACACTTTATTCTTTTCATAGGATATGAATTAGATATGTAGCTACTTGTCTTGTTATCTAAGAAGACCAAATTGTTACAGCCTAGACTAAATCCTAGAGTAAATTCCAAAATGGGGTGACAGGAGATATCATCAAGTTGCAAAGGCACAGATAAAATGGGCTTTATTTGGGCCTTGGAAAGATGTCTTTGAATTTCAAAATGTTAGGGTGCAAACCTAGATTTCTTTCCATTGATCTCAAAGAAGCACATTTTTTCCCTCCTTTTCTTTTTTTGGATGAGAGGAGAGTTATTTCTCTTTCTTTCTCCTCTATATAAACAGAGAACATCCTTTGCTCTTAATCTGTTACCTACAGACTGTTGAGTTACTCACGTAGGATATATGGCTTGCTTTTCATTACCTTATATGAGGTATAAGGGCTGGGCCAGAGAGGACCAGCATGACTAATTACTTACTGTAAGATAATTAATTAATTCATAATGACTCTGTCTCTGATCAGAAACACCTTGTGTGTGCATTCACAATCAAATGAATGAAGAAGAATTTAAAAAAAACCCTGTCAAGTGTTAAAGAAACCACTAAAACACCCTGATTCAGCACTTGAAGCTCATGTTTCCTCTTGAAGACCTGCTTGCAAAAAGTTAATAACTTCATGTGGGTCAGGAAGATAACAATGTGCTGATCGATGACCATGGCATCACAGATAAATGTCAAAGCTTGATGAGATATGCACACTTCAGGGATGCCAATGTGGTCAAAAATCAACAGAGTCCTTGTTCCAGAGTGACATGTTGGGGGAAAAGGGAAGTAGAATCAGAAAGTCCTTAGAAGACATCTGAATTAAACAATTCGTGAAAGAGTTTAAACCACGAATTGCAAGTTTCCCATTATCAGGATGGAGATGGTCTTAAAAGCTTAATTACATTCATTATGCATAAAGAATGTCACAATATTTTTGAAATTTACAGCTTCTACATAAGCATAGGAAATTCTTTCTTTCTTTCAAATTTAATTTCTTTTGATGCCTGCATTTGAGAGGACAAACTTATTCTTTGGCAGTATTACACAATTTACCACATAGGTCCTGGCTGCAGTTTTATGCTTATAAATACACACTTATTGGTAAATACTTTTCTAAGGATCTTAACAATGAAACTAAATTTCTAACCCTTGTTTCTATTTCCTTTTTAATGGGTACATCATTTCATTTACTAATTGTTTTGCTTTCTGCTTTTCTATATCATATAAAAGAAAGAAACCAATTTTAATATTCATTTCAAAGACAACATGTTTAGTGAAAAGATTCAGGTATTTTATTTCTCGTGCTATGTATTTATTATGCTATTTTATCCTCACTAATTCTCAAAAAATCTTTGCAGATTTAATATATATGCATATATCTAAGTTCTTTCCTAGAACATTTTGTTTACTTTGTGAATCTTGATTATGTTTTATTCTACTTTATTATTTCTATTAGCCATAATTTATTCAACAAACATGTATTGACTTTTGAGTAGGAGATGGATACTTTTCTAGGCACATGGGTATACAAAGGTATAAAAAGCAAGTTTTACATTATATTGGAAGGGAGAGAAGTGAAAAATACAGCTGAATTATATGATGTTTTAAGAAGTAGTATAGAAATAAGTAAAATAAATAGGCACAATGGATATGGATTATGTGTGGCAGTTTTTAAATAGAAGCACCACTGAGCAAGTGACATCTAAACAGGACTTGGAAATGAAGAGAACCTATTGATACTTATATATCAACATGACTGAGGTAAGAGATGCCTAGAATGATGGTGTTGTAAGTCCTGGGTGCTTCTGTGAAGGCAAGAAATTGGTATTTGTATCTGTACGGTAATGAAAATCACCCTCACCAATATGTGCTGACATTATTCAATCAATTGAAAGCTTAGAACAAAAAATGTGGGGGAATGGTGGATTCATTTTATATGAGCTGAATCTTCCATCTTCTTTTGCCCTTGGATGGTGGCAATCTGGCTCTTAGATCTTTGATGAGACTGGATTCTGCCCCATTTGCTCTGGGGCTCTCAGACCTTTATATTTGTACTGAATTATAACCACTGACATTACTGAATCTACAACATGCAGATGGATCATTGTGGGACTTGACCTTCATGACTGTGTTAGCTACTCCCACAATAAATAAATCTCCTGTGGAGGTTGTTTCATTTCTTTGGAGAATACTCACTAATATTTTTTCTTCCTATATGAGAAAAATGCTTTCCTGTAGAAACAAAAACAACTGCAAAGACCTGTGGCAGTTGAATTTGTAGTGTATTTTCTAGTGGATTCCTGGAATGGTTAATATAGTTGGGATAGTGAGCTGAGAAGTCAGTGTGAGATGGACAGGAGGCAGAGAATTGGGAGAGAGGAAGGTACAGAGCACAGAGGGCATAGGTAGGCAAATTACAGGGTTTGTTTTTTCATGTGAGTAGTATGTGAGTATATTTGAGGGTTTTTAACATGAGAATCATAATCTTACTTTCATTTTTAAAATAATTTCCTATTTGCTGAAATGAAAATAGATTGATTCTTATGAAAATAGAAATAGAGAAATCACTTGTTATATTATTACAGAAATATAGGTGATGAATTGTAATGGTTTAGGACAAAATGGTGAGATGGCAATGTTAAAAAAAGGTTCTTTTTAGTTATACATAGCAGAGTATATTTTGACATATTTATACAAACATGAATTGTGATGATAACAGGATGTTAAAGAGGATGGATTTAAGACTCTTCAGGACTAAAGGTTATTAACCAATCATTCTTAACCAACTAGTGTATATTCTTTTAGGCTTAACTTCTTTTCTAGTTCCAAAGATCACATAATTCTTCATTATTCTAACTGATAATAAGTGAAAAGAAAATATTAATTTTTAGCTTGCAGTCTTATTAAAACCATCAACAATCTTTACCACAAATCCTTCACTAGAACTACCTGTAATTAATAGAACTGAAAAATTAATGTATATTCTTTCCATTTTCTATAATTTTGGAATTTTGATGACAATAGTAATAAAATACAGATAAAAAATTAGCAAAGCCATCACATCCTGGGAAATCAACTTCTAAATAGTCAATAATTAGTTGGAAGGTAATTTAAAATAAAATTTGACAGAGAGGCTTGATAAGCATTCACTGATCTTATAAATAAAAATGAAGATATTTCATGGTATTAGCATAAGTGGGCATATGGCCCAATAACCTAATTTATAATATTGCAAATTTAAGGGAATTACATATTAAATGATGTTTTTCTGAGGTAATTTTCTAATAGTCCAATCTCAATTAATACTTAATTTTCAAGGCCAGCAAATTCATGATAAATTCATTTTTTTTGGGACAAAGTACTACACCAAGTAATGAAGACAAATTTGATTTTCTCAAGTGTGAGTGTAAGGAATTCATAACAGCATAGTGATCACTGTGCATTTTTATGTTAATGTAACCAGGTAATCATCTTGCAAGACTAGAAATGATTAATGCATTGGAGCATAAACTAGAGAAAATGTTTAACATTTGATATAAACAGGAACATTTAGTACAATGCAAAAACATCTGCCCAGGAAATTGTTTTCCAAACACTGAAAATTATAAGCAATTATCAACAATTTTACTTGACGATACTCATAACTCTGACTCAGTGACAGTTTAACTGATATTAAACTTCATTTTTCAGCTCTAGGATTTTGGCATAATCACCGTGTGCTTGTAGCTTGTACTCCTTCATCTTCCTTGTTTGTGCATGTTGAAAATATTTCAACAATATATTTTAAAAAGGGCAATTAGGTTGGAGTATAGAGCTGATTTTTTTTTAAACTGGTGGAAGGATGTTTGATGTTATTGTGATTACCTGAAAGTTTTGAGAACATGCTTTATTATTTTAATCTTAATTTTTTTATAAAATAGTACCAAGACAATCATTTGTCAGAGTGTACCCTGCGAATTCACACATGAAGCAGTCATTAGCAAAATATAATATTACTAAAAAAGAAAGAAAACTATAGTGAAAGGTCATATAACAAACTGTAGGGTTTTTGTCAAGCAAACTAGTATTCAATTAAGATATTTAAATCTTAGCTTAATGCCCAACCATACTTAGGGCTGCTCTGAATCAGTCAGTCTACCTGACTGGGAATATTTCTGTTAGAAGTCATAATGGGATAGCATTTGTAGCATTTCTGTTAAAAAGATCAACACATAGTAGACAATAAATAGTAATTATTACTCTGTGTCAGCATAATTCTTTTGAAAAATAAAGGTTTTACCCATTTGCTATTATTAGTAGTAATACATGATTATTCTGCTTTTAAAGTAATTATGCAGGACTTCTGTATAAAAATATAATTGATTAATGAGAATGTCATTGGAATTATATGTAAAGATCAGAGTACTGCCAGAACTGCCGCAGTCTTGGCTGGGCACAGAATCACGAGCCACTACACAGCTTTGTAGATTCAAACAGCAAATCTTTATTCCCGAACTCACACCGGCCTCCACACACGTTCTGGGGCAATCCCAGTTCTGCTCCCAATTCACCTACTCCACGAGGCTTTCTTCTCAAAGTGCTCTCTGAATCTCACGAGAGCTCAACGGGAGCTCAGGCAGCAGGAACGCCCTAATTCCAGCAACAATAATCCTCAACATTGAACTTCCCTAAAATCCAAGGTCTTAAACTGGGAACGCCCTAAACCTAAGGACTGGGATACTTCCTCAAACCTGATCAGCTCTAAACCCAGATCCGCCTTCCTTGAGCAAGGTCACCTTACATGCAATGTCAACAGCGAAATTCCAAGGCAAGTCATTTAACATGGGGTACGCTGGCAAGGAAATTTCGAATGCGTCATTCCTACTTGGTAATGGCCCTCAGCATCTCCCCCCTTCTGATTAATTAAACAACAAGCAATGTGGCTTAAGGACTGTGCCTGGTAGGTTGTCCAATTCAACATATGGTTCTTACCCGTCATGGGAAAACTGACCTTTAGGCATCAGCCTCCTGTCTTAGGTTGAATCCACTGCAATCAGATCAACCCGTCACTGACTACCGGTCCAGCATTCAGCCATGCTTGTGGATAGGCCTATGCACCAGTGGGGGGGTGAGGTTCTTGCCTCACCTCTGTTGGCCCCCAAATTTAGCCTTGGTGCCAGTGGGGGGGTGAGGTTCTTAGCCTCACCTCTGTCAGCCCCCAAATTTTAGACCATCACTAATAGAAGGGAGGAAGATACAGAAATGCCACGACACCAAGCCAATTGACGGCTCCTTTGGAAAAATTGCGTCACTGGTGACACCATCAGCAAAGATATGCCAGCATTACCACAATTAACATGGGGTGAGCTGGCAAGGAAATTGCATCACTGGTGACACCATCAGCAAAGATATGCCAGCAGTACCACAATTCACTGCATCAGATGATATTTCACAATGCATGCAACTGATATATAGTCCAGGCAAGTTCTGCAGGCAGTTCAAATCGGAGGAGTCTATCAATATGTCCATTTCCTCCCAAAGTAAATCGAGTCCTTGATTGAGCATTACTTGTTGAGTTATATTCATTGATGCATCAGTTTATACAGTTTACTGTGATGGCTATCATAGAAGCTGTAGTTTGGTTTTATCTTAGTCTTCACCGGCACTGGGATGGAGATGGAAATTCTGGCAATGATGCTAAAGAGACATTATCCTGAACAGAATTATTAAATATAATGAAAAGGAAAGGTGAAAGTAAACAAACAGATCTGTTAACCTCCTTTAAAAACAATCCTTAACAGCTGTTTACCTAATTTAAATTAGTAAGCAAACAGATCTGTTAACCACCTTTAAAAACAATCCTTAACAGCTGTTTACCTAATTTAAATTAAACCATTTAAATCACGTGAATAAAATAAAAAAAAATTCGGATCCATTTTTTCATGAGCGCTCCTCATAAATGAAATATGGACATACACACATACAGACATACAACACAAAACAGAAATGTGCACACAACATACAACACATAAGACAATAGTAAATAAAGGCCTTGTAGCTATACCTAGGTGAAATCTCCATTGCAATGTTTAAGAACTCCACAGTCAAAAAATAAAACACAGTCGAAAAATAAAACTGATCAGAAAAACATTAACATAGGTTTGTATGAGCTCAAAAAATAAAATAGAACTTTACGATGTGGGAAAAATGCAATAATAAAATAGATATTGAAAAAAGCACCGTGGTTAATCACTGTCGCAGATGTAAGAATAGCCAAGCTGGAGCTCTGGATATCAGCTGTTATGGATTTGAGTCAAATCATCTTCTTTTTCTGTAGAAATTGCTTTAGTCAATCTCTCTGGAATCCAAATCGGCTGCTGTTCTCCCTGTGGAAACACACAAAGGGAACCCCGATTCCAGACAATAACTAGATCGGGGCCTTTCCATTGTCCTGTTAGAATATCTTTCCAAAGTACCTTAGGCTTATGTACATTTTTCGGGTACATATGTCTTTCCGCAGCACTAAGTCCTGATGAATCCAAATTTAAAAAGTTTAGAGTAAAAAGGGTTATTTTAAGTTTATCTTTGGGGGATATATACCCCTTTCCAATTCCCTCTTTTTGCTTTAATAGGTACGTTTTAATAGTTTGATGAGCTCTTTCAACTATGCCTTGTCCCTGTGGATTGTATGGGATTCCTGTTATATTAGTAATACCAAATGATGAGCAAAATTGTTTAAAAGAGGCAGAAGTATAACCAGGACCGTTATCAGTTTTTAACTGTTTAGGAACACCCACAGTGGCAAAATTTTGTAAGCAATGAGCTATAACATCTTTAGTTTTTTCTCCGGCATGAAGGGAGCCCATCAAAAATCCAGAAGAAGTATCGACTGTAACGTAAATATTTTAATTTTCCAAATTCTGGCAAGTGTGTGACGTCCATCTGCCAAATATGGTTAGGTATCAGTCCTCTAGGATTGACTCCAAGATTAACTTGTGGTAAAAATGTCACACAATTTTGACATTGTTTTATTATATGCCTGGCTTGTTC
This sequence comes from Spermophilus citellus, assembly GCF_964194105.1. Classification (NCBI taxonomy): domain Eukaryota; kingdom Metazoa; phylum Chordata; class Mammalia; order Rodentia; family Sciuridae; genus Spermophilus; species Spermophilus citellus. Next base: position 91,960,101 of record NC_138189.1, on the reverse strand, counting down.
CTTAGTTATTTTAAAACGCTTTTGTAAAGTATTAGCATTAACATGAAACCTTTTATGAAAATTTGTAGCTTCTTCTAATGTAGAGAAAATATGTACGTCATGTGTAGTTTTATCTGCTAAATCATTGCCCAAACTAAGGGCTCCAGGCAATCCTGTATGTGCCCTAATATGTCCTATAAAGAATGGATCTTTTCTGTCCCATATTAGACTTTGTATAGTGGAAAACAAAGAAAAAACAGTAGAGGAAGGGGAAATCCTACCAGCATCTTCAAGGGAATTAATAGCATTAACTATATATTGACTATCAGAAAATAAATTAAATACAGAATCTTTGAACATCACAAAAGCTTGTAAAACTGCATTAAGCTCTACCTTTTGAGCTGATTGTTTGGGTACTAAAAATGTAAAAGTTTGATCAGGGGTAACTACGGCTGCTGTACCATTATTAGACCCATCAGTGAATATATTTGGAGCATTCATGATAGGTGTTTTCCTTGTCATTTTAGGAAAAACTAAAGGATGCTTAGACCAAAAAGACAACAAAGGATTTGATGGCAAATGATTATCAAATGAAACATTAGATTTACACATGATTATTGCCCAAGTATTTAACTCATTAGCTAACTCATCAATTTGATCCATTGTATATGGAGTAATAATTTTATTGGGAGAAATTCCAAACACTCCCTTTGCTGCTCTTATTCCTTTGAGTATTAATTGTCCTACAGCCTCAGGATACCTAGTAAGAATAGTGTTAGGAGAATAAGATAAATGTATCCATAATAATGGACCTTCTTGCCAAAATACTCCTGTAGGAATATTTTTTGTTGGTAGTACAATAAATAATAAAGGCAAACTTATATCAATTCTATCTAGATGCATATTTTCCATATATGTTTCAATAATTTTTAATGCCTTTCTAGCTTTAGGAGTTAACATTCGGGGTGAATTTGGATCTGATGGACCCTTTAGAATATCAAATAAAGGTCCCAACTCTCCTGTTGGTATGGCTAGATAAGGCCTTATCCAATTTATGTCTCCCAATAACTTTTGAAAATCGTTGAGTGATTTGAGTTGATCTACTCGTATTTGAATTTTCGGTGGACGGACCATGGTTGAGGATAATAGAACTCCTAAATAATTAATTGGAAAATTTAATTGTACTTTATCTATTCCTATCTCTAGATTATAATTTTTTAATAAGTTCGTAAGTGTGGCATAACATTCCAGCAATATGTTTTTATCTTTATGTGCTAATAATACATCATCCATATAGTGAAATATTTTTAGTTCAGGATTTTGATTTCTAAGTGGCTGGATTGCTTTATTTACATAGATTTGACACATAGTTGGACTGTTAGCCATCCCTTGAGGGAGTACTTTCCACTCATATCTCTCATCAGGACCTTCATGATTTAATGCAGGGATAGTAAATGCAAAACGTGGACTATCCTCGGGATGAATTGGAATCGAAAAAAAACAATCTTTAATATCTATAGATAAAACATGCCACGTTTTTGGTAAAGCAGACAATTGAGGAATCCCTGATTAAGCAGGTCCCATAATAACCATCTCATTATTAATGGCTCTTAAATCTTGCAATAATCTCCATTTACCCGATTTCTTTTTGATGACAAAAATGGGAGTATTATGGGGAGATACAGAAGGTTGTAAATGTCCTTCCGCTAATTGTTGTTTGACCAGATCATGGGCTACTTGTATCTTTTCTTTAGTCAAGGGCCACTGAGGAACCCACACTGGTCTTTCTGATTTCCAAGTAATTTTGATTGTCTCAGTGGCCCTTTCTGAAAATCTGACCCATGTCTGTCTGTTCCTTGATCTAATTGAATTGGTGCTGCTAAACCTTGTTCTTGTTTTCCTAATCTTTTTTCTTTCTTAACACCTTGTCTAGCCCTAGTAGTGGGCGCATTAGAATTGATGTTATTTGTTAACATCAAACCTAGTTGATCCAGGACATCTCGTCCCCATAAATTAATAGGAAGGTGATCCAAAACATATGGTTGTATAGTTCCTTCACATCCTTCAGGATCCTTCCAATCTAATACCATAGAACTTCTATGGGGATTAGTCGCCACTCCTAGGCCTCGAAGCGTTTGAGTGGCTTGTTGTAATGGCCAATGTTTTGGCCATTCTCGACGAGATATGATGCTAAGTTCAGCACCTGTGTCCAGTAGCCCATTAAACTCGTGACCTTGAATATTTAGTTTTAGCATCGGGCGAGAATCTAAATTTAAAGACAACATAGCCCAATCTACACCTGTGGAGCCTAATCCCTTAGAACCTCTTTCTACATTATGACTAGAGAACTTATTATGTAGGCTGGGTATTATTAACAACTGTGCTATTCTATCTCCAGGTGAAATTACTGATATACCTCCTGGAGAACTAGCTATAATTTTTATTTCACCTACATAATCGGGATCAATTACCCCAGGACTTATCATAAGTCCTTTTAATGTAGATGAACTACGTCCCAATAATAAGCCTACTGTTCCTTGGGGAAGAGGTCCTTTTACTCCTGTATTAATGATTTGAACTCCCATCTCTGGAGTTAATACTGCTCTGGCAGAGGCGCAGATGTCCAACCCTGCGCTCCCTCGGGTTTGTCTGATGAGGGATTTAATGGACAATGTGTCCTGGGCACCACCCTGATGGTATTGCTGGGTTCCTCCACTGCCCCGTATATTTGTGGCTGTGGGCCCCTCAGTCCGTTTTTTGGCAATGAAGCCTGATGCCTTTCTCCACGATATCGTGGGTAAATACCTGATCCTTGTCCGTTTTTTGATAACGGAGTACCTTCTATGGTGGTTTGAGAACGGCATTCATTAGCCCAATGTCTCCCTCTATGGCATCGTGGGCAAATACCCGGTATTCTATTCCTTTGATTTCTAGTTTTGTTAAAACCTCCTCTTATAGGGCAACTCCTTTTAAAATGTCCTGTTTGTTCGCAATTATAGCATGTTTCTGGCCTGGCATCTAAAGCCTGTTGTACTGCAGCTGCCAAGACTTGCCCTTGTTCATTAATATCTCTACATAGTTTAATATATGTATTTAAGTCTTCATGTCTCCATGGTCTAATAACCTCTCTGTAGCAACAATTCGCTTGGTCATAAGCAAGTTGTTTTATTAATGGCATTGCTTGATCTGTATCCCCAAAAATTTTGGCGGCTGTTTGAATAAGCCTATCTACAAAGTCAGCATAAGGTTCATTAGGTCTCTGTATTACCTTAGATAGCTGACCTTGTGAATCTCCATGTCCTTGTAAAGTCTTCCATGCCCTAACTGCGTCTGCAGCAATTTGTGCATATATAGCAGGATCATATTCAATTTGTTGCCGTTGACCCTCATAAGGTCCTTTTCCTAAAAGCATATCTAGATTTCTTTGAGGGTAACCGGCTGCTGCATTTCGCCTAGCTGTCTCCGTGCAAAATTCCTCATTGGCAACTTTCCATAACAAATATTGTCCTCCATTTAGCACAGATTTACACATGCTAGCCCAATCTGCTGGCGTCATGTCCAAGTTAGTAATGGATTCGACCATGCTTACTGTGAAGGGAGCTTGGGACCCGTAGGTTGTTACAGCCTCCTTTAACTGCTTCACTGTTTTAAAATCTAAAGCACGGTGAATTCGCTGCCCTCCTACCTGTTCAAGTACAGGGCATGCTAATCTTTGAGGTCCTGTCTCAGGATCCCACTTATCAACTACGGGGTTTGAGGGCCACTCAGCTGTTTCCATCGGTGGGGCTGTTGGTTGAGTTACGCCCTCTGGTAATAAAACCGAGTTAGTAACAGCCTCTTGCTGTGGCCTTTTTCCTAATAACCCCTTTTCCTTTAAATTTTCTTCCTCTGTCTGACTAGCTCGAGAGACCTTCTCTTTTGCTTGATCTAAAATGTCTTTCTCCATGGTCTGAATCTCTAACACTTTGCTTAACACCTTTTCAGTTTCTTTTTTACTAATTTCTAATCTTCTATAAAAATAACGCAACCCAATAAGATAACACAAAACAAAACCACAACTGAATGAAACAAAAACTGAATAAAAATTCGCTGTATCAATTTTCTCTTTCTCTGGGCTGACAAACTTCAAACCTTGAGCCATCCATTTTTCCCAGTTTGCCTGAGATATTTCTAGGGACAGGCAGCTTGAAACAAAAACTAAATAAATCAAAACAAGAACACATTGCTTTTTGAAATGGTCACCCATTCTCAGGGGCGAGCAATTACACTTACCTCCAAGTTTCAGACGCTCCGCATACGGGCCACCAAATGCCGCAGTCTTGGCTGGGCACAGAATCACGAGCCACCACACAGCTTTGTAGATTCAAACAGCAAATCTTTATTCCCGAACTCACACCGGCCTCCACACACGTTCTGGGGCAATCCCAGTTCTGCTCCCAATTCACCTACTCCACGAGGCTTTCTTCTCAAAGTGCTCTCTGAATCTCACGAGAGCTCAACGGGAGCTCAGGCAGCAGGAACGCCCTAATTCCAGCAGCAATAATCCTCAACATTGAACTTCCCTAAAATCCAAGGTCTTAAACTGGGAACGCCCTAAACCTAAGGACTGGGATACTTCCTCAAACCTGATCAGCTCTAAACCCGGATCCGCCTTCCTTGAGCAAGGTCACCTTACATGCAATGTCAACAGCGAAATTCCAAGGCAAGTCATTTAACATGGGGTACGCTGGCAAGGAAATTTCGAATGCGTCATTCCTACTTGGTAATGGCCCTCAGCACAGAACAGCATTGTAAAACTTCTAAGTTTTTAAACCTCTGAGGAAGATACAATTTAACGTCTTATGTTCTGTGCTTCCTGTTCAATTCTTCAGCCTGCCTCGTGTACATTTGAAAAACTGATCCTCAGTGTATTTTGACATGAAGCTACATTCCTTCCTATCTTCACTGAGAGAAATTGTATCCAGATTGATCCATATACGATCATTACTATAATCATTAAATGTATAAACAACATATGTATTTTAATAAAATATTAGAATGCTAGTGACAGAGTCCATAGGTTAGAGAATAAGAATTCAGTGCCTGGTAAATTTCAAATTCCAGGAAATAATAGATTGTAGCAAAAATAGATAACACAGTATTCTATATCACAATGTTTAATGTCTCTAAATGTTACTTGATATTGTATTTTAAGTTAATAGTACAGAAAACATATATTTAGCTTCTAAGTAAAATCATAAAAATGGCACAATATCAAATATGTAGCAAATCTATGAAAATATTTAGTCTATATTTTTCCTGAGACTCCGAAAACAGTCTTCAAATATTTGCTGTATCCAATATATTTTCTATTCTTTTTAAATTTCATTTGTTGTTTTCTGCTATACAGTGTTCTACCACTGACTTACATCCCCAATCCTTTTAATTTTGAGACAGGGACTTGCTAAATTGCTGGCCTGGAACTTGAGATCCTCCTTCCTCAGCCTCCAGAGTTTCTAGGATTGTGCCAACATTCCTGACTCATATTTTAAATTTTGACACAACAACAAACCACAAATTTCAGAATTTAAATGTATATTTAACAACATCATTTACTGCAGAATTGTGCTGATGACAAATGTTATTTTTGTTGTTGAGGCAACATTAAAAGAAAACTTTCTTTCAAATAGCTGTACAGATTTACAATTTCTATTAACATTAAAAGAATTGATGGTAAAGAAAATGTTTAAACAACCAAACAAAACACAATCATCATGATCATCATTATAATCATCACTGGTATTATTACTAAAAACATAATGATAGATATACTTTAGGATAGAAAGCTCTCAATTTTATTGATAGATATATAAAAATATTACATGTCTGAAAAATGTTGAATTTTGAATATAAGTCTTAAATGAATATGACACAAATTATACAGCTAAATGACAATGTAAAAAAGTTAATCATATTTAATTATTTCTATTCTAAACTTTAGATGAAAACAATTTTATAAAAGTATAAGAAGAAATAAAACATATATTAGCTCTGATCTGATGTCTTTTTTGAAATGCCATTTATTTTTTTTCTAAACTTTGAGAAACTCAATTTAAAAGTGATACTTCGAAAAAAAATGATAAATCTGTCACCCATATACTTCTTAAAGTATTGTCTGTTTTGTGATAAAACTATTTTTTTAAAAAGCTATACATTTGAATTATATTAGCATTTGGATCACCAAAACTTAGCTGCAATAACACTTTCATTGATTTTCATTTAATTGAAAGAAAGTTCACATACATTTTTTCTTTTAAGAAAGAGGGAAGTGATAATAGAAAAATGGGAGTAGTATTTTTAGGAGACAATTATAATTATACTGCTTTTACTAAATATTTATTTTCTGTATTTTTGGTTTCTAAAATATATCCTTTGGTCCAAGTTTGATACTCTATCTTATCATATCTTAGGAAGACAGTTATATTTAGATAAAAATGTATTAATTATTAAAGTTTTCATTTTTTGTTTATCATCAAAATTATATTGTTCATAATAAATTTTTATTAAATGCATTAAAGTTATTTCCACTGCAAACTAAAAATTGGAATGTGGATATAAATTTACTTTTCTAATACTTTCTTTTGAACTTGTAATAATCTAAGTAGCAGTGTTTGTTCTGTGGTACCTTAATATTTGGCTCATTTCAAAGATTTTCTTAAAAATTCTCAGGATTTTCATACTTAAACATATATCTGAAGTCTTATTGGAGTTGACAAAACAATTCACAGATCAGGGAAATTAGTAAATTATCTGGTATGAAAAGGTACAAAGTACTATCCTGAAAATATTATCTTATTTAGAGGATCCTGACCCTTTTCTTAGGTCTTGAATAATAATAGATTTTGGTGGGAAAACAAAAAGATAGTTCCCTAGTTGAATAAAATATATTGTAAAAGGGTGAATAGAAAAAACAATTTTAAAACAACTTTCTTTGGGAAACTTTGAAAGAAGTACTTGATCACTGACCAAAGATATCTGACAATTTCTACCATGGAAGTATAAAGGAAATCTTATTTCATTCCTTTTGCTGTGTGAGGAAGCAGTTCAATGTGTCATATGTGGATTGTTAAATATCTGCATGTATTTATAAGGACTTTTTACACTAGTAAGAGAATGTTGGTAGGATATATTGTAGAACATATAGAAAAGAGACAGATTTTCCATTTGATTTTGTTTGCTCTGAGTTAGATGATCAATATCTGAGACAAAATAATGACCATGAAAATGAACTGGAATGGGTATTTGTGAAAAAAATGCTTTACAACTTATATTTGCTTAGAAATCATGCAATCTAAAGCCATCTAAATCTCTGCAATTTTATAGAGAGATGGGAATCCATTGTTGACAGAAAAATCCTCTCTTTTTTTTCAGTTCATAGTTCACATATAGAGCACAATTTTTCATATCTCTGGTTGTACACAAAGTAGAGGTACACCATTCAGGTCTTCATACATGTACTTAGGGTAATGATGTCCATCTCATTCCACCATCTTTCCTAGCCCTGTTCCCTTCCTCTCCCTCCCTTTGCCCTATGTAAAGTTCCTCATTCCTCCCATGCTCTTCACATCATCTCCATTATGGATCAGCATCCATATATCTTTATGAATGAAAAAGACATGGAGTTCTTTACTTATCTTGTCTCAGTCTATGTTTATTTTCTTTCATGCCATAGTCCAGGTAATTATTTTATTGCCTTTCTTCTGAAAGTTCAACTGTTCTTTAGCTTCCCAATCAGATTTAGTTTGATGCAAGTTTTGGCATTTTGCTAGTTGTCTCTTTTCGTCTTTTTAAAAGACATACCTATTACTTGAGCAAACTCTGCATTGCCAATTCCTATGTATGTGAGTGTTACCTTAATTTCTGATTAGGTCATCAGTAATCGACATTTTATCTTTGGAGATCAAAGTCTTTCAGACTTTCTTCAACAATTTTATGATTTTTTTTTAAACTTAAGGTTTCTTCTAAAATCCAACTCTATTCCATATTGATTTCCTTGGCAGTTACAATTCATGAACTCAGTAAACACATATTGACATTTTCTCTGATTTTTTCGGTGTAGTAAGGACTGAAATTATTAGTCAGATCACTTGGTGTGATTTCAACAAAATGAGACTTATTGCTTTAGAACCCAGAAAACATTAGAAGCAGATTTTATAGGGTTGGGTCACTGTCCAGCCTCATCTAATATCTGTACTTCAGTTTTCCATATGAAACTTTTGAAATATGAAATCCACTTCCATTTTCTGGGTGTGGAGGCTCTGTTCAAATCCTTGGCTTTTATCAAAGAACATTTCTACAATTAAAGTTTATGTAGACACTCAGTAAAATCTGGTCCGGATGGAGGATGTCCTGCAAGAAAAGCCTTATTAAACATTTGGTGGACAGCTATTCAACAGTGTATAAGACTCTTAAGCATGAGCATCTTGGAGTTCTTAATCATATGATATGGGTTGCAGCTTAATCAACCCTCATGTGCCCATTCCTCAAAATTGACTATTATTTTCTATCTTGCTCCAACACACTCTCCATCCTAGTTTTGGTTCAGCTCATTCCACATAGACTTTATATTTTGAAGGAACAAGATTTTCTTTTTACTCCCATTATGCTTTACTTTTTTCAGTACTGGGGATTGAACACAGCGGCACTGTACCACTGAGTTATAAACCTAGTCCTTTTTTTTTTATGGATTCTAGCTAAGTTTTCCAGGCTGACCTCAAACTTGCCATCCTCCTCCTTCAGCATCCTGAGCCTCTGGGATTACAGGTATGTGCCACCATACCTGGCAAGGTATCGTTTTTTATCAACAAAATAATTTCTCCTATTTTAACACTGATCATACCAGATTTTATATCTTCCAGTTACCTGTTAAGCTTCAGATAGACTCTGGATATCTTATTCATTTCAGTATTTCAAATGCATTAATAACAGTGATTTATATGATGTCCAAATATTTCTTGACTTAGTGAATAAGAAAATTCATGAAAGCTTTACCTAAATATATGTAGGTTTTAGTTAAGTAATTCATATTAAAATTAAAGAAAGTAACTTTAGAAGAAACGTCTCTTTTCTTAAATGTAGTACAAGTCAGCATGAAGTCATATTTATTCAGTGTTTAATATGTGTAAGGCATTCTGCTGGGGTTTTATAGCCAATGAAAGGCATGTAACTTGATAGAGAACAAGACAATTATATTCGAAAACAAGAGAGATCCAGAATCAGCCATAAAAAGTGTTTTAATACTTCTTTTGGCAATATTAAGCATTCAACTGTGAACTGAAATTGAAAACCAAATTAAACTTTAGTTTTCTCTGAATTCAATCTAGCATCCTTCTTATTCACTTTTCCTGGGAAAGTGGCATGAATCTATTGACATAATCTATGATCTGCTCAGATTCAATTTTGACATTTGATAACCACCCAAGTATATTTAATTGTCTCACACATGTGAATTACAGAATAACTAAATGCATGTCTTCCATTCATTTAACATTTTTCTCTCCTCTGCCCAAGGCCTGAAGTGAATTTTATTTTACCATGAAAAGATAAGTTCATTTAGAAAGTTAAAAAATGGTTGAAAAACTTGTGACATCTGTCTTATAGAATTTATAATCCATATGAGAGATGTTAAAAGTAGTATAAACGTAAATATGTGTAAATATAATTTACATGTTTTGTTAAATATCAATGAACCATGGTAATCACCAAAATTAAATAAAGGGAAAAAATGAATAGAGTTAAATCTTTAAAGAAGGATTGGTCTTGCTATGGTCTGAACATTCTTCACGTCTCAAAATTTGTATATTGAAATGTAGTCTTCAATGCAATAATATTAAGGGTGGGGCATTGAGGACCTGATGAGGTCATGAGAGTAGAGTCCAAATGAGTGGTATTAGTGTCCTTTTTACAGAGGCACAGGGGAGTTTGCTTGCCCATTTCAGCATTTGACGATGGAATTAGAAGTCACGGCCTTTGAGAAATAAACCCTCACCAGACCCAGAATCTGCTTGTGTCTTGAGTTTGGATTTCAAAGGCTACAGAACTATGTGAAATAAAGCATGAAATAAGAAGTAGCAGTTCAAAGGAAAAAATTAAAGAAAAATTTGAAACTAAGCAGATAACTATATTTTCCCAAACACAGTATGAATACGTCGCTACCATGTATAAACCAAGTTTTTATAACCATTAAAATTCATTAAAAAAGCTTTTTCTCTTGATATTATCCAACTATCTAAGAAAAGTAGTTTGAGACCCATTTAATTCCTTTTCCCATATTCAAAAGATGTCATAAACATTTAAATTATCAAATGATTTTAACTTAATAATGTAGTTAGAATGATATTTTTGATGACCAGCATGGAGTTATTGGACATTCTTAGCCTATTAGAAAATATTCAGGGAAAAAGGGTATATATGCATGCAATTTGATTATGAGAATAAAGCTTCAAATAATTTTTATTCATACCATGTAACTTCTTACTTTCATGAGGCATTTGTTCTTGCAGATGTACTTTATAAATCATTGAAAAACTATCATGAAAAAAATAGATATATTTTTATAAAAACTTTTCCTATACTGTATTTAAGGAGTTAGGATATCTCATTTTTTTTTCCTGTACTGAGGACTGAATCCAAGGGCACTCAACCACTGAGCCACATCCCCCCGCTCCTTTTTTTTTCTTTTTTAGAAGCATTAATTTCACTTGATTCAAAATCACTTAAAGTATGCTGACATGTTAAAACAAACTTTTTTTTTGTTATATGGCAAAAAAGTGAAATTTACATAAATGTCAAGGCTAAGATATTTTCTTCAAGTGCCATTCTCCCTCTGCTTCCCCAAGGATCTATGACAAACTCTGTTATATTTAGTACTTAAGAGATATCTTAGAACACACAGAGGATATTTACACATATTCACATATTTATAGAAGGAAAATACATGTTTTAAGTTCAAAGATGCCAACCACTACAAGCTCTCACGGAGGCTGTGTTCACTACTTTCTCTTTTTAAAAAATTAATTTATTTATTTTAATTAGGTATATATGACAAGAGAATGCATTTGATTCATTGTACACAATTGAAGCACAACTTTACGTTTCTGTTGTTGTACATGATGTAGCATCAGACCATATGTGCAGTCTTATGTTTACCTAGGGTAATGATGTCATCTCGTTCCACCATCTTTCCTGCCCCCATGAATCCTTCCAACCCTCCTTCCCCTTGCCCAATGTTCCTCCATTTTTCCCATACTCCCTTGCTCCCTTCTGCCCCATTATGGATCAGCATCCACTTAGAGAGGGGAGGAAGGAGAGTTTAAAGCCAGCCTCAGCAACTTAGTGAGGCACTAAACAACTTTATTTAGAGACAGTATCTCACTGAGTTGCTTAGTGCCTCGCTAAATTGCTGAGACTGGCTTTGAACTTGCTGTCCTCCTGCCTCTACCTCCCAAGCCACAGGGATTATAGGTGTGTGCCACTGCAACTGGCTAGAAACTTTTAACACTTGAAATACATAAGTAGCTGATTAAATATTGGCAAAACCAAAGAACTCTTGAAATACATAAGTAGCTGATTAAATATTAGCAAAATCAAAGAATAGCAAACATGATCTTAATTTTTTAATGTTTAGCCTATAAAAATAAACATAATTGTTTCATTCTTAAAAGTTGCCTGAAGTTGTCAAACTCAATTTTCGTACATCACAATTGTGCTTCAAAAGTATCTGGGGAAATACTATTTGTTTATGATAGGACTTTTGCAAGTCATGAATTCTTTCTTTAAGAAATTTGGGGGGCTGAGGTTGTGGCTCCTTGGTAGAGTGCTCGCCTAGCATGTGTGAGGCACTGGGATTGATCCTCAGCAACACATAAAAATAAATAAAATAAAAATATTGTGTCCATATACAAGTAAAACAATTTTTTTTTAAAAAATGGCCATTATATCAATAATTCTGAAAATTAATAAAAATATAAAAACACTTAAATTTGTTTACAACTTTCTTATCTTCTTTCCAATTAAATGAGGGTTTAAGGATAAAAGTAGTTCAGGACTTGGCTTGATTCCATAAGATTTGTTCTTAGAATTGGATATTTTATAATTTCATTGTATTGAACTTTCTGAAATTATAAAATAAATGTTTGGGTGATGCTAAGACAACCTTCCAATTTACTTTGTCAGTGTTATTATGGTCATCATTTTTGCATTATTGAAGTTGATGCTTCTTTCCCTTGGTATACACAAATGATTATGGAAGATTATCCTTTGAGAAATGGGGCTATGATGATAACCAACTTTAGGTTAAAAGCATAGAGTTAACTTCCTCCATTTAGACATCTCCTGTTTAAATTTTAAAATTTCCTGAAAGTGAATGTAATGAGATTTTTTTAAGACACATATATACCTGGCATTGAGACAATGTGTTAACCAAGGTAAGTATGCTTGTTAACTGAGTGGTTTGGAGAAACTCTGAGTAAATACACTCTGTGAGTACTCTAGTCAGTAATGTAAGAGAGTTGGTAATTGTACCAGGTACTTTGCATGGATGATATTGCTTAATTATATTGAAAAATATAAGAAAGTTGTAATTTTGTGGATTGGTCTCTGTGTCCTCTATTCTGTACCATTGGTCCACCTGCCTGTTTTGGTACCAGTACCACGCTGTTTTTGTTACTATTGCTTTGTAATACAGTTTGAACTCTGTTATCGCTATACCTCCAGATTCACACTTCCTGCTTAGAATTGCTTTTGCTATTCTGGGTCTTTTGTTTTTCCATATGAATTTGATGATTGCTTTATCTATTTCTACAAGAAATGCCGTTGGGATTTTAATTGGTATCGCATTAAACCTGTAGAGAACTTTTGGTATTATCGCCATTTTGATGATGTTAGTTCTGCCTATCCATGAACAGGGTACATTTTTCCATCTTCTAAGATCTTCTTCTATCTCTCTCTTTAGGGTTCTGTAGTTTTCATTGTATAAATCTTTCACCTCTTTTGTTAGGTTGATTCCCAAGTATTTTATTTTCTTTGAGGATATTGTGAATGGAGTGGTTTTCCTCATTTCCATTTCAGAAGTTTTGTTGCTGATATACAGGAATGCCTTTGATTTATGCGTGTTGATTTTATATCCTGCCACTTTGCTGAATTCATTTATTAACTCTAGCAGTTTCTTTGTAGACCCTTTTGGGTCTGTTAAGTATATTATCATGTCATCCGCAAATAGCGATAATTTAAGTTCTTCTTTTGCTATTTTTATGCCTTTAATTTCTTTTGTCTGTCTAATTGCTCTGGCTAGTGTTTCAAGAACAAAATTGAATAGAAGTGGTGATAGAGGGCATCCCTGTCTTGTTCCAGATTTTAGAGGGAATGCCTTCAGTTTTTCTCCATTTAGGATGATGCTAGCCTGAGGTTTAGCATATATAGCTTTTACAATGTTGGATCAAGGAGCTAGATATCAAATCAGAGACACTGCATCTGATAGAAGAAAAAGTTGGCTACGATCTACATACTGTGGGGTCAGGCTCCAAATTCCTTAATAGGATGCCCATAGCCCAAGAGTTAATAACAAGAATAAATAAATGGGACTTAGTTAAACTGAAAAGTTTTTTCTCAGCAAGAGAAACAATAAGAGAGGTGAATAGAGAGCCTACATCTTGGGAACAAATTTTTACCCCTCACACTTCAGATAGAGCCCTAATATCCAGAATATACAAAGAACTCAAAAAATTAAACAATAAGATAACAAATAACCCAATCAACAAATGGGCCAAGGACCTGAACAGACACTTCACAGAGAAGGACATACAATCAATCAACAAGTACATGAAAAAATGCTCACCATCTCTAGCAGTCAGAGAAATGCAAATCAAAACCACTCTAAGATACCATCTCACTCCAGTAAGATTGGCAGCCATTATGAAGTCAAACAATAATAAGTGTTGGCGAGGATGTGGGGACAAGGGTACATTTGTACACTGCTGGTGGGACTGCAAATTGGTAAGGCCAATTTGGAAAGCAGTATGGAGATACCTGGGAAAGCTGGGAATGGATCCTCCATTTGACCCAGCTATCGCCCTCCTCGGACTATTCCCTGAGGATCTTAAAAGAGCGTACTATAGGGATACTGCCACATCAATAATAATAGCGGCACAATTCACAATAGCTAGACTGTGGAACCAACCTAGATGCCCTTCAATAGATGAATGGATAAAAAAATGTGGCATCTATGCAAAATGGAGCACTACGCAGCAATAAAAAATGACAAAATCATAGAATTTGCAGGGAAATGGATGGCATTAGAGTAGATTATGCTAAGCGAAGCTAGCCAATCCTTAAAAAACAAATGCCAAATGTCTTCTTTGATATAAAGAGAGCAACTAAGAATAGAACAGGGAGGAAGAGCATGAGGAAAAGATTAACATTAAACAAAGACGAGTGGGGGGAGAGAAAGGGAGAGAGAAGGGAAAACATATGGAAATGGTAGGAGACCCTCAATGTTACACAAAATTACATAGAAGAGGATGTGAGGGAAAAGGGGGGGGAACAAGGGAGAGAATTGAACAACAGCAGATGAGGTAGAGAAGGATGATGGGTGGGGAGGGGAGGGGGGATAGTAGGGGATAGGAAAGGTAGCAGAATACAACAGTCACTTATATGCCATTAGGTAAAAATGTGAGTGTGTAATCGATGTGATTCTGCAATTTGTATTTGGGGTAAAAATGGGAGTTCATAACCCAATTCAGTCAAATGTATGAAAGATGATATATCATGAGCTTTGTAATGTTTTGAACAACCAATAAAAAATATAAAAAAATAATAATCTAACAAAATAAGTTATCTTTATTATTTATTTATGTATTTATTTATTTATTATTTCTACTCTTTTATTATTGTTGTTGTTATATCCCTACTGTCCAACCTACAGAAAGAACTCCATATATTTTATCTTACTCTTGAGAGTAAGAGGATGTGTTTCTTCCATTGTTAATTAAAAAATATAGGCTATGTTTTTCTTAGTCACTTCACAGAGATTTCATGTAGATCAGCATAACTTTCATTGTATATTGAAATAGCTGAAAACAAAATGTGGGAGTTATAGCAGACAAAATATTAGTGTAAGCAGGTATCATTTTGGAGGCCTGAATATTTCTGCATGGTCAGAGGGAAACTTGGTGAAATCATTGCCTTTAGCTTTTCATCCTCTAAATTAGGAGGGTTAGGCTAAATAAATCTGAGTTCTCATTGACTCTCTGCTATCTCAGTTTATAACCCCTTCCATCATCAGGATGGTTTACTTTGACATATAGAATGTAATGGAATGACAGTAAATTGTTAGCCTAGATCTCTTGTATAAGTTTTGGAACCCTGACTGTACCATGTGAATAATCTTAGATAGGCTGGACTAATCACCTCCTTTGCCCTAACTCAGGTAGCCAAGTCCAGAAACAGCTGCTTAGTAGACTAGAAGCTAACTCTAGATGCACGAGTGAGCTCAAGTGAGACCAGAAGTTCATCCAGCTGACACCAGCTCAAATTACTTACCTATACAATGCTGAGCCAAATAAATCATTTTATTAATTCCAGTAATTGCTCATTAATAGAATTTTCAAATCCACAAGTCTTAAGCTATTTCATAGTTAGCCAAGATCAAGCTATCCACTGCTCTGGGTGCTCACTGAAGATACTAGTCTAATAAAACTTATCTGTTTCAGTTTCTTCAGTACTCCTCTCTTCGAGGCACCATCTTTGAAGATAGATAAAACTTGTTCTTCAATGCCTGAGATCTTTCAACTTGAACATCTAAGTTACCTTGTTTGGTGTTCAATTAAATCAGAACTTGGTTTTCTGCATTTCATAGTAACATCTAATTATGCAACAGATTAACACTGTTATGATAAAGTACCACATCATAGAAAACAGTTCAAATTGGCTTGAGCCAAAGGGAGGAGCTTATTTGTTTTCAACACTGTGAGGTGTCTGGTTTAAGGCATGGTTTTAATTAGGATTCCATGTTTTTCACTCCATCTATTATCTGTCCTTTCATTTGTGTTGCCTTAAATAATAGGCAGAATTTCTCCATTTTATTGTGACATGGCTACTGAGAATCAAAAACTCCCTCCCCAACAATTTCAGCAAGTCTTGAGACTGATTCTTATTGGACCTCATTGCATCAGAGATGTCTGAAACAATAACTTTCTCTAGGGGTATGGAAAAATGTTAATTAACCAAATTTATTTATAACAGGAGAGTAGAGTGGGAGGTGATGTGGGGTTAGCATCACTTAGTCAAGTGGATCAATAAAGAGTGAGTGGGGGGTTTCCAAAGGAAATTCAGGTGCTATTATAAAAGTCAGAATAGACACTGACAGGAAAAACTAGCAAGAGCTGAGGTTTTCAGTCTTACTGTAAGTTCTAATCACCTAAGGTAAATGTTAGTAAATACCTCTCCAAAATAGTGATTTACTTGACACAGATGTGTCTTATACATCAGTATTATTTTAAACTGTGTAGGCAATTCTTACCAAATAGGGAGACAGGGAATCATTCCACTAGGGATATTAATAGCTAATTAATCCTTAATGCTGAGGGTGCCTTGAAGTGTTATTGATTATCTAAAAGAGTATATCTGTCAGGTAGACTTTCCTACTTTAGAAGAAGCCAGGAATCAGTGTGGTACAGTAGGCGTGGAAGTAGATTGGGGCAGACAGGCAGGAAGCTCTAATTGCTGCTAATTTCAAGTATATTAGAAAACACATTCTATGGACACAATCTGCTAGTCCTGATGGCAAGTTAAAATTAAATTTTGAGAAAACATTTTTTTTCTAAAAAGTCAAATAACACACCACGACACCCTCAATTATAGAATGAAAAGAACGTAAGGTTATGCCTCCTATCAGTGGCAACTTTCCAGGGTCAAGAGTAGTCTCAACAGATCCTTGACACCATTCTGCCTGCCCTGTGTTTGCCTGATTTTCCTGGACTCCATCAGAATCGGGTGGAACTTTCCCATCTTTGTTGCTGCAGAGTGTTTTCTCTAAACTGCTTGGAGAACTGGATTCTCTTCATTTCTGCAGTGAGGAGAAGCCAATTCGAGACTGCAAACATGAAGAAGAGGTGACAAAATCAATTTTTGTCATCTCTCAGTAGATCCAAATTCTGCAGAAACTTCTTGTCAGGTTTCAGCAACTTCCCACAGCCTAGGAGTTCTGGAGATTTCAGAGGCTGCAGAATAATTCTCAGCATCCAGAATTGAAGGTCTTCCCTTTTCAGAATCTAGTTCCTGGGAAAGCCACCCTGTGAAAACTGACTTCTCCCAGAATTTTGGAGAAACCAGGAAAAGACAATAGTTGGGAAAAGCATTGGGGGAACTGTAGTCAAAGTAATGAACTAGAAATCCCGCTCCCAGACCTGATTCCTGTATTTGTTCCTCCCTAAACACCCATATAAAATGTGTACTGGACTCTATGTGGGAATCTTCCAGACTTTTCAGATTCTGAGATTATGATGAGGTAGGCAGAGCATACTAGCCTGCTTTGTGTGGAAAATGTAGTGTGTGTGGTAAAATGAAGAGTAGCCACACCATCTATCTGCCTGGGCTCATGGGTGAGAGAAAATAAAAATAGAGTTTCAGATACAACGTGTATGCTTCACTTATTTCTTGCTATATAATGTACCCTCAAATATATTGTGGTTCTAAAAGTGACTTGGTTTACCCAGGCAATTCCCTGTTGGACTTTCAGGGATTTTCTGTCAGTCAGTGACTGGAGATGGAGATGTCTCCAAGGTTTCTTCACACCCACATCTGGTAGCTGATGCTGTCAACTGGGACTTGGATTATCATCACCAGAATACCACCATGTGCCCTAGCCTGTCTCACAGTGTAACAGATTGTTTCTATAAGAGAAAGCCAGGTGGAAAGTTTTGCGAGTTAGCCTCAGAAGTCACGTCAGTTCAGCTGAATTCAATTTGTCAGGATGTGAGTCATCGGGGACAGTCGATTTTTTGAAGGGAGAGAATTAGACTTCACCTCTGGTGTGGAGGTGTGTCAAAGAATCTGCTGTCATATTTCAAAACCATGTCAGTACACATGTATTCTAATATTCTCAGTAATTTTATTTTAGTGTCAGCTCACAGACCCATTTGCTAATTCCTTGACAGTTCTGGGCATAATAGGAACCTAAATATAGGAACCAGGTTGATCATTCCTATTTCACATACCCTGCATTCTGCTCTGTGTTAACAATAGTTAAACCACACATTGAAAAACTGGAACTCTTGGAGGGAAGGGAGAGGAGGAGGAGAAGAAGGGGGCAAGAGGGTGGTAAAGGAGCAAAAAACAGAAGGGAACTTTCTCTTTCTCATCTACAGAAGGGCAGAACATCTCCCTGAATAATAGAGAAAGTAAATCTGTAAGTGTGAATGGCAACTTGTTCTTGGCTTGAACAAGTTGCCATTCACACTTTATGCCTCTTCTCAAAGTGTATATTGGTTGCATGATAGTGAGGGTGGTCTGGAGAGAAGGCTTAGAATTAGAGACCTGAGTTCTTGACTTTGTTTCTTATTAGTTAATATATACTTGAGATAAACTTCTTGCATTTTAGTTTCCCTATCTATAAAATAAAATATTCATGTTTGGGGATTTCAAAGGAGATGAGGAACAACAACAAAAAAAAGGCATGTGGTAAGATTTTCTCAGTGTCTATGTAGATTTCAAGAAAGGGGAAATGTTCCACCCAAGTCAAATTAGCATGCTTCTTGCAATAAGTTGACTTAGAATGACATAGATTTCAATAGAATAGATATTACTGGAAATCTATCAAACCCTTATTTTGCCAGTAAAGAAAATGAGACCAAAGTGGTTGGGTAACGAGCATATGATCACAGATTGCTCAGTGGGGGCATAACTGAATTCAAAAGCCTTTGGCAAGAGCTTGAAGCATGATAATACTGTTTAGTATCCTATAATTTGTTGGCAAAAAAACTGTATCTTGTGTGTAAATTTAAAATTATAATTTACATTTTTATTTATTTTACATACTGGTTTGATTGCCAAATTTTGTTGCTATTCTGGTAACTGTTTCACTTATTCATTTTTTTTGCAATTATATCCTTTTGAGGGCTACATTTTGCCATTTTTTATGCTTCAGTGTTGTGTAGTCTAAAATCAATGCTATAGTAATAAACTTGTTTGAACTACCCGCCCCCCCTTGGTCAGGAGATGTGTATAAAAGGAATGGAATCTGATTTTAATTATTTGCTGACAGAAAGTGAATATAGACAGGAAATGCATAATCAACTGACAATATGCAGAAACAGAATTAGAACACAGTAATGAACTGCTAAGAGATCATTCTAAGTTCTTTCTCTATCTCTGTTTGTCTTCTCAGAGAGTATATCCTAGTCTTCTAATTATGGTAATGAAGCACATTTCAAAAGTAAATAAGATAGTATTTTAAAGTACATCCAATATGTTTAAAAGTTCATTATATGAGTTCACCTGAAATTTTCAACAAACATTGTCACAGAAGATTATAGCTTTGTAGTGTTTAATTTATTTATTAAATAAAAATAGTCATGAGACAGATGGCTACAACTTTAACAGAGCAAGCAGTCTCATAGTTATTATTGAAACGGAGCATCCAGGTATATTTGCCATCACCCATCCACCAAAGAGGTAAGTACGGATGTGATTTAGCTAGAATTCCATGTTTTGAGGTTGTAAAATTTCCCTGAATTCCATGTTTTGAGGTTGTAAAATTTCCTTTGCCCCCAAAGTAAAGACATTTTAAAAATATTTTTCCTAATATCTTAAGGTGGGTACACAGATTCAAATGCTGCCTGGATTAAGGTAAGTAAATTAAATGAGTAAACCTAGCTATATTTAAGAAATGAATAAGCCGTTAAAATAATCCAACTCTAAATATGTATTTTGGAGAATAATTGGAGATTTTGAACATAGCTTGAGTACTAGATGACATTAGGAATTATTGGTAATTTTTTCAAACAATAATGATATTATGGTTACGTAGGGAAGTTTTTTGGTATTTTTTTTAATGTATTTGAAGTATTTAAAAGTTAGGATCTTGGTGCTTATTTTTCTCTGAAACACTTTGCCAACAAAGATACAGTATATAAAAAACAAAAAAGAGTAAGGAGTGTTAGGTACTGTGGTTAACTGAAGATAAATCTTATGAATTAGAAGCAGTTTCTCAGCTTTCTTCACATGATAAATATATGCTCAGTGTTTGCCAGATGTTCAATTTTTCAAGATAAGCTATAAATTCATATTTTTATATGAAACCACCTGAGTTTTAAATGTCAGTTTATAATTAATCAATTATTCAGTGTTGTTAATTCCAAATATAACAGACTTAAGATTCATAAAACTTTAGACCATCCTTAAGACTTGTAGCGTAGGCTTATATGCAAATAGAGGAGGAATGGTTTCTGGAATGTTGAGCATGAGGAGGAAGCAGCAACCACCTGAGGAAAGGTGTTGAATGCATATCTCAAATGAGAATTGAATGCGGTACTCAAAGTGTGATGGTACATGCAAGGAAGGTGGTGGTACCTAAAGGTCTGCTTTTCAGAAAGATGTTTACGTTTTGCTTCAAATATGTACATTTTGCTAAATACAAATATGAACATTAGTCTGTCCAGTTTTAGTTTTTACCTGATTTTTTAAAAAATATATTTTAGTTATAGGTGTACATAATATCTTTATTTTATATTTATATAGTGCTGAAGATCGAACCCAGTGCCTCATGTATGCTAGGCAAGCGCTCTACCTCTGAGACACAACCCCAGCCCCGATTTTACCTGATTCTTGAGACCTTTGTGTCAATTTGGGATTTCTGTCTCAGTTTGGAAGTAGATGTCTTCCAATGACTTCACTGAATTTTATGCATCTCTGGTGACATCCAATATACAATGGATTAAGTTTCTTTAAGTAACACAAAGTAAACATGACTTTGCTTAAAAGTATTTTGTTGTGCAAAGCTCATACCTTCTGTAGATGTTTTAGAGTTACTGCTTTGGCAAATTCAAGTTTGGGAAGGGAATCTAAGATGATTAATCCTAGAAGTGGAGAACCCAATAAATATATATATTCCTAGTGTGCACTCCTAGTTCACTGGCCTGAACTAGGAGTACACACTAGGAATATATACAAGTGGCTGATCAGTTATATAAAAGAATATTGATTAAGTAGGACTCACCAGTCAGAGGGATAAGGTACATGAAATTGTTAAAGAGATATCTGGGTTTCAATCTTATTTGGCTAGATAACTTCAGTTACGCTAGAAATGGCTTTTGGGTGGGTCTTTAGGGCTTGCTGATATGTGTGGGAACTTACTGGTCAAGATGCCTACAGTCATTCAAACATTGACTTATTGCCTCACAGAGAAATCTGAGCTAATAGATCCCTAATTTAGGTGATGATAATTAAAGCAGACAAGTTGTTACGGAAGCTGTGTTGAGTGAGAAGAGAAGACGACTTGGTGAGGAAAGATCATAGTGAATATAATTTAGTCTTCCTAGTATTGATTTCCTTATCAAAATGCTAAAATTGTGCATTTGACTCAAACTAGGCTAATCATAGCATTCCATTGTCTTGACCACATTTATTGGTAAAAGGATAAAATGAGAACTGGGAAAAAAGATATTCTTTTCTGTTCTTGTAAACAGTGAGTAGATGATCTTAGGAGCAACTATATATAACCCCTGATTATAGAGTTGAAAAAAATAAAGTATGTTTAAATTCCTTTAGAAAGACCTAGTAGTACTGAAGGAAATGTAGCAAATCAAATTGAAAGAAGTAACATTCATTCTTAATTGTCAAACCCACAAATAAAGAGTATTTTATACTGACTTACAGTAATAGTAATTCATTTTAATGAATACAGTCATTCTATGAAAGTAATTTAAAAAAATAATCTTTTCAAAAAGAACTAAAATTTGGGGTAAAATTGGGGGTTCATAACCCACTTCAATCTAATGTATGAAATATGATATGTTAAGAGCTTTGTAATGTTGTGAACAACCAATAAAAAAAAAGAACCAATATACTTAAAATGCGGAATTGAAAACTTGTAAGAACAAGTGAGAGACAACAGTACATGAGAATGTTAGCATTTAGTGTGTTTTACTTTGATCCTTGAACTCTTAAATTATTTCTTTCATGTAAGAAAAGTGACACACTACTGAAATTATAAGTTAATTTTAGTGCAATTAATACTAAGATATGTATTAAATAAAAAATAACCAATTCTTTCAAAATTGACTTATTAAAATTTTGGAGGCATTTTATTTTTCAGAATAAAAAACCAAACCAAACCAAAACAAACAAACAAACAAACAAACAAAAAAACCCTAAAATCCTAAAACCTTTTTTTTTTGCAAGATCTGCATGTGAGCCTGGCACTTACAAGTGAAGTCAAGTTCAATAGAAATATGGACACATTATAAAATGAGATAATGTCACACAATTACTTTAATAAGGAATTAGGCCATGCAAATAGTCAGGTTAGGCTAAGTAGCTGGCAATTGTTAATTAATATTTCCACTCAGATTATGGTAAAATCCAATAAATTTACATTTCCACAAAATGGATCTGTATTGGAAAATACTACCTGATGTACTGACTATAACACCTAGGTTAAAACTGTAATGGAAAAATGGCTCTATTTTGATGTTATTTCAGATAGTAGTCACTGATTACCCTCACTGCATTTGTGTGTGTGTGTGTGTGTGTGTGTGTGTGTGTGTGTGTGATTTTTATAAAGCAACTGATCAGGAAAAATGGTCTTTTATACTCTCACAATTTGGCCTCTTTGATTTCCCAACAGAAATTATGTTTCTAGAAGACTGCTGTAAGATTCTTCTCTTTATTTGCTCAACTCTGAGATGTATCTATTTTGAGTTTAAAATAATGTATTATTATTATTACTAATGAAAGTATATTCCATAAGAAATTCAGTAAGTAGGGTATGAAAAGGCTTCATTTATTGACATTTTTTAATAAAAGTTGTCTTGTTTTTTTTTATTCCTTTAAGCCAAAGATAGACTTTTATAAAAATTAGACATAGTTCTTAGATTTTAGTTAAAGGCCTATGGAAAGAGAATAAGGTTGAATTGTTACATTCTTTCTGCACTTTCACCTGAAATGATATCTATGTCATTAAATACATACCTTATTTCCTTTTAAGAGCTGCTAAGTAGATACTCAAACTTAATTCTTTTAAATGTGTTATAAACAACCTTGCATAATGCTGATGAAATATATTAGATGCTACTTTTTAATTTAAAAAAATCCAAGTACTTCTAATGTGTATGGTGGCCAATTTGCAATTATGATCTCCATGATGAGATTCTTCCAGGAAATGAGAGGGGCATTATAATTTAAATGATGTTGTAGATCTGGGTGATTTTAATTCGTGACCTAGAGGTCAATAGTTATTGGGTGCAATAACCCTCTGGTAATGGGGAAATTCAAGGCACATTTGTATAATGAGAAATCATAACTAGTTATGGTCAGGATGATGATTTTTCTCTTTACTGTTCAGATCTGCTATTCTGCCTTCATTTTATAGACTTCATACCTCTAGCATTTAAGACATATCTTTACTACACAAAATTATAAAGTTAGTCATTGAGTCACAATAAAGTTTATAATATCACAGTGCA
Organism: Spermophilus citellus; assembly: GCF_964194105.1. Taxonomy (NCBI): domain Eukaryota; kingdom Metazoa; phylum Chordata; class Mammalia; order Rodentia; family Sciuridae; genus Spermophilus; species Spermophilus citellus. The sequence goes on along the minus strand of NC_138189.1, from coordinate 91,936,405 downwards.
ACATTTATATATGCTTGCTAATTGTAAATGCATGTTTATTGTCTTTCTGATAACTTATATTAGTATTTGCTTAATCTACTTTATTCAGGGTTGTCTTTTTGGACATTAAGATTTTCCTAGAATTATTTATTTTTTACTTTGCTAAATTAAAATGCAGGTCTTCCAGATAGAAAATTTCAGAGCAGAGATATTCTTGTATAAAACTTTTTATTGCATATCAAGACAAAAATAAAATTTATTACAGGGTTAAGAACTAGCATTTCCAAGTAAAATGAGAATTACACATAGTAAAATAACATAAAATCTAATCTTTATTCATCATTACTTGAATCAGAATTTCACCTTGAACTTAGAATGAAGCAAATCAAAATATAGTCAAAACTTTAAGAAGTAAATGATAAAGATTTTACTGTAAAGAGTGCTTTATCCATGAATAACAATAATCAGGATAAGGATATGGATAATCTTTTTTGAGAAATTTGATGTTATATGATAGCAACTTTTTAAGTGATTATCATGCATTCTTTTAATTAATCTTCCTAACTACTAAAGATAGGTAACATCATTATATCCATAAAAATATGAAATCTGAGACTTTAAAAGAAACTAGTTCAGAGTCACACTACTATTTATTGGATTTAGATCTTTATTGTCTTGAATCCCAGGCTCTCTGAACCCCCATTCTTCAATGTATTTTCTTGGACCATAAACTACAGACCCACTGAATCAGAATTTGTAGTTGTGGCCCATAAACTGAACTACACCACCTGCACTGGTATTCATATTTCTTTCATGTAGTGGTCTGCAGAAGACAAGAAGTACCAGTAAGTTGCTACTATTGACTCTAGATTACTTCAACAATATACTTATGAAGAGGATTGTTGGCAAGCCCCACTGAAAAGTGGGATAAAGTGCTTATGTTAGCAGAGAACTCCTAATTTTGCAATGACATCTAAAGTGGTAAACATTGGACTTATGGTTCTCACTGAGTTCTCTATTTCTTTCAATGAGTATTTGGATACTTGTATTTTACTCATCTCTTTCTCTTTCTCTTCCTCTCCTCTCCTCCCTTCTCCTCTCCTCTCTTTCTCTCTCTCTCTCTCTCTCAATAATCAAGTCTGAGGAGATACTGAAAGATGTTGGTGCTGTGAAGATCCACTCCAGGCTCAGTTATTGTATTAAACACTCCCTTGGAGGTACCATTCTTGCTTTTCAGTAAACATATTTTAGCATTTTAGTTTGCACTCCTAATTAGAATTTATTTAATATCAGTTCTTCTTTTCCTACTTTTTTGGTGGTTTAAATAGTTACAATAGGTGAAACAGATGTGCTTCTATAAGGGCCACTGATATTTAAATGAAAGAATTATTGTTCATCATGTTTCATTAAAAGCAATCTCAGAAAACTGATCTAGTGAGAGGGGAAAATTAAAATAAATTAAAATCTGAGAATATCAAAGTGGAAATTTAGACATTAATTCTGTGATATGTATAGAAAAAATATTAACCTGTTTAGGATTTTAAATAGCTTCAATCAAATTGTTAAATTTATAATGTCTATTGGAATTATAAAAAATATACATATAATGAGGTGATATTAAAAAATTTATGGTACCATTAATATTAATGACTTTTTTTTGTAGGGGAAGTGCTGAGAATTGAACTCAAGGGCACTCAACCACTGAGCCACATGGGACCCCTATTTTGTATTTTATAGAGAGACAGCATCTCACTGAATTGCTTAGTGCCTCACCTTTGCTGAGGCTGACTTTGAACTTGTGATTCTCCTGCCTCAGCCTCCCCTGCCACTGGAATTACAGGCGTGTGCCACTGCACCTGGTGTAAATGACTTTTTTATAAAGGTAGAAATCACATTTTAAAATCCAAACAATTTAAAAAATACACTGCTGGTGGGACTGCAAATTGGTGCAGTCAGTATGGAAGGCAGTATAGAGATTTCTTGGAAAATTGGGAATGGAACCACCATTTGACCCAGCTATCCCTCTCCTCTGTCTATACCCAAAGGACTTAAAAACAGCATACTACAGGGACACAGCCACATCAATGTTTATAGCAGCACAATTCACAATAGCTAAACTTTGGAACCAAACTAGATGATCTTCAATAGATGAATGGTTAAAAAAAATGGCCTATATGTACACAATGGAATATTACTCAACAATAAAAATGAATAAAATCATGGCATTTGCAGGTAAATGGATGGAGATAGAGAAGATAATGCTAAGTGAAGTTAGCCAATCCCAAAATACCAAATGCTGAAAATTTTCTCTGATATAAGGAGGCTGATTCATAGTGGGGTAGTGGGGGGAGCATGGGAGGAATAGATGGACTCTAGATAGGGAAAAGAGGTGGGAGGGAAAGGGAGGGAGCATGGGGTTAGAAATTATGGTGAAATGTGATGGACATTATTATCCAAAGAACATGTATGAAGACATGAATTGGTGGGAATATACTTTGTATACAACCAGAGATATGAAAAATTGTGCTCTATATATGTAATATGAATTGTGATGCATTCCGATGTCATAAATAAAAAAAACTAATTAAAAATAAATAAAAATTAAAAATGAGTAAAAATAAAAGTAAGTTTAATCATGTCACTCATACTTAAAAGAAGAGGTTCATTTTTTACCCACCTATAGTAGCAATCAAGTGGCCACTTCTCACTGACTGAAAAAATCCTCAGCAAATGTAAATAAACCTTTCAGCTAAGGTCACTTTGCTCAGGTCCTCAAGGATTTCAGACTCTTCAGCATTAAAGTAAATAATAAGTAACTATATTTTATATTACAAGAGTACTATATATAAAATGTAAGCAAAAGTAAGAAAAAATTATCACCAATCAGGCAATAACATTATTTTTTGGTACATACTTATTCTCTCTTTCTCTCTTTCCTCCCCTGTCTAGAACTGGAATCATAATATGATACATGATAAATTCACCATTTCACATTGCAATATGTTCTGTATCTTCCCATGTCACGAAACAGTATTTTATAACTTTGCTTTTAATGTCATTATTCTATTCCCCTATGAGGATTTTAAAAATATATCAATGAAATACACTATTATTTGATATCACAGTCACACATAAATGGGATAAAATGCTTGACTGTGGAAACTGCATAAAATAAACATAGTAAATTATTCCTTCCAAGTTGAATGATCTGTTCTGAGTGACTTAATCTCTCTGTACCTCAGTTTCCTTAACTAAGATGTAGAAAAAATATTCTTCTCAGAGCATCCTGATGAGAGTTGGATGAGTTAATACTTATTATGCATGGTGCTTAGAATCTAAAACTACTGAAATATATATGAAGTGTTTCTTTATGAAGGCATTTAATATCTCATTTTTTCTAGAAATAGAATTTCTTAGTCTACTCAGATGCATAGGCTTTAAAATATTTTTATTCCTGCGAAGAAATTGCCCATTTTTGTCCAATAGAATACACAGATAGACATAGTTATCTATATGTAGCTAAATATTTATTAGCTCTCTATCTGTCTATCTATTCATCTATTAATCAGTCTAGCTATTAAAGTTCTTCTATTCCTAGATTTAGAGTTCAGGGTGTGTGTGTTAGTGCATGTGTGTATGTGTGTGTATCATATGTTGTGAATGTATGTGTATGTGTACGAATTTATTGACTTATAAATTTATGAAACTTTGCTTTTGTTATCAATATAAAATTATTATTGTTAATTTCTAAATTGGCATTGTTAAAGCAGTAAACTGTTGTGGTTTTGAGAATAAAAAACATTATTATATTCCTAAATTCTTCTTCCAGTTCCCATAAGAAGCCTCATAGTTTCCAAAATAGCTGCATAATTAACACATACCACACAGAAAATGAATGACAGCTAATTTGTCAAGTCATTTGTATGCATTCTGTAATTTACTCTCATAAGCAATTGTTTCATGTTTTCCAATTTAGGAATACAAATTTTAAGTAGTGACCCAATTCTATAGCTTTAGAACTAGTGAGACCAAGTCTTCCTCTCCTCTTGATCATTTCTCTAGGTGATATCTCTACAACACAACATGCTGATACACTGTAACACCGGTGAAGGTAGTAAGAGATGATAAAAGTGTGCTATCACCAGAACTGTGGATCTGGAAGAGTCTTTTAGATCCCCTGTCTCTAGTACTTCACTTCTCCTGAGTAGATTGAGGTAAGAGACAAGTGGTTAAATACCATGCATAACATCTTGTCTAGGTAGATTTCAGAAATTTAAATTAGGATCATTGTATATAGAGATAAGACATGTTTGGTTGTTAATTTTGAATCTATAATTAAAATATCCAAATTCTTTACATCACTTGTTTTATTTTGCATGACAGTCTCTAGTTCCATTATTATATTGACATGCTTTTATCTTTAAGAAATAGAAATTTTATCCATATTTGCTCAAAAGTCACCATTATGGGTGTAATGGTTAATTTGAATAGTCACCTTGGTTGAATTAAGATATACTGATGATAAAGAGGCTTCTGGGTGTGTCATTGGGAGTGTGTCTAGAAATGATTTGCATGTGGGATAGCCAACTGGAGTAGAGAACCTCCCTAAGTATGGGCAGCACTATTCAATAGGATGAAGGCTTGAATGCATCAATATTGGGAGAACAAGGAAGCCCCACCAGATGCAATCTCTATTCTTCTTGTCTGGTTTCTTGATTGCTTCTGCTATCTTCTGAAGATATCAAACTCTCACTTTTTCACTGTTCCAAAGCAGACTCTTCTAATGGTTCTCTAGGGAGTTTCCAGAATCCTCTGGTCTCAGACTGGGGTAGCATCAATGGTCTCTCTTTTTCTGGGGCTTCCAGCTCTCCAGCCTGCAAATGGCCATTGTGGAATATCTAGCTTCTGGCCGCATAAGCCAATAGCATAAGCCAATAGCTAATAGCACCCCACCACCACGTTTTTTTTTTTTTTCTGGTGCTGGGGATTGAACCAAGGGCCTTGTGCATGCGAGGCAAGCACTTTACCAACTGAGCTATATCCCCAGCCCTAATAGGTTCCCTTTTTATAAATATACTTCCTGTTGATTGTGTTCCTCTAGAGAACCCTAATACAAATGGGCTTCTTAAAATAAAAATGAAAATAAGTTATTCAGTATCTCTAATGATTGCAAGTATTTTTTTAAATGTAGAAAAAGATGGAGAAATCATGTTGCTATACACACAATTATACACATGTTACCTGTGGGGTAACATATTTTCCAACATGTTTTTTTTTGATACTAGGTTTGAAAATAATACTAATTCAGATATTTTCCAGAGATAATTCCTAGCTCCAGATAACTTAGTACATGCACACAAGCCAGCAGGTTACGTTTTTTTTTTTTTTTTTAATTGGTTGTTCTAAACATTACAAAGCTCATGACATATCATCTTTCATACATTTGATTCAAGTGCGTTATGAACTCCCATTTTTACCCCAAATACAAGTTGCAGAATCACATCAGTTACACATCCACATTTTTATATAATACCATATTAGTGACTGTTGTATTCTGCTACCTTTCCTATCCCCTACTATCCCCTCTCCCCTTCCCTCTCATCTTCCCTCTCTACCCCATCTGCTGTTCTACTTTAAAAATCAACACCATGATTGTCAGCAGAGTCTACTAGAGAATTCAAGAACATGAATCTCTTTTCAGAGCTGGGAGAAGAGGAAGCTTCTTACTGGAAACATTGTCCTAAATATTTTTGATATACCTCGATTCTCATTTGTTTTGTCTTGTTTCTTTGCATTTTAGGAATAACATTTAATACTTTGCTTCTAAACAATCTGTGAAAATATGGCATATTATATAAGCCTTTTAAATAATAGTAGTTTTAATTTGCCTAAAATACATGTTTCCCATTTAATAGCTTTTAAGGATATTGAATGTTTTTGGCATAGCAATCAAGTACCTCAAAATTCTTATTATCAAAACCATTTGGTGAATCTCTCCCATGTGCAAAATTCTGTTTGAACAATCACATAACAGCCCTCGAAAAACTTTTAGTCTGTCTTGAGAAAATCTATATTCTTGCACTTCTTCTTCAACTATGATTATAAAAATTCAGATATCAACAAGAATATGACCAATGGGGAATGGAGGTACATTTAAGGGAGAAAAATACTGGAATATTTTGATGCAATGTTTTGTGCATCCCTAAGTTACAAAAATAATAACAATGACAAGTATACAATTATAGGGGTCACTTATTGGGAACATACAATGACACTAAATAATTATTCAGCCTTGAATGATCAAGTACTTTATTTTTATTTTAAATTTGTGAATTTTTATTGGTTCTTTGTAGTTATACATGACAATAGAATATACTTTGATATAATTATAAAAGCATGGAAAATAATTTGTTCTATTTTAGTCCCCAGTACTTCCCTTTCCTCTCTTTTCCTCCCACCTCCTGTTCACTTCCCTCTACTGATCTTTCTACCATTTATTTCTAGTTTTGTTAAATTTTGTAATTAGTGTCTTTTAGATATACATTGAGGTGAGATTCACTGTGGTACCTTTATATATGTACCTAGGAGAGTTAGGTCAGATTCATTCCAATGACTTTCCCTGTTTGATTACTCCTTCTATTCTTTTATTCTCTATTGTCTACTCCACTGATTATAGTTATATTAAAAGGATGTAATTTGAAGTAAAACAAAACTGTGTGTCTGTGCTAGAGCAGAAAAAGATAAAATCAAAGATGCAATAGTGGAGCACCATTTTGTTCTTGTGACAGTGATGGAGAACTTACAAATCTTTCACCTAAAATGGCATTTCCTTAGTCCCCTTTTCACTTCAGCAACAGTGTCATCTGAAGTTGTTTCCAGGGCAACTTTGCATCTCTTCTGTGATTTGAAGGAACCAGTGAGCAGGGGAAAGATTGACTTCATATCCAAAAATATTCTTCAACTATATAGAACATTCTAAGTGCAAATACAACATGTGAAGTATCGTCTAATAATTTTTGTCCATTTGTATTTGGTGTCTGTGGAGGACAGGAACTTGGAAGAAGAATGAGTGATCCTCTCATGAGGGCCAGGATTAACAGGGAAATATGAGCATAGCTCTATGTTAATCAACCCCAGAAATTTAAATCTCTTTGGGATGTGTCTTACACTGCTAAGTCTGAACAGTGTTTTCTCCCTGGTTCTCAAACCATGTTCTGCCGGTTTATTTTAATAATTCAATTCTTGCTTTTTTTGGTTTGAGCTCTTTGATTACTGACTTCACTCTTGTTTTGCTTTTCTTTTCACACCCTCCTCTAATTTCATCCCTATAAACTTATTTTTTTTCCTTATTAATATTTTCTGGCACAATTCTACTGAAGCTTCACATAAATGATCTCTAAGGATATTCTGCTTTGACCTACAAAAATTTGTGGTTTTTTTATGTGACTCAGGCTACATTTATGGAATACAAGCTAATCTATGTTAATTCACACTTACTAATATTTATTGAATCTTTGTCTACACACTAAGCCCTGTGCTGGGTGTTAGAAAAGTAAGAAAAATAGACCTGTCTCTGCACAGGGACCCTAGTCTCCCTTGTAGTTTTTAGTTGCATTTCTTAATAAATCCAAGAAGAATGGACAGATATGGGATGCATTCAGGGGAACTAAACATTTCCCCAGAGCAAAGCTAAACTTCAAGATTATATGAGATATAACAACAGAAATAATTCAACACCAAGTAGTATGAGGGAAATTTCTATGTTCTCTGCTGGTTAACATCTGTCTTCCAGTGCCTAGAGATGTGTCTGAAAGTGATCAGAAAAATACTGTGTTATGTTGACTGTGATGATTCTACTGATGCAGAATGTCATAAGAACTCACAATGAAAAACAGGACATATTTCATTGGACAAGTCAAGAAACACTGTATGGAGGAATTTTACATAAAATGAAAATAGAAATATATAGATAAGCAGAGTTTATAATAAATGTATATAGGAGCAAATTCAAGAGAACCTAATAACCATTTTATCGATACACTTATTAAAAATAAAAAACATGCACTTATATTTTAGAAATACTCTAGCACAAATTATTTCATCATATTAAAAGAAAGAATTGAGACTGCATAAAACCAGAAAAAAGCTAAAAGGTCTACTGTGCTAAAAGAAGGTAAAGTTTGCAGACATTTAATGGAACATTAAACTATACATGTTTAATTGTACTTTCTTCATTAGGAACATTTTTATTTTAAGCCAAGAAGTAGGTACAGAAAAGTATTGATGCTCTCAGAGAAGTTTCTTTTTCCATTGTCTGTCTTCTTGACTGGATGTGTTCAAGGGAAAAACTAAGAAAGGGAATTTGAGAAGCTAATAGGGCAATCTGATCAATAGGAATTATGCCAAAACAGTACTTTGTGAGAACAAGTGAAGAACCAATGGATGCAAACAATGGGGACAGCTGGAGGCAAAGGCAGGTAGAGATTTTATTATAACCATGACATTGTTATTAGAGAAGCAATAGCCATAGCTGATTATGCCTTTGTGCAATAAGTAGATGTGGTGGTTTAATTTGGAATCAAAGTACAAAGTCAGCCTGAGGTTAGCAGAGTGGGTTTTAGGCTCACTCCCAAGATCTAATACTAAGAATAAATGGTGTGTGCTGACTAAGTGGGAGGAACAACAATAATAATATCTTTAAATAGACAGAAAATTATGTTTTTGAGATCACCTTCCTATGAAGAAAACAATCATTATGAGAAGGTGTCAATCTAAAACTTCAGTTCAGGATTGAATTTATGCAACAACTATGGAAAAGGAAAAATTTATTTTCAATATTTCCAGTCCCCTTGGTGCTGCATGTTTGAATGGAAGAAACATTTTGTCATGACCGATTTGATACAGCTAATATGAACTACCTCTTAGATGCAGAGGACAACTAAAAGATTGAAAAATGAAAGTAAAATCTCAGAAGATATCCCCACCCCACCACTAACTCATGCTTTTATTATTGGATAAGTGTAAAAAAATTATTGTTTTAGTTGAAAAAAAAATTTACATTACACAAACTTTTAATAAAGCTAGACACATAAGAAGAAAAGAATTGCAGCATTTAATTTTTGTAGCTTTTTAAAAATATGAACTCTACAAATATATTTGCTGTTTTTATTTGAAGGTTTATATCCTTTATCTAACAAAAGTGCTTATAACAGAAAAAAAGTAGGAACAAAATAGAAAACAGAAAATGTTTCCAATTTTCATTCTGAAAAGATATGGGATGCATTCAGGGGAACTGAATTTCCCTTTGGAAAAAAATTGAAAGAGAGAAAGAAATTACAATTTATACACAACAAAAATAAGATTTATATGCAACAAAATAAGTCTCAAGTAGATTGATTTTTGTATTTTGGGGTGTGTTTTCTTGGTACTGGGGAGTGAATCCAGGGGCACTTAATCACTGAGCCACAACATCCTCAGCCCTTTTTAAAATTGTTTTAAAATTCTGAGACAGGATCTCTCTAAGTTGCTTAGGGCCTTGCTAAGTTGCTGAGGCTGGCTTTGAACTTGCAATCCTCCTGCCTTAGCCTCCATAGCTGTTGGTTTTACAGGTATTTCAGTTATAATTCTACCTTTAAATTAAGTAAGAAAAAAATGCTATATTGCACCTTACAATTATTCTTTTTTGCAATCTTATTCTTATCAATTACTATATTTATTTACATTAAAAATTCAATGTATAAAAAATAATCTTGTGGCTGGGCATGGTGGTGCATGCCTGTAATCCCAGTGGCTTGGGATCCTGAGATAGGAGGATCGCAAATTCTAAGCCATCTCTGCAAAAAGCAATGCACTAAGCAACTCAGTGAGGCCCAATCTCTAAAATAAATACAAAATAGGGCTGAGTATGTGGCTCAGTAGTTGAGTTTCTCTGAGTTCAATCCTCAGTACCCTCGCCCTGAAACATTAAAAAACAATAATAATCCTGTGTTATAAAAACACATTTGTTTTAACCCTTTCATGTATAAGCCACTTTCCTGTTAACTATGACCAAATAGTTTGGATATTAGAAGGAGCAAATGTGTCCCTGTTAGCCCAATGGGAAAAACAAAAATGCTTTTTGAATAATTACTACCACACACAGAAAACCAATGCCACATTCAGAACCTGAAAGACAGTTCTTTACCTATACTTTTCTTTAGCTTTTCCTTTGCATTCTTATCATTAACAGTATTAGCAAATGCTGTGTCTTTCTCTCTGTTTTGTTTTATAGGATGGTCACGTAACTCGTGTAAAAGTGAAGTAAATTAAAAGTGCACCCATAATGATGCAGTTCTGCTTCTTAACAGAATAACATCACATCTTCTACAAATTACCCAAGTGCACCATATAAATTGCTCACATTTTGACTCAGCAAAAGTACAGTTCTAATTATTTGTTTAAATTATAAGCAAAATGACTAAATCTGAATGATTTATGGAGGGATGTTCAAAGCTGCCCATTGAATTAGAAGAATTTTAGACTTAGATAAGATTTTACTAGTTATTATTTTTTTCTGTGTTAATGTAAACCAAGAAGAAAACAATTTATTTGCCTTTTCCTTTTAAACCCACTAGCAGTATGCAAATATCTATTGATCACAAACTAGAACTCAAATTTGGGGTGGGTAACTGTCAAAAGAATAATATAAAAGGCAAGAAATTTGTTCCCAATGGGGGTGAAGAAACTACTCTGCATTCATGGGATTTTTTAATTTTTTACTTTTTGAGGAAATGGGAAAATTTACATAGTTCAATAACAAAACTGATTTACACATTAATTTGGCATCTACGTTAAAACAAGTTGGAGTTAAAAATCAGAAGATTTAGAATTCAGTTCAGGTTCTAAAATAGTGTAGGAGGAAATTCCTTCATCATGCAAAATTCACTTTTGCACTTCTTTGAGAAAACAGCTATTTCCTTTTCTATGAAGTTTGAATATCAACTAAGATTTCATACAGAATGGCAGCTTTGGAAAGTTCCTTCTACATATAAATAAAAAGTCCTGTTATTTATATGTTTTTTACATACATATGGACAGATGTTGGAACCTTGTACTTCCTTTGGGACCGCGGCCATTATTGGGTGTTGGCTGAGGTGGCCTCATGGGTTCTTCCAGAGCATTTCTGTATAGTGACCTGGCTGGATTGGTGCATGGGCTTTTGACCTTAGCACCGCCTAATGGCTTAACCTGAAATCTGCCTAGGCCCTTAGTGATAGTGACGTAACTGCCCCCTATTGGTTCTTGCTACTGTCTCTTCTTACCCCCTCCTTCTATCACTATATAACCTTGTCCCTGACACAATAAAGTTGAGATCTGATGCGCTTCATGGCTAACACAGCTCCCAGCTCAGTGTGGTTTGTTCCCAATCTTGGGTGGGGACTGGGCTGCCACACTTACCCTGCCTGTCTCCCACGTACCTTTGTTGCAAGGAGCAACTAACAGAGACTACCACATTCTAGACATACTATAAAATGTGGATTTTGATATAAATCGTCAAACAATTTAAATAACTATTTAAGTAACTTTAAAATATTTAAAATATTTAGAATGACTATTTAAACTGATTTATTTAAATAATCAAACAGCTAAGGTACTACCTAACTTATTATCCTATTTTTTATTTTTTGTAATTAGTTATACATGACAGTAGAATGAGTTTCAATTCATTGTACACAGATGGAGCACAACTCTTCATTTCTCTGGTTGTACATGACGTACAGTCACACCATTCAGGCAGTCACATGTGCCTAGGGTAATAATGCCCATCTCATTCCACCATCTTTTCTACCCTCCTGAGAAATGAAAAGCTGTGTTCTATCTGTGTATAATGAATTGAAATTCATTCTATTGTCATGTATAACTAATTATTATCCTATTATTTAATAATATAAACAACCACCCAGGTATCTATTCCCTAATGATGCATGAGATAACTAGAGATCACAAATGTGAAATTATTTTTCAAAAGATGATAAATATTAAAATGTTAAATTATGGAAAAGGATTATCATAGATATATATATGTATATATGTGTATATATACACACACACAAACACACACACATATCCACACATCCATAGTTCATTATGAATATGAAAATAACTAATTACAAAAAATTATTATTATATTAAAAGAGCTGCAATTTATATTAAAGGGAAAATATGGGAAATAAAAGCTAAATGAAAACTTAAAATGAAGATCCAAGATATTTTTCTGTGATGCAAATAAGATATACAGAAACTTCAAGGAAGAACAGATTATTGTGAAATGAAGAAGTCAGGTAAGAACTCAGGAGCAGGGATTCAAAAGCTTAATAGTATTTTTAATGACAACATGGGGGCTAAAAAAGGACAGTTCCTACAGAGGTAATGGCAGCAGCAAGAGTTTATAAAGATTTGGAGATGAGAAAATTGTTAATAGATATGTTAGTATAAAATGAAATTATTCTTTCATATACTTTGTCAAGTACAACAATGAAAAGGAGATTGCAGAAATGCACTTTAAAATTACTTGCCAGATATTTTCCAAGTAAGAAACTTTAGCTTATAATGAATTTCCCAACTTTATTATTAAGCTGAAATAAAAGAAAAAAGTCCAAAAATAGGCCTTCTTCAAACTCTCCTTACAGTTATTAGCTTTCCAATTTGATTTTACACATGATACACAGACACATAGACATAAATATTTCAGAAGATATTTTCTTAAAAAATTCCGGACTGCAATGAAAAGAAGCTTTAGTTGTGACCACTGCATCATATTCTTTCTTCCACGCAGTTCCTTTGTTTGCACAAATAATTTCCTCCAAGGATCTTTCAAATATTACTATTCAATAATTCTATGGTCCTTGAAGATTGGCATGCTGTATGTAATAGCTAAACACATTGTATTTCATTCATCATTGTAAGGCAATAACAGGAAGAAGAGCATATAGCTATTGGGAGGAAGGATTAATCATTAAAATTTGACTTTTTATTAGTGTTTAAATCCTGAGCATGAATTAAAATTAATAGTTGTTAATTTAAGGATATTTGCTTTGTCAAATTTGCTTGGAACTCATGATTTTAATTTTTCCTCCTTTTATCTGCAAAATTTATAAAATTGGAAGTCAGAAATACATAACTTTAAATGAATTGGGATTTGTATTAATCATTAAATTGCACTTAAGCCTAGCTTTTTATCTGTACAATGTGTCAAATAATATTTTCCTTGTAATCCATGTGTTGTCCTCAGGCACTGCTAATTAATGTTTATAATATGCTTTGATATTTTCAAGTAAAAAAAAAATATATATATATATATAAATACTAATATGAAATTTTTTCTTCCTCTTCTCCTAATCATACAATAATAGAAACAAAAAATATCATTAAAAAAACAGACAAATTTTTTAGGAAAGTTGTCAGTCATATGGCATAAGTTTGTAGTCGGAAAAAAAGAGAGCGACAGAGAAAGAGAGAGAAAGAGAGAGAGGGGGAGACTTTGCTTTTAATATACAACTCATGTATGAAACATAATGCATAAAATAAAAATGTTTATATTAAAAATATTTAAGATACTGTAAGTGGATTGTGAATGTGCTCTTGGTAATATTCATGCCTTCCTATCTGCCTTTTCTTTGCCTTTTATATTACATTTTAACAATTACAGGTCTATTCACTAAAAGTATACTTATTCCAAGTTTTAAAACTTCAATGTTATAAAGAGTTCATTGTGAATATGAAAATATCTAAAACTATTTCTATTGTAAATATGAGTTTTAGTGAATGAAAATATGGAAGTGTTAAAAGCAGATCTAGCCATCAAAATATATTATATTACTTATAATTCATTTGTTTATCTGTTATAAATAACCTTATTCTTAAAATACAATTAAAATCTACTTTGATTTTTCAGTTACTCTCACCATCATCACTAGTATACAATTTAATATATTACTAAAAGCTCTGCAATATAAGAATATGTGTAGAATATTGATAAGATTTGAAGGAGAGTGAAGATGATGTCTATATTTTGAAATTTAAATTTTCAATAGAGTGGCATGATAATTCCAAAATAGGAGCCAAAGTAGACATGCTAGACTGATCAAAGGCAGCCTTAAGTCAGTGAATTATGCATGACTTATTCACTCTCAAATATCACTTATATGCACCCAAGAAAATTTTCATCTTTTTATGGGAAGAAAATATTAGGAAAATGGTCAGATATTTTTTGTTTTGACCTCATTCTGCTATTCTTTTAATCACTATCTAAATGTAAGTTGTCTATCATATTATCAAATTAGAAATGTGTAATTTGTAAATTTATAAATTAAAACAAAACTAAATAAATATTAGACTATATCAATTTATAAACCAGTACAGTTATCCAGTTAGGAGATCCCTACTACAGGAAATTTCCTTGTGCAAAAACCCAGAACACAGGAAATTCAAAGTAACTCTAACAATATTTGATTTGTTTGGGAATTAAACTACATTTAATTAATAAAAGTAATAGATTAATGTTGGTGATACAGAGGAGTGGTAGAGTACTTGTCTAGCATGCATGAGGCTCTAGGTTTGATTTCAGTACAATAAAATAAAATAAATAAAATAAAAGTGATAGGAAAACAATTTACTTCCACAGAGAAGGATGAGAGATATGTATATTTCATTTTACATATGAAATAATAAGTATTTTAGGAGATGGATGACAATATACCCTAATAGCCAGGAAGAGGATAATTAAAATATATGGTGAGATTTCTCTTCTATATTTTCTTCCTTAATTTTTAAATGAGAAAGTAGGTTATTTTTATATTGTGACAATGAAAGGCCTAATGAAGGAAGACAAGGCAGTATAATTTTAAAGTTGTTCCCTGTGTATTTCATTTAAATTCAATTTACTTTTAATGATGTGTAAAAACATAAAAATTCTACATATTTATGGATTACCATGTGATTTTCTGTACCTGTACACATTATTTAATGTTTAAATCAGGTTAAAGATATCCACTTCCTTGAATACTTAGCATTTCTTCATGGTAAACATTCAAAACCTTTTTTCCCCCTAGCTTTCTGATATGTACAACATGTTATTATATATAGTTTACTGTGCAATAGCACACCCAGAACTTCTTATTCTCACTGTAATATAACTTAGTGCCCATTGTCCAACCTGCCTACTTCTGCCCTGTTCCTAATTCCCACCATTCTATTCCCAAGTTCCATGAGATAAATTTTTCTTTTATATTCCACATATGAATGATATCATGAGTTATTGGTATTTTTGTGCCTGCATTATTTCACTTCACATAAATATTATTTCAAGCTATATTATCACAAATTATAAGATTCTGTTCTTTTTATAGCTGGATGATATTCAATTGTGTAGATGTACCACATTTTTTTCTCCTTTTATCAATTTATAGATGCTGAGTTTATTTATATTTCTTGGTCATTGTCAATAATGCTGCAATAAATATGCAAGTGTGGATATCTCTTTGATTTCATTTCCTTTTGGTAGACACACACCAAGTAGTAGGATTGCTATAATTGTTGTATTTTTAACTTATTTAAAAACTTTCATAATGTTTTCTATAATAGCTGCACTAATTTTTATCCCCATCAAAACTGTATAAGGGATCCCTTTTGTTCACATCTTTTGGAGCACATGTTATCTTTAGTTTAGTATTTCTTCTGTGAATGTTTTTATTTGCAGATTTTTTTGTATGCATTTTGTGAAGTTGGACTGATTGCATAGATATTTCAAGAAAATAAATTATTTTGAACACTAGTAGCAGTGATATGCCTTTACCATTGGGAACATGACTTATTTAATCATATAGAATATTTTCTCACCCAGTTATAGGTATGGCCTCTTCACCTTAAAAATATTTTAAGAACGAACTTTTAGAAAAAAAAAATTGAAACTGTTAGAGAGAAAAATAGAATTTTTTGGATATATATGTATGATTTTAATTAAATAAAATACTGCTTAAATTAAACTGAGGAAATTCTTGTGGAGATAAACTATATTTCAGAGTATACTTTCTTTTAAAAGATGAGCATATATTCATGGATCCAAACATGATTTGCAGGAGCCTGTCTGCAGGTGGAAAATGAAGAGTGAAGTCCTAAAAAGGTCACCAGTGCTGCATTTTTCTTCCTATTCTGTTTTCTAAGCAAAAAATAGGGAATATAATTTAAAAAAATTCTCACCATTTTTAAATGATCTACATTATCCTAAAATAATGACAGTGTTTCAGTACAGAAATAGGTTGTGATAGTACTAAATATATTTTATACATTATTTTTTTGCCTAATCTACAGTATAAGAGTACATACGATTTTGTTGAGATGTCTTAAAAAACTGTGTAGCATTCATTAGAAAGTTTAAAGTCAGGATTTAGATTATTTTTTTAATTTTATTTTTAGTTTTTGATAGATCTGTATTTTATTTATATGAGTGCTGAGAATCAAACCCAGTGCCTCACACATGTCAGGTAAGTTCCCTACTGCTGAGCCCCAGCCCCAACCCAGGATTTAGGTTATTGTTCACAGCTTAGACTAGTTATATATAGAAAACTAGAATTGCTTTCTCACACAGTATTTTCATAGGACGACAGCA
Organism: Spermophilus citellus; assembly: GCF_964194105.1. Classification (NCBI taxonomy): domain Eukaryota; kingdom Metazoa; phylum Chordata; class Mammalia; order Rodentia; family Sciuridae; genus Spermophilus; species Spermophilus citellus. The sequence continues at coordinate 91,919,781 of NC_138189.1, read as the reverse complement.
ATCTGTTTATGTTTCTTTTTTTGTTTGCTCTTTTTAGTTATACAAGACAGTAGAATGTATTCTGGCAAATTATACACACACAGAGATTCTCAAGGGTATTGCACGTGAGATCACTGTGTGGTACTGCTTTTGGAAAGCCAGATCTTGGCTCTTAGCTTTAACCATATTCTATTATCATAATAGCAGGAAAAAGTCGGTCTTTTACAGCTTAGTTCAAGCCCATTAAGCTTATGCAGCCAAACTTACAATGTATAGAATTTTGAAAAGTTGTGTGTGTGTGTGTGTGTGTGTGTGTGTGTGTCTTTCCAATACATTCAAATCCTAACTTTCTTTTTCTGAGTTTCTAGGGTTTGTGTGTGTGTGTGTGTGTGTGTGTGTGTGTGTGTGTGTTTAGGTTGTCTATTGTGCCAATGCTGTTTCATACTTAGAAGCAAAAACTTGAAATCTATCTGGTTATCCATAAATTCATGTCATTAAGGATTCTTTCAGGTCTACTTTTGACATCACACTGCACCAACTCAAGGGAAGATCCTTATAATAGATGACTTCACATTTTAAAAATCCAGTTGAGAGAAGACATACATCAATAAGTAATTTGTAATTTAAGGCAATGTGACAAGCATCTAATCATAAATATAGTCAATATATGTGAAAATTTCAATATTTAAATAGAGAGCTGCAGGAGCAGGGAGGGACATTTATAAAAGAATCCAAGGGCAGTTAGCTCATTTGTTTGACAATTTTAGGTATTCAATAAGTGTTTATTAATTAGAATTGAATCCTTACTCGAAACATCTTAATTGTCCAACAGTTGCAGAGTGCCCAATTTTCATCCATTATGTCTCAGGTACATAAGGCAAATTGCACATGCCTGGCAACCGAATGTGTTGAAAACAGCCTTGTTAATCACATATGGCCACAGTCCAAATACATTCACTTGACATTTACTCTGCATGCCTATAAATTTCAGCTTTTCTAGGTGAGTGACATTCAGGATATAATTGGTCATTGAATTTTATAAAATCATATTATTGTTAAAAGCGGCTGTATGAAAAAGTAATGAAGAAATAAAAGTATTTTTGCAAGTTACACTTTAAGTGGCATTAGATGAATATATAAATAAAAATATTGTGTTTTAGACAACTTAGCTGTTGTATATCTTTACTTAAATCTGCAAATTAAGAATGTTAGAAATCTTAACATATCCTTCTATCCATTAGAAATGTGCCTGAAGGCTTCCAAGTGATTGGAACATCCAATATACCTAATAAATAATAGATGTTTCTATTGACTGTAGTTAATGTGGACCCAGTCCTCCTTCAGGATATGGAAAAACATTCAATTATTAATTTTATAATGACATTCAATAAATAAACAGTCTTTTAAATTTAATCAGTGAATCTCCAAAGATCTATAGTTAAAAGATTATATTATTTTCCAAGTATGTTTTGTATATTTATCCCAAATAACTTGTTATATCTTTACTTCAAATAACTTATAATGTCTTTCTACATATAAATTTGTAATCTCACAAAGGCAGTGTCCATCTGAAAGACTAATTTATTCAGATCCCTTGAAATGATATAATTCTGTAAATATGGGATGCTACATATTTTTGCATCTAGTTTTTATATGTATATTTTTTGTACTATACTTTTATGCATTTTGTATTTTCCAAAAATTGAACTACTTCTTTATCAGAGATTTTAATATTAATTACAAATATCATTTGTCATTATTTATGACTCCATAGTATGATTTTAAGCTACCTTACATTGTACATGTCTTTGTATATTTAGAAATAAGAATTAGTTCATATTATGCATAAACTATGTGACTGAAAATACTTATTTTATAATGACTATGCCTTTTATAAATTCTGTTAAAAGGCTTATGATAATCACAAGTATAGCATACATTTTTTTTAAGAAACTTTGCTGGTTTCCCATTGGACATACAAGGGATTCCTTGTCATCATAACTATGCTCTTTATATTTCCTGGTTTATTTATTATTAGTTTTTTCCACCTTATCCCAGCAAGAGTAATGACCTATTTTTTCCAGCATCTGGTGTGGCTCAGCATTGTTTCTTCCATATGCCACAAAGCACAAGGTACTTTGCTATTTTCTAAGAATCTGTATTTATCCCTTACTCTGTTTCAGGCATTGTTGTAAGTTGTGTATATATTGTAAGGAGTTTAGTCCTCAGAGAAACAGATGAAATAGATTTTACTCTCTCCTTCATTTTATGAATGAGAAAATTGAGACAAGAAAGTTAATTCTATACCAAGTTCACATGTAAATACCTTCTTTATTCATTCGGTAATGTTAGATATTAGTATATATTTACCAAATTGCACATATAGTACATATTCTTTCTGAATCTGGTCACCTAGGTAGTTAGTGGCAGAACTATCTGTACACAAACAATAAGCTCCTAGAGTCTATATTCTTAATTACTCACCTATGTCTAAATAACAGCTCCAGCACAAGAATACCTTTTTTTTATGAAATGTCCTGACTCTATGGACAAAAAATACTTTCTTTCACTTTATTTTTATATTATTTTGATTTCTACTTTTGTTCTCATAGTAAATGAACTTATATGTAAAAATATGTGTAAGTGAAATAAAGTGGTCGAATGTTCCTGGTCTTTTTCATAATGATTTTAAAGCAAACTTAATATTTAAAAGCCTTTTTTGGTTCCCTTTTGGTGCCCAGTTAATAGAAACATCTATTATTTGTTAGGTATATAATAAATATATAAATGTATATATAAATAATACACCTTCAAATACTCTTTAAGCTTTATTATTTTCTAAATAAAAAGCTGATAAGAGTTACTCAGATAAATGGGAATATAAATTAAAAAATAAATAGTGCCTAAAAACCACTATTTAGTTTAAAAAAAACATTTTGTATTTTATCATTTTAATGTGAGAAAATTTAGTAATAGAACATAAACATAATCAAAACAAAAAAAAAAAACCTTTGATTTTAACAAAATTTTAATTTCGGGCAAATTCACATGTAGATGCCTTCCTTTTTTGTTATACTGTAGGTAGAACCCAGGGGCGCTTAACCACTGAGTCACATCCCCAGCCCTTTCAGAAATATTTTATCTAGAGACAAGTTCTCACTGAGTTGCTCAGTAGCTCCCTAAGTTGTTGAGGCTGGCTTTGAACTTGTGATTCTCCTGCCTTAGCCTCCTAAGCTGCTGGGATTATAGGAGTGTGCCACCATGCCAGACTGTAGATGACTTCTTTATTCATTTCTCTGGTAATTTTTTTTAAATTCTGTATATCTTAAGTATTTAGTATACTTTGCCAAATAACTTCTTTCCGAATCCAGAAATAAGAAAACCTACTTCTCCAGATTTGTTTTCAATTGATTTTCTTTTGTTCACACTTACTTTTCTTGAAATTACCAAAACTGACTAGCAGAGGTGGAGGTACCAGTGTGGTTGCTGGATGTGAACAAAGGATTTTCAAAAATTAATCAATATAATAGATGATACTATGTTATTGGTTATCTGATCCACTTGGGATTGAGGACAATAAAAATTTAGCAAGTATTAAAAATTATAAGTTGGCATTATATGGTATGGAGTAGTAAAACAATAACCTATGGTCATTTACAATTGGAAATTAAAATATAATTGGAAATTACAAATGTGTAAAAGACTTTAAATCAAGTAACCATTAATTAAAATGAATGAACAATAAAAATAACAAAAATAGAATTGCTTGAAGAGAATGAGGATATGTGGGTTAGGTAAACTGGATGCCTCCAACAATTATATAGAACCAAGAGTAAAATAGATAATCTCAAAAACATACAAATTTTAACCTCAAGGTATAGACTGAAATCCAGGTACTTTTATAACTTTGATAAAATATCTCTAAATTCATAAAGCCATTAGGCCAATGTAGCCATAATTCGTATGCTAAATTGTTTGCCAGATAGCAATGTTACTAGGTTTTATAGTTTCACAAGATTTTGAAACTGAAATTAAGAGTATTAAATATGATAGAGGGGAATAATAAGAATTAAAATGGGTGACTCCATATCCACTTTTGGGATTGCCACCTGAATAGATAGGTGGTCCTTTATCATTCAGGAATGGCTTCTTGCTTTAGTTGAAGTTTCTATGATAATTTAATGTAAGTGAATTATGGGTGAGGAAAAGCTAATTAAATGAGATTTATTCCAGGTTCATAAAGCAGGTCCAACAGTTAAAACTCATAGATGAATGGATAAAGAAACAGTGTTTTGAAAACAAATGAAACTGAAAATTATGATAAAGGAAATAAACCAGGCACATTAAAAACAAACATTCCATGGTTTCACTTATGTGTGGAATTTAAAACAATTAAATTAATAGAAACAAAGAGTAGAATGGTGGATAGCAGAAGCTGGGGGCTGGAGAGACTGAGGAATTAACAGTCAAAGAGTATGAAATATCAGACTAAGGGAATACTTTTTCTTTTCCTTTCTTTTCTTTCTTTTTTTTCCTTTTTTGAGATCTATTGTATAGTATGATGAATATAGTTAACAGTGCATCACACATTGCAGAATTGTTAACAGTGCATTTCAAATGTTGTCACCACAAAAATGATAAATATTTTAGGTGGCAGATATGTTAATTTGCTTGATTTAGTTATTTCATGTCATATTAATAAATCATGACATTGTTTCATATCCTATGTATACAATTATAAATAGTTCATTTACAATATTTTTTTAAAAATGTGGGAAAACCAAATATTAATAAAGTCCGTTACTTTAAGTTCAAAAGAAAAAAATCACATGACCATATTAATAGATAATGATTCTGCAACTTGTATTTGGGGTAAAAAATGGGAGTTCATAACCCACTTGAATCAAATGTATGGAAGATGATATGTCATGAGCTTTGTAATGTTTTGAACAATCAATAAAAATGAAAAGAAAAAAAAAAAGTAAAGCCACTTCATTATATGCCTTTTATCCAATTTTCTGATTAAAAACTCTCAACAAATTAGGAAGAAAAAAGTAATTCCTCAACCTGAAAAGAACATCTACAAAGAACCTACAGTTAATATCATACTTAATTACAAGAAACTAAAATCTTCCTGCAAAGGTTGGAACAAAACAAAGATGTTCTCTCTTACTACTTCTTTTTGTCACCAAGCTGAAGGTCCTGGTAATGCAATAATAATAGAAAGGAAAAACAGAGAGAGGGAGGGAGGGAGGGAGGGAGGGAGGGAGGGAGAGAGAGAGAGAGAGAGAGAGAGAGAGAGAGAGAATATACAAATTGGAAAGGAATGGAACAAAATTATCTTTGTTCATGGATGACAAAATCATCTTTGTAGAAATATGTAAAAAATTATTTAAAAAGCCTCCTGAACTAATGAGAAATTGTAGCAAAGTTAACAAATATAATGTAAATACACAAAAGTTGATTGCTTTCGTATATATACTACAATAAATAAGTGGATATGAAATTAAAAACATAGTATCATTGATTTTAACACCCACCAAAAGGAAATATTTAGGTATAAATTGAACAAAATATAATATTTATGTGAAGATTACTAAACTATAAAGAAGGGAATCAAAGAACAAACAAATGAAAACATATTTCATGTTTATGTATGGGAAGACTTAATATTATCAAGGTATTATTATTCCCAGCTTTATGTAGAGATTCCATCCAATCTCAATTAAAATCCTAATAAATTAAAGCTGGGGATGTAGGTCAGTGGTTGAATTGTTGTCTAATGTGTAAAGGACTGAATTATATTCTTAGCAACACAAAAACAAACAAATAACAACAACAACAACATCAACAACAACAACAACAACAAAAACCCAACCATCCTAGCATGTTATTTTTGAAAATGTGATTCTACAGATTATGCGGAAAGGAAAAAGACACCAATTGCCTTTCAATGTGAAGAACATAGTTGGAGAGCTGATATTATCCAACTTCAAAACCAATCACAAAACTACATCAATCAAGAGAGTGTGGACCTGGTTGAAGAGTATTGGAATAAATCAATGAAACAATCTGGGAAGCCTAAAAGTAAACATATGTACATATGGGCAACAAAGATTTGACAAAAGAGCAATAACCATATAATGGATAAAAAAAAATTTTTAAATAATTCTGGAGCAATTGGACATTCACAAGTGGGAAAAATAAGGAAAGGAATAAAAGAGAAATAGTCTTTACATCTCACCAAAATTACCTCAAAATTAGTGTAGAATTAAGTTAAAATGTAAAATTATAAGAATAACAAAAGATAAAATATGAGATGATTTAAATGATCTCCAATATGGTAAAAACTTTCACGATACACCAAAGGTTCAAAATATATAATGTTAATAATTGATAGATTTGACTTCATTAAAATTATAATTTGGTCTGTGAAAGACATTGTCAAGATAAAGAAAAGGCAATACTTAAGCTCAAAGAAAAGAATTTGAAAACACATATTGGATACAGGATTATCAAAAATATAAAGAATATTTAAAACTCAACAATAAGAAACAGATGACCGACCCTATTGTAAAATGGAGAAAAATCTGAATAAACATCTTATCAGATATACTGGTTACAAATAAGCATATAAAAAGATGCTCAACAACATATATCACTAGAAAATTAAAAGCTTAAATAGCAACTAGATTCCAGTAAGGTCCTATTAAAAAGAACAAAATATAAAACATTAACAACATCAAATTCCAGTATGAATGTGAAACAACAGGAACTGTCATTTATTACTAGCAGAAATAAAAAAAAAATGTTACAGTCACTTTGAAGAACATTTTGTTTATTTTTGTTTCTTACAAAATTAAACATATTTTCATAATGCATTTTCTGTATCTCTTGGCATTTACTTAATCAAGTTGAAAATTTACATCCATGTGGAAACCTCTACACAATGTTTACAGCAGTTTTATTCATAATTTCCAAGACTTAGAAGTAACCAAAGTGTACTTCAGTAGGTAACTAAATAATCTCTTATATATCAGACTACTTTATTCTACTTAATACTAAAACAAAACAAAACAAAAAAACAAACAAAAACAAAGAAAGCAAACAAAAAAATGCTCTTAATCCATGAAATTACAGGTAGGATATTTAAATGCTTATTACTAGTGTCATTATCTAGATATGAAGTGTTGCTGGAAAATGTCTCGTGTTAGGTAATGCAGGAACATTCACAGGTGAAATACAAGATTATTAGTGCTGTAACTTCATCCATGGATTAATACATTTCAGGGATTAATAATTTGAAAGGGCTCATGGATGGTAATTACAGGCAAGTGGAGGCATGGCTTTAGTAAGTAGGATATTATGACATGTGTGTGATTGTCATTATACATGTGTCCAAATTCAAAATATATACAACAGCCAGGTGTGGTGGCTCATACCTATAGTCCCAATAACTCAGGATGCTGAGGCTGGAGAATTGCAAGTTTGGGGCCAAACTCTGTCACTTAGTGAGGCCCTAAGCAACTTAGCAAGATCCTATCATAAATAAATAAATAGTACATACACCAAGAGTGAATATTACTGTTAACTGTTGATGCTGAAAGGAATGATGTATTAATATAGGTTCATTGATTATAATATGTGTATTACTTTAACATAAGATATTGACAGTGGGAGAGATACGTATAGGTTCAGGGGTATATGGGAGCTCTGTATTTTCTCATGCATTTTTCTGTGAACATAAACCTACTATGAAACAAAACATAGAACCTATACATTTTTGAAAAATTTCTTAGTGTCTGTTGTTCCCTATAGCTTGAAGTTAGTTGGCAAATGTGCAGCACATGAAACTGTCTTCTAGATTCAAGTGTGGCAGAGGCCCAGATAGACATGTAATAAGAAGGAAGAATGTGTCTTGGTCACCATAGAATTAGCTCTCCTGAAAAATCAACCAATATCAAGACCTGAGCCGGTAAACATACCTAGCCCCACTTTTCATGAAGACAAAATTTAATACAATTGTGATATAACCCTCCATTATTAGAGCATGGTGTTAATGTGCCCTGTAATATTCCCCTAAAGAATTCTGAAAGTAAGTACCAAAGACCATATACACTAAGGAAATCAACGTATACAGATATTTCCAGAAGAATAGGAGATGAACACTAATCTCTAGAGCTCCAGAAAAACCTTTTACACATCTGAGTGAAGGTTGATGTAGGACAGATATATTAAAAGGGGTTTTGATGTAATTATGACTTAAATAATCCTCATAAACCCTTTAAATAATACCTTATTTCCAAAGTTTCTATGTTGAATACTATTGTCAGAAAAGTCATATGTAAGTGGAGTTGCTCCATTTGTTTTTTTTGACTCCAAATCCAAGGGTGGTTATTGAAAGATAAGTCAAAAGCTCATAGATTTGAAAACAGGTTAGAAAATCAGTTTATGTGAGGGTGTTTATTCTAATTACATCTCACAGATACCATTTCCCACAATTTTGGAATCTTTTGGATAAGGTCCAAAACAATAAGGAAGACAAGTAATCTTCCTGATGGATGGATATTCAAAGACTATCCCCTTGTCCTGGGCCTAGAAGAGCTACTCTGAATATATAATCTATAATTATTTTTTATTATGTAGATTATAACCGATTTATTTATTTATTTATTTATTTATTTATTTATTTATTTATTTATTTATTTATTTTGGTACTGGGGATTTAACCCAGGAACACTTAACCAATGAGTGATATATCCAGCCCTTTTTTGTATTCTTTATTTAGAAACAGGGTCTCATTGAATTGCTTAGGGCTTCCCTAAGTTTTCTGAAGCTGACTTTGAAATCATCATTCTCCTGCCTCAGCCTCCAGAGCTGCTGGGATTATAGCTGCACAGTTGAACCCAGCTGATAGCTGACTTTTTGAAGAAGCCATATGTAATAACATAATTTAAGATTATTTGGGAAAAAGACATTTAATAATAATTTTGTAGCACAAAAAATATTGGAACCTCCATGAATGATCATTAAAATGCCTAGTGGCTGAAATGTCTTAGAATCCAGTCAAATTGGTGGATTATGAATTGAGTCACCCCACTTTTTTCCTTTCATGTTTGTGTAATGGGTTCACTTATTCATTCAGCTGATATTTGGATTGTCATCAGGGTTGTTAATATACCAAGTACATTTGTATGCTCAAGGGGTACAGAAGTAAACACATCAGGTAAAATACTTGATTTACTATATAGTTCATAAAATAAACAATACACAAAACAAGTAATATTTAGTCATATAGTGGAATGTGCTACTTCAGATAAGACAATGGAGGCTAAAAATGATGTTTTATATAGAGCAGTGAAGGAAGACTGTGAGCAGAGCTCATAACTGTGTAGATTTAATTGCAGGGTGGAAGGTATATAAAATATCTATAACATGTTCTTTTCTTCATATGATATGACTAATTTTCCCATTATGTCACTATACATCACATGTCCAGATTGTCTCAAAAGCAATTGTACCCTTTGATATTATGAAGTGGGCGGTGATATTTTTCAGAAAACAATAAATATATTATGAATTTGCATAAAACAAAAGTATTTTATGTCTTCCTTTTTCTTTAAAAATTATACAGGGCTTCTGTAAACTTATTGTTAACTTATTGAATGCTTTTATGGTGAAATGATATCCTTTATACACTATATATAATATGTGTGTGTGTATATGTGTGTGTGTGTATATATATACACACTTGAATATATATATATATATATATATCTTATATATACACACACACTCTTGATATATATATATATGTATATATACATATATATATATATATGTATACACACTGTTGAACTCAAGTTACTTGTCTTGAAGCATAAGGGATGGCAACACTAAACTGTGAACATTCAATATAGGCTCAATTAGTGATACATATATATACGATTATTTTTTCCAATGATAAAATATACATTTCTCCTCTACAAGACGTCAAATGTATAGATATTTGAATATTGTAATTGATAATTTGTTCTCAAAATAAACAGGGAATTTTGGTGTTTGCCAGAGGACATGAGGATAGAGGATATGAATGTTTGCTGCTATACAATGAGGGAAGGAAAATGTAGGGATGGGAACCCATAGTGCTTCCTTTACTTAAAATATGTTGGCATAATGTTAAGGTAATTTTAATTACATATGTTGGGGCATTTTATTAAAGACCACTACTGATATAAATCTATGGACAGGTCATCAGTACTTTAAAACCCAGACACAGTTTTCATCTGGTTGAGGCTGAAACACTCTTTGAAGCGGGAAAGTAGTTGAAGATAAGGAATGGAAAAGGGAATGGATAACAGAAGAGAGAAAACATAAGTTTCAGCTGTGGTCAACTAACAGTTATAGAAGTGAAGTGTTATCTTATTCTAGCATCTCTTTCCTCTTATTGTACTACATGCACACACACATGCACACACACACACATACACACACACACAAGTCATGTGCCACTTTATGATGGAAACATGGTCTGAGAAACTTGTTATGTCATTAGCATGTGAACATCATGGGGTATACTTTTGCCAGACTAGATAAAATAGCCTACTAACGGCCCAAGCTATATGGTCTATCTATATTTGACATAACCTGCTTCTCCCAGGGCCATGCTGAATAAAACAAATTGGTATTACATCATTCACAATAGAAAATGACACAATCAAGGGAAGCAGTAATATGAGACATATGAGACTTCTGCTTATTACAACGCCTAGTGTTTTACCAAAAATCAATTTTTTTTAAGTAGAAGGGGTACATTCTAAAATGATTATAAAAGTACAATATAGGGAATACACATACCAGTAATATATTTGTTTATCATTTCTATGAAGTATTATGCACAGTACATAGTTGTATGGGCTATCCTTTTATGCTGAGAGCCATAGCCAAGTAGGAATGACACATGGCAATTTCCTTGTCAGCCTACTCAATGTTGCTTAGAGGGAGGACTCTCCATTGTGGAAATGGGCTTGCCTTGGACCCAGGTCATTTGCAGTGACATTGCATGAATGTTTGAGAGTTTGGGTTTGAAAGGTGACCCTGCTCAGGGATTAGGGCGGCTCCAGGTTTAGGGTGGATCCTGCTGGATTAGGGTGGCTCCAGGTTTAGGGTGGATCCTGCTGGGAATAGGGAGTATCCTGCTGCCTCAGGCGCCCGCTCCTTGAGTTCCCTTTGAGTTCTCGCGGGATGCAGAGGGTATTTGGTACGCAGAGCCTGGTGGAGGGTGTGTATTTTCCCCAGAACGTGCATGTAGAGTGCCGGTGAGATTCGGGAATAAAGAGTTGCTGTTGGAATCTACAAGTTTTTTTGTGGTGGCTCGGTTATTTTGTGCACAGCCAGACTGCCGCACTTTTATACAATTGGAAATACAGTAGGTTTGTTTACACCAGAATAGTCACAAACATGTGAGTAATGTCTCTATTATTATAATGACAACTATGTCACTAGATGAAAGGAATGTTTAAATTTCATTGTAATTGTAATAGAATAACATTGTATGTACAGGCTCTTGTGGTATAAAACTTTGTTATGTATGTACATGACTGTGTATATAAACATAGATATATCATATAGATATATGACACATAGATGTGCAGGTATAATATATAATTATATATCATATACATTTGTGGTTTATTTCACATATAAATATACATTGTTTTTCTACATATAAAGAGACATATGTAGTATTCATCTATCTACAGATTTTTTTTAAATTTTGAGTATGGGAAACTATAAAAATAATGGCTGTCATCCAAAAATATTTGACTTAGAGATTACTATTGAGTTAATGAATCTTGAGGTCTACAGTGTGATGATTAAGGATATTTGAAATGTTAGTGGGAACATGGTCAAGGGTAGTAAAATTATATGAAAAAAAGATTTATTTGGCTACTATGATGCCAAAGTGTGAATTATTATGGAAATATTTTCCTTTTGATTTTCTAACACACAATAATTTTCTTTGGGAAATTCTTACCATATGTGTACAGAGTTTACCTCTAACTAAAAATACCAAAATGACTAGAAATTCACTTTCCTTATGGACCCTTTCAACTAAGAGACCAGAAATTCACTCCACCTCAGAGGCCTTTGCCTCTGAATTGTATGAAGGATTTAGTATTGCAAACAAGCATCATTCATGTAAAATGCATAATGCTGTCATCAGTGGAATCCATAGCATGAAGTTTTTATGGGAAATAGTAGAAGCATTGCCAGTGGAACCAAGTGATGTACATTTCAAGCAGTATCCATGGTGGAAGCTGTGACCTCAGGTGTTGAGGGTCAGCAGCTGTTGGGTGATATTGAGCGTACCTCCAGTTGGCTTCATTTCCTTTCCTTCTATAGACTTTCTGAGCTTCTCTCTTTTATCTTCTAGGGATTCTTTAAACAATCCAAATTGATGTAAATATTTTTTTCTCTTCTTAATTAAATCAGAGTCAAGTAAATAAACAGCAAATACGATATAGTTAGATTTTTGTTGTATTTTGATTATTGCAGATAGTCTATTTGGAAAATGAGCACATATTATGCATATTTTGGCACTGCATTGATTTTCTTTTAATTTCAATCAGTGTTTCCTATTAGTCATGTAGGTTTGTCATTGGTCTATTCAATCTGTGATATCTTCTCCTGACTTTTATGTATGTATTTAACTTTTCATATTATAATTTTTTGTGTGTGTTGCTGTCACATAGTATTTTATTATTATTAAAACTTCTGATAATAAGAAAAATAATTTCTGTGTTATTTAAATATTATAGTTTACTTGTAACTTTCTATTATTTTCCATTCCTAGTCTTTTGAGGAATCTTCATACTGCTTTTCAAAGTGGTGGTAATAATTTTCAGTTCTATCAACAATGGATCAGTACACCCTTCCCCCACACCCTCACCAATATTATTATTTGTGTTCTTGGTAAATTGAATTTCTCTAGTTTTAGACTTAAAACTTTATAACTTCTTCTACTGAGTAATGTGTTTCTTCTCTCTTTGCTTCACATCTTCTTACATTCTGAAAGTAGTGTTTAAAAATCTATCATTCTCCATATACCATACATCTTGGAAACAAGGAATGAACAGAGAGTCGAATTTTGGAGTCCTCATTTCTTTCACTAAACGAAACACAAAACTCTTTATAAACAGCACTGGGTTGAGAGCTATTGATTCATTTCTGTCACTAAACAAATCAGCACTGGGTTGAGAGCTATTGAACTTATAATTGGAAATAACATTATTTCTTTCACATTCTTAATCTGTTATATCATTTTGAAAAAACTTAAAAATGTCAGAAAATATTCTCTACATATCTGCTTCTAAATATCTGAGAGCTTTTAGAACAACTTTGACAATAATGACTTGGTTTGTTAGTCAGAGAAGTAGTATATGTCCCGAGCAAATAAAAAAAAATGTTTATTACCTTTGGGCTAATAATGTTGAAACTGCATATGTAAAATTATTGGTATATTAAATTTTAAAAAAACTTATAAATGTTCATAGAGCTCTTCAGGTGAGCATTCATTGCAAAATAGATGTTTTGTGAAAACTAGTTAGTTATGTTTCCTGCATATTAATTCTAAATTCAAGGAGACCTCTTCAAATGTCTGTTATAAAAATCAAACAATGAGGAGCATTGTGAAGAAGAAGAGGCAAGAACGACCCCCGGACTGACCAAAGCCGCGCGCCGCTGCATCCCCGCGTCCAGCGCCTGCATTTCGGCACTGTGGCCACCATGCCCAAGAGAAAGGCTGAAGGGGATGCTAAAGGAGATAAAGCCAAGGTGAAAGACCAACCACAGAGAAGACCTGCAAGGTTGTCTGCCAAACCTGCTCCTCCAAAGCCAGAGCCCAAGCCTAAAAAGGCCCCTGCAAAGAAGGGAGAGAAGGTACCCAAAGGGAAGAAGGGAAAAGCTGACACTGGCAAGGATGGGAATAACCCTGCAGAAAATGGAGATGCCAAAACAGAGCAGTCACAGAAAGCTGAAGGTGCTGGAGATGCCAAGTGAAGTGCGAGCGTTTTTGATAACTGTGTACTTCTGGTGACTGTACAGTTTGAAATACCATTTTTTTAACAAGTTTTATAAAAATGCAGAATTTTGTTTTAATTTTTTTTTAAGCTATGTTGTTAGCACACAGAACACTTCATTGTTGTTTTGCGGGGGAAGGAGCATATGTCACTAGTAGAATATCTCCAAAGCTGGATTGCTGTGGGGGAAGACACCTTTCACTACTAGTTTTGAGAGACTTCCTCTTTGTTCCTAAGAGGAAGGGATTCCCTGATGTTGGCACACATAGCCAACTTGGCACAAATGCCTTGTGGTATGGAAAAACTCAAACTCATCTGTATGTCCTCCTGTCCCTCTCTGCCATCGGCATAGACTGAACTCCCCTAAACCTGTTGGGACCTGATTCCCAACAGTTGGTTTTACCAGTGTGTGGGGCCATCTGGACTTTCCAGTGATGTCATTGAGAATAGTGTCCCGCAGAAGAGCAGCAGTTCCTTTTCTAGATTGTGGATCTTCAGATTAATAATTTTTGCCATTTCCTTTCATTTCCTGAAAGTCAGGGTCGGCTTGTGAAAAGTTGTTAAACAACATGCTAAATGTGAAATGTCAACCCTCAGTCTAAACTTTCCCTATTCAGAGCATCAAATGAAGACTTCATTGGGTTTTATAGTGGCTTTCTGATTTTGGTAGTCCATTCAAGAAGGGAGTTTGAAAGTTGTTGTATACTGTTAACGATTGTCTGCCCATGTCCTGCCTGAAATACCATGATTGTTTATGAAAAGTATCTTTAGGGGCTGGGGATGTGGCTCAAGCGGTAGCGCGCTCGCCTGGCATGCGTGTGGCCCGGGTTCGATCCTCAGCACCACATACAAACAAAGATGTTGTGTCTGCCGAGAACTAAAAAATAAAAATATTAAAAATTCTCTCTCTCTCTCACTCTCTCTCCTCTCTCACTCTCTCTTATAAAAAAAAAAAAAGAAAAGTATCTTTAATAAAGCTGGATACAGTTTGGCTTGGAGAAAAAAAAATCAGACAATGATATTCTTATTTTAAAATAATATGTTTTTCCATGATGTTTATTCTGAAAGACAAAAATTGCTGAGAGTAAAGTATAGCTATGTTGTAGAGTTAGGACACTATAGATTAGATATTTTATTTATATTCTTTTCTTACTGATTATCATTTGTGTATTCTTTTTTGACTTGGTTACTTTAGGAAAACACAAAACTCTTTATAAACAGGAGGTGCAATAATATAATGGTTTTTTTGTTTGTTTGTTTGTTTGTTTTTTGGTGCTGGGGATTGAACCCAGGGCCTTGTGCATGTGAGGCGAGCACTCTACCAACTGAGCTATATCCCCAGCCCAATATAATGGTTTTTAAAAACTGAATTTCTCCATCATATATCACTCCTGGTAGTGGTATGCCTCTGCCCAGTGTACTCATTTGAAGATACAAGCAACTTCCATCTTGTTCTTCCATTTCTCATTGTAGGGACACAGAAGCTTCTGTGTATAAAGGGGAATAATGTAAATATTTTAAACTTTGCAGGATGTATATTCTCTGTTGCAAAAATTCAGGGCAGCCATTATGGTGGGAAAGTATCCTTAGACTACATGTCATAAGTATAATTGTGTTCCAATAAAATTTCAATAATAGGCAAAGATATGGATTTGGCCAATGGGTTGCTGTTTGTCAACTACTGCATCAGGGCACTGCTATTGTATATGTAGTTGAAGTGGGGTCACTTCCATGTCTCATTCCACTGACAAGAAGGGGAAATAAAGTATACAACCTATACACCAATTTTATAACCTCCAGACATGGTAATGACAGATATCACTTTGGATGACATTTGTATAGAACACATGTACTCAACATCCCTAACCACAAGAAAGAGTAGACTTGATAGTTTGGCTGAATGATAGTGTTCCTTGATGCAATTCCACCTCCTTTCTTTCTTTCTTTTTTTTTTTTTTTTTCTTGTAGGAATGGAGTTGAAAATGGATTTCAGCTAGTATTTCCTTTTTTTTTAATCCTGTCCTCTGTCTCACTTTTTTCTCTTCCTCATTTCTATTTGTCTTCTTTTTATTTATTTGTGTTTTTGTAAATTGGTGCTTTATATGAATATACTACATGAAACGCACTGTAATATATTCATATATGTTCATAGCATAATTTGGTAAATTTAATTACATAGTCCCTCCCTTTTCCTGTCCCTCCTCCTTTCCCCCACTGTCCCTTTGTTCTACTCTACTGTTATCCCAACTATTTTCATGGAATTCCCCCACCACACAATTTTTGCCCATTATTTTGCTCTATAACAGAAAACATTTGACCTTTGACTTCTTGTCTTATTTCTCTTAGCGTGGTGTTCTCCAGATGCATTCATTTACCAGCAAATGTTGTAATTCTTCTTTATAGCTGAGTAAAACTTTCTTGTATATATATATCACATTTTTTTTTATCCATTCCTCTGAGTACCTGGGCTGGTACTTTAACTTGGCTATTGTGAACTGTGATGTTGCACTCATTGATTTGCCTGAATCATCACAATATGTTGATTTTAGTTATTTTGGATAAATATCAAGGAGTAGAATAGCTGGATCATATAGTGCTTCCATTCCTAGTCTTTTGAGGAATCTTCATACTGCTTTCCAAAGTGGTGGTAATAATTTTCAGTTCTATCAAAAATGGATCAGTACATCCCTTACCCACATCCTCACAAATATTTATTATTATTTGTATTCTGGATGGTTGCCCTTCTGACTGGAGTGGGATAAAAATATTCATGTAGTTTTGATTTGTATTTCCTTGATTTTTAGATTTATTGAACATCTTTTCATGTATTTGTTTACAATTTATATTTCTTCTTTTGAGAAATGTCTGCTTTGTTCTTTTGCCTATTTATTGATTTATGTGAGTCTCTATGTGCATATTACATTTTTGAGTTTTTTACATGTGCTGGATCTTAATCTCTTTCCATAGAGTAGCTGGCAAAGATTTTCTCCCTCTCTATAGATTCTTTTCATGCTGTTATTTCCTTTATAATGCAAAAGATTTTAAATTTGATGCTGTCCTATTTATTTTTATTTCTTGAATTCTAGGGGTCTTATTAAGGACATCAATGTGTATGCCAATATGTTGGAGTGTTGACTCCATGTTTTCTACTAGCATTTTCAAAGTTTCCAGTCTAATTCCTATGTCTTTGATCCACTCTGAGTTGACTTGTGTAGGATGGAAGATAGGGATCTAGTTTCATTCTTCTGCATATGGATATCCAGTTTTCCTGCACCACTTGTTTAAAAAGCTATCTTTTCTGGAATCCTGCTACTTTTTGAGATTTATTTATCAGATTTAAAAGTCTTCTGGTGGAACTTTTTGGGTCATCTAGATGAAGAATCTTTTCATAAGCAAACATATGTAATTTGCTTCTTTTCTATTCATATCCCTTCAACTTTGTATTCTTGCCTGATTGCTCTGGCTAAAAGTTTCAAGAGCTTTGTTGAACATCCTTATCTTGTTTCATATTTTAGAGAAAAAATTTCTTGCATTAACTGAACAGCTTTCCTCTGTTCAAGTAATGGAAGAGTGAAAATAAGGATCAAGGGGAAGAAGTGTAAATCTCAACAAGGAAAACAAAGAGAATAATTCCAGTTAATACTCTAAACATTAAAGGAAATACAATTAAAAGGTTTGAGGACACAATGCTGAATGATAAGGAAACATGTATCGATTCAATATGAAAAGAAAAAGTATGTATATGTATATGTGTGGTGTGTGTGTATGTATATGTGTGTGTGTGTGTGTGTGTGTGTATCCAAAATTGATGTTAGAGCTATTTATGACAATCTATGCTGATGTGAACAATTTTCTTATTGAGACTTGATTTGTATTTCATCAGGATTTAGGACTTTCATAAAATGCACACCACTTTTCTGCTTTATCTCTATGTTTTCCTGGGTGTCTAGGACATGATCACACCAGCTCCTCTCTGTTAAAATCTTAGGATGGCCCCTGAAATCTTTGCTATATGTAAGTACCTAGTAGCTTTCTTTTGGGTCAGAATTGATGGTCCCTAATTTTCTGTGACTTAGCAGCCAGGTTATTTTCTGTGGGGTACAGTGTTGTTTGTACTTCTGAAGAAAAGCTCCATGTATTCAGTTCTGTCAAATTCAGTGTATGCTATGTTATGTATATTTTTGAGTGCAGGGAGTGTGGCAGTGTAAGGTGGAGGTATTGTAGTCTGTTTGATATGGCATGGGGTGACCTGTGGGAGGTGTAGGGCTTTTCTGTGAATGTACAGGTCACAGGTCAGTGGGCTTCTATCTGGGAACACCAGTTGGTGGTTGGCATCTATGGGATTCTCCTCTGTAAGCCCCTTTGTTTGGCATACTGCCCTTGTGGGTGCCAAAGTTTCTCCTTTGGCTGCTTGAGGTTATCCTCAGGAATTGCCTTCTGTAGGTCCACACATCTGAATTTGAATTGAGTTAACTGGCAGCTCTGGGACTCTCAGATGTGGATCCTCTTAGAGATGCTGGGGCATAGGAACTACTTTCACAATGTTCCTTGTTCCTCATCCAGAGGCCTGAGTCTGCATGCTTGAAGCATGCTGTGCTGTGTCTGCTGGCCATTTCTGTTGTGGGAGAGGTCACAGAATGCAGGGCCCAGAGCTGTTGCTGACTTCTGTGGGACTCTACATTCTTGCTCTCTTCTATAAGGCCTTCTTTAAAGTGGCATAGAGCTTGGTGGCTGTCTGCAAGAGTAGTGTCTGATTATGGCATGATCTTTGGAACAAAAGCCTCCACGATGGCTAACGTAGATCACTGGGGTATTGTTTCTTGTGAATGGGGTAGAAAGGCAGTTGGTCCATCTACGTTTGAGCTTCTTCTGCCTTTGGTTGTGAATTATTAGGAAACTGCACCCTTCCTGGAGACTTGTAAGGAGCAATGCTATCGGAGCACTTGGTGGCTGTCTGCAAGTAAGGGGCCTAAGGATGTGGCTCTTTGTGGGCAGCCTGCACAGATGCCAAAACCCTACCTACTGGAAATCAATGGGGTTTTACCTCTTTGGTTTTGTGTTATTTCACTGCTTCCTTTCTGGGCTGTGGAGGGGTGGAGGGTTCTGTCTAGATTTGCTTCACTATCTGTAATCTCCATCATTTTAATCTTTAGACATGTTGCATAAATTAGCTGCAATTGGAATGTTTAACAAATACTTCAGAAAATACTTTAGATACCATAAAACTGGTAATTTTCAACTGTCAGCCTTTTATTACTTTTTAATTTGCATGCATAACACATTCTTGAACAGAATCTATAATTCACAGCCTGCAGAAATTGATAAATATAACTATGTAGTTTTGTAAAGATATATATCATTTGAAACAGCTGAATAAAAACTGGGCTCATGATGATCTCCAGCTGTTAGTGGTTCACCAAAGACAGTCCTGATGCTTAAAAATATGTCAATATTACGTCAAATAGTTTTCCAAATTGTGTATATTCTGATTATATTTCCAGATTTTTCATCTTAAAGATAACCTAAAAAAGAATAAAGCCAAGTTATAATAATATATGTCATTACCTACCTACATCTACCTAATGCCACAAATAAGACTAAAAAACAAGTCTAGCCAGGCACAGTGTGCATGCCTGTAATCCCAGTACCTAGGAAGGCTGAGGCAGGAGAATCCCGAGTTCAAAGCCAGCCTCAGAAAAAGCAAGGCACTAAGCAACTCAGTGAGACCCTGTCTCTACATAAAATACAAAACAGGGCGGGGGATGTGGCTCACAGATTGAGTGCCTATGTTTAATCCCTGGTAGTTCCCCCAGGAGGGAAGAAAAAAGAAGAGCATGTAATTATGTATAAATAAAATGTGCCATTAATATTTTTATCCTTTGTGATTTGGCCTGAAGTGCAAATGGTTTTCAGTGATTTTATTTTCCAGTCACTTTACATGTTTTCTTTAAGATTAATTAATATAAAATCATAATGATAGCAGTTACTCTCAACCCTCAAACAACAATCTGTAAGGGCCTTTTAAAAATTATTATAGTATTGAACATACAATAGGACATGCACAGACTTTCCTTCTATTTTCTCTCTCAGCTCAGATTTTCTTTCCTTCATTTATTCATCTATTGTTTCATACCTTGCACCTTTTTTCACTTCATAATCATTTTATTAATAGACAAAATGCAATTCTCTTCTGAGACAGTTCTTGAATTACTGCTCAATTTTGATGGTAAATAGTACAATGTCTGAATTTACATTTTTTCTCTGTCTTCTGAAAAGTGTTCTGTCTTAGTGTGATTTGAAAACACATGATGGGTTTTAAATTAATTTCTGCTTATCTGTCATGACTATAATTTAATGACAACATTCTCTAGAAAAATAAACATATCTATCATAATGGGCTATTAAATAAAACAGGTCTTTTTGGAGAGGAGTGAAATCTGGCTTCTGTGTTTATTTAAACACAGTCATGCATATGAAATTATGCAATACTCTATTTCCATAAAAGGTCTTAACACTCTTTCCATGCTTCCTTTTGAGATGTGCATAAAACTCTGAATTAACATATCATCAAAATAGCAGCTCTAGAATTAATTATTCCTGTTTCTGTACTATGTAGGTACCCTCCAGCACTGCAAAATTATCAACAGTAATACCATGGAAATACGGTAACATTGTGCAATACACCAATTAAAATCATGAATTTTACCAATTAAAGTGATGAAGGATTTCCACTGGTAGACATATTTGGAGATATATGTGTACTTCTCTGTTTGAAATCCTTGTTATTATATTGAAAATAGAAAGAATATAATTTGACCTTAATTAAGTTTTCCTACTCCTTTAAGATTAAGATTTTGAAGAAGTTAAAAATTGACAGTGTCCCTACTCCTAGAGTGAAGAGTAGAACATATAGAATAGTTTTTTAAAACTTTTTACTCAATTCAATTATTGGCTCTATTAAATTTTTTTTATTGGTTGTTCACAACATTACAAAGCTCTTGACATATCATATTTCATACATTAGAATCAAGTGGGTTATGAACTCCCATTTTTACCCCAAATACAGATTGCAGAATCACATCGGTTACACATCCACATTTTTACATACTGCCATATTAGTGACTATTGTATTCTGCTACCTTTCCTATCCTCTACTATCCCCCCTACCCTCCCCTCCCATCTTCTCTCTCTACCCCATCTACTGTAATTCATTTCCCTTCGTGTTTGTTATCCCATTCCCCTCACAACCTCTTATATGTAATTTTGTATAACAATGAGGGTCTCCCTCCATTTCCATGTGATTTCCGTTTTTTTCTCCCTTTCCCTCCCACCTCATGTCTCTGTTTAATGTTAATCTTTTCTTCCTGCTCTTCCTCCCTGTTCTGTTCTTAGTTGCTCTCATTATATCAAAGAAGACATTTGGTATTTGTTTTTTAGGGATTGGATAGCTTCACTAAGCATAATCTGCTCTAATGCCATCCATTTCCCTGCAAATTCCATGATTTTGTCATTTTTTAGTGCTGCCTAATACTCCATGGTGTATAAATGCCACATTTTTTTATCCATTCATCTATTGAAGGGCATCTGGGTTGAATCCACAGTCTAGCAATTGTGAATAGTGCTGCTATGAACATCAATGTGGCAGTATCCCTGTAGTGTGCTCTTTTAAGGTCTTCAGGAAATAGTCTGAGAAGGGCAATAGCTGGGTCAAATGGTGGTTCCATTCCCAGCTTTCCCAGGAATCTCCATACTGCTTTCCAAATTGGCCGCACCCGTTTGCAGTCCCACCAGCAGTGTACAAGAGTACCCTTTTCCCCACATCCTCACCAGCACTCATTGTTGTTTGACTTCATCATGGCTGCCAATCTTACTGGGGTGAGGTGGTATCTTAGGGTGGTTTTGATTTGCATATCCTTGACTGATAGAGATGGTGAGCATTTTTTCATGTACTTGTTGATTGATTGTATGTCCTCCTCTGTGAAGTGTTTGTTCATGTCCTTGGCCCATTTGTTGATTGGGTTATTTGTTTTCTTATTGTCTAATTTTTTGAGTTCTTTGTATACTCTGGATATTAGGGCTCTATCTGAAGTGTGAGGAGTAAAAATTTGTTCCCAGGATGTAGGCTCCCTATTTACCTCTCTTATTGTTTCTCTTGCTGAGAAAAACCTTTTCAGTTTAAGAAAGTCCCATTTGTTGATTCTTGTTATTAACTCTTGTGCTATGGGTGTCCTATTAAGGAATTTGGAGCCCAACCCCACAATCTGTAGATCGGAGCCAACTTTTTCTTCTATCAGATAGAGAGTCTCTGATTTGATATCTAGCTCCTTGATCCACTTTGAGTTGACTTTTGTGCATGGCGAGAGGAGGGAATTCAGTTTCATTTTGTTGCATATGGATTTCCAGTTTTCCCAACACCATTTGTTGAAGATGCTATCCTTTCTCCATTGCATGTTTTTAGCTCCTTTATCAAATATAAGATAGTTGTAGCTTTGTGGATTAGTCTCTGTGTCCTCTATTCTGTATCATTGGTCCACCCGCCTGTTTTGGTACCAGTACCATGCTGTTTTTATTACTATTGCTCTGTAATATAGTTTGAAATCTGGTATCGCTATACCACCTGATTCACACTTCCTGCTTAGAATTGTTTTTGCTATTATGGTCTTTTATTTTTCCATATGAATTTCATGATTGCTTTATCTATTTCTACAAGAAATGCCATTGGGATTTTGATTGGCATTGCATTAAACCTATAGAGAACTTTTGGTAATATCGCCATTTTGATGATGTTAGTTCTGCCTATCCATGAACAAGGTATATTTTTCCATCTTCTAAGATCCTCTTCTATTTCTCTCTTTAGGGTTCTGTAGTTTTCATTGTATAGGTCTTTCACCTCTTTTGTTAGGTTGATTCCCAAGTATTTTATTTTTTTGAGGATATTGTGAATGGAGTTTTTTTCCTCATTTCCGTTTCAGAAGTTTTGTCGCTGATATACAGAAATGCCTTTGATTTATGCGCATTGATTTTATATCCTGCCACTTTGCTGAATTCATTTATTAGTTCTAGTAGTTTCTTTGTAGACCCTTTTGGGTCTTCTAGGTATAGAATCATGTCATCCGCAAATAGTGATAATTTAAGTTCTTCTTTTCCTATTTTTATGCCTTTAATTTCTTTCATCTGTCTAATTGCTCTGGCCAGTGTTTCGAGAACTATATTGAATAGAAGTGATGATAGGGGGCATCCCTGTCTTGTTCCAGATTTTAGAGGGAATGCCTTCAATTTTTCTCCATTCAGAATGATGCTAGCCTGAGGCTTAGCATAGATAGCTTTTACAATGTCGAGGTAAGTTCCTGTTATCCCTAGTTTTTCTAATGTTTTGAACATAAAGGGATGCTCTACTTTGTCAAATGCTTTCTCTGCGTCTATCGAGATGATCATATGGTTCTTATCTTTAAATCTATTGATGTGGTGAATAACATTTATTGATTTCCGTATATTGAACCATCCTTGCATCCCAGGGATGAATCCTACTTGATCATGGTGCACAATTTTTTTGATGTGCGTTTGTATCCGATTCGCCAGAATTTTATTGAGGATTTTTGAATCTAGGTTCATCAGAGATATTGGTCTGTAGTTTTCTTTCTTTGAGGTGTCTTTGTCTGGTTTCGGAATCAGGGTGATGTTGGCCTCATAGTATGAATTTGGCAGAGCTCCCTCTTTTTCTATTTCTTGAAATAACTTGAAAAGTATTGGTATTAATTCTTCTTTAAAGGTTTTGTAAAACTCCGCTGTATACCCATCCGGTCCTGGGCTTTTCTTGGTTGGAAGTCTTTTGATTGCTTCTTCTATTTCATCTATTGATATTGGTCTGTTTAAGTTGTGAGTATCCTCCTGACTCAGTCTGGGCAAATCATATGACTGAAGGAATATATTGATGTCTTCACTATCTTCTATTTTATTGGAATATAGGTTTTCAAAATAATTTCTAATTGTCTTCTGTATTTCTGAAGCGTCTGTTGTAATATTGCCTTTTTCATCCCGTATGTTAGTAATTTGAGTTCTCTCTCTTCTTCTCTTCGTTAGTATGGCTAGGGGTCTGTCGATCTTATTTATTTTTTCAAAGAACCAACTTTTTGTTTTGTTAATTTTTTCAATAGTTTCTTTTATTTCAAATTCATTGATTTCTGCTCTGATTTTAATTAATTCTTGCCTTCTGCTACATTTGCTGTTGTTTTGCTCTTCCTTTTCTAGGGCTTTGAGATGAAGTGTGAGCTCATTTATTTGTTGTTTTTTCCTTTTTTTGAGGAATGACCTCCAGGCGATGAATTTCCCTCTTAAAACTGCTTTCATTGTGTCCCATAGATTCCGATATGTTGTGTCTGTATTTTCATTTATCTCTAAGAATTTTTTGATTTCCTCCTTTATTTCTTCTGTAACCCATTGATCATTCAGTAACGTATTGTTCATTGTCCATGTGATGTAGGATTTTTCCTTCCTTCTTTTATCATTGATTTCCAGTTTCATTCCATTATGATCTGATAAAGTGCATGGTATTATCTCTACCCCTTTATATTTACTGAGGGTTGCCCTATGGCATAATATATGATCTATTTTTGAGAAGGATCCATGTGCTGCTGAGAAAAAGTATATCCACTTTATGATGGTTGATATATTCTATATATGTCAGTTAAGTCTAGGTTATTGATTGTGATATTGAGGTCAATAGTTTCTTTATTCAACTTTTGTTGGAGGATCTGTCCAATGGTGAGAGAGGTGTGTTGAAGTCACCCATGATTATTGTGTGGTGGTCTATTTGATTCTTGAACTTGAGGAGAATTTGTTTTATGAATGTCGCAGCACCATTATTTGGTGCATAAATATTTATAATTGTTATGTCTTGTTGGTGAATGGTTCCTTTTAACAGTATATAATGTCCTTCCTTATCCCTTTTGGTTAACTTAGTCTTGAAGTCGATTTTATTCGATATGAGAATGGCCACCCCTGCTTGATTACGAGGATCGTGTGCGTGGTATATTTTTTCCAAACCTTTTACCTTGAGCCTGTGTATGTCTTTTCCAATCAGATGTGTCTCCTGGAGGCAGCATATTGTTGGATTTGTTTTTTTAATCCATGTTACCAGCCTATGTCGCTTTATTGGAGAGTTTAAGCCATTAACGTTTAGAGTTACTATTGATATATGGTTTGTACTTCCTGCCATGTTTGATTATTTATCTCTTTTTTTTCTAATTTAGTTTGTTTCTCCATGATTAGCTTTCCCCCCATCCTCTGTCTTTACCAAGGCACTTCCCGCTGATGGTTTTGGTTATTGTTTTTCATTTCTTCCTCGTGTAGAGTTTTGCTCAAGATGCTTTGCAATGCTGGTTTTCTGGCTACAAATTCTTTTAGGTTTTGTTTATCATGAAAGATTTTTATTTCGTTGTCGTATCTGAAGCTTAATTTTGCTGGATACAGAATTCTTGGTTGGCATCCATTGTCTTTCAGTGTTTGAAATACGTTGTTCCAGGATCTTCTCACTTTCAGCGTCTGTGATGAAAAATCCATTGTTAACTTTATTGGTTTGCCCCTAAATGTAATCTGCCTCTTTTCTCTTGTAGCTTTTATTATTTTCTCTTTGTTCTGTATATTGTATATCTTCATAACAATGTGTCTTGGCGTTGGTCTACTGTGATTTTGTGTGCTCGGTGACCTGTATGTATCTACAATTTGTATATCTGTTTCCTTTTTTATTTCTGGAAAGTTTTCTGTAATTATTTCATTCAGCGAGTTACTCATTCCCTTGGCATGAATCTCTGTGCCTTCCTCTATCCCGTTGACTTGTAAGTTTGGTTTTTTTAAGTTATCCCAAATCTCTTGGATGTTTTTCTCATGATTTTTTACCAGTCTATATGAGTTGGCTAGACTCTTTTCAAGATGATATATTTTGTCTTCATTATCTGACGTTCTGGCTTCTACTTGCTCCACTCTGTTAGTGATACTCTCGATTGAGTTTTTAATTTGGTTTATCTTTCCTTCATTTCTAGAATTATTGTTTGATTTTTTTAATAATCTCTATCTCCTGTTAAAGATGCTTAACTTCTTTTTTTATCTGTTTATGTTATTCATTTTCAATGTGATCTTTATGGTTCCTTTCCATCTGTCTAAGGTGTTCCTTGAGTTCTTTATATGGCCATTTTTCTGATGACTCCAGGTCCTCCTGAATATTTAGGCTGTCCTTCATTGTTTGTACTCCTTTTCTTCCTTGCTTTTTTATGCTCATGATACTTCTTGTTCTGTTTGACTGCTGAGTTACTGTTTACTCTTATAAATTTATTTGATGCTTGGGAGGAGAGGTATTAGAAGGGAAGGGAAGAAGTCACTAA
Source organism: Spermophilus citellus (assembly GCF_964194105.1). Classification (NCBI taxonomy): domain Eukaryota; kingdom Metazoa; phylum Chordata; class Mammalia; order Rodentia; family Sciuridae; genus Spermophilus; species Spermophilus citellus. The sequence continues at coordinate 91,893,344 of NC_138189.1, read as the reverse complement.
AGAGAGTGAGTGTAGGCAGGTAGAATTCAAGAAAGGGGGAATAAGAAAATTGAAAAGAAATGAAAAGACAAAAGAAAAAAGTGAAAAGAAAGAAAGAAAAAATGAAAAAATAAAAATTTAAAACAAAAAAATTATAATGATAATAAACAAATGGAAATTAAAGTTTAAAAAATAATAGTAATAATAATAGAATAAAAAGAATTAAAAAAATTGAAACCATTAATAAGAAAGTTGAAGAGCAACAACAACATCAACAACAAAAAGTGAAAATAAAATTTAAAAAATACCAATAATAATCATTAAAAAATAATAATAAATGCAGTCATAGAGCTCAATTAACTTCTCTTCCAGTAGGTGGGAACTGGGCCAGGCTTCTCTTCTTGATGGGTGGGAACCAATCACTGTTCCTCAGCTCTTCTTCCCAGACTGTGCGGGTCTCCAATCCTGAGTGCCTAGGGCCTTCTCTTGTGGTTCCTCAAGCCAGGCCCCGCTCACCTGTGAAGCTCGCCACAATACTGGCTACACGCCGGGTCTGCTGCTCTTGGGAGCCCTGTTTCCATGGATGCCTGGGCACACCCTTTCTGTTTGCCTCCCTCAGACCCTAAATTTGTAGGGCTTGGGGCTGAGGACCCCCAGCGAATTTGTTTGCCCTCAGGTAGCAACTCATCTGGTAGCTGGTGCAAGGGACCTCTGTTGTCAGCAGAGGGATACCCTGGGTCTGACTATCGTGCTCAGTTGGCTTTTACCCCTGTGAGTTCAGGTGGGCCGACTAGTTATTTCAGCGGGATCATTAGTGCTGAGTCACTAGAAGCAGGCGAACCAGAACTAAAATGCAGCCCAATCCGGGCTCAGTGTGTTCTGTGAGGGGCAGACTGTTCACCCGGGATCCCCTTCAGCTCAACAGTGCCTAGTGGTCCTGAGCGAACAGTATTTTGACAGTTTACTTCTCCCTATGCTTGCGCAGCTGAAGGGGTTAGAGACTTGATCTCTCCGTGTCAGCCGCCATGTTGGATCACTTAGTTTTTAAATTGTCACTCATCTTATCAGCTGTTCCATGCTCTATGGTGTTCCGTGGGAAGCGGCGGCAGCGGCGGCGGCGGCGGGGTGGCGGCCCAGCTGTGGCCTTCGGGACGCCTGGGGAGGGGGTGCGGGCTGGGGGAGGGGAGGCAGCGCCTCAGGGCCCACACAGGCCGGGTACTGGACACGCGGGAGAGCGGGCGGGGTGGGGGAAAGAAATTGAGGTCTAGATTTAGGGACTGAGCGTGGGAGGAGAGACGGCAGGGGAGAAGCAAAGCAGAAAGGTGGAGAGGAGAAGGAGAAGGGGCCGAGGGAGCCGGGCAGCTCGGGGGCTGCAGCCTTACTGCTCGCGCTGAAGTCGTGATGGACTCACTCCACCTTGGCTGGAGTCATGGCGGATTCACTTCACCTAGGCCCCTTTCTTGACATGGTGCTGAGTCTTTGTCGACAGATCTCCTTTAATGATCTTTACTTCATCTTTTAAGACGCGGCAACATACGCTGCGGGCGCGGCGGCACGGAGCACGGAGCGGCTTACTCACTTCCCGCCGCCATCTTCTCCCTATGAGCTGGCTCTATTAAATTACTTTCACGTTTTTATCACCCATCCACCTACTGAAATTCTAAGGGTATAATCAGGTTATAGTTGAAGAGAAATTAATAATTGTATCTGTGTGGTAGAGAATATTTATAGGACTGTATAACTAGGAAGATGTAGGAAAAAGCATGGAATATTTTGGATATGGACAGGTTAAAGAAGAGTCTTAATAAATAAGGGATAATTTTTCTTAATATCTCAAAATTAAAAGAAATCAAAGTTTTCAGATAGTCTGTAAGATTTTTTTGTTTTTGTTTTTTTCTTTCATTCATTTATTTATTGAATATCTACTATGTGCAAGGCACTTACCGGCCTAACAGACAGCATTCAAGTACAAAGAATCATTAGATCCCTTACAAATCAGTGTCAGAACACTTTGAGAAAGGTCATGGAGTGGCCAAAATGAGGTAAACAGAAATACTAAACAACAAATAGAGTAAAAGGAGACCTCTGGGATGGTACTCTTTTAGCAAAAAGGACACTGTATTAAGTTCACATCCATGGCATTGCTTAAGGGACAAAGTTTTTCCTTGTCTGTCAATATCTTCCTTATATATTTGCATTTGAATGGAAAAATCTCCCATTATGTTAGTTACTAAACTCAAAATCAGTCATTTGCTTTCTTTTATCTTTTTTGTTTGTTTGTTTGTTTTTGTTTTTGTATCAGAGATTGAACCCAAGGGCACTTAACCACTGGGCTACATCCCCAGCCCTTTTTTGAGATGAGGTTTTGCCAAGTTGCATGAGGTCTAGCTAAATGGCTGAGGTTGGATTTGAATTTGTTATCCTCTTTCCTCAGCCTCCTGAGCCACTGGGAATACAGATGCGTCCCACCATATCTGGCTGCCTTTTTTTTTTTTTTCTTTTTAAAATAAACCTCTGTTGTACTTGACTGGATTTACAGAATTTTAGTACCAAGATGTTTGGTATGAGAGGGCCTACAACAGCAGACTATGTAAACTAAAACAACTTCACACTTGATGGAGTTATTCTAAGGGAACAAGAGAGCCAATGATAAGAGATTCAGGAAGAAGAGTTCTACAAAACAGGCTTGCCTACCTGGGGCTGGTGAAAGTCTATTTGTGGAGTTCCTGGGCATAGAACATAACAACCACTTTCTTTCTTCAAAGCAGAACTTGTCAGGTCTTCTCTCCTTTCGTGGACCCAGCCAATATCTAAGGATTGTGATCATGGAGCAAAGTAATTTCCTAGGTGTCTTATTTTGTCTCCTTAATTCTTTTGCTGGAAGTTAAAGAAAAAGCTAGGCATGATGGTGTATGCCTGTAATCCCAGCAGCTCTGGAGGTTGAGAGAGAAGGATCACAAGTTCAAAGCCAGCTTCAGTAATGGCAAGGTGCTAAGCAACTCAGTGAGATCCTATCTTTAAATAAAATACAAAATAGGACTGAGGATGTGGCTCAGTGGTCGAGTGCCCCTAAGTTTCATATCGCTGGTAGACTCCTCCCCCCAAAGTAAAAATAAATAAAGTTAAATGAAAGAACAGAGAAGGCAGTTGAAAAAGTTTTTTATTTCAGTGAACTGAAAAGATAATTTTTTGCTAGAGGCAATAGAATCTCAAGAACAGATAACAGAATTTTGGCAGTACCTTAAACCAAGAAATGGGCAAGAAAAAGCTTTGGATCTGGTGATAAACAGCAAACTTAGTTTTTTTTTTAATAATCAAAAATCATTAAATAGAAAAAATACTAGAAATGAAGCTTAGAAAGAATTCTGACATTTGAAGGAAAATATTACAGGGAGAACTAAAAAGTATATTTTAAAAATGAGAGGAAATATATTTTTACACATATATTCTGTTCTATGTTCTTAAGATGAACTAAAAATGTGATCTCTATTGCATAAGCAAGGAGAGTATAAGTAAACAAGAGAATATGTTAGCCTAAGACAGAGAGAAGCAAAAATCAATAAGAAAGGATACCTGGAGCAATAAATTTTTTCAGTAAACAGCAGAGAAAACTAAATTACATCCATAGAGAATCGGAATAAAATGAATACCAGAAATTTCCATCAAATAGATGAAGTTGAAGTAGAGATACTGTATTAACATGCAGAATAAAAAAAGAAAAGGAATTCAAATGATTGAGGTTAAGATGACTATTAACAGAAATCTAAAAATGATTTCCTTTTATCAGATGAGAAGACTCAATATTTTAAAGAACATCAAATAAAACATAATCAACAAATGCAATTTTTAAATATGATGAAATAATGTATCCTTCATTAAAATGTATATACTTTATTTAGACCAAAATAGATCACAATTTTCTGGAGAAAGAAAAAAAAGTAAAGAAAAATATTATTCACATATCCTAGTGAAATAAAGACAACTCTTTCCTAATTAACATGAAGATGAAAAGGGCTTAGAAAAGATGGTTAAGGTATATAATAGGAAGGATATATTTATGAATTAGAAAAACAGGGTAGATAGAGATTCCCATGGGAATCATTTCCCAGAAAACAATGGCCCAATAATTCCAAAGATTAGAGGATTAAAAAAATGACCCCCCAATTTTTTTTGAGAGAGAGAGAGAGAATTTTTTAATATTTATTTTTTAGTTTTTGGCAGACACAACATCTTTGTTTGTAGGTGGTGCTGAGGATGGAACCCAGGCCGCACGCACGCCAGGTGAGCGCGCTACTGCTTGAGCCACATCCCCAGCCCCTGACCCCAAATTTTATGAGTAGTCCCTATTCATTTACAAAGGAGCATAAGTAAATTATATTATTGGAGACTTTATAATATCCAATTCAAGTTTTACATATAAATTTATTTAAAAAAGCTGAAATAACAGAAAATAGGCCAAGAAAGTAACAAGATGAAACTTGACAACACATTCCAAAAACATGACATAAAATTTAAATGCAAGACATGAAATTAGGGAACACCTGTGCACCTGTGTGGAGAGGAACACCAATGTTCTCCATCTTGGGACATTGAAGCCATCACCATAGCTCTCCCCACATAGTAATCTCCACCATGGGACAGTGGACATGGTCAGGGGGCAGCTTCCTATTGCAGCACCACACACCATAATGCAGCATCACCTAACAGGTTGCCTAACGCCATTGCACAGCCTATGCTTCCAGCCCCATCTCTGAAAGTGGTTGATTCCATCTTGGAACACCTCCACTGCCATACTGGGTTACCTCCACTGCCACCTCTGCCATCTTTAGTTGGGGAAGCTTTCATCTTGGGACCCAACGGGGGCCTGGAAGCCTAACATCAAGGTACTATAGGCTTAATGCTACAACTGCCATGAGCTAGGGAAGTGGCCACTTCCATTTAGGGACAAAAACAGGGACCTGGAAGACCATCACTAAGGTCCTTGTTGGCCTGTTGTACCAGAGGTATCCCTACTAGGTATGCTAACAGACATCATCCTCTTGAAGAGGCAACAGGGAGCCTTGCATGAGGTTGCCTTTCTCTCTTTTTTCTCCTGCTAACAGCCAACTTCTTTGAGTCCCCTGTCACTCGTCCTAAAATATAATACCTCTATATTCTCACATTCTACCTCATAAACATCACAACCTACTTGGCCCCCCTGTTCTTTCTCTGTCCAAAATTAGAAACTGTAAACCCTATTGGCTATATGGTAGGAGATAACCCAACTTATAATTTCTGTTTATAGTGACAAAATTTTAAATGTCTAAATAGAAGCTAATTTTTTTATGGCTGCATACTGGTTGCATTGGGTGCTGTAAACATTGATCTTCCCCCTTATCTTGAGGTACTGGTAATATTCAGGGACACTACAAGACTATAGGGTAGAAACTGCAATACCTCAGACCCACACTGCAAGAGAGGAAGACACATGGACAACATGAAAAAACAAGGAAAAAAAAGTGACCCAACAAACCAAGATACTACAACAATAGAATCCATTGACAGCAGAGTAGATGAAATGTCAGAGAAAGAGTTCAGAATGTACACAACTAAAATGATCTGGAATTTAAAACATGACCTAAGAGAGCAAATACAGGCAAAAATTGATCGCTCCAACAAAGAGATAAGAGAGCAAATAGAGGCAACCATTGACCACATTAAAAAGAGATATCAGAACAAATACAGGTAGCAAAAGATTATTTCAAGAAAGAGAGATGCCAAAAAACAAACAAACAAAAAACCCAAACAACAAACAAACAAAACCCCCAGAAATCCTTGAAATGATGGAAACAATAAACCAAATAAAAAACTCAATAGAAAGCATCACCAACAGACTAAATCACTTGAAAACAGAATGTCAGATAATGAAGACAAAATATAGAATCTTGAAAATAAAATTGACCACACAGTGAAGTAAGAAACCATGAACAGAACACTCAAGAATTATGGGATAACGTCAAATGACCAAATCAAAGATTTATTGGGATAAAGGAAAGCCCAAAGATTCAAACCAAAGAAATGAACAATCTCTTTAATGAGATGATATCAGAAAATTCCCAAACATGAAGAATGAATTGTAAAATCAAATACATGAGACTTACAGGACACCAAATGTACAAAAATACAACAGATCTATACCAAGGTACATTATGATGAAAATATCTAACATACAGAATAAGTATAGAATCTTAAAGATCACAAGAAAGAAGAATCAGAATACATATAGGGGGACAACAATTCAGATCTCAGCAGATATTTGAACACAGACCCTCAAAGTCAGGATCAAGAAAATGGATGCCAGCCAAGATACTTATATCCTGCAAAACTAAACTTCAGATTTGATGATGAAATAAAAAACATTCCATGATAAACAAAAGTTAAAAGAATTTACTGAAAAGAAAACCTGCACCACAGAACATTCTTGGCAAAACATTCCAAGAGGAGGAAATAAATAAATAAATAAATAACCAACAATAAAAATCTGCAAAGGGAGGAACTACACTAAAGAAAAGGCCAATCAAAGGAGAAACCAAGTTAAGTTATAAAACAAAAATAAACCAAAATGACCAGGAATACAAATCAAATTTCAAAAGTAACCCTGAATGTTAGAGGCCTATATTCAAAATTAAAAGACATAGACTAACAGGTTGGATTAAAAAAAAAAAAGACCCAACAATATGTTGCCTTCAAAAGACTCACCTCACAGGAAAAGATATCCATAGACTGAAGGTTAAAGGATGAAAAAAACCTGTTTTGCTCACATGGACTGCATAAACAAGTAGGAATTTATATCCTCATATCAGATAAAGTGGATTTCAAACCAATGTTAGTGAAAAGAGATAAAGTAGAACATTTTATGTGCTTAAGGGAATCATACATCAACAAGATGTAATAATCATAAATTTCTGTGCCCCAAACAATGGGGCATCTATGTATATCAAACAAACTCTTCTCAACTTCAAGAATCAAATAGACCACAATACAATAATACTGGGTGACTTCAATACACCTCTCTCACAACTGGATAGATCTTGAAAACAAAAACTAAACAAAGAAACTATAGAACTCAGTAAGTTAGACTTAAAAGATATATATATATATATATATATATATATATATATATATATATATATATATATATATTATTCTGTTCATCAACGAGCAAATACACTTTTTTTTTGTCAGCAGCACATGGATCCTTCTCCAAAACAAACCATATTTTATGTGACAAAGCAAGTCTTAGCAATACAAAAAAATAGAGATACTCCCCTGCATCATATCTGACCATAATGGAATGAAATCAATGATAAAATTTAAAAAACAGAAATTACTCCAACACCAGTAGACTAAATAATACACTATTGAATAACTCTTGGATAGCAAAAGACATCAGTTAGGAGATAAGAAAATTCTTGAGTTAAATGAGAACTCTGATACAACATATCAAAATCTCTGGGACACTATGAAGGCAGTGCTGAGAGGAAAGCTCACTGCATTAAACTCATTCTTTACAAGAAGACAAAGTGGTGAAGAGAGAGACTACATTTTGGGAGCAAATTATTGCCATATGTAGGACAGATACAGCACTAATCACCATGATAAATAAAGAACTAAAAAAAAATTAACACACACACACACACACACACACACACACACAAAGAAAGAAACAACTCAATCGGTAAATGGGCTAAGGATGCGGATAGATACTTCTCAGTAGAAAATACACAATTTAACAACAAATATATGAAAAGTGTTCAACTTCTCTAGTAATTAGAGAAATGCAAGTCAAAAGTATTCTAAGATTTTTATCTCACTCCAGTCAGAATGGAGTTACCAAGAATACAAGTAACCATAAATGTTAGTGAGAATGTGGGGGAAAAAAGCACACTCACACATTGTTGATAGGACTGCAAATTGATGCAACCAATCTGAAAAGCAGTATGGAGATTCTTTGGAAAAGTTGGAATGGAACCACCATTTGACCCAGCTATCCTACTCCTCAGTCTTTACCCAGATGACTTAAAAACGGCATCCTATAGTGATGCAGCCACTTCAATGTTTATAGCAGTACAATTCACAATTGTTAAACTGTGGAATCAATATAGATGCCCTTCAATAGATGAATGGATAAAAATCTGTGATATATATATACACAATGGAATATTACTCAGCATTAAAAGAATAAAATCAAGGCATTTGTAAGTAAATGGATAAAGTTAGAGGGGCAATGGTTAGGAAAGATGGTGGAATATGGCAGACATCATTACTCTAAGTACATATATGATTGATTGCAGGAATGGTGTGACTCTACTTCATGTGTAACCAGAGAAGTGAAAAATTCTGCTCCATTTGTGTACAATGAATTAAAGAGCTTTCTACTGTCATGTATAATTGATTAGAACTAATAAAAAAAGGAATAAAAGAAACCACATGAAATTAGTTAAAAAACACAAATAGAATGAATTGTACATAACTTTACTATGTCCGTGGATGAATACATGACTAGTGTAACTCCACAATATGTACAATCATAAGGATGAGGTCCTAATTAGAATAAATTATATTCAATGTATATATGATGTGTCAAAATACACTCTACTGTCATGTATATCTAAAGACACCAAATTAAAAAAATAGGGAAGTTGTGATATTTATGCTTATAAGAGTTCTGATCATTTAAAATTATAATACTAAGCATTATTAAAGAGAAATTAAGAAAATGAAAGTGAAAATAAAACCACCATATATCACTTTATTTCACAAGAGGAATAATTGCCATTAAATTTTTTAAAAAATTTTTAAAACTTTTATTCATATTTTTGTATTTCAATTTTTTTAAAATTTACTTTACACTTTATAATCTGTAAATTTACACTTTATGATCTGTAACTAACTTCTGATAACTTGTGAAGCAGTTGAAGTTAGTCAAACATCTTGTTTTCTTTTTCTTTTTTTATTTTCTTTTTAATTTTGCATTGGATCTTTTCTACCTACATATATGAATATACCAAAGTGAATTACACTATCGTGTAATACCCACAAGATACCTATATGTAACCATATACCAACAAAGGTTTTGTGTTACAATTACACACACATATATATAAAACATGTATGATATGCTTGTGTTGAATATATTTTTCTTTCTCTCTATATATATGTATATAAACATATGTGTGTGTGTTTGCCTGTATGTATACATTCAATAGTAAACTATTAAGCTGAACAAAAAATAATCTGGCTAAAATATAAACAAAAGGCACATAAGGCCATTTTATTGAAGAGAATATATATATGCAAATAAACACACATAAGCATGTTCAATGTCACTAGTCATTGTGGGAAATGAAATTTTAAATCATGGTGAAATTCACTATTAATCTACCAGAGTAGCTAAGAAAGAAAACAGAAAAGAAACCTATAATTTCAAATGTTGTCAAACGATTTCTAAACTAGTAGAGCTACATAGATGAGCTATAATAAACTATAAACATGTTCCTTGGTATTTACCCCAAACAGTTGAAAGCCCATACACAGATGTTTACAGCAGCTTTATTCATAATTGTCAGTTCTTGGAAGTAATCATGATGGCTTTCATTAGGTGAGTAGAAAGACTGTGGTACAGCCAGACAAATATGTATTTTCCATGCCAAACAAAAACTAACTAAACGACAAAGTAGAAACTTAAGTAAATGTTACTAAGTGGAAGAAGCCCATCCGAGAGGTTATTTACTACATAATTCCAATTACATAACATTTAGAAAAAGCAAAAGTATAGAAATGGTAAAAAGACCAGTGGTTGCCAGGTGCTAATGAGGCAACAGAGATGAATGAGCCAAGAGGCCAAGAGGGTAGTTAAAGCAGAGAAACCACAAAGCATGACACTCTAATGATGGGCACATGTCCTTGTTACTGGTCCCAACCCATAAAATGTACATCACCAAGAGTGAACCCTAATGAAAACTATAAACCGTGGATAATAAGGATGTTTCAATGAAGGTTCATCATTATAACAAATGTAACAAATTGCATCACATTGGTAAGGGATGTTGATAATAGGAGAGGGAACACAGGAATAGGGATAGGGAGGTATATGAAAACTGTATTTTCAGTTCCATTTTTATGTGAACCTAAAACTGCTCTAAAAATTAAAATCTGTTACAAAAAATATCAAATCCTAAATGGCACAGAATGTATTATTTTACTTATATATCATTATTAAAATTGCAAATATCTGAAATGAAGGATAGATTAACAGTTTTATGGCATGTGGGGAGTGAGTTGAATATGATTGAGAAAGAGCAATGAGAAATACCAATGATTGCTGATAGAAATAATCTATATCTTAATTGAATTGATATCAATATCCTTTCTGTGACATGATACTTAGTTTTGCAAGATACTATTAGAGGAAACTGCATAATCTTTCTTCATTATTTCTTACAACTAAACATAAATGAAAAATCATTTAAAATCAACATTCCAATTTCCTAAGTAATTCATGAAGTTTTAGTCCTTAATTTAACATGCTCCTTGGTATTTACCCCAAACAGAGAATTTGTTTCCATGTGTTTTCATTCTTCTCTTCTGTGTTTATTTATTATACATGTACATTATACTAGACATGCCAATAAGGACATTGCAAGCATAATCTCATTTATTCTTTTCATCATCATTTTGGTTTATTCCATAATAAGTAAATTGTTAATGTAGATTTCACACTCAGAATTATGTAACCTTAATGACATGCTGCTAACATCTATAGAGTTAATTTATCAAAGAGAAAACTGCAACAAGGATATTAACCAAATGTTTAAAATTGGAAATTAACAAAATTTGTTTTTCCATAAGATATTCATCTAATGCTTCATTTTTGGCTGTAGCAATGAACTTTTTAGAAATGCTTAACTTAAAAAAGAATTAAAAGTTGAATGCAGGTCATTAACACAGGACTACTTTTCATGTACTTAGAATTTAAAAAGACATAATTTGCTCCTGTATCATGGCAATTTTATTAATGATAATTTAATTTAAAAATGCTGCCTTAATTATTTAATTCATTATCTTTAAATTTATGTTATATCTCTGTATATTTAGATCTAATGGTTAGAAATTGCTTTTATCGCAGGAGCTAACTAGTGATTAAATTAAACCCCAAATGTAGTAGGAGATGATAATTTCATAACGTATATAATATGTTTAGAATTTAAAATTTTTATGAACTGTGATAAAATCATTATCAGATATATTGTTTTAGAAAAATTTATCACTTAGTTTTGGTGATTCCTCGTTATCCTTTGTACCTTTTATCTTAAAAATTGAGTTGACCATTTAGTTAGACATCTAATTAGGATTTTTAATTAAGTTTGCCATTTACCTTTAGTAAAACCATGTTAGTAAATTAAGCTGAGAAGGTAGTTTAAAAAGAAAAAAAAATATTTGAACTGTGTTATATTTGCCTATGCTCAAATCCCCTTAATTTATGTTAGTAAACACTGCTCTGAACAATTTAAAGTCATGATATATGATCACAGCACATTTCTACTTTAGAGTAGAATAATTTTAGGATTATTTTATGTAACATTTATGAAAAGCTTTTTGCATCATTTTGTTAAATCTTAACAAATTTTCTATTTTGTTTGTTAATATCTGAAAATCAACATATGCTTATGACTATACCACAGAGTTTCAAACACTTGTGGAACCAACCTAAATGACTTTCAGTAGATGAATGGATAAAGAAAATGTGGTGTATATACATCATGGAATATTATTTCGCATTAAAAGAGAATAAAATTATGGCATTTGCTGGAGCTGGAGAATATAATGCTAAGTGAAATTAACCAATCCCCCCAAAACAAATGCCAAATGATTTTTCTGATTTAAGTATGCTGATTCATAATATGCTGTGGGGGTGGGGGGATGGGAGGATTAAATGAACTATAGATAGGGCAAAAGGGAAAAGGGGACAGAGGTATAGAGAGGGAACATAGGGGTAGGAAAGACGGTGGAACCCAATGATCATCATTACCCTAAGTACATGTATGAAGACACGAAGGATGTGATTCTACTTTGTGTACAACCAGAGATATGGAAAATTGCACTCTATATATGTAATATGAATTGTAATGCATTCTGTTGTCATATATGACAAATTAAAATTTTAAAAAAGAAAAAGAAAAAAATAAAGGCTTATTTGTCTATAATGGCAAAGCAGTGTCTTTTGTACATTCCAATCCTCAGGCATAACAATCAGAAATCAATGGGAATGTTACACTGTCCAGAACTTTAGTACTGACAATAAGATCTAATGCTTAGTTGAACTAGGCTCCAGAGTTTGTTTCCATTCATTTATTTCAGAGAACTGGGTGATCTGCATCCAAAGGAACAAGGAAACAATCCATATGAGAGTCATCATCTTTATCACCAATGACTTGAACTTTATTGACACGTTAAATATGTTGAAATCAACTTAGTTTAAGGTGTCTCATCACTACTTTGATAAATTAGAATACATGGAATATAATCATAAACTATATTTTTGATTCCCATTCTTTATAATTTATTTATTAGGAAAACACTTCTTTTTTAACTTTGATTAAGATAAATAAGAAATTAAGTATTGTAGGACCATTTGAATTCTGAAGATATGCTCAAAATTTAGATTAAACATGTCCAGTTCACACAAAATCATAATTTAAAACATGATATATCTTTTCCCTTTCTAGTTGAACCAACTGCAAGCAGAAAACTGAAGAGTAAGAGCATCTTATTTAGCCATATTGCTCATCATGGTTTATGATCCCACTAGAAGCAAAGGATGATAGAAGGAAAAGAGTAACAGGAACAGGAGAATTTTTAATAAAGTAGAAATATCATACTATGGTTTCATCTTTCCCGCTCTCCTTAGATTTGGAGCTGACTTATGAGCTTATGAAATGTCTAAAGGTCTCTTTCCTCAAGATAATGGATAGCTCTTACAATCCAGCAACAATGTTGGTGGCACATCTGTTTTGTTACTGTCTTGCTCACAGTCCAGTTGTACCAGGACAGTGGGGTATTTTCAGACAGGGAAAAGAAAGTGTCAAGAGACAACATAGGAGACATGATTTATTGGAGAAAGCTTACAAGATATCAGTGACTGCTCCAAGAGCTCAGTGGCAATAGGCTGACAGATAACACTTCCATCCCTCACAGTACTTCACCAAGCAGGGCCTCTTCTTCCTCAGTGTTTTGTCCAGTAGTGGTGGCTGGAGAAGTGTCTATCCATTCCACAGAGCTCTCAGTTTTACATGCATCCCAATTCAGAGAGAGGTTGTTATGTGAGGCTGCAGAAGAAGTGCCATCATTAGCATTGGTTTTTTCAGTTAGTTTGTATGACCAGAATCCCAAAGAGCACATTTTCTGGTGTACATGCAAGAAATGAACATCCTCCATAATTTGCCTTAGATTCAGGAGTGCCCATAAGAGAAAGTCATCATAGTTCAAGAGGGTATGTATCTGGTATTTCCAGCCCAGGCTTGTTCTTGAAGTTCCTTTAAATTGGCTAGGTTATTGGGATCAGAAAGTGGCCATTCATAGTCTGCTTTAGGGATGACATATTCTCTTACTCTATTCTTAATTCCTCAAAATGCAGTCTTTCACCTCCACCCTGTTTCTTCTTAAATCCAATTGCCTATCCAACTCCCTCTTGGGTTGGTTCTCATGCCAGTGTTTTATGTGAATGGACAAAGTCTGATCCGCAACTCTTGAGTGTCCTGTACACCAATATTTCTAAAACTACACACTAAAACTACAGATAACTACTCATGTTCACCACCTTCAAACAGCTGGCCTGCCTTTTGTCCTCTAGATTATTCACATGTGAATTGAGCACCAATTTATTCATTTTCCAATTTTGAGAGGTGATAGTGAGTTCTGTGAGCAATGCCATTGAAAATCATCTCCTTTGCTTTAAGGAGGGCACCAAAAAGCTTACCACTTCTACATCTTGGGTGAAAGTTAGACCTCAGAACATTAATGGTTGTCTCCAAAGAGAAATTGTCTTTACAAATATTCTCTGGATTTCCAACAAGTAGGCTTGCTATACATCAGCAATGATACAAGGGGCTGTAGAGCCCACTAAAGTATTTGCAGAATTATTGTGTGGTTGTTACAGATAACTAGGTTACATGTTATCTGTTTAGCATAGTAACTCTTCTATCTTGCTCATATCTGCTGTCTCTTGGGACCAATGTTCAACTGAACACCTTGATTTGTATTCATGTATAGGAATGATTTTTTAGTAAAGGTGATGTTTGCTTGGTAACTGTCTTAGACTGTTCAGGCTGCCAATAACATAATATCACCAATAGAATGTTTTTTAAATATTTAATTTCTATAGTTAGAGAAGCTAGAAATCTGAGATCAGTTGATCACTGAGTTCTGGTGAGGCCCTCTTCCTGAGATTTAGATAACTGCATTTACATTGTATTTTCAAGTGGAGGGAATAGAACAAACTCTGCTGTCTCTTCCTTTTCTTATAAGAACAGTGAGCCCATTAAAGGAAGTCTACACTTATGACCACTATGTTCTGTATGACCTCATGTTCTAAGGGAATTTCAATAAAATATGGACTCTGTGACTAAAGATATGCAATAGATGATGTTCAGTGGGTGATTAAGAAACCTGGATGAGAAGTTGAAAGAAATTAAAATGTTGAGTCCTAAATATATTGCAAGAAATCTAAAAATAAAATGTCAAAAATTTGAAACATATTATAAAAAGTAAAATTAGGTATCACAATAGCAAAATTGTGGAACAAAGTTAGATGCCCTTTAGTAGATGAATGGATAAAGAAAATGTGGGGTATATACACAATGGAATATTACTCAGCATTAAAAGAGAATAAAATCTTGGCATTTGCAAGTAAATAGATGGAATTGGAGAATATTATGCTAAGTGAAGTAAGCCAATCCCCCAAAAACAAATGCTGAATGTTTTCTCTGATATGAGGATACTAATCCATAATGGGGATTGGCAGGGGAGGGGGCATGGGAGGAATGGAGGAACTTTAGATAGGGCAAAGGGGAGGGAGGAAAAGGGAGTGGGCATGGGGGTAAGAAAGACGAAGCAATGAGATGAACATCATTACTCTAAGTACATGTATGAAGACACAAATGACTCTACTTTGGGTACAAACAGAGACATGAAAAATTGTGCTCTATATGTATAATATGAATTGAAATGCCTTCTACTATTATATATAACAGATTAGAATAAATAAAAATAGTAAATTATATATTAAGAAGATAATATATTCAAATTATATAACATATTAAAAATTCTCAATATACTGTGAGGGATGATAAAGAAAAAACAAAAAAGTTTATCATAGTAATAGAAGACTCAAAACTGAGATTCAACATAAGATAAAGGTCAGAGTGTTTATTTACTGATTGGTTCTTTAATAATTTTTTGGCTAAGTCTGTGCTGATCACTGCAGATAAATCAACAAACTGAACAGACATGGTTCAAACCTTCAAGAAGCATGCAAGCTTGTGGGGAGACTAGAATATAACAATTATTTTAGTATAATAACATGATGATAAATTTTTAGATGCTGCTTTTGTTAGGGGTCAGAGGCAGATAAGAATTTATTATACCTAATTTAATCAGAAAAGAGTTTACTACAGATGAATCAGTGATTACAGAATCATTGCAAGGTCTGAGAAACAGAAGTACAGATTGAATTTCAGGAAAGACCTTTGAATTTATACTGTAGAATTAAGGACCCCAAGGGGAATGCTATGTGAAGTGCATTGAGAATAGTGACCTCTGAAAATGTACACTCATGCCCTGGAAACTGTGAATGTGACTCTGTTTCACAAACAGGGTATTTGTCAATGCAACTAAGTTAAAAATCTTGAGATCATCCTGGATTATCCAGATAAGCCCTAAATCCCACTACAAGTGTCCTTACAAGAGCTACAAAGAGGAGAAACCATATGAAGACAGAGGCATAGGCTAGAGTGGTGTAGTCACAATGAATCCTGGTAGATAGCAGATGTTGGAAAAAGCAAGGAATGGATTCTTCCCTAGAATATTCAGAAGGGTGTGCCAACCAGTCTGCAATTTGATTTTGGTCTTCTGGTGGTCAAAACAATAATGAAATGATACAGTATTCTTTGTATCATTTTTTCATCTATTTTGATGGAGACTCAGTGATTTTTAATTTTGTAAAACTCAGATCTTTTTTCAAGACTAAACAATACAATAAATGTGAATTGTTTTTAGCTACCAAGTTAATGATAATTTGTTAAACGACCTTGTGAAACTAATATATCCACTCTTCTGGGATTAGAAAACCATGCACTGAAGTGAGGCAGTCTACTCTGCAGTTACTAGTGCCACAAGACACCATACATGAATCTTCCATGATCAAGAGACCTCCTGCAATCCAAAGGCACTAATTCTGCTTCTATCTACAGTAGCAGCCTAGGTCTGTTACGAATAGGCAGTAAGCACCAGTTAACATATCCATGTCCATGCTACATAATAAGTAACTATAAACTAACTGGAATATAGAACTACAGAATGGATGATGCTGGCTGGAGGTATGAGCTGTAATGTGAATTTAATATTCAGGGTAGAAGAAAAACTATTTCTCTAGAATAAAATATTGGGAACTAACATCTGACATCTGACAATGTGAGAACTAATAATGTACAAAACATCTCCTGTCAAAAGGATTAATAAATATGGGAGGGGCATTGGTAAATAAACATTTAAAGGTATATTGAAAAACATTTTTTAGTTTCAGAAATTTATAAAAATTCCTATGTATTGTGGGGGAAAAAGGTATCTTCATACAATGCTGGTGGGACTGTAAATTCCTATCACTCTGGAAAGCAATATGGAGATCACTCAGAAAACTTGGAATGGAAACATCATTTGATCCAATTATCCCACTCCTCAGTATATATCAAAAAGATTTAGAATCAGCATATGACAGTGACACAGCCACATCAATTTTTAGAGCAGCTCATTCACAACAGCAAATCAATGGAACAAATTTAGGTGTCCTTCAATAAATGAATGAATGAAGAAAATGTGTTATATATATATATATATAGATAATGGAGTATTTCACAGCCACAAAACATAACTTTATGACATTTGCCAGCAAATGGATGGATCTAGAGATTATCATGCTAAGTCAAATAAGCCAGACCCCAAAAAGTAAAAAGGGGAATATTTTCTCGGATATGTGGAAGCTAACCCACAATAAAGGGTTGGAGAATGAGGGGAAGAATAGAAGTTCAATCAAGTTCAGTAGATGAGACAATGGGGAATGGAAGAAAAGAATGGAAATAAGAAAAGGAAAGACAGTGGAATGAATCTGATGAAAAATTCACACGCACATATATGAAAACGCAGTGAATCCCACCATTGTGTACCTTTATAAGAATGGGACTCTTATGGAATAAGATATATTCCATGCTTATTTAATTATATCAAAATATATTCTGCTTATCCGTAACTAAAAAGAACCAATAAATTTCTTTTAAAAAACCTTATATACATACAAAATCACTATATATATACATGATGTGTGTCTAGTGAAACTGAGATCCAAAGAATTATATGATTCTCATCTTCAGTGGCAGAGAAAAATATATTGTCAGTCAATGCATTGCTTCCTTTTCTGATAAAACCTGGATCCCACCTTCCATGAAAAGTCACAACCATGTGCTTAGTGACACAGGCAATTTAAATTCAGGCCTAAAATAATGTCTCTTCACAAGCAGGCTGAAAAATAATGCTCAGGCTGGCACTCTTGAAAACTCATTATTGTAAACATAATGAAAACAGCATAAAGTGTGAAATGGAATATATTATTCTAAACATCTTATTATAAGATAAGAAGATATGCTATGACAATTTCATAATATTTTTTAAAAATATTAACTGAAATTTTAAAATTTTAAACAAAGTTATGTCTGTATGTGATTAAACATTTCAGACAATACTAAAAGTTTTTTGGGGGGGGAAAAATTCTCTCATTTTTCCTTTCATTTCCTCAAAGGGTTTAATGTAGCATACTTTAATTACACCATGTATTCATTGCTGTATTGTTATTCTTAAATTTTCAGCTATGTTCAATATCTGCTGACTTACACACTGAAGTAAGAAATTTTAATTGTCTTTTTTTAATTTCTGAATCTATCTATCTATCTATCTATTTATTTATTTTTTACATACATAATAGTGGAATGTATTACACTCATTATTACCTGTTTACAGCACAAGTTTTTGTAACTATGTATATAAAGTATGTTCACACCAAATTATGCCATTATACATGTACTCTTTTTTTGAATTGCAATTCTTAATACACATATACACCACAATTTTTCATATCTCTGTTTGTATATAAGGTATGTTGACACCAACTCCAAATCTTCTTACATATATTTTGTATAATGATGACCATCACATTCCCCCATCCTTGCTATTCCCCTTCCCCCTCCCTTGCCCTCCTACCCCTCTTCCCTAACTAGAAATAATCTTCTTCCTATGCTCTCCCTCTCTACCCAACTTTGAGTCTCCCCCCTTATATCAGAGAAAACATTTGACATTTGTTTTTTTGGGGATTGACTAACTTCACTTAGCATTATCTTCTCTAATGCCATCCATTTACATGCAAATGCCATGATTTTGTTCTTTTTTAGTGCTGAGTAATATTCCATTGTGTATAAATGCCAATTTTTTTTTTTTTTTATCCACTTACCCACTAAGGACATCTAGTTTGGCTCCACAGTTTAGCTATTGTGAATTGTGCTGCTATAAACATTGATGTGGCTGTGTTCCTGTAATATGCTGTTTTTAGGTCATTTGGGTATAGTCTGAGAAGAGGAATAGCTGGGTCAAATGGTGGTTCCATTCCGGATTTCCAAGGAATCTCCATACTGTTTTCCATATTGGCTGGACCAATTTGCAGTCCCACCAGCAATGTATGAGTGTACATTTTTCCACACATCCTCGCCAACACTTGTTGTTGTTTGTCTTCATAATAGCTGCCATTCTGACTGGAATGAAATGGTATCTTAGAGTAGTTTTGATTTGCATTTCTCTGATTGCTAGAGATGTTGAGCATTTTTTCATATATTTATTGATTGATTGTATATCTTCTTCTGAGAAGTATCTGTTCAGGTCCTTGGCTCATTTATTGATTGGATTATTATTATTTTTTTTTGGTGTTTAGCTTGTTGAGTTTTTTATATACCCTAGAGATTAGTGCTCTATCTGATGTGTGAGGGGTAAAAATTTGCTCCCAGGATGTAGGCTCCCTGTTCACCTCACAGATTATTTCTTTTGCTGGGAAAAAACTTTTTAGTTTGAATCCATCCCATTTGTTGATTCTTGGTTTTAATTCTTGCACTATAGGAGTCTTATTAAGGAAGTTAGGGCCTAGCCCCACGTGATGAAGATTAGGGCCTACTTTTTCTTCTATTAGACACAGAGTCTTTCATCTTAACAAGTCTTCCTACATTTTTCCGCCATCTGTCATGCAATATTGTGATTGAAGTTTACAATAATTTGACTATGCAATATATTCAGGACTGAAATGTATAGTAACACAACTATCTGTTCTTCTTGATATATATATATATATATATATATATATATATATATATATATATATATATATATTGTTTTTAGATTTGCTTAATTTTTTTTGTACTTACCACTATGTCAACTTTAATCTCTCTCCCACTAGAGCTGACAAGTTCATTCCTATGAATTAGGCCATTGATTTCTTTTTTTGTTGTTGTTGTTTGTTTTTGTTTGTTTGCATTTGTTTGTTTGTTTGTTTTTGGTTCCAGGGATTGAACCCAGAGGCACTTCACTTAACTACTGAGCCATATCACCGGCTGGTTTTGTATTTTTTGGTTTTGTATTTAGAGATAAGGTCTCACTGAGTTGCTCAGGGCCTTGCTAACTTACTGAAGCTGCCTTTGAACTCATGATCACTCTGCCTCCGTTTCCACCGTGTCTGGCTAAGAATTCATGTTTTTAAAAATATTTTTAGTTGTAGGTGGACAAAATACATTTTTATTTTATTTATGTGGACCTGAGAATTGAACCCAGTGCCTCACGCATGCAAGAGGAGTGCTCTACCACTGAGCCCCATCCCCAGTCCCAAGAATTCATTTTAAAGTAGCTTCTTAGGTATCTTTCTGATGAGCCTCAGAATGGACCAGAATCTCCTTCCAGTGAAATCTATGAGATTCTGGTGTCCTTTCTCCCAACTTAGACCTTTGATTTTTCAATACCCTGTCTTTGACATTTGGGTTTACTTCATCTTTGTTGTTTTTGTTCTTGTTATGCTATGGCTAAATATGGAATTCTAGGTAGTATTTTCTTTTAAGAGTTTAAAATGGAATGCTTCACTCATTTCTAGGTTTCAGAATTAATGAGAAATCAGATTCTGTTGATTTCTGATCTTTCTGTACTTTATGCTTACTTTTTCAAATCTTTGGAAACTTGTAATGCCTTTTTAATTTGCTTAGTATTATGATCACCTGACTTGGCCTGGGTATATTTTATGTAAAAATTACATCCTTATATTTTGTAATCTTTTTCTTTAGTTTTTCTATGATTATTTCTCATCTCCATTTTGCCCTATTTCAATTTGGAACTCTTGTTACTTAGATATTAATATTTTTCTGTAGGTCCTTCAAATTTATTTGTGCTTCTTCTCTGCTGTGTTTTGGGTAGTAAGATTAAACCCAGTGGTGCTTAACCACTGAGCCACATCCTCATCCATTTTTAAATTTTATTTATTTATTTATTTTTAGACAGGCTATCATTAAATTCTAAGAACCTCACTGAATTGCTGAGGCTGGTCTTGAACTTGCATTCTTGCTCTCTCAGGCTCCTGAGCCTTTGGGATTACAGGTGCATGCCACTGTGCCTAGTCTCTGTCTGGTTCTATATTGCCTACTTTTGTTCTATTTCCTGTGAGATTTTCTGAGCTCTTTCTCCTTTTCTTTCTTTTTTTCTTTTGGTGCTAGGGATTGAACCCAGGGGCATTTTACCAATAAACTACATCCCCATTTTTTTATTCTTTTATTTAGAGATGAGATCTCACTATGTTGCTGAGACTGGCCTAAAATTTGGGATTCTTCTTTGTCAGCCTCCCGAGTTGCTATAATTACAGGCATGGACCACCCTGCTGGGTCTAAACTATATTTCTGATATTTATGTGCTAGTCTATTTCTATTACTTGATTTTTATTTTCCAAAATGTTTTTGTGTTCCAAATGTTGTTCTTTTAATAGTATTCTGTACTCTGATATTTTTAATGTCTCTATGAAAATAGAGGACCAAGTCTTGACTACATTGTACCTTGGAGAAAATTTCAGATCCAAAGCATAGCAGGGATTGTGTTGTAAGATGTTCAGAAGGTTGATTTTTTACATGCTAAGTTTGTGAAGACTATTATATATACTGAAAATATTGAGTACACAGTTGGTCATTCAAGTATAGAATACAGAGAAAATGTTCAAGCTGTTTATAAAATAAGAGTGATATCTCCATATGTATGGAAACTATGGTCCTATGACTGGACAAAGTCAAAATGGAGTAGGACAAAAAGAAAAGATAATAGATTCATAATCTGAGATGTGACATACTGATATTTAGGCAGGGAGAGAAAAAGAGAAACAAGCAAAAGATTGTGAAAGGCTAAAATTATGGAAGCAGAAAATAAAGAAACTGTCATACGCTGGAAAATAGAATTGAAGAAGAAGCAATTATTTGCAGACAATTATTTTTTAGGAATAAAATAACCTCTTTTATTCCTATGGGATATGATATAGTCCTGTCCACACTTGAAACTGTGTTTCAAAGAACATGAAAAAGCAGGCGATAAAAAAAAATCTAATCTCAAATAAAATACCAGTATCTCAATGGACTAAGAACAGCTCAAAAATGATAAACACAGAACAAAGACTGAAGTCATGGGCTTCCTTAATTTAGATTCTAAAGCAGGCATGGCTGTGAAAAAGACATTGAGATGTTTGGGAAATTGTGGATGAAAAGTAAGCAGCAGCACAGAACTGGGGACCAAACATGACTCACTGCATAAAGTCAAGGGTCTTCTGAATTAATTAAATGGACCCTTAGAGTAGTTGCTGCTCATTAGGGTACAGAAAAACAACAGGGAAAGGGAAAATCTGCTTCCTAGGGACTGAGTAAACTGCTGTCTGACACTATATCTGTCATATTTCATGCCCATAAATATTACAGAGATAAATATAAGCAGAGTAAAAATTAAGAGTCAAAATAAGTACAAAAAGACTTGCATTCACAACATTACAACACATGAAGAAGTCAATGGTAGCCAAAATAAATCACAGATATAATTCTTCTATACTAAATTAATTTTAAAGCATTTTACATCAAAGATTTAATAACAAGCATCTGGGTGATGTTTCATGATTATAAATTTTAAAAGCAAAAAATATGTTTTTCAAGTATCATGAAATAAAGTCAGAATGAAATAAAACAACAGCAACTATGTATAAAAATTAATTAGCTACCTTGAAAATAAAACATAGTCATAAAATAAAAATATCCAACAATAGGAAAGAGTCTATATTTTGCATGATAAGAAACCAGTCTGAGGCTGAGCAAGATAAAAACCAATAACATGATACCAAGCTAATTTTATTAAAACTGCAGAATGTCTAAGATAAAACAACTTGAAAGTAGTCCTCGAAGGAACAGGTTATCTACAAGTAATGAAATAACAAAACTTGTCTTCTCAGCATTCATAGAAGTAGATAGAAAACAGGGTTTTTTTTCTTTAAAAAGTTGTGAAACTCATACACAGAGAAATCAACATTAAATATGAGCAAAAAGTAAAGATATCTTTGGACATATTAAAGACCAAAACTGATCACAAATCACATATTTTTATTAATTTTTTTTGAGGGATATT
Organism: Spermophilus citellus; assembly: GCF_964194105.1. Taxonomy (NCBI): domain Eukaryota; kingdom Metazoa; phylum Chordata; class Mammalia; order Rodentia; family Sciuridae; genus Spermophilus; species Spermophilus citellus. Next base: position 91,870,337 of record NC_138189.1, on the reverse strand, counting down.
GTTACTAAAGAAAACTATTAAACACAAAGAACAGAACTATTGAACAAAAGTTACCTAATTAAAAAATATTTACTGTAAAATGCAACACCAATTTAAATTAAAGTGTAGTAGCCATATTAGTATTAGGCAAAAAAAAAAAAAAAAAGAAAAGAAAGAATTCAAGGTGAAAAAGAATAAGAAACTAAAAGAAAGGAATATAATACACCAATGTTGTAAAAGATCCAAGTAATATCTTTTTTTTATATAGGACATATGATTTATTTTTTTACATAAGTTTGCATATATTTAATATAAACCGTCATGTTTATACTTTAATTAAAGAATATCATACATGCATTTCTTGATGAGTCTGAATGTAATAAAATGTAGATTTAAACAGGCCCCAAGGGTCATATTTTTTATATCATCATTGAAAAATGTACAAGCTTAAAAAAAATCTAAAGCACTGATCTAAAAAAATCTAATTAAATAAGCAATAATAGCTAGAAAATACAAGCTTTCAGTTTAAATTTTCATTAACAATTTAAAAGATAGTTAATGTATAGTTAGTTCAATATTTGTGTGAATACAATCCATATGAGTGTACATACATTTGTTCACCTACTAACCTTTTAATTAAGCTGCTATTTATGTATTTGTGCTAATGTATATATTTGCCTACTTGCACACATACATATAAATAAGTACAAAGCAAATACATTATACTTACTGATCTCTCATATTATATTGGATATACTTATGATTATAGACATATATAAATACTTATAATTTGTATGCTTATGCCATATATAGACATTTGCACATATACATATAAACACTTCCTTTATAAGTACATGGATATGTATACACTATGTAAGTGTGCATATTTGAATGTGTATATAGAGACAGAGGAGAGAGAACCCTAATTTCAAGAATTTTTAAAAAATGCAATAGTTTTTAAAGTAACAATGGAACATTAACAATCTTGCTATGGACTCATTGACAAAGAAGAATTCAAACATTTTATACAAGCCACATATATGTGTGTGAGCATGTGTGTGTGTGTGTATATATATATATATATATATATATATATATATATATATATACACACACACACATACACACACATGTATATATTCCAGTTCAACTTAAATCACATCTTTTCCACATCACCTTTATCACTTAATTGATTCCACAGTATAATTTACTAATATACATAAAGTTCCAATCTAAATTATGAGGTATTGAAAGCCTCTAGGTGTGAACTACATATTACACACTTTTATAAGACAGCTATATTAAAGTTCCAACCTAAATTGTGAGATATTGAAAGCCTCTAGGTGTGAACTACATATTACACACTTTTATAAGACAGCTATATAGGTGTATTAATACTTGGTCAACATTTTGTTTAAGATCCCAGGAATCCGAGTCACTGTAGATTGAAATCTAATTATTTGCAAAAACCTTTTAAAATGTTACACATTGAATATATATTCTCCATTGGAACACATAGTTTAAAATAAAATTTTCTCAATTTTAATTTCTGTTAAATAGTTTGTGTTTTAATGTAATTATATTGGTGTTTCAAGCTTTTCAGGAGTTCTAATTCATATTAACAAAGATTTACTTAAAAGTTGGAATTTATTGATTATAAAATGTTTTCAGATTATATCTCACAATATTTAGTTATCAGGAATAATAATTCTAAGGACATTCTTGGTTGAAATATGGACAACTTATGGCTCAGAAAATGTACTAAATAATAATTCCTATCACTGTTGAGGATTTACATTCTTGACATATTTTATTTTGCAATATCCTGATATCTGTGATACCTTAAGTAACTTATCTTAGTAAACTGTTTAGTCAGTGTATCATAGAGTCAAGGTGGAAATCCAAGTAATCTGACTCCATGAATCCATACTATTCAATTATTCTATACATATATTTGCACACATATGTTTGGAAATTTCTGCAATAGAGCATTCCTACATCAAACTTTCTTCTATACTACAGAATTGACACTATTGTTCTAAATATTAAAATTATTTCCAAATGAGGGAACTCATTGCAATAAATTGAGTCAAATATTAAAAATATGGCCAATAATAACTTTATGTATTTAGACTTAAGTGTGTGAGATATGAAAACTTATGTAGAAAAAGACCTGAAAAATCATTTTTATAACATTTTTACCAAAATAATAAGGAACTTTGGGTTCCAATGCAATAGGGTAATTTTTTCAGTTTCATCCAATTATTGTCTTATTTGTTAAAAATAACTTGGGGGAGAGGGAGCTAGGATGTAGCTCAATGGCAATGTGTTTGTCTCATCTAGACAAAGCCCTGAGTTGATCCCTAGTTAAAACAACACAACACAACACAAAACAAAACAAAACAAAACAACAACAACAAAAACTTCAACAACTTAAAAAACAACCTGGTACTTTTTATTTTTTTGTAGCACATGTAATATCAGTTTGTTAAAGGGTTGCCTCAAAAATATATGTTTGTGCTAGTCAGTGTTTCATAGCTGTGACCAAAATACCTAACAAGAACAATTTAGAAAAGGAATGGTTTATTTTGCTCATGGATTCAGAGGTTTAGTAAATGCACAGTCAGCCTACTCCATTTCTCTGGGCCCAAGGTAAAGCAGAACATCATGGTGGAAGAGCTTGCTGAAGGAGTATTGCTCTACTCATGGTGGCTAAAAAGCAGAAAGAGGAGATAGGAACTCAGGAAAGATGAACCCCTCTGGTACACAACCTCAGTGAGCCACCACCTCCTTCTACTACACCCAAAGTGCCCACAGTTAACACCCAGTCAGTCCATTCAAGCAAGGATGGAATGATTAGGTTATAGTGCTCATAGTCATTCTTTTACCTCTAAGTACTCCTGCATTAACATAGCAGTTTTCTGGGGGCACCTTATATCAAAATCATAACAATGCACTATTTTTTTAAGTTTCATAAACTGAACAGATACTTTTTCTGATCTGGGTGGACAATAGACCCACTGGAGATAAAATAATTATGTCAAAATCAAATGCTTATGAGAGTGTATTTATCTTATATCATCCTTTTAGAATAATATACTTTATCCAGAATAACAAACTTTACCTAAATGTGTAAAATTTTTTCATGTTAGGCTCAAGTGGTCGTTACATATTTGGATTAATGCCCACTTAATATCAAAATTAAAGCTATTTTATGAGATTATATTTTACCTTATGAGATTTCCTTAAGTACAAATTTGTTGCAAAATCTGGTGAGGAATTGACATGACTTTCTCTTACAAATTAATTCTCCTGGCTTTGGAAAGAATTCTAAAATTCCTATCAAGTATCTGCAAATTATTTGAAATAGTTTCCTAATATTCTTTGTTTTTCCATACAAAATACAGTTGAACCAGAAGACCACAGCATTTAGAGGGTTCAATTCATCAATTTTGTAACGTATGAGATTTAATTTAATTTTAGAATAAAACATGACTTACTTACCTATCCATCAGATTCACAATGATATTTCTTAAAAATAAAGAAATGTAGACAGCAAAATAACTAGATAGTCTAATTACTCCCATGTCATTGTTTTTCTACATGATCCTGTGAATGGTATTTCTGCAACAAAGCATTTTGTTCATCAAATTTTTTCTATCAAGTTATAATTTCTATTATTTGTTTTTAAAATAGTCATTGAGCTAAAATACCTACATACATTTTAACTTATTAATCTAACAAACAAAAGCAAATAGATCTACACAGTTAATAGATGTTTTTAAATATCTCTTAGTTTAAAAAAATCACACTATTGGGCTGGGGATGTGGCTTAAGCGGTAGCGCGCTAGACTGGCGTGCATGGGGTGCTGGGTTCATCCTCAGCGCCACATAAAAATAAAATAAAGATGTTGTGTCCACCAAAAACTAAAAAATAAATAAATAAATAAATATTAAAAATTCTCTCTCTCTCTCTTAAAAAAAATCATACTGTTTGAAAATATTAGAAATAACAAAGCTCAATTGCCAAGTAAAGTATTATTTGTTAGATAATAAAATATCAAAAGATAGAAAAGCAAAGAATATTTTAATTTAGTACATTATGATTATTTCACTGTCTCCACCTGAGGGTAGTATAGTTAATTTTGTACTGCTGTAACAGAATATCTGAGAGTGGGTAATTCATATAATAAAAAAAAAATTCAGTTCTTGAGACTGAGAAGTCCAAAGTGGATGGGATTTTCATCTTCAGATGAGCCTTCTAGCTGTATCATTCTATGATGTAAGACAGAAGGCATCAAGATGAAGAGAGACAGAGATAGATGGAGAAAAGGAAACTCAGAGAATGAGGAAAGGAGAGGAATCCATTGTGACAATAACAGTATCAATCTAGTTATGAAACTAAACCTCCATGACCTAACCACCACTTCAAGGTCCTTCTCTTCAGTATTGTTGCATTGAGGATTCAATTTCCAACACAAAAGTGAAGAACACATTTAAACTATAGTAAGTTTTTAAAAAATCATTTTTATTGTCAATAACACAGCCTGAAATATACTGAGTCAATAGACTGGATGATTCAAAACAGCTAGACATTATGTGCCTTAAGAACTTCATTGAACATGGGAAAGTGCCAACAAATGCAGAATATGCCATTGGCAAAAAAAACCACAGTGATTTCATAAGGTTTTACACACATATTAATTTTGATTTATCCTTGAAGTTCTAGCTGTTTTTTTTTTCCTCTCAGGGTCCTCTGATGATGTGTTAGGACTTCATTCCACATAATGTTCTATTTGAAGTGCTTTGCTCAGAGCTGGACCAATACATGCTTAACAATATTTTTTTCTTAGTTGTAACATCATTGTTTTATTTAATGAATTTTCAAGGATTTAGCATTCAAATCATTAGTAATAATTTTAAAGTAATTTTAACATTCATTTGGCATATTAAATCTTTCATTACACTACCTATATATTTTATAATTTAATAGAGATTCAAAGTGTAATTTAGCTAATATTTATTTAATGTTATATTTTTCTTTTAATTAAATTATTTAATCATGATGATTATTATACTATTTTTGATAAACATTTTTTTTTTCTGAATTCAAAGACACAATGGTCAAATTCCTCAGAATCAGTTTTTTAATCCAGGAAAGAATTATATAAAATACACATTACATAACTATGACATAGTCACACAAAACATATTTAAATAGATGATTATATATATTTATATATACACACACACATATATACACACAAATATATGTGTATATATATATATATATGCATATATATATATGTGTATATATATATATGTATATATATATATATATATATATATATATATATATATATACACACACACACACATACATGTATGCATACATTATAGTATAACTTTATGTAGAAATCACCATAGATCTTGGCATTTTTATGAATACACAAACACACACAAACATGCATGCACATACAGTATTTTTCTTTTTAAAAATATCTTTATGTCTTAAAGATACTAGTCCATAATCCCATAAAAATATTACTGTAATATTATGAATTTTAAAATTTACATGTGCATGTAATAAAAAAGCCAACACAAAAAGAATAATAAAAGCCTGTGTAATCAAATTAACACATTTTAAATGGTTCCTGCAACTATTTCTGGAATGATAACCCAGATCTTCCTATTCTATTTAATCTGTTTTTCTCTGCTTAAATTTTATTTATACTATGGGATCAACACTCTATGTTGTTTGTACTTTAGCTTTTAATTATAACAAAATATATTGAAAACAATCAATATTCATACATGAGGACATACTATATTTTATGAATTTATATAGGTTAAGAATTACTCAGTTAATTTATTATCATTTTGAATATAATCAAATTTTAGTTGTTTAAAGCTAACATACATTACAATACATCTTGGAAAAATCTGTATGAGTGCATTCATACAAGGTAAAATATTTCTGCAATAGAATTGCTTTTTTAGTAGTTATGCATATATATTTTACATTTTAGTAGATAGTATAGACTGCCGTCCAGAAACATTGTACAGTTATACACTTCAAAATAATTGTATTTTGGCATGCCCATTGCCTCACATTCCACTACAATATTAATATTTCAATTTATGGTTTAATAAATGAGAGCATTAGTACTGGGCTTGGAGACCAAAGTTTTGTTATATCAATATTCTGTGCACTTGTGACTATGTCTGCTACAGTAAAACATAGTTTCACAAGAAGCTTTTTTTTTTTTCCTTCTTTGCAATAAGTTATCACTTGGTACTTCTGGTTATTCACTGAGATGAGAAAGAACTGTAATACATAAGGCTTCTGAGTTTTACAAAGCTTCAGTTAAAGCTTGGATTGTTGCAAAGCTCATTCACTTTACATTTGCTTAAAAATATTCTAGCTTCATCTGAGTGGTTTACCTACATAAACCTTACTTGAATTCCATTTGCTATTTCTCCTGTTTTTCCAAAATTGCTTCTATCAAGAACATTGGAAAATACCTAGAAGCCTGAAGCTTTCCCAAGGCTGTGTTATACTCAAATGCAAGGGAATGATTGATATGAGAAAAGTATCACTTGCACAAACTCTGCATAATAAAGATTAGTTTCTCCATCAAAATAAGTTTAATTTACACCAGTGGAGAGCTCAGGCAATTTACAATAAGTTTATATTTTTCCTCATGAAAATATTGTGGGTTTCTTAGTTATGCAACTATTGCAATGTCAGTACATTGACCCACCAATGCCCAAGTTCATTTTGTATAATCTAAATATGTCATAAACTGCTAAACACAAAACAAATCAAGACAAAAATCTGTATTGAATATTGCAGCCAAAAGTAAGACTGTTCATATACGGAAATTTAAAAACACGATAAAAGTCCCAGTGTTTTGAAATGAAATGATATGAGCACAGACTTTCAAATAACTCTGTAATTTTATGACAAATTTTCCATTGATTAAGTTAAAAATCTGAGTAATGAGTCCTAAATTAGGTCTCCATATCCTTCAGGCTAGCAGTTTTTCTAAGCATAAAACTCTATTGATCCTATGTCTGCCTTATTTTACGTGAGAATAGAATGCAATCCATTTTCAGGGAAAGCAAAGCCATTAGACTCCTCATGCATTCAATTAGGCTATTACTTTATCTATCTTAATTGATACTGCTAATAGTATAATATATAATTGCTCTATATAGGCAGAAAACGTGCTTGTTAATGAGTCTTAGCTAATTCAAAGAATGGCATTTAAGCACTATCAGTAGAACTATACTTAGGCCCCAGAATCAATATGTGACCTCTCTTCCCAGGCATGTAGCAGGTGGTGGGAAACAATTATTCAAATTTGATGATAACTGAAAATGAATTTCAGTGTACTTCAGCTTGTTTTCAGGGCCATAAGATTTCTTTTTTTTTCTTTCTTTTTTTTTTTTTTGTTCTTTGTTTTTATAGACATTATCCAAGGATATAATTTGAGATCTGGATCAATGATCAAGTGGTTCTGAAATTGAATTCACTGGTTTTCATAAACTTAATGCTTAATTAAGTCATACAAAATACCCTATGAAATCCTCAGCTCTTATTAAGAAAAAAAAAAACAAATGTTTAGAAATTAGTACCTTCAAACCTATTTGAACCCAAAACAAAACAAACAAATAAACAACAACAACAAAACCCATTGTATATCTAGAACCTGTATAGAAAGAAGTAAAGACTAGAGACTGTGTTACAATATATGACTTCTAAAAATGTTGGTCTATGTTTAATGCAAATTGCTTCAGGAGTACAAAGTAAGCAATTTTCCTAGCTATTTATTTCTTTGAATGAGACGCTATTTAACCCAGCCTTATGAGTATGTTCTCAACCTGAAAGGGAGAGTTCCCTGATCATCTGTAGGAGGTGGTGAACTATGGGTGGGAAGTGGGGTTGGGGAGCGAAAAAGGAGTCCCAGGATGTTTTTGTTTCAAATGTATGCTCTCCTACTCCCTAGAATTGCTTGTTAAGATGTTTATTAAATTCTGTTTCATTTAGTCAGCATACTGTAGTAGCTGAAAAGAAATTGAGCTGTAAAGAAATTTAGGTCCTAGAAAGATCATTTGACTTGTCCAAGACCTTATCCAGCAGTTATTCCCCAAGATATAATTAGATTTAGGATTCCTTAGAATGTATTTTAATTTTGTGGTGGGGTGCTTAGATCACTGAACCATGAACTTAATTTAGAAAAATTTGCATAAGACTATGCTTTTTCAATCAATTTATGCAGCATATCTGCCATATTTTCAATCTGGAGAGATCATACTTTGCAAAATCAGTTGAAAAAATAAACGTTTCAGTCCTGACACAAAGATTCCCTCTCTTCAGACCTTTATAAATTTTATCAAGTATTTCTACTAGTTCTTCCCAGGGAAACCCTGAAAGGCCTACAGCTTTTTACTGACTTTTCCTCTCTGAGCAGTTATTTTACTACTAGACTGGAAAATGAGTGAAGAACAAATTGGAAAAAAAAGGCCATCTCTCTATTTTCCAGCTCAGTAAGATTCCTAAATGTTACATAAATTCTAAACAGTACAGCATGTAATATTTGAAGAGTGCCTTGGACTTGAACAGTAGACAATTCTGTTTCTCCTTATAGCGAAAAAGATTTTAAAACCTAGAGGATGTTTTAAACTGTATTGCAAAACCACAAATATGTAATTATCCCACAGCTATGCTTTGTCTCACTCAGAACAGATTGGTAATTGAATAATGCATACTCATTATGAGAAAAATTCAATTTTTCCTCATGGGTAATCACCTTTATTTCTGTGTCTTATTTCTGTTTCTCTGAACATAGTTTTGACTGAAACTTTGTTGTTTATCCTTTGGGGAAGGGGCTGAAATACTTACACCATGAACAAGATACAATAGAGGCTTGAGTTTTAATTTAGTTTTTATTTTATTGTAGGGCTATCAGAGACAGTTTTGAACAACCAAAAACTCCAGTGCATATGCTGAGATCAACTATACACTAAAGTGTATTTCAATCTGTACTTGGAGTGAATTTGGGTTTTACAAAGCAAAGAGAGTTATAGAAGATACTGTTCTTCCCTGTATACATCCCAGATTGAACTATAGCAGGAACAATGCTAATATATTATATACATAGCATATATATATATATATATATATATATATATATATATATATATATGTGTGTGTGTGTGTGTGTATACATATATATACACATTATATAGTATATATACATACATATATATGGATAGTTTGGTAAACATACTCTATGGAAATAAAATTACAACATTTTAACAATACTTTAAACTCTTCCTCCATTCATTTGAGTCATCTTTCAGTTATTTAATGTAAACCACTTTTCTCTGATATTTCATAGGGATGCTCCCAAAATCTTACATGAAATATTTTCATATTATTTGCAGTAATTTTTTACACATCCAAATAAAATACAAATGCTAAAAGAAATTAGACATATAACCTAAATTTAGAAAATAAATTTCAGGGCTGGGGTTGTGGCTCAGTGGAAGAGTGCTTGCCTAGCATGTGCAATGTCTTGGGTTCTATCCCCAGCACCACATAAAAATAAATAAAAATAAAGATATTTTGTCCAACTACAACTAAAAAATAAATATTTTTAAAAGAAAATAAATTTTAAATATTGATAGAAATTATTTATACTTATTTTTTTTTAAATATTATATTGGGCTGGGGATGTGGCTCAAGCAGTAATGCACTTGCCTGGTATGTGCGAGGCGCTGGGTTCGAAACTCAGCACCACATAAAAATAAAGATGTTGTGTCCACTGAAAACTGAAAAATAAATATTAAAAAATTCTCTCTCTCTCTCTCTTCTCTTTTAAAAAATTATATATTTGTCAAAATGCATCAAATCTATATTCCTTTATTTTAGTTGTTGTTGTTTCTTATGTGGTGCTGAGGATGGAACCCAGAGCTTTACCAGTGCTAGGCAAGAGTTCTACCACTGAGCCACTACCCCAACACCTCCTTTATACTTTTGATGTAAAAATTTATCACTAAAAGTATATTTGGAAAGTCAAGGTAAAGTTTGAGTTGGCAGTAATTTATTGATACAATACTAAGTGCACAATCCACAAAAGAAAAACACTGAGAAGTCAGACTTCATTAAAATTAAAAAAAAAAATTCTGCTCTGAAAAACACTCTGCTAAGAATAAATAAGCTATAGATTCTGTGTAGATATTTTTAAGACATATCTGATGAGAGACTGATATACAAAGTATAAAAAGAACTCTTGAAACTCAACAGTAGAAAAACAATTCAATCGAAAAAAAATGGGTGAAAGATCTCAACAGACAACTTACCAAAGAATATATACAGATGGCAAACAATCAAGTGAAAAGATGTGCCTTGTATATTATTAGAGAGCTACAAATTAAAATGGCAGCTAGATTCCACTACACATCTACCAGAAAATTCAAAACTCAAAACATTGACAGCACCAAGTTCTGGTGAGAATATGTAGCCACAGGAACTTTTCTTCTTTGTGAGTGGGAACATAAAATGGTACAATACTACTGGGGTCATTTTGGTTATTAAAAAACAAAACAAAACAAAACAAAAAATGAACATGTTCTTGTCATTTGATCCAGGAATTGTTCCCCTTGATATTTTCTGAAATGAGTTGCAAACTTAAACCTAAACAAAACCTCACACGAATGTTTATCATGGCTTTACTCATAATCACTAGAAGTCAGAAATAATTAAGATACATTTCAATTGGTTAATGGGTAAACAAACTGGTATATTTCTAAAATGCTATATTATCTAGTGATAAAAAATAAAAAAGAAATGAGCTATCAAGCATAAAAAGGCATGAAATAACCTTAAATTCATAGTGTTAAGTGACAGAAGTTAATCTGAAAAGTCTATATACTATATAATTCACCTGCCAGACATATGAGAAATGCAAAAATTATGGAGGCAATAAAAAGATATATGGTTGCCAGGGGTTTCTGGGCAGGAGATGAAGCATGTGTCCATGGAGCATAGAAGATTTTTGTGGGCAGTGTCATTATTGTGTATTGCATTGTAATGACAGACATGAGTTATTATATATTTGTCAAAACCCATCAAATCTATAAGGCAACGAGTAAACCCTAATATAAAGTATGCATTTTAGTTAATAATTTATCAATATTAGCTTACCAATTGTAATGACTGTATTATAATAATGTAAGAGATTAATAGAGGAAATGTGAACAAGAAGGTATATCAGGATATAGGGAAACTTTTGAAACTTTCTGATAAATTTTTCTGTAGAGCTAAAACAAAACCTCAAAATAATGCCAATAAAATGTTATTTAAATCATAATTGCAGTTCTTATTAGCTATGCTATTTGTTGCATTATAATTAACTCCTCTAAACATTTCTATTTGGGGTTCATAAACTTCAAATTGTGAATAATAATATTTATACATCATGTTTTGGTTGAAATTAGTGCATTTAAAATATTTGACTCTATGGCTAGTATATACCGAATGGTTGATAAGTAGTAGCTAGTTCTATTTTTATGGATGGTGTTTTCATTTAATTGATTAGCTTACAAGACCACAAAAATAGATGCCATCTCTAGGATTCATTATGCTTCAAATGTATATAAACTTTAAAAACTAGAAAAAACTTTGCTAAAATATTCCCTGTCCTCTGCTTTTCCTCAGTTAGGCAAGGAGGCCCGAATCAGCTCTTAATTTCTATAGGCTGACAAGTGCTTTGGCACTTACCTTTTCTGTTTTTTGTTCTGTCTTATTTTTCCTGCTGTAAGATTATGAGATTGTATCTTTTTATTTTTAGGGGTTTGTGCCATGTTTTGAAGCAAGGACTGTAATTTGTGCTTCTTTGCCTGGACCTCAGGAACCTGAGCATGAAATTTGATTATCTCAGCTAAATATTTCCCTCATTTCTTTTCAATATTCTCTAAAAAACATACTTGTGTGCTGTAAGCAGTTTTCATAGTAATATTATAAAATTGCTTTAATGGAAAACATAGATTTCAATTTGACTTCAGTCTACTTTACATTAATTTCTGTGGAAGTCTTCACGACTTAATAATTTTTAGTAAATAGAAGCACTAATCTTAAACATCATGACAAGTTTGCAAGGATCTTAAGGGTGGGATGAGGTAAAATATATATACTCATGTTAACTTTTAACATCCCCTTTTCTACCTCAGAGCAAAACAAAAACATAAAGGGAAATGGAAGGATGCACACATGTAGACACACATGTATACACAAACACCCACAACACAGATAAGGCATGCATGGAAAATAAAAAAAAAATTCAGCAGCAGAATTAACTCATTTTTTCCCCTAAAACAAAATCATTGATATTTCCCTTAAATTTCGACTGAATGTCTATGTTCTCCCAAAGATCTAATGTTGAAAACCTGACCTCAAAGGTGGTGGTATAGAACTACAGGGCTTTGGGGAGGGAATTGATAGATGAGGTCCTTAGGGTGGGGCCCTCATGATGGAATCAGTGTTCTTAAAAGAGCAGATATGAGAGAGCTTGATGGTGTGTGTAGGCTCTGTACACAAAAGAAATGTCACAGAAGCACACAGTGAGATGGTAGACATCCCCAAGCAATGAGCAGAAATTCTAGTTACAATGAAACCTATTTTGCCAGCACCTTCTCAGCTTCTAGAACATTTTTGTTATAGCAGTCCAGGTAGACTGATATCCAATCCCAACACTTTAAATTATTTATTCTACATATCATGTATCCCATCCTTATACTACATTATGTTGTTATTCATCTACTTTAAAAAGTGTCTTTCATTATTAGAAAGTAATCTTTTAAGTTTTATATATATAGTATATTTATATTATATACATATAAAATGTATAAGAATACTGGTACTAAATAAATTTTTTGAAATAAATCAATGAAAAATCAGGAGGCTAAAGCCATCCTATGCAAAATTAATTTTTTTCATTTAATTTTGTGGTCATTTTTCCCTATTTTGTCATATAAATATATTCTAAGAACATATTTACCAACAAAATACCTTAAGATTCCATATATATATATATATGAGAGAGGCGGGAGAAGAGACATACTGTGTTGTCACTGATGGAATACTATAATAATAATAAAATGAACCTTTCTGAACACTTCAGTCACCTTATACTCCTCCCTTAGTCTAGTTCTCATCATCCCTCAAATGGCTAAACTCACATTCATATTTCTATCACCTTGTCTTTTTGTCCTTGTTCTGTTTCATTTCTTCATTTTACCTCCTAATAAATAGTTCTCTTTTGGCTTGTTATTTTTAATTGTACCATTATTTTTAAATGTCTCAGATTTAGCTGTTCCATGGTTCATATCTAATTCTAATATCTAATTTCTAAATCTGCAGTTTTTATTGAAGCTTATAATAAAGGATATTCCATGGTGGATTATTTCTTTAAAACCAGTACTACATGCTAGATTTACCCAATTTGTGACAATGCTAAGAGACTAAATTAGGATTTCTTTTTTTGAAAACTTTAGGCTTGCTTTTGACCATGAGTCAAAGGTCCTGTAGGAACCATTTTAGCATATGGATGGGTCCTAATGAAATGCAGGCTTCTGAGAACTGGCTTCTACTCATTGTTCCTGGACCTAGTCTAAAAGCAGGTTATCTGTAGCTGCAACCCTAGTTTTTTTTTTTTTTTTCTTGTAATTAAGGTTGTAGCTTTTGTGTTTCTTTTGTAAAACCAGCAACGCTTTAAACAACATAAGCAGAATATTTCCTTCTTGAGTTTCACCTGAGAAGAGTTAACTCTCATTTTTCTGCATCATGGTGCTCTAACTTCTATCTCCATATTTATTTGATTAGAATTTCATCCTTGAAGAAAGCATGTAGCAGGCTCAGGATAGAATGCACGGCTATATACACAGACACTCACAGACAAATGATCCTGTAAACTCCATTTCTTTCTTCCAGGAGATCTCTACTCTGGAGAACCCTTGGCTTCTTTGGGGATAATTTCTCCTACTATCTGCCATAAATAAATAATCCACCTCTCCTCAAAAATATCATTACATTAGGGCTGTGAATCATTTTCTTTTTTTTTAATTGGTTGTTCAAAACATTACAAAACTCATGACATATCATCTTTCATACATTTGATTCAAGTGGGTTATGAACTCCCATTTTTACCCCAAATACAAGTTGCAGAATCACATCGGTTACACATCCACATTTTTACATAATACCATATTAGTGTCTGTTGTATTCTGCTGCCTTTCCTATCCCCCTCCCCTTCCCTCTCATCTTCCCTCTCTACCCCATCTGCTGTTATTCAATTCTCTCCCTTGTTTTTTTTTCCCCTTTCCCCTCACAAACTCTTATGTGTAATTTTGTGTAACAATGAGGGTCTCCTTCCATTTCCATACAGTTTCCCTTCTCTCTCCTTTTCTCTCCCCCCACTCGTCTCTGTTTAATGTTAATCTTTTCCTCATGCTCTTCCTCCCTGTTCTGTTCTTAGTTGCTCTCTTTATATCAAAGAAGACATTTGGCATTTGTTTTTTAAGGATTGGCTAGCTTCACTTAGCATAATCTGCTCTAATGCCATCCATTTCCCTGCAAAATCCATGATTTTGTCGTTTTTTAGTGCTGCATAATACTCCATTGTGTATAAATGCCACATTTTTTATCCATTCATCTATTGAAGGACATCTAGGTTGATTCCAGAGTCTAGCTATTGTGAATTGTGCTGCTATGATCATTGATGTGGCAGTATGCTCTTTTAAGGTCCTCAGGGAATAGACCGAGAAGGGCGATAGCTGGGTCAAATGGTGGTTCCATTCCCAGCTTTCCCAGGAATCTCCATACTGCTTTCAATATTGGCCGCACCAATTTGCAGTCCCACCAGCAGTGTACAAGTGTACCCTTTTCCCCACATCCTCGCCAGCACTTATTGTTGTTTGACTTTCAATGGATCTTTGTTGATATGACAGGAACAGAGATCAGGAATGCCTCTTGCCTCCCTGGAGCAGGGCATAAATTTTCTTCCCTTCCTTTAGTCTATCATTCCCTATTTACAGGATTAATTGTGTGTGTCTCTTTACTAAAGGCAAGAAGCTAATTCTCATGTAGGAAATACAGTTTAATATCTAGATATCTTGGAATTGCACTTACATCTTCCCTAGGATTAATCCCCAGAATATAATGAAGAATCCTGCATGGATATTTCCTTCTTCAATCTTGGCCTGACTCTTCTGTCCTACTGATAGTGTTTTCTTTTCTTTTCTGTTTTCAGTTCTCTTAGACCATCAGTGGCACTGTTTTCCTTAGAGATCATCCAAACTCTTCCATAGGAAGACGCCTTGTTCTTTAAGCACTCTTGATAGCACTTTTCTTCTAACAGGGTTTCATTTTTATGTAGTCTCCATTAGAAACCAGTTACTGTCACCTGGTTCCACTTCCCATTAGGTGAGGTGTTGGGGTTGGTGAGAACAGAAACATGGGGAGAGGATCTGTCAAGTCTTCGTTCCATGGGCTATAATTAATGTATTCCTTGCTCTGACATTTCTTATTTTTTGACTGCTGAGTGTTAAGACCCTCTAAATTTCTTTATGAGTTAATTTATTAAAGCCATATTCAGCTTTTCTTTCCCCCAGAGAGAAATATAATGAATTAATAAAAAAACAAACTTTCTCTGTTGATAACACTCTGCATTTACCCAGAGAAAAATAGGTCAATTTTACTGAGTCTTTACAATTTCTTCAGTCTTTCCTACTTTCTGAGGTTCACATGAACACACAAGAGCTTCAGCAATTGCAAAGGTGACATGTTTTTCTAAAAGAAGTGATAGCAACTTCTAACAATTTCTTTTGGTTCTTTCTGCCATAGGAGACTGGAAGGAGCTGTTACATTTTCAAGTAATACTTATTAATAGATAATAATACTCCATACTTAAGGATACCTGGACTTAGGTTATCTTTTATTCTCCAGCTTTTCTACTCTCAGCTCTTTGTTCTTCCCATTCCTCTACTTGATATAAATCTTGTATCTAAACCAGAGAATACTCCTTTTCTCTTATGTTCAGATATTTGAGCAATTAAAATTGACTGGGTATGGTCAATTTTTTTTTGCTACTTATGTATGGCATTAAAAGCAGTCCTTGAAGATGTTCATGAATTAGTCTTATTTGTCCTATAAATAGGTCTTAAATGGTATTTAAGAATTAATCATGGACATTTTACCATAAAATGACTCACACTGAATTTAAAATTTTAAGTATTCATTTTGAAAAAATAATATTATTTGTGTTTGTAAATCTACTGAGAGCCTGCTTCTTTTTATTTTATTTTTTTTGTTTTTTCCATGGATTTATTGAGATAAAATTGAAGTACAATAAAATGCACATATTTAAAGTATGCAATTTGATCAGTTTTGACATGTATGTAACCAATATGATCGATATAAAAAGAATTTCTATTACTTTTTAAAATTCAAAATCAGACTGTGTTTCCTGCATAATTTATTACATTAGAAATCAATCACCTTAAGATATATAGAACCCCACCCTACATCAACTACTTCAAAATTAAATGGAGCACTTATAAATTATCTCAGAGGTCAACGAAGAAAGCACAAGAAAGGTAAATAAAAAGTGCTTTGACCTAAGTGATAATAAAATCTTAAAATATCAGGATCTCTAGATTGAAACAGTACTCAGATGAATATTTATAACTTAAAGTACTTGTATCAAAAAGAAGCTAGAAGGAACTGGGGATGTAGCTCAGTGGAAAAGTGCTTACCCAGCATTTGAAAGGCCCTGGTTTCAATTCCCCATAATTCATTTAAAAAAAAGAAAGAAAAAAGCTAGAATAACAATCAAATTATTTTCAAATTATGTAGTACAATGGAAAAATAAGAGTAGGAGCAGAAATATATGAAATAGAGAAGAAATAATAAAACTAAAATTTGATAAAAATCAAACAAGTCTAATTATGTGTTTTAAAAGCAAGTAAAAAGCAAGAACACTAATTAATATCAATGGAAGTGCAACTATCAAAATAACCCTATATATGCCAAAAATATATTAAGTAATATTATAATTGAATGCCAACATATGTGATAGCTTATATAACATGGTCTATATTAGAGAAGGGTTTTTGTGCTGCTAAGGAGAAAGTCATTGACAGATGAAATATTCTATATACATCGGTTAAGTTTAAATCATCAATTGTATTTTTTTACTTCTCTAGCTTCTTTATTTAGTTTCTGTTTGAAGGATCTTTCCAGTGGTGACAGAGGCATGTGAAAGTAATCCAGTATTATTGTGTTGTAGTTTATATGATTTTTTAAATTGAGAAGGGTTTGTTTGATGTATGTGTATATTTCATTGTTTGGGGCATAGACATTTATGATTGTTATGTCTTGTTAATATACATCATAAGCAGTATGAAATGGCCTTCTTTATCCCTTCTGATTAACTTTGGCTTAAAGCCCATTTAATCTAATATGGGGATAAAAGCCCCTGCTTGTTTACATGATCCATGTGAGTGATATGCTTTTCCCATCCTTTCATCTTCAATCTGTGGATGTCTTTGCCTATGAAGTGAGTCTCCTGGAGACAACATATTGTTGGGTCCTGTTTTTTAATCCAATCTGCCAGTCTGTGTCTTCTGATTCATGACTTTAGATCATTAATGTTTAAGGTTATTGTTGACATATGATGTGTGTTCCCATTTAGGCTTATTTCTAGTTTTTATTTTTAATTATTTTCTCCTTAGATTGACTATCCTTTTAGTGTATTTCCTCCCTTTGCTTGTTTTCAGTTTTTTTTTTTTCATTTCATCTTCATGGAATATTTTGTTGAGAGTGTTCTGTAATGCAGGCTTTCTAGTTGCAAATTCTTTCAACTTTTGTTTATCATGGAAGGTTTTTATTTCATCTTCAAATCTAAAGCTTAATTTTCAGCATATAGGATTCTTGTTTGGCATCCATTTTCTTTCAGAGCTGGATACAAGAGAGCCTGCATCTTTATGCAACATCTTAAATTCATATCTATTATTTTCAAAAGTTCTACTTGCATGTCCTTCCTTCATCTTTCCACTTTGTCAGAACTTAGAAAGTGGTATGTGCATGGACCTTATATATAATGATGTTTATAGGCTGAGATTTTAATGAGGAAAAATGATTACATGTAAATGAAATAATTACTTTATTCTAATTTTTATTTAATTTTATTTATTTTTAGTGGAGTTTTATTTTCATTACTCAGACTACTCACTATATTATCAGTTCTCCCTCAGATGCTTTCCAGAGATTGACTTTTAAAAAGTTTATCAAGTATTTCTCTTGACGTGTTAAACAATAATCACACAGTTGTGCATATAGCTATGGTTAATGCTATGAATGATAACATGATATGTAGTTATGTGAAACTAAAGGCATCTTTATTTAAAGGGAATGCATTTCTAGACCCCCAGAGGATGTCTGAAACAGCAAACAGAAAATGATACTCTAAATATACTTTTTTTAACAAATAAATGTGTATGATATGGTTTAATTTATATGTTAAGTATAGTAAGAGATTAATAACTGTGACTACTGACAAAATGGAACATTTACAACAATGTACTGTCAAAAGTGTAAATTTAAGGTGGTTTCTCTGTAGAAATGTCTTCTCACACTGTAATTATTCTACTTGTAATGGTGTGGAATGATGTAATGCCTGTGTGATATGTTGAAGGAAGGTGGATGAGGAAGACAGTGTGGCATTAGACCATGATGCAAAGATGATTTGAACACACTTTTGATATGTAATGGGTAGCACATACAGTGTGGACATGCTAAACCAAGGGGTGATTCAAGTTCCAGGAAATGATGGTGTGACGTGTTGTAACATAACTAAAAATGACATGCAATTTCAAATGTATGGAATATTTATTTCTGGAACTTTCATTAACTGTTTTTGGACCTCAGTTGCCTGAGGTAACTGAAAATGCAAAAATTAAAGCACACTTAAGAGGGGAGTGCTGTAAACAAAATTCTACTTCCATAATTTTAACTGTATATTTTATTGTGACTTTAGCAATATTTTTCTGTTGATGCAGTATATATTTTTCAATATTATTTTGGAGCGTAATTCTGGAAGTGGAGGCCCCAGACCAGTAACAACAATATCACTTTTAGTAATGCAAATTTTTCATGGCGTCCACACATCAGGATGGATGGGATACACAGCTAATGATTTGTGTATTAACACACCCTCCAGATTAGTAGGATGCACAGAATTTGGGAACCCCTGCTTTAATGCTACACTACTCTTTAAATTAGCAAGGCTTTCCTAAAATGAAGAAAAACATTAATACTTTTTTGAATGCTGTTTTGATTATTTGAAATCATGGATAACAGAATACAATCTCTTTCATGAGAGCAAATGTGGAAACGTTTTTTGCATAAAAAATTAGTCCAAAGGATTAAAGCTCCAGGCAGTTGAAAATATACCTGAAAGCAGATTTATTTTATATTAAGATGTTTGCTTTTGCTAAGTTCATAATCTGCCAATTTAAGCTTTTATTTCTATGAAGAGCTCATTTTTTCCTAATATAATCTATAATATCTCATAATTCAAATAGTTTTATTAATATTATCCCTAGTCTCTTATTAAAGCTGCTGGCATACTTTCTGTCAATTTTTATAGTTGCAAGAGAATTTCTGAATTTTAAGTTAAGGGAAAATAAAAATGCATCCATACTGTAATCTACATCAAACTGTGTGTATTATCTTCAGCTCATGTAAATTATGCATTGGACCACAACCTTGAACCATTGACTAGAACATTCTTCTTGAGTTTTCCACTTGACTATTAATGTATCCGGAACAGAGCCCCCCATATTATACTGCAAAGGTAATGTTTGTCAGGTTTCTCCACTGTGAGGTTACTAGTTTTTTCTCTCCTTTCTATACTGTAGGCTAAAACAAGTCACAAAGTATAGCTTCCAAGGAAAGACACTTTCAGAGTATAGAATTGTGCTTTATCTTTTTAAAAAATATTTTTTTAAAGTTGTAGATGGATACGATACCTTTTTAAAAAAATATTTAATTTTTAGTTGTAGTTGGACAAAATACCTTTATTTCACTTTTTTATTTTTATGTGGTGCTGAGGATTGAACCCAGGACCTCGCATGTGCTAGGCGAACACTCTAACGCTGAGCCACAACCCCTGCCCCTGGATACAATATGTTTATTTTTATTTATTTATGTGGTGTTGAGGATCGAACCCAGGGCCTCACACCTGAGAGGCAAGTGCTCTACCACTGAGCCACAACCCCAGCCCTGCTTTATATTTTTTGAGAGTGGTGTATCTATATAAAATATTAGGCATATTTTTGCACAAATAAGCATCTCTTTGCACCCATTTGTTCATTTATTTGAACATTGATCCATGTTATTGTGGACTCATAGATACTTGTTTTACACTTTCCTTTTTAATCAAATATCCCCTTACTTACTTGTTTCTGAAATTCTTCTGTCTTTGATCATTGGGAGTTCTTTCAATTGGATCTTGTATCTCTTCTATATAGGTCCTTGTTGCTTGCTATTTGTTTATTTTAGGAATCATTACTATGTGGCCCTACAATTTGCCTCAAGATTATCATGAAATTTCCTTGTCCAGCCCTAGAATCTCATTCCTTCAAAAAAATCTGTTTATTTTTATTGCAGAATGATAAGAGTAACTGAACTTTAACATTAGATGTGTTCATTGCTACTAGGTTGTTGTTCCTTTTAGGTCTTTTTAGTAAACAGATAAGAAAATATATGTGCATGCTAACATATGTATATACACATCTCTATATGTATGTGCATGTGTGTGTTGAATCAATACATAAGTATCAATGTTAGATCTACCTTAATCTTAACATGATTTCACACTGATGGCTCTAACTCTAGTACATTACTAAATGGTAATTTCAGCAGACTACTTTAGCTTATCTGTAACTTCCATTTTAGTTGGGAAAACACTGGTTCTTGCCATCTGTCTTGCATTTATTTAATTATTCAATTACGGTACATAGTTACAATGGTTTCTAAATTGTTAACACAAACCTCATGGGGAAACAGCTGTATCAACTAGGGTACAATTCTTATGTGTTCTTTCTTTCCTAAATTATTCAAACAAACATCTTTTTTTTTTCATCAGCCCTTAGTGAGGTCATTTCATACATCAGTAATATAATTAAGGCACTTTGTCATACTTTGCATGTCAACTTGGTGTCCCCCTACTAAGTCATTATTTTAATTTTAATGCATTAGATTTTAGCATAAGTTTGTCAATAACTACAAAATAACTTTGTGGAATTTTGATTATAAATTCACTGAATTTATAAAGTTGGGGAGAAATGATATCTTAATAATTTTGAGTCTTTTAATATATGCCATGAAATACTGCTCATTTTATTTATATCTTCTTGAGTTCTTCTGCTAGCCCTTCATTTTTTTTTTCTGAATATAGATCCTGTATGCATTTTGAAAGATTTAGGAAGTATTTTATTTGTGCTAATTTGTGTTCAGTCATTAATTCCAAATTCCAATTATTTACTTTTGGCAAGTATTAATGACTTTGTCGTGCATATTGATTGCAATTTCTATCACCTTACTCTAGTCAATTTTCAGTTGCAGACTTAAATTTTTAAGGTTTTTATTTATTATTTCTTGCTATTGTTAATTCTTTCAAGTATTTTTAAAAATAGATGATAGTGTGATATGACAATAAGGACAATTTTATTTCTTCTTTTCTAGTTGGTGTGCCTTTTCTTTATCCCTCTGTCTTTTTTTCCCTGTCTTCCTTTCCTCTTTCTTCCTGTCCATCTATCTTATTGTACTAGCTAGGCTAGCCATCAAAATGTTGAAGAGGAATGGATTATCTTCATGTAGTCTTGTTTCTTGTCTGTAATGATAATGCAAGTTTTCTTTTTTACCTTTCTTTTCTTTCTTTCTTCCTTCTTTCCTTCCTTCTTTCTTTCTTTCTTTCTTTCTTTCTTTCTTTCTTTCTTTCTTTCTTTCTTTCTTTCTCTTTCTTTCTGTGGTAAATGTTACTTATTTCTGTTTTAGCTTTTTTTTGTTGCTGTGACTAAAAGGAACCGACCAGAACAACTGTAGAGGAGGACACGTTTATTTGGGGCCTCAAAGTTTAAAAGATCTCAATACATAGACAGCAGACTCCATTCCTCAGGGCTCAAGGTGAGGCTGAACATCATGGCACAAGACTGTAGCAGAGGGAAGCAGTTCACGTGATGATCCAGAAGCAGAAAGAAAGACTCCACTCTCCAGATACAAAATATATACCCATAGCCATGGCCTCCATGAACCACCTCCTCCAGCCATACCCTACCTACCTCCAGTTACCATCTAGTTAATCCCATCAGGGACCATTTCATGATTAGGTTAAAGCTATGACCCAGTCATTTCTTCTCCAAACCTTCTCGCATTGTCTCACATGTGAGCTTTTTGGGAAACACCACATCTAAGCCATAACAATCACTTCAGAAAGTTTTCTCTATTCATAATTTGGTGAATATTTATATAATGAATGGAAGTTTGATTGTGTCAAAATACTTATTGCAACAATTGATATGACCTTTCAATGATTAACACTTAAAGGATAAGCCAGTTTTGCTACCTGCAATATATTTTATTTGGTCCTGTTTAATTCTTTATAAAATTATTTGAATCAATCTGCTGACCCTGCTTGAGGGTTGTTGTCTATCTGCATGGCAGATATTTATCTATAAATTTCACTTCTTGTAATATCTTTCTTTCTTTTTTTCCTTTATTGTATTAGAATTATCATAGTGATCTAAGAGTGATCACATAGATACTGGCAGGACCTTGAGGCTATCTTTCTAGCAGATATTTGCATAATAAACTGAGTCAGAATGGAAGTGGTTTTCAAGACAGAAAGCCCTTAAAACTGTAGTGACCTCCAGGAGCTAACCACTCTCATGTTACTTCACAGTCAACCTCTATCAATTCATCAATATAATCATGTAAGTGATGCTATCAGATTATGATTCCAACCATTTTTATTCAAAATATGCATACATCAGTTAGTATATCTCTCTGGCTGCACCTTCTTTATACATAGGAGTAGTTAGACCTTAGATATTTGACAGGTCCAAGAAAATTCACTTATTCTTTTTGCCCAGGCTTTTCTGAACAAAGAGGACTTCTCAGTTGTTTATATGTTGGAGTTGATGTCAGGAGTCCTACTCATTTTCCTTTTAAAATACATTCTCTGTAACCAACTTAAAATACAATTAAGTGGGTATTGAAGTGTTGAAGTACATTCTAAAGTATTTCCTGAAGGAGTCTGAATTTTTTAAAAGATTTAAGTCAGACACCTGAGAATCAACCAAATAACCATCCACAGAAGACAGTAAACATTTTTTAAAAAAATATGGAAGAATTAATAAAGTTATTACAGAGTTAAGCATCAGGGAATAATACATACAAAAAAACTAAGCCCTACAATTTTGATTAAAAGTTCAAAGGAAATAGTGGAAACATGAAGTGCTCTGAAAGATAGTATCAGGATAGACTGTAAGGCATAGATGCCAAACTCATATTTTAACCACCTATGTATTTTCTTAGTAAACAGGAAAATATATAATAATTTGCAATAGATATGGTTCTGAAAACTATATTTTGAATTGCTATTCCTGAAGTTTTATTTGATTTAAATTCTGACTCCACAGATATTTGCATGACCTTTGAAAAATATGGCAGGAATTAGTAATAATCCACAGATTTCCCAAATAAATGGCAGCAAGAATAGGTCATGACAAGCTTTGAATTTTTTAGGAGTTACCCAAACATACCTTTTTTTGGCAGATTTAAGTGGCTTATTAATTTGATCACAAGAGACTTTAGTGCTCTATTAATTTTTGTGAGATGGATATTCCTTTCCAAGATAAGCAAAGTAGTGTGTGTTTAGAGTCAGATCCTAAGTACAAATAATTGAACAAGTGAAGGAAGAATACATTTTTCATGTGTAAATTTGTTTGCAAAACTGACTTCATTTCTTCTAATTTACTAGAAATAATTTTAACTAAATTAGCAAAGCAGAAACAAGGTAAGTCCAGAAACATCACAAATTTCCCTTTTGAGTAAAAGCAATTTTTCAACAATTTATAATAAAATAAATTATAAGTCTGTGATTTTGTGTGTCAGAATAACATTTTGATTTTATATATATACATATATATATAAAGATTGTATAGAAACATTAGAATAAAAATAGTGCTTTGAATAAAATATTATGGCAAATATTTCATTTAATTTTTTTTATTATCAGAATTGAGGTTTTTGATCGTCAGTCTACATTCTATACACTAAATGTTGTCATCACTTTTCCTTAAAGACAGAACAAAAACATTCAGTCTAATAGGTTTATTGAAAACAAGAAATAGCGCTGTATTTTTTAAAAAAGAGGCTTATCTACTTTGTTTCATCTAAGTTTATTACATGTTATTTTATTGTATGTTTTTCTTTCTTTCTTCCTTTATTTATGTGGGTACCAGGGATTGAACCCAGGGGCACGTAACCACTGAGCCCCATTCCCAGGCCTATTTTGTATTTTATGTAGAGACAGGTTCCCACTGAGTTGCTAAGTGCCTTGCTTTTGCTGAAGCTGGCTTTGAACTTGAAATCCTCCTGCTTCATCCTCCCGAGACACTGGGTTACAGGTGTGTGCCATCACACCCGGTGTATTTTATTGAATCTTAGTGACATGGAAAATAATACATTGCAAATAATAGATATATCATGCTATTCTTAAAATAAACACATACATAAATATTATTGTCATACATTTTTAATTTTATCATTTAGTTTGCTCATCTAAATTATTAGAAAAAAACTGAAAACAATGTTTTCCCCAAGTACTTTGAATGATTAAATATATCATTATCAGTTTAACTGCCTCCATGTCACTACACATCACCAAATAGAGTTAATACCTATATTTAATTATTATTTTTTTCATGTAAGGTAAAGACTTGGAGTTTATACAGAAGCACAAAAATATGCCAATTTATATCCACTTAATGCAGAGAAACTCAGGAGAATATACTTGAAACAATCATTATTTCATGCCATATTATATGATAAAACTTATTCTTAATTAAATAAACAACATTTCTTTTGCTTTTATTTTCTACTCCTAACTTACTAATGCATTCATGACATTTGTTTGATAAATCTTAGAATCTGTATGTATGTTTTAAACTATGCATTTTTGTTTTATATTTATAATTTTTAAATTTATACAATTACACAGTATAATTTTTCTACTATCAAAAAATGTTTCTGTGCATGAACTTATTTGAAATATAAGTCCACAGTGAATTTGCTACATTGTAAGGTGTATACAAAAGTTTTACAATTTAATTTTAAATGCAAATATAAACAAGTTTCTAGACTTTAACTCGAACAGTAAATGAATTAAAAGTTATTTGTGTCGAACTAGACTGACCAATGGTAAAGAATAAAGACAGGAAAAGAATCTATACTCGTATGGAAACTTGCTGTGTAGTTAAGATAGCCACTACAAATCAATGGCTTTGGTAGGGGATACATATAGTCATCCCTCAGTAGTCACAACACCCCCACCTCAATTCAAAATCCATGAATGCTTAAGCCCCAAACATAAAATGGTATAGTATTTGCATATAAACTACAGCCATTCTTCCACATACTTTAAATCATATCTACATTACTTAATATGCCTAAGACAATGTAAATAGCATGCAAATAGTTCTCAAAATGTATTGTTTAGGAAATAATGGCAAGAAAATACATTGGTACAAGTTCAGTATTGATGATTTTTTTTTCAAATTATTTTGATAGTAGTTGTTTAAATTCCCATATGTGGAATCTGCAGATACAAAGCGTTGACTGTTTATGTATATCATAAATTTATTTTCTAAATTGCTGAGGATGGCTTAGAACTTGGATTCCCCTGCCTCAGCTTCTCAAACCAATGAGATTACAGGTGTGTACCACCCCATCCAGCCTCAATTTCATGTCATTCCCTAAATTGTTTATTTGTTTAATTTTGTCTATTTTAGTTTTCCTTTTTACCCTATAACATGTTGTAATATTTTATATTTTATGATCTTAAATTTTAATGTGAAATTGTTATAGAATTTGTAGGTTCCTTTTTTACGATTTTCTACCATTTTAAGAAAATGAAAAGAAGTAGGAAAAGAAGTTTTGGGAGGAGGCAGGGAGTTTTTTCTATGATCAATGAATGGAGGAGGGCAGTGCATGCTTTAAAGGCACCTTCTCCATGAGCAATTCCGGGTTTAGACTTTTGCTATGTCTGGGTTATGAGAGTGTATGGTACGCATAATATAATGAGAGTTGTTCATGGAAAAGGGTGATTATTTCCAGGAATTGGGCTGTCATCTTTTTCTTTCCTGATTTGGGCTGTGTCTTGATTCTGTGAGTAATAGTTTTTATCATTGTAATGAAATCATAAAGAGCCCAAGGACATTTGTAGTGTCAACATTGTGTCAGGACTGGAGAGTGGGTCTGGAAATCCTCTCCTTTGTGGTTGGGAGTATATAATAACTTGATGGGCAACAACTGGGAGTAGGTGGTTATCAGCATCCAGGCTTTAACTTTTTCAAAAATATTACATATCTGACAGGATTGCTGGCTATTGGTAATTGTGTGTTCAGTTTGTTGACAAAATAATTGCAGTAGAAAAATATGCACAGTAGAAGGAAGGGAACAGGAAGAAGGAGGAGCGTAGGAAAAATAAAAATACTGGGGACTGTATTTGAGCAAATTATATTCAATGGCTTTTTAATTTTGTCAAAATGAATGCTAATGTTATATATAACTAAAAAGAAAAAATAAAGAAAATTAATTGAAGAAGTGAAAAAATGACTATATTATCTATCTTTTAATACTATTATCATCTTTAATTTTAGAAATCAAATTGCATTATAGCCCCCAAACATTTTCACAATTCAATTTGTTTCATCTCTTATGTGACTCTTTCTAAATGGCTTGTATCCTTCCAAACATCTAAATTGTTATTTTTTTTTTTTTAGTTTCCTCCATTTGTACCAACTACTGATGTGTATAGGAAAGTTTGTGTACCTATTATTTCATGTATTCTTCTGGTATATTTGTTCTGTTATCTAAACTGTTTTTAAAGTATATATTTTAATCGCTTCATGTTTTATTTCTGTTGTGGTTTGTAGATGAGGTGTTTCCCCAAAGCTTCTGTGTTAATTTAGGAAGGTTAAGTGGTGAAATCATTAAATTATGAGAACTATAACCTAATCAATGGATTAATCCATTTGATGGATTAATAATTTAAAAGGACTACTTTAATAACACAGAAATTCATGCCAGGCATGAGGTCATTGCTGTGACTCAACAGACCATTTGATTAAGGAGCTTTTGGAACTGCTTTGGAGAGGAGTTAGGAAAAAGTTCAGAGATGCATACTAGAGGAGCTTTAGAGAGTAGAAAGCAGAATTTAAAGAGTGATTCTGGTTGGAGCTCAGAAAACCAGAACACCAGTAGGTATACAGACAGTGAAGACTGTACCCATGAGGTTCCAGAGGGAAAGGAATTCTCAATTGGGAATTGTACTAGAGACAATATTTGTTACATTCTGGTACACAAGTTGTCTTTATTTTGTCCTGAGATGTTGTATTAAGCCAAATTTAAATTTCAGGATAGACAAGTTAGTAAAGCACTCAGGTGGTGATGACATGGGTATTGCTGGCAGCAATTTATAATGTTTACTGTCATAATCAGGAGCAAATTGCAGAGTTTTCCAAGTGTTCTTCTAAAACTGAGGCCAAGGAAGACATAATTGTTGAAGAGATAACTACTGATAAAAAGAGGTCAAGTACTTTGAACAGAGACAGTAGAAAGGAGAAGTTAAGGGTATCTCAAGAATCAGCAAGACCACACCCATTGCAGGCTCAAGGGAGTAAAAATTAGAAGTCTTATTTAAGAGAACATGGTTTATTCTGCTTGTATTGAGAGACCTGGGAAGTTGTTTCCCCAAAATTCATGATGATCATCATGATCAGCCACCTGGGAAATAAAAGGACCCTGAAGCTGTGGTCAAAGGGATCATCTAAAGCTTGAGCTGATGACAGACCTTGACATCATTCATGTGGTGCTGATTTTGCAGGAATGCAGAATGATGGAGTTAAGTAAGGGGTCATGGTTGTCTCCATTGTTTGTTTACAAGAAGACCTGAGAGGTCAGGCCATGTTCAACAATATTGGAATCCCTGAAGGTAGTACCTGAATGAGTGAGGAAAAGGAAGTTGAAGCTGAACTGGAGGCTACATGGGATTAAGAATTACCTGTGACATGTAAAGTCTGCCAAGAAATCTGCCAGCCCTGGACAAAGCAAGCTGAAGCAAGAACCCATGAGTGCTGAAACTGGAAAGTCTATAGAGGTGTGGCTAACCAAGCCTTCTGAAGCTCACCTCTTGACAACATATGCTCCAGATGCTGGATGTGAAGTTACAGAACCTAAAGTTTGCTTGGCTGTTTTTCAGTCTCATTTGATCTCATCCCTTCTTTCTATGCTTCTTTTTCTCTCTTTTTTAATTGGAATATTTACTCTGTGACACTATATATTGAACATTGTAACTTACTTTTGATTTTTATGCGGGTTCACAGTTAAGAGTTTGCCTTGAGTCTCAGAGGAGACTTTGGACTTAAACTTTTGGGTAATTCTGGAACTATTAAGACTCTGAGGACTCTTGCAGATGAACTGAGTGCATATTGCATTTTAAGACGGACATAAGCTTTTGGGACCAGGATGCTATGGTTTGGATATAAAGTGTCTTCCAAAAGTTCCTGTGTTAATACAGGAATGTTCAGAGGTGAAGTGACTAAAATTATGAGAGTTGTAACCTAACTAGTGGACTGGAACATTAGATGGATTAATAATATGAAAGAATTACTTACTGTACTGGGTGGTAGCTACTGGCAGCTGGGGCATAGCTGGAGAATTGGGTCACTGGGAGTGTGCATATATCTTGTTCCCTGTCCATTTTCTCTCTGTCTGCTTCCTGGTTGCTAAAACCTGAGCAGCTTCCCTCTGCCATGCTTTCAGATTTTCCGTCTTATGTTAGGCCCAGAGCCATGGAGCTTGCCAACTATGGACAGAACCTCTGAAACCATAAACCAAAATAAATCTTTCCTTCTCTAACTTATACTTTCAAGTACTTTGGACACAGTGACAAAAAGCTGACTAACACAATGAACAAGTCTTCCTATTGGTTCTTTTTTAAATCAGCTTGCTCATCTGCAGGTGTTGAAAATATTTACATACTTGAAGATATTTGTCATGTTTATGTAAAATTTTGTTTTCATGTTCTCCTTAATTTTGGTTCTTTTCAAACAAGATCTTTAAATATTTTTTCTTTCAAATACTTTTTGAGTTTTTTATGTTCTTCTGAAACACCATTTCTTTTTTCATGTTCGTCATACATGGCATAAACTTCTTCCACTGGAATCTGTAACAAATGTGGTGAAATTTTGTTGCTTTAAGTGAGTTTGAACGAAGCTTGAGCATGTAGTTTGGGAAGCCTTGCCCCCACAATTTGGGATGTAAAATTTATTTGCATAAACTGAGTATACTTATCTTTTTGAACCAATGCTGCTTTTATTTCAAGAGTTTTCTTCATTTCAATTGTGTATTTCTGTCAGAGTTGGCTGAAGGTATAGAGAAAATGCTCAATGTATGCTTTCAATATACATCAACACTTACCTGCTCCATCTCAAGTAGAGTCTGCTGCCTTTTAGATGGGGTTCCATCTAGTATTCTGATCCTCCTCTTTGTTTTTCCTTTTTGAGATTTCACCAATTTAGTAGCTCCAAGAAATGCAATGCTTTGTGCAGGGCAATGTGGTGAAGAAAGGAGAATAAAAATAGATCTACCTTGATCCATCTACATGTGAGGCTTCACCATTCTCTGCTGTGGGCTAATAATTACTCCCATTATACCTGTTTTCAGTCTCCTTGTACATTTCCCACAGTTTTTACATTACACTTTTAGATCTTCCCAATTCTGTCAATAAAATTTACAAAAAAAAAAAAAATTAGGTGTTGGGACATAATAAAGTGTAGGCTACCTGTGTTCTTTCTCTAAGAGTATTTTCTAAGTATTCTTGTCACTATTTTGTCATGTTGAAATTAAAGCCAGTACTCCATCTAATTGGCAATAAAAATAACCTTTGAGGCTATCTGGTTCTGTGAAGACATAATAAAAAATATCCATGTTTTTTGTTAGGAAAAGACTGTATTAAGCTCTGCTTATTGTCAGAAAAAATACCTGTTTTCCATTTTCTTAGTATTCTTATCTTCTCTAGATTTGTACTTCACCTACAATAAAAAAAAAAGTCTTTCAAGCCAGTCACTGTAGTGCACCCCTGTAATTCCAGCAACCTGTATCAAAAGACCCTGCATCAAAATTAAAAATAAAAAGAACTGGGAATATTGCTCAGTGGTTAAGTATCCCTAGGTTCAAACCCTAGTAACAAATAAACAAAAACAAAAAAACCCTTAATTTTAGATTAAGTTTTTTTTTTTTGTTCCCTATGAAGCTTTCCTGAGCATATATATTTCAAGTGAAAAATACATATTTGAATTTTGCTGGACAATACCATGCAAATTCTAAAAAAATTTCATCATTAATAAGCATTCCACTACATATCTGACATTCTTTTTTAACAATAAAGAGTAAAGATCATCTGTTCTTTTAACTTATTAACCACTGTGGATTTCATGATCTGTGGAATTAAAATCAAACACAGTTTTGTTTTAGTTTCTTACCAGTGGATAGGAAAAAAAAATATGATGAATAGATTTTATGATTATCTTAGTGATAATATTTATTATTAATTAAACTATTTAGTCTATGTCCTTTATTCATAACTAAACTAAATCATAACTCTAAATTATGTGAACAAGATCACTTCTCTCTTTGTTTTGTGGGGGTGGGTACCAGGGATTGAATTCAGGGAAACTGGAGCACTGAGCCAGATCCCCAGGCCTATTTTGTAATTTATTTAGAGATAACCTCTCACTGAGTTGCTTAGTGCCTCTCTTTTGTGAAAGGTTTGCTTTGAACTCTTGATCCTCATGCCAAAGCCTCCCAAGCCCCTGGGACTACAGGCGTGGGCCACTGAGTTTGAATTCACTTCTCTTTTTGAAATTCGTTATTTTCATCAGATTAAATATGAATTATACAAATATGTGCTTTTTGTAATATGTTATTATGGTTGAAACAATATGTTCCAGTTTTTTAATAGGTCCTGAACTGCCATGTTATTTAATTCTTAAAAATCATGATTGTTTCCTATTAATAATATTTTTAAAAGGTTCTATTACTTTAGATTCTAATCCATTATTTTGTGTTTGTAGCAAATGGTCTAACAAGGGTTTTAAGGAATAATTTTATGCTCTTACTAAAATGATATATCAATTCTTGCCATGTTATAGAATTATTTAAATTTCATCTTTCTAATAATGTATCATCTTTAGGGCTTGCAGTTCAAAACATAAGTGTGTGAAATTTCACAGTTAAAATAGTGTTACAAATTTCACTTACTATCATCACACAAGATATGTGAAAACCTGCCAAACAATATGATTCCTATTTTTTTCTAGAAAACAGAGAAATGGAAGATTCTTTAAATTACAAAGCAAGCCAGTCCATCTTTGGCAGATTTTCAGTATTAGATAATTCTTCTATATACTGATCCTAAATATATTTTTGACTTCTCCCAGTTCTATCCTCTGTATTTTCACTATAGATACATGACAGCTGTCTAAAATTTAATTCTCAGCTATTTCTTTTATAGTTTTTTTCCCCTATAAATTTCCCAAGGTACATCTTTCTAAGTGATTCAGAAGTCATCATTGCTCCGGAATGGATTCCACATTTCTTCAGCTAGTGAACATTTAGTAAGCTTAATTGAACTTACTTAGCAGAAAAAGAACATATCATTTCCTTTATTATTTATGATACATCATTTAACTCAGTCAGTCAAAATACATATATGTTCTTTTGGCAATTATGTCATATTTTATTTCCTCTTAGTTGATTCCTTTTTTAATAAAGTCTATGCTATTAGCTTCCGTTAGAGCATTGAACTCCATTTCAAATCTAGAGTGCCTTTGGTTTATTTTTAATAAGTGAAGTAGTAAAAGGCCATACTTATGTTGTTACTTGTGTGTATATATTCATAAGTGTGTGCTATCAAAAAATATTTAGTCTAGTCCCCTAGATTATAAAGAGTTTAATATGTTAGGGTTAATTTGAATAAACTTTGTGGCATCAAAATAATTATGGGAGAAAAACATCAATCACATTTAAGATTAGTATATGTTCCTTTGGTAAAGAGAAAGGACAACATTTTACAAGCATATGGAGAGATTTTAATACTATTTCTTAATGTTGTCATTCTTTGGGTAATGTCTTTATAGTTATCCAATATTTATTTTGAAATTAATATAAATATTATACATCTTTTAATATGTATCTTATGGGTATGATTTTATTAAAGCTAAAATAATGACTAGTGCAAATAAAAATTGAAATGTGTCAAAGTATTTCTTAAATGTTTAATTTTTTAATTCATTTATTTTAGTAAGGTATATATGACAACAGAATGCATTTTGTTTCATTGTACACAATGGCAGCACAACTTTTCATTTCTCTGGGTTGTACACAATGTAACGTCACACCATATGTGAAGTCATACATGTACCTAGGATAATGATGTCCATCCCATTCCACCATCTTTCGGGCCCCATGAACACTTTGCACCCCTTTGACCCTTCTGTCCAATCAAAGTTCCAAAGTTTTTTTCCATAAGCCCTCCTCAGCCACCATTATAGATCAACATCCACTTATCAGAGATAACATTTGGCCTTTGGTTTTTTGGGATTGGATTACTTCTCCAACTCCATCCATTTACCTGCAAGTGCCATAATTTTATTCTCTTTTAATGATGAGTAATATTCCATTGTGTATGTATACCACAGTTTCTTTATCCATTTAGGTCCTTGATCCACATCAAGTTGAGCTTTGTGCATGGGAGAGATAGGGGTTTAGTTACATTTTGCTGCATACGAATTTCCAGTTCTCCCAGCACCATTTGTTGAAGAGGCTATCTTTTCTCCAATGTATGTTTTTGGCACCTTTGTCTATATGAGATAACTGTATTCGTGTGGGTTTGTCTCTGAGTCTTCTGTTCTGTACCATTGGCCATTTTGACAATATCAATCTTGCCTAACCAGGATCATAGTAGATCTTTCCATTTTCTAGGGTATTCTTCAATTTCTTTCTTTCTTTTTTTAATTTATTTTTTGAAAATGTATATATGACAGTGGAATGCATTACAATTCTTACTGCACATATAGAGCACAATTTTTCATATCTCTGGTTGTATACAAAGCATATTCAAACCAATTTGTGTCTTCATACATGTACTATGGATAATAATGTCCATTACATTCCACCATCATTTCTGCCCCCTCCCTTCCCCTCCAAACCCTCTGCCTTATCTAGAGTTTGGTTATTCCTCCCATGGTCCCCCTGCTTACCACAACATGAATCAGTCTCCTTATATCAGAAAAAAACATTCAGCATTTAGTTTTTTTGGGATTGGCTATCTTCACTTAGCATTATCTTCTCTAACTCCATTCATTTACTTCAAAGTCATGATTTTATTCTCTTTTATTGCTGAGTAATATTTTATTCTGTATATATGCCACACTTTTTAAAAAAAATAATTCATCTATTAAGGGAATCTAGGTTGGCTACACAGTTTAACTATTGTGAATTGTGCTGCTATAAACATTGATGTGGCTGTGTCCCTATAGTATGCTGTTTTTAAGTCCTTTGGGTATAGACTGAGGAGAGGAATAGCCAGGTTGAATGGTGGTTCCATTTTCAATTTTCTAAGAAATCTCCATACTGCTTTCCATATTAATTACACCAATTTGCAGTCCCATCAGCAGTGTAGGAGTGTACCTTTTTTTCCCACATCCTTGCCAATACTTATTGTTGTTTGTCTTCATAATAGTTGCCATTCTGACTGGAATGAGATGATATCTTAGACTAGTTTTGATTTGCATTTTTCTAATTGTTAGAGATGATGAGCATTTTTTTCATATATTTGTTGATTGATTGTATATCTTCTTCTGAGAAGTGTCAGATCAGGTAGTTGGCCCATTTATTGATTGCATTATTTATTTATTTATTTTTTTAGTGCTTACCATTTTGAGTTCTTTATATACCCTAGAGATTAGTGCTCTATCTGATGTGGGAGGGGTAAAGATTTGCACCCAAGATGTAGGCTCTCTATTGACCTCATAGGTTGTTTATTTTGCTGAGAAGAAACTTTTTAGTTTGAGTCCACCCTATTTGTTGATTCTTGATTTTAATTCTTCAGCCAAAGAAGACTTATTAAGGAAGTTGAGGCCTAATCCCACATTAGATGCAGGGTCTCTGGTTGTATTCCTAAGTCCTTGATCCATTAGTTGAGTTTTGTGCATGGTGAGAGATAGTGGTTTAATTTCATTTTGTTGCATATGTATTTCCAGTTTTTCCAGCATCATTTGTTGAAGAGGCTATCTTTTCTACAATGAATGTTTTTGCCACCTCTGTCTAATATAAGATAATTGTAATTTTGTGGGGTAGTCTCTGTGTCCTCTATTTTGTACCATTGGTCTACCAGTCTGTTTCGGTGCCAACACCATGCTCTTTTGCTACTATTGCTTTTCAATATAGTTTGAGGTCTGGTATAGTGATGCCACCTGCTTCACTCTTCCTGCTAAGGATTGCTTTAGCTATTCTGGGTCTCTTATTTTTCCAGATAAATTTCATGAATGCTTTTTCTATTTCTATGAAGAATGTCATTAGGATTTTTATAGGAATTATATTAAATCTGAATAGTGTTTTTGGAAGTATGGTCATTTTGATAATAGAAATTCTATCTATCCAAAAGCAAGGTAGATCTTTCCATCTTCTAAGGTCTTCTTTGATTCCTTTCTTTAGGGTTCTGTAATTTTCGTTATATAGATCTTTCACTTCTTTTGTTAAGATGATTCCCAAGTATTTTATTTATTTATTTTTTGAGGCTTTTGTAAATGGGGTAGTTTTCCTTGTTTTTCTTTCTGAAGATTTGTCACTGATATACAGAAAAGCCTTTGTTTTAGGGTTGCTGATTTTATATCCTGCTACTTTGCTGAATTTATTTACTAGTTTTAGAATTTTCTGGTGGAACTTTTAGGGTCTTCTAGGTATAGAATCATATCATCACCAAATAGTGCTAATTTAAGGGTTTTTTTTTCTATGTGTATTCCTTTAATTTTTGCCTGTCTAATTTCTCTGGCAAGTATTTCAAGGACTATGTTAAATAGAAATGGTGAAAGAGGGAATCCCTGCTTGTTCCAATTTTTAGAGGGAGTGCCTTTAATTTTTTTTTTTTTTCATTTAGAATGATGTTGACCAGGGCCTTAGTATAGATAGCCTTTACATTGTTGAGATATGTTCCTCTTATCCATAGTTGTTCTAGTGTTTTGAACTTGAACGGATGTTGTATTTTGTTAAATGCTTTTTCTGAGCCTATTGAGATGAACACACGATTCTTACCTTTAAGTCAATGGATGTGATAAATTACATTTATTGATTTCTGTATGTTAAACCCACTTTGCATTCCTGGGATTAATCCAATTTGATTATGCTGCACAATCTTTTTGATATGTTTTTGTATTTGATTTGCCAGAATTTTATTGATAATTTTTGCATATATGTTTATTAGAGATATTGGTCTAAGGTTTTCTTTCTTTGATATGTCTTTGCCTGATTTTAAAATCAGGGTGATGTTGGCCTCATAGAATGAGATTGGAAGTGCTGCCTCTTTTTCTATTTTCTGAAGTAAATTGAAGAGTATTGGTATTGGTTCTTCTTTAAAGGTCTTGTAGAACTTGGTTGTGTATCCATCTGATTCTGGGCTTTTTTGGGTTGGTAGACTTCTGATGGCATCTTCTATTTTTTTGGTTGAAATTAGTCTGTTTAAATTGTGTACACCACCCTGATTCAATTTGGGCAAATTATATGACTCTAGAAATTTGTCGATGTCTTTGATCTTTCCTATTTTATTGGAGTACAAATTTTAAATATAATTTTACATTATCTTCTGTATTTCTGTGTCTGTTGTGATATTTTCTTTTTCATCATGTATAGTGATTTGAGTTTTCTCTCTCCTTCTCTTTGTTAGCATGGCTAAGGGGTTGTCAATTTTATTTTTTATTTTTTTAAAGATTCAACTTTTTTTCTGTCAATTTTTAAAATTGTTTCTTTTGTTTCAATTTCACAGATTTCACCTCTGATTTTAATTATTTCCTGTCTTCTTGGTTTTGGTGTTGATTTGTTCTTCTTTTTCTAGGGCTTTGAGATGTAATGCATGAATTCCATGCAATGAACTTTTCTCTTAGAACTGCTTTCATAGTGGCCCAGAGATTTTGATATTTTGTATCTGTGTTCTCATTCACTTCTAAAGTTTTTAATCCCTCCTTGATGTCATCTGCAACCCATTGTTCATTCAGTAGCATATTATTTAGTCTTCAGGTGTTGGAGTGGATTTTATTTCTTTTTTTTTGTCATTGATTTCTGATTTCATCCCATTATGATCTGATAGAAAATGAAATATTCTATATATTTTAGTTAAGTGTAAAGTTACTGATTTTATTATTGAGTTCTATAATTTCTTTGTTCATTTTTTGTTTGGAAAATCTATCTAGTGATGAAAGAGGTGAGTTAAAGTCACCCAAAATTATTGTTCTGTGGTCTATTTGACTCTTGAATTTGAGAAGAGTTTGTTTGATGAATATAGTTACTCCATTGTTTGGGGCAATATATTAGTAATTTTTAAGTCTTGTTGGTGTATGGTTCCCTTGAGCAGTGTGTAGTATCCTTCTTTATTTAGTTTTTTTGATTGACTTTAGATTGAAGTCCACTTTATTTGATATGAGGATGGAAACCTCTTCTTGCTTCCACAGTCCATGTGAGTGATATGATTTTTCCAAACATTTCACCTTCAGTGAGTCTGTAGATATCTTTTTCTATGAGATGAGTCTCTTGGAAGCCATATAATGTTGGGTATTTTTTTTTAATTTAATCTGCTAGTCTATGTCTTTTGATTGTTGGAGTTCAGGCCATTATCATTCAGGGTTATTACTTAGGCCATTATTATTCAGGGTTACTTTTGTTTATAATGGAAGGTTTTTATTTCATAATCAAATATAAAGATTAGTTTTGCTGGAAATAAGATTCTTAGTTGGCATCCATTTTCTTTCAGAGCTTGGTATTTGTTGTTCCAGGATTGCCTGGTTTTTAGGGTCTGGGTTGAAAAAATCTGCTGAGATACAAACTGGTCTTCCCCTATATGTGATCTTATTCCTCTCTCTCTCTCTCTTGCAGCTTTTAAGATTTGATTTTTATTCTGTATGCTAGGCATTTTCATTATAGTGTGCCTTGGTGTGGATATTTTGTACATTTGGTGTCCTGTTAGCCTCTTATATTTGGTTTTCCAATTAGTTCTTCATTCTTAGAAAAAATTCTGATATTATCTCATTTAAGAGATTGTGCATTCCTTTGGTTTGAAACTCTGCCTTCCTCTAACCCAACAACTCTTAGATTTGGTCTTTTGATGCTGTCCCATAATTCTTTGCATGTTCTGTTCATGGCTTCATGCCATCTTTACTGTGGTAACAACTTCATTTTCAAGATTGTATACATTACCTTCTTTATCTGATGTTGTGACTTCCAAGTGATCTAGTCTGTTGGTGATGCTTTCTATTGAGCTTTTTATTTGGTTTATTGCTTTCCTCATTTCAAGGACTTATGATTTTTTTTTTTCAGATTCTCTGTCTCATTCTTGAAGAAATCTTTTGCTACCTGTATTTGTTCCCTTATCTCTTTGTGGGTGTGATCAGTGGTTGCCTGTATTTACTCTCTTATCTCTTTGTTGGAGTGATCATTTTTTGCTTGTATTTGCTCATTTAGGTCATTCTTTAATTCACAGATCATTTTAATTTTGTGTATTCTGAACTCCTTTTCTGACATTGTATCAACTGTGCTGTCCATGGACTCTGTTATTGTAGTATCCTGGTTTGTTTGGGATAATTTATTCACTTTTTTTTTCATGTTATCTATGTGTCTTCCTTTCTTGCAGTGTGGATCTGAGATATTATAGTTTCTACCCTATAATCTTGTAGTATATGTGCAGATTATCTGTACCTCAACTTGGTGTTGGGCTTCCAGACATGCCATTGTCCCCTGATACATGCCACTGCCTCTAAAGATGATGGTAGCAACAGAGGAGGTAACTCAAGATAGCAGTGGGGGTGTCCTAAGATGGGTGCAACCTCTTTCAGAGATGGGGTAGAAAGGGTGGGCCTTACACTGGCTTTGGGATGCCATTTCCAAAATGCAACTGCTTCTGGGCCCTGTCTTTTGTTGCAAGGTGAAGGCTACTGCATGGGAG
Organism: Spermophilus citellus; assembly: GCF_964194105.1. Classification (NCBI taxonomy): domain Eukaryota; kingdom Metazoa; phylum Chordata; class Mammalia; order Rodentia; family Sciuridae; genus Spermophilus; species Spermophilus citellus. The sequence continues at coordinate 91,831,734 of NC_138189.1, read as the reverse complement.
AGCTATAGCAATGGGTCCCCAGATGGAGGTAGGCTAGACCAAGACTTCCAGTTGGGCCAGGGTGTGGACCTGGGCCTACCCTTCCCCTGTACTCCCATGAAGGTTGGTGGAGGTGCTTCTAGGTCTGAGCCTGGATCCAGAGTAGATCAGCAGGTCAGTGGGCGTGGTCCTGGGCCAGGATCTGGGCCCTGGAGTTGTTCTGCCAGTTGACAGGGCAAATCCAGGGCTCAAAAGTATTTTTCAACTCCTTCATAAAGAAGAGAAAAATGTTAATATCAATTAAAAGAGCATTTGAGAAGCTGTGTGTTTATAGGAAGTTGAATTAGGGAACGTCATTATAAGATTGCTGTATCTTAAATACTAGTTAATGTCTTACACGAAAATAAAGCATAATTCTCTGGTGGGTTATTACTGCATATGATATTGCCAAGATGCAGATGTTTGTCTTATTCTCAAGTGTGGCTTGTTTGTCTTATCATTTTAAAAACTTGCTTGTCTTATAACTTTTAATCTGGCAAAAAAACAGATTAAAATTAATAAACTCACAATAAACATATATTTGCAAAAATTATTTTACTTCACTTGAAATCAACATTTAAATAACTTATATAACCACTATCTGGTTAGAAGTGTGTTCTTAAATCTCTCCTTGTTGTCTCTTCAATCTATGCTTAAAACTAGAACTTTTAAGTGGAAGATCTTTAAAATTCTGAGAATATTTATTTCATGACTTTCATCTATTCTTCGGATATTATTGTGTTTTATGGTATGTTTTGTCCATGTCAGGCACTGCTCTGACTGAGATCTGGGGAAAAAACGGAAACAAGACATGCCAGTCCTTCCTCTCATTGCATTAAATTTCAGTGAATACAATAAATGAGACATTAGTAAAACACATTGTCTAACTTTATATAGTTGTAAGTGCTATATAAAAATAAAATAAAATTAGAAATAAAATGAGGATAATGGAAGACAAAGTGTTGGGGGTCAATAGGATAGATTGTTAGTTTATATCAGGGAAGTCTTGATGAGGAGTCAGTTGTTCTAAATTCACTTTAAAGCATGTCACTTTCTGACACTCGATTTTGTCTTCCATAAGTGATAAAAATACCGTGTTGCAATTTCAAAAGAATTATGTTACAAATTTATATAATGTCTGACAGATAAATTGAACATATCTAATAGACTTTTCAGTCAAACTTTCAAATAGCAATAAACTGATGTTTCTACCCTGGTATTTATGTTTCAAGTCATTTGTCTAAATTTAAAAGACAATGTAAATTGGGTTTGAATGTGTGGGGGTGCCATAGAATGTAGTAATAGACTTAATTTAATAAGATTATTGAATTAAATTGCAAAGCAAGCATTTCATTAATTCCAAAATATGCTGTTTGTACCTAAGATATGGTGAAAATGTTCATATTATCTTCATTTCTGTAACCATAAGTAATTTTAAACTTTACTTATTTAAAATGATTTTTCACTCTATATTTCTTTTATGTTCAAAAGGATACATGTACATGGAAATAAAATTTCAGACCATTTTTATGGGCATATTATTAAAAATTAAATCTTCTTTTTTGCCATTCTCAAATCTCTAGCTCACTTATGTCCTTGTTTTTGATTCATCTGTCATTTAAAATATGTATCTCTAAATATTACATTATCTAGCACTTTCATAAAGACATTTTATGTATCAAATTGTATTCCCTCAGATTAATATATTCAAGTAATAGCCTCCAGTACTTCAGATTGTGATCTTATTTGGAAATAGTTGATATAGATGTCATTAGTTAAAATGAGGTCATCATGGAGTACGATGGGATGCTAATTAACCTTCACTGGTATCATTGTATAAAGGGGAAGTTTGGAGACTGACAGTTAGGGAGACCACCATGTAAAGATTAGGATTTTTGCCAAAAGTCAAGAAACTAACAGAAGTTAGAGGAAGGACCTGGTATAAATATTTACCTAGCACCTGCAGGAGAGCATGGCCTTCTCAACACCTTGATCTTGGACTTCTGTCCTCCAGAAATGTGAGAAATGTGGAGTTTAAATCACTCCATTTTTGATACTTTCTTATGGCAGCCCTAGCAAACTAATGCATTCTTTGTTATATCCATTAGTTTCTCATACATGCTGGGTAATGCTAAGTTTTTTAGATGTATAAATTCATTTAATCCTCACTTCAGCCTAAATAGACACTTACTATTACTATCCACATGATGTAGATGAAGAACCAGGCCCAAGGATTATTCTTCTCAAAATTATAATAATCATGACTACAGAGTATTTTGCTTAACCATGCCAACATTCTACTGATTTATTGACTTAAAAGTATTCAGCTAACTCTAGTTTACCACTAAAAGTCCAAAGTTTAGTTAACATAATTCCTCTTTCCCTAATATTCAATATTTATTACTTAATTTTCAGTTTATATTTTCTGTTGATTAGCTTTGCTTCTAAATACTTTGTTTGGACCTCAATCTCTTGATCATTCTGTTTTAGTTTTCTTATCCACATCTCATATAAAATTAAGATAAAAATTACCTTTATACTTTAATTAATTTTTCTTGTTCTTTTTTCCTCCCATTTCCTGATTGCTCTTCAGTTATGTTTAATTTATCTAAACATTTAATGTTCACATTATATTCAGTAACCTTGTTTAGGTTTTCCAAGTTTTAGATATTGTTTCCTATTCTATAAAAATTATTTTCTCTAAGCCAATTAATATGAAAAAGAAATAGAAAACATAAATGTACATTACAAAGCATATGACTCTTTATTTTTAATTGAGAAATCAGACAAGTAATATATTTTCTTGTGCTTTTTAACCTATCAAATTATTTTATCACATTTTGAATTGCTTACTTTCATGTACATCTTCTTCCCCGAATCCATTTCACTTTAGTATTAGATTTTCTATTATTTTATTATTTTAAAAGTAGTTTATTTAATAAATCATTAACCCTTTTATTTAATAAAACAAATAACTCTCTGGTATACCAATTTTTTTCAATTGGTTATAGAGTTGTTTTCCTGGAACCTCTTTTCATTGAATATCCAGGCCACTCTTCTCATTTCATTGTTTTCTGCTGCTTTGACTCTTGTTTTTATTAGTTTGTTTTTTAAATCTTATTTTAGCACTTCAGAAACATACTGGATCATTTTATGTTGTCAAATAATTTTATTTTATGCTTTCATCCATTGATAGGCAAAGAATTTCAGGTAGAAAAATATTTTCTCATAATTCTGCAGACATTTCTTTATCTAAAGTCACTGGCAAAAGATCTAATAATAATAATAATAATAAGCTTTTGTTTTTCTCTTAATGTAGTTTTTTCCACAGCAGACTTTGAATCAAAAATCTGATTCCAAATGGTTGATTTGGGAAATGAACATAAAAACCCTTAAAGGGTAGAGTGAAGTAATACAGAAGCAAGGCAATAGGAATATTTGCAGTTCCATTTTTGCCAACCATTGGATGAGCCATTGGTCTCCCTGGCATGAGGTCTAAAGATCTTAGGCAAAAATATGCAGATGCAGGCAGGTTGAATCAGTGACAATTTATTGCAGTGATAAGGGTAAGGGTGAAGAGAGGACACAAGTTCTCCAACTGTATATGCTGCATTGTTTATTTGGATGTAATCTGTCATCCTGTTGCTATTTAATCACTCTGGAAAACTTTATAATATTATATTTATTTTTGAATTAAAATTTTACAGAAAACGTGTCTCTATATTTGGGAGTCATTTATCTTAATATTTGAAATTTCAAAGCCTTTCTTTATAGCTTTGAAAGTTTATCCTTTCATTATTTCAATTATTTTCTCTATTCCTCTACCCTTCCTTTCTCTTTAGGAAACTCCTACAGGACAGATGTTAGTAGATTTTCTAGGCTTTATTCTCCCATACACATATTGATTTCTTTCCTAGACAATTGTGTTTTTATTTTCCGTGATCTCTTTCTTGCTTGCTACTGTTCTTTCATAGTGAGCTGTTAGGTTTTATGTATTCTATTTTATCTTTTTATAGAAGAAATATATTCTGAGGACATTTTAGGAGTTTTTCTGATTCTCTTGCTCTATCTATGGTCTTATTCTTAAATTAGTCAAAGTATCATTGAATAGAACATTTTTTATTTTGACAAATACTGTTAGAGAAATGTTTCCCTGACTCAGCTTCTGCAGAGGATTTTCCATCTCTCAACAGCCATTGTTTTTTTTTTTTTTTTCTTTTTGGTGTAGGTTTCAAGTGTTTTTGAAGTATGTTTTGCTGTAGGGTTTTCTTTGTTTAGCTGTTAAAATTGTAGCATGGACTACTTCACCAATTTTAGCCCTGGTTTACTCAGCTTGTACTTAATTAATATGAAAGTGTAAACTTTAAAGTGGAGAATTTTGTTAGTAGATTTCTTACAACAGTTTCTTAATAGTTGTTAATATTTGTATATTCAAAATAATGCTTTCCAATGGCAAGTACTATATTTTCACCTCAGAAATACTTAAAAATACAAAAATAGACAAAGAGGTATTCTAGAATATCTATTCTTATATTCCTACATATTTCTTTTATGTTTGGAGATATTTTCTCATTGCCCTTATGACTTTAATTATTCAATAACAATGTGTTTTGCATGTACACATACCATTGTCAGTAACTTTTAACCTGGAGTATTGTGTCTGATAATCACTTTATTCTAAAAATGAAATAAAAGAAGTGAAGATCAAGGTTTCTACTGTTTGCAATGTGTAGAAATATTGCAAAAAAAAAAAAAGTGAACCAAGAATTTAAGATAAATGTCTAGATCATTTCTTCTGGCTTTAAAAACATATTCCAAACACTAGGTATTTGAAATCTTCAGAAGCATATTGTTTATATGTAATTTTGAAAGTCTCACTTAAGTTCTAAAAAAAGAATTAAAAATATATTAAACTTGAATGAGGTAATGACCACTAGAAATTTTAAAAAAAATATTTGTACTAAAGGGATAACTTGGCTTTACTTAAATTTTTAGGATTTCTTTTCTGTCAATCTTTCCCAAGATCTTAATATAGTATTTAATTTGAGATAATTTATTTCAAACTGAAGTTAATTCTGATATTTAATAATAATATCATAATTCAAGTATTGTAATTACTATTTCTCAAATTATACTGTTTTTATGATGATGATAATTAAGGGAAAATGTCAATGATATAAAGATCTAGACTCTGAATACTTACATTAAACAGAATTAAATGACTTTGAAATAGCAAGTATGAAGAAGTGATATTACCACTAAAATAAATATAACATTAAGAAAATTATTTGTTTTCAAAGGAAATTCATGTGCAAAGACAAAAATTATGAATATGTTTAATTAGAGATATTTCTTGTCTATGCTTTTTGGTAAAACAACTGGATTGTACTTTAAATGAGAAGTATGACTTCAATTTATAAGTATAATGCCTTTTGCACATTATACTTTGTTTTGTTGAGAATAATTAAAGACTCTATAGATGAAACAATGACTAAAAAAGAGAGATGCACAGATGAGGATTGATTGTATTTACAAAAGATCTTAAGTCATAATGTTTGAATGAGTTTGAGAAATATAACTTATATTTATGAAATGTGAAAAGATCTGATAAGGAGCCTTTAAAGATGGAAAAGGAACTAAGAGATTACTTTCACATGGAAACCAAATGAGAAAAATTTTAAAAGACTTGCTAAAATACCAAATATGATCATCAGAAAAAAAGAAAAAAATGAATTCTAATAAATAATGATTTGAATAAAAGGTGCACAACAATGGCCAACGTTTTAAACAAGTCCTATGAGAAAAGAGACAGGAGATAATTTTAACTGAAAAGTGCAAGAAATAAAAGCCTTAATTATCTCTGGAAAATGCAGAAAGACTGAAATAATAACTATGTAAAATTTAATTAAAAAAAAGAACTGGCAATACCAGACTTCATTTGAACATGGAAGGCATATTAAGCTAGTCAGGAAAAAGTGAGAAAATAATAAATTACAAAATATATTTCCTAGAAAATTTTCATAGAAACTATGTCATTTACATCATACTGCATAACATCTTATATCAGAATGCATGTGAGCTGTGACTGTTAACTGCATACACGTATATAATGATAAGGAAGGCTTTACAAATTTATTCCTACTATCATTACAAAAGCATTTTAAAATGGGGATGAATGAATTTATGTCATAGGAAGAGAATTATTCCAGTGATCTTCAATAATAGGGTCATGAGAACCCAAGTGGATAGCCAGCACAGTTTTTGTGTGTCAATAATTAATTTTCAGTTGAATTGTCTAAAATATGAGCTGTAAGTATGGTTCTTAATATAACATCATGAATATTGCTTAAATTTTCTTAATATCTTGGTTTGCTAAGAATTCAAAGTTAAAAGAGTTTATCAATCAATACATAAAAGTATATATGAATTAGTAAACTAGAATTCCCCAGTTATTCAATGTTTAAAAATGTTAATTATTTCATTTATCATATACCTATCCAAATATTTTTTCCATCAGAAAACAGTTCTGTAGCATGCCATTAAAAGTTCATTAAAAAAGCAGAACACTATTGCTATACGAAATTCTATATGAATCATTGCTTGCCATTAGTTGATTTATAGGGAAATCAAATGTACTCTCCATGGTGCAAAGATTGTGATAAGATATTCTATTGCTTTATTATGACTATTTAAGTTACTTTAAATGAATGTCAATTGGACCAGCAAATTTCTCCCTCTTATGTGTATTAACATAGCTACTGAAGAGTTATATAATAAGGCTTGACAGAGGAAGAGCAGAATTAGAGCTAGTAGTTGTATTTAAATAACTTGCTTTTAATAGAGCTACTATTAGAGAATTTCTTTAAAGGAACTGCATTTTATTCATTAAAAGTAGTTTTGACAAGTCTATGACTCTCACACTTATATGTAAGTTAGAGGAGATTTCCTACTTACTTTGTATTAGTCTTATCCAAATATATCTATAGAAAATTAGAAAGGAAAAATGTTGCTATTGTAAGTGTGTGAATAAAATGCAAACACAATTAACTGTGAAAGGATAATTTAACTTCAGTAGTTTCTTCCAGTGTTAATCTTTGTTGATCATTAAATTTTTAAACATGTTTTAAAATATGTTTAAAAATATTAACCAAAAATAAATAAATGAATGGAAAGAAAAACAGTAGAGTAGAAGAAGAAAGATAGGAGAAGGGAGGAAGAGAAATATAACTGATATTTATCTATGAAACGTGAAATGATCTGGTAAGGAGTATTTAAAATGGAGTAGAATGGGGATTAAAATGGAGTAAATCAAAGGCCATGCATTATGATTTGTCAAAATGAACCCACTACTATGTATAACTATGATGCTCTAATAATTAAAAAGGAAAAAAAGCCAATTACATTTAAAAAAAATATATATATATATGTATAGACATTTAATGAAAAGCAAGTACATTGTATTAATTAACATTTTTTAAGCACTGGTAATGCTATATTATCAAGAATGAGTGAAATTTGGTGGTTCATTGTATGTGTGTGATGATCTTTGAATTTGTATGCTCTTGTGCTTTGGAGGAATAAATTTTGGGAATATAAAACTATGTTCTATATTATATCTATCATCATTCTATAAAGTAAATGAGAAAATACACAGTTTTCCATATACATTTATTTCATTTTGCTATATACAAATGGATTAAGGTGACCACATATCCAATATGAGGAGTTTATTCCAAAATCAGTCATTTTAAATAAATGTAATGAATGACTTAAGAGAATTTTTTTCTTCAGAGCAGTATTTTCCACAAATGAACTAAACATCTATGTTGATAGTTCTTTGGATGACTAATTTAAAGGAGGATAGTCATAGTTTAATTTCACATATATGTACATGTACTCAGCTATGTAATCTATATATACTTATATGCATACTTACAAATCACATAAACAAACATGTGCACATAATGTGATGGGAGGGGTTTCAATTTGAAGAGTAGAATAGAAGGTATTTCTGAAACAAGGAACAACATTAGTAGAAATAATGATTCTAGTTTTACATCATAATAATTAGATGAAAGCTAATTATTGTATTTATTGAAATTAAATTAAGAAAGGTTATTATTGTCTTTTCCCCTTAGTATTTTAAATGTGTACACACACAGGGAGTGAGGCAAAATTCTTTGGAACTTAAGCTATTTAGATGTTTATTATTACTTATTTCACTAAATTTCTTCCAAAAGTGTTGATACTTACAGCTTGGAAAATCATGATTTAAATAAGAACAGTTCTTTCTTTGTGCCACCCTTTTAGAATAAAAGTGAAAATAATAATTCTAATCCCTTTTTTCTTTGGCTCTTAAATTCAAAAACTATTAGTAATAAATGTCAGTTTCACATGGAAGAACATCTATTTAAAAATATAGTACATACAAAATTGAAAATTTCTTCTTTGTTCTCTCCTACAACCTGAACAATGTTAGAGTCAGAGGTATTTTGCTGTTCACTTAAAATTTAATCCTCTTCTATGTGTCATTGAATGAGACCACATTTAAAGTCTAATTTAAAAAAAAAGAAAAACATGCCTTTTCCTTCCAACTGTTCTTTTAATTTTGCACATTATAAGCCTAATTCTTCAGTCCACAGGTTTACACGGGGGGGTGGAAAAATTGTAATTCTCACCCTGTAGGAAGATTGTCTTTCTCTGCAAGTCTGTTCTACCTTTAAAAACTGTGGAATATTGAGGAAGCAGTGTGTGTCCTCTGACAGGTGAAATACACTAAGTCTGTCTATAATCACATCTTAGTGTGTCATAGTTGAATACATAGACATAGACAAAGACATAATATGTGTGCATCGAATGGTGTGATGTGGAGCCATTAGAAAAATGGCTCAATGACCGTCTCAAGGCATGTGTAGTTAATTGATGTTTTAGTCAGGTTTTTATATCACTGTGATCAAAAGACCTGACAAGAACAATGTAAAGGAGGAAAAGTTTATTTTGGCTCACAGTTCCAGTTGTACAGTCCATGGTTGGCTATCTGCATAGCTCTGGACTATGTAAAGGAGAACTTTGTGGCAGAATTGCATAGCAGAAGAAAGCAGCCTCAGGACATGACAACCAGAAGTGGAAAGAGAAAGCTCTGCTCACCAAGGACAAAATACACATGTCAAATGGACTCTCCTATGGACCTATTTCCCCCAATCACACCCTATCTGCCTGCACTAAATGCCCAACCTCTCATAAGCTAATAATTTCACCTCTGGAAATTATTGTATTGTCACACACATAAGCTTTTGGGGGCTACCTCCTGCATAAAACATAACATTCTACTTCTGCCCCCGCACCCCCCAAAGCTCATGCTTATCTCACGATGTAAAATATAATTAATTCATTTCTAAGAGTCTCTATAGTCTTAACAGTCCCCAACATTGCTCAAAATTCCACATCCAAAATCTCCTCGGAGACTCTGCAAACTCTTAGCTATGATAGTATCAATCAAAACAAGTAACATATATCCAAAATATAATAATACTACAGAGTAAATATTTCTATTCTACAAGGGAGAAATAGGTGCATAAGAGTACATGTATAATGGCATAATTTGGCATGAACATACTTTATATACAGAGTTACGAAAAATTGTGCTGTATATGGGTAATAATGAGTGTAATGCATTCCACTATTGTCATGTATTTAAAAAATAAAATAAAATAAAGTTTAAAAATGTATTTTGGTCTAAAGCAAGAAAGGGAAGTTTAATAAAAAATTCATTGAGATACAGAAGGAATTAGACTATTTTAATAGGTAAGCTCAGTTTTATATTGTGGTTCACAAAGATTAATGAATAATAATGTAGGGTACAGAGATATAGGAGGTAAAAAAAAATTAAAATAAAAAGAAGGGATAGGACCAAAGCAAAGATGAACTCTAACTGGGCAAATGAATCCAGCATACAGGCACATGGCTTCCTGATGTTCTCTCCAAAGGGCTGTGTAGCTTCAACACTATAGCCTTTTGAGTTGCAGCCCACATGATCTTTCTCTTGGCTTATCTTTGCTCAACTCCTACAGCTTTCCACAGCAGACATCCCATGGTAGTGGTATCTCTTAATCTTGGGAGTCTGTACTGCACCTTTAGCTTCCTTCTCATTCTCCATGAATTGCCCCCCTCAGGGAAAGTCCACAGGACTCTGAAACTGGATAACCTTGTCTAACCTCCCAGGCCCTCCTTTGAAATCTTTTTGGAAGTCTCCATGACCCCCTAACTCCAGCATTTGCATTTCTGTAGAACTAGCACCACATGGTTGAAACCAAGGTTGGCCTCTATCTCTAGCAGCACCCAAGTCCACAGTGATTAAGACTGGTGAGAGCCTGAATACAGTAGGCTCCCCTAGGCAAGTAAGATTTTCCCAAAATCTCTTTTAAAAGGAAGTTTTACTTCTACATCCTTGAGTTCCCGAGGAGCCTTCAAACCAACTTTCTTTTGTTTCTGGGAAAAGTATTTAGACTTTTGTTAGTGGCTGTGAACTTTTTAACATCCACACCTTCTTTATCCTACCCCCCGCCCACCCCCCCACCCCCCCCAAGTTTTACTCACAGTTTTCTGGCCAAACTGCAAGATTTTAAAATCTTTCTGCTCCAGATTATCATAGTGAACTTGGCTAAAAGCCTCCAGCAATATCCATGCCACTATTTGAGAGCCATGCTACCTAGAAATTTCTTCCATAAGATTAATTAGTCCATTGCCTTTAAATTCAGCCTCTCATAAAATTGGAAAAATGTAGAAAATCAACAAATAAGTAATTTGACTTCTCCCCCACCCCATTTCTATTACTTTAATTTATTTAATTTCCTCCTGGGGTCTGATTGATCTAAAGAAAATATCAAAAACCATATTGAGTTGTGAGAATGCACATCTTTTCTTGTTCCTGGTTTTCATAGACATGTTTTCAGTTTTTCTTCATTCAGTATAAGGTTGGCTATGTGTTTATCAAATATAGCCTTCATGGTACTCAGGAATATTTATTCTATACCTAGATTCATTAGTGTTTTTAACATGAACAATAGTTGGATTTTTTCAGTTACTTTTTCTGCATCTGTTGGTATAATAATATGACTTTTTGTCTTTCATTCTATTTATGAGATGTATTAAACTTATCAATTTATGTATAATGATCCAACCTTATATTGTTGAAATTAAACCAAGTTTTTCATGATATATAATATTCTTAATGTATTTTTGAATATGATTTGCTAATATTTTACCAAGGATTTTTGCTTCTATGTTCATCAGGGGTTTTGATGTACAGTTTTTCACCTTTGATATATCTTTATCTAGTTTTGTTCTCAGGATGATATGGTTTTATAGAATGAGTTAGAAATATTTCCCCCCCTTTCTATCTTATAGAATGGTTTGAGGGGGATTGGTGTTTGTTCTCCTCCAAGGTTCTGGTAGTACTCGGCTGAGAATTGATCTGGGCCTGGACTTTATTTATTTGAAGGCTTTTTATTAATACTTCAATGTCATTGCTTGATATTGGTCTATTTAGTTTTTATATATCAGTTGTTCAATTGGAGTAGATCATAAGTGTTTGGAAGTTTGTAAATATCATGTTGATTTTACAATTTATCAAAATTTGTTTTAAAAATAGTTCCATATGATCATCTGGATTTCAGAAGTATCTGACATAAAATCTCCCTTTCCTTCTCTAATTTTGTTTATTTGGTCCTTCTCCCCTTTTTATTTGCTTTTTTTTGGTTAAAGGTTTATTAATCTAATTTATATTTCCAAAAACTGTTGCATTGATCCCAAATATTAATTTTAGATCTGATCTTTTCTTATTGCTTTTTTACTAGTTTTTTAATTAGGCTGTGTGGGCTCTCTCTTGTCCAGCTAAGAGGTCCACAGAATAGGGTAGAGGACAGTGTGGCCCTGGAGTTGTTAATCAAGACCTCTGGAGACCAAGCAGGAAGCAGGTCTGATTTTATTGCTCAGTTATCATGTAACTACAGTTACCATGTAACACGCAATAGCTAAGCAGATTACAGGCAATCTCCAATGCAATTTCTGCTAACTGTCCTTGCAGCGACCAACGGAGGAGCAGGCCATGGAGCAAGCATAGGGATTGCAACATGTGGCCTCATGCCCAGGGCTGTGCTTACTGGGTAAGTGGTTTGCCACTCAGATGCCCTTAGCATATGCCCTTTATGCAGTACTCCATGCACTTGTCCCCACATTAGTTTGTTTCTAATTTCTTAGAGCATCGTGATATAGCATTATACTCTTTATTTGCTATCTTTGTGTTGTTTTTGTTGTTGTTTTAAATATAGGCACTTAATGCTACAATTGTTATTTATTTATTTATTTATTTATTTGAGAAACACCTTCATCGTGTCCTCAGAGATTTTTTTGTATGTTATGTCATCATTCTCATTTGATTCTAGAAAATTTTAAATTTATTCTCTTCTTTCTTTCTACAATCCATTCCTCATTTAAAAGAAAACTGTTTAATCTACATATATTTAGGTGAATTCTATATTTTTTCTTGCTGTTAATTTTTAATTCATTTATTATGTTGTGATAGTGTTCTTAGGACTACATCTTTTTTTTTTTATTTGCTAAGACTTACATGGTGGCCTAGAATATGATCTATTTTGGAAAAGTTCCAAGAACTGCTGAGAAGACAGGAATTTAGCAATTTACTCAAGAAATGCTCTATAGACTTTGGTTAGGTCCATTTGACTTACAGTATTATTTAGGTCAGAACTGTCTATTGATTTTATGTCTGGATTTCCTGTCTACTGGTTAGAGGGGTGTGCCTGTTTTATGCAATTATGTTAACTAAAATTTGGGTCTTATTAAATTATTATATCTTCTTGTTGGAACATTGCTTTTATCAATAGGTATTAACTTTGTCTCTTCTGACTTATTTTTGCCTGGCTCCTGCATTGTAGACTATGCAAATAGCCACTTCTGTTGGTTTTGGGGCTCCATTGACATGGGATGTCTTTTTCATCCTTTAACGTTCAGCCTGAGGATAACTTTGACTATGAGAATATCTTTGACTCTGAAAAAACAGCATATGTTTGGATTTTATATTTTAAATCAATATTTCTAATCTGTGTCTTTTTTATGGAGAGTTGAAACAACATACAGTTTTATTATGAATATGTCTTTATAGTTTCATGCCATTTAAATTATTTTCCTATATTTAATTTGATCTAAATTTTTATTTACTTAAGTGTTCTTTTCAAGAGCTATATCTATTTGGGAGCTTTGGAGTTTGTTTAGAATTTTTTGTGTGTAAAAATATATATATGTAATTTTTTGTAATGCTTACTGGTCATAAAATTTTTTAGTTTATCATTGCCATAGAAATATTATATTTTTCTTTAATTCTGAAAGTTATCATTGTTTGATAAAATAATCTTGATATAGTAATCATTGCTTTCTTTCAGAAATTAGATTTTCTCATTCTAAGAACTTTTGAGTTGAGAAGGATTATTGGTTTACTTTTAAATGTTACCTGACTTTTTTTTCTTGTAGTCTTTAAATGTTTTCCATTATCCTCATTAGGCATTTTGATTATGATGTGTTTTGAAGACATTCAAAAAAGATCTTGTCTATTTGGGGTTCTATACAAATCTTGTATATAAGTAGTGTTCGTCTCATTCCTAAAGTTTGAAATTTTTTCTGAAATTTTGTAACTGAAAGGTTCCTTACTGCCATTAATCTGTGTCTCTGTGCTCTCTTTATCCCAGTGACTCTTAAATTTGGTTTCTTGATATTGTTACAGAGTTATTTTATATTCTAGTCATGCCCTTTCATTTATTTTTTCCTCATTGCATACTGAGTGTTCAAGTTCATGTGTTCTGCCTTTGAGACCTGAAGTTGTCCTTTTAAGGCCTGATATTCTAGTTTCTACATAATCTAATCTATTTGTGATACTTTAAAGTGAATTTTTATTTGATTACTTGTGCCTTTCATTTTTAGTATTTATGATTGATTTCTTTTCAGTATCTCTATTTTTTTTTATTGAAATGCTGTCTTAATTTGTTTCTCAGAGCTTTCAGTTTACTGAGCATTTCAATAATCAAATTTCATAGTCTTTCTCTGGAATTTCATCTACTTCTGTATGTGTAGGTTCCTTTGTTGGGAGATTGCAAATTTAGGGGGAGATTCATTGGCCTGTTTTTCATGTTTTTACAGGTCTTAGACCATGCATACATCTGCTGAGATAGATTCCTCTTCTTTATGTACATATCTTTTCATGTATAGAAATACTTTTGTATTAAGTTCAGTGTTGTTGGTATCTTTTAGCTTCAACACTTAGGCTCAGAATAATCTAAGTGTTAATTTCAACTTCCATTGACATTCAATTTGCTTCTATAGAACTGCTACTTTAAATCATTCCTGGAAAGATGCTTCAATACTGTGGATTCCTCTGAGTTATTATTTTGCAACCTCTCTGGTTTCACTTTATGAATATATTTCCAGGACTGGAATCTGAAAATTCCCTCTAGCTGTTTTTACTTGGAGATTGATCATTGGTTTGGGGTCTTGTCTCCCTTATTCTATATGTTATAATACTGTCGGAGGTTAAGCTGGACAAGGTGGTGCACACCTGCAATCCCAGTAGCTCAGGAGGTTGAGGCAGGAGGATTGCAATCTCAAAGCCAGCCTCGGCAATGGTGAAGTGCTAAGCAACTCAGTGAAACCCTATCTCTAAATAAAATACAAATAGGGCTGGGAATGTGGCTCAGTGGTCAAGTGTCCCTGAGTTCAATCCCAGGTACCTAAAAAAATACTGTTAGAGCTTGAGTTGGGCTAGTTTAGGGATAGACTGAATTCATTTCCTTTACCTTAGTTGTGGGTATAGTTTAACAGCAGAAAACCTACCCTGTGAACCTGCACTGTCCCAATCACTTTCTAGCCTCTCTTTAAGCTGAATATATGGTGTTTACTATACCATCTACAACACTAATTGCCACTAAAAGAGAAATGGTGGGGGTCAACATTTAACATCAGCAACAACAATCAGCCACAACCTAGGTTTAGCATTATAGTAGATGTGGACTATACCACCCATCATTCTAATAACCACAATATTAACAATGGGGTCAGGAATTTTAAAAACTAAATTGTTTTAAAGAATAGTAAAATCGTTTTAAAGAATACTAAAAAAAATTTTTGGCTCTTTAAGCCAAAAAATGCGGTTGGAAAGCAAGAGGAAGTTTGAAATATTTAAAAAGTGAAAAGAGAGGTATCAGTTGTGCTGGGCCAGGCACACAGGCATACTCTGTACCCTATGGTAGCCATTTGCTGGAACAGTCTGGTAATGCTTTTTATGAACATCTCCCCAGCCCCCAGTCAAAAGCTGTTGCATGGCCACTTCTAAATTGCTCCTGCCTCAACTCTCTGGTCATCAAACAAAAGATATAGATCACTTTTCAATTGTCAGTTTACTGAATTGTCTTTGGTTCAGTTAGGATTGTCCTCCCTCTCTATTCCACAGGTTTTTCTGTGACAAGTTTACTCATAGTGCTTTTCTCTCCTTCTGTCTGTGCCACCCTTCCCCTCTGTGGGGTACCAGCAATGTTGTGGTCAATGCCACTTCTTCGATGTTATCATGTCTCTACAATATTATTTTATATTCCATGTTCAAAGCTCCAGAATTTGTATGTCTCTATTATTATTTTACTGTTCAATGTTGAATTTCAGCAAATTCCCTGTCACCCAATTTCCTGAGAAGTAATATTCCTACTGCAGGAATCTCAAGTCAAGGTGTAATAAGAAAGTATATCCTTCCTATAATCCATCATCTTCCAAATCTCTAGAAACTGAAAATTTTGAGAGAGACAAAATATAGGTGATTCAGGGACTAACAAAAAATGAAAGAAATAAAGGGTAAATAAAGATTGTCACCTTTATTTATGTTCTTCCAACAGATAGGATACATGGAAAAGGTTTAAATGAATATTTTTTCTAAAATGTTTTTATTTATGTTTTGAATTACCTTGACTCTGAATTCGAGGGATAGGAAAATGATTAAATTCATTAATGAGGAGAACTAAATACTTAATTAGTGTTATTTTGAAAAAAAATACTCCACAAATTGCATTCATTTGTGTTAGTATGGTATACACATCTGTGAAGTGTACAAACATCTGTGAAGTGCTATAATAGTTTTTGGTAATGGATTATTTAGCACTAACATCTGGTGCTCTGAAATCCAAGAATATTTGATGTTTCTATCTGGATGAAGAATTCAGATTCTAGTTCCAGGCTGTTTTCTGTCTCCAGTTGCGATCATTATCAATTTGAAAGTTTGTTTGGATCAGATAGATTTTATTCTATAAGTTTTATAAACACCATCTCCATTTATTAGGACCTTCAGTGGCCATTGATTTTATTTTAATTTTCCAAACACCTATATAATTCTTAGGCCAACGATGGTTTTAAATAATAGCTTTTGTGTAAAAAATGATACTTTATACTTACAAAAATATGTATAATCACAGTGCCCATGCATAATTACCCATGTTCAGTGAAACAATGGGGGGGGGATTTGTAATGAAATGAGTTAATACTTGCCTGACAGCTCTAAGCATTTTAAAACTTATTTGTGTTGTTGAAAGTGCAAAAGTCTTCAGGTAAAATACACTTGCTTTGGACTGCTGATAATTTTTTTTGAATGTGATTTTGACTCAATTATACTTAATTTTTTTAAGCTTCTCTTTCTTTGTGATGGTGTATTTATTTTTTGAGGGTAAAATTTGTTCCAATGTTAGATTTTCAGTAGACATCATTTTTCTTTTTGTTCACATGTTAAGCTATAAGTGCTAAAATACAGGGACAAAAATGATATATATGCATAATTTTGCTAATATCAATATATTTTTAAAAGGCCTTTTAGAAGATGAATAGGAAACTGTTATTTATTTTCTAACTGGTTATTAACAAGCATTGTATAGCATGAATATTTAAAGATGAATAGATCAATTAGTACTACATTCCATTAACTCATGGCACTTTTTGTCGTCATGCAATAAATATTTATAATTCTGGCATTTTGATTTGAATGTACAGTATTTAATTTATTTTAATTGTTACCATCTAGATTTGTTGAATACAAAATGCCACTGAGTAAGGATATTAAGCTCCTTCAAAATAAACTTTTATGAAAACAAAAACTATAGAAATTGTTAATTCTTCCAGTTTACAAGCATGAAAATACAAAAAAAAATTTAACAGTTCATAGCATTTGCTTCTTAATGCTAATTTTGATTCACATCTTTAGTCCTTTTTAATGAGATAATATTTTTGTGAAATGGAAAATATTTAGCATACTTTGAAAAATGCAGCTTCACTTCGTCATAACTGGTTTAGAAAAAACATAATTTCATCAATCTGAAGTTAAATCCATTCTTCTATTATGATGAACTTAGATTTGATATTGTTGCATTTTTGGCATGAACTGCATTTCATAGTTAACTCCTTATTGTAAGACTCGAGAGTATTTTGAATTCAAAATGGATTTCAGAGTTTTGTGGTTGGATATTGCAACTTAATTTCAATAAGTAATAAGTTTGGAAATTCTCATACAAATTATTATTATTAACTTTTAAGTACTAAAAATATATTTTTTATTTATATCTGACAGCATAATGCATTACAATTCTTATTATATAGAGAAAGCACAAATTTTCATATCTTGGGTTGTATACATAGTATATTCACACCAATTCGTGTCTTCATACACGTAATTTGGATAGCAATAATCATCACATTATACCACCATTAACTTTCCCATGCCCTCTTCTTTCCCCTCCAACACCTCTGTCCTATCTAGAGTTCATCAATTCCTCCCATGCTCCCTCTTCCTATCCCACTATGAATTGGCCTCCTTGTATCAAATAAAACATTCGGCATTTGTTTTTTGGGGGGATTGGCTAACTTTACTTAGCATTATCTTCTCTAACTCCATCCATTTAAGTGCAAATGCCATGATTTTATTCTCTTTTATTGCTGAATAATATTCCATTGTGTATATATGCCACATTTTTAAAAATAAATTCATCTATTAAGGGCATCTAACTTGGTTCCACAGTTTAGCTATTGTGAATTGTGCTACTATAAACATTGATGTATGCTGTTTTTAAGTCCTTTTGGTATAGACTGGTCAGAGGGATAGCCGGGTCAAATGGTGGTTCCATTCCCAGATTTCCAAGGAATCTCCATACTGCTTTCCATATTGACTAGACCAATTTGCAGTCCCACCAGCAATATATGAGTTTACCTTATCCCCCACATTTACCTTATCCCCCCACATCCTTGCCAACACTAATTATTATATGTCTTCATAGTAGCTGCCATTCTGACTAGAGTGAGATAAAATGTTAAAGTGGTTTATATTTGCACTTGTCTAATTGCTAATGATGATGAACTTTTTTATGTATTTGTTGATTGATTGTACATCATCTTATGAGAAGTATATCTTCAGGTCCTTGGCCCATTTATTGATTGCATTATTATTATAATGAATTTTTTTTGGTGTTTAGCTTTTTGAGTTCTTTATATACCCTAGAGATTAGTGCTCTATCTGATGTGCGAGGGGTAAAGATTTTCTCCCAAGATGTAGGCTCTCTATTCACCTCACAGATCATTTCTTTTGCTGAGACGAAGCTTTTAAGTTTGAGTCCATCCCATTTATTGATTTTTGATTTTAATTCTTGTGCCACAGAAGTCATATTAGGAAGCTTGAGCCTAATCCCACATATTGGAGACTTGTGCCTACATTTTCTTCTATTAGATGCAGGGTCTTTGGTTGTATTCCTAAGTCCTTGATCCATATTGAGTTGAGTTTTGTGCATGGTAAGAGATAGGAGTTTTATCTCATTTTGTTGCATATGGATTTCCAGTTTTCCCAGCATCATAGTTTGAAGAGGCCATCTTTTCTCCAATACATGTTCTTGTCACCTTTGTCTGATATAAGATGATTGCTGTTTTGTGGGTTAGTATCTGTGTCCTCTATTCTGTACCATTGATCTACTGGTCTGTTTGGTTGCCTTCAATTATGCTGTTTTTATTACTATTGCTCTGAAGTATAGTTTAAGGTCTGGTATAGCAATGCCACCTGCTTCACTCTTCCTGCTAAAGATTGCTTTAGCTATTCTGTTCTCTTATTTTTCCAGATAAATTTAATGATTGATTTTTCTATTTCTATGAGGAATGTCATTGGGAGTTTGATAGGAATTGCATTAAATCTGAAAAGTGCTTTTGGTAGTATGGTCATTCTGTTAATATTAATTCTGTTTATCCAAGAGCAAGGTAGACCTTTCCATCTTCTAAGGTCTTCTTTGATTTCTTTCTTTAGGGTTCTATAATTTTCAATATGTAGATCTTTTGCATCTTGTGTTAAGTTGATTCCCAAGTTTTTTTTTTTTTTTTGAGGCTATTTAGAATGGGGTAGTTTTTCTCATTTCCCTTTCCGAGGATTTGTCACTGATACACAGAAATGCCTTTGGTTTATGGGTGTTGATTTTATATCCTGCTAATTTGCTGAATTCATTTACTACTGATATACAGAAATGCCTTTGGTTTATGGGTGTTGATTTTATATCCTGCTAATTTGCTGAATTCATTTACTCATTCTAGAAGTTTTCTGGTGTAACTTTTAGGGTCTTCTAGGTATCATATCATCAGCAAATAGTGGCAATTTGAGTTCTTCTTTTCCTATGTGTATCCCTTTAATTTTTTTTCATCTGTCTAGTTGCTCTGGACAGTGTTTCAAGAACTAGGTTAATATAAGTGGTAAAATGCCGCAGTCTTGGCTGGGCACAGAATCATGAGCCACCACACAGCTTTGTAGATTCAAACAGCAAATCTTTATTCCCGAACTCACACCGGCCTCCACACACGTACTGGGGCAATCCCAGTTCTGCTGCCACCCAATTCACCTACTCCACGAGGCTTTTTTTCCCAAAATGCTCTCTGAATCTCACGAGAACTCAATGGGAGCTCAGGCAGCAGGAACGCCCTAATTCCAGCAGCAATAATCCTCAACATCGAACTTCCCTAAAATCCAAGGTCTTAAACTGGGAACGCCCTTAACCCAAGGACCGGGATACTTCCTCAAACCTGATCAGCTCTAAACCCAGATCCGCCTTGGTCTTTGAGCAAGGTCACCTTACATGCAATGTCAACAGCGAAATCATTAACATGGGGTACGCTAGCAAGGAAATTTTGATGCGTCATTTCTACTTGGTAATGGCCCTCAGCAGTAAAAGAGGGCATCCCTGTATTGTTCCAGTTTTTAGGGGGAATGCCTTCAATTTTTCTCCATTTAGAATGATGTTGGCCTGCGGTTTAGCATAGATAGCCTTTATGATGTTGAGATATGTTCCTGTTATGTCAAGTTTTTCTGGTATTTTGAACATGAAGGGGTGCTGTATTTTGTCAAATGCTTTTTCTGCACCTATTGAGATGATCCTATAGTTCTTATCTTTAAGTCTATTGATAGGATGAATTACATTTATTGATTTCCTTATATTGAAGCAACCTTGCATCCCTGGCATGAATCCCACTTGATGATGGTGCACGATATTTTTGATATTTTTTTTATTCAATTTTCCAGAATTTTATTGAGAACTTTTGCATCTATGTTTATTAGAAATATTGGTCTGAAGTTTTCTTTCTTTCTTTCTTTCTTTCTTTTTTTTTTTTTTTTTTTTGATGTGTCTTTGCCTGGTTTTGGAATCAGAGTAATATTGGCCTCATAGGGTGAGTTTGGATGTGCTATCTCTTTTTTTATTTCCTGAAATAAATTGGAGAGTATTGGTATTAGTTCTTCCTTAAAGGTCTTGTAGAACTCAGCTATGTATCTATTGGTTCTGGTCTTTTCTTGGTTGGTAGATTTTGATGGTGTATGCTATTTCATCACTTGAAATTGATCTGTGTAAATTGTGTGTATCATCCTGATTCAATTTGGGAAAATTATATGACTCTAGAAATGTGTCAATGCCTTTAATATTTTCTATTTTATTGGAGTAAAGGTTTTCAAAATAATTTCTAATTATCTTCTGTATTTCTGTAGTGTCTGTTTTGAGATTTCCTTTTTCATCACATACGTTAGTGATTTGAGTTTTCTCTCTCCTTCTCTGTTATGATGGCTAAGGGTCTGACAATTTTATTCATTTTTTCAAAGGACCAACTTTTTAAAAAAGTATATATATTTTTTAGTTGTTGATGGACCTTTATTTCCTTCATTTAATTATATGTGGTGCTGAGAATTGAACCCTGTGCCTCATACATGTGAGCCGAGTGCTCTATCATTGAGCCACAATCCCACCCAGGAATAAACTTTTTGGTCTGTCAATTTTTTCAATTGTTTCTTTTGTTTCAATTTCATTGATTTCAGCTCTGATATTAATTATTTCCTGTCTTCTGTTGCTTTTGGTGTAGATTTGTTCTTCTTTTTCTAAAGCTTTGAGATGTAGTGTTAAGTCATTCATTTGTTGACTTTTTGTTCTTTTAAGGAATGAACTCCATGCAATGAACTATCCTCTTAGAGCTGCTTTCATAGTGTCCCAGAGATTTTAGTATGTTGCATCTTCTCACTGACCTCTAAAAATTTTTAATCTCCTCCTTAATGTCTTATGTAACTCATTGCTCCTTCAGTAGTATATTATTTAGTCTCCAGGTATTAGAGTGGATTTTATTTCTTATTTTATCATTGATTTCTAATTTCATTCCATTATGATATGATAGAATACAGGGTAGTATCTCTACTTTTTATATTTGCTAAGAGTTGCTTTGTGGCATTGTATATGGTCTGTTTTAGAGAAGGATCCATCTGCTGCTGAGAAGAAAGCATATTCTCTCATTGAAGGTTGCAATATTCTATATATGTCAGTGAAGTCTAAATTATTGATTGTATTATTGAGTTTATAATTTCTTTGTTCATCTTTTTTTTGGAAGATCTATCTAATGATGAAAAAGGTGTGTTAAAGTCACCCAAAATTATTGTGTGGTGGTCTATTTGACTCTTGAATTTGAGAGGAGTTTTTTTTTTGATGATCATATCTGCTCTGTTGTTTGGGGCATATATATTTGTAATTGTTAAGTCTTTTTGGTGTATGGTTCCCTTGAGCAGTATGTAGTGTGTTTCTTAATCCTTTTTGATTGACTTTAGTTTGATGTCTACTTTATTTGATATTACTATGGAAACCTCTGCTTTGTCCTGCAGTCCATGTGAGTGTTATGATTTTTCCCAACTCTTCACCTTCAGTCTGTGAATTATTATTATTTTTTAAATGAGATGTATCTCTGGGAGGAAGCATATTGTTGAGTCTTTTTATTTGATCCAATCTTCTAGTCTTTTGATTGGTGAGTTTAGACCATTAACATTCAGGGTTATTACTGAGACGTGATTTGTATTTCTAGCCATTTTTGTTTATTTTTGGTATTTAACATAACTTGGTTTCTCCTCTGATTAGATTTTCCTTTAGTGTAATCACTCCCTCTGCTTATTTTCATTATTGTTTTTTATTTCCTCTTCTTGGAATAGTTTGCTGAGTATGTTCTGTAGTGCAGGCTTTCTAGTTGTAATTTTTTTTTAACTTTTGTTTATCATGCAAGGTTTTTATTTCATCATCAAATCTAAAGCTTAGTTTTGCTGGATATGATTCTTGATTGGCATCCATTTTCTTTCAGAGCTTGGTATATGCTCTACTCCTGAAGTCTTATTCCTGCCTTTTATGTACTCCCTCAAATAAACTGTAGGAGCCATTTTCTAATTGTATATCTACAGCTTCTGTGGACTGGACCTATCAGTGACTCCATCTTTTTGAAACTATTTTTCTAATTTTGTAATTTTTTTCTTCACTAATTATTCTAGCCTTTAAATTCTTAGGTGGCTTACACCCTCCTTGACAGGAAGAAGAGCCTCCTAATAAGGGTCTAGCCTCCTCCCCATAAATTCATCATTCCAAAAACTTTATGGCCTTAAGAGTCATACTAATTCTGATTTTACTATGCAGTTCAAATGGAGAAACAGTAGCTGATTGACAGTACATCTGTTTACAATATGTTTTCCTGACTATTTTAGGAGCACCATTAAAACATTGCTCAAGAGAAAAAAATAATAAAAAGAAAGGAAAGAATTGTTTTCAAATATAACTGTTCATTGACAATGAGCCAGGTAACCCAAGAGCTCTCATGGAAATGAACAAGTAGATTAATGTTGTTTTCATACTTGCTCACAGAACATCCACACTGCAGTCCATGAATCAAAGAGTAATTTTGACTTTAAATTTTTTATTATTTTAGAAACACATTTTGGTAGGGTGATACTGCCATAGATAATGAGTCCTCATAGATTTGGGCAAAGTAAGTGGGAGAAATTATGGAAATAATTTAGTTTTATAGGTGCCATCAAGTACCTTTTGATTTATGGAGAGAGGAAAAATTATCAACATTAATAGGAATTTGGAAGAAGGTGAGTTCATCCCACATTAATGATTTTGAGGTTTCAGGACTTTAGTAGAGACAATCAATGCAGATGTGTTGGAAATAGTATGAGAACTAGTATTACATGTGGGACCTGAAGATGTGACTGAATTTGTGAAATCAATTTTAAGGGGTGAGGAGTTTCTTTTTATGTAGCAGCAAAGAAAGTACTTTATTGAAATGTAAACCAGGACATTGCTGTGAAATTTGTTGAACTCACAGGAAAGGATTTTGCATAAAATTGGTTGATAAGGTAATGGCAAGGTTGGAGAGTAACAAATTCAATTTTGAGAGAAGTTCTCTGAATAAAGGGGTTATCAAACAACATCATATGTAACAGAAGAATATTTTGTGAAAGAATAAGTCAGTTCATATGGCAAGATTGTTATCTTTTTGTCTAAATGTGGTTGGCCACTGTCACCCCAACCTTTAGTAACAACAACTCTCAGCAGTCAGCAGTCAAAAAAGCCCACCACAAAAATATTTATAATTTGTGGAAAACTCAGATGATAATTAGCATTTTAATAAAAAAAAGATTTTTAATTGAGATAATTATTTTTAGGAACAATGCTATTGCACACTTAATATAGTACAGTATGAGGTA
The DNA here is from genome assembly GCF_964194105.1 of Spermophilus citellus. Classification (NCBI taxonomy): domain Eukaryota; kingdom Metazoa; phylum Chordata; class Mammalia; order Rodentia; family Sciuridae; genus Spermophilus; species Spermophilus citellus. Next base: position 91,807,604 of record NC_138189.1, on the reverse strand, counting down.
AATATATGTTTTTAAGGCACTAGAAGTCCAACAACCTTGTGTGACTTGTTTATTGTGGTGGTCTCGAGCCAAAGTTGCAATATATCTAATATATTCCTCTAATGACACACTTTTGTCATTCTATTGCTGATAATCAAATGAATACCACTTTCCAAAACAAAAGAACTATGGAAGTGTGCTCAGACTTTCCATGTTTAACAAGGTGTACTCCTAGATACACCATAAAGATACAAACAACCTCACCAACCTCACTAAAATGTCCCTACTACTATTGCCTTGACTATGAAAAATGACATTTATCCTTACAGGATGTTTGAAAGAATACCCTTGAAACAGCCCTGAACCCTGCTATTTTATAGAAATAATTTCTAGAACATATTGAAAAAAATAGGGTAAAACTATTACTGTAAATTTATGTATAAAGAAATAACTGTGAAGAAATTATTTATTCAAAAAATGTGTAAATGTATCACACGCTTAATCAAGAAGAGAATAAAGGCCTTTATTCTTTGAAAGTTAACAAAAGACATTTTCTGCTTTTTAAAATTTCATTTCTGTCAATGAAGTGTAACACTGTATCTGTTATCTTCCTTCAGGTAACACACAATTTAATATCTTCTTTCAAAGATGCATGAATGTGCCTTTTGCTAAAGAAGTGGTATGGAAATTTTCTCAGAAATTTCCCCTCAAAATTGCTTTTCTATTCTTTCACACTTTTATTCAGGCAGTTAAATGAGATGGTCTTTTCTACTTACTCATTAGTAGGTCTGATTCTTTCCCTGGAAGTATCCTTCACAGAGAAAGACATAATGTGCATAGTGTACACATTCAAATTCTGCAAGGAATTGTTCATATTCATTTGAGAGCATTAAAAAATCAGTTCTCTTAGTTTAGTTCATTTTCTCCTTTGGTTCACAAAGTGGGCCCCATTAAGTAAGGTGTCACTGGGGAAAGACCAGGAAGCCAACAGGGAAAGACAGTCTCATTAATTAAAATTGTATGTCCTGCTTGTTAATTATCTGGATGCTCTGCTACCTGACTTAAGAAAAAGTAACTTCTGAAATGTTGGGATTCCTTTGTTAGAGATTATTAACATAAATTTTAAATTTTAATTGGATTTTTGGTAAGTGACCTTTATTACTCCTGGCAGAGACATGACATACAATAATTAAATAATCCCATTGGAGTCAAAGGATTCCAAATGTCAAGATGGCACTGAAAGTGGGACAAACTATGCGTCTATGTTAAAAAAAAAAAAAAAAAAGGCAAAACAAACCAGGCAGAGTAAACTCAGTGAGAAAATGAAAATTAGTCTCTGGCTCTCCAATTTACCATCCATATATATTTGAAAAAGATATGCAAGAATAATATACTGAGACTTTGATGTTTAATTGCAATAACATAATGAAAAATAGGATTAACTGGCATGCCTCTGAATTTCATCTGAGCAGATGTTCTTGAGGATGAAGAAAAGTTTTGGATCAAATACTGGTTATACAAAAATAAATTATGCCCTAATTCTATGTGCAGGTAAATTAGTCAGGTAATCCCTGACATCAGTGTTTACTCTGTAAAAATAAGTCAGCTAATGTACTAACCTCAACTTGCAGTGAGGTGCTATTGAATGAAAGTATTATAGAATTTGAACAGTAAGGTAATCATAGAATGAAATATGATTGTGGTGGGATAAACAGCATTTACATATTTTAATGTTACATTTTTCTTACTAAAAATTATTTCTCTCTTATTTGAGAAGCAGTTATCTCCATATACTTCATTTCCTTTAGAATGAGTGTAAGGCACTGCAAAAAATAGTCTTTCTAGTTATTTTTTCCAAATGTTTAAGCTTGAAGAGAGACTCAGCAAGTTTGAAATATAAGCAATTTGATGTGTGTAGACCTCAAAATAGTGCAGACATCATCTAAGGACTTGTCTGATCCCTTGACTATGGACTTATTCTTTATCAAAGAAAGACAATATGATAAATAGAGGTATGCAAATTGTTTCTACTAGTACTGGGAAGAACCCACATCCAGGCAGAGAATTCACCCTTATTATTCGACTTGGAAATTAAAATTTCAAGTTTATTTAGTAATTAGTTTAGCTTATATTTTAGTAAAAGTATTACTACAGGAACAAGTGAAGCCTGTCTTTCCAATAAACTCTGCAGAGTCTTCCCATTTTATCTCTGCCTCAGAGGATCCTGGCACTGAAGACTTTCTGACTACAATTATACGATCCACTGATTTCATCCTTTTGCAATTGTAAACCCAGTTCTACATATCATATCTACTGTATCTCCTTGTAATGATCGCATTTTCACAAACTGTAAGCCTTACTTTAGCTTGCAACTAAATCCACTGTTCATATTGACTTGATTACATCAAATGCTTGTTTTAGCATTTCCTCAACTCAAAAGCTACTTTGGGTTATATATTAAGATGGGAAATATTCATTTATATGTTTTGGTCTATGGATAAAACTATATTTAGAGTATATTTATGCACAATTACAAATGTACATGTGCACATGCATCATATAAGTATATTACAAGTGATTAGGTAAACAAGTCCCTTAATTTTAGAATTTACTCCATTTTCATCCTTATATGAGAGAACAATTTGGTTAATAATCAATTAAGAATAATGTGATATTACTAATAAAGTACATTAGCTGAGTATTTACTTTGTAAAAAGAGTTATGCAAATAATATTATTGGTAAATTTCCTCTTTTATCCCACAGCACAGATAAACACAAATATTTTTCTTTGTTAAAATGCCTAAATCATACACATTTTCACTTTTTTTTCTTTTTCACATCTTAAACATAACTAATTAGATAACATGCTTTTCATCATTTTAATTTTCTTGATATATTTCTTTTCAGTTTTAATTGAGAATTCACTTGTGAATGTTCATTTGATTCTCTTCATAAATTATATTGACAGTAATTTTTCTATATTATAAGTAAATACAACTTCTGGCTTCATCAGTTTCTTTGTAATATTTGTAACTATTGGTTATAAACTATATAATTAACATTCTACATACTTTAGAATAGATCATGAAATAAATAGAAAAATAAAGCAGATAAGAAAATCATACTAACAAATTTATAAATGTGTATCCTAGTATTTAGGATACATATTAATAATCAAAAACCATGGGAATTTATTTACATTATATAAATTTATATACTTCTCATATTAATTTTTGTAGATCACTAACAAAAACATAAGATATATTCCTCTAAAAATTTTATATTACATCATTTGTGGAAACACCTAGTATATTGTTACATAAATATTTATTATTATCTGTACATAATTATCTGTACATAATTTGATTTCCCCCATTAAATCCATTAAATGAAATCAAAATTGTCTAATCTCAGATTGATACCTCTTGGTAACAAAGTTTTGATTCATTTATTTAAAACAAAGAGAAGTAGTGCTGGTCCAAGGAGCCATAAAATACACTGTAAATAGTGAATTCAAAGTTTCAGAATTCTATTTAAAAGAATTTCAAAGATATAGAATTAGAAATTCAATGAAATTAAAAGATAAAAACTTGGGCTGCAGAAAGAAACGTCTGATTGAAAATTTAAGGTTAAGGACAAATTCAGTTGCTTCACAGAAGTGGTGATCCTTTTAAAAATGTTATTTGTTGCCTCTGTATATAATTTGAGTCTCTAGAAAAAGTTTGAAAAGCTATGCAACAAGGTAGCTCAATAGGTTTCAAATCTATTTATTTTGCTTTTAATGCTTTATTGGAACAGTTTACTTATAAATAATAATTTAATTCATTATGCCATATCCATACATGCACTCTCTCTCCATCCTTCCCCTTCACTCAGTTTGTCTTCCTTCTGTTTTTATGAAGCCTCCATTTTAAAATCCCTTTCTGTCTCCCTCCCCCCTCCACACACATACAACTTCCACATATGATGTTAAATATTTGACCTCTGATAGTCTGAGTCTGGCTCATTTCACTTAGCATGATGTTTTCCAATTCCATTCATTTGCCCACAAATGGCATATTTTATTCTTTATATCTGAATAAAACTCCACTGTGTACATTTATCATATTTTCTTTTGCCATCCATCTGCTGACAGACACATAGGCTGGTTTCATAACTTTGTTATTGTGGATGGTGCTATTATAAATATTGATATGCTTATGTCACTATACTATGCTGATTTTACATCTTTTAAATACCAAGGAGTGGGATAGCTGGATCATATGATGGTTCCATTCTTCGCCTTTTGAGAAATATCCATGCTGCTTGTCAAACTGTCATAATTTGCACACCCACCAACAATATATAAGTGCACCTTTTCCCCCAAATCATTATAAGAAATTAATTTTAATTTGCATTTTCTTTTTGTTAAGGATACTGAACTGTTTAAAATTTTAATTTATTTATTTTAATAGGTATATATGATAGCAGAATGCATTTTGAGTCTTTGTACACAATTGCAGCTCAACTTTTAATTTCTCTGATTATGCATGATGTAGTATCACACCATATGTGCAGTCATACATGTACCTAGGATACTAATGTCCATCACATTCCATCATCTTTCCTGCCCCCATCCACTCTCCCCACCCCTCCCTCCCCTTTGCTCAATCAAAGTTCCTCCATTTTTCCCATGCCCTCTCCCATTATGGATCAGCACCCACTTATCAGAGGAACAATCAGCCTTTGGATTTTGGGGATTGGCTTACTTCTCTTAGCATGATGTTCTCTAATTTTATTCACTTACCTTCAAATGCCATAATGTTATATTCTTTTAATGCTGAATAATATTCCATAGTGTGTGTATATACATATATATATATATATATATATGTGTGTATATATGTGTGTGTGTGTGTGTGTGTCTGTGTGTGTGTGTGTGTGTGTGTGTGTGTGTGTATATATATAATATACTTTGTTAAGTATAATCCCAAGTATTTAAATATATATATATATATATATATATATATGTATATATATACAGTTTATTTATCCATTCATCTATAGAAGGGCATATAGATTGCTTCTACAGTTTAGTTATTATGAATTGAGTTGCTTTGTGAATTGAGCTGCTTTAAATATTGATGTGGTTGCCTTATTATAGTATGCTGATTTTAAGTCCTTTGGGTATAGACCAAGGAGTGAGATATCTGGGTCAAATGGTGGTTCCTTTCCAAGTTTTCTAAGGAATCTCCATACTTTCCAGGGTGGTTGCACCAATCTGCAGTCCCACCATATCACTTTTTCCCCACGTCCTCGCCAACACTTATTGTTGTTTGTATTCTTGATAACTGCTATCCTGATTGGCATGAGATGAAATCCTAGAATAGTTTTGATTTGCATTTCTCTAATTACTAGAGATGTTGAACATTTTTTTTTTCATATATTTGTTGATCGATTGTGTACTTTCTTCTGAGAAGTGTCTGTTCAGATCCTTAGCCCATTTATTGATTGGGCTGTTTGCTCTTTTGGTGTTAAGTTTTTATATATCCTGAAGATTAGTGCTCTGATGTGCTTGTGGCAAAAATTTACTCCCAAAATGTAGTCTCTCTCTTCACCTCATTAGTTTGAGTGCATCCCATTTATTAATTCACAATTTTATTTCTTGTGCTGTAGAAATCTTGTTAAGGAATTTGGAGCCTAATCTGATGTGATGAAGATTTGGGCCTACTTTTTCCTCTATTAGGCACAGGGTCTCTGCTATAATTCCTAGGTCCTTGATTCATTTTGTGTTGAGTGTTGTGCATAGTGAGTGATAGGGGTTTAGTTTCATTTTGTCACATGTGGATTTCCAGTTCTCCCAGCACTATTTGTTAAAGAGGCTATCTTTTCTCCAATGTATGTTTTTGGCTCCTTTGTCTATATGAGATAACTGTATTTGTGTAGCTTTGTCTCTCTGTCTTCTATTTTATACAATTGGCCTTCAAGTCTATAGTGGTGCCAATACCATGCCATTTTTGTTACTATAGCTTTGTAGTATAGTTCAAGATCCAGTATTGTAATGTCTCATGCTTCTCTCTCTTGCTAAGAATTGTTTTGCCTATTTTAGGTCTCTTTGTTTTTCAAATGAATTTCATGATTGCTTTTTCCATTTCTATAAGGAATTGCATTGAATCTATATAGCACTTTGGGTAATATGGCCATTTTGACAATATTAATTTTGCTTATCTAAGAGCATAGAAGATATTTGCATCTTTTATGGTCTTCTTCAATTTCTTTCTTTAGTGTTCTGTAATTTTCTTTATAGATGTCTTTCATCTCTTTGTTAAGTATATTCCCAAGTATTTTATTTTTTGGGGGGAGGGAAGTTATTGTGAATGGGATAGTTTTCCTAATTTCTCTTTTAGAGAATTCATAACTGATATTTAGAAATGCATTTAATTTATGGGTATTGATTTTATATCCTGCAACTTTGCTAAAATAATTTATTAATTGTAGAAGTTTTCTGGTGGAGGTTTTTTTTTTTTAGATCCTCTAAGTATAGAATCATGACATCAGAAAATAATGATAGTTTGAGTTCTTTTCTTATTCCTATCCCTTTGATTTATTTTGTCTGTCTAGTTGTTCTGGCTAGAGTTTCAAGGACTATGTTAAATAGACAAAAGAGGGCATTCCTATTGTGTTTCAGTTTTTAGAGGGAGATCTTTCAACTTTTCTTAACTTAGAATGACATTAGCCTTGGAATTTGCATAGATAGCTTTTACAATGATGAGCTGTGTTCCTGCTATCTCTAGTTTTTCTAGTGTTTTGAACATGAAGGGTGCTGGATTTTGTCAAATGGTTTCTTTGCATCAATTGATATGATCACATGATTCTTTTTTGAGAGAGAGAGAAAGAGAGAGAGAGAGAGAGAGAGAGAGAGAGAGAGAATTTTTTAATAGTTATTTTTTAGTTTTCAGCGGACACAACATCTTTGTTTGTATGTGGTGCTGAGGATCGAACCCGGGCCGCACGCATGCTAGGCGAGCGCGCTACCGCTTGAGCCACATCTCCAGCCCATGATTCTTATCTTTAAATCTATTGATGTTATAAATTGCATTTATTTATTTCCATATATTGAAGCAACTCTACATCCATGGAATGAACCCTACTTTATCATGGTGCACAATTTTTTAAAATATGTTTTTGTATGTGATTTGCCAAAATTTTATTGAGAATTTTTGCATGGATGTTCATCAGGGATATTTGTCTGAATTTTTTTTCTTTGTTGTGTCTCTGTCTGGTTTTGATATCAGGATGATACTTGACTCATAGAATAAGTTTGGAGGGGTTCCATCCTTTTCTGTTTCATGAAATAATTTGAGGAGTATTTGTATTAATTTCTCTTCATAGTTTTTATAGAACTCAGCTGTGAATCCCTCTGGTCCTGGGATTTTCTTGTTTGGTAGGCTTTGTTGGTGTCTTCTATTTTCTTGTTTGAAACTGATCTATTTTGATTGTGTATGTCCTTTTGACTTATTTTGGATTCATCATATGCCTCTAGAAATTTGTTGGTGTCTTTGAGATTTTCTATTTTACTGGAGTGTAAGTTTTCAAAATAGTTTCTAATTGACTTGTGTATTCCAATAGTGTCTGCTGTGATATTTCCTTTGTCATCATGAATTTTAGTAATCTGTGGGTAGATAAGGGCTTGTCAATTTTATTTATTGTTTCAAAGAACCAACTTTGTTTTGTCAAAGTTTTAAATTGTTTCTCTTATTTAAATTTCATTGATTCCTGCCCTGATTTTAATTATTTCTTGTCTTCTACTACTTTTGGTCTTCATTTGTTCCTCTTTCTCTAGGGCTTTGACCTGTAATGTCAGATTGTTTATTTGCTGACTTTTTTCTTTTTTTAATGAATGAACTTTCCTCTTAGCACTGCCTTCATAATGTCCCAGAGTTTTTTGATAAGTTGTATAGAGTTCTCATTTACCTCCAAGAATATTTTTATTTTCTCCCTGATGTCTTCTGTAATTCATGCATCACTCAATAGCATATTGTTTAGTCTCCAGGTGTTGGAGTAGCGTCTCTTCTTAATTTTGTAATTGATTTCTAATTTCATTCCATTATGGCCAGATGGAATGCAGGCTAGTAATCTCTCTCTCTCTCTCTCTCTCTCTCTCTCTCTCTTGTTTTTTTTTTTTTTTGTATTTGCTAAGACTTGCTTTGTGGCATAACATATGGTCTGTTTTGGAGAAGAATCCAGGTGTTGCTAAGATAAAAGTGTATTTGCTTATTGATGGACATAATATTCTATATATGTCTGTTAAGTCTTACTTATTGACTGTATTATTGAATTCTATAGGTTCTTTGTTTAGTTTTTGTTTCGAAAATCTAACCAGTTGTGAGAGAGGTCTATTGAAGTCACCTAGTATTATTTTTTGTGGTCTATTTGGTACTTGTAGTTGAGAAGGGTTTGTTTGGTATACATAGCTGCCCCATTGTTTGGGGCACAGGTATTTATGATTGTCATGTCTTGTTAATGTATGAATCCCTTAAGCACTATGAAATGTCCTCCTGTATCCCTTTTCAGTAGCTTTGGTTTGAAGTCCACTTTATCTTATATGAGGACAGAACCCACTGCTTGTTTACAGAGTCCATATGAGTGATAAGTTTTATCCCACCCTTTCACCTTCAGTTTGTGGATGTCTTTTCCTGTGAGATGAGTTTCTTAAAGACAGCATATTATTGGGTCTTTTGTTTTAACCCAATCTGTCAATCTGTGTTTTCAAATTGACGAGTTTAGGATATTCATATTCAGTGTTATTATTGAAACATGATTTGTATTTCCTGTCAATTTGGTTTATTTTTCATTTTTAACTTGACTTGATTTCTTCTTTGACTGGTTTTTAACTTTAGTGTAGTTACTCCCTTTGATGATTTTCATTGTTGTTTTTAATTTCTATCTCCTTGAATATTTTGTTAAGAATTCTCTGTAGTGCAGGCTTTCTCATTGTAATTTTTTTTTAATTTTTGTTTATCATGAAATGTTTTTATTTCATCATCAAATCTGAAGCTTAATTTTACTGTATATAATATTTTTGGTTGGAATCCATTTTCTTTCAGAGCTTCGTATATGTTTTTCCAAGATCTCCTGACTTTTAGGGTCTCAGTTGAAAAATCAGCTGAAATCTAAATTGGTCTCCCCCTTTATGCAATCTGATTCCTCCCTCTTGTGACCTTAAATATTCTATCCTTATTCTGTATGATAGACATTTTCATTATAAGATGCCTTGGTGTAGCTCTATTGCAGTTTTGTACATTTGATGCCATGTAATCTTCTTGTATTTGATTTTTCAATTCATTCTTCATGCATGGGAAATTTTCTGATATTATTTTATTGATGAGATTGTGCATTCCATTGGTTTGAATCTCTGTGCTTTCCTCTATCCCAGTAAATTATAGTAATTTTTGGATATTCCATTCATGGTTTCTTACCATCTTCACTGTGTGGTCAACTTTATTTTCAAGATTGTATATATTGTCTTCAATATCTGACATTCTGTCTTCCAAGTAATATAGTCTGTTGGTGATGTTGTCTATTACATTTTTAATTTGTCTTATTGCTTCTTTCATTTCAAGGAATTCTGATTTTTCTCTTTTTCTGAATCTGTATCTCTTTCTTGAAGTAATCTTTTGCTACCTGTATTTGCTCCCTATATCTTTGTTGGAGTAATCAATTTTTGCCCGTATTTGCTCATTTAGGTCATTCTTTGATTGGCAGATTATTTTAATTATGTACATTCTGAACTCCTTCTCTGATATTTTATCAACTGCATTGTCCGTGGATTTTATTACTGTAGTATCCTGCTTTGTTTGGGCACTTTCCTTCCTTGTTATTTTCATGTTATCTATGTATCTTCCTTTCATGCAATGCAAATCTGAGGCATTAGAGTTTCTACCTTATGATCTTACCTGACCTTGGTGTTGGACTTCTGGACCTTGGCTGGTGTTCCACCATAAATACTATTGCAATTAAAGGTGGTGATGGCAATAGTGGAGGTAACTCAAGATAGCAATGGAGGTATCTCATTATGAATGAAACCACTTTCAGAGAGGGTCTGAAAGGGTGGGCTGCCTGTTTGGAAATGCAGCTGCCTCCAGGTCCTATCTATTGTCACAAGGTGGAGGTTACTGCATGGGGAGGGCTATGAGGATGGCTTCAGTGTCTCAAGATGGAGGCGAGTTAAGCCTGGACTCTGGCATAGGTCTGCTGTTTGGCAGGGTGGTCCTGGGACTAACCTTGGCCTTGTCTCTTAAATGGGTTTGTGGGGTGGTCCTATGCCTGGGGCTGGGCTCTGGGGTGGGTCTGCTGCTAGGCGGGACAATTTTTGGGTATGGATCTGCTGTTTGGTGTTCTGGGGCCTGGGTCTTGGCTCCCACATGGGTCAGCGGGGGTCATCCTGGGCTGAAGCCTGGGCTCTGGAGTGGGTTTGCTGGTAGACTGGGCAGTCCTGGGACTTTGACCTGGGCTTCTGTGCAGGTTGGTGGGGTGGTACTGGGCTCGGTCCTGGGCTTCGGCATAAATCTACCAGTCCATGGGAACTGAACATTTTTATTTTTCTATATTTCATTTGCATTTTTTTCTTCTGGGAAGTATTTGTTTAGATATTTTACCAATTTATTGATTAAGTTATTCATTTTCTGGTGTAAAGTTTTTTTGTGCTCTTTATTCTGGTAATTAATTTCCTATCAGAATAATAGCTGACAAAGATTTTCTCTTTCTGTTTGCTCTCTCTTCATGATCTTATTTGTTCTCTTTGGTATGCAGAAGCTTTTAAATTTTATGCTATTCCACCTATTGATTCTTAGTTTTATTTCTTGAATTTAAGAATTTTGTTAAGGAAGTCAGTGCTAATGCCAAAATATTACAGGGTTGCCTCTGTTTTTTCTAGCAGTTTCAGAGTTTATGGACTAATTCCTCAGTCTTTGATCTTCTTTTAGCTGATTTTTTGTGCGGTGTGAGAGATAGGCATCTAATTTCATTCTTCTTCATGTAGTTATCCAGTTATCTAATACCACACACTAAAAAGTCTATATTTTCTCCAGTACATATTTTGGCATCGTTGTCAAGATGATTATGTAATCTGTATATTTGTCTTTGCATCTTCTATTTTTTTCACTGGGTTTCATATCTGTTTTTATGCTAATATCTATGGGCTTTTCCCCCCTTTTAGTTCTATATTGTCTTTTGGAGTTTAGGTATTGTGATTCTCTAAACTCACTCTTGTTGTTCAGGATTACTTGGTTCTTTTGGTTCTTTTATTCCTTCATAGAAATTTTAGAACTTTATAATTTCTCTGAAGAATTCTGATGGGGCTTTTATTAAAATTGTATTAACTCTGAGGATTGTTTTTATAATATGGCCATTTTGAAAATATTAATACTTCTTTTTATGAACCATGGGGGATCTTTCTATCTTCTAAGGTCTTCTTCAATTTCATTATTTGTCATTATTTAATTTTCATTGTAGATGTGTTTCATCTCCTTAGGTTTATTTCCAACTATTTTTTAATGAGACGTTTGTGAACAGAATAACTTATTGATTAGGTTTTTCATTTTAGTGGATGAAACAAGTCTTTAATTACAAAAAATTAAAAATATGATTTTGCATCTTGTCTAATCACATTAACATATGAAGATTGAACAATACTTCAATAAAGGAGTATAGGAATTCATTATTGGAGTATAGGAAAGCTGTTCATTTTTATATGTTGCTCTTCTCTCCTGCAACTTTGCTGAATTGGTTTATCATATAAGTTTTCTGGTGATTTTTTTTTTTTTGATCTTCTAACACTAGGATCATATCCTCAAGAAGCAAAGATTTTTTTTTCCTTTTTCTTACTGTATCCCTTTAATTTACTTCTGTTGCCTGTTACCTCTGACAAGGGTTTCAAGCACTATATAGAATAGTAATGATGACAGTGGGCATCCTTGTTTTATTCCTGATTTCAGATGAAATACTTTCAGATTTACTCCTTTCACTATGGTAGTGAATTAGATTTGTTGTGTATAGTCATTATAATGTTAAGCTAAGTTCATGTTATTTCAAGTTTAGTAATCAGGTAAGTTATGTTCTTGATTCTATATGTGATGAATTGTGTTTTTTGATTTTCATATGTAGAAGTAGCCTTGCATCTCTGGCATGAATGCAAATTGATAGTGGTAGAAAGTTTTTTAGTGAATTTTAAAATGTGGATCATTAATATTTTATTAAGAATATTTGCATCTATGTTCATTCTAAATAATAGTATATGCTTTTCTTTCCTTCATCTGTCTTTATTGGTTTTGATGTCAGTGTGATACTGGCTTCTTGAGTGAATTTGGAAATGTTGTCTCCCTTTTTATTTCATAGAATAATTTGAGGAGGATTGGTATTAGTTATTCTTCCAAGTTCTATCTGGTAAAACTTAGCTTAGAACTGATCTGGTCCTGGACTTTTGTTGTTTTGTTGTTGGAAGTCTTTTTGTTACTGCTTCAAACTTGTGGCTTGATATTAGTTTGTATAGGTTTTCTATGTCCTCTTGATACAAGTTTTGTAGGTTTTATGTGTTCATAAATCTATCAATATCTTCTAGAGATTTTAATTTATTGGAATATATGTTTTCAAAACAGTCCTTTATGATCCTTTGGATTTCAGAAATGTTGGTATTTTCCTTTTCACCCCAAATTTTGTAGATTTGGGAATTCTCTCTCCTTCATTTGGTTAGTTTGGTTAAGCTTTATAAACCTTGTTCCTCTTTTCAAATAAGCATCTCTTTGCTGCATTGATGTTTAAATTTTTTTTGGCTAAATATTATTAATTTTGGCTATGTCATTATTATGTCCTGCTGTCTATTGGTTTTGGAATGAGTTTGTTCCTGACTTTCAGGACCTTGAGAGGTACCATTAGGTTGTTTATTTGGATTTTTTTTGTATAAGCAATTAATGCTATTAATGTTATTTTTTGTTCTGCCTTTATAGTGTACCAGAAACATTTGTACATTGTTTTATTATTTGAATCAAAGAATTGCTTAATTTCTGCTCTCTTTTATTCTACAATACTTTCCTCCTTCCTCCTGAGATATACTCTTTTATTGAAGTATTGTTCAATCTTCTTATGTTAATGTGGTTAGATGAGATGCAAAATCATATTTTTAATTTTTTTGTAATTTAGGATTTGTTTCAACCACTAAAACATGGTTCATTTGGAGAAAGTCTCCATGAGCTGCTGAGAGGACAATGAAATCATCTCTTGTTGGATAAAATGTTTTATAGATATCTGTTAGAATTATTTTTAGGTCAGAACTGTATTGATTTTACATCTGAATGATCTGTCTATTGGTGAGAGGAGTATATTGAATTCACCCAGTATAATTTTGTATTGGGATCTACTGTGACTTGATGTTAAGAAGTATTTGTCTTATGAAATTAAGTGAACCACAATTTGGGTCATAAAGATATAATATTGTTATTTTTTTCTTGTTGAATTTTTCTATTTACCAGTGTGTAATAAACTTCCTTGTCTATTATAATTCAGTTTGGCTTGAAATCTGCTTTGTAGGATATAAAAATAGCTACCCAGACTACCTTTTCCCGTCTTCTTACTCTAAGCCTGTGGTTGTCTTTGCATCAGGTGAGTGTATTACAAATCACATAAAGTTGTTTGCTTTTTAATCCACTCTGTAACTATCTCTTTGAATAGGAGAGTTGAAACCATTTACATTCATTTGTTATGGAGAGATGCTGATTATTTCCTGCCATTTTGGTTTATTTCATATATTTGATTTATTTGTTTAAATGTACTTCTAGTGTGATTCTTCCATTTCAGAGTTCTGTAAAATGTATTTGTTTTGTTTGGGTTTTGGTTTTTGAGTCTTGGGTATAGTATGTTTAAGTACTTGCAGAAGTGCTGGCTTAGTGGTCATGAATTATTTTAATTTATTCTTATAGAAAGTTTTGATGTCCTCTTCAATTCAGAATGATAGTGTTTTAGTCAGCTGTTTCACTGCTGTGACTAAAAGACCCAACCAGAACAACTTTTACTGGGAAGGTGGGAGGGGGTATTTGGGGCCTCACAGTTTCAGAAGTCTCAATCCATAGACAGCATGCTCCATTCCTCAGGGCTCAAGGTGAGGCAGAACATCATGGTGAAACAGTGTGGTGGAGGGAAGTGGCTCACATGATAATCAGAAAGTGGAGAAACACTAAGCTCCCCTCACCAAATATGCACCCCAAAAGGCACACCCTCAATTATCCACCTCTTCCAGACACACTTTACTCACATTCAGTTACCATTCAGTTAGTCCCTATCAGGGGACTAATGCACTGATCATTTCACCTATGAATGTTCTTGTATTGTCTCACACATGAGAATTTGGGGGACACCTCACATTCAAACCATAACTGATATCTTTACTGGATATAACAATCTTGGGTAATAATTGTTTTCTTTTGGAATTTGGCTTATCTTGTTGCAAACTCTTCTGGATTTTAGTGTCTAAACTGAAAAGTTAGAAGTGTCTTATTGTTTTACTCCAAAAGTGACAGGACATTTTTCTCTTGCAACTTAAATATTTTGTCCTTATTCTCTATGCTGTATGTCAGGTAATTTCGTTTTGATATGTCAGATTCTTTCATGATATTGTTATTTGTGGTTGTGTATATTTTCTATAGGTAAATGTCTGGCTAATTCCTAGGTTTTTGGTATTATTTTTTGAAAAATAATTATATTAGACTTATCACCAGGCCTTCTTCTATCCCAATGACTCTGAAGTTTAGTTTTTTAATGTCCTAGAGTTTTTGTATATTCTGATTATGGACTTTATTGTCCTTACTGCATGTGGTATTCAAGTTCATATACTCTGTATAGTCTGTCTTTGGGACCTGAAGTTCTCTTTTCTACATAATCTAATTTGTTGGTGGTGATACCTTCCAGTGAATTTTATATTTGATTTATTTGTCTTTCATTTCTCAGGTTTCTGTTTGTTTTATTTTCAGAGTCCCTATTACGTTATTGAAATGGCCTCCCACAACCTGCATTTTCTGTCTTAGTTCATTTTGAAGAGAATCATTTTAATAATTAATTTTTGTAGTTTTCCTTTGAAATTTATTCACCTTCCATAACTGTCTGTTCCTTAGCTAGTCAATTGTAAATTTTGAGGGGACATATGTTTGCCTGTTTCCTCATGCTTTTAGAGGTCTTGTATTTTTGCATTTGTTGAGATGAATTCCTATTCCTTTTTTATGAGGGTATCCTTTAATGTGCAGTTATTTTTTCACAATGATTCCTATGTTGTTAAAATATTTTAGCTTCAACACCTAGGTTGGGCATAATGCAAGTGTTAATTTAAATCACCAATGCCTCTCAGTTTGCCATTGAAAAACAGCTGATTTAATGCACTCTTGGAGAGTTACTGCAAAACTTTGGGCTCCTCTTAATCATTGTCTTGGAGTCTCTGTTTTTGCTGTGCCCAGGGGGGTTTATAATCCATATTACATATTTTAAAATAATATTAAAGTTTCAGCAGAGATTTGTGTGTGGAGCAAGGTACACCATCACTTGACTGAGTTCTGGATGTAGCTCAGCAACTTATAGCATTCCAGTCATTTCCTAGCCCCTCTCAAAAAGATAAGAGATGGGGCTGGAGATATATATAGCTCACCTCACATGCACAAGACCCTGGGTTCAATCTCTAGTACCAAAAAAAAAACAACTTGGAGAAAATAGCTATAACATCTGCAGTGTTACACAGCATTATTAAAATAAATGCCCACTACCTACTATGACATCAGGAACATGTATTACAACAAAAAGAAATATGGAAGGGTCAGAACCTTATTGAAGACATAACAATAAATAACAATGAACTAGATCTAGCTTTAAGGTAAATGGTAGGTGTCAACATGCCATGAAATGTAAAAATAACCATGACAACATGTATGGTGGAAACAGGAATGATATAAAGTAAATAGTTCTAAAAGATAGTCAAATTAAAGATCTCTAAGAGAGAAGAAAAGGGGTAGGAAGGCAAAGTAAGTTTAAAATATTAAAAAATAAAGTGGATAGAGCAAGAGCAGAGAAGAGGTAGCAAGTGATGCTATTGGGTATAAAGAAGAAGTAAAAAAACTAAAACAAACAAAATATATATTACAGAATAAGAGAATCTTGTTATTAGAAGGGAGAAAATGGAGAGAAAGAGTGACAAGGGAAACAAATTTGATAGGAAAACAGGGAAAGAAACAAAAAATTAAGCCAAACCAACCAAATAAATAACTCTTATTCTGCAAAGATAGAAGAGTCAAAATACTGAATGGGTAAAAGATATAATAAAACTGGAAAAAAGGAGAAACTAAATAGATGTATATTAGCCAATCAGCACAGTGAGAACCAGCATGCCTGCATGTGTGTATGTGCATGCATACACACACACACACACACACACACACATGTTGGGTAAAATAATGAAAGAAATTAATTAAAACTGAATGGATTACCTCCTCTGTGGTAGTCAAAGCTATTGATGAAGATGGATGTTCACTGCCCACACATTACTGTCCTTCTTTCCAGTTTTTGATGTGCTATGCACCTCTTAGAGTAAACAGGTGCTCAGGATGCTAAACCTGTCTTCATGTTGCTCACCAATCTTCCTACTGGAGTATCCTAGAATTGAAGCTGCTTCACTTCTCACCAGTATAAGATAGAATAGAATGGAAAGTAATGGCAGATGGAATTTTGTCTAAGAGCTAGATCAATTCCCGGGTTTGGGCTTGTTAGAGAGTTCTAAATGGGAAGTTCTTTCAGATGGTGTTTACCTTTGCTAAGAACTTCCCAACTTTGTCTGGTGATATCTACTCTAGAGAAACTAGATGTCCACATTCTAGGGCCAGCCAGATACTATTCTGCTGGGTATCTGGATCATCGGGACCTCCCAAGAACTCCACTCATTGGGTAGGGTAACTGTTTTCATAGGTCTCACAGGCTATGCTGTCCACTCTTAGATGTAATAGTCTCAGGATCCGGCCCTGAGTGCAATTGTGCCCAACTCTTTGGCTTCTGGACTCTACCCAGCTGGTTCTGTGAGTCTCCAGACACAAAGAGAAAGTAAGCCATAACCCCCTTTATGTCCCCAATGTGAATCTCTAAAATTCTCTCTGTGCCTACTTCAGTTAGACCTCATAGGAACACTCTTGGGCACCACAACTGACTCCTCTTGGGGCAGCCTGACAATATTTTCTGTAATTTTACAGACTCCTGCAGAAGAAACCTATCACATGGTTGCTTTAAAATGGCTTCCTATCTCATTACTCTACTCACCAACTGTAAAACATGGAGCACCTATCAAATATCAGCTTGTTGTGCTGTCTCTGTCTCAGTTAGGATCAGATTTCCATTGTATTCCACAGGTTCTCCTGACCTTCTCTTGTGTTTCTGTTCCTGTGTTATATGGGAACAGAAGTCAGCTGGTGCCAATGGTGTTGCCCACCTGGCTCCAAAGTGCTATTTATTGTCCTATAGTCAAAGCACCCAGATTTCGGTGTGTCTATGTTTCTCTTACTGTCCAATATTGAATTCAAGGAAATTTTTCAGTCACCCACTTTGCTGAGAAGCTGTATTTCACTACTTGAATCCCAAGTTACAAAGAAGCTAGAAAATGTACCATTTCTCTAGTCTATCATCTTTCTTTCTACCCACATTCATTTAATTCTAAGACAGTGACTTTTAATTTTCTTTTTTTTTAATTTTATTTTTTTTTATTGGTTGTTCACAACATTACAAAGCTCTTGACATATCATATTTAATACATTAGATTGAAGTGGGTTATGAACTCCCAATTTTACCCCAAATGCAGATTGCAGAATCATGTTGGTTACACATCCACAATTTTACATAATGCCCTATTAGTAATTGTTGTATTCTGCTACCTTTCCTATCCCCTACTTTCCCCAATCCCCTCCCCTCCCATCTTCTCTCTCTACCCCATCTACTGTAATTCATTTCTCTCCTTGTTTATTTTCCCATTCCCCTCACAACCTCTTATATATAATTTTGTATAGCAATGAGGGTCTCCCTTCATTTCCATGCAATTTCCCTTTTCTCTCCCTTTCCCTCCCGTCTCATGTCTCTGTATAATGTTGATCTTTTCTTCCTGCTCTTCCTCCCTGCTCTGTTCATAGATTCTCTCATTATATCAAAGAAGACATTTGGTATTTGTTTTTTAGGGATTGGCTAGCTTCACTAAGCATAATCTGCTCTAGTGCCATCCATTTCCCTGCAAATTCTATGATTTTGTCATTTTTTATTGCTGCATAGTACTCCATTGTGTATAAATGCCACATTTTTTTTATCCATTCATCTATTGAAGGGCATCTGGGTTGGGTCCACAGTCTAGCTATTGTGAATTGTGCTGCTATGAACATCGATGTGGCAGTATCCCTGTAGCATGCTCTTTTAAGGTCTTCATGGAATAGTCCGAGAAGGGAAATAGCAGGGTCAAATGGTAGTTCCATTCCCAGCTTTCCCAGGAATCTCCAAACTGCTTTCCAAATTGGCCGCACCAATTTGCAGTCCCACCAGCAATGTACAAGTGTACCCTTTTCTCCACATCCTCGCCAGCACTTGTTGTTGTTTGACTTCATAATGGCTGCCAATCTAACTGGAGTGAGATGGTTTCTTAGGGTTGTTTTGATTTGCATTTCTCTGACTGCTAGAGATGGTGAGCATTTTTTCATGTACTTGTTGATTGATTGTATGTCCTCCTCTGAGAAGTGTCTGTTCAGGTCCTTGGCCCATTTGTTGATTGGGTTATTTGTTATCTTATTGTCTAATTTTTTGAGTTCTTTGTATACTCTGGATATTAGGGCTCTATCTGAAGAGTGAGGAGTAAAAATATGTTCCCATGATGTAGGCTCCCTGTTTACCTCTCTTATTGTTTCTCTTGCTGAGAAAAAACTTTTTAGTTTAAGTAAGTCCCATTTGTTGATTCTTGTTATTAACTCTTGTGCTATGGGTGTCCTATTAAGGAATTTGGAGCCAGACCCCACAATATGTAGATCGGAGCCAACTTTTTCTTCTATCAGACGCAGAGTCTCTGATTTGATATCAAGCTCCTTGATCCATTTTGAGTTAACTTTTGTGCATGGCGAGAGAAAGGGATTCAGTTTCATTTTGTTGCATATGTATTTCCAGTTTTCCCAACACCATTTGTTGAAGATGCTATCCTTCCTCCATTGCATGCTTTTAGCCCCTTTATCAAATATAAGATAGTTGTAACTTTGTGGATTAGTCTCTGTGTTCTCTATTCTATACCATTGGTCCACCCGCCTGTTTTGGTACCAGTACCATGCTGTTTTTGTCACTATTGCTCTGTAATATAGTTTGAAATCTGGTATCGCTATACCGCCTGATTCACACTTCCTGCTTAGAATTGCTTTTGCTATTCTGGGTCTTTTATTTTTCCACATGAATTTCATGATTGCTTTATCTATTTCTACAAGAAATGCCATTGGGATTTTGATTGGCATTGCATTAAACCTATAGAGAACTTTTGGTAATATCGCCATTTTGATAATGTTAGTTCTGCCTATCCATGAACAGGGTATATTTTTCCATCTTCTAAGATCTTCTTCTACTTCTCTCTTTAGGGTTCTGTAGTTTTCATTGTATAAATCTTTCACCTCTTTTGTTAGGTTGATTCCCAAGTATTTTAATTTTTTGAGGATATTGTGAATGAAGTGTTTTTCCTCATTTCCATTTCAGAAGTTTTGTCCCTGATATACAGAAATGCCTTTGATTTATGCATGTTGATTTTATATCCTGCCACTTTGCTGAATTCATTTATTAGTTCTAGTAGTTTCTTTGTAGACCCTTTTGGGTCTTCTAGGTATAGAATCATGTCATCTGCAAATAGTGATAATTTAAGTGCTTCTTTTCCTATTTTTATGCCTTTAATTTCTTTCATCTGTCTAATTGCTCTGGCCAGTGTTTCGAGAACTATATTGAATAGAAGTGGTGATAGAGGGCATCCCTGTCTTGTTCCAGATTTTAGAGGGAATGCTTTTAACTTTTGTCCATTCAGAATGATGCTAGCCTGAGGCTTAGCATAGATAGCTTTTACAATGTCGAGGTAAGTTCTTGTTATCCCTAGTTTTTCTAATGTTTTGAACATAAAGGGATGCTCTACTTTGTCAAATGTTTTCTCTGCATCTATCGAGATGATCATATGGTTCTTATCTTTAAGTCTATTGATGTGGTGAATAACATTTATTGATTTCCGTATATTGAACCATCTTTGCATCCCAGGGATGAATCCTACTTGATCATGGTGTACAATTTTTTTGATGTGTTTTTGTATTCGATTCACCAGAATTTTATTGAGGATTTTTGCATCTAGGTTCATTAGAGATATTGGTCTGTAGTTTTCTTTCTTTGAGGTGTCTTTGTCTAGTTTCGGAATCAGGGTGATGTTGGCCTCATAGAATGAATTTGGAAGAGCTCCCTCTTTTTCTATTTCCTGAAATAGCTTGAAAAGTATTGGTATTAATTCTTCTTTAAAGGTTTTGTAGAACTCCGCTGTATACCCATCCGGTCCTGGGCTTTTCTTGGTTGATAGTCTTTTGATGGCTTCTTCAATTTCATCCATTGATATTGGTCTGTTCAAATTGTGTGTATCCTCCTGACTCAGTCTGGGCAAATCATATGACTTAAGAAGTTTATCGATGTCTTCACTATCTTCTATTTTATTGGAATATAGGTTTTCCAAATAATTTCTAATTGTCTTCTGTATTTCTGTAGCATCTGTTGTAATATTGTCTTTTTCATCCCGTATGTTAGTAATTTGAGTTCTCTCTCTTCTTGTCTTCATTAGCATGGCTAAAGGTCTGTCGATCTTATTTATTTTTTCGAAGAACCAACTTTTAGTTTTGTTAATTTTTTCAATAGTTTCTTTTGTTTTAATTTCGTTGATTTCTGCTCTGATTTTAATTATTTCTTGCCTTCTGCTACATTTGCTGTTGTTTTGCTCTTCCTTTTCTAGGGCTTTGAGATGAAGTGTGAGCTCATTTATTTGCTGTTTTTTCTTTTTTTGAGGAATGACCACCAGGCGATGAATTTTCCTCATAAAACTCCTTTCATTGTGTCCCATAGATTCCGATATGTTGTGTCTGTATTTTCATTTATCTCTAAGAATTTTTTGATTTCCTCCTTTATGTCTTCTGTAACCCATTGATCATTCAGTAACATATTGTTCATTTTTCATGGGATGTAGGATTTTTCCTTCCTTCTTTTATCATTGATTTCCAGTTTCATTCCATTATGATCCGATAAAATGCATGGTATTATCTCCACCCCTTTATATTTACTGAGGGTTGCCCTATGGCATAATATATGGTCTATTTTTGAGAAGGATCCATGTGCTGCTGAGAAAAAAGTATATCCATTTGATGATGGTTGATATATTCTATATATGTCAGTTAAGTCTAGGTTATTGATTGTGGTATTGAATTCTATAGTTTCTTTCAACTTTTGTTTGGAGGATCTGTCCAATGGTGAGAGAGGTATGCTGTAGTCACCCATAATTATTGTGTTGTGGTCTATTTGATTCTTGAACTTGAGGAGAATTTGTTTTATGAATGTTGCAGCACCATTATCTGGTGCATAAATATTGATAATTGTTATGTCTTGTTGGTGAATGGTTCTTTTTAACAGTATATAATGTCCTTCTTTATCCCTTTTGAATAACTTAGTCTTGAAGTCGATTTTATTCGATATGAGGATGGCCACCCCTGCTTGCTTACGAGGACCGTGTGTGTGGTATATTTTTTCCCATCCTTTCACCTTCAGGCTGTGTATGTCTTTTCCAATCAGATGTGTCTCCTGGAGGCAGCATATTGTTGGATTTGTTTTTTTAATCCGTGATACCAGCCTATGTCACTTTATTGGAGAGTTTAAGCCATTCACATTCAGAGTTACTATTGATATATGGTTTGTACTTCCATCCATGTTTGATTATTTATCCTTTTTTTAAAAAAAATTAGTTTGTTTCTCCATGATTATCTTTCCCCTCGCCCTCTGTCTTTACCGAGGCACTTTCCACTGATGGTTTTGGTTATTGTTTTTCATTTCTTCCTCGTGTAGTGTTTTGCTCAAAATGCTTTGCAATGCTGGTTTTCTGGCTGCGAATTCTTTTAACTTTTGTTTATCATGAAAGATTTTTATTTCGTTGTCATACCTGAAGCTTAATTTTGCTGGATACAGAATTCTTGGTTGGCATCCATTGTCTTTCAGTGTTTGAAATACATTGTTCCATGATCTTCTTGCTTTCAGTGTCTGTGATGAAAAATCCGTTGTTAACCTTATTGGTTTACCCCTGAATGTAATCTGTCTCCTTTCTCTTGTAGCTTTTAATATTTTCTCTTTGTTCTGTATATTGGATATCTTCATAACAATGTGTCTTGGCGTTGGTCTACTGTGATTTTGTGTGCTTGGTGTCCTGTATGCATCTTCAATTTGTATATCTGTTTCCTTTTTTATTTCTGGAAAGTTTTCTGTAATTATTTCATTCAGCAAGTTACTCATTCCCTTGGTTTGAATCTCTGTACCTTCTCCTCTCCTGATGACTTGTAAGTTTGGTTTTTTTAAAGTTATCCCATAACTCTGGGATGTTTTTCTCGTGATTTTTTACCAGCCTTTCTGAGTTGGCTAGACTCTTTTCAAGATGATATATTTTGTCTTCATTATCTGACGTTCTGGCTTCTACTTGCTCCACTCTGTTAGTGATACTCTCAATTGAGTTTTTAATTTGGTTTATCGTTTCCTTCATTTCTAGAATTATTGTTTGATTATTTTTTATAATCTCTATCTCCTGATAAAGATGCTTAACTTCTTCTTTTATCTGTTTATGTAATTCATTTTCAATGTGTTCTTTCGCTGCTTGCTGTCTTGTATCCTCTTTAAGGTTCCATTCCATCTGTCTAAGGTGTTGCTTGAGTTCTTTATATGACCATTTTTCTGATGACTCTAGGTCCTCCTGAATATTTAGGCTGTCCTGCATTGTTTGTACTCCTTTTCTTCCTTGCTTTTTGAAGCTGCTCATGTTACTTCTTGTTCTGTTTGACTGCTGAGTTACTGTTTACTCCTATAAATTTATTTGATGCTGTAGCCGCAGGTTTCAATGAAGTTATCTCCTCTGCCGCAGTCTGATGACATCAGTTCTCTGCCATATTGGTATCTCTTGCAAATGGCGACAGTTCGTTTCCCTTTGCCGGGTGACCAATGCAACGGGTGGGTCCTTACTGTCTCTCACAAGCCCCGTTTCAAACCTGTGGCCACTACCTATGAAGGCTCGGTTGGCATTTACCTCCGTAGGATCAGAAGGGCTGACCAGTTGTTTCAGCTGGATGGATTAGTGCTGAGTCACAGCTGTTTGTCTGCGGGAATCAGGCGAACGGGAGCTTGAATTCAGCCGATCCGGGCTCAGTGTGTGTTCTGAGAGGCCCAGACTGTTCACCCCAGATCCACGTCAGCTTAGCATTGCCTAGTGATCCTGAGCAAACAGATTTAGGTTGTTTACGACTCCCTATGCCTGCACAGCTGAAGAGGTCAGAGACTTGATCTGTCCGCGCCCGCCGCCATGTTGGAATCTAGGTGATATGTTCTTCGACTTTTAATTTTCTTAAACTAAATTTCAGGCATTAAAAAATATTTGCAGTATATGCATTGTGCTAGAGCAAAATTGTGTATTTTAGTTTATATAAAATGTTGCTTTCCCAACAATTTTTAGAATAAAAACATTCATGTTTAAATGGATGTATGTATGTGTATACTTATACAAGAATTCATTCCAATATTTACAAAGCAACTAAGGGTACATACTCTTGAAATATCACACTTGGGATGTGTTAGTGAGTTTCCATATCTCTAGTCATGGAGATAAACTTTCAGGACTTCAGTATTAAGTATGGAGTTTATCACTGTTTGTGTGTGTTCTGATTTTAAGATTGAAGATTTTATATTAAGAATCATCATAAAAAAGAATAATGGATAGTATATTTGTATATCAATATGAAAACTGAATCAATATATATATATATATATATATATATATATATACAGTTTGTAACAAAGTTGTGAATATGAAGAGTAGTGAGAAAAATATGATTTTTTCAGTAAGTATATTTTCTCAATATACTTAGTACTACTTTCTTTAAGTAGTACTAAGTATATTGAGAATATGGATAAAAACAATAACTTTGAATCAGTACTTCAGACCATACCAAAATATTAATTAGGTGGAGTGTAATTGTGAAAGGAAAAAGAATGCTTCAAGAAGTTAACACAGAAGAATGTTCTCATGGACTATAGTACTAGCAAGGAGGCTTTATACAACACAGAAATTCCTAATAACAATGAATAGATCTATAAGTTTAATAATCTTGAAATAAAATTCTTTTCATTAAAAGAAGTCATGAAAAGATGAAAAAAATCAAGTGTGTGTTATTATTTTAATGTTTTATCTGATTGTTTTAGGAATATTTAAAGAAATTAAACTAATAATTATTAACGTCTATTTCCTAGTTTTCCCTTTTTGTTTTCATTTTAATTGTGATTTAACATTTTTGGAAGAAACCTATTTGTATCTGTCATTGAAGTGTTTGGAAAAAAAAGCTACAACTATCATATTACATTTCACCTCACATTCTAGAAGACAAATTTGTAATCGTACTTAAGGTGCCTTCCCTTAGCATGTTTCCTAAATGATTTACCCATATAATATAATTTTTCAAGACTTTAAAGAAAATTTTGAAAGAGGGGAAACATGACTTAATCTTGTCAATAAACAATGGGCCTATGTAGGATAAGGAATTGTTTTTGAAATAATGCTATTTTATGTTGAATTGGAAGAGCACAAGGAAAATTATTGTACCCAGGAAGTAAAGCCAAATGGCATAAACCCAGAGATTATTATTTGCTACATAATATCAGATATTTTATAAGTGAAAAATTCATACAAATGTAGAATATCTATTAAAATGTGAAAAGTTTTCAAAACATAATTAATACAAATGCAGACATAAATACTTTTTTATAATCTTTTGCAATTTGTGATGCTTGGAATTCAGTGAAGTTGCTCTATTTAACTTTCTATATGCAAGGAAGAGTCTCTACTCTTCTCTTACAAGATAAATTAAAACTTCTAAGAAAACCAGTGCTTCTAACCTATAGCATAGCTACACTGTCACATGAAAACTGTTTTTAAAGTACTGATGCAGATCTGGACTTGAAAACATTTTTCATTACGTATGTAGATGAGAGTTTGCCCATGAAAAATCTATTTTATCATACTGTGATAAAAATAGTTGACATTGTTTTGAAAACAGAAACTGCTTTCATACAGTGATTGGTATCTTATGCTTAAATATTTCCTATTTCTTTCATTTCAATCGTCGTGCTTTCTAAACAAGAAGTCAGATAACTAATATTCAAATATATTATTTAAAAGAAAGATTTCCTTTTGTATTACTTGAACTTGATTTTAACATCAAAGACATGATGGGTCTGGGTATTGTTTGTATGTGTATGTGTGTGTGTGTGTGTGTGTGTGACATTTATAATAAAACATGCACTCAATTTTCAGCACAATTTGACCACTGAAAGTAATCTTTCCCACTCATTCATCTGTGGTAGTTTTAGATTTGTATCCTCACTAACAAGTCAACACTTTTAAAAAGCAGCAATCAGGTTGCTAATGTGCTCTTCTTAAAATGGAGTACCTAACCTTTAGTGATCCTTTGATTCTCTGATATTTCCATGTTATTGCTAGTGAATTTATACTCAGTAATTAAAAAGTAGGAAGGGCCTCCAAAGTCTTGTTATAGATTCTAATTATCAATGTATTGCCTCTGAGTTATAATTCTATCCTTCCATATATATTGTGGGATAGCAAACTGAAATTTCTTTAAGCATTTCTTCTTTTTGTAGAGTGGATGATGTTAAATTTACTGGGTAAAGGACACGAGAGGGACTGTTGGCAAGTAGGTCAATGTGTGAGTGAGGAGACTGCTGGTGAAACTCTTCCTCAGCCACACATATAGAACACACGGTCCCTCAGCCGACTTGCTTGACTTGCCAACAACCTTCTTCTGACTTTTAAAGATGGAAACCAGTATCCTAAGAGCTTCCATTCCCTCTACAGACTGAATTTCAGAGGGTTATTATCAAGACCCGCACTATGACCACTCAGTTGTTCTCCACTCTCACAGGTTTAAGGCATACTTGTGGTTTGACTCCATTCCAGAGGGTTCCCACTGAGCTACCACTCTCTCTGCTGACTTGTACATCCACTCTTCCTTTCTCTGCAGATCAGCAGGCACTCACCTATACATTAGAACCTCATGCTTTCTGCATACTTACATCAACATTTTCCAATACCTGAATACTTTCCCTGTACTCTGCAACTACAGATCAGCTGAAGTCTTTAAAAAAAAAAAAAGACAAATTTCTCTGCTATCTAGTGGCCAAACCAGAATCTCAGCCTTGGGGAGGGAGTCACCATCCAAATTTGTTCTTCTCTGGACTCTTTCTCTGATCCTTATAGTATTAGACAATTTCCTTGTATCTTATCATCACAATTTTTATCAGTATTTAATGATTTTTATATTAAATTTTTCACATTTAATTCTCTGTGTTGTTTCTATTTCCTGATTGAACCTCATCTTACACAGAATATCTAAGGAGGCAGTTGATCTACACCTGGAGATCCCACTACCATACATGATAAAATAGCAACTTATACTCTAGGTAAAATCTTATCACCTAAACAGTTACCTAAAGCAAACTTCACACCGAGTGTTCCCTAGACACCTCAGCCTGGTGAAGTGATGGCTGCACTCAAGCCAAAAACCCATTTTACTCCTATGTTGTTTCCAGTACTCTAGATTTTAGTCTGCAGGTAGGAAAACTACAGACTAGCAGGCTGAAAGACTCTTTTGGGGACCCCAGACTGAACAAAATTATGACTAGCAATTTAACCATCCTGATTACTCATGAAGGTACCCACGGTAATGGCCTGCTCTCTGGTGTGGTTAGAATCAAGCTGCTAGTCAGCCTGACTGTGCTCCTAATACAGAGAACCCACTGCATGTCAGGCTGTGATTCATGCCCACAGATGACGTGTTTCCCACCAATAGTGGAGAAGGGGGAGGTATGCATTCACAATGGTGTTGCCCATTGCCCCTTTTGGAAATACCCACTTAGCTTTAAAAAGCAATTGAACTGTAGACCTCCTCTCAGGGCTACCAGTAGTATAGTACCGCTATTGGTCTTACTCAGATTATTGAACACATAATCCAAGTCACATAGTTGTGTGGCTCAATTTTAATCTGTGTCATGTGTTTGACTTTCTGGACTACTTGTGATTAGATAATAATGGCTCTTTAATTTTAAAAGTGATCAGAAAATGTTCTGATACTGCTTCTGCCTCCCTTAACTCCTCCTCATCTATACATTTTAGGAATGCAATGCAGTCATTGAATGTGGTTCTTCCTAAAAAAAAAGATTCTGTCCTTTTGGTTGTTTCCTTTGCGATTATCATGATAACAAGAAGGAAGGATGACACAGGATTATAAAGTAAATTCCAGGATTCCATCTTGACCATTTCCAAGCATAACATGTACTTCCTTCAATTTATGGCAAACTCAACCACCAAATTTGCACATATTCCAAATTACAGCCTAATCAAAAGGAGAATAGAAATGTGCTTTATGTTTCAGAAAGTTTGAAGCAAGGATGTTTAATGTATTCACCATAAAGCAATAATAAATGTTTGACATAATTGATATGTTTAACTTGATTTATGTATTATATAATATATACATGTATCAAAGCACAACAGGGTGCCCTGAACATAAATACAATTTTTATGCCTCTATGTATCACTTTTAATAAATAAAAAAATTGGAAAACAGAGGACTCAAAGTGAATTCAGGTTATTTTTTATTGAAATGTCTGTGTTATTTTAAATGTGATGTTTTCAGACAAAGAGCTTTGATTTGGCTAAAGAACACTTGAAAAAGTGATGAATTTATAGTTGCTAGAAATTGACACCAGATTTTGTGGAGGAGGTAGAGAAAGAGAAAGAGCCCTTAATCTATAGAAAAACATCTTATGCTCTGGAAGATATGGAACAGGGAGAAATATTAGGATTATTTATTTATTTATTCGTTTATTTTTGGAAATCCCCCGAGATCCTTGTGGGGCTTTCTCAGATTGGTATAAAAGAGTTAATTCACTTGACTTCTAGTTCTGCCATCCCTAACAGTTCAGACCATGGTTTCATTGCCAATACACTTAACTTACCAAGGAGATTATCAGAAACTGCAGGAATGATGTTAGCTCAAAGCATAATGATTTGAATATTAGGGAGGACCTAAGAAAACTTCAAGTGTTTTAGGAAATACCCACTTAGGTTTAAAAAGCATTTGGGTCAGCCTTAATTCACTGACCAGAGCCACAACAGTGGGTGGAGGAAGCACACTCGACTTTCTTCCTCTAGGGAAAGGTTGAATAGGTGCAGTCCTGCTGTATGTACCTCTATTAGTATCTCAGAACGAATAGAAATGTTAATAAAGTAACTGGAATTTAAATGACAGATATGGAGTCACTTTATATTATCCTCATGGGATTTAGAACAAAAGGGAACCATTGTTTTTCTTTGATTAAAAGTCTTTTTTACCCAGAGAATATTATATTTTCTTACATCACCAGATGTGGCAGCTCCATTGGTAGTTTACACGTAGGGTAAAATCTCAGACTCCTCACAAGTCTTGACACCTACACCTACATGACTCCTCTATCATGCTGAGGAAATAGGGCTAGGACCCAGCTTTCCTCTTTTCAGGAATGAATTCTTATTACAACCATGATATATATTATTATCCCTAAAGTATCTAGTAGGAATATACACTCCAAATGTTATTTCTGACCTAGAAAATATCAAATGCGTTTCTATTTTTAAAGTTTATTTAAGGTTTACTTTCTTGCAATGAAGAGCAACATCTGGAGTTTCACTGAAATTTTGTTCTCCTACAAGAGTTTACCACACTAGTGATGACTTTAAACTTGAGAAGCTTATTTTTCCATTTCAAATTTCAACTGAGAGAGTAATCAGCAACAATAGGGCTGTAGGGGAAAACAGCATGTGCAGTAAAAGTAGTTTTTGTTCTTTGAATTATAGAGATTTACTTTGTTACAAGATTTATGTACAACCTAAAGCAATGCACATTAAAAAATATTTCCCAGGTGATTAATCTACAGTCTTTGGAAAAAGCAATGGAAACTTGAAGGTTTCTGATACAACTTTGAAACACTGCATTTGGAGAGAACTATATGGTAGAGTTTTAAGTGAATTCAATTTATAAAAATTCTAGTAAAAATTTCAGTAGAAATGTCAAATCTTATAATTTATAATACTCTAAACATGTATCTATATATACAATGAATTAATTAGAACATTGTTGATTTTTTGACAAGATTGCTATATTACATATTTATGATCATCATATGAACAACTGTCTACAAACAGCTTTTCTTGATGTATATTTATCACAATTCATGTGTAAACTTGTTTCTTTAAAAGTGTAAGTTATTTCATAGGAAAACTGAGGACACTTTAATAAAACTAACTTCATGAAAAATATTTTATTTATTTAGATAGAAAATCAATCTAAGTAAACTAAGTTTAAATTATAAATAAATTTTAACAAGCAATAAAAATGAATACTTGACATTAGCCAACCCAAATTCAACAAATTGCTTTAATGAGGGCATTAGACTCTAAGGGTTAGTTTCCGTATGAACAAAAGTGTTGTTTAAGAATATAGTATCCTATCAAGGGGAATTGTCACATTTTCTGAATTAGTATATGCTGATATTTAACAAAGGCACATACTCTTGTTCTTTTAACTGTTACATTTGTACAATGCTATGTTATTTTAAGCCAAGAAAACTCTTTCGTATATAACATATTTTCAAAATGATTGTTTTGCCCTAATTATCTTCCTGAGTGTTTCATGTGCAAATAATTTGTGACATTTTACTGTCACAGTTCCTTCTTGTCCACTTTTAAAATCATCCATGTGTGTATCCTTGAAAAGATGTGTGTAAATACTAAGCCCTATACCTGCAAATGTGCCTTAAAATTGGATTAAAGCTTAAGGTAAATGTTAAATCCAATATGAATTATGTCCTTGTAATAAATCTCTCTCTCTCTCTCTCTCTCTCTGTCTCTCTCTCTCTCTCTCTCTCTCTCTCTCTCTCTCACACACACACACACACACACACACACACACACACACGGAAAAATGCCATGTCAAAATGAAAGTAGAAATTGGGGTGGTACATCTATAAGCCAAGAAACACCAAGGATTCCCTGATATCAATACAAGATAAGTGATAAGAAAAGATTCCATCCTACAACTTTCACAGAAAGGTATTGCTAAAAGCTAATTTTGGATTGTTGTGACAGTCAGGGCATTTATTCAGTCTTACCAAACAGGGCTGAAGAGGAGATTGGAAAAAAAAAAAACATGGACAGACACAGAAATAGAGAAAAGCAGACCCATAGGTTCAACCTGCCTCCTGGTAGAAGAGAGACTGATAACGAGCAGGCTCCATATCCGTATTATAAGAGATTCATTGTGAGAAAGTGACTTTAAAACAGAACTGGGATCAAAAGTTTGAACAGCCCAGTTATAGCCATCAGCTTGCACCCACAACTCTCCACCCCCCACCCACAGGCAGCTGACATTTGAAACTTTAGGTCATGAACTGACAAACTCCATGGCAACCATGGTATTTCCCTTTAAACAGGGCATCACCAGACAACTAACTAAGTGGGCAGTTTTCTTGATGCTTTTTCAAGGAGATATTTCCAAGGGAGATGTCAGCCTCTGTCTTTGTGCAGTTCAAAGACCCACAATTCATTTGCCACTCCAGACCTTGTACTTCTAGCTGCCAGAACTGACAAAATAAATTTCTGTTGTTGTAAACCACCCAGTTTGCAGTAATTTGTTATAGAAACCTGGTATAGTTTGAATCATATGTGTACCCCAAAGATTTATGTGCAAAGGGTTGGTCTCCAGCTAGATAGTACTCTTGGGAGCTGGAGGAAGCTTTAAGAAGTGGGGCCTGGTCGGAGGAAGTGAGTTTATTATAGGCATCACCTTGAGCAGTATATTTTGTTTTGGGACCTTTCCTCTTGCCCTTTCTCTCTGTTTCCTGGCAGCTGGAAGTGATCAGCTTATTTCCATAAAACAAGCCCTTCCTGGCAGCAGGAAGCATACAGCTTACCTCCACAAAATGAAGTGAGCAACTTACCTCCACAAAGTGTGCCCTACCATGATGTTCTGCCTTACCACAGTTCCAGAAACAATGTGGTGATCAGAAAGCAGAGAGAGACTTCTACTCTCCAGATACAAAATATATACCCAAATCCATGCCCCAATTCCTGCTTCCTCCAGCCATACCCTTCCGCACCTGAGTTTTGAGGGACACCTTACATCCAAACCATAACACATAGTCTTGGTATTAACTCTAGGCTTATGGATAAAAATTGCATTTATAAAAAGATCCCCAAAGGTTCTTTTGCACAGCAGATTTTGAGAACCATGGGGTAGATGACCCTAAAGTTATTTCTACCTCTTCCCTCTTAAACAAAATTGTGGAAATCTAAGGTAAAAATTTGTATTTTTTTTTTTTTGCAAATTTTGTTTTTGTAAAATTTTTTTGTGGGTCCAGCAACCCCACAGTTAGGGATTATGCAGCCTCCATTTAATTACTCTGACAAGATAAAGATTTCTAAAACATTTCATGAAGGAAGAAAATGGAGCAAACATTAATGCCATAGTTAAGATTGTGATAAAATTGCTTATGCAATATGTAGGCTTCCCATAAGTGTGATTTATAGAGCTTAAGTTATAATTCTTATTTATGCTTTAGGAAATCAATGATATATTTACAAATTTAACCTGAGATGAAAATTAGTTGGGTTATCATAAACTGCCATGTGACTTGAGAATGTAGGAGATAGTATTTACCACAGATCTTTTTTTCTTTCTCTTTCTCCCTTTCTTTTTTCCCCCTTTTTGCTAAACTAATGAATGTTTTCAAACATATCCAAAAACAAACCAACAAAAATCACGATAACTCCCCACCTATTGCATTGCCTTTCTTCAATAATTACTATTATACCCTAGATGCTCCAAATATCTTACCACAGTTCCAGAAACAATGTGGTGATCAGGAAGCAGAGACTCTACTCTCCAGATACAAAATATATACCCAAATCCATGCACTTCCAAGAAACTTCTAGACTTTATTTATTTTCATTCTATATCCTCAGACATATTCTTACAAAACCTCAATTCCATTTGCACATATAAGAAAATTAACAATAATTGCTTGAAATCATCTTGTTCTCAGTGGCGTTGGTCAACTTGCCATTGTTGTGACAAAACACTTGAGAAAATCAGTAAAAGGAGAAAAAAGTTTCATTTTGATACACATTTACAAAGATTGCAGTCTAGCCAGGTGTGATGGTGCATGCTGTTAATGCCAGTGGCTCAGGAGGCTCAGGCAGGAGATCAGAAGTTCAAGGCCAGCCTCAGCAAGTTAGTAAGGCTCTAAGTAACTTACAAGACCTTGTCTCAAAATTTTAGAAAAAGGCTGGGGATGTGACTCAGTGGTTTAAGTGCCCCTGGATTCAATCGTTGGTGTTGGTATCAAAAAAAAAAAAAAAAAAAAAAAAAAAAAGAAAAGAAAAGAAAGAAAGAAGCAAAGAGAGAGAGATATCCCAAAAGGCCAAAGATGTAATATCCCCTACTTCTACTAAGCCTAGCTTCCTAAATGTTCTACCACCTCCCAATAGTACAACAGGCTGGTGATTAAGCAAGCCTTCAGCATATAGGTCTTTAGGGGAATATTAATATATTTTTCCAACTCTTTCAAATCACAAAATTTATGTTGAAATGGTTTAAATCAGGGTACAAAAATGTGGCATATGCATTATATTTGTTTTAAAATTATATTATTCAAAATATTTTAAATATATAAACAAATTTTCATTTGCTTATTTTTATGTGATGCTGAGGATCAAACCTAGTGTCTCACACATGCAAGGCAAGTGCTCTGCCACTGAGCTATAGCCCCAGCCCCAAATTTTAAGAATATTAAAAGTAAACATAATTATTAACAAAAATATTTTATTTCAGTAAATATCACACATTTATTTTGTACACTATGGCCATTAACAATAGTTAATTAAAAATTTTAGACTTATTAGAGTCTATTACAAGTAAAATTATGATATATATGATAAAATCAACTGTTTAATATAGTTTAATTATACATCATGAAAATCTCTTTTTCTTATGATATATTTTAATGATTAAGCTTATAATTTACATTATGTCCAAATAACATTTATTTTCCTTATTCAAATGCATGCTAAAATGTCCAATAACTAAAGTCAAAACTAGTTTCTACAAATTATTTACATGATCATTTTTACACACACATTTTCTAACAACTGTTCTAAGAGACAAAATATTTACTTTGCAGTATTTGTTGAAATTTTCAACATTAAAAAATGAAAAAAAATTAGGGAATTTTAACATATACTACCTAATTTTTGTTTGGGTCATTACCTAAATTTTGTTACACTGTACTGAGTGACATTTTGTTGGAGCCTACTTTAAAGATTGTTACTTAAGTTATTTTATCATGGTTTTATCAACCATTTGAATGTAATTCATTCTAAAAGTTAGGTATATTTTGAGGTTTAATGTTATTAATCATATTGCTTGTATTCCAAGAGTAAGTTTCATGTAGGTAGAAATGTTAAAGTTTTAAACTCAAGAACAACAACAACAAAATCATTATTTATTTATTTATACATACATACATAACAGGAATTGAACCCAAGGTCCCTCAACCATTGAGCCATAGTCCTGAGCCTTTATAAACAAAATTTTAAATATTTTTGTTTTGAAACAAGGTCTTGCTGTATTGCTTAGGGACTTGCTAAGTTGTTGAGGTTGCCTTTACATTTGTGATTCTCCTATCTCAGCTTCGCTAGTCACTGAGATCCCAAGTGTGTGCCATTGTACCTGGCAATAAAATATTTTAATAATGTAATCCCCTCGTCTTCTACACGTCTTGCAACCTTCAAAATCAAGGTAATTTGTTGAAAATTTTAATATTCCAGGCACTTTCAGGATAATGTTTTACCTACTAAAGTTACATTCATTTGGAGTAAATAATTTTTCTTTCTGACAAAAAAGATATTGTAACATGCTACATGTAATGTGTGCATACTATCTATCACCATCCCCCATGAATGGAATGATGAAGATGGCATTTGATTATTCACATTAATTTGTGAAATGTGGTATTGGTTGTATGAAAAAAGCAAATATTCAGAACATTAAGCAACATAACCTCAAGTTTTCATAAGAAAGACTAAATAGTCTCAAATAAAGGAATAAATTTGT
Source organism: Spermophilus citellus (assembly GCF_964194105.1). Classification (NCBI taxonomy): domain Eukaryota; kingdom Metazoa; phylum Chordata; class Mammalia; order Rodentia; family Sciuridae; genus Spermophilus; species Spermophilus citellus. Next base: position 91,773,080 of record NC_138189.1, on the reverse strand, counting down.
TTATTTATTACTGACAAGTAACAAGCATTACTTATGTAGTATAATGTGATGTTTTGACTACATATTATAATAAGATTCAATCAAGATAACTAACATATGCATTATCTCATGAATTCATCATTTTCTTGACTGAGAGCATTAAAATGCATTTGAGCATTTAAAAAATATACAACATATTATTATTAACTGTGGTCACTATGCAGTGCAATAGATCACTAAAACTTATTTCAAGTCTTACTGAAAATTTTTACCCTTTGATAAACAATTTCTGGTTTTTTCCCTCTTCTTGTTCTCCAAATCTGGTAAACTACTTTCTACTCTCTGTTTTTATAAAATCATTTTTTTTAATATTCCACATATAAGTGAGATCTTAATCTTTCTGTACTTTGTTTATCAAACTCAGTACAACACTTTCCAGTCCCATCCATATTGTCACAAATGACAAAATATTATTTTAAGGCTTTGTATATTTGTGCATATAAAACAAACAAACAAACAAACAATCAATGTATACACTCACATTTATCTACTGATACTTGTTTCTATGTCTTGAATATTGGGAATAATCTGTAAATGAACATGAGAGTGCAAATACCTCTTTAATATACAATATACTGATTTTATTTCTCCTGGTCATATACCATTAGTGAAATCTCTCTATCATACACTAATTGCATTTTTAGTTTTTTTGAGGATTATCAATACTATTTTCCAAAATGGTTATACTAATTTACATTCCTACCAGGAGTGTGCAAATGTTTCCTTCTCTATATATCTTTTATTGCACTTGTTATCATTTTCTTTTTGATAGCCATTCTAACGTGTGAAGTTGTATCTCATTGTTGGTTTAATTTTCATTTTCCTGATCAAAAGAAATATTGAACTTTTTTTCATAAATCTGTTGTCTATTTGTATATCTTCTTTTGAGAAATGTGTATTTTGATCTTTGTACTACGAGCTGGGGATATAGTTCAGGGGCAGAGCACTTGTCAATCATGCTCAAAGACCTGAGTTCAAACCCCAGCACCACTATCAGAAAAAAAAAAAAATAGATTCTTTGTAGTGAAATTCTAACCAGAACAATTGGCTAGAAAATCAATAAAATTCTAGAAAACAAAGACATAAAATCATGACTGTTTGTCAGAGAAATTAATATGTGTGTGTGTATGTGTGTGTATTCGTAACAACTTCAAAACCTGTTCTAATTAATAAAAAAATAATTTAAGTTTCAAATAAAAGCAGCACAGTACTGGCAAAAAAAGAAAAGCAGACATATAAAAGAAAGAGAATAAAAAGATTAAGACTAATTCCAATCATAAAAGGTCAATTGATTTTGTTCAAATATTCCAAGAATAAGCATTAGGATAAAAGAGAGTAACATCAATTATTGATGCTAAAAAATTGGATATCCACCCATAAAGGAATGAATTTGAACCCTTACCTCCCACCATATTAACAAAATGGATAAAGATAATGACCACTTTTATGATATATATCTTAATTTAGAAATATTACATACATTACACTTTCCTTGTACTTATTCTTTATAATTGAACCTAGACTTTGTCATTTAATTTCCTAACTAAACTTGAATTTTAGAATAATAGCCTTTCATTGGCAATGACAGTGTTTCTTGATTAAAGACATTTTTAAATAATTTTATAGTTTTCACAATGTTTTCAAATTTGGAGATATTCAAATGCGTAGAGCATACTAAGATAATATTAAAACATCTTCTTAATTAAATATGTAAATGCAATCTTTTTCTTATTACCTAATATTCTTACGTTGCCACATATGAATCTATACTGTGTTTATATATGCGTATTTTGTTTTGATAGTCGATATAGAATAATAGGTGACAGAGTTGGTATCCAGGACTTTTGGAAAGAGTAGGATTCTTGAGGTTACCTCTTTGTTATTCTCCAGTCTAGAGGTTCACACTTTTTCTGTAAAGGGCCAGATGGTGATAGCTCAAGTTTTACTTCCCTGGGGCCTCTAAACAACTTCTGCTATTTAAGTGCATAATTAATTGTTGATAAAGCCAACATAAACCACAGATACACATGAACAAGTGAGCTTGACTCTGTGAAATCCACTACAGTTTTCTTTACAAAACAGGTGACTATCTGGATCTCTCTCTCTCTCGCCAAAGTTTGTGGACCCCTGCTTTCTTTCTCCTATAGATTCCTATCCTGCTCTAAGTTATGGAGAAAGTGTTGCTTACAGATAAATGCATAACTTTCTGAACTCCATATTGGACAAAGAGACCGATGCTTCCTAATAGCAAATGCCAGTGTACATCTTATTCTGAGATACTAGCTGGGAGAATAATTCTGTTTCTATTGACCACTCCAGATTTAAAACAGAAAATAATATATTTTAAAAATTAACATTTTTAAAAATTTTAAGTCTGATAATAATCAATCCTGTAATTGTCTTTTCAGTCCAATTTGAAAAACAAATTTAGAAAAGCAAATTATCAAAATCATGTGTCAACTCATACTGATATTTATGCATAGAATCCCCATATCAATATTGGGTTTGCTCTAAAATTACAGTAATCCTTTCATTATGGGTGAAGTGTTCTTTAACTTTACTCATTCCAAAATATATTTCTATGTTCACTCTAACAAAACACTATTAACTACCAGGAGTATTCCAAATTCCTCAGTCATATAAAATACATTTGTTGCAAATAAGATATAAGGCTTCATAGCTCTCTAATGCTGTATAATTTATAAAACACTCTGACATGGGGGACAATGTTATGTGGTAATGTATTATCATAACCTTTATTATAAGGAAGAAGAAACAGTGGCTTATGGTATTGAAATGGTCCCTGCAGAATGAGTTATGATCTGCTTCTGTTATTTTTAAGCTGCAGTGTTTTGCTTTCAGAGTCAACATTCTGTGGTGATATAAAAGGTTTACAACATACACAGTGTTATGTATTGGCATTCATAAGTGTGGGAACAGGATATTGGGAGTAGATGCATAAATTGAAAGTTCACTAGGCTGATTTTTGTTAACTTAGCAAGTTAATGCTTTGTGTCTATTAATAAGTATCTTTAAGTATAACTGTATTGTCATGTGACCTATACATCCCACCACAGTAATGATACCTCACATCAGGTTGTTCTTCCAGGTTATAAATTTTCTCTGTTTTAGTTGAGAGAGAGAGAGAGAGAGAGAGAGAGAGAAGAAAAAACTGACCCTCTCTCAATCATATTATAACAGATTATTTTCTAAAAAGATGACAATCTGATCATGTTCTTTTTCAGCTGAATATTTTCAATGACTTCTCATTATTTACTCAACAACAATTATGACTTGAAAAATATCACAAATTCTAATTACTTTTCAGCCTTGTTTTTCACCCTCACACATACTCAAAGACACTTGTGTGTATCATATCTTCCTCACTCAACTGGAATCACCATTCAAATTTCAGTTTAGAAGTGAATATGATTAATTTTTACTTGCTCCCTTTGGGCACTTATCAATCAATTTAGGTAATTGCCCTTTTATTTGTTATCATGTAATGCTGAAATTACTTCTCTTGTAAAAGAGAGTCAGTTTGTCTTTTGTATGGATTATGAATTCTTCAAGCTGTCACATAGTAGATGCTCAAAAATATTCATATGTGAAAAATTAATGAAATTATAGATAATACTTATTACCAGATAAGTCCACTTAATACAATAACTGACTTGTGCCAATATATTGAAACATTAACTGAGCGTGGAAAGAATTACTAGTATCCATCACAACATAAGTTTACTTTCCCCAATATTGTCATGCTTCTATTTACTTATCAATGAAGCTGTGTATTTGATTTTCCTATTGTAACAATGATGTGCTTGTGTTTATCCTTTTGTACCATCCTGCCTTGTCAATAATATATTCTGCCAGATACATAGTGAGCTCTTGGGTGGTATTTTTTACTAAAATAAGTAAGAGTCAATAATTGACCCATGCATTTTTTTTTCTTAACCAGGTAACACTGTGACTTTATTTTAAAAGATCCAGAAATTAAACAATTTCTTTATGGTTATTCCCTCACATAGCAAAGAAAACCAGTAGCATTAGAATGAAAAGTTTCAATAACAATGAGAAAAGATTGAAAACTAAGGGGCTTTTTGCATTTTTCATGGCAAGGCAGTTATTTAAGGATATTGTACATAATCAGTGATAAAATACCAACAGGTCAATACTAAGAAAAATATTCTTACTGAGTGCTTTTCAAAGCTTGACAAGTTAGGAACACTATAATGTTAAATTTACAGTTCCCCAAATTTAATGAAAAAGTTTACATTGCAAATACCTTCCTTCTGTAAAAAAATTAAAGACACTAAACTTTTAGACTGCTGTATAGGAATTCTAATAGTATTAAAATTTTAATATTTAGAGGAGAATTTCAAAGATAGCAAGTGATTATAGTGGTTTCAGATGCTAACAAATGAAAATTTAATATGAACTGTATAGCAGGTTTTTAAAAATTTTGATAAATTATAAAAATATTTGCCATGCTGTCACAAACTTGTGTTTGGTTAATGTGAATGTTTTATTTTCAACATGGTAATTAAAATAATATAAATATTAAGTTAATGAAGATGCCTCTTTATAACACTGTATTTTCCAAAGTCTTCGTCATTTTTATAAAGTTTTCAAAAATGATGATATGGAAAACTATATCAGATAACTTTAAAAAGTATGGTTTTAATTTTCTGGTTGCTGTATTTTGTGGAGATAATAGAGGTTTGTTTTTGATTTTCAAGAGAGTGCATTGTTTTGTTGAATAAATTCTTATAGTCTAAGTTTGCACAAATTCACTTCAATGACTACCCACATAGTAAGAAAAAAAAACACAGAACATTACACCATAAAGAATGCATGCTTTCACCAGGTCCTGTGGTGCACAAATATCTCTGATTCTAAATACTGGAGGCTCTAGAGACTGAGACAGGAGAATCATAGGTTTGAGGCCAGCCTCTGCAACTTAGTAAGACCATATCCTAAAAAAAAAAAAAAGGCTGAGGAGGTAGCTCAGTGTTAAAGCACCCCTGGTTTAAATCGCCAGTGCAAAAAAAAAAAAAAAAGAAAAGAAAAAGAAAAAAGAAAAAGTGTATACTATTTACCCGTCCCATCACTAAGGGATTGTTTCTCTCCTTTAGCTTCAATGAAGGCAAAAATGTGTACATTTACTCCTCTGCTCCAGCCACTTCTTTTCTTTACAGTTCTGTGTCAGTTTCACCTTTTGATTCATATAAGACATGTGTGACATGGACCAAAATTATTATTACAGATAAATTTACCATGGACTAAATTTTGGCTTTAAGGACATGGTTTTTGGAGTTAGACCCTGAAGGTTAACTATGCTACTTACTGTGTGGGTCCTCTGACAATTTATTTACATTGTAGATATTTGAGTTTTCTCATCTCTAAATTGGGAGTAATAATTGAACACACCTGATTGGGTTGTTGTGCAATAAATCTGCTCTTGAATACAAAACATTTAGAAAAATCTCATTGGTTAGTACATCTGATCACATTCTGCCTGCTTCCGTATGGTCAGTAAAATGCTATTGCTGATTATCTTTCAAATCTTCATCAACACCCCACCTCCAAACTTCAAAAATAAATGGCATGTTCTTTTATTTCTTCATAATGAGTGTATAATTATGTAGACTGAAGACATTTGTGTTAGAGGAGATGGGGATCAGCTGAACAATCAGAAGAGTTTATAGAAGAAAATGTAAATAAAAATGGAGGTAGAGTCCAGAGAGAGCTTCAGAGATGAAGAGATTAATTGAAGAAGCTTGTGATATCCATTCACACAATTATTTTTTTTAGAAACAGCCTCATTGTGAGAGGTATTACTGAAGTAGGAGGTGGGTAATTAAATGAACCTTATTGAACTGCATAAATTCTCTCTTATTGTTGTATTTCTTTTTAATTTTAGAAAATTCTAAAATTATCTTTCTTATTTTTGATCAAACATTGGATAAAATACCCATTTAAGGCAAGAGGAAGCTATTTACTCTATGAAGATTACATAAGCTTATGTGGGACATACACAGCAGTACTTCTGCTTGAGAAATTTCCTATTTCAAAAAGAGACTGGAAAAATCTATAATACCAATAGTATTTGCCAATACTTCAAGAAACCACAGTTTTTATTTGGTTCTCTAAATCTCAATGTTCCAGTGATACTGGAACATTGAGATGCCATTAATATCCACTCCTTTCTACCATTTATATCTGATAAAACTGTTTAGTTTTGCTGGACAAAGGGTTTGCTCCATATGAAATCCAGCAGTTCAAGAACCATTCTATTTTTTAACAAAGAGAACTGATGAATTTATTATTCATTTGTTTGCCACTAAAGTAGATGTCTTGGCCATATATTTTCTCTGTGGACCAAGCCTTTGGTTGGCTCCAGCATGATTTTGCTATTCTTAAAAGTTATATTGTGGCTGGGATTGTAGAGTGCTCCCCTAGCATGGGAGGGACCCGGGATCGATTCTCGACACCACATAAAAATAAAGGCATTGTGTGGTGTCCATCTACCAAAAAAAAGAAAAAAAAAAGATTCTCTCTCTCTCTCTCTCTCTCTCTCTCTCGCTCTCGCTCTCGCTCTCGCTCTCGCTCTCGCTCTCGCTCTCCTTTAAAAAAAAAGTTATATTGGATCATACCCAAAATGACAGCATTATTTGAAGCCCAAATTACTCACTATTTATTTCTTCCCTTGTCATAGTTGTATGTCCTTATCCAGAACTATCTGTCTTTAACAGTGAAAATGGTACAAGCCTCAGAAAAAAAATTTCTGAAAGTTATAGTTCCTTTTTGAAAATAGAGGGGTTAAAGGAACACATTGCTCCAGGCAAGCATATTTCTTGACTTTCTTCTCAATACATAGCATCAAAAACATCATTTGCAGGAAATACACGTACTGTGGAACAAAAGAGAACAAATCACATTTTTAAATTTATAGAATTCATAATTGGGACCATTAAAGGCATGCTGATTTTCCACACACATTTTGACAGCATTTTCAAACAAGTATAAACAACATAAATAAATACCATTGTATCATTAAAAAGTCAGATTATTAAACCAGAAGTCATTTGTATTCTTTCTGAGCAATTTAAAATTAGAGGGAAAAGTCTCATATAATAAAGTGGTTATTTAGAAAATTATACTAATTTCATATAGATTGAGTAAACACTAAGTTTGAAAGTAGAGTTACAAAATTTTCACCATATTCTTAGCGCATTTTTGACATCATATGCTAATAAATTAATTTGTTTTGTTGCTTCAAATTGGATAACATTTATTGATAATAGGTTCCTAAAACTCTGCTAATATTTCTAGGAGCTTTGCACAGAAAACACTGTTGGCAATGGATAACAGATACCTTTGGAGAATCCTGTCAGTAGTTTTGCTGTAGTCACTATATATGACCTAGCTACTTTAAACACACACACACACACACACACACACACACACTAACCCATTGCTTAATTTGTGGTTTCTATTACGTTCTATTACTGGCATGATGGTCCACAGCACTTAAATTAAGTACAGACATTTTATCACTGCAACTGAGGAGTAAGAAAATGGAAGCAATAACAATGAAATGTAGTTCAATTATAAAAAGTCAATAGATTCTAAAATATATGTTGGCCCAAAAAAATCACTGAAGACACTAACTTGAAAATTATAACTAAATGTTACATACATTATTTGAAAAGTTTCAATAAATATTGCAAGAATATAAATTCTAACTTTAGCAAAAAATTAACCAAATATTATATTATGTAATATTTTAAATAATAATAGTTTTAGAATTATTAAAACCAAATAATTAAAAATATTTCTTTGAATAAACAGAGCCAGAGAAGTCTGATTTAGCTAAAGCATATCTGAGTTTTCTAGATAAGTAGAGATTGGTACTCATTAGCATTGTTTATGGGATTTAAAAATCTAAAAGAAAAGTAGAGTTACAGTAGATGTCAAACATGACTACAATGTTTTTCTCCACATGTGTCTCCTTTGTTTTGTGAACTACCCTTGGACTCTAAACTTGAACCTGGCCTTGTGAATTTCTTTGAACAATGCCATGTTACAAGGGATGGAAGCAGAGATCTGAAGCACACTGATATTGGGTTTGTTCACTCCTGCAGTTCCTCAGGCTTCTGCCATTGCTAAAGTGAGAAGCCCAGCTTAAACCCAGAGATGATGGAAGTCACATGGCCTAGACAACCCAGCAACCTGGCTAATGGTCTGCAAACCACACATTTGAAGAATGTTGTGTTGCAACAGCCAATCACCAGTTAATCTCCAGTTCCTCAGAGATGCAAGAGTGAGTTTAATGGCTCACTGAGCTGGCTTATTTCAGAGTAATTGTGAAGAGAAAGCCTGAAATAGTGATCTAATTTACTGACTGCAGTTCAAGCAGCCTTGTTTTAAGGTAGTCTGCAAAAGAGTAAAAGTACACCGGCATACACACACAGGGATCCAAGATGGTGGACAAGAGGAAGGCTGTATTCCTCGTCACTCAGTGACCCTGGACTCAAGAAGAGGAAACACTGTTTCTCTGGGAGATAGCCCTCCTGCCCACTGATTCCCTTTTTGCCACCTGTTTGTCTGAGGTGATTACCAGCCATTTGAGAGTATATTGCCTACCTTTTAAGTGCAAATCGCTAGCTTATTGGGGTGGTTCCCCAACCCAACTGTACTCCCCCAACCGCGCCCCCCTTTGTCTGCCTTTTGCAGGCTCATCCCCTGCCACCTGATGCTCACCTGCTAAGTGCCTGCCATATGCTGCAAACTGCCTGAGGAGTGCCCATTGCTCATTGCTGCCTGGAAGTCTATTGTCAGAGTACCCACAGGTTTTGTTGCATGTCGCCAGGCCATCTTGGGACACAGACCAGGGCCTGGGGGTCCAGGGCCAAAGGATCTGCAGGTTTGCTACAGCCACCCCAACCATCTCAGGGTGCAGCTGCCTCAGTCTGGGGATGCCAGGGACTGGAAATACAGGTCTGGTGTGTGTGGTAATGGCCACCATCTGTTGGCTTCTTTGCAGGATTATTCTATTTGTCAGCACATCCCTGGTGGTCTCTCTGCAAATTGGAACAGCATAGAGATCATGGGACTGCAGCAAAGCAGAGTCTGGGAAATCTAAAGCCCAAGTCCCTCAAATCGCAGCTGGGTTTGTGTGTGGCAGTCCGGGTCTAGAAAGCTTGAGGAAATCCAGACTAGAGACTAGGGGCAGTTTTTTGGGGGAGCACATGTTGGAGAAACTGGAGAAAAACCAAGCCCTCTCCAGCTCAGTGATTCCTGAAGGGTACTGGGATAAAAGGGGCTGGCAACAGCAGGTGATAAGACTGAAAGAGCTAAACTGTGGAAGCAACCTAGATGCCCTTCAACGGATGAGTGGATAAAGAAACTGTGGTGTATATATACACAATGGAATATTACTCAGCATTAAAAGAGAATAAAATTATAGTATTTGCAGGTATATGAATGGAGTTTGAGAACATCATGCTAAGTGAAATAAGCCAAACCCACAAAACTAAAGGCTGAATGTTTTTCCTGACAAGCAGATGCTAATCCACGATGGGGGATAGAGGGAGAATGAAGGGACTTTGGATTGTGCAGAGGGGAGTGTGGGGAGGGGATGGGATGTGGAATGGGAATAACAGTGGAATGAGATGGACATTATTACCCTTCTGTTGTGACTCTCCACCATGTTCAGCCAGAGGAAGAAGTTGTTCTCCATTTTTGTACAATGTGACTAAATGCATTATACTGTCATGTATAACTAATTAGAACAAATTTTAATTTAAAAAAATTTAAAAAGGAGATAAATTTTTAAAAATTATTTCTAAGTGAATTCATGACCTAAAATGTAAAATTATACAACTATTATAAGAAATAGAGAAAAATCTTTGTTCTCTTGGGCCTTTGAGGGTTAGGGTAAGAGTACTTAAATGCATGTTAAAGAAGATTCTTATGGCTTTCCCATGGATCATTATATGAGCCAATTCTCTCTGCCACACTCTTCTGCCATGATATCCTGCCTCACCTCAAGCCCAAAGGATAGGAGTCAACTGACCATAAACTGAGACCTCTGAGACTGGTTTCCAATGAGAAATCAGATGAGGAACATATGGGGAAATTATGATAAGCCCTTCCTCCCTCTCAATACCATAGGTGTTAAGAATATGTTCTACAATGTCTTGGGGAACAGAGGACTTTGACATACTATCAAGATGTGAGTGAGGTGCTTTCATCTTTTTGAAACCAATTATTTGGAAGAAAAAGGAATTAAATACCTCAAGTGTAGATATGATGAAGTTTTCCAATGCCCAACATTACTTAAAAAAAATTAGACTTTAAGTGACTAGTCCTTTAAATTACTGTACAAATTTTAATTTTTAAACCAATAAATATCAGTCTCCATAACCCACTGAAGCCAAAAAAAAAATGCCATAAGGAAGTAGGGAAGCTTGTTTGGTGGTTGTTGGTTGTTGTTGGTGGTAGTCTTTGGATATTGGTTCTTTTATTTGGGTTTGTTGTTTTGATTTGGATTTTTTTTTTTAGCTAGCATCCTAAGGTGGTATTCCTGCTTAGGATGTACAGCCAGAGTAGTGAAACTAGTGTAGTTTTTCAGGGGCCCAGCTCCTGCAAGAAAACAGTTTTGAGGGACCCATATAAAGTCTTGAGGGACATTGAGTGTGGCAAGTTTGGCCAGATAAAACTAGCCCACCATGGCCCACAGGAGCAGAGGTGGCAGTGAAAGTCCTAACGAAGACAGTTCAGAACCTCCCTGTCCTCTCCAAACTGGGTATGATGAGGAGCCTGGAGCATCCCAATGTCATTCAGTCATTTGAGATTGTTGAGACCCACAGAAATATCTACATGGTATTGGAGCATGCAGGAGGAGGACAGCTCTTAGACCATGTCCCACAGGGTGGCATGAAGACTTTTCCAGCAGATAGTGTGTGCAGTGGGCTATTGCCATGACAAAGGCATTGTGCACTGAGACCTGAAGCCAGAGAACACCATGGTAGATGCCAGAGACCACATTAAACTTTGGCTTTAGCACCATGGTCACACCTGGGCAGAAACTGAATGAGTTCTGGGGTATTCTCTCACACTGTGCCCCCAAAATCATCCTGAGGCAAGTGTATGAGGGGCTCTCGATAGACACCTGGAGCCTGGATGTCATTTTGTATTTTAGGTTGACAGGGAGGTACCCATTTATGGGACCCACAGCTAAGGAGACGATGAGGCAGATTGTGTTAGGAACCTACAGTATCCCTCCCCATGTTTCTGTGTCAGCACAAATACTCATCTGCCAAATACTGATCCTGAATCCCAGGAAGTGGCATGGATGATGCAAAGTGAGCAGTATTTACACCATGATTATAGTCAGGCACTCCCCAAACACCCACACCCTAAAATACTGATAATATATTTGATATGGAATATGATCTACACAAGACCTGGTGTCTCTCACCAACTGCAAGTTCAATGCAGCCATGGCTACCTACTTCATACTGTAGCACCAGAAAAGCCAGGGGGCTGACTGCATGTTCCAGGGGAAGTCCATACCTCCGAGGGTTAAGCATCATCCATGCCCCAGGGATCTTCCAATTCCCTTGTCCTCCCAAACAGGTGTCCCAGTGAGCCACCCCTTTGCCCATTCCCCTTTGCCCTGTGAGCCTCCTCTGCTTAAGGAGGCCCAACAGATAGGGCAGAAGTGCATCAAAAGGGCCAGCCAACCTGCCATCCATTTTCACTTACCACCTGCAAGGACTCCCACACCTGATGTAGCCTCCCAGACTTACTCTAGACAACCCCATGCTAGTGGAAAGTTTTGGAAGTAGGTAACTGGGAGGGTTGCTACCTATGTCTGACAACTATGCTGTTTACATGCCATGTGTCAGCAGTTCGGTTGCTCCAATATAAGAGGATAGAAACCTGCCAGATTTAGAAAGTGTGTCTCTAATGAAGGGGAAAGCTGACCAGACAAAACCAGTGCACAATGAGAGGACGTGTGCTCTGTGGATCCTGACATCTTGCATGGGCATAGGTCATGTGGACTCTGAAGAGCTGTAGGAGCAACATGTGCCAACTACCTCAGGTTCCTCTGCACAGGTTGCAGCCAAGAGCACTTTTGCATCCACTGGACCATCAGGAGTCTTCTCTGCCCCGACCTGCAGAAGACATCACAGACTGTTCTCCTTGGGATGTTTCCCCTGCCCTGCTCCTCTGTCCTGCCTTCCATTCTTCTGAGACGTTTCTTAGTAAATTTATTTCAGACAAATTGTGTAATAAAATTGTTGTTTTTTAAAAAGTCATATACAAACACACATATGAGATGCATATACTGAGTATTTTATGTTAGGAATTTTTTAATTGCATTATGCAATGTGCTTAAAATGGAAGATTTATGTGACAATATTAACAATCGCAGACATAGATCCACATTTGGAAGAATTGGTTATAATGATATAAAATTAAGAACAACTACAACTTAAAGTATAGTTAATGCTGTTTCCCTTACATCAATCTGGTAGAGTAGTATTATTTTTATCTCTCCTCTTCTTATAGGAGGAAACTGAGGTCACATAAGTAAGCCAGATCACTGTTTTGAACTGAGGCAGCCTGACTCCAGAAATGGTACTCTTAATTGTTATATTGCTTCTGTGACAGATGTTGATGGTATAATGTAAAATAAATAAGTAGCAGACAAAATATTAAGTTAAAATCAAAAATTTTATGGAGATGGGAAAAGATAAGAAAATGACATGTAGTTTATATTATTGTGTTACATTGCCAATAGAAATCTAATATATGTCACACAATGTAATATAATAATATAATGTAACACAATAATATAAACTACAACAAAATGACTTTAAACATATTAATGTGCATATTAGTTTTCACTTTTCTCAACAAGAGTCCCATCAGACTGAAATCAAGGGATTAGTAAATTGGGTCCCTTTTAGAGTCTCTCAAGGAGAATGTAGTTCCTTGTAGTTGTTGCACCAATATTCTTGTTTTCTAAAGGTTTATCCCTACTTGGTTATGCAAAGCAGTCTTTGACTAGAGATCTTTTCCTCCATTTTTAAAGTCAGCAATTATGAATTGGACCTTCTGCATCTCACACCTCCCTGATGTAATATTTTTCTGGTGTTTTCTTCTCTTACAGATTGAGATGATTAGATTAAGCCTCTGGCCACAATCCAGAATAACCTCTTTATATCAAGAACTTAACCATATTCAGGTCTGAAAAATACCTTTTACCATGTAAGATAACATTCAAAGTTTCCAGCAATCAGGATATAGGTATTTTGAAGGAACTTTTATTATGCCAACAACTTCTGAAGATACATGCAACTAAAATTGGAAATTGTTATTTCTGAATACCAAGTTTATGGATAAATTTTGTTTACTTCTTTTGGTGTAATTGAATACTCTTGAGATTTTCATAAGGATAATATATTATAAATATAATAGAAATAATTGTATTCACAATGAATTTGCTGAAAAAATACTTCAGGCATATTTTCCAACACATTGTTGAATTAAATTATTGTAGTATTGATGCATACTTATGCAACATGACAAATGCTGTATACGAAGAGGACTTTGAGAAACATTGAACATGCACACTGCACATATACCTCTGCTCACAGGCATACTTCTTTGTTCCATCATTAGTTTTTTTTTTTTTTTTACTAACTAAATATTTACTTATATTTGAAAGACAAAAATCATCAAGAATTCAAGATGGTGACAGCAGGACATTAAAGTGTGCTGCCCTCTAAGCATAGGCCCTGCATGATTGCAGAGCTTACACATCCCTGGGGCCAGCCCTGTTTTCTTCTTCCCATCCTACTTACCCTATTTAATTACTTAGGCTTCCTATTATTATCTCTCAGATAAATGGCTTGCATCACAAACCATTACTCATTGTTTTATCTTAAGGAAATCCATACCAGGATGGTAATAAATGTGGTCATAATGATGAGATCGGGAATAGGTCGCTGAGGACAACACTCCTGGTAGGAAATGGAATGGCAATAATAATTTTGAAGTGAAACACTTCTTAGACTTTCATTTGCAGAGAATGAGAAACAAATACAAAGTAAAAGAATGATTTAGGCAGTAACTAATACTTGAAACATTTGAGAAATAGTAATTATAAAGATATTGGCATTAAGTACATGCTATTTGCCTACCAAGAAGCCTTGTAGAATGTTAATAAGAGACAGTTAACTATCAATTCAAGGCTCATGGCAAACCAGAAATTCTTCATGGTAAAATTTGAAAAGATTAATATTTAAGGCAAGCCAAACTCAGACTGTGCAGAAAAATGAATCCATGTTTTGATTTTTAAGAGTTGCAGACCACCAAAATTAGTAATTTCACAGACCCCGAACGTTTATGATGAAAACAAATTAAGCCCTTGATAGACGGGTCTAGGAAGTGCAGAACAAGGAAAGGACAACAGATGGGTAAACCTGAGAAGTTTGTACTTTTGATTCTTTGCAGCACTATAAATGGGTGAAAGTGATCACCCATCTTTTGCTATAGAAAAAAATTAGTGTCTGGAGATCAAATTTGGCCTTATCTAAGGTGAATATATAATAATAGTGTTTCTCCTTGATATCTTTTTGTTCCTTCATTCTAAATCAACAACTAATTCAAACTCTCAGTATCTATCAAATGAGAATTGTAGTCCATAATATGTGAAAAAGGGGATGATTTCCCAAGAAAAACTTGAACATGTAGCTGCAGAAATATAAGGATACATATGAGAGTGATCTTTGACAGTAGTATGTTGAGGAAAAGAAGGAGGGATATAAAGCTTTACCAAAAAGTTGGTGACTTATGACAAAAATCCTGGCAAAGATATCTGAAGTCACTCCTAGTAAGTGGATAAAATTGTTTCATATCAGTTTTCCTTTGACATAATAATGTTGCATACCAAATACACACAAAAGCCTGTGCATTAAAGAACAGATATTTGCTCACAAACTAGTGGCATATTGGATGATTTTTCAAGTCTAGATTGGGCTCAGTTTATGTCAGATGGGTTATCACAGGCATATGCTACTATCCTACAGGTGATCTGAATAGAGTTTGTCTAGGATAGCATTGTCTGATTCTTTCAGTCTCTCATCTTCTTTGGGTTTATCTTTTCCTCACTGGAATTATAAGGCAGATGTTCAGAAGAAAGAATGAAAGTTTGAAAAGTTTCTTAAGCAATAGGCTAGATAAGGCATAAAATCATTCCCACTGCATTCTATTGGTCATTGAATCAATACCCATTCAAGATTTGTAGACAAAAGCAGTTTTACTTGCCTATTCTTGGGATGTGCAAAGTGACATTGTAAAGAAATGGATAAAGGAAATAATAGATAATGGAGTTTTTTTTCAAATAATTAATATTCTTTGAATTATTGGGAAAAAAAAAGATATAATGATTAGTGCCATAATAGAGAATTCAACAATGAGTCAGATGACTCAGAAAGGTTACCTTATTAAAATGGAAATTTTAGTGAGAACTGGAAGTCTGTCACTCTACTTGCTCACAAAATCTAAGTGACATTTCTCTTATTGGAGATATAAGATGGCACTAGTGGGCTCCATGAGAAGCTCTTAATTGTGGGTATGAAAAGTTATCAGAAGCTGATCTCCAAAGTAGCAGTGACGATTATAACAGAATCCAGGAGCATTTATCAGCATATACAAAGCAGATATAATCACCATAATGGGCATCAAAGCAAATAATAGAAACTAGGGAGACTTGATCTTCAGGAATCTTTGGTAATGAGCAACACATAAATGTGTTTCTGGGAAAGGTGACATATAATAAGGATGTAACTTGACTTACCTATTCCATCAAATATCAAGAGATAAAAAAAGTCAATGGTACTCCACTGGAAAATCATTGTTTCTTACCAAGTTCCAAAATTTGTCCATTTTTCAGACCCAGACCCCATCATCTTCTATAGCTTTAGTACTCTGATGATGGAGTTTGCAATGACCCCACAAGTAAATAAAAAGAATACCCCCCAATCCTTAAAGTATCCTAGACAAATTTACCACAGTGAATGTACAGTAGGCAAACTGTATATAGTTCAACAACTATTAGATAAAGATCTGAGTTTTTTTAATAATGATCTCTTGTTAGTGTTAATGAATATTTATTACATCCAGGTTACAAGTGGGACTTTGGCTGAAGTTTGTTTAATAATGTTTAGTGATTATGTAAGGAAACTAATGCATCAAGTACAAAAAAACCAAGAGCTTTGACCCCTCAGAAGTGAAGGTCTGTTACCTCCCTAGAGAAATAATGTACAGAAAGATTAAGGAGAATCTTGAACGGGTGGTAGAGGAAGAAGAAGGTAAGGATCAATTAACTTCTCAAGCCCTGGAAAAGCAGTGGGATATAAAGATTATTAAGCTTAAAATTTATAAGGTTTTTTCAATTTTTTTTAAATTGTCTGAGATTCTACTCCACTGTCAAATTAACAGGTGAGTTTATTCGTATTCTATATACTGGGAGAAGACATGAGAATCCGGGGTGACAAACACAGGGTGTAATTACTCCCAGCACAGAAAGAAACATTAGCTTCTCATTGTACTTGTCCCTTACTCCCCAATTCCAGGAGATCATTTCACAGTGAGCAATTTAGATGGTACATATATAGGGGGTCTCTGTTATAGCAGAGGAACACAAAACAGGAAATTCCAATTGTTTCAAAGGGACTGGTCAGGTTTTTCCTTAAACTTTTTCTTAGGAGGAGGCATTTCCTAGGCTCTTCATTATACCAAACTTCATTAAAATGTAATCATTGAAGCAAAAGTTTTAAAGAGAATTCCCCTATACATCAATGACTACCTACCAACACAAAAAGTGTCAAAGCAGGCTTCTTGTAAATTATAAATGGATTTCAGCAGTGTAAGACATAGCCTGCAACAGATTTGTCAAATGCCCAATCCAATATGCCTATCTGTGGATTTACCAGTGGTATATATACTAATAGCTTACAGATTCCACGGTCAGCTTCCTGTATTCCTCTGACTAAGAATTGTAGTCACCAATGTCTGCTCAGTTCACATTCCAGGAAGCCTGCATGTACCAAGAATTTGACATTTACAGGAAGTTCAAAACTAATGAAAGGCAGAAGTTAATTGTTCAATTCCTAACTTCTCAATTCTTTGATGGAACCATTCTTAGGCACATTCTGTGTGCTTCCTCAGAACTTCTGGCAGAATTAAGATTCACTTGCCCATAACAGTTGTCTGTAACAGTCACCTGTACATTAAGAAAAGCTTCAATGATTTTCTTGCTTTCTTTGCTCACGCTTCTTTTTTTTTTTTTTGACTTATAATATTTTGACTTGATAGTGATTTTATTTTTTTTTATTGGTTGTTCAAAACATTACATAGTTCTTGATATATCATATTTCACACTTTGATTCAAGTGGGTTATGAACTCCCATTTTTACCCCGTATACAGATTGCAGAGTCACATCTTTATACTTCTTAACTTGTACTTTCCCGGATGTCATCTCCTCTCACAACTACCTGCAGCAAGTCTTGCTTTATGACGTCATATTATAGGAACCAAAATACAGATAATTACTGTCACCTCATTGTTTCATCTTTCATTTTGCTATCTCTCACAAGGTTGAGCTTCTCCGCATATCTATTCTAGTCTTAAGTAGATCCTTTCCTATGAATTATTCTGTTTATTTATTGTTTTTCATTGACTAATGTGAATTTCATGCATATTCTAGATATCATTTTATTTTCTTTCTTGCACATTGCAAATATATTCTTCAGATCTATAAACTATCAGCTTCTTCAGTGATATGAATATCAATGATACTTTATTGATATGAATCCTTAATTTTGTTCTACTGATATTAATCATTTACTTATTTTTAAATTTTATCACAAATGACAGATATTCTTCATGTTCATTTTCAGAAAAAAATGATAAAATTACCTTGAACATGATAAACTCTACCAAAATTTGTAGAGTTTATGTGATATTTAAGTTTTTCATGGATATTTTTAAATTTAAGCATGTAGGACATATTTGCCTTTATTCAGGTCATCTTCATATTCTTGATAACCACATTATTTTCTAAGAAAAATATTTCTATTTAATGATATTAAATTAATGTCCCATAATGCATTTTCTATATTTTATATATATTAGGGCAGCCACAGTTGCTGTTTGAAAGTCTTATATTCATTAATCATATTGTTTTATTAAAGATGATTTTCTCTTTTTTCCAATGCCTTTTAGAAATTCTTTTTGTGTAATTCTTGTTTCTAAATTTTACTGTCATGTGTCCAGGTCTGAGATTTACTTGATCTCTTCTACTTCTCATTCTACAAGTCTTTTAAATTTGCTAATTTTTAACATTTTTTTTAAAATTTGAGACATATATTCTCATTATTTCATCAACACTTTCTTTTCTTCACTTATATTTCTTCCCAGAGGAGATCACTTAATCCCTGATATGTAGATGACAACAAACAATGGGTGTGGAGATAGAAGTTCAGTGGATTATACAAAGGGAAATGAAGGGAAGAAAGAGGGTAAAGGAATAGGAAAGACAGTTGAATGGATCTGACACGACTTTCATATATAAATACAACACCAGTGAAACTCCATATTATGTACAATCACAAGACTGGGTTCCTCATTGGAATAAGATATACTCCATGTTTGTATAAATACATCAAAATAATCTACTGTCATGTATAACTAAAAATAACAAATAAAAATTTAAAATTAAAAAAAGAAAAAAATATGGATCCTTTTATCTTGATGCTGATACTTTTGTTTCTGCCACCTTGTGATTAGAAAGGAAGAGAGTGAAGAACAAACACTTTGCTTCAGAACTCCATGTTTCACCTTACATTCATTTGTAGAAGGTGATAAAATGTGAATGACCTTTTAGTTTGTAATTCACCAGTGGGAGAGGTTTGGACAGGGGAGAAGTGGGAAAATGAAGGAATCAGATGTCTGTACTGGTGATCTCAGCAGGGCATCTATGTAGCTTTAACTTTACCCCAACTAAGAGAAATATTATCAAAAACAATGGTAAGAAAAGCCAAGATCTGGCATTTAAACATTTTCTTCAACCTATCCATGCCCTGTTGCATGGATCTGCCTCTGGTTCCAAGTTGCAGCCACAATCCAACATATATTTCACTTCAAAGCAGACTTCCCTTTGTGATTTCTTCTCCTTTGTATTTCCTTCTCTTTTTAATAAATTTTCCACCATTTGTTTTGGAGCAGGGAACCAGCAGACTCTGCTAGTTTACTGATGGGAACTGGAAAACATACGTGGTACTTTAATAGCCTCTACATTTCTTTCTTTCCATATCAAGCTTTTCTATAATTTTATTTTTTAACATTTGAAGCAACTGTGTATGGGTATTTATGCATGCAGCATTATTGCTGCTTGCTACATACATTTTCTTAAACTTGTCTTTCATAAGCTTATGGAACCTGTTCCTTGAGCCATTTTAGCCATTTTCATTCTCTCAGTAATAATTCTATATTTTTTTCACTCTAGAATATTTAGATTTGCTTTCTAATTATCTTTTATATAGATATATAGATATTGGGTAACTAACTCATTTTCTTTTCCATTTCTATACACATTAATCATAAAATATGGGAAAATGATTTATATATTATGGTCTGTAAAATATTATAGTTCTATTCCAATCAAGATAATTTCCATAAGAGTATAGGATTGTCACACAATTTATTTTTTCTTCAGTAAAATTACACTAATATTCCCCATATATTCCCAGAGGACTCCAAGAGATTTTTTCTGAAATCATATGTTAGCAGTTAAATTGTATTGGTCCATTTATAGTACTTGAAATCTTTAGTTATATGTTTCTTTACAAAAGCAATTTTTAGTCTAATAGCAAAATCAATAGTATTTTTCACTCATTTTAGAAAGTATCCATAAAAGTAGATAATGTTTTTTCTATACATTGAACTAAATCAAATATCTATAAAGGTAAAAAAGAAAGAAAGAAAAAAAAAACACATTTTTACTTTTATGTAAAAGTTAAATGCATTGTAAGAAAAAGTATTTATATTTTTCCTGATTGTACCTTTTTAAGACACTAAACAATAAAACAGAAATTAATAAAAATAAAATTAGTTATAATCACATCTTACATGCATAATCATAACCATTATATTTTGATAAGTATTAATTCATGTGTATACACATATACACATGCATTAACATAAACATGTGTATAGAATGTGCCATATATAATCTTTCACTAAATCTTATGGTTTATGGATTACTTAACACCATATTTTTAATCATTTCCTTATGGTCATCTGATTTTCTTAAACTTGATTTTAATTATTGAATTTGGGTAATATTAATTAATGAAAAATAGCTGTTGTTTTATTATTCAGTGTATACTAGATATTTATTGGTAAAGCAGGTCCAAATTCTTGGTTGCTTATAAAGACAACAATCAATTTCTCCCTGCTGTGGCATATCTATTGAGGGGATCCTGAGTCTTCTGTTCCATAATATCCTGAATCCATGATGCATGCTAATAAAGGAACCAAGATCTCTAACTCTGCATATCACAATAATAGACAAAAGGAAAACATGAAAAATTACACATATAGCTCTTAAAACTTACACTAAGAAGTAACATGCAGGTTATTTTAACTGGTCAGTCATATAAAGAGTCCTTATATATGTGACTGTGGGTAACTACATATGGTCATACCCACATAAAGGTGAAAATACTTCTGGAGTCAGATGAGAAACAAAATACTCATGGATAACCCTGAAGATCAAACCAAGTGACCTCAAGTTCTCAAAAATTCAGTTTCTTTTCTAACTCAAAAATAGTGTCCTCTGAAAGTAAATAATTTAAAAGTCTTATTCAGTCACAACATGAAGCTCAATTTATAAAATTTCTGAGTGACACATATCTTCAGCTGATGATGTTGTGGGTAGTCTCTCACTACAACACATAACATATGTCTTAGAGCACCCATAAAGAAAACAACTGAAAAGATATATGGCATGTGAGTGTAACTCAGTGGTACAGTATTTGCTTAGCATGTGAGAGGCCCTGGCTCAATCCCAAGCACCAATAAATAAATAAATAAATAAATAAATAGTAATAATAAAAATATTATATTATAATAATATTTAAATTTAATGGATTAAATAATCCAATCGAATGACATATTATTACATTGAATTATAGAAAGATGAGATTCAAATATCTGCTTTCCACAGGAATCACATTAAATTAATTACTTAATATATTTATTTATTTTTAGTGATTTTACATTGGTATATTATAATTATAAAAAATGGCAGGATTGTTACATAGTCATACATTCAGATAGAATAATTTGGTCTGTTTCATTGCCAGTTCTTTTCTTTTCCCTCCTGTCCTCTTTTCCCTGATAGCTTCATTCCTCTACTAGTCTCTCTTGTGTTTTCTTGAGGCTCATTTATACATATGAGAGAAAACATATGACCTTTGACTTTCTGAATCTGACTTATTTCACTTAACACAATGTTCTCCACTTTCATCTACTTACCAGCAAATGCCATAATTTCATTCTATATGGCTAAGTAAAACTCCATTGTGCATATACATATACTACATTTTCTTTATCCATTTGTTTATTGACAGGCACTTAGGTTGGTTCCAGGAGTTATTTTTTTTTTGACTTGCACTGCTGTAAACATAGGTATGTATGAATCTCTATAGTGAACTAACTTTCATCCTTTTGGATAAAATTTGAGAAGGGTTATAGCTGTTATCATACATATGGTGATTTCATTCCTAGTCTTTGAGTATTTCAATGCTGATCTTCATAGTAATTCAAATAATTTGCAAACTCACCAACAGTGTATGTGTTCCTCATAATACTGTCAATAGTATATAAGTGCTCTTTGCTTGCATGTATTATTATTGCATATATTATTAAATGATGGTTGTCATTCTAATAGGAATGAGATAAAATCTCATTGTAATTTTGAATTGCATATCCCTGATTGCTAAAGATGTTGATTTTTTTTTCATATATTTGCTAGCCATTTGTATTTCTTCTTTTGAGAAATGTTTATTTCATTCCCCAAATCTAAATGCTGAATGTTTTCTCTAATATAAGAAGGCTGATTCATAGTGGAGTGGGGAGGGGGAGCATGGGAGGAATAGACAAACTCTAGATATTGATTCAGTTATTTTGTGTGGGCGTGTGTGTGTGTGTGTTTGTGTGTGTGTGTTTGTTTGTGTGTGTGTGTGTATGTTAGGTTTTGTGTTATTTATTTATTTATTTTGAGGTACAGCCCTTCTATGTCATAGAGGCTGGCCATGAACTCCTGAACTCAAGCAATTCTTCTACCTTAGCATCCCAAGTGCTGAGATCAAATGTGTGTGACATCAAATTTGGCCAAGAGTCATATTTTAAATCAAATATTCCAATAATAACTAAATGGATAAAAATACACATGTATCATGTAATGAGAAATCATAAATAGCTGGAATGACCATACTTATGTAACATAAAATAACTTTAAACATAAATGCTACTAAATACAAAAACAGAATTGGGGATGTGGCTCAGTGTTAGAGTACTTGCCTAGCTTGCTTGAAGCCCTGAGTTTGATCTCCATCATTGGAAAAAAATATATAAAAAGAGGTATTTTATACTGATCAAACTTCAATCTATAAGGAAATAAAAATAATTATAAATTTACATTTCCCCAAAATACATGAAAAAATCTCACAAACTTGATAAAAGAAATAGACAATTCTTATTAGTTGGAAAGTTCCATTGAACTTTCACTATTGGATACAAATCTAAGCAGAAATCCAGTAAGGAAACACAAGACTTGAATGAATGTAAACCAGCTAGATTTCTAACAGATTCCATAGAACCACAAACAAAAAACATATGACAAAATATATATTTTCCTCTTGTGTAAATATATATTCTTGGACATTCTCCAGGGTACACCATGTAGTAGAAAATTAAATAAATCTTTTATATTTTAAAAGGAAAAAAATCATTAAAATTAAGCTCTTTAATCATACGGGATTGAAGTTAATTAGAAATTTTTAAAAAATGATTTTAGAAATTCACAAATATAAAGAAATTAAATAAAACACTACTAAATAATCAATGTGACAAGGAAAGATGAAAGAAAATACTTTGAGATGAATGAAAAAACAAAGTAGCAAGATATGAGATACAACTAACACAGTGCTTAAAAAGAAAATATGTAGCTCTAAATGGCTACCTTAAAAAGAAGAAAAACTTAAAATTGATGATCTTTTAACAACATTAAATTTCATAATAGAACACTGGTTAAAAAAAAGATGAAAGTAAAACCAAAACAAGTAGAAACAAAAACATAACCAAGAATAGAATGGAAAGTAATGAAACAGAATATTGAAAAGGAATTGAAAATTCATTAAAACCATAGTTGCCTTTTCTGAAATACCTATCAAGGTAACAGATATTTATCTAGACTAATCAAGGGAAAAATTCAAATTTACCAAAATCAATAGAAAAAAAGGCAAATTTACAGTTGAACCATAGAAATGGAAAAAACTATAAGGGAATATTTCAATAATTTGTATGTTGGTAAAATAGACAATTTACAGGAAACTCCTGGACAGACATTAGATAACAAAAAAGATTTAAGAAGAATAGAAAATAAAAATAGGATGATGACATATGGAAACATAAACATATGAAGGAAAAGGTGACTATATAAGTAATTTGTAGTAAATATTTGCAGAATAATTAATATTTGCCAGAATAATTAATACTTAATACTTAAGAATAATTACTAATTAATACATTTTAAATAATATAATGAAGCAAAAATTATTTTGACACTAGATTCAGATATAGATTTCACACAAAAGAAATATAGAGAGAGGAAGATGTTGGAGAGGAGGTAGGCGGTGACCCCTGACCTCTTCATAGTCCAGGAAGGAGGCAGCCAAGGAACAGCGGACCAGAGAGGCGTTCACAAAGTAAATGCTGTAAGACGCATTATTGGACAGTCTGAGATTTGAAGAGACGTAAGTTGGTTACTGGAGCAGAAAATAAGAACAGAGTTTCCTAACCCCAAACCCAGACTAGAGTGGGATCAGCTGAGAGTGGCATCAGAAAGAGGAAGAGAAAGGACACATAAGCACACAAGGCATAATAATCAAGGGAGTGGCTCTGGTGCCCCAGAAATTCCGAGGCTATCCAAAGCTGAAGAATGATAAACATTTTGAAAAGGTCCCAAATTCTGTTGAAATCCGAATCAGGAAGACTTAATAAGAATTTTCCCCACCTTGGCCTTGGCATGGCTTATGATAGTAGCTCTAATGTCAACTCTGATTATACATATATCACTCTTCATTTTTATTTCTATAGTTGTTACTTCAGTATTCGATATTGTACCCTCAACCCATTTGATTGCATTTCTTCTAATGACTTGATACCTTAATTGGAACCACTCTATCTTTGTTTTCCTAGCTCAGGATTACACTTGCTCCTCTTAGCCTCTATTTTCCCTCTCACATTACTTGCTACTCCTTTCAGTCTTTTTCTTCTTATTATCTTGGTTTGTATTGTGCTTTTCTACCTTTTCTTTCTTTTTTTCCCTCTACTTTTTCTTTTCTTTTTTTTTTGTCCAATTTTCTCTTAAAAGCAATTTTAATATATTTAATAACGATTTTTCCAACCTATTCCAGAACATTGCTGCAAATTCATATCTGGATTAAAGGAACTAAGAAGAATAATGTCAACAACTTTTTGTTTTTCCTAAGGTTGATTTAGTATGCATTTTTTCTCTGAATTTATTGTAGTAAATGGGGTTTGTTGTGTTCTCTCAAATTGGTGCTGATAGTGGCAGAGGACACAAGTTGAGTGAAAGTATCAATATCTGGATATTCACCTTGACCAGGGTTAAAAAACAAAAGAAGCACACTATCTCTTGCATAAAAGCCACCCCAGCACATTGGTAGACAGATAAGCTGTATGGAAAAGCAAGGGAAGTAGATAGAAATCCAAATATAAGAAACACATAGAATTCCAAAATGAGGGTAGATGAGATGGACATCATTACCCTAAAAACATGTATGAAGACACTAATGGTATGAATATACTTTCTATACAACCAGCAATATGAAAAATTGTGCTTTATATGTGTAATACAAATTGTAATGCATTCTGCTGTCATATATAACAAAATAGAATTAAAAAAAAACCCAAATAGGCAAGATCAAAAAAGATCCTCAACAAGACACATTATAATTAAAATGCCTAATATACAGAATAAGAAGAGAATTTTAAAAGATACAGAGAAGAATGGCAGGCCATGTTCAGAGGCAAACTAATTCAAATTGCAACAATTTCAAAATCCAGATCCTAAAAGTCAGAAGGACTTGTAGTCATATATACAAAGTCCTGAAAGAAAACAAGTGCTAACCAAGATGGCTATAACCAGAAAAACTGTACTTCAGAATTGAAGATAAAATAAAAAACTTCAATGATAAGCAGAAATTAATTCATAACTACTAAACCTGTACTATGTATTCAATAAAATATTCATGCAGAAAAATGAAAAATAAGAATAAAAAACAGCATATGGATGGATTGCACTGGAAACGTAGTTAATTAAAGGATAATTAATTTTGAATTCAGAATTAGACATAAAAATGACAGAAATAAAAATCATCTGTATAAATATGGAAGGCATTTTAAATGGTCTAAACTCTTTAAACAAAACATAGAATGACAGATTGGATTTATATATATATATATATATATACATATATATATATATATATATATATATATTTTTTTTTTTTTAACAAGAGACTCACTCTACAGGCAAAGATTTCCACAGGGCTGAAGGTGAAAGATGAAAAAAAATAATACTATACAAATGGAAATCAAAACAAACAGGTATACCTACTCTCGTATCAGACAAAGTTGAATTCAACAGAAGAGACAAAGAAACAACTTCATACTGGTTAAAGTCCTTATCAACATAATATAATGATTGTAAATATTTGTCCAAAACAATAGTGCACATATGTTCAAAAAAACTAATACTTCTCAATATAAAAAATCAAACAGACCACAATATAATAGTACTGGGTTATTTCAACACACTTTTTACATTATTAGATAGGCCATCCAGACACAACAGAATTATCTACCAAACATTTTTTAGAATATTTAATCCATCAATGAATTTACTTCCTTTTCAATGAGGGCACAAAGAAAATCTTATCAAATACAAAACATAGGATTAACTCCTTCAATCCAATCATATAATAATGGAATGAAATTAGAAATAATGATAGAATTAAAAAAAGAAAGCTGGAGATTAAATAATACATTTCTGAATGAGGAATGGATCACAGAAGAAATCAGGGGAAAATAAAAATCACATTCTTAGAAATAAATAAAAAAGAGATACAATATATCAAAATCTCTGGGAGAGTAGAAAAGCAGATATGAGGAAAGTTATAGTACTGAGTTTCTACATTTAAAAAATAGAAAGATGCCAAATAAACAATCTAACATTACATCTTACTATCCTAAAAGAGGAAGAACAAACTGATATCAAAATAAATAGAAGACAGGACATAAATAAGATAAAGAAGAAATTAATGACATTGCGAATAAAAATGCAAATGATCAATGAAAATTATTCTTTGAAAACATAAACAAAATTGATAAACCCTTTGCCAAACTAAAGAAAAGAAAGACAGAGAAAACACAAATTATCAAAATTAGAAATTAACAAGGAGAGTACTGAAATCCAGAGGATCATTAGAAACTATTTGGAAAATTTATGCTCCAACAAGCTCAAAAATCTTAAAGATATTTTCAAATTCTTACAGACAGATGTTCTACCCAAACTGAACCATGAGGATATGGGAAACTTAAACAACCCAGTATCAGGCAAGGCAATTATTAAGAGCCTTCTGATGAGGAAAACTCCAGGACCAGGTGGATTCTCAACTGAGTTCTATCAGACCTTTTAAAGAAAAATTAATTCCAATCCTCTACAAATTATTCCATGGAACAGAAAAGGAAGGAAGACTGTCAAATTCATTTTGTGGAGCTAGTATCACTCTAATACCCAAACTAGATAAAGACACATCTAGGAAAGCAAACTTTAGACAAATATATTCAATGAACATAGATGCAAAAATCCTTAATGAAATATTGAAATCCACATTCATAATCACATTAAGGAGATAATGTATTTTGATCAAGTAGGTTTCATTGTAGAGGGGCAAAGTTACTTCAATATATTTACATCAGTAAATAAAATTCATCACATAAATTGAGTTAAGGACAAGAATTATATAGTGAATACAGAAAAAAATATTGGCAAATTGCACTACATTAAAACACTAGAAAAACTAGGGATAAAAATAACTTATTTCAACATTACAAAGGCTATATGTGAAAAACCAAGGCCAACATCATACTGAACAGAGAAAAACTGAAAGCCACTCCTTTAAAAACATAAATGATACAAGGATGTCTACTCTCTCCACCCTATTCAACGTAGAACTTAAAATTCAAGCCAGAGTACATCAGGTAAGAGCAGGAAGCTAAATATATATATAAATAGTAGAAAAGAAGTAAATTATCTGTTTGTTGATTATACAGTCCTATATTTAAAGACCCGACACACTCCACCAGGACGGCTAGAATTGATAAACAAGTTTTTCAAAGTAGCAGGATACAGGATAAACATGGGTTAATTAACAACTCCTAAAATCCAAAATCGAACTTCTTGAAAAAGAAATTAGAAGAACTATACCATTCACAATAACCTAAAAAAAAAAAACCATTTGGGAATAAATTTAAATCTTTCATGGGGGTGAAAGATGTCTAAAATAAAAACATAGAACAGTGAAGAAAGAATGTAAAGAAGATCTTAGAGAACAGAAAGACTTCTCATGTTCCTGTATAGGCAGAATTAATTTTATCAAAATGGCCATACTTACAAAGGCATTATACAGATTAAATGTTATCCCCATCAAAATATCAATGATATTCTTCACAGAACCAGAATAAAACAGTCCTCAAATTTATTTGTAAGAATATAAGACCAAGCATGGTCAAAGTAATCCCTAGGGTGAAGACTGATGCTGGAGGCATCACAATACCATACCTCATATTATACTACAGAAATATAGTATCAAAAGCAACATGGTACTGGCATGAAAATAGACAGTAAGGACAATATAGTGGAATAGAAGATGCAGAGACAAAGCCACATAGATATCATTGTTTGATACTCAACAAAGGTTTCAAAAACAGTTGGAGGAAAAAAAATGACCCTTTAAACAATTTGTTCTAGAAAACTGGATAACTCCTATAAAAGAATAAACTTGATCCCTATCTCTCACCCTGCACTAAAGTCAACTCAAAGTGGATCAACACAGGAATTAGTCAACAAACTCTGCATCTGCTAGAAAAAAAAAATATGTAGACCCACACTCCAACATATTTGCAGTCACTGACTTCCTTAACAAGATGCTTAACACAGACAGAATAAAACATAAGTCTATTAAAAAATCTTCTGCACAGCAAAGGAAACAATTAAGAAATTTAAGTGAAAGCCGACAGAATGGGAGAAAATTGTTGCTAGCCATTCCTCAGACAGGGGATTAATATCCAGAATACACAATAAACTAAAGAAACTTAAAACCAAAAAATCAAATAACCCAATGAATGAATGGGCAAAAGAACTAAACAGGCATTATCTAAAAAAAAACCACAAATGACCAACAAATATAAGAAAAAAAATTGTTCAACATCTCTAGCAATCAGGGAAATGCAAATCAAAACCATACTGCCATTTATTCCAGTCAGAATGAAAATTAACAATACAGATAATAATAAATCCTGGTAAGGATGTGTGGGAATCGGTACACTCATATATTGTTGTTGGACTGCAAATCCTGTAAAAACACACAAAAAAATCATCAACACAATAAATATTGCAATTCAAATTAGTAATATATAATAAGGACTATACATCAGGATAAAGTGGCATATATCACAGGGATTGAAGCAAGATTAGTTAAACATCTGAAATTAGTTATGTACTACTCCAAAATTAATAGAATAACAGATGAAAAACACGTAATTATCTCTATGAATAAGGGGAAAACACTTGAAAAATTCAACAGCCTTTCATAATGAAAAAAAAATACTCAACAAAATAGAGTCAGAAGGGAAATTCCTAGACTTTATAAAAGACCTCTATGAAAACCCCACAGCTAGTGTCACTCTTAATGGTGAAAGACTGAATGTTCCTTCCTAACATAAAGAACAAGTAATGGATATTGACTCTCAAATTTTAATTCAACGTGGTACTGAAGGTACTAGTCAGGAAAATTAGGTAAGAAAATTAAATAAAGGACATTAACTTTGAAAGGAAAAGTGAAACTCTCCCTCTTCACAGGTAACATGATTTTGTGTACAGAACATCCTAAAAAATCAACCATAAAAAATATGTTAGGCAAGTCCAGCAACATTGCAGTATTCAAAATCAATATAAAAATCACAGAAATGGGTAAACAAAATTAAAATAAAACAATTCCATTTATAATAATATCAAAATGAATAAAATATTTAATATTACATTGAAAAGAAGTACAGAATTTGCACACTGAAATCTATAGACATTGTTGAAAAAATTAAAGACCTACATAAATTTAAAAAAATACTTACAATTATAGATTGGAAAACTTGATATTACTAAAAGAGTATACTTCCCACATTGATCTAAAACTCTCATGGAATCTCTATCTTTTGAAGTTTTTGCAGAAATTGACAAGTTTATCTTAATATTTATATGAAATTATAAGTACCCAGAATAGCCAAAACAACATGGGAAAAAAAAAGTAAAGTTCTTTTCCACTTTAAAAGTCATTACTAATCCCAAGAGAGGCAAAAACATATACTCACCAAAACATTTAAAAATGAATATTTGCAGCCATATTATAGTAGCCAAAAATCATAATTAAATTGCCAACTCATGCATAGATTAATGCAATGTGGTTTATCTATATGATGGATTATTATCCAGCAATTTAAAAAGTTGAAATATTAAGACATGCTATAATATGTTAAAGTCTTAAAATAATTAAAAGAAACCAGTGAAAAAATATCAAATTTTATATGCTTTCCTCTATATTTAACATGCAGAAAAGACACATTTATGTAGACAGAAAATAAATTAGTGCTTATCTAAGAATGGGGTATTGGGCAGAGAGTAGAATTAGGTATTCACTAAGGGGATCAGGGTTCCTTTAGTGGTGATTTAAATTGTCTCATAGTTATGATTCTCACAATTTTGGAATTAAGGTTTCTTTTCTGAAATCTAGAGGGAAAAGAGTATTCCCTACCTCTTCCTGTTTCTCATGGATCCAGACATTTCTTGGCTTGTAAAAGTGTAATTCTAATATCTTCCTCCGATTTCACATGGAGTTATTAATGTGTCTCTTTGTAACCTCTTTCCTCTATATTTTTCTCAAATTTTCTCCTTTTTATATGGATGCCAATCAAGTTCTTATTATCGCCAAATATGCAACACATCATCTTTCTATTAAATTAAATAAGTAGTCTTATGATGGAACATAATTGATCAAACCAGTGGCAGGTATTGACACAATTTTTCTTAGCAACATTGCTTCAAGATTACATATTTTCTTTTAGATTGCTATAAGTAGATAACTATTAAAAGAAAATTTATCAGCACTAAACTATCTTATCTGGGAAACCAATTATACTAGTCAGCATTCTCTACAAGAACAGAACCAAAGGAATTATAATTATAAAAGGAGGATTCATTAGGTTGGCTTACACAACCAGGAGCTGGATAATCCACAGTGGTAATTTGAAGGCTGGAGAGCTGGAGGAAACAGTAACTGTGCAGTCCAAGATGCTAAAGCCTCACAAGAGGGATCAATGATTCCATTCCAGTCTGAGACTGAAGGCTTCTGGAAACTCCCAGGAGAATCACATGCAGAGTCAGTTTTGGAAGAGAAAAAGAGCAAGAGTGTGATATCCTCAGGCAATCACAGCAGCAATCAAAACCTGTCCAAGAAGAATTCAGCTTGCATCTGCTGCTGCTTCCTTATTCTTACAGTTTTATTCCTTCCAACCCTCCAACCTATTGAACAGTGTTAGCCCAGCTTAGGGAGGGTCTCCAGTTCAGTTTTCTATCCCACATGCCAATTATTTTTAGACACACTGTCACTGACACACCCAGAAGTCTCTTAATCTTTGACATATCTTAATCCAATCACATTTACAATTCAATTTGACAATGACATCAGTCATGAATTTCTTCCTGGTAACTTCTCACAAAATTTATCATGCATTTGATGGAAGAGTACATTTTCCTTATTTTTCAAGTTTCTGATACACAAGTATCACTGCTTTGGACCTGGTTGACAGTATTAAGTTCATTTTCAACAGCACTATAATTTTTTCCTCTATTATTGTTTTTGCCAACTTTATCAATTGTTCTGTCTACTGATTTAAGGTTTAATTTATTCCTTTGCTATACTATAAAGTTTGATGATAAAAGAAGACAATTCCATGATTGTTCTCCACTAAACTCTCTTCTCTTATTATGTACTCCTTTGAGACCCCAACCATTTTAACTTGATTTGTCATGAGTAAATTTGTATATTTTGTACTTTTATTTATATAAATCAGAAGCAGAAATCAAAATTTAATAGTTCTATCTGTTGCTCAGTAGTCCAATATATTTCATTGTATAAAATTGTTGTTTAGGTTTTCTTATATCAGATATATTCACTTACATTTTTTATGTGAAATCCCAAGTACACACAAGAAGTTTCTTCCATAAATTCTCAGTATAAGTGATGTAATCGTGCTATTTCTTCTGATGGTCTCCATAAAATTTGTAATGCTTTTTTAATGTTACATGCTTTGGCAAAGGTCATTTCTCTGATGGCAGTGATATCACTGTATCAATTGCTTCCATAACTGAAGGGTGGCTCATTCTAACCAGGATTCATCATCATAATAATGTCTCAACTATTATATAGTTGAGAATAAATACTCTAACATAAGTAGAGTAAATTCTCTAACAGTGATCTAACCCATTCTAGGAGCCAAATGGGGGAAAATCAGATTAAATACACAACAAATAATAAAATAGAAATACTGGGAGAGACAAGGGGCAATATGAACAGTAAGGGGGAGAGCAAACAAGAAGGGAAACAGAAACAGAAAATGGTGACTATGGTGATAAGGAGAAAACTCAGGACTTAAAATCTAAAAGTACCCCAAGAGTTAGGCAAAATTAATTTTTCCTTTATAGAGAGGATTGAACAAGGTTAGAAAGAACCAGACATGGGCCAGTGGGATGAATGCAAGGGGCATGACTACACAGTAGGTGAGAGAATGCTTCACTGGGAGCCTATCTTACTCCCAGGAGAGGCTGTTGAGGAAGGATTCTATACTGGTTTGAGCTAAAGATGGGACCTTGGGCAAGGAGAAATTTTATTCAAAATTTTGTGAATAATCATTTTATTCTGAATGGCCAGATAATAATATTTGAGGCAAAGAATACACATTTGGATGGTCTGTGTCTGATCTTGTCATAAATACATGTGTGTCTTCTAAGTTGTATGGCAAAGGCTGGATCTTTGCAAGAAACTGTTTCTCAGATCACAAAAGTCTAGGTAGGGGGATAAATGGAGAGGTGCTGATGTAGTTTCTCAACCTTCACTCCTTTTCAAGATTATAGGACTCTAATAAGATTTTAT
This sequence comes from Spermophilus citellus, assembly GCF_964194105.1. Taxonomy (NCBI): domain Eukaryota; kingdom Metazoa; phylum Chordata; class Mammalia; order Rodentia; family Sciuridae; genus Spermophilus; species Spermophilus citellus. Next base: position 91,740,155 of record NC_138189.1, on the reverse strand, counting down.
ATTTTCAGAAAGCTGGTGCTATAGCAAAAAAGTTCTTTTGTATTAAAAGTAATTAGGAGATAAATTAAAAGAAATAATAGTCATTATTGGATAGTGAGATTCTTATCTAAAAGATCAAATAGAAGAAGTATCATAAGATTGAGAGTAAGATTCCAAACATAAAAAGTCTTAGAAAAAATTTAATAGAATTGGAGAAGAAATAATGACTATTAATGTCCAAAAAGTTTTGAAAAGTCTTATGAAGCACCTTTTAAAATGATCAAATTGCGAGGTAAAAATATAATAAATTATAAGTTAAAAATATCTTGAGGTAAAATTCTGGAGTCTATTTCTCCTTACTTCAAGGTTTCTTATTTGCCAAATTAGAAGATGGAATAGCATCTACACAATAATGAAAAACAATAAGCCTAAAATTCAATAAATGTACATGCCTCTAAGAAATACATCATTTATCAATCAAGATGACATATATTTGCAAAGTTCAAGGATCCAGAGGTTCTATCCCTCATGCCCTATAACTGAAGGCAATGTGTGAAAGACCTAAATTAAACAATGCATTAACCCAGATTAGAACTTAGAAGGTGAAGATGAGGAAGGACTGTAGTGAGTAATCACCATCTTCCTGTCTTCATTTATTACTTATTTAAGTGTTTTTAAATTTAAATTAGATAGCATTATTAGAGTGTCTCAGATTACAATATTTATGCTGAGGAAGATTCTTGAAAAATAACAGAGATGTTACAAGAAACAACAGAATAATAGTAACTTGGTCAAACTTCAGAGCCATGTATGGGAGGAATATAGGAAGCAAATCTTTTTAAATAGTACACCTGAGTGGTTTGCATTAGTATAATAGTTTCTCCTTATTTTGGAAGAAGAGGAACAATAGAAGAACATTTTATAGTAAAATCATTAAATTAATTACAGGAAAAGAAGATAATTAATAACATTATAGCTTAAAAAATCCAGAATAAATAATGTCAAGAGAAAAATAAGAGAATTAATATATAATAAAAAATAAAATTAATATGTACATTGCTAAGTTAAGGTCATTAAATAATAGGGTATGTAATAAAAAGTAAAATTATATGTTTCTTATGATGACAGTTAAACAGTGTAAAATAAAGTCAACATAAACAAATTTGCAGATGCAAAATAGGCAACTTATAAAACTAAATATGAGGTGGCACTATTTGCATCGGGTTTATATGAATTAATGGTGAAATTTTTAGATAAGATAATGGTGGATAACCATGTGTTCATAAAAATCTCAATTTATGAATCAGATATTATATTCACAAACTTTATATACCCCCAAACCATAAATTAAAAATATAAAGTAAAAATTATTGAGGGTTTAATATAAAGAAGGAAATAAAGTTATGAAAAGGGAGACTTTAGAACATATTATCTTAATTATTAGACAAATTAATAGCCTAAATAATCATACATTTAAAATAAAGTTGAGTTATTGATAGAATTAATATATAGACATTTTTTGTTTATTATTTGAATGGAGAATATATAGAACATATCTATGTTTTTGTGTATCACTGGGACATTTTCATACATGGCTCTTAAGAAAAATCTTAGAAAATTTTCTGATATATGCACCCAGAATAAGAACACTTATAAAAATGGTAACTCAATACTTCTGTTTTTCAATTAAGATATACCCTTCTGAATGATCTTAGATAGAAAAGGAGGTAATTCTAAAGTTCAGTTTATCCAAAAAGCAATGAAAAATAGAGCACTTTGCACCAAAAAGCAGACTGGATGAATTTTCAGAAATGAAGGCATTTTCTTAAAGTTAACTAGGTTGTGAACCCATATTGGCAGGAACAGCTTAACAAACTCCCTGAAACTTGGGATGAAACTATTGAGCGTGATGAGAGGAAAAGAAACCTTGTCTCTTGCCTTCTTTGCAAACTATTATACCTAACAGCTGTTAATTCCCGAGTGGCTTCACCTCCTGCCTGACTGGTCCAACATGATTCTAGCTTTCCTCTGTGCATTAGTTTGCTAAGGCTGCTTACAAAATGTCACACACCAAGTGGCTTAAACAGCAGAAGTTAAAACTAATTTTAGCATCTCATATTACTTTTTGGACTTTGTGCTGGAAGTCCAATAGCAAAGTGTCTATAAATCTGGTTTCTCTTGTGGTCTTTCTCCTTAGAGACCACCCTCATGATATGACCTTGTGTGGTCTTCCCTCTGTGTGAGCTAATATTCCACAGTACCTCTTTCTATATGTAATGTTTTTCTTGCAAGGATTTTGGTCAAATTTGTTTAGAGTTCGTTTTAGTGGCTTCTTTTAAAATGTTCACCACTTTGAATGCTCTAATTAAAAATGCAGCTATATTCTGAGGTACTGAGATTTAGGTTCTGGATTAGGGCTTTCACTCATAAATTGAAGGAACCCAATATAGTCCATTATACTCTTCTGTTTGCATTTCAGCCTAGGAATGGTTAAGATGCCTGGTTGGATATTAATCATCTTCTGTTAGCTGCTGCTTCTTCTTCTTCTTCTTCTTCTTCTTCTTCTTCTTCTTCTTCTTCTTTATTTTCAATCATCTTAACTTTTTTTTTCTCTTAGAAACATTTTAGAACTGGACTTTATTTCTTTTTTCTTTTTTTTTAAAGAGAGAGTGAGAGGAGAGAGAGAGAGAGAGAGAGAGAGAGAGAAAGAGAGAGAGAGAGAATTTTTTTTTAATATTTTATTTTTTTAGTTCTCGGCGGACACAACATCTTTGTTGGTATGTGGTGCTGAGGATCGAACCCGGGCCGCACACATGCCAGGCAAGCGCGCTACCGCTTGAGCCACATCTCCAGCCCAGGAATTTATTTCGTATTAAGTGGGTACTCTAGGAATAAGGTATTGTCTAATTTCTTAGACAATTTCATTGACCATTGGGGAAGTACCAATGAAATTTATAAAGAGATATCATCTCATCCCAGTTAGAGTGAATACTTAAAATTATAAGAAATTATGGCAAGAATTTGAAAAGACTGTTTTTATAGACTGTTGGTGGGAATGTAATGTAGTACAGTCATTATGGAGAATAATAAGGAGTTCTTCAAAAAAACTAAAAATATATCTACCAAGCGATACAGAGTTTGTTTTGATACAAAATTAGATGTAGGGCTCTATTGTCAAAATGTCCTTGATTTAGAAATCCCTGCTGCTGCAAATGGATAGCTAATTTTCATGATGATTCAGTTTAAGGTTTGATGTGCTTCTCCTCTTTTGACATGTGACTGAGATATTGACAAGGAAGAGACTGGAGCTACATCATCCTGGGAACTTAATTCTTACAGAGTAGATATTTTTAATACAATACAAATATATTTTTCTAGGGATTTGGAGTATTTAATGTCATAAATTATGTGGATAGGAAAAGGTATTCATAAAATTGACAATAAAAAATGGGATCTGTCTTAATAGGAAAACAGCAAAGAAAACAACGAATTCAGTATTGCTTTTACAATTCCAGATGACAAGCCAATTGGAAATGCAATACTTAATCATAACAAGCTTGTAAAGTCTTTACAAATAAGGTATATTTTATGCAGTATGTAATTATCTTATGGGATGCATCATCACAAGATATTAGGTCAAATACATAAATAGATTATAAAAAGGTTTTACAGAATTTAGTAAAGATAGGGCATAAGGATGTGGAAGTATAAATGTGAAGCCAAAGTCAACAAGACTGTGAATCAAGTATTTCAAACTTGGCACAATTGCTATTTTGGATGATACATCGTTTGCTATGAGGTCTTCCCATTAAATGATAGAAAGGTTAACAGAATCCTTACCCTCTACCTATTGGATCACTACATGCTGATGGCAATCCCCTATCCTAGTAATGACAACCAAATGTGTCTTCAAATGTTGCCAAATGTAATCATTCTCATTTAAGGACCACTAACATTAAAGGATGACAACTGCCTTGGTGCTCTTGAGAATAGGTTGTAACAAAAGGGAGCTGAAAAGCAATGCTTAGGTCCTGAAGTCCTGTCTCCAGAAGAGTAACAGGAGGAACAATGATATAAAAGTAGTGATGTGCACATGTGTATCTTCCCTGCTTTTGAATATTGGCAAAGACTGCACATATATTCAATACATCCAAATGTCTACCTACTGCCCTGAAAATGCAGTGCCTCAAATTATAATTACTTCAGAGTCATGATAAACCTCATGATTGTTTATCAGAAAGAAAATTCAGTCAGTCTTAAATTATCTTTTTGTTGTTGCTGCTGTTGTTATTCTCTTGACTTATTGCTTAAGAATTGTCCTTCTCCTGTTCTGGCAGTATTTGTCATTTTTAACTGTGGTCTCTAGGCCAAGTTATTTTTATTGTTGTAGTTTTTCCTCCTCAGAATTTTTTGTTAGTGTTTGTGTGCCACTTTTAAGAATGACAGAGTTGTAAGGACATAAGCGTTCTACTAAAAATAAGACCCATTAAAAATTACATTTACTATAATTTTATTATTGTTTAGATTCACAATTTACAAATTCTACAATTTTTAAGATTATTAAAGTAAAATTTGACTTTTTCTTGAACTTTCTTGCCTAATAATTATTCTGGTGTTTGAAACTCTCTTTTATTCTCTTGTTAAGCATTTCCTGAATGTTATACTACATTCAATGGTGGCATAATTTTTATTAAATATATAACTATGGAACAGAAAAAGTCTTGCCTTTGAGGATATGGCAATCTGAAATAATTTGAAGAACTAGAAAGTGAAAATAATAAGATACAATTTAAAGATAGGACCTTTGATGTTTAGTTGAGGAACATCATGAACAAAATTAATTAGGAATAAAAAACCTTGAAGCAATTCAAGTATAATATTAGAGAGTGCTTTGTAAAATGCTTTACCATATTGTAATGATACTAAAATTGGTCCTTCAAAAATGTTTCTCCTTCCATGCATTTTAAGTACTAGTTTCCTTTCTAATTCTAATTCTTACTTTTTAATGTCTTCGTCCTAAAATTCTTAAAAGTATTTTCACTGTATTTATGCAAAAATTCATAAATCTTTGGTATTCTATAATTCCATACCACATCTATTTCCAATTTAATATTTTTAGATTTCAAAATGTAATTTACATCTTAAAGACAAAAAACTTATCATTTAAAGAATAAAAATATATGAATGATTGCTGAAATACAGAGTATTTTAAACCAGAGTATTTTTTTCTTTAAGATATTTAAATATCTTTTTACCTGTCAAATCACTAACTTGATTCTGTTGTAGACGATACCTTTACATTTAATGAATTTTTTTAAAACATTACTTTTTATAGATTTATGTCTTGTTTGACTTAGATGATTGCAGTTTTAATGAAAATGTTTCTTCTCAAGTACAGCTATTAGCAGCATAGTTAGGGTTCACGAACAATGGCATAATCAATGGAAAGTCTTTAAAGATAAAATTTACATCTTATCAAAGAAATGTATCAGAGAAATCAATTTTGTGTTAAAGCAATCAACTATATAAGACACTGAAAATATGGTAAAATCAAACAAGATTGAGTAAAATGAACTAAATTCAACATTGTAATAATTTAGATTTTTGTAATTGCTACAAGTACCTATAAGTACAGCATTATATGTATAAAATGTTACATAATATATTTATATGGTTCTTTACTTCTAATTTTTTGGACATCGATAATTTTATGGAGAAAAAAAGAGTGAAATAGTAATGCAAAAGTAAATGCTTCCTTAGTAATTATAACACTGGTAACACAGTAATAGTACTGCATTAATACAGGATGTTAGTTTTCCAGATTGCTATAACAATAATGTACCACAAACAGGTGATTTGAAAAAGAGAAATTTATTGTTTCATAATTCTGAAGGCATGAAGTCCTAAACCAGGTATCATTCTGAGGATGTGAGAAAAGAATCTCTTTCAGGCTTCCCTTCTTGGCCTGTAGATAGCATTTCTTTTGGTCCTGAGACATTGTCTCACCTTTATGTATGCTTATCTCTTCATCCAAATTTCCTTTGTTAAGGACACCAATCATATTGTATTAGAATCCAATTTAATAACTTAATTTAAAAATGACTAAATTAGTGAGACCCTATCTCCAAAGAAGGTTACATTTTGAGATACTGGAAATTAAAACTCCAACATATCTTTTTTGAGGGAGACTTAATTCAACCTATAAGGATCTCCAAATTTTTAAATGCTTGAGTTTCTTAATAGCATTATTTAATGTTTAGTATTTTTTAAAACATAAATTTAAATAAGAAAGTTATTAATATAACATAAATAACTATATATATAGTTATTAATATAACATAAATAACTTTCAATATTTATAATATGCATGGTGAATTCTTATAATGCTATCCAAAAATAGTATGACCAAAATTTCTACAATGAGAACTTTCTTTCTTTTAGATCTTTAATTTTCCCCATCTGAATTGTGGATGTGCTTATCTAAATACGTGCACTGACAGTATTGTTTCAATTTATTTCTCCCAGCAAGATTACTGGCATTTCCTTTCTAATATGCTGAGGGAAAACGGCACTTCTGGAAAATGCTGAGTTCTATGGAAATTCATAGGTAGACTTTGTCATCACCAGTATTCAGTCTGAACACTGGTCAAATTCAACTGTACAGAAATGACAATATTTCACAAATAATGCCCTACTGATGTCAATTTCATTTTTAATTTAGAAATAATGAAAACAAGAGACAGTAATGATTCACAGTCCACCCCTGCAAAATGGGAGACCTGAGGTGAGGCAGGCCTGACTCAATGATTACACAGACCAGCAATGATTCTTTAATATTTTTTTCAATATCTTAATAAAAAATAAAATACTAAAATCTGAGATTAGGGAGGATTCAAAGAGTAATTCAGACAATATGAAACATAATGCATCATTGTAGTGAGGCATTTACTTTACCAAGAATAAGCTTGGCTTTTGTCTGGCTCCTAAGAGGTAATCTTTGACCTTTAGATTTTCGCAAGTTATAGGAGTGTCTTGGTTATTTTTGAAAGGAGCTTCATATGACACTTGATATTTTATGCTAGTGAGGTGACTTATAAGGGGTCCCTAGAGATTTTATGCTAACACAGATCTGGGTGAGGCTGATGTGGGTTGCTGAGAGACCAAAGAAGACATGTGAGATGTGGCAACAGGCTGAATAGAAACCACCTCAGTTTCCGAAGGGGGCTTCAATGGAAAGTAGCACATTTGTCCCTCCCTACACTTTGTTCAGTGGCAGCTGGCTGGAGAAGCACTTACCTTCTCCAGGCTTCCATTCTGTACCAGTTATGGAGGGGTTTTATAGGTTAGGTTTGCTTTGTTCCATTGGATGACCAATATTCTCAGGAACTTACATACATGTAAGAAAGATGTTTCTAAACAGTTTCTACACTTAATACTGGTTCCCCTAGTTTTGATGGTGTAAAAGAAAGAGAGATGGGAAGAGAGAGAGAGAGAAAGAGAGAGAGAGAGAGAGAGAGAGAGAGAGAGAGAGAGAGAGAGAGAGAGAGAGAGAGAGAGAATTCTTCAAGATAACACCTTACAGACCAGGCCTGCTCTGATATTCTCTGGATTGTTTAGGTTCTTGGGAATGGAAAGGGACAGGTCAGAGATACAGTGTTTTATTGTCTTCCTTTTTTTCTAAAGTGACAGTAGCTGATCATTTCACAAAGACCAATCTTATGTGATGAGGCTTTGAGTCATGTGATTTCAGTCCAAACACCGAGGAGGGGAAGGGTCTAGAGAATGAGTTCAACTATGTGGACAGTGATACAATTCATCATGAGTATGCAAAGGTGAGCTTCCCTGTGTGGTAATACTCTTGAGTAGCTTTATATCTGGGTGTTGAGAAGATAACATATTTTTCAAAATAATTTTAAACGTTACATTTAAAATTTTACTATTAAAAGACCTCCAGTCTTCACCCTACACGTGTCTTTCTTTGAATTATTCTAATTAGTGTCCTTAAGACCTAAGAAAACATTAATCCTAAATATAGAAACTTTCTGACTTCTGTGAGTCATTCTAGTTGAATTACCAGACCTGTAGGAATCTTTGAGGAAACCCTGGCTCTGCATATTTGCTCAGACTAAGAGTGGCCATCACTCAAATTGCATCTGGCTTCCTGAGTCCTTCACAAACCTGGCAGTATGGCTGAATTCTTAGCCTGTAGGTGGCCTAAAGTCATCTAATTCCAAATAAGCAAACCTAAGTAAATTTTAGGTGTGAACATATAGAACCAAATAGCAATTGGAAAATCAAAGAAGCTGAGAAGTTAGAGTAAGGAAATGTTGTAACCAATAGAGTTGTCTAGTAGAAGGCTGTGTTTATGTTTGACTTCTAATGAGATATTGCTTTGTTTTAATAGACTGACTCCTTCTAAAGGAATTGGCATGCATTGAATTTTATTTACACTCCAAGCCTCATTTTATTCAGTGTCTGTTGGACCATAAAACAAAAATTACTTCAGTGATTCCTTCAAATGGGAGGTGTTTCCACATTTCTTGTGGAATCTCATTATCATTGTACTCAATGGAAAAAAATTCTATCTTATTTCCAGAAAAGGACTCAAATTCTCTGCCATCAGTTGTTGGGGAGCTCTCTATGCCAAAAAAAAAAAAAAAAAAAAAAAAAAAATGCTGGTTACTGTATAGGGAAATAGTGAAATGTTCAATTATAGTTTATGGGATTATCATAAGATCATTCCTTTATCTTTTTACACAGACTTCATATACTCAGAAATTTTATGAGACTGACCTTTTTAAAAAAACAACACTAAAGGAAGTGAGGAGAAATAATGTCCACCAGTATTCGATTAGATATCATTAAATAATTGATTCTTTAGCATATAAAACATATTTTCTTTATATGGCAATCCAAATACTCATTCAAATTTGCCTGTGAAATATAGAAATGGAGGATGATGGTTATAATGGGGACTCTCAAGAGAAGGTAATATGTGCCCTCAAATTCTACACCTCAAGAAGGAGTTTTTGAAATAAGTGTTTATGATAATGACATGTACTTGGAAAGGATCACAATATTTTCTTTTAAAATACTTAATATTATTTATAAAAGAGTAAAATATTTAATATAAATTATAATATTTTCATTTATGAGGATAAGAAAAATGACCTAACTCTATGTTGCTAGGAATAATTTATGTTAATGAGTATTTTTGCATACTGATGGCCTGGGGAAAATATCCTTTCCTAAGCCTCTTTGTGGTCTTACTTCAATTTTGTTTGGCCTCTATACAATACCAATACCAAATGGTAAAGAATTACACTTAGTAGTCCTGCATTTCATGCATAATATTTCTAGATATTTTGGCTATTTTGTTTGGAAATGTTATAAAATATATGAACATTATTGGTTCATAAGAGATAAAATGTTGAAGTTATAATTTTACTTTTTGCATCATTGTAATTTAAATATTATCTTAAAAACTCTCCATTTTAATATTAAAGACTTTCTTTCTTAATGTTTCTCCAATGCTTTGCTTAACATTTTTTCATAATATATTTTAAAATAATTTTCTTCAGTAAAAAATACTTTGGAGTAATTTCTTTCTTACTAGTCATATTTTGAGAACATGACAATAGCAAACCTTAATAACTTTTTTATGTTTAATACAGATTTAATTAATAAAGAAAATAAAAAGAGGCTTGTTTTATTATTGTATTTATTTGGGGGTAATTTTTATAGCCCCAAAGCATATTTTAATTTTAGTTTTTTTTATGCAATATAAACTTATAAAGGAATTGACTTAATTATGAAAATTAATCTAGTAATTATAGTATACTAAGAACTATGTGTAAGAGCTAATCCATTTAAAGACCTTAAAAAATAAACTGAATTAAATAAATTTAAAATTATCTGTTCACCTTTTATTATAGGTCCATTATGGCTATTTCTTTTATTCACTGACTGTTAGTTTTGATTGGAAATATGTCACCAATTAAAAAATATTTCTAATCATTATTATTAATTTTTATTCATTACATGATGTTTTTCTTATTCAAAATCAGTATTACAAAGTTAAAAACTGTATTATAGAGTACAGTAATATCTTACAGTTTTTGTTGAATTCAAAATTTTAGACTTCTCATTTTAATGTAGGGCACATTAATTGTGCTATAATTTCAAAACAAATTTATTTTATGATTCAGATATATTTTGCTAAACACTTACTACATTAGTCATTTTTCTTAAATCACTTCAATAAGCCTTCATTGGTCAGGTCTAATCATTATATTGCATACAAATCTAAGATGTTCTTAAGTCAATGACAGCAAATTATCTGTATTTAATATGTTATATAATTCTGATCCACAATATATTAGAGGAGCCAGTAATAATAATAAAACTGTTTAATTATTAATTACACTTTCTAATCAAGGCAATGATTTTTCTGCAAATTTATGATATAATAGGGGAAAAGTTGAGAATTATTCTTTTATTAAAGAAGAGGGCAAATGAATTTTTTTTTTCTCATAGAAAACTCAATGCCCAACTTTCTAACTAATGCTATTTATAAAATTTAATTAAGTCTAAACAAAGCATTTTTTGAAACTACATCTACTTAATAATAAACAAGTTCCTGAACATCTTTGCTCAAATGTTACCCTCTATGAGAGTCATTCCATGACAAATCACATTATGCACACTTTCCCATATTTCTGTCCCGTACATTAGTTTAGCTATTAGAACTTATAAATATCTGACATATTTTTATCTGTTTCCCCCTTTTTTATTTGGACTCTTTGCAGTTAAATAAAATATCTACCAAAATATGGGGTTTTGACTGCTTTTCCTCCAGTGTTTTCCCACTGTCCAAAATAGTATTTAGCCCATAAGAGAAACTTACACTAAATAGGATGTATTAAGTTATACCAGTCTTAATAATCTGTTATGTCTTAGACATGAGGTGTTTGTGAAAAGTTCATGTGTAAAATAATGCAAGAAATTTAGAGGTGAAATGATCCAGTTATGAGGGCTTTAACCCAATCATCCACTGATATATATATATATATATATATATATATATATATATATATATATATATATATAACCAGTTATATATATAACTGGACAGTAACTATAAGCAGGTAGTGTGTAGCTGGAGCTGGAGGTGTGTCACTGGGGATGTGCCTTTGGGGTTTATATTTTGTTCCTGGTGAGCAAAGCTCTCTCTTTGCTTCTTGGTGAGCAATTCATCCTTACCACTCTTCCAAAATGTTGTTCTGCCTCATCTGAGGCCCAGAGTAATGGAGCCAGCTAACTTAACTGAGACCTCTGAAACCATAAATCAAATAAACTTTTCCTCTTTTATGTTGTTCTTGTCACGTTTTTTGGTCACAGCTGTGAAAAAAAATGATTATATATAACCTAAACCATCTCAGTAGACTTAACACTTGGTTTACCTGTTGTGCAGAGACTCTACACATTGCTTCAGTTGCCAGAAGCTCCAATGTTCTCCTGTTCTGCCCTCTGAATCATGCATCCTCAATCACTCCACCAAAGAATAAGACAACTAGATGATTTTACCAACAATTATATGTTTAGGTATAGAAGTGACAGCCATCAGTTTTCTAGAAACCAACATAAGATCTGATTTGCCTAACCTCCAGAAGACAAAGAAGGGTAATTCTCTAGGAAATTAGAATGTGAGTAAACAATAAAAGTTTCTACTACTAAAAGTTACAGCCATAAAGAGCAAAAAAGATAAAAGTTCATCAATCACAGAATAAATTGTGATCAACCACATTCTGTAATTTAAGAAAATGCAGGTGTCGATGTTTTGTGACAAGTCTAGCTCCAGGGCAAAATTCTACATGATATTTCAGGTTCTACCGTTAGTAATTACAATCTTTACTTGGCAAATACTGTCAGCAAACAGTGTTTGGTCCCTGTAAAATTGTTGTGGGGCACAGAAAAATGCCTCATGATTTTCTTCAGAGAGTTAATAAAGAACTCAGTCCCCTTTCTCCACCCTGAGGCAACCATTCTCTGACTAAATTCCTAGCCCAGCGACCTATATTCAATGATCTCCTTTTCAGAGACATTAGGTAAATCATTGTCTGCATTCCTACTTGTTACTTTTATATTCCAATTCCACCCCCCCACACACACACACACCCTGTTCTTCCTCTTGACTCAAGCTTCTATGTAAAGGCAGACATTTTTTGTTTGAGACTTCTTGGCAAGGGAAGATACCCCAAATCTATGTTACATCCCCCTGACCTTTTCTAAATAAATACAACCTTGATTGCTATTTTCAGATTGGCTCATCGCCCTAATTGACCTTCACACCTGGTTTTTCCACACTCTAACTGGAGGGAAAGTCTTGGGAGTCTTGGAGATATGGCTAGAAGTGACCTAGGAGAGTGACTTTTACTGATATTTCAGATTAAAAAGCAAGTAGGAAGGGATTGACAGGGAAGGAAAAGGGAGCCTATGAAGGAAAAACAGTGGAATGAATCTGACCTAACCTCCCAATGTACATATGTGTATGCTACAGTGAATCTCACTATTATGTGACGGTGTTTTTTTTTTGTTATTTTTTTTAAGTGTAAATAAGTAGAAAGATCAGTAGAGAAAAGGGTACGGGGAGGAATAAGAGGGTAAGAATAAGTGCTGAGACTTAATTGGAACAAATTATATTCCAGGCATTTAAAATTTTGTCAAAAAATTCCTAAAGTCTTATATAGCTATTTTGAGTCAATCAAAAAATTTAAACAATGAAAAAGATAAATTGAAGCCAGGTGTGGTGGTGCTAGCCTGTCATCCCAGCTCCTTGGGAGGTTGAGGCAAGAGGATCATAAGTTCCTCTGAAATTTAGTGAGACCCTGACTCAAAAAAAAAAAAATAAGAAGGCCAAGTATGTGACTTAGGGATAGAGTATCACTGGGCTCAATTTCCACTAAAAAAGGAAAGAAAAGAAAAGGAAAAAGAAAATTAGCTACAGATGAGTTCCTTGGGAAGTAGTACAGTATTAGTACTATTTGTAAAATTGAGATACAATAAAATTGTTTACTTTCAGGGAATTACAGTGAATTGAGAACTTCTTTCATATAATTGCATATTTTTAGATGATTTTCCTTATTGGCTGTAGGACATGACTTTTGAAATACCTGAACATTCGAGAAAAAAGTGTTTTTATAATCATCAGGAGACCGATTAATTATATAATTACTAGTGTTAGTAAGTTAAGAATGTCACAGTGTCATTTGAGCTTCTTTAATTTCCATACAAATAGATAATTACAGTTAGAGAGAAACACAGATTTGTTAAAGAAGCTAAGGGATTTGGAGAACAGAACTTTGGGTTAATACACACTTGATGTTATATAATAACATAACAGCAAATTTACAACATTAATTCCAAATAGAAGCCCAGTACATGGGCTCAAAGCCACTGGATCCAACAAGAATGTTAATAGATACTTTCCATTTTGATGTTTTTTCTTTAATTTTGAAATCAAGTTATCATTTATTTTCCAAAGGTTTAATATTCTCTACAAAATCTTTGATAAACCCCAATTATATGTTATGTATGAAATTCTATGTTCTTTGGCCATTCATACGGTACAATGAACAAAGTTCCTTTACTGAATTATATTATTTTGAAAATGAAACTATATAAATCTCATGTAAGCTTCTGAAAATTATTATTGGATTTTTATAGTGAGCCTCATCTTATCTGCCAAAAATGAAATGATAACATTCATAGGAAATACTACTCTCTGAATATAAAACAGTCTATTAATATGGATTTTAAAATATTTTGAAATCAATAATAAGGAACAGAATTTTACATACAGCTTATTTACTATAAGAATTAGAGATTTTTAGAACCCTCCAATAATCCTGTTCTGATTGTGTTAAGAGATCGGGCAGCCTATCAAGATCCATTCTTTGTTAGTTTCTCATTAATAGAATTGTAACTGGCATATGTTACAATTTCCCACCTCTCCTCAAAAGTGGATGTAGGTATTTAAAAAGGTTCCTTTAATGTAAGATGAGTTATGAGCCATTTCTCCAAGTGGTCTAAAAGCCATCTTCAGGTTTGCTACTTCAAAGTCTTTCCCCTATAAGCTAGAAATTGGAAATATCTGCAAAAATATTTCATACATACAAATGAAACAGCTTGGGGAATGGCAAAAATATATGATGGATGTAATATTGATCCACAAATGTCCACATGGAGCAGAATCACTTGTTACTTGAAATTGGTACACAGGAGAGAAATAAGCATTTATTTTTCCTTAAGTCTCTGAATTACTATTGCCAGAAGGTTACAGTAGAATTATACAAAACCATCACAGACATGCATACAACTAATAAGTCATAGAAATATAAAAATAATGGGCTTTATTACAGAAAAAAAGCAAATTCAAAGATTTATCAAAATACTAGCCAGACATGGTGGTACACACCTGTAATTCTAGTGGAAGCTGAGGCAGGGGGATCAACTAAAAGAAACCCTGTCTCTAAATAAAATATAAAAAGGGCTGGGGACAAGATTCAGTGGTTAAGCGCCCCTAGGTTCAATCCCCAGTGCCAAAAAAGAAAAAAAGAAAGAAAGAAAGAAAAGGAAGGAAGGAAGGAAGGAACGAAGGAAGGAAGGAAGGAAGGAAGGAAGGAAGGAAGGAAGGAAGGAAGGAAGGAAGGAAGGAAGGAAGGAAAAAAATACTAGTGATCCCTTGATTTCCTCATGTTCTCACAAAACAGTACATTAGATTGAGCATAACTGGGATAAAGTTTGACAACATTATCTTTCTGCTCCTATTAAAAAGGAGAATACTTTCATACATTTGAGCATTCTTAGAACTTGGACAATTATCACACATTAATTTCATTTTTAAAATTAATTTCTTTCCATGTGCATATTTTTCATATTTTGATTCATTAAATTATTATTTTATTAACAGTCATATTTTTAGTAAAACAGATATTAAAATATATGCTAACATATATATTAATTATTTTAGGATGAAGATATCCTATTAATTATATATATATACATACATACACACATATATACAAAATTTTTTATCATATTGGGAACTGAATTCAGGGGAATGCTTGGCAAGTGTTGTAACATTTATGGTCACTATTTTCTTAAAGATTCATAATTTACACAGAGAAAAATCTGGGTGTGTCTCCATATTATTTATGTATAATATTATGTTATTGATATATAACAATAAAACATGGCTTTTAGTCTGCATATTTAGCACAAAATTTAGATATTATTACAAATAGGTATAAAACATTAAACTATTGGTTAATACAAGGATAAAAATGTATGGATTTTTTTTCAACTTAGTTACCTTAATAAACTTATTTTCATCAAATATTGTCTTTTAAAAATATGTTTTGTTTTAAAATATGTTTTGTGTTTTATTCTTATTTTTTGTTTTAAATACACATTGTAATTTCTTTTTCTTATCTCATGACTCTGCCATAAAGAAGAATGAAATTATCACATTTGCCAGTAAATAGATGCAACTAGAGAGTATCATGCTAAGTGAAATAAGCCAGTCCCAAAAAACCAAAGGCAGAATGTTCTCTGTAATATGTGGATGCTAACCCACAACAAGGGAGGGGAAATTAGTCTAGTTCATTGCACTAGACAAAGAGGACTGAGGGAAGGGAGAAGGGATGGGAATAAAAAGAACAGTAGAATGAATAGAACATATCTTTCCCATCCTACATATGAATATATAACCAGTGTAACTCCACATCACATACAATCCCAATAATGGTAACCCAATTAGAACAAGTTATACTTATCCTATGTATGTATAATATGTCAAAATAAACTCTGCTGTCATGTATGTCTAGGAAGAACAAATAACAAAACAAAGCTTTTATCTTTACCATTATTATTTGAATAATTGGACATTTACTAATATTTTTACAGTGTCCATCTTTACTTTTCCACTTCTAGAATTTACAATGTAGTTCAGATTTATATAGTACCATACACAAACTGTACAAGTAAAATAATAACTATACATTTCCCAAGATATTATTTCTCTTCTCTGCCTTCTTTAAGAAGACACTTTTTCCCAACACCATTTGTTGAAGATGCTATCCTTCCTCCATTGCTTGCTTTTAGCCCCTTTATCAAATATAAGGTAGTTGTAACTTTGTGGGTTAGTCTCTGTGTCCTCTATTCTGTACCATTGGTCCACCCGCCGGTTTTGGTACCAGTACCATGCTGTTTTTGTTACTATTGTTCTGTAATATAGTTTGAAGTCTGGTATTGCAATACCGCCTGATTCACTCTTCCTGCTTAGTATTGCTTTTGCTATTCTGGGTCTTTTATTTTTCCATATGAATTTCATGATTGCTTTATCTATTTCTACAAGAAGTGCCATTGGGATTTTGATTGGCATTGCATTAAACCTATAGAGAACTTTTGGTAATATCGCCATTTTGATGATGTTAGTTCTGCCTATCCATGAACAGGGTATATTTTTCCATCTTCTAAGATCCTCTTCTATTTCTTTCTTTAGGGTTCTGTAGTTTTCATTGTATAAATGAAACTAAACCCTCTCCTCTCACCATGTACAAAAGTTAACTCAAAATGGATCAAAGACCTTGATATCAAAACAGAGACTCTGCGTATGATAGAAGAAAAAGTTGGCTCCGATCTACATATTGTAGGGTCAGGCCCCAAATTCCTTAATAGGACACCCATAGCACAAGAGTTAATAACAAGAATCAACAATTGGGACTTACTTAAACTAAAAAGTTTTTTCTCAGCAAGAGAAACAATAAGAGAGGTAAATAGGGAGCCTACATCCTGGGAACAAATTTTTACTCCTCACACTTCAGATAGAGCCCTAATATCCAGAGTATACAAAGAACTCAAAAAATTAGACAACAAGATAACAAATAACCCAATCAACAAATGGGCCAAGGACCTAAACAGACACTTCTCAGAGGAGGACATACAATCAATCAACAAGTACATGAAAAAATGCTCACCATCTCTAGCAGTCAGAGAAATGCAAATCAAAACCACCCTAAGATACCATCTCACTCCAGTAAGATTGGCAGCCATTATGAAGTCAAACAACAACAAATGCTGGAGAGGATGTGGGGAAAAGGGTACTCTTGTACATTGCTGGTGGGACTGCAAATTGGTTCGGCCACTTTGGAAAGCAGTATGGAGATTCCTGGGAAAGCTGGGAATGGAACCACCATTTGACCCTGCTATTGCCCTTCTCGGACTATTCCATGAAGACCTAAAAGGAGCGTACTACAGGGATACTGCCACATCAATGTTCATAGCAGCACAATTCACAATAGCTAGACTGTGGAAACAACCCAGATGCCCTTCAATGGATGAATGGATTAAAAAAATGTGGCATCTATACACCATGGAGTATTACGCAACACTAAAAAATGACAAAATCATGGAATTCGCAGGGAAATGGATGGCACTAGAGCAGATTATGCTTAGTGAAGCTAGCCAATCCCTAAAAAACAAATACAAAATGACTTCTTTGATATAATGAGAGCAATTAAGATTAGAGAAGGGAGGAAGAGCAGGAAGAAAAGACTAGCAATAAACAGAGACATGAAGGGGGAGGGAAAGGGAAAGAAAATGGGAATTACATGGAAATGGAGGGAGAGCCGCATTGTTATACAAAAATACATATAAGAGGCTGTGAGGGGAATGGGAAAATAAATAAGGAGAGAAATAAATTACAGTGGATGGGGTAGATAGAGAGGATGGGAGGGGAGGGGAGGGGAGGGGGGATAGTATAGGATAGGAAAGGTAGCAGAATACAACAGTTACTAATATGGCATTTTGTAAAAATGGGGATATGTAACTGATATGATTTTGAAATCTGCGTTGGGGGTAAAAATGGGAGCTCATAACTCACTCAAAGCTTATGTAAGAAATATGCTATGTCAAGAGCTTTGTAATGTTTTGAACAACCAATAAAAAAAAAAAAAGACACTTTTTAAATGCTTACTTTCCTACTTGTTCATTCTCATCTTTATACTCAACTCCTATGTTTTGCTGAGATAAATTATACTAAAACACTACATTTTAGTCAATGATAGACTACATAAAGGACGTTAATACCATAAAATTATAACATAGCTGAAAAATCTCTATTACTTAATGATGACATTGTCATTGTCCTCTCGTAGCACAATACAGTGATTAGATGTTTGTGGTGATGCTGGCAGAAAAAATACCTATTGTGTGGCCAGTGGTATAGAAGTACAGTTCATATAATTCTTTATAAGACATAATACTTGATCATAAAAATAAATGACTATGTCACTGTCATATGTATTTACTACACTGTGTTTCTGTTATTATTCTTTTTCTTTCAGGAACTTTTGTTTAGGGATTTAAATATTATTATTTGTTTTAATTAGTTATACATGACAGTAGAATGCATTTATGCTCAGTGATTTATCATACATAGATGGGATATAATTTCTCATTTTTCTGAGTGTACACATTGCAGAATCATATTGGTCATGTAGTCACATATATACATAAAGTAATAATGACTGTTTTATTCTAATATCTTTTGTATCCCTACATCCCTTCTCCTTCCCTCCCATCACTTTCCTCTACCTAATCTAAGGAAATGCTATTCTTCCCTAGTGACCCTTCCTTATTGTGAATTAGCATACACATATTAGAGAAAACATTTGACCTTTGATTTTCTGGCTTATATTGCTTAGCATGATGTTCTCCAACTCCAAGCATTTACTAACAAATGTCATAATTTCACTCTTTAAAGCTGAATAATATTCCATTGAGTATCTATACCACATTTTCTTTTTTTTTAATCTTTTTTTATTGGTTGTTCAAAACATTACATAGTTGTTGATATATCATATTTCACACTTTGATTCAAGTGGGTTATGAACTCCCATTTTTACCCCGTATACAGATTGCAGAGTCACATCAGTTACACTTACATTGATTTACATATTGACATACTCATGTCTGTTGTATTCAGCTGCCTTTCCTATCCTCTACTATCCCCCCACCCCTCCCCTCCCCTCTTCTCTCTCTACCCCCTCTACTGTAATTCATTTCTCCCCCTTGTATTATTTTTACCTTTCCCCTCACTTCCTCTTGTATGTAATTTTGTATAACCCTAAGGGTCTCCTTCCATTTCCAAGCAATTTCCCTTCTCTCTCCCTGTCCCTCCCACCTCTCATCCCTGTTTAATGTTATTCATCTTCTCATGCTCTTCTTCCCTACTCTGTTCTTAGTTACTCTCCTTATAACAAAGAAGACATCTTTATTCATTCATCTGTTCAGGGACGCCTAGGTTGGTTCCATAGTCTAGCTATTGTGAATTGAGCTGCTACAAACATTGATGTGGCTGTGTCACTATAGAATGCTGATTTTAAGATCTTTGGCTATGAACCAAGGAGTGGGATAGCTGGGTCAAATGGTGGTTAATTCCCAATTTTCTGAGGAATCTGCATACTGTTTTCCATAGTGATTGCACCAATTTGCAGTCCCACCAGCAATGTATGAGTATCTTTTTTTTTTTTTTTTTTTTTTACCATATCCTCACCAAGAATTGCTGCCTGTATTCTTGATGATTGTCATTCTGACAGGAGTGAGATGAAATCTTAGAGTAGTTTTGATTTGTATTTCTCTAATTGTTAGAGATGTTGAACACTTTTTCATATATTTGTTGA
This sequence comes from Spermophilus citellus, assembly GCF_964194105.1. Taxonomy (NCBI): domain Eukaryota; kingdom Metazoa; phylum Chordata; class Mammalia; order Rodentia; family Sciuridae; genus Spermophilus; species Spermophilus citellus. The sequence continues at coordinate 91,720,431 of NC_138189.1, read as the reverse complement.
TCAATTGTATTTCATTTTTTGTGAAGTGTCTGTTTAGTTCCTTAGCCCATTTATTGATTGGGTCATTTTTTTTGGTATTAAGTTTTTTGAGTTCTTTGTATATCCTAGAGATTAATACTTTATCAGACATGCATGTGGCAAAGATTTTCTTCCACTCTGTAGGCTCTCTCTTCATGTTATTGTTTTCTTTGCTGAGAAGAAGCTTTTTAATTTGAGTCCATTCCATTTATTGATTCTTGATTTTACTACTTATACTTTAGGAGTCTTGTTAAGGAAGTCACATCTTAGGCCAACGTGGTGAAGATTTGGGCCTATTTTTTCTTCTATTAGGCACAAGCTCTCTGTTCTTGTGTCTAAGTCTTTGATCCACTTTGAGTTGATTTTTGTACAGGGTGAGAGATACAGGTTTAATTTTATTTTTCTTCATATGGATTTCCAGTTTTGCCATCACCATTTGTTAAATAAGCTATCTTTTCTCCAGTTAATGGTTATGACACCCTTGTCTAGTATGAGATGACCATATTTATGTGGGTGTGTCTCTGTGTCCTCTATTCTGTATCTTTGGTCTACAAGTCTATTTTGGTGCCAATACCATGTCATTTTTGTTACTATAGCTCTATAGCATAATTTAAGGTCTGGTATTGTGATGCCTCCTGCTTTACTTGACTGATTTTTTTTTTATTTCTATGAATAATGTCATTAGGATTTTAATAGAAATTGCATTAAATCTGTATAACACTTTTTGGTAGTATGACCATTTTGACAATGCTAATTCTGCCTATCCAGGAGCATGGGAGATCTTTCCATCTTCTGAGGTTTGCTTCAGTTTTTTTCTTTATTATTCTGTAGTTTTTATTGTAGAGGTCTTCCACCTATTTTGTTAGATTGATTTCCAGCTATTTTATTTTATTTTATTTTATTTTATTTGAGGTATTGTGAATGGATTAGTTTTTCTAATTTCTCTTTCTGTGGATTAATTGCTGAAGTATAGAAATGCATTTGATTTATGGGTGTTGATTTTATATCATGCTCTTTTGCTGAATTCATTTATTAGTTCTAGGAGTTTTCTGGTGGAATTTTTTTTTTTTTTGATCTTCTAGATATACAATCATGTCATCAGCAAATAGTGATAGTTAGAATTGCTCTTTACCTATTTGTGTCCTTTTAATTTCTATCTTTTGTCTAATTGTTCTGGATAGAGTTTCAAGGATAATGTTGAATAGATGTAGTGCAAGAGGACATCCTTGAATGATGCTGGCTTTGGGTTTAGCATATATAGCTTTTACAATGTTGAGGTAAGTTCCTACTATCTCTAGTTTTTCTAGTGTTTTGAACTTGAAGGTGGGCTGTATTTTGTCAAATGTATTTCTGCATCTATTGAGATGATCATATAATTCTTGTTTTAAAGTCTATTAACATGATGAATTATGTTTATTGATTTCCATATGTTGAACCAACTCTGCATCCCTGGGGTTAACCTCATTTTATCTTGGTGCACTATCTTTTTAATATGTTTTAATATATTTTTTAATGTTTATATGCAATTTCCCAGAATTTTATTGTGAATTTTTGCATCTATGTTCAGCAGGGATATTGGTCTGAAGTTTTCTTTCCTTGATGTGTCTTTGTCTAGTTTTGGTAGCAGGATAATATTAGCCTCATAGAATGAGTTTGGAAGGTTTCCCTTCTTTTCTAGTTCTTGGAATACTTTGAGGAGTATTATTGTTAATTCTTCTTTGAAAGTCTTATAGAACTCAGCTGAGAATCCATCTGATCCTGGGCTTTTCCTGGTTGGTAGCTTTTGATAGTGTTTTCTATTTTATCACTTGAAATTGATCTATTTAAATCATGTATGACCACCTTGATCAGTTTGGATAGGTCATATGTCTCTAGAAATTTGTTGATGTCTTCAATATTTTCTATTTTATTAAGTATAAGTTTCGAAATAGTTTCTAATTATCTTCTGTATTTCAGGCATGTCTGTTATGATATTTCCTTCTTCATCTTGTATTTTAGTAATTTAGTTTTCTCCCTTTTTTCATTAGTATGTCCAGGGGTTTATCTATTTTATTTATTTTTTCAAAAAAACTACCTTTTGTTTTGTCAATTTTTTAATTGTTTCTTTTGTTTCAATTTCATTGATTTCAGTTTTGATTTTAATTATTTCATGTATTCTATTGCTTTTGGTGTTGATTTTTTTCTTCTTTTTTTTAGGGATTTGAGATGTAATGTAAGGTCTTTTATTTGTTGACTTTTTATTCTTTTAATGAATGCCCTCAATGCAATAAACTTTCCTCTTAGTACTGCCTTCATAGTGTCCCAGAGATTTTGATATGTAGTATGAGTGTTCTCATTTACCTCTACGATTTTTTTATTTCATCCTTGATTTCTTCTACTATCTTATTTTTGATAGTATTCTAGAACATTCTCTATCTAACATCTGAAGAAATTTGCCATAAAATATATGTCATATTACACAGCAGCAGGTTCTCAAATTTCATGTTTATCACTCATCTTGATTGCATCATTTTAACTTGTGCTTAACCTCATGATGTTCTGTTCACCATAGCCCTAAGCATGAAACAATCTACGCTAACATGGCCTGTAGGAGGCCCCATCAGCAGTTTCCTTAGAAATACAGTTAAAAGTGATTAAGGACTAGAAATATGGAAAATGCATAATAGGTATTGCTCTCCAAGCAGGCATATCCCATTCCACCATAGACAATATAGGGATGGGTAAGGTTTGCAAACTGAGGAAAATTTTTAAAGGATCTGTTTCATTAAAGCCAATGAGACTAACAAAAAATTCAAAAGAGTCTCTATCAGATATGAAAAAGCTTCTAATAACCTGGGTTAGAGATCAGAGTTCTATATTCCTCTCAGCAACATGTTAATAACAATCAAAGCAAAACTTTTGTGAAAGCAAAAAAAAAATGTTGCATCAAACTACAATGTTGAATTTACTGCTAGCTCTGCATGGTTTAAACAAGGCAAGAATCATTATCCATTATATAATGTGAAAGTGAGCAGCAGGTGTGCAAGGCAGATAAGTGAAGTAATACACCTGTTCCTTCTGATGAAAGCTTTCTATAAAATAATTTTCCATACATATTATTGAATATGTCCTATCCTTGAATTAAAATCTCACATGTGTCTTGTCTATGTATGTGTTTTCTTAAAAAGAAATAACAATTTTAACTTGCATTTTGAAGTACTTAAGAAAAACATTTTGAAAAACCAAGGAAAGTTAAATCATACCATTATGAAAATATTGCTCCTTTAATAATCTCTTCATTTTTCTACCCCATCCCTTGCCAATGAAAAGGTATAAAATGTACTAAAGAGCATGTGGTAAATTAGGAAAATATTTTTAATAATTACAGATTGCTATAATAATTGTTTAAATGCATTTTACAAGTTGAATTATATCCTTGCATACACATTAAGAAATTAACATAAAATAGGAAAGTGTCAGGTGAAATATGTCACATGCATGTCCTGAAAGATACATTAATACTGAATCTATTAGGAAGAAAATACATTATTGTAAAGCACATTACACAAATGAAAAAATATATATTTTATACACTCAAGCAACATATTGATTGGAGAGAGGGAAAATAATATTAGGATTTGTGTCAGTCACAGAAAATAATTTTCCAAAACAAAAATGTATCTGTTAGCACATATTTCAAAAATGAATACCAAATGCATTTTAGCAGAGTTAATTTCCACACATGAGCAGAGAAACAAATGGTTTATTGATTTGTAATAAAATAAAAATAATTCATAAGTGGCAAATAATACCAAGATTAAAAGAGTTTTTGAATCAATATTGTCTTATTCAATTTTTAATATCAATGATTACATGCCTACAATTTAATATTTTATCATTATCTCAGATGTTAAAATTTCTGGCAAACTGGTAAAAGCAATGTAACTTTAATATGGAAAAATGTAAGAAGGCAGGGAAGATATATAATTATCATCAAAATTTCTAATAATTAGTTTTGGGAACTTTAAATATTTTGAGGGAATAAATCAATTAACAAAAGAACAACAGCAAATGTATAGTTACAAAACAAAACAACAACAACAACAACAACAACAAATGTAAAAAATTTGTTAATACTTGGTTTTTCCAATCACATTATACTAAAATAAAATTAACTTGAACAATATTTGCATAAAATTGCAAAAAAATACAAATTTTGTTATGTGTGAAATATTTACCTAAACATAATTATCACAGGTTCAAAAACTGAAAAAAACAGTTCTATCATACCTGCAAATGATTTGCTTAGTCATTAGAGATTCTTGATTCTTGAGAAATAGATGCATCACACAGATGGCAAATTGATCACATTCATTGACATTTAAGCATCACATTTTGGCAGCCATCAAACATATGAACTCACAAATGTGCAGATGTATATTTTTCACACAGTTACTGTTAATATTATAGTATCACAAATTGTCAGTACTTTAACTAGAAAAATTTGCCTTACCTAGCTTATTAAGGAATCACACTTTAAAGTGTCACACTTTAATGAAATTTAAACTTTCATGTAAAATTATATTTTTTTCTGTATTAGCAAGACAGTCATGAATTTAATGAGAATGCCCAGAAGTGTGAAAATAGAGAAACTTGGTAGTGCAATAACTTTTATTTTCCCTGCTGCAATATTGCTACAGTCTTTCTTTATATCCTTAGAAAATCATGTTGTTATTGGATAAATTATTATATTAAATTTTAATTAAAATTACATTTTTTTTCTAAAACCTGTATAAGTGAATTTTTGAACTTTGAGTATTACAGGAATGTTTCTTTGATTGAAACACACTAAACTCATCTCTGATATAATTTGTGATGTAATGAACTCATGATTATTCTGGCTATATACCTATATATAATCTTCTTATAAAAATATATATAGCAAAATTTGAAGCATAATTTTATTTTTAGAAAAAGTCATACTATTAAATAACATAATAAACTTTTAAAAATGAATGAATAAATAAAAGTTTTATCACTGATGGTTATCCTTATAAAGTTTCCAGAATCCAAACATTATAAACTTTTAATTTAAACATGATAGAGACTAATATCAAGTATCCTACACAATGTCTGGCAAATAAACTATTCAAAGAGTCTACAGATCTGATGAGTTTAGTAAATACCAATATGTTGTCTTTTAATTTGAAATTTACTTTTATTTTTATAATTTTAATTTGATTAATATTAAATGAATTTATGTTTTTTAATACAAAATAATGAACATTTAAAATATGTATTAACTATGAAATTATTTTAAAATTTTTCATATTTAAACCCATAGTTATTATATATTAATTTTATATGGAATAAAATAAATATTTTATTCTCAATTAAAACAATATTAATAAATATACAAAGTTAGAGAATTATTAGTAAATTCACAATTAATAATTTTATTAATTATTAATTATGTTACAATTATTAATTATTGATGTATCAAAAATTTACTGAATCTCTGAACTTTTTTAAAAAATAAATTTAGCATTTCACTAAAAAGCTCTTGAAAATTAAAGACACCATCAGAAACATAATACTTTTTGTGGTCTACCTTTCCATGTATTCCACCCTGCTCATAAAAATTGCAAATTTTAGCCTAAGAGCCCAGATCTACCCACATTGGCCTCTGCAAGGCCCAGGCGTATAGCAGGCCAGGTCTACCCCTTTCCTGGCAGGGCAGATACTCGCCAGAGCCTGGTCCCTGGTGCAGGACCGCCCCTTCAGACCAGTGCACTACCATGAGAGCCAAGATCTAGCCCAGATGGCTCACAACAGCCCATGCAAGATTTAGGAATTCCGTAGGTCTAGTTCACCCCTCCCCCAGCAGAGCAGACACTGCCAGAGCCTAGCCTTTGGCACAGAATTCCCCCTTCCTACTAGCAGACTACCATGGGAGGTCAAGCTCAGCAGCCCAGAACCACCCACTTCAACTTACACAGGTTCCAGACCCAGAATATAGTAGCATCCATTGAGGGACACCAGCAGGGTTTGGAAGGCCAACATTAAGGTTGAGGTACAGACAATCTGCACAAGTACTACAAGAATATAGGGAAGAAACTATGATATCTCAGATCCACACTACAAGAAAGGAAGACACATAGACAAAATGAAACAAGGGAGGAAAGTGCACCAAATAAACCAGGACACTATAATAAAGAAACCTATGGACACCAAAGTTGATGAAATGTCAGAGAAGGAGTTCAGAAAGTTCATAATTAAAATGATCTGTGAATAAAATAATGACCTAAATGAGCAAATACAAGCAAAAATTGATCATTCCAAAAATGAGATAAGAGAGCAAATACAGGTAGCAAAAGATTACTTCAAGAGAGAGATAGAGACCCTGAAAAACAACCAGTCAGAAATACTTGAAATGAAGGATACAATAAATCAAATAAAAAAAACTGAATAGTAAGCATAACCAACACTCTAGATCAGTTGGAAGAAAGAATGTCAGATAATGAAGAAAAAGTATACAATCTGAAAAATAAAGTTGATCACACAGTGAAGAGAGTTAGAAACCATGAACATAACATCCAAGAGTTATGAGACAACATCAAAAGACCAACTCTAAGAGTTATTGGGATAGAGGAAGGCACAGAGTTTCAAACCAAAGGAATGCACAATCTCTTCAATGATATACTATCACAAAATTTCCCAAGCATGAAGAACTAATTGGAAAACCAAATACAAGAAGCTTACAAGACACCAAATGTACAAAATTACAACATGTCTACACCAAGACAAATTATAATAAAAATGCCTAGCATACAGAATAAGGATAGAATCATAAAAACTTCAAGAGAGAGGAATCAGGTCACATATAGGGGGAGATCAAAGTGTATCACAGCAGAGTTTTGAACCCAGACCCTGAGAGCCAGAAGTTCATGGAACAACATATACCAAACTCTGAAAGAAAATAATTGCCAACCAATAATCTTATATCCAGTAAAACTAAGCATTATATTTGATGATGAAATAAAAACACTCCATGATAAACAAAAGTTAAAACAATTTGCAACTAGAAAGCCTGCACTATGGACTTCCTAAGCAAAATATTCCAAAAAGAGGAAATAAAAACAATGATGAAAATCAGCAGAGGGAGGGATTACACTAAAGGGAAATCTAATCAGAGGAGAAACAAGTCACATTAAATACTAAAAATAAACAAAAATGGCTGGAATATAAATCATGTCTTAATAATACCCCGAATGTTGATGGCCTAAACCCACCAATCTAAAAAACAAACAAACAAACAAACAATATGCTGCCTCCAAGAGACACATTTCATAGAAAAAGATATTCACAGAGTGAAGGTGAAGGGTTGGAAAAATCATACTACTCACATGGACTACAGAACCAAGCAGGGGTTTCCATCCTTATATCAAATAAAGTAGACTTCAAGCCAAAGTTATTCAAAAGGGATAAAGAAGGATATATCATACCATTCATCAACAAGACATAACAATAATACATTTATATTCCCCAAACAGTGCAGCAGTTATGTTCATCAAACTCACTCTTCTGAAGTTCAAGAGTCAAATAGAACACAACACAATAATTTTGGGTAATTTTAACACATCTCTTTCATCACTAGATAGATCTTCCAAACAAAAGCTGAACAAAGAAATTGTAGAACTCAATAAAAACATATATAGAATATTCCAACCTTCAATGAGAGAATATACTTTCTTCTCAGAAGCATATGGATCCTTCTTAAGCACACCATATACTATGCCACAAAGCAACTCTTAGCAAATATAATAAAGTAGAGATACTACCCTGCATTCTATCATATCATAATGGAATAAAATTAAAAATCAATGAGAAAATAAGAAATAAAATCCACTGCAAAACCTGGAGACTAAATAATATGCTACTGAATGAACAATGGGTTACAAAAGACATCAAGGAGGAGATTAAAAAGTTTTTAGAGGTGAATGAGAACACTGATACAACATATCGAAAGCTCTGGGACACTATGAAAGCAGTTCTAAGAGAAAAGTTCATTGCATGGAGTTAATTCCTTAAAAGAAGAAAAAGTCAACAAATAAATGACTTAACACTACATTTCAAAGCCCTAGTAAAAGAAGAACAAATCAACAGCAAAAACAAGAAGACAGGAAATAATTAAAATCAGAGCTGAAATCTATGAAATTGAAACAAAAGAAACAATTAAAAAAATTGACAGAACAAAAAGTTGGTTCTTTGAAAAAATGAATAAAATTGTCACACCCTTAGCCATGCTAAAAAGAGAAGGAGAGAGAAAACTCAAATCACTAATATATGAGATAAAAAAGTAAATATCACCACAGACACTACGGATATACAGAAGTTAATTAGAAATTAGTTTGAAAACCTGTACTCCAATAAAATAGAAAATATTGAAGGTATTGACAAATTTATAGAGTCATATATTTTGCCCAAACTGAATCAGGATAATATACAGAATTTAAACAGATCAATTTCTAGTGATGAACTAGCAGATGCCATCAAAAGTCTACCAACCAAGAAAAGCCCAGAACCAGATGGAAACATATAGCTGAGTATGCTAAGTCCCAGGCCAACATCATTCTAAATGGAGAAAAATTGAAGGCACTCCCTCTAAAACTGGAACAAGACAGGAATACCCTATTTCACCAGTTCTATTTAACATAGTTCTTGAAGCACTGGCCAGAGCAATTAGAAGAAAGAAATTAAAAGGATATGTATAGGAAAAGAAGAGCTCAAATTGACACTATTTGCTGATGATACGATTCTGTACCTAGAAGTCCCTAAAAATTCCAACAGAAAACTCTTAGAAATAGTCAATGAATTCAGCAAAGTAGCAGGATATAAAATCAAGACCCATTAATCAAAGGCATTTCTGTATAACATTGACAAATCCTCAGAAAGGGAAATGAAGAAAACTACCACGTTTTCCGTTTTCAATAGCCTCAAAAAAATTGGAGATTAACTTAATGAAAGAGATGAAAGATCTATATAATGAACCCTAAAGAAAAAAATCAAAGACGACCTTAGAGGATGAAAAGATCTACCTTGCTCTTTGATAGGCAGAATTAATATTATTCAAATGACCATCTTCCAAAAGCAGTGTACAGATTTGATGCAATTCCAATCAAAATTCCAATGACATTCCTTATAGAAATAAAGAAAAGCAATCATGAAATTCATCTGGAAAAGAAAGAGACCAAGAATAGCTAAAAGCAATCCTTAGCAGAAAGAGTAAAGCAGGTGGCATCACTATACCAGACCTTAAACTATACCACAGAGCAATATTAACAAAAACAGCATGGTATTGGCACAGAAACAGACTAGTAGACCAATGGTACAGAAGAGAGGACACAGAGACTAACCCACAAAACTACAGTTATCTTATATTAACCAAAGGTGCCAAGATCATGTGCTGGAGAAAAGATAGCCTCTTCGATAAATGGTGCTGGGAAAACTGGAGATCAATATGCAACAAAATGAGATTAAATCCCTATCTCTCACCATGCACAAAACTCAACTCAAAATGGATCAAGTATTTAGGAATACAACCAGAGACCTGTGTCTAATAAAAGAAAAAGTAGGCCCTAATCTCTATCATGAGATATTAGGCCCCAACTTCCTTAATAAGACTCCTTAATAAGATTAAAATCAACAATCATTAAATGGGATGGACTCAAACTAAAATGTTTTTTTCTCAGTAAAAGAGACAGACAATATGTGAGGTAAATAGAAGGCCTATGTCTTGGGAGCAAATCTTTATCCCTCACACATCAGATAGAGCACTAATCACTAGGATATATAAAGAACACAAATGCTAAACACCCCCCCCAAAAAAAATGTAAAAAAAAAAAAACCCAATCAATAAATGGGACAAGGGCCTGAAGAAACACTTCTCAGAAGACAATGTACAATCAATCAACAAATACATGAAAAATTTTTCATCATCACTAGCAATTAGAGAAGTAAATCAAAACCACTCTAAGATTTTATCTCACTTCAGTCAGAATGGCAGCTATTATGAAGACAAACAATACATAAATGTTGGTAAAGATGTGGGATAAAAGGTACAATCGCACACTGCTTGTGGGATTGCAAACTGGTGCAGCCAATATGGAAAGCAATATGGGTAATTCTTGGAAAATTAGAAATGGAACCACCATTTGACCCAGCTGTCCCTCTTCTCTGTCTATACCCAAAGGACTTAAAAACAGCATACTACAGGGACACAGCCACATCAATGTTCATAGCAGCACAATTCACAATAGCTAAACGGTGAAAACAACCTAGATGTCCTTCAGTAGATGAATGGATTAAAAAATGTGGCATATATACACAATGGAATATTAAAGAAAAGAAAATCATAGTATTTTCATGTAAATGGATGGAGTTAGGGAAGGTAATGCTAAGTGAGTTAGCCAATCTCGAAAAACCAAAAAACAAAATGCTGAATGTTTTCTTTGATATAAGGAGGCTTATTCATAGTGGGATAGGGAAATGAAGCATGGTAAGAATAGATGAACTCTAGATAGGGCAGAAAGTTTGGAGGGAAAGGGAGGGGACATGGGGTAATTAATGATGGTGAAATGTGATGATCATTACTATCCAAAGTACATGTATGAAGACATGAATTGGTGTGTATATACTTAGTATACAACCAGAGATATGAAAAATTGTGTTCTATATATATATAATAAGAATTGTAATGCATTCTGCTGTGTTTTATATATATTTACATTAAAAAAAGAACAAAGGATATAGTGTTAGCCACCTGAGATCAGAGACCAGAAATATGGAACCTATACTAACCTACAGTTACAAACATTTATCATGGTAAAAACAGTACTATTTTCTACCAGTTGTCAAAACCCGCAAAGCAATTTGTTAGAACTATATGCCCTATGTCTGATGAAACAATATAAAACCCAGAATACACAATTAGTCTCTTCAAAAAACTAGCAAAATAAACTATACAGATGAAGAAACTTTAGTAACAGTTTGAACAATATAAATAAGCCAGCTGTATATCATGCAATTCAAGAAATATATGGATTTAAGAAAAAAAAAGAATTGCAAATTTTACTTAAATTTCCTTTTAATGGATGTTTCAATATTTTGAGGATTGTTAGGTATATGCAATATTGAAAAAGATACATTATTGGACCCTTTCAGACTAAGAAAATAATGTTTTTATATAATTTACAGTGTTTCAATATTCTCTAAGCTATACTTTTTTGTCTTAGTATAAAGGAAAATGTAATGCAGAGAGATTAAATAATTTTCTTAGAAGGAGAAAATGAAGATTGAGTTTAGCTACACATTGGATTTATAGTGCATGAATAGATTTATGTAATTCCAGAACTTTAGATACATATTTTTCTCAGTTTAGGAAAATTTGTAAGAAGGAAACTCATTAAATTCACTATAAAGAAGAAAATGAATATTTGACATTTATGAAAAAAGAACATGAATTAATATTTTAATATTTGCATCCTTTGTACACAATTTATCTTATCTTATATTTCTTTATAGAATAAAATATAATGAAAAATGTCCTTGTTAATACAAAATCATATGCTAGCTGATTTTTTTCATAAAAACTCAGTTTTGAAGTTTCATATATTACCCATGAATGCCACTAATTTAAATATTGCATTAATTCAGAAAACTGGCAGTAGCTCTTTCCAAACCTGTTACAGCTCATTAAGTGGTAAATGGGGCAAGGGTAGCTCTTAATTAAATTCATATGTAGTGACCCTTTGCTAAATTAGCAACAAATGAGAATATTCAAGGTTTTCTCTTTATTTCCTAAAAAAAATACACAACTATGTTCTCTAAGTATTGTTTATCCTATGAAAGTAATTATAATAATTAAAATCTGTATTTTAGAGTTGATTTGAAAATGAACTTCATAAAAGATCCACTATGGATCAGAAAAATTACAAATCCTATACATAAGTTTTACTTACTAATGGACTCATTATATGAATACAAATTCAATCTTTTTTCTTTATGACCATGATTATGAAGTAATTTAACCTATACAGAGTTAAAATGAATAAAAGCATTCAGATTTTTAAGCTGCTAACACACATTTTCTTTTAATATGTATTATAAAATATTTTATATACTTAATTACTTTAAAACAATGAAATAAAATATCTTGTGACCTAAAACAAATAACTACTCCTTTTATTCAGATGTTGGATATGGCTATTTAATTTTCCCTATACATTTAAGTTAATACCAGACTAGGAAGTCTCTGTTCAACTCTGGTTTTATTTTATCTACAAATGATAATAGCTCACAATAATTTTATATTCTTTATAAAACTATATATTTATGATAATCTTTATTTCTGAAGAAATAATATAAAGTACATCAAGGCAGATATTATTCTTTTTTATATCAGGGAATTAAAATAAAGTCTCACAACTAATTGATTTTTAATAAATGTTTTCTGAGTGAATGCACAAGGGATACTGTCATTGAGTTATTTCTCTTTGGAAAACTACTCTTTTAGGGACTGGGAATAGTGCAGGTAAAGATAATATAAGTTTTTTTGTCATGGATTTTACATCCTTGAAGATCTAGATAATTAAACAAATTTCACATCGACACTCATTGATATACAATGTTCTACTGGGAGATTAATACCACAATAAATACTAAGCAGAGTGGAGATAATGAGAAAAGATGTTTCCATAATATATAAAGCAGTTTTTCATGAACTATATCAATTAAACTATAAATATCTGAGAGGAGAAAACATATAATAATTGATCTGATTCAAATGTTTTGTCCCATAAAAATTCATGCTGGGAAACTTAATCCCCAAAGTAAAAGTATTGAGAGATGGGGTATAATGAGTAGTGTTTAAAATCCCAAAGGCTCATGATTGTATTAATGCCACTATAAAGTCTTAGAGAGGAAAATTCTCTTACCCTTACTCTTTTGCCACATGAAAAATAGTATTCCTCTCTGGAGAATAAAGCATTGAAGGAACCTTCTTGGAAAACAGATTGGTTCCTAACCAGACACTAAACCTGCCAGTAACCTTGATTTTGAACATCAAAGTCTCCAGATTTATGAGAAATAAATGTCTATTCTTGTCTAACTTTCCAAAATTCTAGAATTCTGTAAGAGCATCACAAAATTGACTAAAACAATGCCTTATCATTTCATATTGAAAAGTTGCACATTCACCTTATAAGAACTGTTATGTGTGGGGGAGATCTTGCTTTTTGGTTTTATTTTCCCTATCGGGTTTCTTCCCCCAGAAATTAAGTTTCCCTCATGAGAGAAGAACATCATATAATTCCTTACTCCTTCCCCTCCTCTCTAAGGGGCACAAAAGTCAAAAGTTTTCTCGACCAATCCCTTCTGGACACAGTGTTCCATCACCTGTTCCTTAAGACACCCTGCCAATCAGCACCCACCATGTCACCAAGCAACCCTTCTTAAGCTGAAGCTTGAAAGCTCACATTCTCTTCTCTCTGCCTCTCCTTTTCTTCCCCTTTCAGGCAGCAACCCCCCCAATAAAATCTCTTGTTTGAATTTCCATCTCAGGTGAGTCACTTGTCTTTCAGGAACTTTTAAAATTTTGTTTCATAGAACATGCATCATTTATCAGAGAGGTAGATAGAGTCCTTTTATAAATTTCCAGAATAGAGCTACAATATTATTAAAGTACTGGTTAATTAAACAATTATTAGAATTTTGTTCATTTATCAAAGGTTTTTACAAAGAAATATATCTATCACATATTACATTAAACACATGTTATATAAAACTAGCACATGGTTCTTTCCTAAAAGAGGTTACTATAATTACTAACATTCTTGTTACTGAAAGCTTGGTCCTTGTCCCCATTGCCAAGTCAATAAATGAGGACATGGTTTCGAGAAAAAGGAAAAAAAAAAAAGTTTATTGTTTTGCTAACAGAGGACTCCTGTACCAGAGGCTGTGATTCTGCCCATCAGAAAGAACAGAGTGTTTTTAAAGAAGTGCTCCCTCTGGGTGAGGAGTGTGTGATTAACCTGTAAATGGGAGCTAGCCATTCCTTAGAAATTCTGGTGTCATTCCTGAAGCCTGGATTACTTGGTTCCTGTCATAAGTGTGTGCTCAAAGACAGAAAATAGGACATAGGATGGGAAAAAGGTGTTCCTGTTCACCCACCCCCACTCCCAGGTTACTGAGGAGGAGAGGAAGTAGCAGTAAACATGTTCATTTTAAAATGAGCCTCTGCTGAGTTGCACACCTATGATCCCAGTGTCTTGAGAGGCTGAGACAGGAGGATCAGGAGTTCAAAGCCAGCCTCAGCAAAGGCCAGGTGCTAAGCAACTCAGTGAGACCCTGTCCCTAAATAAAATACAAAATAGGGTTAGGGATGTGGCTTAGTGGTCAAGTGGCCCTGAGTTAAATCCTTGGTCCCCCCATCCCCCAAAAAATAAATAAATAAAATAAGCCTCAGTAGCACAGTAGCAAGGGCTATATTCAAAGAATGAGGTTGACCACTGTTACATTCTTATTTTGAATAAATAAACCTCTTAACTGACATTTTCTCAGAACTGAAGTTCAATAAGGGTCCATTATTATTATATTGAAGTTAATGTCAGGTCGGTGGTGGTGATTTAAATCAAAGCAGCCCACAGTGGAAAGAAACATCAATCAGGTACTGATGGAAATGCCTGTCAATCAGAGGGATCTCCTGATTAATGCTGTCAATCAGCAGGATCCCCTGGCCAATCTTGGAGTTCAGCCAGCTCCCCTGACCAACTCCAGTGGAACAAGGGATACTAAAAACACCTTTTCCTGTCCCAAGCCCTTCCCTTCCTGCTGTAAGCCCCATAAAAGTCCAGTCCAGTCAAGCTCCCACGGGGTTTCTCCTCAGACCCTTTCCTGTTGGTCTGATCCAGTTCCGCCCAGGAGTGATATCTCAATAAAGCCCCATTCAGTGGTTCTTTTAGATCTGCCTCCTTTGGTCACTGCCCGCCTTGCCTGATCTTACAGTTAATGTGATTAATAAAAAATGTAAAATTGAAACATATTCAAAATGTACCAACAACTTCCATTTTTATTACTAATATACTATGTTCCCATAGAACTGATTCTTCTGCCAAAAGCAGCTAAAAAATGTAGAAAGAGTAAGGAATTACCTGGAATAACAAGAATGAAACAAAACAGGCAAATACATGTTGAACATGCATATTTGAATGAAAAGATTTGTATGCAGTGAGTTCTCAATTTTATGACTTGCCAGAAACTTGCCAGCCACATTCCAGAGGGGTATCTGCAGTGTTTGTTAGACAGGCAAAATATTCACTCATTCTTGTTTGAAAAGCCAGAACCCTAAATTCACGGAAACTGGTAGATACATGAATAGATGATATTAAAAAAGAGCTGAATGAAGACACCAAATTTTATCTAACTACATTTGGCCAATCCTTAAATAATAAAGCATATGCTAAATAGACCTAGAAAAGCTCAGCTAAAAATAATTGAAGTGATACTGAAACATTTTTTCAAGAAACAGTTTGTAACTAAAATGAAAAAAATAAATAAGTAAATAAAAATAAATAAAATTGAAGCCAGAATTAGACAGGCAGTCAGTATAGATAGGTAAATTGAGTCAGGTCAGATTAAGGCAGGCTAATTTTGAGTGAGTCTGGGAAGTTGGGGACTGTCCCAGGAAGGATTGAAAGGGTAATCTCTTCAGAGCCCTTCCTCCACCCTTATCAAGAACCTGCTATTGTAATGCAAAATAATAATAATAATAATAATAATAATAATAATAACAACCTTACCATAGATTAGGTAGAGGGAATTGAAAGGAGGGAAAAGCAGAGGATGTGGGGATAAGAAAAATAGTAGAATGAAGCAGACATTATTACTGTATGTATGTATATGACTGTATGACCAATATGATTCTACAATATGTATACTCAGAAAAATGAGAAATTATATATCATTTATGTATGATACAGCAAAGTATATAAGTGCATTCTACTGTCATGTTTATAACTAATTAAAACAAATAAAAAATTTTTAAGATCAAAAAGGAAAAAAGGAACCTGCCGCTGCTCCAACCTATTGCCAAGGTAACCTGTTTCAGGAATTGCCCCTCCCTACAGGGAGCTGTAAGATTGTTAATGTGTCCTTGTCTACTCTATCCTGTCCCTCCCCCTTCAGCCCACCTGTTTCCCACCTTTTGGCCATCCCACTGAGCACTCCTGGGTCTAGTCACTTTTGCAGGAAGTAGAAAGATAAGGGTGTTGAGAGCCACAGCCGAAGGGGCCCCCGGCAAACTTCCAGCTGCCAGCAAACTTCCAGCTGCCAGCAAACTTCCAGCTGCCAGCTGATGATTGGTTCACAGCGGCCCCAGCAAATTCTAGCGGCCAACTGATTGGCTCCTCTGCGGTGATGCTCATTGGGCTGTGAGCTGCTCTTTGGGGGACTTTTTTGGCTCAGCCCACGTGACCCAGGCAATTGGCCTCAAGAGCAGTAGGAGTGGGGGAGGTGGAGAGGCTTGTGGGAAGCCGGTGGTGGCAGTTGGGTTCTGAAGGTTTTTCTTGAGGAGCTGTTTTGTTTGGCGTGTGTGGTTCTAAAAATAAAGTTCGTTTCTTTTGACAAGTGGCTCCTGAATTGTGCCCAGCCAGACTGCAGCATTAAGGGGAAGAGGGCAGGAGAACAATGGAAGCCTAGGACATATAAAATGGGCAGAACACCTTGCTTTGTGGGATACCAGGATACCAGCTATGGCCCCTTTCTCCCTCCCAGGAGAAGTCTGTTACCCCTTGCTAAATAAATGCTTACCTTGGCCTGCTTCTCTAATGTTATACTTCAACATGTGAGGAAGAAGGACTCGTCACCAATAACCGGCAGTATCAAAATGATAACTTCATTCACACTAAAAATGGAAACTTAAAAGCAGCAAGAGAGAGGTGACTATTTATATATTGGGCTCTTCAATGAGATTAACAACATATTTCTTTTTAGAAACTTATACCGCTGAGTATAAAGAAAATTATTTTTTCTTACTTCTGGAGGCTAAAATTCTAAGATCAGGTACTGGCATGGTTGAGTTTTGTTTAGGGTCCTGTTTCAGACTGCAAACTTACGTACTTTTTTTTTCTGTCTTTATTTTGGTAGAGAGGGATAGAAAACTCTTTGGGGTCCCTTTATGAGAGCACTATCACTTTCATGAGAACTCTATTTTCATAACCTAATTACCTCACAAAGTCTCAAAACTTAGCATTGTCACTTTGAGTGTGAGGACTTCAACGTATACATTTTGTGGTAACACAAACCTTCAGTCTATTGCACACGCGCGCACACACACACACACACACACAGGGTCATTTCTCCAAACTTTATAAGTGCAAGTATAACTGAATAAAGATGTATTCCCAAGTTAAAAAAAAAATGGAATCCAGAAGCAACATTCCTATTTGGAACACAGGTCCAGACCTTTCTTTCATGTTAAACGTTCAGTTAGAAACACTCATTGCTCCTTATTGCAAATGAGACTTGATTTTATATTGTGAACTTCAACATTGGCAATGGTTTAATAAGTGGTGAGAATGGTAATTGTGGCCCAAAGTATTTATCTTAGATGAGATTCTTTTTCTCATATGTCTAGTGCATTAGATATGTATATCTATTTGTCAAGTAAAGGATATTTCCCCATTTCCTCTTCTTTATTTGACATCTAAGAGGTTCACTCTGAAAATTACATTTATTTCAAAGTGGTACAAAATATTAAAATTGTACATACTAATAGTATAACATGATATATTGATACATGTACACATTGTGCAATATTTAATTCACATTCCTTTTGAATGATACCAGGGATTGAACTCAGGGGCACTTAACCACTGAGCCACATCCCCAGCCCTATTATGTATTTTATTTAAAGACAGGTTTTCACTGAGGTGCTTAACACCTTGTTGTTGCTGAGGCTAGCTTTGAATTCTCTCCTTCCTCCTGCCTCAGCCTCCCCAGAACCCCTGAGATTTTAGTCATGTGTCACAAGGCCCAGCTTTTAATTCTTTTAAACAAATCTATCCCCTCAAACATTTATCATTTCTTCATAGAAAAAGTTTCAAAATTTTTTCTTCCAACTTTTTGAAATGTATAGTAAATGTCTGCAATCTATACTCATTCTATTGTTCAATAGCACACAAGAGCAACTTCTTCCCATCTACCTGCAAATTAGTACCCACTAATGAATTAAAATATGTGAAATTTTAATGCAAATTAAACATAAATAAAGCTGATGTCAAGAAAGAAGGAAAGACATATACCTAATTTAAATTGAGTCTTCATTGTATTTGGCATATAATAAAAGACTTCACAAATATTAGCTAAATGATGAAATAATGGCCTTGAGCTGCATTATTGCCTATTTGTATAAAACATGTATACTTCATTACTATTAATATGAATTGTTTAGTCTGTCTTAGATCATGCCTATAAGTTTTTATTTCCCATAATGAAAAATATATAAAATGTTATTTAATTTAAATAACATATTCTTGTAATTTGTCTTTTTATCTTTTGAATATTTAAAAATCCATGGCTTATTAATTTGTAAAGAGTGAAAAACAACATTCACTGCCATAGTTGCAGCAACAATGCTATGTAGAATAACAACCAAACAGAATTTTTATTTTTCTGCTCTTTTTAGTTTTTTTTTTAAATTTGTTCTAATTATTTATACATGATAGTAAAATGCATTTTGACACGTTGTACACAAATGGAGCACAACTTCTCCTCCCTCTGGCTGATCATGGTGCAGAGTTACACCAGTAGTTTAATAGTTCATGTATCTATGTTAATAATGTCCATATCATTCCACTGTACTTCCCATCCCAACACCTTCTTCCCTTTCCTCACTCTCCTCTGAAAAATCCAAAGTTCTTTCATTCATCCCTATCCTTCCATTCCCATTAAGGATTATCTTGTCAGAGAAAAACATTTGGCTTGGTTTAGTTTATTTCACTTAGCATGATATTCTCCTGCTGCATCCATTTACCTGCAAATGCCATAATTTTATTCTTCTTTAAAGCTGAGTAATATTGCATTGTGTATATGTACCACATTTTCTTTATCCATTCATCTGTTCAAGGGCATCTAGTTTGGTCTCAGAGTTTAGCTATTGTGAATTGCTCTGCTATAAATACTGATATGGATACATCTCTGTAGTATGCTGATTTTAAGTCCTTTGGGTATAAATCGAAGAGTGGAATAACTGTGTCAAATGTGGTTCCATTCCAAGTTTTCTAAAGAATCTCCATTTTGCTTTCCGGACTGTTTGCACCAATTTGCAGTCCCACTAGCAATGTATGGATACACCTTTTTCCCCATACCCTCACCAATACTTATTCTTGCTTGTATTCTTGATAATTGCCATTCTGACTCAAGTGAAATGAAATCTTAAGAGTAGTTTTAATTTGCAATCCTCTAATTTCTAGAGATTATGAACATTTTTTTCATGTTTGTTGATCTGTGAAGTATTTGTTCAGTTCCTTAGCCAATTTATAGATTGTGTTATTTCTTCTGTGAAGTGTCTGTTCAGTTCCTTAGCCAATTTATAGATTGTGTTATTTGCTTTCCTCATGTTGTTTTTTTGAGTTCTTTGGGTTAGTGCTATATTTGAGGTGTAAGTGGTAAAATATTTTCTCCCATTTTTTAGGTTCTTTCTTCACTTTATTGTTTCTTTTGCTGAGAAGAAGCTTTTTAATTTGAATACACCCTATTTATTAATTTTTGATTTTACTTCTTGTGCTATAGGAGTCTAGTTAAGAAACTCCATTCCTAAGCTGACACAGTGGAGATTTGGTCCTACTTTTTCTTCTATTAGCTACAGGTTCTTATGCCTAAGTCTTTGATCCACTTTGAATTGATTTTTGTGCATCTTGATAAATAGAGGTTTAAATTTATTTTGCTACATATGGATTTCCAGTTTTCCCAGAACCATTTGTTGAAGAGGTTATCTATTCTCAATTGTATGTTTTTGGCACCTTTGTGTGGGTTTGTCTCTGTATGTTCTATTCTGTACCATTGGTCTATATGTCTATTTTGGTGCCAGTACCATGCCATTTTTGTTACTATTGTTTTGTAGTATAGTTTAAGATATGTAAAATTACTGCAGAAATATATCAAGGAACATTAAAATGAGAATGACTAACATACACATAAGGATAGAATTTTAAAGGCTGCAAGAGGGAAAAAAACCAAATTACATATAGGGAGTAATCAATTCAGCTCTCAGGTGATTTCTCAACCCAGACTCTCAATGCCAGGAGGTTCTGGAATAACATATATCAAGCTCTGAAAGATGGATGCCAGGTGAGAATGTTATATCCAGCAAAACTAAGCTTCAGATTTGAAGATGAAATAAGGACGTCCCATGGAAAATGAAAGTTAAAAGAATTCACAATTAGAAAGTCTGCTTATTTCTTATTCCCTCATCTGTATATTTCTTGATTCATTCAAGACTTATTCTTTTGTACAATTATAGTGAATCAAAAATAATGATTGAAAGCAAACACAAAACAAAGTGTAACAAAATTTCAGTTCTTTAAGTGCCTTTAAGGAGAGGAAAAAGAGAAAGTGCTTGGATATATTGGTAAAGGAAAAAAAAAAACTTAACATAAAGAAGAAGACCATCACAGAGCAAGGTAGAAGGGACTCTGTGGATAAACTATCATTGAACATGCAGGCACTTTCCCATGGTCTGACTGTGTAAGCTCTCCCCAAACTCATGTTGAAATGCTAATCCACAAGGCAAAAATATTCAGAAATGAGGTCTTTGCAAATTTATTGGCTATGATTAGTGGATCCTTCATCAATAGATCCATGACCTTATAAAAGATATCCAAGTGAGCCCCCTGAATTCTACCTCCATGTGTAAACACACTGACAAGGCACAATTTGTAAAGATTTATGCCTTTACCCGATGCCAAGACATCTGGGGCTTTGATCTTGTATACTCACGCCTCCAGAATTATAGGAAATACTTTTTTATAATATTTGTAGTTTATGTTACTTTATTATAGTAGACTGCATAGGTTAAAACACTCCCCTTGCTTTTACCTGAGGGCAGCTTGTCCTTTAACAGTGGAAGATATGCATATGCATATTTTTCTCTGACCAAAATCAATAGAAGACAGTAACTTTAGACACCCTGTGTGGAGTGGTAGTCTGAGAAAAAAAATCTCATCACCTCACCTGGGAGGGGAATTGCTCATGAACATGGATATTGTATGTCATCAGCAACAGTTTTATTCTTAGAGAAAAAACAGAGGAGGCTCTCCAGTCTAAACAGATCCACTTAATGTGATTCCCTAGAAAAATGGGAATCGTGCCTCAATAGGCAGGATAAAATGCTCTACTTGACATCTAGATGCCTCATTACAAGGAATTGACTAGTCATCTTGTGACTTTATCAGGAGAAAAAAGAAACTCTTTCCATTATATCCATATGCTACTCAGAGGTTTCTTGGCTGCCTAAAATTATTTTTGAACATTTAAGCTTCTACAGCAGTAATTTGGCAGGGTTGGCAACTCCAGCTAAGTAAGTCATTGCTCAAAAAGAGCAATCCGTCTTTGTTGGGGTATGCATCATTTTTGTCTGTTTGCCCCTGTTGTTTCTCTGCTTTCCACATCTATGCCTCAGTGAATTCAACTGTGTGTTGGTGCATCCTGATAGTATTTCTTTTGCCTTCATTTAAAATGAAAAACACCAGCTGTTCAGATGTCTTGCTTTACATCTGTCTTCTCAGCCAGCTCTGCTTCCTAAATTCACAATTCTATCAACATCATTACTAGTCTTTTCAATTACACTGGGTCACAATTTTAGCATTGCTTTGACTTCTATTACAACTTCATCACCCATCAATCAAATTTTTATCAATTTTTCTCTGTTAATAATTCTCAACTTCATCTTGTCTATATATTTTTCCTGTCATAACAAGATTCTTCTATCTCTCTTTCCTTTGCATTTGTCAGATAGTTAACTTCTATATGGTTTCCAGATTAATACGCTCAAACATCTCTTTCAGTACTTTCTTTGGTCAAAACATTTTGCGACAACTGAATTGCCTAGTGTATTGAATCCAAATGGCTCAATTTAGCACCTAAGGCTTCAAATAACCTTAATTTATCTCTTTATTCCTCTCCCAGAGTTCTCAATACACATACTTACTTGTGTATCCAAATTTATAGCTGTTTCTTGATTCAGTGAAGCTTGTCCAAAAGAGATACATAATTTTACCACATGCACTTTTAATCCATACACCTGTGTTTTAACAGAGATATACAGTGGATTCTTATTATTTGCAGTAATAATAAAATTTAGGTTCTAAAACATTGCTGTGAATACAACTACAGAACACTCAGATGTTGCTTTGGGGGGAAATTATATGCCTATAGTTTTATTTATCTATTCTGTCTGCCTATATCTATGTCTGTATCTATGGCTACACATAGATCATATATAGATTATTATCTTCAATCTTAAAAACAATTCAAGTTGGAATATTCTGTTTGGATTATTTTATAACAGAAAAAAAATTGTGTATTGCCTGTGGCCAAATCACTACAGGTACAAATTTGATATTCAAGCTGGCTCCAGAGCTGGAGGTTTCACTTCTCTGTCCTATTGTCTCCTGTCTTCCCTGTGTTAGGTGTGATTTAAGACAGCAGGCGTTTCTATGTTTGACCTCAGCTAAGAGAATGTATCCAGGGCCACTCAAATTTTTTTCCTGGTACGCATATGTCTATAAATGACCATGGAAGCATCACATGTATTTATTTTGGGGATTATAAATAAATTTTACAGAGTAAGTAATAATAAGTATTTACAGAATATATCTTTTATGTGAGTTCTTAATTTCTGTATCTGAAATAAAAAATTTGTCTTTCCAATAATTTCATTATGTTTAATTTAGAAGTTTAAGAACTGTGCCATGTATTTGTTTCTATGTATAAGTACACAATAAATATATCGATTCAATGTTTAAATTTCATATAATTTTACACATAGTCTTCCAGTTGGTTGTATAAGCCTTTGCACAATAGCTGTTCACCTGACCTCAAGATAAAATGTAAGTGTAAATGTATATATAAAAACTAAGTATTTATCTTTAGGCCTCAGAACATGATATTTAGGATGGATGTTTTACACAATTTTTAAAAAGCCTTTGTACAAGACTTTTGTAACATGTGTGTTGGTAATCCTAATAATTTATAATATTTACTAAATATCTACCATATGACCAGACATTATGTTGACTGGTTTTTAACTCTTATGTAGAAATATTCTAGTTCTGTTTGCTATTTGTGCTTATTAATTATTATTAATTATATAATGTGTTTATTGAGTCACATCTCTACCCACATATGATATATTTTGATCATTTACATTCATTTTTTATCCATGCTGACCCTTCTTTCCTCCACCCCCAACCTCCCATCTTCCTCTTTACTAATAGTTTCTAATAGTTTCTTTATTAACACTCATGTTACCATTTTCTTTTTCTTCTTCTTCTTTTATATATATTCACATAAGAGAGAAAATATGTGATCATTGTTTTCTGAGTCTGGTTGATTTTACTTACCACATTGATCTCTAGTTCTATCTATTTTACTGCAAATAACATGACTTTGTGCTTCTTTATGGCTGAATATTACTCTTTATTTGCATATACCACATTTCTTTGTCCTTTAATCTCTTGATAGGCAATGTACAATTATCTCTATGGGCAGACTTGAATTTTTCCAGATTAAAAGAAAAAAGGAGTGACATAGCTGGATTATATGGCAGCACTTTTTTTATTTTGGGGGGGGGGAAATTCATATACTGATTTCCATAATGGTTATGCTAATTTACAATATCACTAAAAATTTCTAAGTATGCCTTTATTACCCCATCTTTGTCAGCATTGATTGCTATTTGTATTGTTGATGATTGGCATTCTAGCTGGTGTAAGATGGAATTTCAATGTTGTTTTGATTTGTATAGCCCTGATGGTTAAAGATGCTGAACTTCTTTCCCTTAACAATTTTATTTTGAGAAGTTCCTATTTCATTTATTTGCCTATTATTGATTGGGTTATTTGTTTATTATTTGTTTTTTATTGTTATTGTTTTTATATGTGCTATATATTAATACTCTATCCGAAGATTAACTGGTAAAAATTTTGTCCCTTCAGTTTCTCAATTGTTTCCTTTGCTGTTCAAAAGAAAAAGAGAAAGAGAGGGAAAGAGAGAAAAAGAGAAGGATGACTGAAAGCAAAAGAGTGGAGAGAGACAAGATATCAGATAAATTAAAGCAAAAAAAAGTTTTGTTTTTTTTTAACAGTAGTTCTATTTTCATTTATTTTATTTTATTTTTTTAAATACGACAGTGGAATACATTACAATTCTTATTACACTTATAGAGTACAATTTTTATATCTTTGTATATAAAGTATGTTCATGCCAATTCATGCCTTTATACATGTACTTTTTTATAGATTAAAATTCTTATTACACATATATACCACAATTTTTCATATCTCTGTTTGTGTATAAAGTATGTTGACACCCAATTCGAGTCTTCATACATGTACAAAAATGTTCATCATTTCTAGCAATTAGAGAAATGCAAATCAAAACTACTCTAAGATACCATCTCACTCCAGTCAGAATGGCAGCTATTATGAAGGCAAAAAACAATAAGTGTTGAAGAGGATGTGGGGAAAAAGGTACACTCCTACACTGCTGGTGGGACTGCAAACTGGTATAACCAATATGGAAAGCAGTATGGAGATTCCTTGGAAATCTGGGAATGGAACCAGCATTTGAGCCAGCTATCCCTCTCCTCGGTCTATACACAAAGGACTTAAAACAGCATACTACAGGGACACAGCCACAGCAATGTTTATAGCAGCACAATTCACAATAGCTACACTGTGGAGCCAATCTAGATGCCCTTCAGTGGATAAAACGATAAAAAAAATGTGGCATATATACACAATGAAATTTTACTCAACATTAAATAAATGGATGGCGTTAGACAAGATAATGTTAAGTGAACTTAGTCAATCCCAAAAAACCAAATGCTGAATATTTTCTCTGATATAGGAGGCTGACTCATAGTGGGAGAGGGAGGGGGAGCATGGAAGGATTAGATAAATTCTAGATAGAGAAGAGGGGTGGGAGGGAAAAAGAGGGGCAGGGGAATAGCAAGGATGGTGGAATATGATGGACATCAAAAAAGTTTTCTTTATTTAATTCCTTTGAATGATAAATTATTATTTAAAACAATAAAATAAAAATTTAGTGTGGATTCCTAAAATACAAAAGCAAAATGAATACAATGACCGAAGGGATATTAAAACCACTATTACAAGGTTTTTACTCTTTTACAAAGGAAGTATCATGATACTACTAGACAACATATTTAGATACATTTATATGTTGAAACTATGGATACAAGACTAAAGAGTTTTTTTTTAAAAAAGTGTAGAGAAAGGAGAGGACAGAGGAAAAAAGGACTGGAGCAAATGGAAATCATCTAGCCAAATGGTAGATTTAGTCTAACCACATCAATAATTAATTTAAATCTAATGGTCTAAACTACCACTATCATATTGGGTATTAAGGAAGAATCACTATCTTTTCTTTTTCTACAAGAACCCCTCTTTCTTGTAGAAAGGCACATGGATGAAAGTGAAAAAATTTGGAAATATATGGCATGAAAACTGTCAGCAAAGAAAATCAAGAAGAGCTCACACACACACACATACACCTCAGGCCAAGTTGAGAAGGGATAGAATCGGGAATAAATAGGGACACTATGCAGTGAGAAAGAGAAGTGTGACTCCCCATGAAGAAATTACGATTCTAAATCCATCTTTGCTTAAAAAGAACTAAGACAAAAACTTGTATATTTAAATTGCAAAATAGATATTTTCCAAACTATGGTTATAGGCTTCAACTTCCTCTTATTAGTTGATAGAATAAGAAGGAAAATATCTGAAATGATATGGATGACCTAAAACCTTTTCATCTAACTTGATGTAATGGATGTTGTAAAACATTGTACCCATCAGAATATTTATGGATTTTACTTAGAACATATCTTAACACATTTAAAATAATAAAAATTTGGCAAAGTATGCTTTCAAACCATCATTAGAAATTAATGACAAAATTAGAATTAATAATCAAAAGCTATAAGAAAATCTCTCAAATACTAGGAAATATATTTCTAAATAATGAGACATGGATATCAGGAAAATTTAAAAGAATATATTTTAAATGAAATGAAAAAGAACATATAATAAATCCAAATGTGTAAGTTGCAGCAAAACAGTGCTTAAATGAAAATGTATTAAAAAAATTTGCAATATTCTCACTTCAAAAAAATTAAATTGATTAGTTAAAACTTTACCTGAAGAAACTATAGAAAAATGGAGAGAATTAAATAAGAAACAAGGAAATTATAAGTATTAAGGGAGAAAACAATAAAATCAATAACAGAAAAATAACAAAAAATAATGAAATTAAAAGCTAGTTATGTTAGGATGCCAATAAAATTATAAATCTCTACTCAAATGGACCATGACCAAAAAAAAAAAAAACACAAATGAAAAATATCAGGAATAAAAGAAGGGCATTACTATTGATTTCAGAGATTTAAAAAACATTATCAGGAAATACCACAAAAAACTATATGACACTAAATTTGAAAACAGCTGAAATGATAAATTATTTTAGAGAAAACTATCACATAAGAAAAAAATATGTGCTCTATATAGGCCTGTATCTTATGGTAAACTGATATTTAAAAGCCTTCCAAATTTCAGATGGAGATGGCTATACAGACAAATTTTACTAAATATTCAAAGACATTGAAATACCAATTTACACATTCTAGAAATAGGAGAGAACACATTCCAGGCTACTTTATGAGGTCTTCATTACTCTAAATGCCAAAAATATTGCAAGAAAACAAAATTAGATTCCAACACCACTCATGAATATAAAAGCAAAAATTGAATTTGGCATTAAAAGAATAACATATCAGAAACAAATGGGGTTCATCTAAAGAATGCAAATTTGATTCAACATTTAAAAATTAATATATTTCACCACACTATCAGGTTAAATAAAAAAACTCAATGTCATACCTGTTAAAGCAAAAATAACACTTAACAAAATTCAAAGTCCATTTATCATGAAAATTCTCAGCAAGTTAGGAGTACATGATAAATTCTGTAACCTAATAAAAACAACTGTGAGGAAATTTTAAATGATATCATTACTAATGATAAGAGACTGGATATTTACTCCCAAAAATGAACCAAAAATAAAAAAAAAAAACAAGGTTGGAAAATTTTCTCTCACTTTTTCAATTTAATTTTTTTTCCTGGAATTTCAGGCAGTTTAAATACAGCAAGAAGAAGAAATAAAATGTTCACTAGGAGTAACAGAAATAAGACAGTAGCAATTCATCAAAAATATTATTTCTGTAGGAAATCAGAAAACATCATAAAACTCAAGAAATTGGATATTTTCATAGCTTCAAAGTACTTTTTCTATAATACTTAATGATAACTTTGGTGGTTTTAAAGTATGCTTGCAAATATTTAATACTTTTCTAAGAGGAGCATGTGAACTGAACCCAGTGACATGGTTCTAATAAGTAAAATATGGGAATTGAAAAACATTAATTTTACAGTAAAGAAACCTGGAGCACACAACCTTAAAGGAAAAATCAAAATTAGTATGATCTAAACATGAAGTCGTGCTGATATTCTCTGGTATTATGCAGTGGAAAGAACAAATCTCTTCTGAGGTATTTTAAGCCAAATTCGAGGAAAAGTCTGCAAAATTCCTTTTTACTAGCAACTCTATAAAATAGAGTTAGCATTATGGAAAAAAGAAAAACAAAGGTGTAACTGAGAGATGGTCACAAAGCACTGGAGGTTAAATACAATGTGATATCTTGGTTTGCCCCTGTCTTGGTCTATTTCATGCAGAAACAAAATGCAGGACTTAGTAATTTACAGTAAATGGAAATTTATTTCTTACGGTTTGGAAAGTTGGAAAGTTCAAAATCAAAGGGCTGGCATTTTTTTTTTTTTGGTGTGGGGTGGTGGTGGCTTATTTAATCCATAGCAACATCCTAGATCATAAATAGGACACTAATATAAAATCTGGCATATTACAAGTAGTATCTGTGATTTAGTTTTTATAGTGAAGAAATTCAGTTCATGCTTTTATAACATGTAACATGGTTATTTAAGATGTGACTATTAGTGGATATTGGATGAAAAATATACAGGAACTACAATTAAAACTGATACATAAATACAAATGTAAATTAAAATATGACTTTCTAAAAGTTTTGTAAAATAAAATTATATATTTTTATAGTAACCATAGTTAAATTCATGAACTCTTCATAGCTATGTTAGTCAGATTTTCATTGCTATCTCAAGTACTTGAGAAAAACAGCTTGAAGGGGGAAATTTTTACTTTGGCTCATAGTTTCGGAGGTTTCAGTCTATATTAACCCAGCTCCACTGAAGAAACTTAGCATTAAGGTAGTGGAGGAAAGCTGTTCAACTCAGAGAGAGAGAGGGAGAAGACGAAAGGAGCCTGGAATAAGATCTAGTCCCAAGGACACATACCCAATGATCTTCTCATTCTATTAGGTTCCACTTCTAGAATTTCAGTTATCTCTTAGTAGTTCATTCGGATTATGAATCCCACACAGGATCAATCCACTGATAAGGTCTGAGTAATCATGATCCAATCACTTCCCAAGGACCTTACCTCTGTAAACTATTGCATTGGGAATCAAGTTTTTAACAAATGAGCCTATTGGGGATACTCCAAATCCAAACCATATCACTAATAACACTAACATAGTTTAAGAATTCATTAGAAGATTTCAGTCCACAGGTGGACTAACATTCTGGTGCCTATAGTGAGGAGGTGAAGATATATATATATATACATATATACATATATATATATATATATATATACATATATACATATATACATATATATATATATATATATACATATATACATATATATATATATATATATATATATATATATATATATTTAATTTCAAGGCCCAGAAATCAAGATAGATTTTCAATATGCCTTTTTAGAAGATAGCAGGTATTTTGTTAAATTATAAGAGTAATTCCTAATAGTGAAGAAAAAGATTTTTAATGAGTACTACAAAGTGGTGATTTTTAAAAAAATCATCACTTAATTTTTTTGTGATAATAATCTATATAATTAGTATTCATATTATAACTTTAATACCAGAATAATTTTTAAATCACTTATATGCTTTAATTATAATAAAAAACTTTGAGACTCTTCTTGACCTGAGAAATTACAGTCTCTTAATTGATGTTCTGACTAATTATTTTTCTTTCTCTTTTGCTTATAGAATTTCCCATACAGACATTAAAAATAGTAATTTAGATAACAAATTGTTGCAGACAAACAAACTATGTCAGATCCATATTTTATAATTTGCAAGCTGAATAAACTTGGAAATGTTACTAAACCACTTTTGGTCACATTTTTCTTATTTTGATTGAAGATGATATGATAATGGTGATGATATCGATAATGATGGTGATGATCATGATGATGTAGTATTCATCACATAGAGTTGGTAAAGAAGAGTGAATAACTCATATTGTTTCACAAAGATTAGTTGCCATCAGTAAACTATGTTCTCTAATGTTATGGACTGAGTTGTGTCTCCTACTCCACATTCAAATTAAGAGGGCTTAACCCTTTTAATGGCATTTGGAGAGAAAGCCTAAAAGGAGGTGGTTATAAGAGTTGTATATTGATGAGATAGTACTTTTATAAGAAAAGATGCCAGAGTACTGTGTCCATCTGTCTTGTCTTTTCTCTTCTCTTCTCTTCTTCCCTGCCTTTTGTCCTCCCCCTCTCTTTCCAGTGCTTTCTCCCTCCATGAATATGCACAAAGAAAAGGACATGTGATGACATGGCAATAAGGCAGCTATCTATAGGGTAGGAAGAGAATCCTCAACAGAAACTTAAACTAGAACATTCCAGACTCTGGAACTCTAGGAAAAATTAATTTATATTGTTTAAGACAATAAGGTATTCTGTTATGGCAGCCCAATGCAGCTAATAAAGATTTTGGTCCCAAATGAGGTTCTGGGGGAACAGAAGTATAAGGATATATTTAATAAATTGGTTCTGGATTTCTGGATTGCTTCTCCAATCTGATTAGATTTAAGTGTGGTAATGATTCTATTTGCAATGATAATAGAATTTTCATTGCTATCTCAAGTACTTGAGAAAAACAGCTTGAAGGGGGAAATTTTTACTTTGGCTCATAGTTTCGGAGGTTTCAGTCTATATTAAACCAGCTCCACTGAAAAAACTTAGCATTAAGGTAGTGGAGGAAAGCTGTTCAACTCAGAGAGAGAGAGGGAGAAGAGGAAAGGAGCCTGGGAATAGATTTGCAGTGGTCTGGGAATAGATTTGCAGAATGTTAACACTGGATAGACTTAATGAATCATTTATAAAAAGAAAGGATCTGAGTGACTGTATATAAAATGTTTGAACATTTTTTGCAAAATAATGAATATAATAATATTGGTTGATTGCTCCTAGTATCATTGAATAAAGTGGAACCAGAAAAGGTGAGCTCAGGGATTTGAATTTTCAGCTAAAAAATTGCAAGTATGATCTGAAAGTTTTTGTGTCTAAAGAAAGGCCTATAGCCGCAAGACAGAGAATGTTAAAAATTAAACACAGAATTTCATCCTTGGGTTGATTCACTGAATTATTGTGAAAGTTAAAATACCAACCTTGTAGTATATTTAGTGTTAAAGTGAAAATACTGGAAAACATATATCCTATTCCTGTCACACCATTTTATCTTGGAACTATATGACTTGTCTGGCTCCTCAGATTCATAACTAGAGTTACATTTTGACTCAGGATGAATTGTATGTTATCTGGTTGTACTATATCTGATTTACATCTGTAGATACCATTTTGAACTTTAGACTTTAGAATTGATGCTGGAATGAATGAAAAGTGTTGGGATCATTGAAGTGAGGTGAATGTATTTTTCACACAAGTAGTACATGAATTTTAATGAACTGGTATGAAAAATGCAATGGACAGATTTGTGTCTCCCCAAATTCACATACTGAAGCCCCAAGTCATCAGTGTGACTGTATTTGGAGAAAGAGTCTAGGAAGAATTAATTAAGGTTAAGTAAGGTCATAAAGGTGGGGTCCTGGTCAAATTGAATTGAGTGCCATCATAGAAAAGATACAAAAGATACATTTGTCATCTCTCCATATGTACACACTGACAAAACAACCAGATGACGTAAGGAAACCAGTTTATGAGCTTTTTTCTTAAAGACCCAAATGATCAGTTAATCCTTTTCTGTGGTATATTACCCTAACCATTCTACTTCCCCCATTCACATTGAAAAACTCTTTTGTGACTACCTTGGATTACTCAGGATAATCCACAGTAATCTTATTTTAAAACCATCTAATTAGCAACCTTAATTCTATCTGAAATATCAACTCCCCCACAGTATACTCATAGATTTTAAGGACTATGATTTGCATGTTGGTGATTATTACTCTGCATATTGCTCATATTTATTATAATTTCATATGACCTTCTCATAGCTATCTTTCCAATTTTATTTCTTACCATTCTGTGCAATATTCAATGCATCTAAAAGCCTTGGTGTACTCCTTGTGTTTCTTGCAAATGTAGATTTCATTAAAATGTCAGAGCCTGTATACAACTGTCTCCCTGTTCCAGAACAATCTTCTTGAAGATCAGAGCATTAAACTCTCCTTTGTGTCCTTTTATTTCTTTGGATGTCCTTTTCTCAAATAATACTTCACTAACCAATCTACCTCACATTATATCCTCTGTCACTATCATTTCACTTTGTCTCAATTTGTTCATATACTATATGTATAGCCAGTTCTTTTCTTATTGTTAATTTGCATCCTAGAATTTAAATACTGAGATGGCTAATTTCAAGTGTCAATTGACTGAATTAGGGAATATCTGGATAGCTAGTAAAGCATTATATCTTTCTTTCTTTTATTATTTTGGGGGGAGGGGTTGGCTGGGGTTTGAACCCAGGGCCTTGGGAAGGTGAGAGAAGCACTCTACCAACTGAGATATATCGCCAGCCTGCACTATATCTTAATGTATGTATGACAGTATTTCCTGAAGAGTTTGGTATTCGAATTAGTGAACTGTGTAAGGAAGGTTTCCCCTCAGTGTGGGCAGACACAACCAAATGTCTGAAGGCCTGGATAGAACAGGTTAATCCACTTTCTCTTTTCTAATGCTGGGACATCTTTTTACTCTTACCTTTCTACATTAGGATTCCAGGTTTGCTGGCTTTTGGACTCTGGGACATGTATCAGTGACCTCTGTGTTCTTAGTTCTTTGGTTTTGAACTAAGAGTTACGCCAAGAGCTTCCCTGGTTCTGAGAATTTTAGATTTGCACTGAGCAGTTCTAGTGGCCTCCCTGGTCTTCTGTTGCAGAAAGCCTCTCATGGGGCTTCTCAGACTCCATAGTTATGTAAGCTAATTCCACTGATAAATTCTATCTAATTTATTTATGTTTCTCTGTATTTATCTATTGGTTCTGTGTCTCTGAGAAGCCTAATGCAAGTACTATTAGGGGTGAGACAATATGATTTAGTTAATCTCGGTGGTCTGAGTATCTCGATGAGTGATTTGGAGAATTGGCACTCAAATATCTTTTATACAAATAGAATAATATAAAAAAGCATGATTTTTACATCATGTTTGGTAGACACTTCACATTTTACATACTATTTAATCCTCACAGCTTTCTAATGAGAGTTTTTTTCCATATATATTTCATAACTAAGAAAACAATGTTTCATAGGAATTAATTTATGTGAGAGTACAGAGTTGCAAAACTGGAATGCTGACTGCCTTATGTTTAATTCTAGATTCCATTCTGTTCACAGCAAGGTATAGACTGTTGAGTACAGTATGCTGCTTTACAGAAATGAAAAATATTAATCCATGCATTAAAAGAAGTTTCAATCTTGTTGGATTTGCAAATACCAAGATATGAAAAATTCAGAGTAAGGAAAGAATAAATCAGTACATACTAAAGAGTATGCTTTCATGAACTTTATTGAACATTTGTTGAAAATAAAGTTCTTTAGGATTTAATTCAAAGAAAAAGGCTCTGGATGATATAGTCATCTGTGACATCTTCTCAGAGAAGATGGACTTAAGCATCATGAGAAGAAAAACTTGATGCATCTTATCCTACCACTTTCACTTTAGGATTTTCCAATAATGTATTTGGCAGATGAATTTGTAAAATACAAATAGAACAGAAATACTTTGGTTATGACACATTTAGAATATTTTATAGTACAGTATTTCTCTACCCTGACTCTGTATTATAATACCTCGGAAGCTTCTTAAATACTTCCCATGGGTAATACCTCCAGTGCAACACATTTAATTGGCATTCAAATTTAA
Organism: Spermophilus citellus; assembly: GCF_964194105.1. Taxonomy (NCBI): domain Eukaryota; kingdom Metazoa; phylum Chordata; class Mammalia; order Rodentia; family Sciuridae; genus Spermophilus; species Spermophilus citellus. The sequence goes on along the minus strand of NC_138189.1, from coordinate 91,686,785 downwards.
GAGATCCCTAGGTGGTTTCAGTGTTCAGCCAAGGTTGAGAATCACTGCCATAGTATATGTGTAGGTGAGAATACTGAATGAAAGCCCTGGGCTTCAACCAGGCATATAAATTAATGGTTGCTTTAAATTGTGCTTTGTTGAATAATGAACAATTAAATGGAAGCATTGTACTGCTTTCAATCTAATTTCTATATGAAATAAGCATATAGATAATATATTTCTTTAAATATTCAATAATTCAGAATTATAAGCTTATATATTTTCCCATTATTGTGTAGTATAAATTAATGCAGTTTTATGGAAATTAAATGATATTTTCAAGCTCTCAAAATAAGATATAAATTACTTAAAATCTTCTGAAGCAATAGTTCCTTTCTTTTTCTCTGGTAGAAGATTTTCTATATGGCTTGCAAAGAACTAGTAATTTCATTTAAAATTGATATTGATGTAGTCTGAACAACTGAGAATTGGCATTGCCTAAAATATCTTAGGTCATTTTGCTTTTATCACTTATTTCCTTTGAGAGAGACTGCTTCTTCTAAACCCCCAGTGTGTAAGGTATAGTGAATAAAAAATATTTTTATTTTCTATCTTGTTTTAAACAATCATTCTTCTGTAAAGGCAGATAAACTGAGTGACAGAGTACAGCCTAATTTTACTTTAGTATGTTCATATTTTGATAATTGTAAACAGTTATGCAAATATTATTTCCCTGACCAATAAATGAGCCTAAGTATCTCAGAAAAGAGGAAACGTGAAAGGACTGCTTTATCAAGTGGAATTTATAAAGGCTATAGAAAGAAAAGTAATAATAAACTTCCTAAAGGAATATCTAAAATTACTCATTGTCATTTAATATCTAAATCTGGTCAGCATTTATATATTTAACTACACATAAAAGGAAAATAGTTTCAAATTAATAAGTTTTGTGTTTCTATTCTCATAGAATTAAACTGTAAAACATGCTTAGTGGGTGATTTGCTTAAGAAATATTTTTGTTCTTCTTCATTTTCATATATTTTCTTTTTCCTTAGTATAATGAAAATCGTTATTAACCTCTGTGTTCTCTCAATATTCCTCAGATGAGCTATCTGCAATGTCAATGAATAGGTCTGTGTTGGAAGGGAATTACAATTGAATGCATATGAACCATGAAGGCAAATTTCGTTGAAAATGAAAACCGAAGAGAGGCAGGGAAATAGCATGAGAAATTTCAGAGCTTTTGCAAGCATAGATTCTCTGTGAACTTTTCAATTTAATTTTGTGTGACTTTCTTTTAAAAAGAAGACTTTTATACGTAACATCTTTACCGAAAAAGCAGAAATGAAAATATGCTTGAAATTATGAGTAAAAGTTGAAATCAAATGGCAACAGTCATAACTAAAAAGTGAGAAGCAGAGAAAAAAATAGCAGAAATAGATTTGAGTGTATGACTAACCGGTTATCAAGGTAGTAGAATACTTTGTTGCTATAGCAAAGGGGCAGCAAAATGGACATTTTGAGATTAGCTCAGCAGGTACAGAAACTAGTCAATGCCTACAAACAGCTGCTCTGTACATGTCACTGGGAATTGATGTTGATTTCACAAATACACCTTAAAGAGGGATTGAGCCAAGTGAACTGATGCTCAGACTCTTATTCCTCAGTTGCTCTTTTTCTCCTATTTTGCCTCTTTAAATAACAACCATACTACTTATGGCAGCATTTCAAATTGCATTGTTTAATTTAATATTAGTCAACTGTGACCTCACCAGGCACTTGACTTACTCTTGAAATGGCTGTGAAATTATTATGAAATATAAAAGAAAACAATTCTGACATTGTTTTCTCATATTTCATTTCAACTAAGAAAATTAAGTTGTGGTTTAATTATTGAGACTATCATAAAAACTTAAATTAATGTACTGGATTAATGAGATCTGAAATGAAGATAAAATTATTATAATTTTCCTTGAAAATTTCAATTTTCCCCTTAGTTTTTCTTTCTAATTTTTCCTTTTACTCTACTAATAATCTTCTCACATCACTATTTTTTTTTCTTTATCAACTCTTTTATTTTCCAAACATTTCAAGCCCCTGTTTCCTCAAGTGGTGAGGCTCATTGTGGTTCACAGGATATATAAGACAGCTTGTTCTTCGATGTAGGCTAGGGAATGACCAGAGGAGTGGGACATTCAGCCATGAATGAGTCTGTCATTCCCGTGTTTATTCCTTCTTCTGGAAACATGAGACATGTTAAAAGCTCTGACTTTAATTTTCTAATATTTTTAAAGGTAGGTTAGTGTTCACATTGAGAAGGTTCTAACAATTAAAAACAACATAGAAAATATATAAAAGTGTCATCATAATAAATATTTTCATTGATAAAATATTTTTAAAGCATATCTAAATTAGCATATCCATGCCAAATATATGTAACTTAATTATATGTATTTGGTAGAATTCACCAATCTTAGATATGGAACATAAAGACATGAAAATAAATATAATTATGATAATTTAAATAATTTTGTAAGAAAATATGTCCTTTTCATATAATTTCCTTGGTAACAACATTAAAACCAGATAATACAGGCTAAATATAGCATTTCCTTGTAAGGGGCATATATGCAATTAGTTTTCTAAAATTGCTATTGATTACATAAAATCACTTTATAAAAGGTCATTTCAAATTGGTCATGCTCATTTATCAAGACTCTATTATTCTGATTTGAATTGAAATGGACATTTCTTATTATAACCTATATAGAATGATATATTATGTATTATTAAGATCTCAAACATTTTCAGATTTAAAAATATTGAAATAATTAATATATTTGGAAAGAATTTTTAAAATGTATTAGTGAAATGGAGTCCTGCTTCCTACAGTTTTAAAGCAAATTATTTATGGGTATTTGGAAGTTTCTTTCTGTAGTAAATGTGACAGAAATAGCTAATTACCTACTGAAAATCCATTTTCTTCTTTCTCTGTAGTAATAATATTGTAGAGGAGGAATATATTCAATTATTGAACAATTAAACCAAATCAAAACAGAACAGAACAAAACAAAATCTTCATATCTCGGTTTCCCTTTGCAAACACAAGTAATCAAACAAATATTGCAAAGGCATTGACTGATCTTTGAGAAACAGCATTTATCTAGCTGTCAGATTCTTTTACTTTCTTCTTTTCTTGTTTCTCCTGAGTATGTTCATGAGTAGTAGTTGGTACTCTAGTATTGATCCTGTTGAATAAAACTGAAGTAGAAGCACTAAAGATGAGAACAGATACAAAGTGCTCTAACTTGTTAGTAACATTGTTGAGACACAGAAGAACAAGTCCTGAACTACAAGGTGTATATTGTCTCATTTATGCTCCAAGGAATTGAATGTCAGTAAACCTTACCATTGATGACATTTGGACAATTTCCTCCTACATGGACACTGATAAAATTAGTCTTATTAGAGTTCCATAAGAATGAAAATTCCAGAGATAGGAATTGAAGTAATTGGGAGTTAAAATCTTTGTATTTACATGATTTGAACTTCAATTTAAATATGTGTTAAGGAATGAGAGATTAACATACAGATAACCACATTAAGACTACCAATGTTTTAAAGCTCTAAAGAACTTTGTCCATGGGTAATTTTTGTAAATGTAAACTTTTTTTTTTGTACTCTGTCTTGCTACCATGACTTTTTCCTCCAAATATTTAATATGCATCTATCAGTTAATTTCTGAAATAAAATATAATATTTAGATTTTGAAAATTGTAATTTTTTGTGTGTGGTTTTAGGCTTTAGTGTACATGTTTATTGAACAAACTAGTGTTTATATGCTGTTCATGGAGAAAAATATAAGAAATGAGAATTATATGAGAAATATGCATGTATTTGAGGACTCACTATTATTTCATTGCTATCCTTCTGTGAAACTTCCTATGATTGCTTGTAATTGAAATTGGTTTACCTGAAAGCCTGGAAAAATTCATTGAAATTATACTGTCTTACAATGTATTATAGGATTTTCACAATATATTAAATATACATCAAAAATTCATTTCAAATACAATATTAAAATTTATTGTAGTTGGTTGATTAGACTTTCTAGTGTAACCCATTCTAATTTATAAATCCTTTTAAAGACTTTAAACTTTCCAATCACATGATAAGCAAACCTTGCTCTATATACATTCAAAATTAAGAAACTCACTATCTGCAGTTCACTGACAGTTACTTAACTAGTAGAGGTTTCATCTATCTCTCTCTCTCTCTCTCTCTCTCTCTCTCTCTCTCTCTCTCTCTCTCTCTTACACACACACACACACACACACACACACACACACATACACAAACACACACACACAAGCAGACGTTCTCTGTGTTAAGATAGTTTGAATTAAAATTTCAAACACTGGTTTGAAAGCAATGAGTATTCACAAGAAAACTGTACATAAAATTTTATATGTCAATTTTTCCTAGGTTGGTAATATGCAATTTGATGTTCTCTTGTGATTCAGCAGCAGCAAGCCACAGCTCCGGGTTAGTAATACAATCATGAGGACAGACCACCAATACACTACAGTATACTGTGCTGTTAAGATATCATGTTAGATAAGTTAGTGTATTAAATGAATTTTCAACTTGATATTTTCACTTTACTATGGATTTTGGTGGGATGTAACCCCATAATAAGTTGAAGAGCATCTGTTATATAATATATATATATATATATATATATATATTTATCTACACACACATATAGGTATACACATACACACAAACACACATATATATATATATATGAATATATATACATACACATATATGTATGTATATATATACACACATATATGTATATAAATCTGTTCATAAGGTACAACTATTGGTATTTGTCCTCCTATCTGGGACAAGAGAAATATTTATTTCTCCATATAGCCAATGTATCATCCAATTTTGGATGATAGCTAACATTTTAACCCTAGATCTCTTCTTCCTTTAAATTAATAAATAACACATATTTGCAAACATTACCATTTAAATTAATACCATAACACATATTTGCAAACCATTACAATCTATTATTGTCATTATGTTCATTATAATAATAAAAAGTGGTTCATAAGAATATGAGCATATATTTATGAAAGAGAGTATAAAGATGTGTAGAAATAGTAGTTGCATGAATGTTGACTGGCTTTCAAATTCTTCATATAAATAGTAATTTATGAAAACTTATAACAAAAATAATAATTGTTTGAGTGATGGCTATTTTTTTACATTTTTTTTACAATATTTTTTTACAATAGTTAAAAACATTTTCTTTTTATTTTACAATATAGTTTGTAAAGGTAAGAATGACACTTTTCAATATTGTCATGTCATTAGAAATAAAATAAATTTTCTAAAATTAAAAAAATAAATTCAAGCAGTATACCGTTTGTTTGATAATTGAATATTTTTACATTGTTTATATTCACAGAAATGCATAATATTTCAGATGTGGTCAGACCAGTACAATGAATCTGGCTAGCCATGATGCTATTAACTACCTAATCTCTATAACGGTACTCTTATTAAATGAAATTAAATCTATCAAAGTAGCTTTTGACACATTTACCATGTGCTAATAATTCATATTAAACTTTAAGCAATTATTTTCTATAAGATAATGCATACATATGTAGAGAGATAGATATAAATGAAGTTAGTTTGCTTCTATAACTAAGTACCTTGGATTCTTTTTCTGCAGGGAACATTTAGTAATATAACAATACTTGCAAGTTTTGCACTTTTATTTTTGCTACAGTCTACTCTTTCAGCCTGTTGATATTATTTTGGTTCCTTTTGCTTTCATAAAAATAATTTACTGATGTTTTCAGCTTCTTTAAATCTGAAAAATCTGAAAAAATAAATAGTTTCCTCCAGATATTGTACACAGAAGTGAAAAGTGTGCTATGTTCGCTTTAAATGAAATGCACTGGTATCCTGATAGGTTTACAAAATGCATAATATTTCAGATGTGGTCAGACCAGTACAATGCAAATATTATGCATTTCTGTGTTTACAAAAATATAATAATAACAAGGCCTCTTAAATGAATTGACAAACAAAAACTATGTGAATTGATCATGTCTTACTGAACACTATTTCTTAAAATATTATGAGCTATTTTGGACACATAGTAGTTGCCCATTTTCCCAATAAAGGGCTTGAAATCACAGAACTGAAACCTAAATATACTATTATTTTTTCTTCTACATGCATACTTATGATAGTTTAATATATATATAAGGCACATTAAGGGATTATCAATAATAATAATAAATATAACATTAGGCACATTAAGGGATTAACAATAATAATAAAATAAAGTCATAACAATATATTGTTATAAAAGTATGTGAATGTGCTCTCTCTCAAAATATAGTACTATATGACACCCTTCTTATGATGACGTGAGATGTCACAGTCATCATGTCTTCTGAAGAAATGGAAAAGAGGTACATGTCACAGGGATCTGACCTAGTGTTAAGTCATTATTGACCTTCTGATAATGTCAGAAGAGGAATTTGTTTGAAATGATTCTGGATCATTGACGCAGATTAGGATAGTGGTTGAACAGAAGGAGCAGATTTTGTCTGAGGTTGGGATCTTCAGTCAGATGAAGATTTATTTTTGCTGAAAACTTATGAATTAATGTAATCAGAAGTTGTCTCTTTCTTTTTAACTCATCTTTGTATTGGTGCAGAAGTTGTAATCCTTCAATGATCAATAGGTGACTTTAATGTTTTAAGTTCCAACCAGACATCACATTCCATAACTTTCTCTATTAATGTCTGTGTAGTTCAAACCCTGAAAATGTCTGTAATGTACACATTTCTGACTTTTCTTTCATTTCTTCATCTTCCTCATTCTCTGTAGGTGAATTCAGCAAGTTTTCTCAAGTTTTAATTTGTTAACACTTCTTGATGGCCTTCAATATTTTCTTTTCTTTCATCAAACATATAAGAAAATTCCTCTCTACTTTCATTGCTGAATAAATGATGTTCTAACTTCTCACTCAATCTCTGAGAAGTCTTTAAAATCATTTATGACTTAACTCCATAAATTCTTCCAGCTTTCATTATAGCTTCTGTTTTTAATTCAACCACTGAGAAGCTTTGATGAATATTATTGCATCAGCAATAGTGAATTCATTTATAGCATTGCATTACATCCAGATTATGGTTTGCAGAAATTGCTGATCAACTGTGTTCAAACACCAAGCAGGTAGCATTTAATAATAATGCTCCAGTCAAGGAACTGAAGCAATGAAGTTGAATATTTTAGTAAAAATACAATTTCAAAGTTTTCATTTTTATAGCAAACAAACATAAAATTGCCATATTCATTCACCCTTAACAATAGGATTTTGAATTTCAAGCCTACCTCTTCCAAGTATTTTTTCACATCCTGGATAAATCTTAAGTGTAATAATTTTATAAGCAAGATGGCTCTTGCTCCTGTTTTCTGGTTATTTTACCAGAACATGGACAGATACATTTCAATGTTATTTTTTGATAGTGCTTGGGTTCCTTGTTCTATACCCTATGCCTGAATTTATCATATTCCCTGAGACATAGTACCAAAGTTAGTATGTCCTACCTTTGGGTCCTCGTTTGCAATTTTATGAATGTAGGTTTTACTGGGCATCTTGGTCCAGAAGAGCATGATTTCATTGCATTTGAAGACTTGCTTTGAATAGTATCAATTCTCCTTTATCAACTGTGGCAGCATCTTCTTCAGTAGCAGACACAAACTCTATTGTAATTTATATATGCTTTTCATTACAAACCTGATCCTGAATGTATGTAATTATCACTTATTTGCAGGGTGAGATTATATACTATCTTTCATAATCCAGTATCTTTCTTATTTCCTTCTAAGCATCTTGAATTGTAATCATGTTCTCTGAATCAACTCTTTATCTTTAAAATTTCTGCCCACTTAAGGTCTCTAAGATTACTTGTAGTCACCTTCTAATCAAGTTACTGGCTACATCCCATATATAAAGTTTAATCTTTAAATTATGTGGAATTATATATTCCAGTATTAAGCATCCACACCTTGAAGTTCTTCTTGGCTTTTAAGAGAGTGGTTTGTTCTTTGTTCTTTTGCACAGTTCAGAGTCCTGTAGTTAGAGACAAGCATAACTGGTCAGATTCATCACTTCAAAACTTCTCTGCCAGTTTTCTCTCTGCAATAAAAATTGAACAATTTGGTTTATCTTAACCATGTCTGATGTAAGTGTTTCCATTCTCCTGCCTAATAAGGTCTTAAATTTCTCTACTAAAAGCAGTTATCTTTCTCTGCTAAATATTAGTTGTAAATATTTGTTGAATGACAACTTATCTAAATTATTTCTTATTTTGGCCTAATATCATTTATAAATTATTACTTTCTTTCAATTTTTTCTAATATACACATTTTACCCTATTACTTAATTTACTAAATGCAATCCTCTCTCTTGGCCTTCATAATATAGCATAATATGATTTTATGATACTTAAGCAATGATGTCTTCTATAATTACTAAGATACCCAAACAAAGCTTCAGTTATCTACATTTCACTGATGGCATTCCTCGGATTTTATTTATTGTACTTACAATTTCTGTTTTCAATGAAATACTAGGAGTATTCCTCTATCAGAAGGCATGTTTCAATGGTTAGGACTACTCATTTCCCTTCTCTGAAATATATAATGTTTTTAAGCCATAATTTAACTATTGATCTCAATTTTTATATGTCTTCATTATTTTCTTGCTATCTGATCTTGTTTTAAGTCAATACTGGTATGTGTATGTATATATATATTGTGGATATATCTGTATGTGTATGTGTTTTGCATCCTTCACAAGACCTAGAAATGCTGACTGCACAATATATGCAATATATATGATATTTTAAATATAGAATTTTTATTGTATTAACTGTTTGATTTATCACTGGACCTCATTTCCCTACTTGAAAATCAGAAACAAAAATAATTAGTTTATTTATTTATTTTTCATATTCATAATAAAAAATGGTTGTGGTTGGATTATTTATGGTAATGATCACATTACACAGAGTTATGCAGCATCATTTGAAATATTTGTTTTGTGGCTTATCAGCTGTGTAACTTTCAGCAAGTTCCCAGTTCATTCTCAGTTCCTCCATTTCTATGACACAGTTAATAATCCTGGAGAGGGAAGCATAATGATGATGATTACCATCACCATCATCATTGTTAGAAAAAATAATTATACATATAAGGTACTGTGTGTGTCAGAAACTGTTCTAAGAATACTCCAAAATAAGAGTCATCTAATGAATTTTGAAAACCTCCATAGTCAGTTAAAGTCTTAACTATTGAATGATATATTAAAAATTTATAAAGTTACACTTTTAGTTGATTATTGGTACTCTATCAGAATGTTTACCAGATAAGTATATCAAAAAAGATGAGTGATATGTACAACCTAAAACGGTGGGTTGAATTAAAACTTTGAATGATACAACTAAGTACTTTTTCTGTATAAGCCTAATAGGATAGTATAAGCCACTGTAGAAACAAAAGTAAAGGATTTTTTACTTAAAGACCCATTGGAAGGAGACCCTCATGGTTTCACAAAATACATATACGATGGTGTGAGGGGGAAGGGAAGAAGAAAAAAGAGAGAGAGATAGATAAGTGTCACAGTAGAATGGGTAGAGAGAGGTGATGGGAGGGGAGGAGAGGGGAGGTGGGATAGGGAGGGCAGCAGAATATAACTGACACTAGCATTGCTGTATGTATACACATGGATGTATGACCAATGTGATCCTGCAATCTGTACACGTGGAAAAATGAGAATCCATACCCTATTGGAATCAAATGTATGATATGTCAAAATCATTGTATTGTCTTGAGCCACTGATAAGAAAAATTTAAAAAGGATAAAAAGACCCATTATTTAGAAAAAAATAGATAAATACATCTGTCTACACCCTGACCAAGCAATTTTCTCTATATTAATATATTTGATAATCTTATTGTACTATAGGTATCAGAGAACTAGAGAGGATTTTTTTTTTGTCTGTAAGGATTTATAGAGTACATTCTTCAGGCTTTATAATTATCCCCGAAAAAAAGTATACAAATTGATTTGAGAATATCATTCTCAGAAAATATTAATTATGAGTGTTTATTCAAAGTAAAGAAGAAAGCATAATTCAGAGTTTTCAGAAAAAAAGCATAAAATAGTATGCTAAGAATTAATTGCTAAATAAGAACATGTATAAAGAATTCACTCTGAATCACCATTCAGATGTTGAGTGTCTTCCTAAACTTGATACGTTTTTGATATTCATTTAGAGTGTATTCTTTTTTCCCGATATTTATTTAATTATTTATTTATTATTTATTATTTATTATTTAGATGTACATGACAGTAGGTATACTTTGACAAATTATACATACATGGAGTATAACTTATTCTAATTAGGATTCTATTCTTGTGGTTGTACATGATGTGGATTTTCCTATGTAAATATAGGAAAGCTATGTCCAATTCATTCTATTGTCTTTCCTATTCCCATTTTATTCCATCATTTAATTTTGAGTGCCACTTTAGGCACCCATGATGATATGATATATAAGAAAATGGAAAACATGCAAATTTCCCATGATGCCTCAAAGATTCTTATGTGAAAATATTGCAGTAATAATTTTAAAGTAAATATAATAAATTTCCATGTATTTGTACATTGGTACAGGTTACTTTCAAATATTATTTTTAGGTGCTTAAGCCTTATAGATATTTCTATGAAAAGTGCCATGGCCAGAATTCTAGATATTTATTTCATGACAATTCCAAAAATAAAAATAAGGCTACTGACTTTAACATTGACATACTATGCTATTGTCTCAAAATTATTATATATTCACAAACTTTAAAGAAAAAAAAAACAAATCACTACAAAATAAAAGCTATTTAAGTATAAAGTATAAAAAGTATAAAAGCCATAAGAGTATATGGAACATATACTCTTTTATAGATTAGCAATCAATGTTGCAGTAAAATCAATTATCTCCAAATTGCTTTATATATTCAATAAAATATTCAGAGTTTGAGGACATTTAGAATATTTTGGAAAATTGAGGTAATTTTTTATGTGAAAAGGAATAGATTCAATACTATTCAAGAATAATTTAGAACAAAACTAATTTGAAATTCTCCAATTATCTTTTATTTCATCTAATATAAAACTGTACTAATTTATATAATTATCTAACTATATTATGCACAATTTATAGTTATTAATGTGAATGTACATATAGATATTTAGGCATAATTAGGTATAAAAATGTAGTATATAGATATATTTAGATAATGTATAAGTTTTATATTATACATATATATTTAAATAGTATATGTTTAATTTGATATGTCAAAAGAAATATAAAATTCCCTGTCAAGTCTTAGGACAGTGCAGCAGAATTAAAATATTGGAAATTAAAACTAGATGTTTTTGTTATATAAATCCAATTATCTAGCATAGGTCATTCATTTTAAAATTTTAAAAGTATCATGTTTAAATAAACTTAAACCTGAATAATCACAGCAGCAGTATTTGTAATAATAGGAAAAAGAACATTAAAGACATATTGTGTTTGTATGTGTTTGTACATTATATGTGTGTATGTATGTACATTGTGTATGTGTGTACATTGGACTATTATTAGAGAATAAAGAGATATAAAACACTGATTCATACCATAAATTAGGTAATCTTTAGACTGTAAACATGCTAACTGAAAAAAGCCAGTCACAAAATGACCATCTGCAAGAAAATTCTCTTTAAAGTTCAGATTATGAAACTTTTTATAGAGAGAAGTGCACTAGTGTTTTGTTATGCATAAGGGTGGGTGATGGTAGAATATGGATTTTATCACTAAAAGATATTGGATTCCTTTCTGAAGTGACTAAAATATTTAACATTGACAATGATGATTGTTGCATATATGTGCATATGTGCTAAAAAAACAATGAATTATATGCTTTAAGAGCAAATTGCATAGTAAATGAAATATATTGAAATAAAGCTGCTTAAAAAGGGCAGATACTATTCAGAGAGGAAAATCTTCACATTAAAAAGATAATTTGTAGACCACATAGGTATATGTAAAGAAGTATATTGAATATCTATTTTTCTGATTTAGATTGTAAATTCATTAGCACTTTTAATAGGTCCAGGAATTAATTACATCTTAACACTTTTTGATAAGCAGATATTAACAAGTAGATTTTGACAAAGTTTTTTTTTTAATAAGTCAAGAACAGAACAAGAAATAAAATGATACAGATCACTTCTATTTGGGAAGAAATCAACAAATCTTCAATTGCAATTAAAGCACTGCACTTTAAAAATGGATCTTTTAATAGGAAATAAAAAGAAAGATGCTATATTAACACTAGAGAAACCAGTCTTGGAAATGAAATTTGGCATTTTAATTTTTAATTCCAAACAATCAGAGATTACCTCATTTTTTGTGAAGATTAACAGAAAAAAAGCATTTTAGTACAGGGGATTTACTTTTATAAGTCCCCAAATATTCCATTAGGACATGTTCTACATAGAAAAAGAGTTTTCCTTTCTGAAATTTTTCTAATAATAAAAACAATGTGATGAGAACAGAAATTTAAATATTGGTGTTTTGCAAGTAGAAACAAGGAAATTTAATTATATTTGTGTAGGTTAAACTAGTTAACATTTCAGATTTTTGTTTAGCTAACATAAAAACAAATTTTGTATTAGAACTAAAGTATTTTTTATCCAATTAAATTGTGATTTTTTGGTTCATAAGGGAGGTAGGAGTTAGAGATAATGATGTAATATGGAAAACCACTGTTTAACTAAAATGCAAGAAATAATATTGCCTAGCAAATATGAAAAAGAGAGGATAAAAGATGTTCCACAGCGTGTCTTCAACTGTTTCTTAGATTTGATGAGCAGAAGAATCTGTAAAGATGACAGAAAAAAATTCTTATGTGTGTGTGCGCATGTAATACATAATATATATATATATATATATATATACGTATATATATATATACGTATATATATATACGTATATACGTATATATATGTATATACGTATATACATATATATATATACGTATATATATATATACGTATATACATATATATACGTATATATATATATACATATATACGTATATACATATATATATTAGATTTTAAGAGTTTAATAATACAGGGGCTGGGATTGTGGCTCAGCAGTAGAGCGCTCACCGAGCATGTGTGAGGCACTGGGTTCGACCCTCAGCACAACATAAAAATAAATAAAATAAAGGCATTGTGTCCAACTACAACTAAAAAAATATTTTAAAAAAGAAATTTGATAATACATAAACAGTTTACATTTATAATCCAAGGAATTAGAAAACTGAATATAATAAAAAAATTACAAGATATTTTAACCTTGATGTTCTAACCCTCCCAGTTGTATATTATGTGAATCTATCTACATACCTATCATCTTTCTTGCATTTAGCTATCCATCCATCACTTAGCCCATCTATTCATATACACACATTAGTACACTTTTTAGTTGTTTTCATAAAAAAGTTTACATAAAAGTCTTTCTCACGTAAAAATCAAGGCCGATATTACAACATTTATTTTATGCTTTTCTTTTGACTGACATAGCATGAATGACAAAAATGGAATATTTGTAGGGCAAAATGAGCAGAAATGTGATCAAGGTTCTAATTATGAGGCCAGAATAATATAATAATATAATATATAATTGCTGTTAGAAGAAACAATAGGGGAAACACTTCAATATGTAGATTCCAGAAAGACTTCCTGAATAAGCCCCCTGGAAGTAGAGAAATAAGAGAAAGAATCAATAAATAGAATGGCATCAAATTGGAAAGCTTCTAAACAACAAAGGAAATAATTAACATAGTAAAAGAGACAACCCACAGTATGGAAGAAAACCTTTGCCAGCCATTCCTTCAACAGATGCTGTAGTCTGGCTGGGTTAAATAATCGAGAGGTGACAAGCAACTTGAAGGTTGAATCGGGAACTACTTTATTGCTTATATTGCGAGTGAACTCAGCAGGAACTGAGAACTCAAAGTAGTAGGCACGCAAGGTAGCATGAGCCCCTTCTCTGCCGGACTGCAGAGGTACATATACCCAACTAATTATACACAGCTTAATTTAATTGACATCATCTAGACACAGCAGTCAGTCATTAAGGAATCCTCATCATCTTAATGGCTCATTGCTATACAAAATTACATATAAGAGGTTGTGAGGGGAATGGGAAAATAAACAAGGAGACAAATGAATTACAGTAGATGGGGTAGAGAGAGAAGAAGGGAGGGGAGGGGAGGAGGGATAGTAGGGGATAGGTAAGGTAGCAGAATACAACAATTACTAATAGTGCATTATGTAAAATTGTGGATGTGTAACTGACGTGATTCTACATTCTGCATTTGGGGTAAAATTGGGGGTTCATAATCCACTTCAATCTAATGTATGAAGTATGATATGTCAAGAGCTTTGTAATGTTGTGAACAACCAATAAAAATTATAAAAAAAAAAAAGAAACCACTCCTAGCATACTGCCAGGCGCCATCTTAACTTGGTTATGGCTCTCATCAAACAGAAGATTAATATCCAGAATATATAAAAAACTAAATATCTCAATAGTAAATATACACAAATACCCCAATCAATAAATGGGCAAATGAACTGAGTAGACACTTCTCAAAAGAATGGTCAGCAATTACATGAAAAAATATTCAATATTCATTTCAATATGGAAATGCAAATTTAAGTTAGAATGGCAATCATCAAGAATGCAAATAATAATAAACATTGATGAAGATATGAGAAAAAGGAACTCTTATGCACTGGGAATATAAAATAGTACAGCCACTGTAGAAATCAGTATGGAGTTTCCTCAAAAATTCAAAAATAGTTCTGCCATATGATTAGGCTATACCACCCTTTGGTTTTTATCCAATAGAACTGAAATCAGCATATTTTAGGAATATATTCATATCCATGTTTATTCCACCACAAAACTCAATAGTCACATTATAGACTCAGCCTAGGTGTCTTTAAACAAGTGAATTGATTAAAAAATATGGCATATAGACACAATTAAGTTTAATTTAGCCATAAAGAAGCAAAATTATGTCCTTTGCTGGAAAATAGATGGAACTGGAGAAGATCATTTTGAGTTAAAATGTCAGACTCAGAGAGAAAAGTATCATGTTTTCTATTGTATGTGGAAATAAGAAGGCGATAAAAAATGGGGATAGGGGTGTGGAAAGAACTCCACAAAATTAGTAGGGAGATAATTAGGGTAACAACAGGAGTTTTGGGAGAGGTCAGGGAAGAGGAGGCACTGGGGAGTAAAATTGATCAAATTATATTTTTATATATGCATGAATATGCTACAGTGAAGGTCACCATTCTCTATGATCAATGTACACCAAGGAAAACTTAAGAAAAAAAATAAAATAAAAAGGGAAAAGAAACAAGGCAGCAATATTATTAAACACCTCTCTGGATCTGAATTATAACTAATGCAATTGGGTATTATATTAGATTATCTTAAATACTTTAATACACATTTCTTTATTCTTTTTCTTTTTTGTTTGTTTGTTTTTGCTCTTCTCTTCAGTTTTGCATGCAGCATATACAGACAGTATCTGTGACTATTTGAACCTCATACTGAATATAGAACGGGAAGGAGAAATTCTGTCATTTCCTTTAAGAGCCATACTCATAAATAGGAATTTCTATTTAGAGAGAAGACAGAGTAACATATTTCCAGATATACATACATTGATTCCAGAAAGTTCTACTCATAAATTATATATTTCTCATTATCACCTTAAATAATTTACACTCTTAGTTTCAAATATCTGTTAAATGGGATCAAACATTTTACTTAATGTAATAGCTGTGCCTGTTGGCATTAATTAGATGTTATTTAAAATATACATGTTTCTGTAACTAGGAAATGTTCCACAAAGTGGAATTTTATTTACATAATATGTTGGCATGTTCTCTGTATTAAGAACATAACAAAAATACTATATAACAACAACAACAACATCCCACCAGCATCCCAGGAATTTACTACAAAAGACAAATATTTCAAGTTTACCAAGAAAGCAAAGGAAAATTTTCTCTGAAGGGCTGTGGTTGTGGTTCAGTGGTAGAGCACTTACCTCACATGTGTGAGGCACTGGGTTTGATTCTCAGCACCACATATAAATAAATGAATAAAATAAAGGCCCATCAACAACTAAAAAATATATATTTTAAAAAATTTTGCTCTAAAAAGTAATTAACAAAAAACTTCAAATTCTTTTCCAACTTCCCTAAATCTGAAGTACATGAGTGGCAGACTGAAACAGCAGTTTTTGATATATAAACTTCTGAGACTTTCAGCTTTATAATGAACAAGCAATGTTAAAGGAGTAGAGCAAGGTTTTGTTAGATGAATTTATAAAATATGTGAGGCATACTTGTGTATTCTAAACAGTGATGTGTATGCTTCTTTGAACCTTCTGCAATTCATAACAAGGCATGTGATTGTTTCAGAAAGTTTTCAAAAGATAATTTAGATCTGGAATATTTATCTGAGCTAAATCTCTATATTTTCTGAAATTAGCATTAATTCAGATCCTATTATTTCAGAGGTTAAATGCACTACAAACTTGACTTGTAAGTATGGTTATAAAATCAACTGCGACCTTTAGTTTTCTATGCTATGGTAATAAAGTTATGCTAAATATAGAATTTTCTAGGACATAGAGAAAGATTGGAAAGCTGATATTTTGCCTAAGCTATAAATCATTTTGTTCTTGGTGTAAGAATAGCTTTTCAGTTCTTCATAATGATAATATATCTAACTAATGTTTTCTATCTACTTTTTAAATTATTGTTAATATCAATTTGTATGTAGAACAAAACAATTTTGTCCTTTTGAGACTGAATAATTACAAAATTTGACCCTTCACTTTAGCTTCTGTTTTGCAAATTGTGGTTAACTAAATAACTAGAAGGATAGTCTTTTCTTTGTGTAGAATCTTTACAATTCTACATAGAAAATGGAATGGACTTGTTATCTCCCTACAAAATATTTAATTAATTTAGCAGTTTCAATTTTTATGTTTATGTTTCAAATATAAATGTGCTGTGTATTCATAGTTGCTATACATCAGCTAACATATTCATGTATTACACATGTATGAATATATGAATATACGTACATGAAATTCAGTAATGTCACTCTCTACCCAAATTTATTGCTTAATATATTTTATCTCTTTCATATGTTTTTTTTTTTTTTCATTTTGTAGTACTGGAGATTGAACTCAGGGGTATTTTACTACTAAACTATATACAAAGCCCTTTATATTGAGACAGGGTTTTACTAAATTGCTAAGACTAGCTTTAAACTTGAGATTCTCCTGCCCAAATCACTAATATTACAGGCATACACTACCATGCCAAGTTCCAGAGAATTATTTAGAAAAGGAAAACTCCACATTCAAGGGAGAATGTGGGCCATCTCCAGAGGGAGAGATATCTTTTGAGGTAAAGTAATGTTATGGTTTAGATATAAGGTGTCCTTCAAAAGTTCATGCATGAGACAATAAAGAAAGTTTAGAGGTGAAATAATTGAATTATGATAGACTTAACCTAATCAGGACATTAATCTGCTGATAAGGATTAACTGGGTGACAACTGTAGGTAGGTAGGTTGTGGCTGGATGAAGTGAGTCATTGCATGGTGACATGACTTTGGGGTTTGTATTTTGTCCTTGGTAAGTTACAACTCTCTCTGCTTCCTGGTGGCATATCCTTAACTGCTTTCTTCTACTAGTCTTCTGCCCTAATGTTCTGCCTCACCTGGGGCACAGAACAATGGAGTGGGCCATCTATGAACTAAGACCTCTGAAACTATGAGTGATAAATATTTCCTCCTTTAAAATTTTTCTTGTTAAGTTTTCTGATCACAGTTTTAAAATAGCTGACCTGAACATTAAGAAAGACATTCTAGAGAGAATGCCCATCATCTTGAGAATGAGAAGACTTGAGAGTAAAGCAAAAAATACACTTTCAAGGGAAAATGCAGGTGATATCCAGAAGCGTATTTTTGCAGGTTGTATTTTATAGAGAAGCAAGAAAGAAGAAATTTCTTTGTAGGAGTGGGAAGATTGTGAAATAGAGGAAAGTTTCACTTTCCCAAGTTTCCTAATACCAGACCTAAAAAGTGAGAATACCGCTCCTCAGAGAGTTGCATAATTAAGGAATCTCATTGCAACTAATACTGAGCTGTGAAAGAAACCATAGAGACACAGAAATTCAGAAACTTTGAACATAATGTGAGAAATAATATATTAGACACACATCAGCTTTGTTGGTGGCAGACTAGTTAGCAGCCACTGCTAAGGGAAGGGGGAGCACAGCAAGAGAGAGAGGATACTGTGGTGGATAAAAAATAAATAAAAAATTGGTTTAAGGGAGCCTATGGAATGGAGAGTAAGGTTGAGCTTAATGGACCAGATTTCGTGTGGGAATCAATTCAGTGAAATCCAACCAAAAATTGATTGGCCTATGGGCATATAGTTTGGAGGAAATCAGGGATCAGCAGCATGAAAGCCAGTTGACAGCATGGAAACCTATAAGTGCTACATTGCATCCAGCAGAGACAGGAGATTGGGAACTCATAAAGGAAGTAACCAAAAGTAATCTATTATTATCTCCAAAGTGTGCCTGAATTAAAGTGACCAAAATAGGCGCTCGAGCGCGCGCACACACACACACACACACACACACACACACACAAATTGTACCTGGAACATGTCTCCATATTTCAAGGAAAGAGAGCTCTCCTGTTGCTTGCAACCCATTAGAACTTCTGGGATGTTGCCAGCAGCACCCATATAAGAATATCTGCACTCTAGGGGAATACTCAGTAATTCATATTAATACCAATGGATATGAAACATGGACGTTTACTCTATACTCCCCAATGGTGGAGTATTTTACCAGAAGTTGTAGAAATCCAGATATCCAGTCAAGACCAGCATCTCCCTAGCAGGAGAGGATATGGATTAAACCGCAAATGTCTATCAACAGAGTCCAAAAGATCAGTCAAGATGAAACCCCAAAGATTGATTACAACTTCCAATTTAGAATTCTGCATCACCACCACCATAAGAATATTCATTTTGTTAACAATTCTCAGTGTACCCTACCCTACACAGGGAGACTGGAATTTGAGAGTGACTAAAACCAGCTTTGGCTCCTAGCCACAACAACAGACACCCAGGTGAGAAATGCAAAATCACTGGACTGAACAATGCCAGGCCTGACCCAAGGATTTATGGAGTCAAAAATAAATATAAAGAAGTAAAATTCATCTCTGCCGATAATTTTGACCACCTCAGCAGAAGCAAGTCTTTTACTTCTCATTAAGTTTTTTTTTTCCTTCTATTTTTTCCTCCTGCCTTTTAAAATTTTTTTTGGTTCATATTTCTTCCATTTTAACTCTTTTTTAATTTAAAATTTTTTTAAAAAATTAAATACAACTCAATACTAAAATAGGCGCACACACAAATTGTTGTATTTTATTAACTTTTTTTGATGCAAGATTTGTTTTGTGCGCTTGTGGGTGTAGGTATGTTCCTACATATAATGTTACTTTCACATTAATAGCTTTTTTCTGATCATGTTTATTATTTAGCCTTGGTTTGACTTAGGCGGGGTATAGTTATATGTGGGCTTGAGCTGATTTGATCTTAAATTACTTGTTCATTTGTATCTTGATTTTTGTCTCTTTATTGCCAATTTTTCACTTCCTTCCTCCCAAAGTATCTAAGTTCTTCCTGTGTTCGCTTTCTCCCTTTTTTCCACTATTTTAATTTTTTTATTCCTACTTCCTTTCAGCTGACATCTATTATCTACCACCTGACTCCCCTATGTTCAATTTTTAAATATTTATAACCTGCATTCTTATCCTGTTTTCTCTTCACTTAAGAAAATCACATTAGTAGAATTATATAGTTAGTTTATATAATACCTATTCCATTAATTGAATTATGATTACTATTACAATAGATGATGTAGTTGACACCCATTGTCTAATGACTGATCTAGTTATTTATTTTTTTTTAAACTTTTGGTACTGGTGTTAAATGTTGACCCCCACATTTGTATATAATTGGGAATTAGTGTCACAGATGTCAAAATACACAAAGGATATTTATCTTAAGGTTATACATTTGTTGCCAACATTAGTGCTATTCCTGACTTCCTCTTCTTCTAAGAGGGGCTCAAAAGTCATTGGGACACTTCAAATTCATAGATTGGAAATTCTGCTATTGTGCAATACTCACAACTCAGTCAAGTAATAGCAAATCTCAATGCACATATGATCTAGCCTCACTTGAGATTCAGCACTGCTTCAACACATAGAACTGGGGAGTCAAGAACTCCAAACAAACAACCAGGCCCCATGTAGAAACTTCAGGTCCAAACCTGAACCTGAAGGTCCCCCAAAACATAAAAAACTCAGAGAAGCCCAAGAACAAATAGGATAATTACCCACAAAAGTACAGGAATGAAAAAGTGAAAGCACAATCCATGTCAATTGATGTGCATGTAAGCCCTCTGAAAACACAAGCCAACAGAAAAACAAATCTCCCCTAAAATTCACAATCTTCCAACAAAGGATTCTATAGATACAGAAGTGGATGAAATTCTAGACAAAGGTAATAAGACACTGATTACTAAATTGTTCAATAAACTAAGAAAAAATCAAAGAAATGAATTAAGAGAACAAATATAAAATGAAAGACTATTTCAATAAAGAGATGTTAAAAATAATCAGAAGACCTGTAAATAAAAGAAACAGTGAATCAAATTAAAATCTCACTTGAAAGCATCCCCAACAGATTAGATTGTATAGAAAATAGCACTTCAGGCCTTGAAGACAGAAATTTGGGTCTCAAAGACAGAGTGTATAAACGTGAATACTCAACATGAAATAAAGGAGAAAAAAAAAGACAGTGATCAAAATACACAAGAACTTTGGGAAACTTCTAGAGAACAAACATGAGAATCATTGAGATAGAAGAGAACATGGAGATACAGGCTAAAGGCACTATGAATATTTTCAATGAGATAGTAACAAGAAACTTCTCCCATATCACAAATGAGATAGACATTAACATACAAGAAGCATGTGTGAACCAATATAGACAGGATTAGAAGATAATTCTCCAAGACACGCCTAACCTAGGAAGTAAGGAAAGAATAAAAGTTGTGAGAGAAAAATGTCACATGACTTTTTAAGCAAGTAAATAAGGTTCACTTCTGAC
This sequence comes from Spermophilus citellus, assembly GCF_964194105.1. Lineage (NCBI taxonomy): Eukaryota > Metazoa > Chordata > Mammalia > Rodentia > Sciuridae > Spermophilus > Spermophilus citellus. Next base: position 91,665,350 of record NC_138189.1, on the reverse strand, counting down.
TTTTCAATACTTCAGGCTCTAAAAGAAAACAAAATGTTATAACCAGTGAAGCTTTTTTTTTTTCAAAATTGATAATGAAAAAAAATTCCATGATAAGGATAAGCTAAAAGAGTTTTGATCACTGAGCCGCACTATAAAGAACTCAAAGGTAAATTCACACAAAGATACTAAAAATTGAACCCCCAAATTCTCAGAGACATGAGATCACTAGAACAGCAACCAACTAAGTGAAAATAAAGATAATTAAATATAGTAAGCAAACCAAACGACAGAAAAACACAAGCACATATTCATAATAATACTGAAAGTAAATGGTCTCAACTCTCCAAATAAAAAGACATAGATTAGCAGAATGAATAAATAAACAAGATCAAAATATCCACTATTTATAAGCAACTCATATTGTAGTCAAAGACATCTATAGACTGCAGGTAAAATTATGGAAGAAAATTCCATGCTAATGGAGTTTGAATTCAATTAGGAATAGCAATTTTCATATGGGACAAAACAGATTTTTAAGCAAAAATTATCAAGAGGATACAAAAAAGATTAATATATCCTGGTAAAGAAAACAATTCAATAAGAGGAAATAACAATAGTAAATATGTGTGCCCCCAATACCAATCTACATAATTATAAAAAATTACACATTTATGGTAAATTTATTTTTGAAAAAGTTATCAGGTTAATTCAATCAAGAACAAATAGCCTCTTCCACAAATAAGGTTGGGGTAATTGCATATTCACATGCAAAAGTGTGCTATTGGATTTTTGCATGAGATAGTATACAAAAATTAACTCAGAATTAATCTTAGACATAAACATAACAGCTAAAACTATAAAAACTAAAAACAATACAGAATCAAATATTCTTGAATTCAGACCTAACCATGGAGTCTTATTATACATGACAGTAAAATGCACTTTGACACATCATAGATAAATAGAGTATAATTTCTTATTCTTCTGGTTGTATATAATGTAGAATTACACTGAGTATGTAATCATATATGCACATCATAGGGTAATAATATCAAATTCATTCTACTATCCTTCCTATACCCATACCTCCACCTCTTTCTTCATTCCCCACAGCCTAATCCAAAGTATGTCTATTCTTCACTACCCCTCTACCTGTTGCCAATTAGAATCTGCATATAACAGATCCTAATTCATTGTTTCTTTGGGATTGGCTTACTTTGCTTGGCATGATATTCTCCAGTTCTATCAATTTACTGGCAAATGCCATAATTTCATTCTTCTTTGAGGCTGAATAATATAATTTGTGTGTATACCACATATTCTTTATCCACTCATCTGTTAAATGGCAATTAGTTTGATTCCATAGTTTAGCTCTTGTGAATTAAGTGCCTATAAACATTGATGTAGCTGCATTACTGTAGTATGCTGATTTTAAGTCCTTTGGGTATAAACCAAGGAATGAGATAACTGGGTCAAATGATAGTTGCATTCCAATTTTTCTGAGGAATCCCCATACTTCTTTCCATAGTGGTTGCACCAATAAGTGAATATAACAATAATGGAAGATTTCAACACATCCTTTTTACCAATTTTATCAAGTTATTCAAAAACAAAATCAATAATGATTTCTGATCTTAATAATACTATAAATAAAATTGACTTAATTGATGTCTCCAGAATAGTTAACCTCTAACCAGATTCAGAAATTCTTTCTAATATACGCCATATTCTGTCATGTTGTAAGTCTTACCAAAACCAAATAATTTAATATAATCAAACTGATTATAAGTTAATCAAATTAATTTATAATCAAGAGAAACCACAAAAACACAACACTCTCTGGTTTGTTCATTTGTTTAGTTCCAGGGATTGAACTCAGGGATACTTAATCACTAAACTGCATCCCCAGTCTTTTTAAAGAAATTTTTATTTTGAGACAGTCTCACTAAGTTGCTAGGACCTTGCTAAATTGCTGAGGCTGTCTTTGAACTCATGATCCTCCTGCACCAGCCTCCTGAGCCACTAGGATTATAGGCATGTACCACCAAGCCTGGCTGGACAGCTTTCTTAAGAATGGATCATAGAATAAATAAGAAAAAAAAATCAAGAAAGCTTTAGAAACAAATGAGAACAGAAATATGATTTATCAATGTCTTTGGGACAGTATGAAATTAGTACTAAGAGCAAAATTTATAGAATTGAGTGCTACATTAAAAAAATACAGATATTACAAATAAACAAGTTTATGCTTTACTTTGAAGGTCTTAGAAAAAGAAGAGAAAATTAATTTCAAAGTCAGTAGAAGACAAGAAATCCAGAGGTTCATTAGAAACTATTTTGAAAATTTATATTCCAATAAACTGGAAAATCTAGAAGACATTGACAAATTTCTAGACATGTATGACCTGCACAAACTGAACCAGGAGGACACAGAAAACCTATACCTATACAAAGTAATGAGATTGAAATAGCAATAAAATGTTTTGTAACAAAGAAAAGTTCAGGATCAGATGAATTCTTAGCTGAGTTGTACCTAACCCTTTGAAGAAGAATTAACTCCAGTCTTTCTCAAATTATTCCATAAAACTGAAAGGGAGGGAACACTCCCAAATAAATACTAAGAAGCCAGTATAACCCTGATACTAACAATCAAAGGCACCTAATGGAAAAACTCTTATAGACCAATAATTCTGATGAGCATAGGTGCAAAAATCCTTTATAAAATATTGACAAATCACATTCAAAAACACACCAAGAAGATAATATACCATGATGAAATGGGTTTCCTCACACGGATGAGGAAGATTGATTCAAGATTGATTCAACATGGGGCTGGGGATATGGCTCAAGCGTAGCGAGCTCGCCCGGGTTCGATCCTCAGCACCACATACAAACAAAGATGTTGTGTCCGCCGAGAACTGAAAAATAAATATTAAAAATTCTCTCTCTCTCTCACTCTCTCTCCTCTCTCACTCTCAAAAAAAAGATTGATTGAACATATGCAAATCAGTAATGTAATTCACCACTTAAACAGAATTAAGGGCAAAAAATCACATGATTATCTCAATAGATGCCAAAAGGGACTTTGATAAAAGCCAGAAGTCATTCATGTAAAAAAAAAATCACAGGAGAAACTCTGCATAGAAGTAACTTACCTTAATATTATAAAAGCAGTGTATGATAAACTCAAAGCCAATATCATACTGAATGGAGAAAAATTGAAAGCATTAACCTCTAAAATCAGGACTATACAAGGAGGTTCACTCCCACTAGTTCTATTCAATAAAGTTCTTGAAACTTTAGCCAAAGCATTCAGGCAAGAGAAGAAAATTGAAGTTATAAAAATAGAAAAAGACAAAATTATCACAGATGATATGATCCCATATTTAAAAGACCACCCATCCCTCATTTTTTTAACCAGAAGACTTGTATAGCTGCTAAATGAATTCAGCAAAGCAGCAGGACACAAGATCAACACTCATAAATCAATAACTTTCTTATACTTAAAAGAGGGATTCTTCTGAGAAAGAAATCAGTAAGCCATCCCATTTACAATAACCTGGAAAAAAATCACAATTTGTTAATTAATCTAAGGAGATAAAAGATCTCTACAATGAAAATTATACAACACAAAAGTAAGAAATTGAAGAAGATTTTAGAAGATGGAAAGACTTGCCAGGTTCTTGATAAAAAGAAATAATATTGTTAAAATGGCAATAGTATCAAAATTAATATACAGATTCAATGCAATCCCCATTAAAATGTCAAAGACATTCTTATAAAAAAGAAAAAAATCAGTCCTAAAATTCATTTGGAAGAATAAGAGACCCAGTATAGCCAAAGCAAGTCTGAACCAGAATGGCAATACATGAGGCATATTATTACCTTGATCTCAAATTATCCTACAAGGCTATCATAATAAAAGCAGCATGGTATTGACATCAAAATGGACATGAAGAACAATGAAACAGAACAGAAGAGCCCAAAACAACCCACATATTATAACTATTTATACTTGAAAAAGATTCCAAAAGCATTAGTTTCACATAAGACAGTCTTTTTAACAAATGGTGCTGAGAAAACTGGATATCCATATGTAGAGGAATAAAACTAAATCCCTATCTTTTACCCTACACAAAAGTCAAGCCAAATGGATCAAAACTTAAGTATTAGAACAGAATATTTGCAATTACTACAGAAAATATAGGGTTAACCCTACATCATATCTGTTCAGGCACCAATTTCCTTAATAACCCCTAAAGGTCAAGAAATAAAATCAAGAAGAAAAATTTGAGATGTCATTAAATTAAGAAAGCTTCTGCACAGCGAAAGAAACAATTAGGAACTTGAAGAAATAAGACAACAAAATGGAAGAAATTATTTGCCAGCAGCTCCTCTCACAGAGGACTGACATCCTGAAGATATGAATAACTCAACAAACTTAACACTAAATCAACAGCAAATAACCCAATCAATAAATGGTGAAAAAACTAAACAGATGGTTAACAAATGGTTAACAAATCTATGAAATATTTTAAGATCTCTAGCAAATGGAGGAAATGTACATCAAAACTACATTAAAATTTCTTTTCACTCCAGTAAGAATGGCAATTATCAAGAGTACAAATAATACTGAATGCTGGTGAGGATGTGGGGGTAAAGATACTCTCAAGTATTGTTGGGAGGACTGAAAATTAGTATAATCACACTGAAAACTAGAACAGCGATTCCTCACAAAACTAGGAATGGAACCACTGTATTTGGATAAATAACCACCTTGTTATTTATCCAAAAAAACTCAAATCAGCAATGTTTATAGCAACACAATTTACAAAAGTAAAATTACAGAATCAAACCAGATGCCCATCAAGCTGGTAAAGGGGTGAAAAAATATGGTATATAAGAACAATGAGGTTTTGTTGTTGTTGTTTTTGCACTTTTTAATTTTAATTTGATATATATGACAACAGAATGCATTACAATTCATATTATACATATAGAGGACAATTTTTTTTATCTCTGTACACAAAGTAGAGTCACACTATTCGTGTCTTCATACATGTACTTAGAGTAATGATGTCCATTTCATTCCACTGTCTGTGCTATCCCCATGGCCCCTTTCTTCTCCTCTTCTCTCCCCTTCACCTTTTTGCCCTATCTAGAGTTCATCTAATCCTCCCATGTTCCCCGCTCCACCACCACATCATGAATTCAGCATCCTTAAATCAGAGAAAACATTCAACATTTGTTTTTCAGGATTGACTAACTTCACTTAGAATAATATTCTCCAACTCCATCCATTTACCTGTAATTGCCATGATTTTATTCTCTTTTAATGCTGAATAATATTCCATTGTGTATATATGCCACATTTTCTTTATCCATTCATCTACTGAAGGGCATCTAGGTTGTTTCCACAGTTTAGCTACTGTGAAAATGTGCTGCTATAAACATTGACGTGGCTGTGTCCCTGTAGTATGCTGTTTTTAAGTTCTTTGGGTGTAAGTTTCACTCAACCAAAAAGATAAATGAAATTATGGCATTTGCCATGGAAATAGAGAACATCACACTAAGCCAGACTCAGAAAATCAAAGTTTGTATGTTTACTTTCACATGTGGAAGCTAAAGCAAAATAAGGGACAGAAAATATAGTGGGGGTAGGATAAGATAAAGCTACTGAGAGATCAAGAGGGAAGGAGAATGAACATTTCCTGAGAAAATCTGCAATCAATTTAATAATATCCCATTATGTTCATATAAAATATACTCCAGAGTATCTCACCTTTACATATATCTAGAAAGTACCAATTAAAAATAAATAAATAAATAAATAAATAAATAAATAAATAAATGAAAGAAAGATAGTTCAGGAAAGTACAAGAAGGAAAATAGGGGGGAGGAGGTAGGGAACGGAAGAAGTGGTACCAAAACTGAAATGGAGTAAATTAAATTTCATGTTCCTATGATTTTGTCACAATGTATTCAACTTCTATGAATAATTGTAATGCTTTAATAAAAATTAAAAATACATTGTTAGCATAAAAATGCAAATTCTTCCTAGCAATGGGATGAAATATTTATGTTTTAATATTTGTAACAATTTGAGGGGGAGTTTGAACATCACTGAAGTTTCTCTATACTGAGATGCTAATCAAATAATGTTTTCTTCTTTGTTGCCTAATTAAGTTGTATTACTTGGAAATTTATGTTTAAGAGGTCATTGAAGACTGCTTTCAGAGTAAAACTTTCTTTCTGAAATATTAGTTTTGACATAATATTCATTGAGTGTGCAGTGAATGCTAGAAACTGTCTAAACACTTTACACATCCATATTATTTAAGTTCCCTTACAATCCTATCATAAAGTATGCTTAAGAAATTAAATTTAAAGAAATGCAGAGGGACAGAGATGGAAATGCAGAGAGTATCTGAGTCAGAGAAGGAGAAAACGTCAAGAAAATCATGTACATTGTTCAGTCACAAAGCTACGATGCAGCAGATCAAGAATTCAAACTCTGATCATTGATCTTAACTATTGCCCAAGAGAAAACCCAATGAAAAGGAATGATACATTATTGCTAATAAAAATGGACCTTGGAAATCCTTTGCTCATAATGTGGCATTTGATCTATCTTTAAAGTGAAATGACCTGCTTCATGATGAAAAATTAAACTGCATGATGTCAGAAAGACACTTCACTGAGGAGATATGATCATATTTTCCCTCAATATGGGGAATATCACCTAACCCTTTACAAGCAACCATTTTTAAGAGGCTCAGAAATGCATGTAAATGCAGAATACTGAGTATTCACTGTTAGAATGATTTCTTCAGTACCATATCTGAAATCAGAAGAAGACAATTTGTTGTCAGTGTTATGAACAATCTGAAGATGTATATATTGTCTTTATCATTCTAATCTACATTTTCAATGCTATTTCTCTGTATTTAGGAATCCAAATATAGAATAATGTTAAGCACTTATTAATAAAAGGATTTTTGAAGCTGAGTCTTTTGGTGCCACCTTCTGGCATAAATTATTGTATAAAGTATTTCAAATTCTATCAAAAGTTCTAATGGTTAAATAAATTAAATAAGATGATTTTACATGTTAAATGCACAAATCTCTACAGTTAATTTACTTGCACTGAAATCAAATGGAGAAGGAAAAATTTAAGCTGACTAAACTGTATAAAGACAGTATTTTATTTTTATTTTTTTTTTTGAACAAGACAACAAAATAGAATATATTTAAATATCAACAATGATTTGGACCACACACATTTATTATACTATTTCCTTAGTGTCATCTAACATTTTTTTTTCTCACACAGAGGGCTCTCAGAAAACATTCTTCCCACTATGGCTATGTCCTTTAGACTTGGCCATAGGCATCCATCATCCTCAAAGGCAACTCCTCAGTACGCCATAGAAGGTCAGCCAGGCCCTGATGGAGTTCTCTGCACACTTCTGAGGCATAATCATCAAGGTGAAATCACAGGAGAATGGTTAATAGGCCCTTAATTGTGCTGAATTCTCAGATCACAACAGAACCATTACAACTCACATCCCTCAACTAGTCGTCGTCTTCTTCTTCTTTTTAAAGTTTATTTGCTTGTTCTTTTGAGTTATACAGGACAGGAGAATGTATTTTGACATATTATTCACACACGGAGTATGACTTCCTATTCTTGTGTTTGTACATGATGTAGAGTTACACTGGTTGTGTATTCATTTATGAACATAAGAAAGTTATGTCTGTTTGATTCTACTGTCTTTCCTATTCCCATATTCCCTTCCTTCCCTTCATTCTGCTTTGTCTAATCCAATGAACTTCTATTCTCCATCTTGCCCCCCACCGTTATTTTGTGTTAGCATCTGCATATCAGAGAAAACATTCTGCCTTTGCATTTGGGGGACTGGCTTATTTCACTTAGCATCATAGTCTCCAGTTCCATTCATTTATCAGGAAATGGCATAATTTCATTCTTTTTTGTGACTGAGTAATATTCCATTGGGTTTATATACCACATTTTCTTTATGCATTCATCTGTTCAAGGGCACCTATGTTGGTTCCATAGCTTAGCTATTATGAATTAAGCTGCTATAAACACTGATGTGTCCATGTCATAGTATGCCGATTTTAAGTCCTTTGGGTGTATCCTGAGGAGTGAGATAACTGGGTCAAATGATATTTCCATTCCAAGTTTTCTGAGGAATCTCCATACTGCCTTCCAGAATGATTGCACCAATTTATACTCTTACCAGCAATGCATGAGTATACCTTTTCCCTCACATTCTTTCCAAAATTTATTGTTGCTTGTATTCTTGATAAGTGCCATCCTGTCTAGAGTGAAAGGAAATCTAAGTGTAGTTTTAATTTACATTTCTTTAATTGCTAGAGATATTGAACATATTTTCATATATTTGTCAACAGATCATATTTCTTCTACTGTGAAGTATCTATTCACTTCCTTGTCCATTTATTAATTGGGTTATATGGCATTTTTTTATTAAGTGTTTTTAGTTCTTTATATATCCTGGAGATTAATGTTCTGAGGTGTAGGTGGCAAAGATTTCTCCCACTCTGTATGATGTATCTTCACATTCTTCATTGTTTTCTTTTGCTGTGAAGCTTTTTAATTTGATATAATCCCATTTATTGATTCTTGATTTTACTTCTTATGCTTTAGGAGTCTTGGGTCTACTTTTTCTTTTAGTAGGCACAGGGTCTCTGGTCTAATGCCTAAGTCCTTGATCCACATTGAGTTGAGTTTTGTGTAGGGTAAGAGAGAAGGGTTTAATTTCATTTTGCTTCATATGGATTTCCAGTTTTACCAGCACTGTTTGTTGAAGAGGCTATCTTCTCTCCAATGTATGTTTATGACACCTTTGTCTAATAATGAGATAACTGTAGTTATGTGGTTTTGTCTCTGTGTCTTCTATTTTTGTACCATTGGTCTACAAGCATGTCTTGGTGCAATACCATGCTGTTTTTGTTACATAGCTCTGTAGTATAACTTAAGGTCTGGAACTGTGATGCCTCCTGCTTCACTTTTCTTGCTGGAGATTGTTTTGGCTCTTCTAGACCTCTTATTTTTCCAAATGAGTTTCATGACTGTATTTTCTCTTTCTATGACGAACATCATTGAATTTTTTTTTAAATTTTCATAATTTTAAATCTGTATGAAGCTTTTGGTAATAGGACCATCTTGACAATATTTATTCTGCCTCTTCAAGATTGGGAAATCTTTCCATCTTCTAAGGCCTTCTTCAACTTCTTTCTTTAGTGTTCTGCAGTTTTCATTGTAGAGGTCTTTACCTCTTTTGTTACATTGAAATGGAGAAAAATTGAAAAAAAATCCCTCTAAAAACTGGACCTAGACAAGGATGACCTCTTTCCCACTTCTCTTCAACATAGTCCTCGAAACTCTGGCCAGAGCAATTAGGGATATGAAAAGGAAAAAGAACTCAAACTATCTCTATTTGCCTACAACATGATTCCATACCTAGAAGACCCAAAAACTCCACCAGAAAACTTTGAGCACTCATAAATTAATTCAGCAAAGTAGTAAGATATAAAAATAACTCCCATAAATAAATTTTGTTCCCTGTATATCAGTGATGAACCAACTGAAAGAGAAATTAGGAAAACTATCCCAATCACAATAGCCATACACACAAAAAAATCAACTGGTATTTTTTTTTAACCTTGAGCTATCAAATGCATATCTTCAAGTTGTAGCCAAACTCAACCTCCTCTATGATCATTTAACCAAAATAAACTTTACTTTTTATAGATCAAGAAATGGTCACTCTGGTAGAGGTGTCCCTTCACCAAGTCCAACTAATTTCTTGACATACTTTTATCTTCCATTATGAAAAGAAAAATCTTAGGATATGCAGGCTAATGCATCTACTCTACTTGAAGTCTTCTACCAAAGTCATGGATCAAGCACTTAAGCCAAAAGTACATTTACCAATAACAAACATATTTTAAGCATTGTGCACTTTAAATTCAGATTCAAGAGAGGAAAATGAGCCTCCACCATTTCAGAGACATAGTTCTGTTAATAAGCCCAATTGGAGTTTCTGAATTCCCGTTAATGGTGAGCTCACATTTTCTTCCCAAAACAATGAGGATTCTGGTTTTATATTTGTGTAATTGAGGAATGCTAATTAGTGATATTTCCAAAACAAAAGGAAATCTGCCAAAAGTATATTGAATCTCTTCCTCTAGACACACAGAACTGCAGCAACTTGGAAATACATATAGTCTAGCTTCATAAAGATTAAGACTCAGTATTCACCAGGCACCCAGTTCCAATACAATTAGATACACAGTTATTGACAGAAAATTCCCTAATGAAATCTCCAAGGAGAAACTGAAGGCATTCAAAGGAAGCTAGTGTCAAAGCATCTGGAAGCAATCATGTAGTAATGCCTTTGAAAGATGAAAATAACTTACGGAAAAACAAATGCCACTAATAAATAGTTTGAACACCAATTGGACCAAACTACCATAGTTTATTCATGCTGTTTTGCTGCTTCAAAATTTCTCCCCCATAATATCTTTGTTGTTTGTGTGGTACTGGGGTGCTGGGGATTGAACCTAGGGCCTTGTGCATGCAAGGCAAGCACTCTACCAATTGAGCTATATCCCACCCCCACCCCCATAACATCTTCATGGTTGGCTCTCTCACTCCTGCATTTCTTTATTTCAATGACTTCTCCATGAGATCTCTAGACACCCCATCAGAGAGCAAATCCTAGTGTTCTCCATACTGTGTTCCTCTGCCTCATTAGCATACATCATTATCAAGCATTTTTTAGCTTATTAAAAGACTTACAACCCTGTGCTAGAATGAATTCTGCAACAAAGCAATGACTTTCACCTTCTACATATTAAAAGATGGATAACCATTTGACAAATGAATAAATAAATAAATAAATGCATAATTATTTTCCACACAAAAATTCAAGCCACTCCAATTTCTTTCTTTTTTTTTTTTAATAAAACTATTATTGCTGAGACCATTTTTGGAACTTCTTTTTTTATAATTGGCTTATAGAAGAGTCAAACCCCATGTAAGCAAACTAGTCTCATTATTGAATTGCTCATGAGTTTTGACTAAAACCCAACCTCATCACCTTATTAATCAGATTTGGTCCAGTGAATCAACCACAGGAGGTCAGTGCCAGGTAGAGTGACAGGGGAAGTTCCAAAAATGGTCTGAGCACTGACAGTTTAATTGCAAGAACTGTTCTGAACACCATTCCTCATTTTGGGGTGTGTATATTCTGGTATGTTGCTTTAAAATAAATGAAAGAGCTTTAGAAATAGGGGGAGCTAAAGTGCCAGTTTTTCTGTTTGAATTGCAGGAATAATAAATTTAGTGTTAAAATAACGACAAATTAGGAAAAATAGAAAACACCATAACATTGGAGTGGATCCAAAAAATAAACAAGCAACTTTTTATATATGTAGGAGAATAGAACATAAATCTACCACTGAGCCACATATATATGCATTTTCTGATTTGTTTCTACATATTTTATATAAAATAGCATTTCTCAAAGTAATGGAATTTCTTTTTTTTAACTTTTTTTTATTGGTTGTTCACAACATTACAAAGCTCTTGACATATCATATTTCATACATTAGATTGAAATGGGTTATGAACCCCCAAATGCAGATTGCAGAATCACGTCGGTTACACATCCACAATTTTACATAATGCCCTATTAGTAATTGTTGTATTCTGCTACCTTTCCTATCCCCTACTATCCCCCCTCCCCTCCCCTCCCATCTTCTCTCTCTATCCCATCTACTGTAATTCATTTCTCTCCTTGTTTATTTTCCCATTCCCCTCACAATCTCTTATAAGACAGTATTTTATACAAGAGACACACTTTTAACTAGATAGAATAAAAAGAAGCAAATAAAAAAGTAATAATATTTTAAATATTTATAGTTCTTGTGTTAATATTATTAACTGAATGTTCCCAATGAACTTAAAATTTTAGCTTTTTTGTGAATAACTAAATATGACATGAAACTCTATTCAGGTTATTCTATTTCATTTTGACATTATTTATTGCAAAGTTTAATATTGTGTTATTTTTGGCCACCTATTTTATTAATAACAATAAATAAAGTATTTTTTACAGATAAAGATAAGCTAAAGAAATTTTATATAAACTTGGTGGCCTATTTTCCAAAACCTATACCATTATAGCTAGACTTTAAAAACATCTCAAGTGGCCCCCAATAAATGCACATTGATTTTATAATTATGCAAAAGCTTCAGTGAATTTGACTATTTATTAGGAAAATAATGGAGACTTTGAAGCACATCAAATTTTAGCTTGTTATTATTACCAAGAGTAGTAATAGTAATATTTTCAAATATACCAACTTTTTTGTTTTTGTTTCTGTTTTGGTCTGGTTGGCATGTGGTTTTATTTATTTTGTTTTTGTACTGGGTATTGAACCTGGGGGCATTTTACCATTGAGCTACATCCTCAGTCCTTTGTTTTAAAAAATTAAATTTTCAGACTGAATCTGTCTAGGTTGCTTAGTTCCTCACTCACTTGCCCAGGCCGGCCTAACTTGTGATCTTCCTGTCTTCACCTCATGAGTTGATGGGATTACAGGTGTTACAGGTGTGTGCCACCATGCCTGGCTCGACTATACCAGTTTGATATATATATATATATATATATATATATATATATATACACACACACACACACACACACACACACACACATCCTTTTAGTTTACCTTTTCCAAATTTGGAACACTACTCAATATCAATTTCCTATGCATATCTTTTCTTTTGCCAGCATAAAGTTCAATTTTTTTTAAAAAAAATTATTTAGCTTTTGCTAAATACATTGATAAGCCTACATAACAGTGAGATTTATTGTGACATATTTGTATGTTGTCATAATATAATTTGGCAATTTAATACCTCAGTGCCTCCCCTTTCCCTTCCTTCTCCCTCCCAGGTCCTTTTTCTCTACTCTACTGGTCTCCATTCAATGATATATTTAAAACATAACTAATATCTCTGTTCCCTTGTAACATACTCTTAAAATATATTATTCAAATATGTGTTTTAGACTTGAATATTGTGAATGTTAATTTAAATACATCTTGTTAGTAGGTGACATTTAAGTAAAGGCAATAAAAATAGGTATAATTCACACACACACACACACACACACACACACACACACCTAAAAAGTTATAACTTCTCTTTTCTGAGAATATAGTGAAGGATTATGTAGTGAACACAAAATTAACAGAATTTCCTTTCTCTCATTATTTTTTAATGTAGGGGAAGGATGGTAGAAAGAAAATCATTATCAAGATCTATAGATTTCTCTGGTGATATTTGAGATTGTTGGCGATTCCTCTAAATTTCCCTTCTCCCACTCTACTTCCTTTCTATTTCTTCCATCTTCTGGGGGAGGTTAAGAGTTTGATTTTTCATAAGTATGAGAATTAAATTTCCTTTTATTTTGAGGGGAGCATCCTTCAAGAAATTTAGTTTAATAATGAATGAATATCAGCATGAATCTCAACTCTCTGTCTCTTTTCCTTTTTTCTTGTGTCTGTATTATTTCCTCTCAATAATATAATAATTCCCATGATTTTATGATATTTTCTAAATGATTAAGTAATTCCAGCATATTTAATATTAGTAAATCTTTTTAAAATGGAATACTTTTAAGGATTATAAAATAAGATGCAATTATTAGATTAATATAATACAAATATTGAGTATCTACTATATTAATATGCAACATGACACAATACTTTAGAGCTGGGGTTTGGGGTTCAGATAATAAGGGTTTCAATTATCAGAAAACATTTTTAGTGATTTTTGGCTCAGAAAAATTTCTAAGTTTTTAAACCTTGAAAATCAGGTTTTTAACTTTCTTTTATACTTGAAAAAATATTAAAAAAAAACAAAACTATAGTACTCTAGGAGACAATGCATCTAAAACTTTTGACCCAGAGTTTAACTCACACTGTGTAAGTGAACAATTTAATTGACCATTAGTATTAACACTTCCCTGAGCAGTAAATTTTGAGTATTTTTGCATGCATTTGTTTGTATTGTTTACACAATTAACCTAAACTTTTGTTTTTTACAATCTTCAAATTTGTTATTAAAATGTATCTTCATTTGCAAGCACATTTAATACTTCAATATTTTGTAACTGTCATTTTTCTTTATTTTTTAGTGGTAGTATTATTTTTGAAATTTGATCAGTATGAAGCTGAATTTTCCAGTTCAAAAATCTAACTAAATAATTAGTTAGAAAGCAAAGTAAAATGTTTAAACCAATTGAACAAGGGAATTGACAGTATGGAGCTAAAACTTTGACTGTATCTGTTGGGTAAATTCTACCTAATATTTTAAGATTAAGCCCACTTTCTAAAGATCTGCTGCCACAATAATTGCATAAGAAGCCCCATGGAATTCATGCCTTTTAACATTGGTTCATTTATGTTTTACTCACTGTCTTATCTTTTTAAAATATAATAACCACATATCATAATCCCTGCTTACCCATGGTTTTGCTTCCTAAAATTCCAGTTATCTGCAATCTATGGCAATAAAATAATGGGCAGCAGAATGAAATAGACACTAGTATTGCTGTATGTATATACATGTCTGTATAACCAATGTGATTCTGCAATCTGTACACTCAGAAAAATGAGAAATTATACCCTTTTGATTCAAATGTATGATATGTCAAGATCATTGTATTGTCATGTGCAACTAATAAAAAATGAAAAAAAAAAGAAAAATTTTGGAAAGAAATAATCCAACAGCTTTAAATAAATTTTATTATAGTATACTATTATAAGTTTTTATAATTTATAACTTTTATAATTTATAATTTTTTATAATTTTTCATTGTATTAGCAACTTTTGTTGCTAATCTCTTATAAAACCAAATTGATAAATTAAACTGTATCATGGTTATGTACATATGAGGAAAAAACAGCAGATACAGGGTCCATACTAGTTGCACTTTCAAGCATTTACTGAGGGTCTTAGAATATATCTCCTGAAGAAATGGGGACTCTACTGTACTGTACTATTATTCAAGTCAATAATTGGGATCAAATGTTAATCATGATTTGCCACCACTGCCATGTATGATTTGAAAGTTGCTGAAATAGTAATGTTCTTTGACATAGACTGAACATAATTGAAGTTTGAACTTTGTTCTGTTCCACTTAAAGATAAGGAAAAACAAAGCAAGAGATAATCCAAAATTCAGCAAATCATTTTATAATTTATCTTCTCTTAAACTTCATGTACTCTGAAAATGGATTTCAAAATGCCATAACAGGGTAGCATTTAAAAAAATAACAATCCAAGCATATATTGAAATATCTATTATATCTTTACTTTGCTCTTACTTGACTTGTTTTAATAGCAATTATTTAATTATAATAAATATTGGAAAGTAATTTTGAATAGTTTATTTAATGATATTTTGTAAACAAAAATGCATGAATTGTCAAAAGAAAGACATTTCACCAAGAGAAGCTTTCTGGAACGGAGTTAACTTTTTGGGTGACCTTGAGAAGTCTTATCACTTCTTTGAGGCTTTGCTTCTTCGTGTGTGAAATAAGGGGTTTAGAGTCAATAAACCTTTCAATCTTATCAGCTCTGAAATTCTCTGAGCATATGCTTCTACCAGCCAGAGGAATATGAATGTAATGGGACACTTTATTATATTAATTTATTTTGTTCTGGCAGCTGAAAAGAATCTCGGGATAAATAAATAAGTAGAATGGCCAAGCTTTTGGATATTGTATGGTTCACATTTCTCTCAAGCTTATACTAATTGATTTTACATTTCAGAATCTGAAAGGTAAGTAAATTAAACCCTGAAGATAATCTTCATATAAGCTTTTTTGTTTGTCTGTTTCTTTTTAGTTACACATGACAGAATGACAGTAGAGTCCATTTTAATAAAAATTAAACATTCATGGAATATATCTTATTCTAATTAGGGCTCCAGGGCTCTGGATGTACTTGATAGTGGGATTCACTGTGGTATAATCATATATGTACATAGGAAAGTTATATCAGATTCTTTTCCTATTCTTATAGGCTTTACTATTCTTATCTCCACTTCCTTCTCTCCATTGCCCTTTGTCTAATCCTCTGTATTTTTATTCTTCTCCTCCCCACAATTCACAATATCTAAGTTATGGAGACAACCTAAATGTCTATCAACAGATGGATGGATACAGAATCTTCAAAAATGTTTTTTAGTGGTATTCTTCCTAGGTGACATGGGAATCTAAAGAGTACTAAAGATTTTTTTCCAGATGGAAGGAGGGTCTGGAATAATTTCAGTAAGAACTAGGCACTGAAGTAAATGTGTGCTTTGAGTTACAGAATATGGTGATCTTGGATGATGCTGCGGATTTATACTCCTTCTACCTCTTTTGACATCATATCTATATTAACACCTATATACATAGCTGTATTAAATATCTGTATGTATATCCACATGGATACCCATAAATAATTGAAACCATTTTCTTCACTTTAAAACTTATATTAAAAAACATAAAAGGCTTACGTTTTGATTCTCTGTATTTTGTCACCCTACATTTTTCAAGTTACTGTAATTTTATGATTATAGAAGCTATGTGATAATTTGAAGACTTCAAATTCATGTCTTTCTTCACCTTATCTTGAATAGTTTTGATAATTGTTTTTCATACACATGATCATGTCAGTTTGGAAAAAGAAGTTGAATCTTAACTAAGATTCAGTTAAATAAAACAATTTAGACATATTTGATATCTTTGTAATATTGACCTATAGCCCATGAAAACTGCATATATACTCCATTTTTATGGATTTTTAAAAAATGACTATAATTTATTTGTAAATGATTTAAATTTATGGTAATTTTGTTCTATTTTAAATAATATCATGTCTAAAACACACTTTTCCATATTTTCCTTTTGTTCAATAAAACTGTTTCATTTATTTAGTAATTTTAATTGCTTATCTTTAGTTCCTACTTTTTGATACTTACACAATAATACTATATATGAATGGCACCATTTTTTTCTATCTCTAAAATTTGCTATTTTCCCATTTTCTCAATTTATTGCTTTGCATAAAATCACTATTGAAATGTGGATTAAAAGTATTGAGAACAGATGATTTTTCCTACTGTCTCTAAGGTGAACATTTCAATGTTTATTAATTTTCCTTTATTTTTTAATTATGTTTGCTTCTTACATAATTTAGATCAAATAAAGAAAGTTCCAAATCTTCTCTCTTACAATCCTAAATTTATTTTCTATTCCCCATGTGTCTTTTCAAAATTCCCTGTTTTAATATTTTCTAGACAAGCTAAAATCTAATGTGAACCTGATATATTGCTTATCACACACATTTGCTTTCATCCTTGTACTTTCTGCATTGCTGTCTCTTTCTTGAGGACCATATTGAGAGATTAATAAGAAACTCCTTGTCAAGGGATCAGTCAGTTCCCACATGGCAGAGTGCTGACAGCTGCTAGGTAGCCTTTTCATACTTGCACAGAGTTGGCTAGAGAGGAGACTGCAAGATGAAATGGACTTGGACAGTTTATTTCTCATGGCACAATAAGCAGCATAAATTATAGCTTTCCTTTGGTTCTGTTTGTCTCCAGGTAGCACGTGGATGATGTAGTGGTAGGCCCAGGTGGGTACTTGTACTCAACATATCTGTCATAGCCAAAGAACACCAAGTACATATAAGTTCTGATGCTAAAGGAAAAAATTAGGAACCTTGTTTATCCTTTCATGTACATGGACACATTACTATTTTACTATAAATATAGGCCATTATTTTCTGAGTAAGGAGAGGGTTAGTAAGATGTTACTGTCCAACCATGTAAATAAATTTCAGCAAAATTTTAGTGTCAAGGTGTACAGTATGAGAAATTCATGAGAAATTGTATTCCAATATTTTTATTTATTATTAATCAAATTTTATTTAAAAATTGATGTTTTGGCTGGGCGCCGTGGCACAAGCCTATAATCCCAATGGCTTAGGAAGCTGAGACAGGAGAATTGTGAGTTCAAAGCCAGCTTCAGCAATGGCAAAGCACTAGGCAATTCAGTGAGACCCTGTCTCTAAATAAAATGCAAAATAGGGCTAGGTATGTGGCTCAATGGCTGAGTGCTCCTGAGTTCAGTCCCCCCCAAAAATTAATTAAAATAAAAATTGATATTCAGAAAAGTAAAATTATTTTCTTGAAGATCTATAATTGCCAAAGCAAAGCCAGTATTAGGAACCATACTGAACTCTGATAGTAAATGGCATATTTACTCCAACTATTGCAAAGTTTATTGTTTCTACTTCATTTACTGATATGATGGGTTAAAAGCATCTTAACACTTACTATATGGAAATTTTATTTAGCTCCCTTTAAATAATTTCTTAAAGGGAACAGAGATGTTCATATACTTTAATATTCAAATTTTTAAAATTTATTTTAAAAAGATTTTTTAAATCAAGAATAGCAAGATGGATTCATATTTTAGCATATAGGTTAAGTTTTAGGTATATCAACAAATTTTATTTACTTTTTTTCAAATATGTGACCATTATTTTATAACAAATAACATGATTATTAATTTTATGTTAAATTTGTAAATTTTTCATGCTAACTGCAGTGGTAAATTTTTGTTTTGATGAAATTCACATTAATGATCAATGATATTCTATAAACTACAGAGGAAATAATACAAGTATCCAACACCAATTAAAGCTGTATTCATAGTATATGAACAATTGTAAATATTGTTATTAATTTTGTAAGTTTAAATATATCATTACATTTAAGGTGGGCCATCATAATATATACCTTGTAATAATATACTGAAAATCAAAGATGATATATTTAAAGAGCATATTACATTTAGCAACAAAAGTTAGCTACTTGCTGAAGAGAACAAGTATTATTATTGGTTTTTAATTTCCTAGGTTAGTGCCATCTAATTAAATACCCTCTCTCCTTCACTTTATCCTTCCTAACATTTCTCAGACTTAATTATGATATGAATGCACCATTAATCAATCCACTAAACTATAAATTTCAGAGGACAATGACTTTCACTTTTGTCTTATTCACTTTTTTACCTCTGCAGAATTTGGTGTCTAGTAAGAGTTCAATTGATATTTATTAAAGAAATAAATGAGATATTGTTATAGTACGTGTCATACTGTAGTAAATTATGATAGTGTAAAAGTATAATATTTTGAACTTAATATATAAATATAAAGTGAATAATTGCCAAAGATTTTATTTAACACCTTAATCCTGGAACCTGTACAATGTGATGACTGGTTCAAAGAGAACTTGAGAGGATATTTAGAGACAATCTTGGGTTAGATATAAACCTGTCAATGTCCAAAGGAGCATAAATATTTTGCTGATCTCTTAAGGGTGAAATTCACAAGTAATTTCTGGGACCTCAATCAGTGGTGAACAAAAAATGAATGTATTATTTTTCCTCAACAATCTCTGGGTAGTTTTTGCCCTGAGTTAAGTGGGAAGGACACATTGCAATTATTTTGTTTTATTTCCAGTTTTTTTCCTGGTATTATTACCTACTCACCTCTATGGTGTTGTATTTCTAAATGCATTAAAGTTTGCTGTAGAGCTTTATATCTTTGTGAATAGAAGCTCTGTTGAGACCTGGGTGTGAAACTGTGAACTAGGATAATTGATCTATTTATGCCTCAATTTCTACAAATGCCAATGGGAGCATGTGGGTATTGTGTTCTATAATTCAGTGATCCATGAGATTTGAATACAAATACAACATTTACTAAATGTCAGCTACTGTTGTCTAATTAAATACTAATATTTTTTAAAAGATGATTAGATTAGAGTGTGAGATTACATAAATAATAGTCTGATAAAGCAAATAATGTTAACAGGATGATTCTATTTTGTATTTCTGTAACATATTCTTTATTAGTTCAAATTAGGTTCCAAATTTCCTGCACTTCTAAACTACCACTACTATCACCATCATCAACACCTGTGCATGTGAACACATGCACGCGCACACACAAGCGTGCACAAACACACACACACACACACACACACATAAACACACTACTCAAAAAATATCTAAAAGAATGTCTAAAAGTCCCATTTTCATTTTGAAACTGCAAGAGAGGCACTGCATGCTAGGGTTTTGGAAAATGTTTTTATCAAAACAGATATACCTAAATATACCTCCTCTTTATTACCTGCAAATGGCTGATGTCTATGGCTTATCAAACATTTCTTAAAATCAAAGTATTTCTAAGAGTCAATGTCTAAATTATTTTGAGGATTAGAAAGAGATTACAGTGTGTGTGTGTGTGTGTGTGTGTGTGTGTGTGTGTGAACATATATATGTTTGGTTTTGGGTTACAGACTAAGAAATTTGTTTCTATTTCATTTTAAGATTGAAATCTTGTAAATGGTTTCCATTTATTTTCTTACCTTTCTTTTCCTATGTAATTATTGTTATGTATTTTCTAGTAGAATAGTAGAAACTTTTAAAATGTAAAATGCATTATATTCTGATGCCTCTTTATATTCATTCATACAAACTTCAATAATGAGTTTGGAATAGATAATTAGTGGATATTGAGTTGATTTAAATTGGTGTTTAATACAATCTCTTTGTACTTTCTTTAAAGAAATCAGATGATAACCATAATATAAATTAAATGGACCAGAGAAAATGCTTCTATAAAAATGATTCAAAATAAGACAGGTGTTCTCAAACTTTATTGTGCCAACATCCTATAAAAGGTCACTTCTGTTATTTGTGAACCATGCACATCCCTGGATCAAACACTATATCTGGGATATGAGAGATTCCTTAATAATGCTTAGTCTACCTAAAGTTTTAAAAAACCTTGGAATAAGTAGGCATCAATTTTAGTTAAAATAAAATATCTTTTCAATTTAAAACCAAAATAGGAAATCTATGTTTTCCTTTATTGAGTACTCAGCAGACATTCATTTTATGTCTTGCAAAAGGTCATTATCCATGCTAGAGACAAAAATTGTATTTTTATAATGCTAAAATAATAAAATGCCAGCTTCCATTTCATAATGTTCCTTGTGGTTATAAAATATAATCACATTGATTTTCTTATTTTAATTCTAAGTAGAATCAGAAACCTGCATTTTAATTTAATTCAAATTTAGTTATTGTTAATTTACTGGACAGGTACATACTTTCAGTGTCTCCCAAATATAGTAAATAAATAATTTATCATTAACCTTTATGTGACATCAAGTAGAACACTGTAAAGCATTATAAACATTAATGTAAATTACAATACAAAATAATTCTTATATCTGATATTGTTAGATTTCCTCTAAGAAGAATTAAATTTTTTTCTTTTATTGATTTTATTACTTTTTTATAAATACACAACAGCAGTGAAATGAATTACAATTCTTATACACATATACAGCACAATTTTTCGTATCTCTGTATATAAAGCATGTTCACGCCAATTTATGCCTTTATACATGTACTTTGTTCTTTTTACATTTCTTAATACATATATATATATACCATAATTTTTCATATCTCTGTACACAAAGTATGTTGACACCCAATTCAAGTCTTCATACATGTGCTTTGTATAATGATGTCCATCACATTCCACCATCCTTGCTAATCCCCTGACCCTCCATTTCCCTCCCACCCCTCTTCCCTGTCTAGAATTAATCTAAACCTCCCATGCTCTTGCTCCCTATCCCACTATGAGTCAACCTCCTTATATCAGAGAAAGCATTCAACATTTGGTTTTGGGGGATTGGCTAACTTCATGTAGCATTATCTTCTCCAATGCCATCCATTTACCTGAAAATGCCATGATTTTGTTCTTTTTTAATGCTGAGTAAAATTCCATTATATATATATATATATATATATATATATATATATATATATATATGCACACACACATATACAGCACTGTGTGTGTGTGTGTGTGTGTGTGTGTGTGTGTGTGTGTGTATATATATATATATATATATATATATATATATATATATATATGCCACATTTTTTTATCCATTCATCCACTGAAGGACATCTAAGTTGGCTCCATAGTTTAGCTCTTGTGAATTGAACTGCTATAAACATTGATGTGGCTGTTTCCCTGTAGTATGCTGTTTTTAAGTCCTTTGGGATAGGCAGAGGAGAGGGATAGCTGGGTCAAATGGTGCTTCCATTCAAGATTTCCAAGGAATCTTCATACTGCTTTCCAAACTGGCAGCACCAATTTGCAGTCCCACCAGCAATGTATTAGTGTACCTTTATCCCCACATCCTCTCCAACATTTATTATTGTTTGTCTTCATAATAGCTGTCATTCTGACTGAATGGCATCAGTATCTTAGATGTATCTAAGAATAGTTTTGATTTGCATTTCTCTGATTGCTAGAGATCATGAGCATTTTTTCATATATTTGTTGATTGATTGTATACCCCTTTCTGAGAAGTGACTGTTCAGGTCCTTGGCTCATTTGTTGATTTTGTTGTTGTTGTTGTTGTTGTTGTTGTTTAGCTTTTTGAGTTCTTTATAAGAAGAATGAAATTTTATAAATTTTTCATAATTCAATACAGCCAGAGTTCTTCTGTGATCGTGTAAACCACATATCATTCTCTGATCAAAACCACTCATATTGTCATTTTCATGAACTGCAAATGTAAATCTGCAATGTAAATAGTTTGCATTTCAAATTTTATTTCCATCTACTTTTTTCCTTTTATTGCATTTTGGCTACCTCCTTGCACTGTTCCATATTAATACCAAAAACATTTCCATTTAGGATTTTCGCCTTTATTTCTTTAATTTTTTCTTAGTTTGAGCTGCTTTGACAAAAACTATAGACTGTTTTTAAAGAAAAAATATATTTATCACATTCTTAAACACTTTGATGTGCATAACCAAGGTTCAGGCAACTCATGTGTCTTGTAAGAACTGCTTTTTTTGGTTCACAGATCAAATTCTAGACTAACAAAATGAGCTCTAATCTCTTTCTCAGAAAGACAGTCATAATATCATGGGTGCTCAACCCACATAATATCACATAAGCCTAATTATTTCTTAGAAGGTCTCACCTCCTAATACCATCCCATTATATATTAGGGTTTCAATACATAAATTTTGGGTGAACAACAAATTTCCATAACATTTCACTCTGGTCTTCCAAAATAATCCTTCCATAAGCAAAATACATTCATCTCAATAGCCCATAAAGTTTTAACTTATTCCAACAGCAATTTAAAGTTTAAAATCAAATTCTCATCTAAATATCATTTTAGATATGATTAGACTTGATATATGATTCACTCTAAGGTAAACTAATTCTCAGCTGTGAACCAGTGAAACAAATCAAAATAAGTGCTTCTAAAATACAATGTTGCAGCAGGCATATAATAGTCATTCTCATTTAAACAGAAAAAAATAGAAAAGAAGGGAGGTGTATTAGATTCCCAATAATTTCAAGTTCTGTATTTTCTTTTAATATTTTTAGTTTCAGATGAACACAATACTTTTATTTTATTTTTATGTGGTGCTGAGGATTGAACCCAATGCCCTCCACATACAAAGCAAGCACTCTACCACTGACCTACAACCCCAGCCCCTCAAATTCTGTGTTTTCTAAACCTTGCTATACTTCATTCCTCTATGTTTCACCTCCCTAAGTTGGGAGGTTCATGGGAACAGATACTTCCCCCTTCCTTAATATACTAAAGAAAATTTATTGTCTAGTGTTTGCTAAATATTGAATATGCCATTGAATTAGTGGATAAATTAATCCTAAGATTAAAGCTTTTTTTTACATTTAAAAAGTTTAATAAAAACATATAATTGGCAGATTTAAGGAGATCATTATAACATCAGTATAAGAAATGAAGCCATTACTTTCAAGCAACAAAAACTGAAATACTTTGGTCATATGATGTTTTGAGACTACTTGGAAGAAAATAATTGAGTTGATTTATTTAAAAAAAATGAGTTAAAGTTATTTCCAATTTAGCAGAAATATAGGTTATCTTGATTATTGGGCTTTAAGATTAATCATTTTAATTTTCTGAATCAATCAGGATCAATAATTAACCTTTATGGGGCATCAAGCAGAACACTATAAAATATTATAAACACTAATATAAATTATAAACACCCTCATTTATGTTATCTTTTTTAAAAATATATTATATGATTTTTTTAGTTGTAGATGAACATGATACCTTTATTTTTGTTTTATTTTTATATGGTGCTAAGGATTAAACCCAGTGCCTCACACCTGCTAGGCAATTGTGTGGATGATTTATTTTTTATTTTAGTCTCACTTAAGCAACCATGAATTTTTCAAATTTGTTGAACTCAAATCCATTCTCTTTTAACTGAATTTGAATTAAAAAAAAAGGAAAATCCTTGGTTACTTAAGTGAAACTAAAATTGAAAATATGTCATCCAGAAAAAAAGAGATACTTAACCAAAACATCTCTATGGTTCTGCAGGTTGTAACCAGACATAGTTCTCTTCTGTAAGTTAGTAATGTGTTCTATACATGAGACTATGTAAATACTAGTGACACAGAGAACAGAAGAAAATTAAAGATTGAATTATTGAAGCCCTAAACTTCTACTATGATTGCAAAAAAAGGAGGATATTAAAATTTGTTCTGTTACTACTATAAAAAAAATATAAATGACACTTGAGATGTCCTCAACTGTTTAAAGATGTGTCAATGATGAAAGATAGCTTTACAGTAAGTTTACTTCTTTCAAAGAGGTCAAGAGTCAATCTTTACCCTTCACATAAAGGCCATACTTTTTATATCTCCTTCTTCAGAAATAAAGAGGAAGCCTGATCCACTTAAATAACACCTGGTTCCTTGAATGTCTGGACCCATGCAAAGTTTCCAATGTAGGACCTGTGAGTCACGTCTACACAGCACAACCTTACTTCTTCATTGACAAAATCCAAGCAAATTTACTTCCTATATCTAAAGCTCACCTATTCTAGGGGGCATCAAAGCCAGAGGATATTGCAAATGTGATACAATAAACATGGAAGTGCAGTTATCTCTCCAACATACTGATTTTATATCCTTGGATATGCATTTAGTAGTTGGAATTAATTGATCAGATGGTAGTTTTATCTCAAATTTTATGAGGCACATCCATACTGATTCTATAGGGGTTGGACTAATTACTTTTCCACCAACAGAGTTCAGGGATTCCATTTTATCCACATTATCACCAAAATTTTTCATCTTTTGTATTTTTAAGTGTTCTCATCAAAAAGAAATGATAAATGCTTGTGGGGATGGATAACCCAAACATCCTGAGTTGATCATTGCAATATATATATATATATATATATATATATATATATATATATATATATATATATCAGATTACTGCAAGGTACTCCATAAATATGTACTATTACTATCTGTCAACCAAAACATTTTATGCCAAGACAACGGTTCTAGACCTGTAGAAATAAATCATTTCCCCAAATTCTCACTTTACTGATGCCTACAATTTTTATTTTCTTTTTATCATTTCTATGATATTATTATTCACCACAAGGAACTTCCAACTCCCCAGTCATCTCTCTCTATCTTTCCCATTTTGCTGCTGAAAGATACCAGGCAATTCAGGTTCTAGTTATTACTAATGATAATAGAAATATTCCTATATACGTCTTTGTGTGTGTGCCCACATTTCTGTCAAGTATAAGTAGAATTACCACATAGATTATAGTTAAATATGAATTAAATACAGTTAAGTATGAATTTCAGATGAACGACAGATAATTTTTTAGTATACATATATCTAAATGTCCATTCCTTACAACTCTCACTCTACCCTTTCGAATTCATTGTCCCTCATCAGGGACACTTATATCATCAACTTCTCTGAATTGTCTCTTTTTGTTTTTATTTAAATAGAATATTTTTTGCTTATCTGAGGATACTGGATTATGAATAGCTCTTCAGTCAGGTAGTGACTATTTTTTTTTCTTCTAGAATCTTCATACACTTAGTACTGGAGATTGACAGGCATCTTTCCTATTGCCAGTTAACAACCATTCTCTCTGGGTCCTCCTTTATGCTTCTCAGTTCTGAAACAGATATTTACTTTCCCACCAACAGTGTTCGAAGATTCAATTTTTTGAAAGATAGCTTAACAGTAAGTTTACTTTTTCTGAGGAGCTCAAAATTCAATCTTTACCCTCAATCTAAAAGCCATGTGATCCAGTACTGCTCAGTCAGCTCTCATCAATCAACCCTTTTATAAACTTCCTCAAATTTCTTTGTGAGTTCATCTCCTGAATCTTTATCATTTTTCCCCAACAACAGTACAATTTTATTGTGTAGAGATTTCAATAAATGTATGGATGATTCCTTCAACATCCAATATTCTGGATTCTTAATTCCTTTGATTATTCTCCAGTAATTTCAGGTACCCATTCCTGTGATCATTCCCTAGATCTGGTCATCATTGATAATTGAAGAGTTCCTCATGTCTCATGGATACTGACAAGTCATGTCCTCTTCCCCTTTCACTCCGGCCTTTTCTATTCTGCCAGGCACCAGTATTGGAAAGCTCACTCTTGCAACCTTCTTCATCATAAATTATAATAGTATCTTTCTTCCAATTATTAAGATAAAACAGTTATCGTTGATTTTTCTTTCTTTTATATTTTACATATATTTCAGCAAGAACATCTCCTAATCCTACCAACAAATTGGGTTGACTCTGTTTCTCACAATCTCAGCTTTTGTGTTCCTTGTTCAGGTAGTTGTCCTCTCTCACTGGGATTATAGCAATAGCCTACCAGTAGCTTTCCCTACCTCTGACCTCACTTAAAGTCTAGATCCTGCATTCCAGCTAGAGAAATACTTAAAGAATATATTTCAAGCTATGCTTTTGTTGTTGTTGTTGTTTTGTTTTTGACCTAAAACTGTTGACTCCCAATTCAGACACTCTAAAATAGAAATCTTAAAATAGTATGCAATTCCTTTCACTTACTGTGAGCCATCACACCCCTGTTACTTTTCTGACTTCATTTCCACTGTCCATACATCCACTTTTATCAGGCAGCCTTGACATCTCTGTTAGTTTCGAATATAACAGGTTTATTTCTGCCATAGACCTTTGCAAGTGGATTTTCCACATTACAAATCTCTCTTATTACTGTTATTTTTTCATACCCTGATTGATTTATGTAAAAAAAATACATATATACATATATAATGCCATAGACCATTTAACATAGTGTCTTTATTATTCGTTGGCTGTTTCCCCTCTTTGGAATATAAACTTGGAAAGAGATAATGGTGTTGTACATGACCCATAGTAGATGATCAAAACATGTTCTATGTATTAATAAAAAACATATTTAATCAAATAAACCAAAAAAGTGGTTTATTTAAGGTGGGCCAGATGTGTGTTTTCTTTCTCTAAACATCTTAATCTTCTCAACCATTATTACACATTATTTTTTATAATAACTTCATTTTCATTGATATTTAGAGATGACTATATCATGTTTAATCTAATGGTTTTACAAAGTTCAAGATTTTAATATACCATATACTATGTTTAGTAGACATTATAGAATTAATCAATAATACTGAAACTAATAATATTGTCATAAATTATTAGTTTCAGTATTATTAATAAATAAATCTCTGGGAATTCACAAATATTATACATACAATCGTCTAATTTTTTTAGAAAAGTATCAGATGTAATGAATCAGGTTAGCTTCTGAAAAAGGCACTAAAATATTTAACTTCATTGCTTCTGGTAGGAATGAAAATATATGCCGAAACCATATTTTTACTGCAATTGACATATTTAATCATCTATTAGTGAATAGGATACTTATCTACATAAAGACACTTATTTTTTCTCAATCAAGAATTCTAAACAGAAATGACTTTCCATTCTTCTCACCAAGAGTATTCATGCCTTTCTAATTTTAATCCTGCTATATAAAACATGTCTTTGACCATCAAATCTGTGTGGTAAACAGAGCTGAAAATGCTAGCTGAAATTAGTTTGTAAAAGGTTAAATAGCTTTATTTCATCCTGAGTTGAGTTTTAAAAGACATTTATGCTAGAATATTGAACAAAAACTTACAGTCTGAATCTTACACTTAAGAATCTTATTAAAAATATGGTTAAAAAAACAATTCTAGATATGTTATCAAAAGTCACATCAAAGGTGAGTTTCCAATTGGAATTTATAAATATTATTTGTACATTTAATATTATTTCAAAGTAAATAAAAATAAGAAGCTTAAAAATATAACCTAACACAGGTTAGTTTTGAATGAGAAAACACAATTTAATCAAAATGTATCATTGTATGAAATATTGTTTTAAAATATTTTATTAATATCACTATGAAAAGTACATACTTTTAAAAGTATTATTTAAATTTACAACTACAAACAAAATATCACATACTATTAGAATGAATAAAATAAAAACTAAAACACTTCAATTTTTACTTATCATAAATATATTGCAATCATAGATTATTATAAAAGAATCAATATATTTTGTAACATATAATGAGCAAAAGAATTACTGTTTTTTATGATATCCGAGTATCCAGTTAGGTAATTGTATTTACTGGTGGATTTTGTGAATTTTGCAAAAATGTGATATAAAGTAAATATATAAAAATGTAAAATAAAATGCCCATTGTTCAGGATGCAAACATGCTTAAGATATTTTTCACAATGTCAATTACAGTTTAAACAATTTTAACCTCCCTCATTTGAGTTCTAAACCAGCATATTAATTTTTTTCAATGTTTACTGAAATACTGAAGCTGAAGTCTGATGCCTACTTGAACTTTGGTTAAATATTAACATACTTTGTGTTGCTGAACTGTAGAAAGGAAATTCCAAAAGATTTTGGGATCTACATTTTTCTAAGCAGAATTAGGATTTAAGGTTAAGAGGAGCCAACAGGAGACAGATTCTATAAAGGAAAATAGGAATGTCTATTTCAGAAATATGTGCTCCATATTTTATCGTAAATAAAAGATTGTTTATTAAAAGAAATAATTCATGGAGTATAAAACCAAGTTATTGAATGAAAAATATTTTCAATGTGCATATTCAATAAAGTTTTGATGTAAGTAATACATAAATAACTCCTCTAAAAAATTAAAATAAAACAGTTAAAAGAAAAGTGAACAAAAATAGGATATCCAAATAGATAATAAATATGAAAGTATATACATGTTTAAATTAATGTTAAAATTTACATTAAAACTTCAAGCAAAATATAACACACTTTTAGAATGGATAAAATGAAAAAGATAGAAAGGATTTGGTATTAATAAGCATATAGGACAAACAGAAATCTTAGAGTTTATTATATCTGCAAACTTCAAAAACCTGTTTACAGGTACCTACTCAATATGACATTCTATGGTTCAACCATGTTGTCACTGGTTATACAAAATTTATAGTAGTATTGTGGTTGATAGAACAATGTTCCCATTCCTTGTTTGAAAGATACTCATGCAATATTTCAAAAATCTGATATTGTGTTAGGTTACAGGGCAAAAGGAACTTTGCAGATATAGTCGGGAATAAGAAATTTAAAACAGATTATTTAGAATTATCTGGCTGACCTAAATCCAGCACAAAGCCTTAAATCCAGAGAGATTTCCGCAGCTGTTTAAGAACAGAACGACACAAGAGAAGTCAGAGGGATTTAAAGCATAGGAAGGCCTTGTGTGCCTTTGCAGGTTTGAAGCTGCAAAGGGCAACGTGGCAAGTCATGTAGATAATCCTAAAGAGCTGAGAGTTCCCCTCAGCATTACAACTGCAATGAACTGAATTATACTAACAAACTGAAATCCTGGGAACGTATTTCTACTCATAGCATCCATAGTGAGTCCAGGCTTGCAGTTTCCTGAATTCAGTCTTGTAAAACATGGAACAAAGTAACCAATTGCGCTCATCTTGACTTCCAACCTATGGAACTGAGATAAGAAAGTTATATATTTAAATATTTAAAGGATTGCAAGTTGAAAACCAGCCTCAGCAAGTTACTGAGGCCCTCAGCAATGTAGTAAGACCTATATCAAAATAAAAAGTAAAAGGGACCAGAGATGTAGCTCAGTGATAAAACCCTAAGGTTCAAATTCCTGTATATATTTTTAAAAAACACACACACACACAGATGACTACAGAGTATACAATTTTATCAAGTGTTTTCAGACATCAGAAATCAGGATATTGTGAAACTTGGGGCAGGAATTCTGGCTGGAAAGATGAATGAGAAGATCATCTGATGTTTCTTGTATATATTATTGGCTACCACTTTGTCTTCACTTTGAGAAAATTTATTAACCTTCATCTTAATATTTGTTCACATAAGATATTGGTTGAGCATATACTAGTAAATAACAAGAATTCTCATACAGCAACAATAAATAAGTCACTGTAATACTATCACTATTAAAAACAAACAGTTTAATGAACAGAACAGAAATTACAGAAACATTCATATAGATGTGACTACATGATTTATGACAGAGGAGACTATTTTGCAGCAGGGAATGGATGTTTTCAATAAATGGTTCTCATTTAATTGGATATACATATTAAAAAATGAATCTTGAGCTCCACTTCTTATTATATGAAAAAAATAATTCCTGGTGAATCAAACGAAAGAAGATATGATAAAACCTTCAGATAAGAACCTGGATGGGTTTGGTAAAGATTTATTCAACAGGATAAAAAAGAAAAAATATAATTTGAACTGCATTGAAATTAAGAATCTCTTATAATAAAAAAAAAAGATAAATCTTAGGAAAATGAAGTAATGTTTTAATAGTGGAAAAAGATGTTGTAATATATATTAGAGAAAAAACTACCTATCAGTCTATTTACCTATCTATCTACGTATCTGTATTCACCCCTTAGTGAAAAAAAGAAAAAATCCTGATAACCCAATAGAGAAAACAGTACAAAGTATTTGCCAAGCTGTACTGTCTCCAATTCAGTTTTATTATTTCCGAGGGATAAGCTGCCAAGAGACCAAAGAAGACATACAGAGATAGGATATGAGACATATTTATTGAACATGCTATGGAAAACGTCTAGTGGCATCAGGATGAAAAGGTGCTTTTCCAGAAATCCCGGTGAAAACAGGCTGGAGAGATGAACCTCTTTTTCACATAGTATCTCTGGTGCTTCACTATTCACCAGAGCATAGTGCCTCCATCTCTCATGCTGCTTTGTCCAGAGGCAGTTGGCTAGATGAACACTTCTCTTTCCACAGTCCTCTCTTACATACCTGTTAACTGAAGAGTGGCGGGGGTTATAAGTTAGGTCATAGAAGCAGTGACATCATAAGCCTAGGTTGCTTTGTCTCTTTGTATTACCAGCATCCAACAGAACTTGGCATGCACATAAGAAGTTTCTACGGATAATATTAACTTGCCCTAATTCCTGGCATACAAGGGAGAAAGTTTTTCACTGTCCTTCTAAATATTTATCTGAACATTACACCCACACTTAACTTCACTGTTCTCACATATTGACTAGTTTCTTGGGAATGGTCAGGGGTACTTCAGGAACACAGTGTCTTTTATTGTCTTCATTTTGTCCATACATTACATAGAGTCAAAGAATAGAAGAGGACAAAATGATCAAAGCATTAGGAAAGATCTTCAATTTCATTAGCTTTGACGGCAATGTAAATAAAAATCACTAAATTAAACCATTACACAACAGCTAAAAGACTAAACTTAAGAAAAAAAAAGATAAACAAACTCCTTTATCATCCAGGTGTTGTTGAAGTTGTGAAAAAAATTGACTTCACATAAATCACGGTGGAAGTATAAATGAACTACTTTGGGAAAAATCTAAAGCAGTATATACTAAAGCAGAATATATACCCTACATTTCAAGAATCTTACGTGTTTTTATATTTATAATTAATCTAAGCATTTCTTTTTTTGCACCCTTTTTGCATTTAACCTGGATTTATTTGTGTTTTTTATTTAATCATAAATACACATAAAACTTAAAATTTGTCCAAAATATTAATCTGGCAGTTTTAAAAATTTTCTACTGATCACCGTTAAATTTCATTCAGGCAATTGCAGCATCCACTTAAGGGCAGGGAAAGTGTTCTATGTAACAATAAAATGGTAAATATGTCATTATATATTTGTTGAAACCCATAGCATGTATAGCATCAATAATAAACTCTAGGAGAAACAATGAATGTTAGGTTATGAAGTGTTAATATAGGTAAATTAATTGTAACAAATACATCAGTCTGGTGCTGGATATCGATAAAGAAGGAAGTTATTATGTGTGAAGATGGGAGACAAATGGGAAATATCTATACTTTCCACTGACTTTTGCTATGAATTGAAAACTGTGCTAAAAGTAGTGTATATGTGTGTGTGTGTGTGTGTGTGTGTGTGTGTGTATATATATATATATATATATATATGAAACATGATATTGAAATCAAAATAGACATGAACCAATGGAATAGAATAGAAATACAAAGACAAACCCAAATAAATACAGTCACCTGATACTCGACAAGGGTGCCAAAAACACATTGGGGAAAAGAGTCTTTTTAAAGCAATGGTGCAAGGAAAACTGGATATCTGTTTGCAAAACAATGAAACTAAAGCCTTACCCTTCATCCTGCACAAAAAGCAGCTCAAAGTGGACCAAAGACCTAGAAATTAGACCAGAAGTTTTACAACTGCTAGAAAGAAACATGGGCTTAACGCTCCATCTCAAGCACCAACTTTCTTAATAAGCTTAAGAAGTAAAACCAGGGATCAATAAGTAAGAGGGCATTAAAAATACTTCTGTGGAGCAAAAGAAACAGTTAAGAGTATGAAGTGAGAACCTACATAATATGAGAACATCTTAACAGTGACTCTTCCAACAGGGGATTAATAATCAGAATATAAAAACAACACAAAATTTAACATTAAAAAATCAATTAAAAGAGAAATAAGTGGATGTTTCTCAAAAAAGTGCAGATGACTAACAAATATATATATATATGTAGTTATATAAATATGTAAATATGAATATACATATAAAAATATATATAAAACTTCAATATCCCTAGCAATCAGGGAAATACAAATCAAAACTATAGTGAGCTTTCATTTCACTAGATAGATGTTGCAAGTTAGGGTTTTGTTTTTTTGTTTGTTTGTTTGTTTGTTTGTTTGGAGTTGGGGATTGAACACAGGGCCTTGAGCATGCAAAGCAAGCATTCTACCAACTGAACTATATCCCCAGCCCCAGATGATGATTGCCAGATGATGATTGCCAGCAATCATGAAGAATACAAATAATAATAAATTCTGGCAAGGATTTTGGGAAAAGGTACACTCATCCATTGTGGGTGGAGGTGAAAATTAGTACAACCTCTTTGGAAAGCAGTATAGAAATTTCTCAAATTATTAGAATAATCACCATATGACCCATCTTTCAACTCCTTGACATTTATCTAGAAGAATTAAATCAGCATACCACAGTGATTCATAAATACCAATATTCACAGTAGTGCAACTTGTAATAGTCAAGTTATGGAACTGCTTCAGTTATC
This sequence comes from Spermophilus citellus, assembly GCF_964194105.1. NCBI lineage: Eukaryota > Metazoa > Chordata > Mammalia > Rodentia > Sciuridae > Spermophilus > Spermophilus citellus. Next base: position 91,631,634 of record NC_138189.1, on the reverse strand, counting down.
TGTCAATAAACAAATGGTAAAGAAAATGGGATATTATGCAAATTAAAATTTACAAAGCCATAAAGAATGAAATTATGACATTTGTTGGTAAATGGATGGAAATAAAGAACATCATTCGAAGTAAAATAATCTAGACTCAGAAAGTCAAGGGTCAAATAGTGTTTTTCATATATAGAAGCCAAAAAGAAAAAAAAAAACTAAAAATGGGCTGGACACAGTGGCTCATACCTATAATCCCAGTGGCTCAAGAGGCTAAAACAGGAGGATTGCAAGTTCAAAGACAGCCCCAGAAACTTGGTGAGACACTAAGTAACTTAGCAAGAACCAGTTCCACAATAAAATACAAAAAGGGACTAGAAATGTGGCTCAGTGGTTAAGTGGTCCTGTGTTCAATCCCTAGTACCAACAAAATTAAGTTTTTTTAAAGCATTCTTTTTTTTTAACCTTTATTCTATTTATTTAGTTTTATGTGGTGCTGAGGAACGAACCCAGTGCCTCACATATGCTACACAAGTGTTCTACCACTGGAGTAATGAAAATTGCATCTATGACATCTAAAACTATAACTTTTGAAACAGGTCTCAAGATTTTCAGTCTTCCATTATTTTTGATCTGAGCTTTAAGCAACATGAATTCATTTAAAATAAAATTGTATAAAATATTCTTTGTTGCTAGACAAATATATCACTTGCCTCTATGATGACAGAAAATTTCATTTCTTGGCACCTATATAAAAGTAAACTTTTATATTGCTCTGTCTTTTATTAAACTTAAATGAAAAGTGAAATTTTATATTCCAATATAATATTAAAATGCCTTATTTGTTTTAATTTATTGAATGATTAACTTTTTAAAAAGTGATGGAATGATCCTTTAATATCTACATTTAATTTTATTTTTTACTAAATTATAATAAACAAATTTATTTACCTTAATGGTATTGAATTTTTCCTTGTTGTGACATTAGAGCAGAAAAAAAGTAGAAATAATATAGCTCCTTAAGTTCACATTACTTAGATTCAGAAAATTTTGTTATTTGTTCATCTTTATACACAGATTTTTCTGTTTCTCCTAGAGATTGTTTTATCTATACTTTTGCCCTAAATGAGTAGACAATGTATTAGATTCCCCAAAACTGAGGGTTTTTTTTTCTCTATATGAGTTAATTTTTTCAGAATTTTCATTAGAGGGATATAAAGCTGACAATTAAAATTGTACTTAGTAAAATTTTGACATAAAAATTAGAAAATCAACAATGGAGATTAATCAAGTGTAAACTTAAAAACTAAACCTCATGTACATTTTTTTGATTTAAAAATTTAGTGCTATAAATAGTTTATGGTAAATACAAATACTAAATACATATGTGTCTTTGTAAATAAATGTGTGAATACATACTATCCATAGGTCTCTGTCTGAACTATATTGTCATAGTAAAGCCATTGCATATATATATATATAATATATTGTTTATAATAATATTATATACACACAAAAGTTTTAATAGAGTTTCATTGGATTAGATTATAAACAGAATAGAGGAAGGAGAAATATTGAGCATTTGAAAGGTCACACTACAACAGGATTTAAAAACTGGTATGTCATACACAAAAGCACATTTAGTAGTGGAAAAAAGGATATATTCATAAGATCAAGAGGTGTTTAAAGTAAGTAAAGTAATACAATGAATTATAGACTATCAGAGTTTTTTTATTTAATTTAAAATGATACTATTAATTATGTTAAAAGTGCATTAATTGCCAAGTGAATAAATAACTCTTCAGACAAACTACTATGTGTAGTAGAATGCAGATTTGAAGAAAATCACATATTCAAACACACACACACACACACACACACACACACACACACACATTCACACACCCCACACCACCCACACACAAACCAATAAAGTAATCAAGACAATTCTGAACAGGAACATAGATATTGCAGATACACAATGGTTCTCCATATATGGAAAACTGGGCCACCAGAAGATGATGATAATGACATTAACAGCAATTATAATAACAAAGAGCATGTTATCTGCTATTAAAAGTAAACATCACTGAAAGGCAATAAAGAACTAAAAAATACTGAAAATCAAAATAGCTCATTTAGTGTTAAGTTTTTTTTTTGAGTTATTTATATATCCTGGAAATTAATGCTCTGAAGTGAAGGTGGCAAAGATTTTCTCCCATTCTGCAGGCTCTCTCTTCACTTTCTTGACTGTTTCCTTTGCTGAGGTGAAGCTTTTTAGTGTGATTCCATTTCATTTGTTGATTGTTTATTTTATTTCTTGTGGTTTTAGGAGTCTTGTTACGGAAAGTCAATTCCTAAGCCAACATAAAATAGATTTGGGCTTACTTTTTCTTTTATTAGGTGCAGGGTCTCTGGTCTTATGCCTAGGTCTTTGATCCACTTTGACTTGAATTTTATGCAGAGTGAGAGATAAGATTTTAATTTCATTTTTCTGCCTATGGAATGTCAGTTTTCCCAGCACCATTTGTTGAAGAGACTATCTTTTCTCCAATATATGTTTTTGATATGTTTGTCTAGTATGAGATAACTGTATTTATATGGGTTTGTCTCTGTGCCTTGTATTGTGTACCATTTGTCAACATGTCTGTTTTGGTGCCAATACTGTGCTGTTTTTATTACTATAGCTCTAGAGTATAATTTGAGGTCTGGTATTGTGATGTCTCCTGCTTCAATTTGCTTATTAAGGATTTCTTTGGCTATTCTGGTCCCCTTATTTTTTCCATGAATTTCCTGAGTGTTTTTTTATATTTATATAAAGAATGCCATTAGAATTTTAATAGGAATTGCATTAAATCTGTATATCACTTTTGGTAATATGGCCATTTTGACAATATTAATTTTGTCTATCCAAGAACATGGGAGATCTTTCCATCTTCTAAGGTCTTCCTCAAAATAATTAAATAAATAAATGGGCAAAGGAATTGAACAGTCACTTCACATAAGAAATACAATTGGTCAACAAATATATGAAGAAATGTTCAACATCACTAGAAATTAGAGAAATGCAAATTAAAACTACACTGAGATTTTATCTTGATCCAATCAGAGTGGCAATTATCAAGAATACAAATAGCAATAAATGTTGGTGAGGATGTGGAGGAAAAGGTACACTCATGCATTGCTAGTAGGACTTCAAATTGATGAAAATATTCTGGAAAGCATATGGAGATTCCTCAGAAAACTTGAAATGGAACCACCATTTGACCCAGTTATCGTCTCTACTCAGTTTATACCCAAAAGAGTTAAAATCAGCATACTATGGTGAGGCTACCACATCAATATTTATAGCAGCTCAATTCACAATAGCTAAAGTATGAGACCAGCCTCGGTGTCCTTAAACAGAAGAATGGAGCAAGAAAATGTGTATATACCATTTGACCCAGCTATCCCTCTCCTCAGTCTATACCCAAAGGACATAAAAACAGCATACTACAGGGACACAGTCACATCAATGTTTATAGCAGCATAAGTCACAATAGCTAAACTGTGGAACCAACCTAGATGCCCTTCAATAGATTAATATATTTAAGAAATGTGGCTTATATACACAATGAAATATTACTCAGCAATAAAAGAGAATAAAATCATGGCATTTGCAGGTAAATGGATGGAGTTAGAGAAGATAATGCTAAGCGTAGTTAGCCAATCCCCCAAACCGAATGCCAAATGTTTTCTCTAATATAAGGAGGCTGATTCATAGTGGGATAGGAAGAGGGTGCATGGGAGAAATAGACGAACTCTAGAGGGGTTGGAGGGGAAGGGAGGGGGTGTCGGGTTAGAAATGATGGTGGAATGTGAAGATCACTACTAGCCAAAGTACATGTATGAAGACACAAATAGGTGTGAATATACTTTGCATACAACCAGAGATATGAAAAATTGTGCTCTATATGTGTAATAAGAATTGTAATGCATTCCACTGTCATATATAAATAAAAAATAAAAGAAAATGTGGAATATATTTATAATGAAATATTACTCAGCTATAATGATAAATAAAATTATGGCATTTGCTGATAAATGGATGGAACTGGAGACTAGCATGCTAAGTAAAATAAGCTAATCCCCCCAAACCAAAAACTGAATGTTCTCTGTCATATGTGGATGCTAATGCATTAAAATAAGGGGTGGTTTAGGGAAAAATAGAAATACTTTTGCATTAGACAAAGGGAAATGAAGGAAAGTGAGTGGGATTGGGAGTGGGAAAGTTAATAGAATGAATTGTACATTTGTTTCCTATGTTTATGTAGTTCATATATGAATACACAACCAATGTAATTCCATATCATGTACACCAGAAATATGGGAAGTTGTACTTCATATATGGATAATATGTCAAAGTACACTCTGTGTAAAAAAAACAAATAAAATAATAATAATAAAAGAAAAATAGCTCATTTAAAAATAATAGTCATAAATTGAACAATATCCTTATAGTATGTGTTTGAAAATTAGAAACAAATAGAACCTCATAAATATCCAGATATGGATCTATGGAAATAAAAAAATTAAAAATAACAACAACCAAACAATTCTTAGAGTAAATAATTCATGTTAACCCTTTCTTGTCCTCTATAAAATGAAAATAAAGAAAGAAAATAGAGCATTCTCTATTGAGTTTTAGTGAACACGTTTTTTTCCTGCTGAAGTAAAAATTTCAAATATATGGAAATATTGAATGCACATTATTTGCTTCTTTTATTATAAACCCACTGAAAGATTTCAGCAAGCCAGCTGATTTATAAGTCCAAACTAAATGCTCAAACATGGAAGGAAGGAAATAAAAATACTGGCAAAAATCAATTAAATCCATCCATGTAGAGAACAACAAATGAGAAGCAACTATGGACTTTGATTCCAAGACAAAATGCTAGAAAATGCATTAACAATTATTACTTGAGGAATTTTGACTTCTGAGTTACATCACTCCACTTATTTGGGACTACTGTTGAGTTAGTTCAGTCATGAAGAACCCTTTTATGGTCCAGTGAATCTTGTCCTATGGCCAACCAGCTAAGCAACGTTCCTGTAAGAAAAAAATAAGAGAGAAGTTAGAATTTTCTCCAAAGTTCTATCATGTGGGTAGCGTAGCTTGAATCTTTCACTTTTCTACAAGCCTTACAAGAATAATGATGAAAAGAAGAAAAGAAGAAGAAGGAGGGGGAGGAGGAGGAGGAGGAGGAGGAGGAGGAGGAGGAGGAGGAGGAGGAGGAGGAGGAGGAGGAGAGGATTTGGCAGTAGCTCCCTTTCAATTCCAAGTATTTGTGTTCTTTTTCTCAAGAAATTTAATAATCAGGAGGCAAAGTGACTGATTCCATTGAGGAAAACCATCTGTAATACATTGATTATGTTTTGTTCTTCTTCATTGTGTTAAGCCAGCTAATATCCCTGTGCATTGTAGAGCCTTCCTACTAAGAGTGATCTGAGGACCATTGCCATTGCATTACCTGGGAATGGGCTAAAATGCAGAAACTCTAACCCTTTTTAGACATACTAACATTTTAAAAAGCTCACAGATAAATTAGTACTGGTGAAAGTTTGTGGGATAGTTTTTGGTAAGACCTAGAGATGAATAATTCAGTGGTTGATAATAAAAACCATTAAAATTGATCAAATCAAGACATAAATTAAATTCACAGCTATGGTGCCACCTTTGAGGGTAAATTTAGTCTATATTCTATTTTCTATCTTAAATTAAGCTCAACTTTAGTTCATATGGCTCACCAGAGAATGGCTCATAATAGTACTACTGAATCCAATAAAATATTCTAGATTTCATCTCATGATTAAATTACATTGAATGAATCATGGTGCTAAATGAAAAAAATACATTAACTTTTATTAAAGTTGGAGAAAATTAAAATGCAAAATCTTGCCTTTCCAATTTCTTAGTTTCTTTCTTTCTTTTTTAATTTTTAGATGGACACAAAACCTTTATTTTATTTATTTATATGGTGCTGAGAATCAAACCCAGTGCCTCACGCATGGAAGGCAAGGGATTTACCACTGAGTCACAACTACAGCCCCAGTTTCTTTTGTTTTAGGTAGAGGAGTTTTCAACTTGATAACTTGATATGTTCTCTCAAACAGTATATGAAGCCCAGGATACACATAAATGAAAGTAACATTGTCATCACCATTTTCATTGAAATTACATGTTTCCAATTACAAACTTGTAAAACTCAATAATAAACATATGTGCAATAAAATTTCAAAACCAAAGATCACATCCAATGAAAGCATTTTGTGAAAGTAGTGGTGACCTTCTCACACTGATTGTGAAAGAAATAGAACTTAGCAAAACTGTGCTATTTAAACAGGAGAAACATGAAAGAAAACAAAATGTTCTTTCTGCTTTAATAGCATGTTAATTGGTAATACCATGAGGACTTCCACAGTCAATATTTCGAGGATGCTTGATATTACTTTAGCTCTGACACCAGAAGAATGGTCACAGCTAGTGATACCATCTCGGAGGTCAGGAATGTTTCCTTTTCCCTCCACTGTTGAAGAATAAACACCCTAGAAATGCCTAAGCAAGCATAAAAAGCAAGTTTTCTTTAAGAGAAATGGACAACACACTTCTCTAAAGAGAATGGAGCCCACAGCTGGGTGTCCAAAAAGAGGAAGTGTGTCTGGCTCTATTATAGATCCCAGAATCCAGTTTCTTTTGTCTTAGGTAGACAAAATCATTGCCTTCTTTTTCTTCTTCCTGTAAATGCCTAATGGCAAGAAAGAGCAGGCTCACATTGGATAATCCTTAGCAACCCATTGTGCCAGGAAGTGTGATCCCAGAGGTTAACTGTGAGCAACCCTTTGGCTTTTATTTGATAAGCAGCCCTCAGCCTATTGACCCCCCAACATCCTTTAACTGCATTTGCCCCTTGACTCATTTTGTTGTGATATATCCTGTCCACTCAGGCCAGGTAGGACTACAGGCAGTTTGCTTTTTGGCAAAGAAAGCTTGTAGGGAGTCAGTACAGGGTCTTGTTTTATAGATTCTTTCTTAACCACATGTTCCCACTACACTCATCTATCTGTCCCATTATACTAGTATTGGACTATTAATTACAGAAAGCAGTTTAACTATGCTTGGAATTTACCTAATAATATGTGTGTACATGCACATATATTATGATAATGTATACTATATAAATATATATTGTTTATGAGAGCTTTTTTTGGACCTTATAGTAAGGATTAGGAAACACCACCTTTGCTGTGTTAAAATCTATTTCTCTTATTTTTGTTTGAGCTACATCCAGAATCCATTGTACTATATTATTCTATAAGAAGTTCAAAGACAAAAAATGACCCATTCCCAATAATTGTGCCTAGAAAATCTGCCTCAAGGCAACAGATTGTATTGAAGACTGAGAGTGAAGCCTCAAAAAATAACAAGTAAAATAAAGGTAATGAGAAACCTTAAGAATTGAATGAATAAGGAATACAAACACACGCACACATAGAGTGGGAGTAAACACTGAAAGGGAAAAAATAAATATTTCTTTAAGAAAAGGTTAAAAATGTAGTGGCTAGAAATACATGAAAACTAAAAACATAAAATACTCGTAAGTGTTGCTAAAGATGGGGCTAAAAACCACTAAGGTATGTAAATGATACTAAGTCAGAGAGGCTGCTGAGGCCCAACGTTGTTTAACAAAGTTAATATCTTAGTGATCAGACCAGAGCAGTTCACTTAAAGGAAAGCTGTATCAAGAAAATCGATTAAGAGGTGTACTCTGAAACTGATAGAGAGGAAGTTGATTATAAGAGCAATTGAGGAAGCTCTTATATCATTTAGACTGCTAACGTAGGTGACATATGAAATGATTTGATGAAAGTTCAGAGATAGTGACAGTTTTATTCAGTTAAGGAGGTATGTATGGTCAGGGAGTCTTCCCAATTACAGAATTTGATGTGTGTTTGTCAGGAGAAAGGGTTCATTTTGTTAAGGAAGTCATCCCAGACCTTGATTAGACATTGGGTAGGTAATCTATTGAATGAATTACTATGAAAAGAAAGTGAGAGTCAGTTGCATTTGTTTAAAAAATGAATGGGTTGGCAAGCTCAGAATTATTCACCTTCTTTCCTTACAAAGGAGAATTTGCAGGGAAACATGTAAAAGAGTCTATTAGAATAAAAACAATAAAGTCCTGGCTCAAGGAAAAGAGAAATATCAAGATAAAATGACACTCAGATGTAGAAAATTTATTGTTTCTTCTTTTAGAAGAGATATTTCTATGGTTTGGATATCAGGTTTCCACAAAAGTTCATATGTGAGACAATGCCAAAATGTTCAGAGATGAAATGACTAGATTCAGAAAGCTGTAAACCAATCTGTATAATAATCCCTTTGAACTGATGAATTGGGTGGGTGGCAACTATAGATGAGTAGGGTGTGACTGGTAAGGTAAGTCTCTGGAGGCTTGCCTTTGGAATGTGTATTTTATCCTTGTGAACTGAGAGCTCTCTGCTTCCCTGTTCCCAAAAAAGAAGGAGCTATCCCCTCCCTCATTCTTCTACCGTGATATTCTTTCTACCTCCTCTCAGGCCCAGAGTAATGAAATAGGCTAAATACAGACTACATCTCTAAAATCACAAGCCAACATACATTTTCCTCCTCTAAGTTGTTCATGTCAGGTATTTTGGTAACAGTGATGCAAAACTGACTAAAACAGAAACCAAATTAAAGAAAAAGGATAGAATATTTCACAATTCAAGTGGACATGTTTGAAAGGATTAGAGGAAGTATTGGAAAGGAGTACTTAGAAACCAACAAAAAAGTTAGTTAGAAACCTGGAAAATTTAAATTCTGATGATGGAAGAAATGGAAGCCATGGCACAGAACTCCTTGGTCTTCAGTGGGAATATTGGAATAATTACAACAGCAGTTTGAGTTTTCTGCTTGGAGCTGTTTTTTCAACTTGACACTGTGGTGTTGCAATCCTAGAAGGAAGTATTCATTAATAGCTGGTATATCCACTGTGATACACGTATAAAGAACACTTAGAGTCCTAATGGAGATAAAGAAAGAAGTAAAGAATTGTATTTTCAATAGAATACAAATAGACTTGAGTAGAGAGTGTTAAGACAGAGATATTATGTTGTGAAGAGAGACTGACCAGACACACACACACAAAAAAAAAACAGATAATCAATAATCACAAAATGGAATGTCTCTGAAAGATCTAATTTACACAGCATATGTTATGCACAACCTACCTCATGCAGAATTTTACAATGTAACTCTCCTTTTGTAGATTAGAGCTGGCAATGGCATTATGGGTACATTATGCATTGGAGGTCCAATTAATGCCGTCTTAGCCTTTGCTGTATAATTAACTAATCTCAAATAAGAATTATACTTTTAGGTTTCTAGATTGCTGAGTTGCAGATCACAGACCTTTATTTAAATGGACTTCAAATTCTCTCAGGGAGACAAATATAAACCTAGCTTTGGCCATTTTTTATTTTTTGTTGACATTATATTGGTCAGTGGAGTAGGGAAATGTACTTCTCCATTTTGTAGGGTGAGGAAACAAAAATTTAAAAATTATCTGTGTTCTCTAAATATTGAAGAAGTAAAAATGTATTTTACATTAGTATAAGCTGAATATATTTTGGGAAAGTTTATATCAAACTCGAAAATTTAGGAATATAGAACTTAATAATTTTGTTGTAATTTGATATGAAATATTTACTTGAAAATAACTCAATTAATGTGAATATTATAATACTCCATTGAAGTGGAAAAATATTAAGAATGTTGTCATAATATATTGTATTAGAATTTCCAGCTAATTGAAATACAAAGGAATAAAATTATACCTGTTAAAAAAGTGACAGAAAATTACATTAGCTTGCAAAATTGTAAGAAAATTAATTTATTTGATCATATATAAAAGATAATATTAAATAATTATTAAGAAACAACTTACAGCATATGGCAATATGTAAAAACATGGATGTGTAACCAATGTGATTCTGCAATCTGTATATGGGGTAAAAATGGGAGTTCATAACCCACTTGAATCAAATATATGAAATATGATATGTCAAGAACTATGTAATATTTTGAACAACTAATAATAAAAAAATAAAAATAATAAACTATAAAAAGAAACAACTTTGAGTCAATAACAAAAATTACTAAAGTGAGCAGAAGTAATATACCAGTATATTAGCTTACATTTCTTCAAAGTGTTATGATATGTAACAAAACATTTTCTCATTCCCTATATTCACAAGTCCATTAATTATCCCTGTAAACAAATGTGCAGTATATATGTGAAAAGAACAAGAAGCATATTAAAGAAAATAAATGAACTCTTGAATAAACAGACAGATATTTTCTTGTATGAGGAAAAACCTTGACAGATTAATGGTCATATACGATGGAACTTAAGCAGCATAGATTTTTTCTAACAAAAATATAACATGTAGAAAAGAATCTGTATTTGAGGCTACTACTTCTTTTAGTTTAAGGTAGTCTAACATAGTTCTTCATGAGCCATTCAGATTGTATAAGGAAAAGAACAGACTAATAAATTCAGTGAGGGTATGTTGAGACCAGTGCTCCATATCTGTAGGTCTCTAAGAGTAGAATTGCTCTTTTTCACTATCCCCAAATGTGATATTGCTTGCAATTTACTCTCTTATCTGAGGATAGGAGGTAGTTCCAGACACTGACATTAGTGCTTCTTCTAACTGCTAGGTAAATAAGTCCATATCAACTACACATTCATGGATTGGGGGAAAGGAACACTGTGTTGCTTTTGTTCTGGTGAATTCATTGTGAACTGAACTTAATACAGAAATCCATTTATTCATTCATTGGTTCACATGTGCTCTGACCTGACTATGAGTGTAGTTTTAATGATGTGCTGAGTCTTTGAGTATCAATATCATATTTGAAGTAGAAAAAATTTATTTCCCTTAGTTTACATTACATAAATAAAGCTCATAATTTTCTTGGAAAAAGGACTGCTTAATCCTTAACAAATATTTTTGATTGCTATAAAACGGACTCTTGTAATGTCTGAATATTAGGTAGCCAGTGTGTTTGGGTATAAATACCAGCTTAAAACTGGAAACTACACAAGGATCCCTCAACCTCTGATTATCCATCTTCAATTAATTTGAGTCCTATATATTAATCAATAATTTTGTTGTATGCCTATGTATCCTGCCCGTATTCTGTTATCATAGTCATAGTGCTCTAGGGTCCATTTTTTTACATTTCTCATTGTTTCTGGTTTTTAAAAATCAACACCTGAATCCAATTATTTAAGGGAGTTTTATCTAGATTATACTAAGAGTGGCTAGAGTTCCATAACAGTATCTTCCACTGTCATCTTTAGCCGAAAGGACAGCCCTCACGGGGTTGTTCAAAGAGTTCCAGCAGGTTCCTTATTATCTTATTAAAAGGAGTATTTTCTAGACTGTCTACAGGCATATAACCTCTTTCAGCTATAGTTTTATTTTTTAAATTTTTTTTTAATAATAACATGTTTTTATTCTTAAAATCAAAAGAAACAAAGTACATAAAGGGATTTTATTTATTTTAAGGGGGCATTAATTGTCCTATCTGATAGCCATTGATTTGTATTTCATGGTATTCAGATCAAATTTAATGAAAGCAGAATTTAATGTCATTCATCTTCCCATTTTTTGGAATTAGTATCCTTTTTATTTATTTTTTTTACAAGACAGTCTGTTTTTTATTTGTTGTTCACAACATTACAAAGCTCTTGACATATCATATTTCATACATTAGATTGAAGTGGGTTATGAACTCCCAATTTTTACCCCAAATGCAGATTGCAGAATCACATCGGTTACACATCCACAATTTTACATAATGCCCTATTAGTAACTGTTGTATTCTGCTACCTTTCCTATCCCCTACTATCCCCCCTCCCCTTCCCTCACATCTTCTCTCTATATAGTTTTATACATCATAGCACACTCACCCTGAGCTTTTGGTTGCCTTTCTCCGTAATGTGCTATAGCTACTCTGGTAATTTTTCTTCACTTCACATGAATTTATGCTTTTCTCAGAACTTCTAGTAGGAAGCCAAGGAGTGTGTTAGGAATAGTTCACAGTCATGTTCCATCCTCTGGAACACTAAGGTCACATTCCCATATCAATAAACTCTTCTTTATACAACTCTGTTTTCTTGTCCTCTTGAGTTTGTACCCCCACAATACAATCTTGTATTTGTTCATTCTGCTGGAAATTTCTACAGAGCTTTGGTGTATAATTCCCTTTCTTCTTTTTTTCAATATTTATTTTTTAGTTGTAGTTGGACACAATACTTTTATTTTATTTATTTATTTTTAGGTGGTGCTGAGAGCCTTGTACTTGCTAGGTGAGCGCTCTACTACTAAGCCACAGCCATAGCCCAATTCTCTTTATTCTTGAGCATATCTGATTATCTCAGAGAAGTATAGAAGACTTAGCCCTAATTATTAGTCTTTTGATGGCAATGGGGGCAGATCCTAAGAAAATATGTGTTGCTTGGCAAGACATAGTTCTCTGCATCAATCATCATCAAGAGTATATACAACAGAATGCTTTACCAAGGTGAAAGGTATTATGTCCACAAACTGAGAACATTTGGTAAATCTGGGTTGCTGCAAAAGCAGATAGCAACACATTTCAGGGTCCCATGACCTTGCCACAGAGGACTTTCTATGGCTGAAAATTCAGTGTTCTCAGGGGTTCTGTTATTCTTCTAAAAATATACAGGACATGACACTCAGCTTATTCTACAGAATAAAAACTCTCTGGCTGTTTTCCTTAGCTTTTAATATGTGATTAATCACTCTCAGATTCTCTTTTTTCTTTCTTGAACAATTTTACCTGCCCCCACCCTAGAAGCAGCCATCTGATAGGATTTCCCTTATGCTTTATTAAAATTTGGCATATTGCTCAAACTTGCTTTTATATTGCACTTAACAGTGCATTCTAAAATCATCTCTTCCCATCTCTTCCCATGTCACCTTTAAGTAAAATTTAATGACTGCACTGGTGTCAATAGCTTTATGAACTCCACTAACTCACCAGAGATATGTTCCTCATTTACTGGTGCATACACAGTTGAAAAATCTCATTTTCCATATATGCTCAAGTCTTGAAATCTGCTTCTTCAGTCTATTTTTGGGGACAAATCATATAGGTTAGTTCTATGAGGAATGTATTATGTATAGGAGGTTTATTATAATGTGCTTTTCTCTTTAACACCATGGGTTGAGAAGAACACGGTACCAGTGGAGAGAAGATGGAATGTGTTGCAGTCATAATACAAGAGTCAGCAGATCTATGTGTAGCTCCAGTGATTATGACTGCAGAGTTATCCCAAAATAGGAAAATGGAGATAGGCTCCTTACGTCAGTGGTCAGCTGTAATCAGTCACTGTGGTGACCAGTAATTGAACATTGCTCTGGGAAGGCAGCATGAATCTGAGAGATTATCCTTAGACAAGAAAAATTTCCAAACTGCAAGCATTCAGTAATAAACAGTTTCAATACACGGAAGAAGGAATGCAGTGCTTTATTCTTGCTTGTATTGTGAATGTATTCAATATTATTTATTTGATCCTTTAATCATATATGCCTTAAATGACATCTACTCTCATGTTTCTTATACTTGGTATAAGACATACTCTTTACAGTTCTCTAAATATACACAAATGATATGCTCAAATTTCCATACTTTTCATGTATTTTAATTGAGTACAAGTGTTTTGTTATTCTTTAATGTCTTAAGTGGGATGTATTAAAGGCAGATAGCTATTATTTTACTACTCATTAAGTCAGTCTTACCATTTACTCATAAGAGTCTCATTCTGAGGAAATATTTTTAAGTGTTTGTATTGTTCATTAATTTTTAAAAAAATCTTTTGTCTCCTATTATAAAAGTATAAAATATAATATAGTCAATATTGACCATTTGGTATTTTTATTTTACTACTTATACCTCTCCCTGTTTACCCAAACACACAATCATTATTATAATCATACAAAATTATTTACAAACTCCCAATAAAAATTAAAAAGGAAAGCAAACAATTGAAGTACATGTCTTGAAACTGCTCCTTCCTAAACCTTTTGGCCTTTGCACATGAACACTACAAAGAATGATTGCAAATATAATGGCCCAATTTCTTACCTACCATTCAGTTTTCAATTTATTAGGGTGTGCTCCTACTCCCACTAACCTACTAAAATCATGTAATATGTTCACTTTGGTAGGTGGTAGTTTTCTCCAGAGAAACAGAAATAGTAAAAAATCTCATTAAATAAATCTCATTATATAAATTTATTCACACACACACAAACACATATATATCAGGATAAACACACACACACACACACTTTGGAAACCTGTATAGGAGTTTTTTTTTTTTTTTCTAAGATATTGGCTCATGCAATTATAGAGACAGAAGTCTCAAGAACTACCCAGGAAATCCAATGATATCTTTCAAAGACTTGAGAACTATCAGTACCAAAGTCAGGGATGATCAGTGACTCAGTTCAAATAAGCAGAGTTAATTAGGCCTTTTCTGACCTTTGTGTCCTATCCAGGCTTTTAGAGGATTAGATTACACCTACCAGTAATAGAGAAGGCCATCTGCTTTACTAAATGCACCAATCCATATGCAACACAAATCTCCTCTGGAAATATTGTTTAACAAATACTTGGGTGATCTATGGTCCAGTCAAATAAACATAAAATTAACTATCCAGTTCACCAAGTTACATTGCCAAATGCGTACGTTATTTTCACTTCTTACCTTCCAATGTCTCCATTTAGCAAAATCTTGCTTAACAACTATTTTCTTCTATAAATAGTTTCTCTCTCTTTCTATGGCAAAACAAAATCTATTTTTTCTACTACTTTTTTAAACAGGGTCTATTTTGCAGATTTTTTAAATCCTTAATATATGTAGGGGATTCATGTGTTAGTCTAAAGTAAAACAGAACATATATAATAAACTAATGAAATTTTAAAAATCAGACCAAAAATAAAATAATAAAACAATAACAATATATTCTTACAAGCACTTATTATTTACCAGGCAGCTTATTAAGTGACTCTATGCAGATTCTTTTATGTGAACTTCACAACTCCATTAAATAGATGTTTTCATCATCTAACTTAGAAACCATGGAAGTCAAGACAGAGTTCAACCAGTTCAAGCTTTTCTTTTTCTTCTGTTTCAATTCTTTCCCTGTGAACTCAACCACTTCTACAATTTTAAATTTCATGTTCAGGTCACAAGACTAATACTATGGTTTGGATGTAAGGTTTCTCCCCAAAACTCACATATGACACCATGCGAGAGGATTCATAGAGGAAATAATTGGGTTGTGAGAGCCTTAACCCAATCAGTGAATTAATCCCTTGATAAGATTAATTGAGTGGTAATTGAAGGCAGGTGGGGCATGGAGGACATGGCTTTGGGGGATACATTTGTATCTGGCAAGTGGAGATCTCTTTCTCTGTTTTGTGCTCATCATGTGATCTGCTTCCTTCTGCCACACTATTGCACATGATATCCTGCCTCACCTGGAGCCCCGAGCAATGGAGCTGGTTTTCTGTGGATTGAGATCTCTGAAATGGTGAGCCCTTGAATGAACTTTGTCTCCTCTTCAGTTGTTCTGTTCAGATCCTTAGTTACAGTAGTAAAAACCTGACTAAAACAACTTCTAAAACTTTGTCTTCTTCACAGACTTTTCTATTTTATTCAACACATTTGGATATATCTTTTACATAGAAACTCAGTTACCAACTGCACTTATATTAAAGAAAATTTCCAAATCTAAGCTTTAATAAGAGCATCTAATAGCTTCCAAACTCTCACCCCCGCTTCTCAGGTATTCTACCTCTAAGCAGATGTTTAGTTCAAAACACTGGTTGGTGTTCATCCATTGTTCTTCCCTACAACATCAACAATGTCCAATATCAAGTGATGCTGAGCCTACTACATACATTATGGATTTGTCTCTTACTTAATTTCCACAGAAAATATCAACATCTTGGTCAAAAGAGCAACTATCACTCACCTGAATAAATATAAAAGTCTGCCCCATCTTTGAGTCATCCCCACATGTCCATGCATCAGCCAGAAAGTAAGTCCTTTATAACAGGAAAATATGACTATACAAAATATGACTATAAACTCCTTGATGACCAATTCATTTATTTAGCCTTAGGAAACTGCACGAATGCTCCCTTGTGCTGAGGATCTTTTTACTCTGTAGTGCACCTGACTGCTCCTGGAAATGTTTTGGCTTTAGTTTGATTCTTATTTTTTTTCTCTATGATCTTTATTTCCCATCCCATTTTCCTCCCCTTAATTTAAATTATAACCCTGCCCCATACTTCCTCATAACATCGTATCATCAATGTTCATATACTATGGATGATATTTTGTCATGTCCCTAGATTCCTATATTTTATGGTTGTGCTAGTTTGAACTTCAAGATGGTAAGCCCCTTTCATCATGTCCCTATTTCCTACAGAAGAAGAAGGTGGACCAAAGGGAGTTGTTTAATTTTTAATTTCAATAACAATGAAGAAACCAGCCAGGTGTGGTGGTGCACACCCGCAATCCCTGCAGCTTCAGAGTCTGAGATGGGAGGATTGGGAGTTCAAAGCCAGCCTCAGCAAACATGAGGCACTAAGCAACTCAGTGAAACCCTGTCTCTAAATAAAATACAAAATAGGGCTGGGGATGTGGCTCAGTGGTCAAGTGCCCTGAGTTCAATCTCTGGTAACCACCCCCCCCAAAAAAAAAGGAATGAAGAAACCATATAACAATCATATTGTATAAAGATGAATCTTTGTTGTCAAAATAATTTTGTTAGTTTATATTTTTTTAATAATGTGAATAATTTTCTAAAAAATTCTTACTTTTTAGAATGACCCTACATTGTATATAGCAATTTTTTGATAATAATTTGTTAGCAATTATTCTTATTCAAACATTAGCAATAAGGACCAATGAGGCAGTTTTGTTGCCATGAAAGCTTTTGTTTTGTCTATTTTTTTTTAATTTGGAGAAAATTAACTTTACAAGTATTTCTCAAAAAACCTGAAATCCAAATTAAAAGCAATAAATTCTCACTTTTTTTTCTTAGTAGTGCATTATCAATGTTAATTTCCTGGGTTTTTTGTTTATATTCTTTTTTTTATTCTTATTTCTTACATACACGACAACAGTGAAATGCATTACAATCATAATTATCCATTCACTGGACAATTTTTCATATCTCTGTATATAAAGTATGTTCACTCCAAATTATGCCATTATACATGAGCTCTCTTATTTTTGTTTTTTTTTGCATTACAATTCTTAATACACCTTTATGCCACAATTTATCATATCTCTGTTTGTATATAAGGTATGTTGACACCAAATTCACATCTTCATATGTGTATTTTGTATAATGATGAGTGTCTCCTTCCACTATTCATGCTATTCCCCTTCTCCCTCCCTTTCCCTCCCACCCCTATTCCCTATCTAGAGGTAATCTTTCTCCCTTGCTCTCCCTCCCAACCCCATTTTGAGTCACCCCCCTTATATCAGAGAAGACATTTGGCATTTGTTTTGGGGGGGATTTGCTAATTTCACTTAGCATAATCTTCTCTAATGCCATCCATTTCCCTGCAAATGCCATGATCTTATTCTTTTTTTATTGCAGAGTAATATTTCATTGTGTATGAATACCACATTTTTAATCCATTCATCCACTGAAGGACATCTAGGTTGGCTCCACAGTTTTGCAATTGTGAATTGTGCTGCTATAAACATTGATGTGGCTGTGTCCCTGTAGTATGCTGTTTTTAAGTCCTTTGGGTATAGTCCAAGAAGAGGAATATCTGGGTCAAATGGTGGTTCCATTCCCAGCTTTCAAAAAAAAAAAAGAATAATCCAATCAATAAATGGGCCAAGGACCTGAACAGACACTTCTCAGAAGAGGATATATAATCAATCAACAAATATACGGAAAAAAATGTTCATCATCTCTAGCAATCAGAGAAATGCAAATTAAAATTACTCTAAGATACCATCTCACTCCAGTAAGAATGGCAGCTATTATGAAGACAAACAACAAGTGCTGGAGAGGATGCGGGGCAAAAAGGTACGCTCACACACTGCTGGTGGGACTGCAAATTGGTGCAGCCAATTTAAATTCTCACATTCTATTATTATTTTGCTTTATGATAATCTCTCAAACTCTATGATTGGTATATATAAGAAAACAGCTTCAGTTAAACATTTTTAGAACACTTTTTATGAGGCCAGGAGTTATATAGCTCATAACTGTTAAAATGTTTCACAGATTGCAGACATTACTCAGTGCACATTTTAGTTTTTTAAATTATGTATTTTTTATATTTTAACATAAGTGTTCCAAGATATTATTATTCAAATACAATTTCTAGCCAACATAAATATATTGATAGTATATTCTTTAAATGTGTGTTTACTAACATTTCTGTTGATCATTATGCTATAGTTATTATAAAAGAGATACTAGATTATATTTAAAAACTCACAACAAAATTGAACTTTGATCATTAGCTGAAAATATTTTTGGAACATACTTTATATTTTACAGAATAACTGTTGGCTACATATTTACTTTGGCCTTTCAAGTTGCAAATTGCCTGAATCCGCTGGGAAAAAAAAATAATCAATGAGTCTCCTGTGATATTAGTATAAGCACAAGAAAGGGTTCATGCCTTGCTGAAAGGAATGAAACCCCAAATTCCCCCAAACATTCATCCTTTTGGAATCTGGTTATATAGTCCATGAATTTGTTACTCTTATTTCATGAAAGAACTTCTTTTACTATTTGTGTTGTAGGAAAGAAAAGCTACCAAAACACAAATCAATGTTGTAACATATTCTACCCAAATGTGGTATTTAAATTCTTTGGAATACACAACCAAAACCCACAGTATATCAGCCTAAAACAACAACAACAATTAAAAAAAAAAGTGTAGAGATGAGATTATAGATGTTTACTTGGTTTAGTGATATCTGTTCAAACATGTGTTTGTCTAAGATTTTTGTCTCTAAAGAAAAAACACTTTCTTTCATGTATTTTCTTTCAAGTTAAGTTTTGATATAAATAAAATCCCTTAGTGGTAGTAAAACACATTGTTACAGCCTTGGGGCACAGTGAAATATTTAACTTCTACAAAATGTCTCCTGGAATATGAAAAGTAATAGCATTTAATAACAACTTATTAGGTTAACTTGGAAAAACAACAGCAGCAACAAAAACGCTAGACCAGATAAAAGATAAAGTTTACTTTTCCACTAAAGCTATTACTATCAGAAATGCAAAGATGATCTACCATAAGGTTAACTCACTGAAGAAAAATGAAAGAATAAGTGAAATGGACAGCTCCCGTTGTCCTCTTTTAAAGGTTAGTTTCATTTTGACATAATACCTCCTTTCATGTCACACTGATTCAATTGACTTTATGCAGTACAAATATAATTTGAAATGCTCCCTTTTTTATAAATACGTGTGAAGTCTTCTTTTCAGAATAATTTATCTCTATTTAACTGACGGTTATAAGTCAAAAATTCAAAATATTTTATTAAAATTATCTCTTAGTAATTTTAATTTAAAATTTCCTGACTGATAATTGGAAAATATGCAGTACATTTAAACAAGTTATTATATATTCTTTGAGTAGTTCTTACAATTCTTACAAAAGGAAAATTTAACTGCATGTAAGTCCTGTCATCAAAAGTGCATGTAGTTATAGCTAAAATACATTTTTGCAAATTTTTTTTTCAGAGACCAATTTCTGTGGTTACTGAGAAAATGTGGCAAATAAACAATAGTTAATTTAATATTCTTTGCATCATAATTATAATATATAAAAATAAATGTAATGTGCTTTCATATATACATTTGGTAAAGTTATGTAATGAATACATGTGAAGAATTTTAAAAAATGAAAAAATGGGAGATGTGTGACAAGAAATCTTGATGTCTATATCCCTAATCCACCCTTAACCCTTGCTCTGTGTCTTTACTTCTGGGTTTCTTAATCTTTTGATCCATGTTTTACTAATCTTGAAGATGAGAGAGAGAGAGAGAGAGAGAGAGAGAGAGAGAGAGAGAGAGAGAGAGATATGAATGAGAGAAATTTCCACCCTATAAGGGATCTCCAAACGCTTTATTTAGTACTTTAAGAGGATCCTGATATATATGACATATTTTTAAAAAGATATAAAACCAAAAAAATAGTTAACTCATCAAATTAAACCACAGAAATAAAATATTATCATTTGTCTTTTTTAAAGTTTTTCAAAAGAATAAATAATGTTTAAATGAATTCAGTTCAACTAGAGTCTACTAGGCAGGCATTGCCTTGAATTGATATCTGAATCATCAATTCTAATAATGCTAACATGACATCTCCAAACTTTTAGCATAGCTTACCGAGTAGCTTTCAATTCCAATAACCACTGATTTTATTTTTAAAAATATATTGGTGATTTGTTTAAGTTTTCAACTTTTTGATGAAAATTTTTATAAACTACCTATATATTGATTTTTTTATTTCATGACTATTTTTATTTTACTACTATGTCATTAAATTTTAAATGTTTCTTGTTTTATTATGAACAATAGGACCTGAGTTCTGAATATTGCTTTGAAGCTATATTTTTTAAATACAACCTTTTAAAGGTAAGCATATCTTTTTAAAGCTTCGTTTTATTTTATGATTTTGTTTTTGGTTCACTCCCTTTTAAAAATTCTGTTATTTTAATGAACTATGTAAATTACATGTTCCCCACTATCTTTACGTTGAAATTTCTAGATATATAACTTTTTCTAAGAATACCTATAGTTGACCTTAATGTTTTCAGTCACATATTTATCAGACATATTTGTAGAATATATAAAACATACAATTGAAGTCTGTACCAGAAGTAATAATTCTAGTGTTCTACTTTTGGAGTATGAATAGCTAATGTTCTTAGTCCACTGCTTTTGCAAATATCTACGTTAAAAAGTTCTGATCAGGGGTGGGGATGTGGCTCAGTGGTTAAGCTACATCCTTGGTTCAATTCCTGGTACCAAAAAAAAAAAAAGTTCTAATCATTTCTATAAATTAATGATATCCCAACCCAATACTTCCAGGGTGTGGGGTTTGCCTGGACTCTATAGACAAATAACATCAAAATTTTAGCCACAAACATACTGAGTTTTGGAAGTCACAGTTGTTGTTTCCCAGTGCATTTCCTCAAAGAATATAATTCAGTTTTACCATTTCACCAGAAGTTATGATTGCAAAACAGCTGGATAAATAAAACCAGTATGACCTCTTTTAATCTTAATTTCTTCACAATAATTTTCTTCATTTCCATTTAGATGATTCTCTAGTCATGATCATTCATATATATATATATATATATATATATATATATATATATATATATATTATCCACAAAAAAAAATCCAATGAAACTTTTCTTAACATCTTTAAATTTGGCTTAAAAACAAATCATACAAGTTTCATTTTCTTAATTTTAGCTAACATGATTAAATATAAAATAAAAATAGGATAAGGGTAAAGATAAATTATTATACAAAAATGTAACATATTCATAAATATTTGTTTTCCTATTTTCAGATTTTTATATATTTTTTGTTTACATCTAACAAACTAACATCAAAATATCAAATATCACAATGGAATTCACTGAAGTTGGTAAGTACTGTTCTGGCTCAACATTCAATCTACTACATAAGTTTGCCCTAACCAAAGTGGTTATATTTCTTTCTCAGAGACATGACCATTTATAATATGCTTGAAGAGGGGCTGGGGATGTGGCTCAAGCTGTAACGCGCTCGCCTGGCATGCGTGCGGCCCGGGTTCGACCCTCAGCACCACATACCAACAAAGATGTTGTATCCGCCGAGAACTAAAAAATAAATAGTAAAAAGAAATTCTCTCTCTCTCTCTCTCCTCTCTCACTCTGTCTTTAAAAAAAAATGCTTGAAGAAAACAACCATGTAAAAATTTCATAAAAATAATTTGTTGTCAATTTCTGAATGAATCTAGGTCCTGACTGGTATTCAGCAGTTTGTTGACTGATACTGATGCTACACTTTTGGCAGCAAGATTTAGCATATTTTAGTAGCAATCTCCTTCACATCTCAAAAACATGGTCCTAAACCAATAAAAGACCAAGATGGTGGGGCTATAGCCTCACCATTAGAAATTAACCTGTGTTCCAATGTTGTCCATCACCTAGAAGCAGCTGACTGGATAAAACTATAAAATAGCTCATTGAAGAATGAATGAAGATGCCAGTGGGGCAAGCCTGGGGCACTCTTCTATAGCAGGCACTCTATGACTTTCAGAAGATAATCATATTATTTATTGTACAAATGAGGATACTTCTCAGTGGAAATAGGAAACTATTCCTTATGAAAATAAGACAAAAGCTGTAAAAAGCTACTGCCTGGTGCAAACTGAGAATAGTTACCCTGCCTTAAATCCACGGCCATTCCATGTAATCTTCATAGAAAGAAAATGAAAGCCAGGTGTGCATACAGTTTGTTAAGAATGTGCCACTTACTACACACTTAATAGCCCACATATGAAATTTTTGTATTCCATTTTGGAAATCTATGAATCTTCTGTTTAGAGATCCTAGTACCCCAAATGAAGACTTTAGAAAGGGTGCCCAGCCAAATTCTGTTATAACTGAAATTTAGAAACTTCTCATTTGTGACTTCTATAATATTAAACAAATATTAAATAAATAGGTAGAGATTGGTTAATGTACTAGCTAGGGTAATCAATCCTGATTACTAAAGGACAGTTAAAGTGCTGCTTCACTATAGTGTCAAGAATCACCATATCCCGATATCATAAAGAGAAAAGATTCTCTGAAGAGCCTCTTATTTCTACCAAGATAACAACTGTAATCAACACGGTAAGGACAAACACATGGTGAACTTGTGCCAATTGACCATCTATATTAAAAAAAAAAAATTGCCAACCAGCTGATATACTTGTAAAGGATATGGGGAACAGAATAAATTTTATAAGATAGAACTTCTTCCTACACCTAATGAATTAAGAACTAACATGTTGTATGTTAATTTACCAATTTATTTGATCTCCTAACTTACCTAAGTCTTTCATCCAAACAAAGCATCTTAAAAAGAAAAGAGAGGTAGATATGTGATATGTGGTAGCCATTTTCTATTTATCATTTTAAGAGTATGTTTCCATCTACTGTTTCCTTCTATCAGCACTGACTTCTAAGGACTGACAAATGATGTCTGAAAGTTTCGTATGTTTAAGAGATATATAATGCATGCTGTAAAATAGGGCTCTATACTGGTCTTCCTGGAAGTCTCCACTTCCAGGTGGGTTTAATCCATTGGGAGGCACTGGAAAAGGTCTAAGGATAGTTGGAGAAAGCAGTCAGGATATTTGTTATCTTGGTTCATTTCACTCTTTGGCTGTACTTGGGTAGTGATTGCTCACCACATTTTGATTTTAGTAGCTACAATAATCAGCTGGGTGCAGTAATGCATGACTGTAGTCTCAGTGACTCGGGATGCTGAGGCAGGAGTCCGAATCACAAGTTCAAAGTGAGCTTTGGCAACCTAGCAAAAAAAAAAAAAAAAAAAAAAGTCTAAAAAATTAAATAAATAAAAGGGGCTATGGATGTAGCTCAGTGGTTAAGTATCCTGGGGTTCAATCACTAGTACTAAGAAAAGAAAAAAAAAGGAAAACAATCAAATTTGGTGATCAGTAAATCTCCATTCTCTACCATCCTGGGGAAGATAACTACTGACTATTATTTCTAGTCCTGTGTTTACTCACCAGCACTTGTTAGCTTTCCTTTCCAAAGATGTGTTTTTACCTTTGTAGAAAGTTTTTCATTAAACTCTATTCATTTATACAATTTTAGATCATCATTTTTTTAATTTGAGAATTCTGACTAACTATAATGGGTATTTTATACTGTTAGGATTACTAAGAATCTTCTTTTTATTTTCTATCATTTCTCTATACTAATTATGATTTCTACTCTATATAGAAAAACTGCTACTTATAAAGGTTCGAGAACATGGAATTTAATTTTTAAAAAAGAAGAAAATCAATATAAAACAAAAAAAAATGAGTTTTCATTTTGTACCAGTATCTGAATTAACATTACATATGTACACACATGCACACACACATATACATATGCATATACATATACCTAGTTCATAAAATTAATATAAATTTATTAGAAGTAAAAATGGAGTATACAGTTTAGCAGGAGGCAAAGGGAACAAAAGATTTTGGTAAATTGCTCTGCACATGATACAGAGTTATTAAAGTATGAAAGAAAAAGACAGAGTGGGCAATGATGTAGAAAGCTAAAATTTATTAAATTTCTTCAGAAGAGCTTGTCAACCCACTTTTCATTAATGTTTGGGTTATGTTATATTCACTTTCAACCATTTGTCCTGTTGTATGATGACAGTGTTCTATCTCCTCACATATTCAGAAAAAAAATGATAAACCCAGGAAAGTCTTGAATAATGGTATTGGGAGCAAGAGTAGTGCAAATGCAGTAATGTAAATTATGTTCTACTCAGTATTCAACTCTGTACTTAAGTTACAATGGCAAGGCCAGTGCTGAGAGGGATAATATAATTCTTTTGATATTTTCAGTCATGATAAGCAGAAGAGTGAATGCAATGGAGATAAGAGGGGCACATCAAAGCAGCTACATCCTAGAACTGCCCTAGGAAATGATTAAGACAAATTCTCTTTACCTAAATATGTTAGGGGAAAGGAGGAGATTGACCCCTGAATGACTTAAAAATAATATTATATTACAGTTTATAAAATATTGTAATTCAGGAAAGATACATGTTTATCACTAACGAGAAAAGCTTTCATAATACATATGTTCAAAGTATTTTGAATAAATAGACTCCATGAGATAAGATAAACTCCTCATACGCAAGTGATCTTTCACTTCCTTTCTTCACATCTTCTCTGCTTATAAGGTATCGTGTCATGACAGGGACAGTTGCAGGTGGGCAATGGAGATGAAAGTTTTTAAAAGATAGGTTTGGTATAATGGGGCAATAGCTTAAAAATTTCTTGTGGTTTCCCTTACATGGTATGATGTGGGTTTTCTAAATTGTTGAACATCTCCCACTGAAAGTTCACTCTGTCAGGTGAGAAATATTTCAGCTGATTAGCCATTTTTCCTACAACCCCTAAATGGTGCCACTGTGTATGCTAGCCTCATCTGACATTTCTATTGGACAGAAGATGGCTCAGATTGAGTACTTGATGAAAAGTTGCCAAGACAATTGGATGTTCTTTATGCAGCAGTTTCTGGGAGTGTCAGCTGTCTGGGTTTACTACCTAGAAGTAGCTGCTCTAGTCAATCACTGCTCACCTTCAACTTGCATACATGGAGTCAGATGTCCCTTGGAGTCCAGGGACCTCATGGCAAGTTCAATGATAATCTGGTTTAATGTAGGCAAAATAACTTGTCCATAATGAGTGGAAGTTGAGAAGACAGAGAAAATACAAGACATGTTATCAGCAAATAACTCAATTAAAACTTTCCTCAAATCAAACGATTCACATATACACATGTATGCATATATGTATGTATATTTCTATGTACATATTTACATGTATATACGTTCATAAGCATATAATTATGTGTATAAATGCATGGACATGTGAATTATTTATGAATTTTTGAGAGTTTTAGCTTAAATTTAATTTTATTTATATTGATTTTAATACACATATAAATATGTATACAAGCACACTATATATAAATAAAATATATAAAAAATATTAAGTATATATACAAACATACACATTTAAAAATCCACAAATACACATCATTTACTCTCCTTAGTGATTTCTTTAGTTTTTCCTGTCAAGAATGGAGGTAGTGATATGATGCTTATTAGAGCACCCTTTTATAAATATATCTTATCTTGCAAAGGTGACACTTTCCCTGGTTATCAGATACAGGACAACTTGAAAATAAAGATCTATTATTTGTTTGTAGTTTAAAAACTACAGCAAGAAACTTAACTTTTAAATTCTTACATATATTTTAAAAAATTAATCCCAAATACTGATGAAAGTTTTAAAGGAAAAATATCATTTTATATCACAAATCTTTTAAAAATCATTTCACAAATACTAACTCTGTCCTTTTTTTTTTTTTTGCTTTTCTATATGACTTCTCATACCTTCCTGTCTGATCAAGCATTTATGACTCAAACAAATTAAGAGTTTCAATGCTTTTTTTTTCCCCCTCAAGGAAGGGACATTACCAAACTTGATGTTTTTAAAAAATTTATAGTGTCACATTTTTACAAAGCCTTTTCATATCTAGACTATAGTTAGCTTTAGTATCTGTAAACAGCTTCAATGGAGTCTAGTCACAGAAAAAAAATAGTTGGTAAATATTCAGGGATTTTAAAAATTAATCTGTGAAGTGAGAAGAATTCCTCTGAAGACTAGAAAATACTTTCCCTAAATTAAGTCAAAAGTAGGAGCAGACAAGAAGGAGCAACCTGTTCCAGAGAGGGGCCTGCTTACTTTGATTTGAAAGATAGAAGTCCTGTACCTTCCTTTGTATAGGCATCAGGCAAGAATTTTTTTTAAAAAGTATCATTTAGAAACTCAGTCACTTCAGGCTATAGAAAACTTCTCCAATGTGTTTATAATCCAGGACAATGGAGAATTTGCAGAATTTCTCAACTATTCCATGAGAGTTTCAGTCCTCAGAGTCTACAGAACCAGTAGTAGAGAACATGCTCACAACATTTATCAACTGCAGACAAGTACACAGATGGAATGATGCATCTCAATGTGTGTTTGACGCGTACATAGACAGATGATACCAGGATTATATATGCTTCCTTCCATTCATGTAACATCCTTCCAGAATTTTTATTCAATTCTGCAAAATGTAGATAAGGAGCAGGTGAGCTGAGATTAACTTTCTTCTTTCTTGAGGGAGATTCAAAACAAAAATTAACCTAAGTTAGCAAAAAAAAAAAAAAGTAACAATAATATGCATCATTGTTAAGACTGAAAATTGAAGTGTTTGTTCATATGTATATAAGAGAACATATTTAAAAATATAGCATTTAGGAAATGATATTTGTATTCATAAAGTTATTTAGTTGTATTATCAGGATTAATACTGAAAAAGTTAAAAGTTTATATGAGATAATGAGAGTAAAGTTAACATTTTATAAATATTTTAAATCCAATTTATAACACACAAGTTATCTATCTTTGTTCCTTCCTATCACAGAGCAATTTCTAAAACCCGCAGAGGGTAAGGTGATGTTTTTCATTATCACTTTGAGTTAAAGTTCACCACATGCAATGCCTTAGCTATTATCAATTACTCAATTCTGCAAACATTATTTATGTCACCAGATGCCTTATTTTCATTAAAAAAATCAATTTTCCATAATTTCTGGAATGATTAAATTACAAACACAACTTTGTGAAAATATAAAATTCACTAAGCTCAAAAATGCTTAAGTTTAATTACTTTCAAGTTGTTCCCTTGTGGGGAAAAAAATGAGCGATAGGAATGTTAAATGATAGAATATTGAGCAATTCTTTTGAAAACACTGTGGCTAATTTGCCTTTGCATGTAATTTGTACACTGTGCATATCGACTTCGAAGACCAAGAAACCATCCCTGTCCTCTCTAATTGCAAAACTGTCAGGCTCTTTACCTTGGCAAGCAGTGCCCTGTTACAATGGCTGTTCAAAAAATCAGTGCTGATGAGAAGACTTGTGCCAGAAACTGTAAGCAATTAATTTCTACATTGATCTCTGGAATTCATCCAAACTTACTGAAAAGAGCCTTGCCATACTGTCATTCAATGAACAAATTTCCAACTAGACTGTCTAATAACTTTGCTGAGAAGGGATGAGATTAACTAAATCTAGTGTTGTTACTTGGTTCTTATTTTAATACATAATATATAATGCATATTTACATTAGTTAAATATTTTATTAAAAATAAGTAAATAAACAAAGATAATGCATGCTAAAACATATTTTGGACCATAAAAAAATCTTATTTCAACATGGAATCAAAATGAAACAAGGCCATGGACAAAATTTTGATATTCATCCTTCTTTAAGGCTTAATTTATGTTATACTCCATATATATTTTGTCAGAAAATTCTAATGACTCTAATTTCCTAATAGGTATTTGTATCTAAGTACTTCTCACCATTTACAACTATCTCTCTAAACCATTTCATCAATATCTTATTCCTATACCAAATTTAAATTTACCTTTGTAATAATAGTTTTCCACATATTTACTAGAGATTTTCATTAGTTTACTAAGGCTGTCATAAGATAATACCATAGACTGAACTGCTTATAAAGAAGTTTATTATCTTGGAAATTCAAGATTGAAGGATCAGCAAGTTTGGTTGCTTGAGTTCTCTCTCCCGGACTGGTTGATGGAGGTCTTCCTATGATCTCACATGGCCTGTCCTCTGCTCACATGTATCATAGTGTTTCTCTGTGTGTCCAAAATTTCTCTCTTTATTGGAACCACAGTCAGATTGAATTAAGTGCAACCTATATGACTTTGTTTTACATATATACTTCTTTGAAAGACCTATCTCCAAATACCATCACATACTAAATTGTGGGGTTTTGGACTTCAGCATATGAATTTCTGGGAAGTCCAATTTACTGCATACAATCTCATTTTTTTCAAAGAAAAGTAATATTTTATCATGCTTGTATTCAGAATCCTAAGTACAATAGCTTCCCAAAATATCTAAAATTAAAATACCACCTGGATATCCCTCAAATATCTTTCCTATTATATCCTCCTCTTTCCCAGGCAAACTAACATCTTTTCCACAATGTATAACAAGGTGGTAACACCAGGATGATTGCAATGGTGGTTCTTCAATCAAGAGCAATTTTCTCCCTGGTATCACTAAGATATTTTTCTTTCTGTAATCAAGTCTTTCTCTATATATCCTCTGATACTTATACAGAGCTCCCTGACAGTTATCTAAAGTACCACCATGTTTATAAATTTTCACCCCTTTTTAAAAAATTTTTGTTATTGTCTAATAAATATTTATTAATTATTTGTGAATCTCTTGCTGGCATGGACATACAAGCTCATGAGTCCAAGGAATCTCTCAGTATGGCTGATGTTGTATGCTCAGGTTGTAGAACAGATCCTGGTACATAGTATAAGGTAATTTGTTGGTATACATATATTAACTTATTGATAAAAGTATGTGATTAATATATTTGAAATATAAGAAAAATCTCTTTTAGGCAAAAAACATACCTAGGGGAATTTAACTTCATGGTCTTTAAAATCAGTCTGTGTCCTTTAAATGATTACAGTTAGAACACAATAACTTCTCAAAAAATCTGCCAAATATTCTACCCACTTCTTCTGATAAGTGCTTTAGCTTTAGTTTTCTTTTTACATAATCTTTTATTTTAAAACTTAATTTTTCTACTTTTATTCATGTACTAAATTTTTCTAGTTAGTTCTTGTATCAGATATAACCTACGATTTAAAATTTATGTGAATAAGATTAATGATTTTGCACCAACTGTATGCTTACCTGTTTCAAGTTTAACAATCTAAAATGAATATTGGTTACATTTCAGACATCAGAAATAGGATGGTTTGTCAGATGCTGGGTTCTGTGCCCTAAGACCAGGTGGGAAAAAACTGAGTCTCTACTAGAAGTCCTTCCTTCCAAGCCACTGAACATAGCCTAATTTCTTGGTATTTGATTCCTACTGATTCATATCTGTAATGTATTTCTTTTCAAAATATTATTTTTTTCATTATTAGTGTATATATTAGCTTTTGTCTGACTAATTTTTATCCACTTACAAAATCTTAAGTTCTATGGGTGATTTCCCCATGTTTTATCTCAACTTTCTTTGCCCTACATTGGCTCTATTTCACAAAACTGAAAATATTTTCTTGTGTTTCTGTGCCTTCATGAGGATAGACTCTGTGGGAACAGATTGAATATTTGGGGTGAGGCTTGTGGCTTTGATCATGCCATTTACATGCACTATTCTCCATAAATAGTTGAAAGATCATGATAGAGCTACAGTGTATGGTCTTACACTTAACTCTTAAATTAAATCTTTGGCTGATAAACTATGTCACCCCCTGGGAAGAAGGGTTAACAAGGGAGATCAAGGTGCTCAAGATTTGCACATCCCCAGAGGATTCTGAAACTATAAGTGAACATTGTCCAATATTTGTGAATGTGGTCCTAGGTTACTGATTGATTATCTTGTATTGAATATCTGGATAAATGGCTATTAGGAATGTTTAGCAAAGTTTATAATATAGATCTGAGTCCTATTCTGGGTCCTGAGAAATGTGTTTACATGGTTGGTCCTCTGTTAAATTCTCAGACCTGGATACTTGAATATGATTCCTTGCAAAGACATGTCTCTCATGGATTCCTATAATTTGCCACAAAAGAAGTACATCTTACTCCATGGGTAAAGGGCTTTGAAACTTGTGACTGATAACTGTAGATTTTTCCTAATGTAAATATAATATTGTTACTTTTACCCTTTTCCTTTTTGCTATTAATCCTTTTCTGTAATAATTAGTTTTTACAACCTGCTGTTTTGACCTGTTAGCTTTTCTTAAGAATTAATGCACTTGAAGGCAGTTTTGGAAGTCATGAAGAAACCTTAGTCTGGGCTATATTCATTTTTTTTTAAAGATAATTAAAGTAACACATATACAATCCTGGATTTTTTGAAAAACGATTTAAAAATCAGGCAACATGTTTTCAAAATTCATTGTCATAAATTCTCTTTAGTTAACAGAATTTTTAAAAAACGGACTTGTCCTATAAATCATGCATTAATTTTAAATTTAATGTCATCTAAATAATTTTATCTACTGTGGTCTGTTCAGATTTTTAAAATAAAATGCTTGTTGGCAGGGCTGGAGTTGTGGCTCAGTAGTAGAGCACTCATCTAGCACGTGTGAAACACTGGGTTCAATCCTCTGCACCATATACAAATACATAAATAAAATAAAGGTATTAAAAAAATGCTTGTGGGCAACCTCAGGATTATTTAGCTCTGCAAACCCAGGATTTCTCTGAGTGTCTAGGCTTTATATGTAAATGCCTATTCAGTTTTCCCAGAGGTATCTTCTGAAGAGCATCTGGGTTAGTTTAACAATTTAGCTATTGTGAATTGTGCTGCTGTAAACATTGATGTGGCTGTGTCCCTGTAGTATGCTGTTTTTAAGACCTTTGGGTATAAACTGAGAAGTGGGATCACTGGGTCAATTGGTAATTCCATTCCAAGTTTTCCAAGCATTCCCCATACTGCTTTCCAAAATGGCTGCACCAATTTGCAACCCCACAAACAATGTATGAGTGTGCCTTTTCCCCCCACATCCTTGTCAACATTTATTGTTGTTTGTATTAATAGCTGCCATTCTGACAGGAGTGAGATAAAATCTTGGAGTAGTTTTGATTTATTTTCATTTTTCTAATTGCTAGAGATGTTGAACATTTTTTCATATGTTTGTTTATTGATTGTATATCCTTTTCTGAGAAGTGTCTGTTCAGTTTCTTGGCCCATTTATTGACTGGGTTATTTGTTTTTTGTTTGTTTATTTGTTTGTTTTGGTTTTGGGTTTTTTAAAGGTTTTTGAGTGCTTTATATGTACTAGAGATTAATGGTCTATCTGATGTGCTTGTGGTAAAGATTTGCTCCCATTCTGTAGGCTCTCTAATCACCTCATTGATTTTTTTTTTCCAAGAAGAAGGTTTTTTTTGGTTTGAATCCATACATTTATTGATTCTTGGTTTTAATTATTGTGCTATAGGACTCTTATTAAGGAAGTTGGGGCCTAATCCCACATGATGAAAATTTGAGCCTACTTTTTCTTCTAATAGACATAGTGTCTCTGGTTTAATTCCCAGGTCCTTGTTCCACTTTGAATTAAGTTTTGTGCATGGTGAGAGATAGGGGTTTAATTTCATTTTGTTGCATATGGATTTCCAATTTTCCTAGCACCATTTTTTGAAGAGGCTATCTTTTCTCCAATGTACATTTTTGGCACCTTTGTCAAATATAAGATAACTGTAGTTATATGGGTTAGACTCTGTGTCCTCTCTTCTGTACCATTGGTCTGCAAGTCTATTTTGGTGCCAATACAATGCTGTTTTTGTTGCTAATATTCTGTATTATAGTTTAAGTTCTGGAATAGTAATGCCACCAGCTTCACTCTTCTTGCTAAGAACTGCTTTGGCTATTCTGAGTCTCTTATTTTTCCAGATGAATTTCATGACTGCTTTTTCTATTTCTATAATTCTGCCTATCCAACAACAAGGTCGATCTTTCCATCTTCTAAGGTCTTCTTTAATTTCTTTCTTTAGTGTTCTGTAGTTTTCATTGTAAAGGTCTTTCAACTCTTTTGTTAAGTTTATCCCAAGATTTTTTTGTTTTTTTGTTTGTTTTTGAGGCTATTGTAAATGGGGTGGTTTTTCTAGTTTCTCTCTCATCAATATGTCACTGATGAAAAGAAAAGCCTTTGATTTATGGGTGTTGATTTTATATCTAAGTACTTTGCTGAATTTATTTATTAGTTCTAGGAGATTTCTAGTGGAATGTTTTGGGTCTTCTAGGTATAAAATATCATCTGCAAATAGTGATAATTTGAGTTCTTCTTTTCCTATCCATATCCCTTTAAATTCTTTCATTTGTCTCATTGCTCAGGCTAGAGGTTCAAGAACTATATTAAATAGAAGTTGTGAAAGAAGGCATCCCTGTTTTTTCCAGTTTGATTATTTTCTTTGCAAAGAAAATAAGAGGAATTTTGATTTGATGAAATCCCATTTGTCTACCTTTGCTTTTGATATCTGTATTTTGAGATAATGTCTTATCCAAAATATTTTTGCCCAGACCAATGTCATGAATAATTTCTCTTTTCTTCAAGTTTCATACATTCAAGTCTTAATAAGTCTTTTTTAATCCATTTATGTTAATTTTTGCATATGATAAGAGGTATCTAGCTTCATTCTTCTACATGTTTTTTAGAATGATAATCAAAATTACAAAAAATATCATAACATCCTGGCAAGGGTATGAAAAAAGGGCAGAACTTATAATGTTGGTGAGAGTGTAAATTTGTATAATCATTATGGAAAACAATATAGAAATTCCTCAAAAAGCTAAAAATAGAACTACTATATGATCCAGAAATCCTTCTACTTGGTATATATCCAAAAATGAAATCAGTATGTCAAAAAAATATTTGCACTCTCATGTTTATTTCAGAACTCTTCACAATAGCCTACTTTTAGTAGGTTTTGCTTTATGTAATTGATTCCATGTCAATTATTTCATAATTGTTAAGAAAAATAATCCCAAACTTCCAAATTAAGTTGAAGAGTTCTGAAACCCAGACATTATTTACCAGCCCTCCTCAAGGATTCATTAATTTTCTGTTAGAATATAACTCTTCTATCTTTACTGGATACTCTTACATAAATATTACACACACACACACACACACACACACACACATTATAGTCAGTAAGAATACAATACAGGGGCTGGGGATGTGGCTCAAGCAGTAACATCCTCTCCTGGCATGTGCGGGGTGCTGGGTTCCATCCTCAGCACCACATAAAAATAAAATAAAGATGTTGTGTCCACCAAAAACTGAAAAATAAATATTAAAAAATTCTTTCTCTCTCTCTCTCTCTCTCTCTCTCTCTCTCTCTCTCTCTCTCTCTCTCTCTCTCTCTCCTATCTTAAAAAAAAGAAGAATACAATACAGTATTGACTATAGTAATCTTCCTGTATAACAGGTCTCAAATTTAGTCCTCCTGTCTAGCCTAGCTGGAGTAACTCCCTTGCTCCCTATCTAGTCCTCTCATTACCACCATTCTACTCTCTACTTCTATGTATTAGACATTTTTAAGATTACACATATAAATATGATCATGTGATATTTGTCTTTCTTTGTCAGGCTTATTTAACTTGGTAGCAAAAGGAAAAATCTTCAGTTTAAAACAGAACATTTTTGTAATTGAGAATGTCTTTCTCTTACTTTCACAGCTAAGGGTGAGTTTGGATTGTTTTTCAAGTTATTAATTTACAAAATTTCTCAGAGAAAAACCTTTAGAAAGCATTCCATTGATTTTTTTAAATTTTGCATTAATTTGATTCATATTGAACCATGTGTATGCTTACATGTTGGTTTTAATTTTATTTCATTTTGCAAACTAACAATAGCATTGTTTACTAATCTTATTTCTGAATATAAAATAGAGGATTGTGAAAGAAAATTTGTAAAACACAGATGTTATGATAAATGAATACTGTTTTGCTGATCCATAATGGGGGTGTCGGGAGAAAGGAGGAACTTTGATTGGAACAAGGGGAAGGAAGGAAGGGGAGTGGGCTTGGGGGAGGGAAGATGGTGGAATGAGACAAACATCATTACACTAGGTACATGTATGACAGCAACTCTGCATTGTGTACAACCAGAAAAATGAAGTTGTGCTCCATTTGTGTACAATAAATAAAAAAGCTTTCTGCTGTTATGTATACTGATTAGAACTAATAAAAACTAAATTAAAAAAAAACTACAATAAGTTTGAATCCTATTTCTCATATAGTTTTTTAGAAATACACAATCATAGGCAAGTTGTATTATACCATGTAGTTTTCTATATAATATATCACATTGTGTCACGGATATTTTAAAAATCATGATATATTTTAGAAGGATGCAATTTAAATGTTCATGTAGAAATTTCACTAGTAATTTGAGCATTTTTATTTTTATATGCATCATTAGTAATTTTTACCAGGACTAACTTTATTCTGATTAAGAAAACTAGATATCTCTTTCTGCTTGGTTATTGCCATGTTTTTGTGAGAATCTGGAAAACAATGTTTGAAGAAATCTATATTCTTTCTTATCCTTGTGGTGTAAGTCTATTTAAAATTATATTATATGATTGGAAATTAGTAGCTAGAAAAGACCACTAGCTAGTGTTGAAACACAGCACTTGCCAAGTGTCCTGTATCTGACAGTGAGAGCTGAGCTTGCTCTCAGTGAATCTTGGCAAGCACTTTAGTGGTCATCATGAGTTCCCATAACTAAGTCACCCAGATAGGGTCTAAATGTTCTCTGAAATTTAAGTTAAGGAAACCTCCTGCTACCTCTCCCTTATCTACTTCTAAAGCACATGATGCTAGGGATAGGGTAAAATTGTATTTCTTGTTTAAATGAGTTTGGGAAATCTTAAGTTACCTCCAGGGGAATTTTCTCAAGCACTGACATTTCTCCAATACTGTCACCCAGGAAAATTGGTAGTGACATGATATATTATCATCACATGCCTTTCCCAGAATGGTCAATGACAACCTTGACAACAGAGACTGAGGGACACTCTAGATATTACAAGGTAAATATAGCATTTGTTTTAATATACTTCTTCATTATTTTAAATCAATAATAATTAATAAGGTAGTTTTAATAGAAAAAAATTTCTTAGTTCTGAAGCTAAACATGAGTATGTAATCCTCTGGCTTTTTTCTTTTAGCTATATGAAAGTAGACATATAGCCCAACTTTGCTCAGTTTCACTTCTTTTTTTCCTTAATTAATAAAATAAGAATGAAATAATGTATCCATTCTTAATTGTGATTTTAATTGATGCAAAGATCAAATAATATATATATGAGTTTTGATACTATAGTTATGATAGGTATAATCCAGTCTAGAAAAAAATGATACTGGAAATCCTAGTTTGTATTGTAGCATGCAGTTTACATAGGGATTTCATTTACGTTTGAAAGTGAATGTTAATAAAAATTTGAGTTAAATATTTATGAAAATATTTTATACTATATTTCATAAAGAAGAAATGAGAAGGTTAAAAGGTAAATGATGTATCTTAGTCATATTGGTTAAGTGGCAGAATTAAGGGTTAGTACTGACATTTCTAACTCAGTGATCTTTTGCTATGAAAAAAAGCCTTTTCATTTTATTTATTGCCTAATAATTGATAGAAGTGAATGTTGGAGTTTTATGGAGGAATGTATATAGCAAGTTAGTTAATATCAATAAAAAAGCGTTCAGATACTCATTATGTGAATATCACCAGGCCAAGCACTTTACATGCATTATCATATACAATTTTTGTGATATGTCTATAGCAATCGTGGTTTGAATCTGAAATGTTCTTCAACATCTCAAATGTTCAGAGGCAAAGCTTTAGGGACATGATTAGATCATGTGGGTTCTGATCTTAGCAGTGGATTAATCTGGGAAGTGGTCCCTATATGAAGGACCTAGGTCACTGGGGCCATGCCCTCAAAGCATTTAACTACTCTCTAGTTTCTCCCCCTACCCCTCTTTGTCTTTCCCTCCCAGTTGCTCTGAGGCAAGCAGTTTTCTTCTGCCACATTCTTTTTTTTTTTTTTTTGAGAGAGAGAGAGAGAGAATTTTTTAATATTTATTTTTTAGTTTTCGGCAGACATAACATCTTTATTTGTATGTGGTGCTGAGGATCGAACCCGGGCCGCAGGCATGCCAGGCAAGCCACTACCGCTTGAGCCACATCTCCAGCCCCTGCCACATTCTTTTGCCATGATGTTCTGCCTCACCTCAGGGCCAAATCGATGGAACCGCCAATCTGGAAAAAAAAAATCTTATGAAGCTGTGAATAAAAATAAATCTTTCATCTTCTAAGTTGTTTTTTCAGATATTTTGGTCACAGCATAGAAAAGTTGAATAGTGCAGAAAACATACTTTCAACACATGAGCTTTAGGGAGATATTCCAGATCCGAACCATAACATGTACTTAAAATTTTATTCTTTGGAATATATTTGAATGAGTAGTGATAAGATTAAACAGCTGTTTTTCTGGATTCTATCATAAAAAAAATTTATATGGTGAAAATATTTTGCTCTCTCTCAAACTTCTCCTTAAGATCCCAAACTCTTTAAATCCAAAATGGAAGGACAGCAGAAAAAAAATATATATTTTTAAAATTTTGTAAAATTGATATATTTATTTTCTAAGCAAATATTTTACTTTTTTATTTCTATGAATGTATTGCATAATAATGATAATATTAATCAATAGAGAATAAGTTTTTAATACAATTTTTTAAAACTTTTAAAATTTTAATTGTTATATATGACAACAGAATGCATTATAATTCATATTACACATAAAGAGCACAATTTTTCCTATCTCTTGTTGTACACAAAGTAGAGTCATATCCTTCATGTCTTTATACATGTACTTAGGGTAATGATGACCATTGCATTCCACCATCTTTCCTATGACTGTGTCCCCTCCCTTCTCCTCCTTCCCCTTTTCCCCTTTGTCTTATCTAGAGTTTATCTAATCTCCCTTACCCTGCAGCATATTATGAGACAGCATTCTTAAATCAGAGAAATCATTCAGCATTTAGCTTTTTGGGATTGGCTTGCTTCACTTAGCATTATATTCTCCAACTCCACCCATTTTCCTGCAAATGTCATGTTTTATTCTCTTTTAATGTTGAGTAATGTATCATCGTGTATATATACCAAAGTTTCCCTATCCATTCATCTACTGAAGAGCATTTGGGTTTGTTAAACAGTTTAGCTATTGTGAATTGTGCTGTTTTAAACACGATGTGGCTGTGTCCCTGTAATATGCTGTTTTTAAGTCCTCTGAGTAGACCAAAGAGTGGGATAACTGGGTCCATTGGTAATTCCATTCCAAGTTTTCCAAGCATTCTCCATATTGCTTTCCAGAATGGCTGCACCAATTTGCAGTCCCACAAGCAATGTATGAGTGTGCCTTTTCCCCCCACATCCTTGCCAACATTTACTGTTGTTTGTATTCTTAATAGCTGCCATTCTAACTGGAGTGAGATAAAATCTTGGAGTAGTTTTGATTTGCATTTCTCTAATTGGTAGAGTTGTTGAACATTTTTTTCATGTTTGTTTATTGATTGTATATTCACTTCTGAGAAGTGTCCAATTTCTTGGCCCATTTATTGACTGGGTTATTTGTTTTTTTGGTGTTAAGATTTTTGAGTATGTGTAACGAATTAAACAAATAAAAAAATTATTAAAAAAAAGAGTTTTGAGTGCCTTATATTTACTAGAGATTAATGATCTATTTGATGTGCTTGTGGTAAAGATTTGCTCCCATTCTGTAGGCTCTCTATTTACCTCAGTAATTGTTTCTTTTGCTGAGAATTTTTTTTTTTTTTTTGGTTTGAATCCATCCCATTTATTGATTCTTGGTTTTATTTATTTATTTATTTTTTTAGAGAGAAAGAGAGAGAGAGAGAGGATTTTTTAATATTTATTATTTTTTAGTTCTTGGCGGACACAACATCTTTGTTGGTATGTGGTGCTGAGGATCGAACCCGGGCCGCACGCATGCCTGGCAAGCGCGCTACCGCTTGAGCCACATCCCCAGCCCATGATTCTTGGTTTTAATTATTGTGCTATAGGACTCTTATTAAGGAAGTTGGGACCTAATCCCACATGATGAAGGTTTGAGCCTATTTTTTTCTTCTAATAGATTCAGTGTCTCTGGTTTAATTCCCAGGTCCTTTATCCACTTTGAGTTGAGTTTTGTGCATGGTGAGAGATAGGGTTTAATTTCATTTTGTTGTATATGGATTTCCAATTTTCCTAGCACCATTTGTTGAAGAGGCTATCTTTTCTCCAATGTACATTTTTGGTGCCTTTGTCAAGTATAAGATAACTATAATTATGTGCATTAGTCTTTGTGTTTCTATTCTGTACCATTGGTCTACAATTCTATTTTGGTGCCAGTACCATGCTGTTTTTGTTACTAATGCTCTTTAGTATAGTATTAGGTCTGGTATAGTGATGCCACCTGCTTTACTCTTTCTGCTAAGGATTGCTTTATTCTGGGTCTCTTATTTTTTCCAGATGAATTTTGTGACTGCTTTTTCCATTTCTATGAGATGTGGATTGTGATTGGAATTGCATTAAATATGTATAGTGCTTTTGGTAGTATGGTCATTTTGACTTAAAGATAAGAACCACATGATCATCTCAATAAATGCAGAAAAAGCATTTAACAAAATACTGCACCCTTTTCGTGTTCAAAACACTAGAAAAATTGGGGATAACAGGAACATATCTCATTATCATAAAAGCTATCTATGCTAAGCCCCAAGCCAACATCATTCTAAGTGGAGAAAAATTGAAAGCATTCCCTCTAAAAACTGGGACAAGACAGGGATGCCCTCTTTCACCACTTCTATTAAACATAGTTTTTGAAACACTGGCCAGAGCAATTAGACAGACGAAAGAAATTAATGGGATATGGATAGGTAAAGAAGAACTCAAATTGGCACTATTTTCTGATGATATGATTGTAAACCTAGAAGACCCAAAAAATTTCACCAGAAAACTTCTAGAAATGCATTCAGCAAAGTAGGTAGGTAGAACTAGAACTAGCACTGTTGTGTTGCTGCATGTTACTTCCATGTGGTGGAGGTGATTCGTTAACATCAAATATGTTTTTTTTTTCAGTTACTTTATCTTTGTATAAAATTAGGTTGGTAGAAAATCAATACCAGTAAATCAAAGACATTTCTGTTTATCAGTGACAAATCCTCAGAAAGGGAAATGAGGAAAACTACCCCATTTACAATAGTATAAAAAAATGAGAATTAACTTAACAAAAGAGGTGAAAGACCTTTACAATGAAAACTACAGAATGCTAAAGAAAGAAATTAAAAAAGACCTTAGAAGATGGAAAGATCTACCTTGTTCTTGGATAGGCAGAATTAATATTGAATACAATTAAAAAAAAATAAAAATAGATGTTATTTTGTTCCCTTATTGGGTTTTTATCTTCTTTGTAATTAATTTTGTCATTTTAGATACAAAATTTCTTCATTGTGTAATTGGGACTATATATATATATATATATATATATATATATATATATATATATATATATAGTTTTAATTTATATTAAAATCATAATAATCATTGTATTATAATTCTGCTTTCAATGCTACTCTTCAGGACTTTTACACATGAGATATGGAAATATTTGGAAATTATTTCATTATTATGTTGCAACATAAGGAAGAGATTAAGAATAACTCTTGATTTTTAATATAATTTATTTGTTATGTCTTAAAGTAGTACCAGAATAAAAATAAACACAAATTTATACATTGCACTTCTATAAAATGCTATTTTGAATGAGGCTGAGCATTGTATATCAGTTTTTTAATTGTATATCAGGTTTTTCCCCCAACTGGGCTTTTTACATCATTGTGCACCACACAAGGATATTTCTGAATATTTGTGTCTGTGCATAAGATACACACAGTTGTTGCAGATGCTGGCACTCTCAGCCAACTGTTCTGCTAACGGCTACACAGTGCAATTTAGAGTCATAGCATCATCTTAATATTCCCAGATACTTTAATGAGTTTTCACTCTAATTAAATGTGCAACTTGCAGAGATCATTGGGTGTCAGATGCTGTGATTGGCAACAAGCTTTCTTTGTTCAGAGTCAAGTTTTATATCAGGAAAAACAACTTATTTTAATAGTATCATCACAGAATACATTGAGTTTTATTTCAATTAAATAGCTTAAAAACTGTTAAAAAACTAAGTACACAATTGATATCATTAGAACAAATGTAAACAAATAGGAGAATATAAAAAAAATATCAACCAAGCAGGAAAACAGATGGCAGAAATGAGTTATCAAAGTTCAGTGTAAAACAATATCATTGTAAAATATCAGAATACTCAGGGGACCAGGACTAGCATTGTGGTGTTGCTGCATGTTACTTGCATGTTGTGGTGGTGATTCATTAACACCATATATGGTTTTGGTAGTTACTTTATCAAAGTTAGATGATTCATGGTGCACTGTATCATGACATTGGTTTGGAGTCACATTTAAAGTCTTTTATTTTTCAATCAGCAGAAAAAAATCACATAATTTTAACAAACTACCTAAAATATACCTTATAATATTTAAATATTGTTTTTGTATACACTTTACTCATTTTACTTTGTTCTGGGCTGACCTGTGTTGAAATGATTTATGTCACTTTCTATATACCATATTTAATATTATGTTAAAGATAGACAAGTAGGAATACATTCATCACAGGGACTCTAAGGAGGAACTTTAAAGTGTCATGCAATAGATACCAAATTTCCATATATCTGTCCAAATGCCATGTCTATTTTTAGCTTGTTTTCTAATCTGGAAGATACTTGTGGAAAGAGGATAAAATATTTCCCATCTCCTCAGCATTCTCAAAAAAAAAAAAAAACACTGAAGAATATAGGTCATGAAAGCACAGTGTTTAGGTCAAAAAAACAGAGCCGCTGAGCAATCCATAGAGAGAGCCAATTCAGGGTTATAATGTAGTGGGCTGCAGGGCTTTTGCAGAATACATAAGAGGGATCAAAACATTTCAGAAGGCAATTGAAAACAACTATATTTAAAGTGAACTTTGATCTACCCCATAAACAGATACTGAGATTTATTTTTTTACCAATAGAAGTAAGGATTCTAATCTAAGCATATTACATTCAAGCACCATCCAGGGTTAAAATGAAATTGTAAAACTCAGGGAAGAATCAGCAAAAGAAAATCTAGACTGAAAACTAGCAGATTAGAATAGATAATTAGGTCTAATAGATCTAAACTGATTCTATGAGAGCCTCATATATAACTATCATTTGTTATACATCTTTAAACTAACTCTAAAGCACTATTTGTTTATATTTGTATAGTGGTAAGGACTAAGGACATGTAGAGCAATCATTTCTGTGATCTCTGAAGGATTGTCCATCCCCCCACTTCTTCTATTCATTTGTTCTTTTTTTTTTTTTTTTTTAAGAGAGAGTGAGAGAGGAGAGAGAGAGAGAGAATTTTTTTAATATTTATTTTTTAGT
Organism: Spermophilus citellus; assembly: GCF_964194105.1. NCBI lineage: Eukaryota > Metazoa > Chordata > Mammalia > Rodentia > Sciuridae > Spermophilus > Spermophilus citellus. Next base: position 91,589,509 of record NC_138189.1, on the reverse strand, counting down.
TCTTGGTGGACACAACATCTTTGTTGGTATGTGGTGCTGAGGATCGAACCCGGGCCGCACGCATGCCAGGCGAGCGCGCTACCGCTTGAGCCACATCCCCAGCCCCTCATTTGTTCTTGTGTTAATTCTCATACAGCCCTATTGAGGTAGAGTCTTGTAATAATCCTGAAAAATATAAACAAACTCTTGTGTTTTGTCTTAGAGAAGATTTCATTCTTATGAAATGAGACGACACAACCTATTTTCATGGAGCTATGCCATGTAACTCTCATAAATAAAGAGACAGACAGTTTTCCAATGGAATCAAGAAAGAATAAGGGACATTTTTTGCTCAGTCATAAAAAAATTAGGTGGGAAAAGAGAGATTACTGAAGCAAAGAGGGGGTATCAGAGAAGTAGAAACTTTCATCTGCATGCTCATGGCTAAATTCTGTTTTCTGAATATGTTAAAAACTAGCTATCACAAGACACATGTTCCCTTTGATAATGAGTTCTTTATTCATGGTTTCGATAAGGCTCTAGCTAATAATCTCAGGCAATATGTATTTTTAAAGATTTGCAGTATGAACTGGTGCTTATTACTTTTTTTCTTCTTCCCAATATATGAAATCAGGTAATCAGTATCCATAAAAAAATAGATTGATATTCAGATTTAATTTTCACTTAGTGTATATTACCAAGAATATTCTAAATACTAGGGATCAAAACAGCTTTTATTCAGCATCTATTTAATTTTAAGCACTTTTCTGGATGTTCTATATTTGTTCATTAATTTAAAGTTAAAACTTCTCCAGGAGCATGTGTTATTTTATTAATTTTGTTAAGTATGAAAGCAAAGAGCTGTCCAAGTTAACACAGCAGGAAAGCAGAAGAAATGGAAGTTTGGTTAAGGATTTTATAACTATGAATCCCTCTCTCTGTTCACACACACACACACACACACACACACACACACACACAGACTCATACCAGATATACACAACGTCTGCCCTACCTCAGCTTCAAGCATTATTTTTAAAACCAGTGTCTATCTCTTACATGTCACACAGTCTTTGGCTGTATTGCACAATTCAGAAACCAAAAATTAAAAAAAAATAAAATTTCTGAATATATTATGCTGAATTCCTGAATTTCTTCCATATGAGCAAACAAAAAACGTCATTTTGTTCTTTCTTTCTTTCTTTAAATCATGACATTAACTGTTCTGAGACTTTTTGCTGTTCCTCTTGGGACCTTCTTTTCTAAAATTTTTTCCTCAGTTCCTGGGACATCAGAGCCTCATGGGTTTTCTCCTGGGCTCTTTCTTTTGTTTTAGTCTTTTGATGCTAATCTTATTATTATTCTCAAGGTTCTGTCCTTTTTTGACATCTCTACAACCTGGTAACTGATCAGGTCAACCACATATAATTTATGGTCATGTATGATAAACCAAGTATTGCAAGTAAGCTGTAACACAACACAACTCTAATGTGTTTATTCAAAATTATTTCAGTTAACATTTATTCATTCCATAAATTTGTATTGGGATATTAATGTGGCAGGCATAAGTAAGTTCTAGCTCTGGGGGTACAGTAGTCAAAAAAACAGACCAAGTGCCTAATCTTAAGCAGTTTGGATATTCCCTCAATATCTCAAGCTCATTAGGCAGCAAATCTTTACTCTCTTTCAGTTCCTCTGAAAATATATTCTTTCTCTATTTTTTTCTCTCTTTTTGACTAACTTACTATTCAAACATAAATTAGAATCTTGGAGTCCAATGCATTTCTTTATTACCTGTACCTTCATATCCATAAATGTTCCAGTTTCTGTCACTTATTATCACACAAATTCTTTTTTCCCTATCAACTCCCATGGCCTTAGTCTGCATTCTCCTCATGTGTTCCTAAGTAAGGGTCTCCTACCTATGTTTCTACCTCTCAACTGCCTCCTCTGTCATCTATTTTTCACACTAATTCTGGAATGACCTTTCTGAAAAGCAGATTTGACGAGGACACTCAGAAAGCTCTCAGTTTAAAGTTCAACCGATGAAGCCTATAGAACTTTGTCTCATTTTCTCTTCTTACATTGATTTTCTACTTACCTACAATCCTACATGCAATGCTCATATGCAGTCCCCAAAATGAATAGTACAATTTATCACTTCTCTACGCTTCTTCATTCAGTTTTTTTCAGATCAACCATTGTTTAGAGACCATTTTCTGGACCTGTCTCTTGATAAATTTAAAAAAATTCTGATATGCTTCTTTTGCATTGAGTGTGTCTCTAAAATCGTTTTTGCACTGTAGTCTAGTTGATTTCCTTAATTATTTTACGATCCGAATCATAAGTGTGGTGAATATATTTGAGCTTCATTTGCATTCCTAAATCTTGTCCCACTACTTGGTCCATGGAAATTCCCCTATACATGTGTAATAGGGTAATGTAAGAAATAGATGCATATCTAACCAATGTGGTCTAAAGTTATTCAAAGGCTTTACATACACATAACATGAAAGTACATGTACTGTTTCAGTTGGGAAAGCAGAGAGTACAGAGACTAACTAATGTGTTTGAGAGAAGAGGTTAGAAGCTAGGTGGCATGGAAAGTGCACTGGGATTGATAGTTGAAATGTAATAAAAATTATGAGCTTCCCTTCCTCTCTTTCTTCCTCCCTCCCTTCTTCCTTTCCTTCCTTCCTTCTTTGTATTTTGTCTTACTTTTTTTCTGGCACTATATTAAAGAAAATCTTTGAAAATGCAATGTCTTTTTTATTCATATCAAAGGTTGTCAATACTTATAAACAGTGCCATTGTTCTTTCCATCACACCATATGCATATATTTATTTACCTTCTCAATTGATTCACACAAATGTAAATCTTTCCTTAGATCCTAAAATGTAAGTCTTGCTGTTTGTCCTCCCAGGTTCTGTCCTACATGTGGTCTCCTCCTTAGAATATTTTCCATCTCTCTCCTGTCCTCCATAGTGCTACCTTTTGAAGAATGTGGAAAGGCAGCATAGCTTGCTAGCTAATGGCACAGGCCATGGATCCAGACTGTGTGGGCTGGAATAATTATCTGCTCCTTCCATTTTATGGCACCGTGTATATTTCTTAACATTTCAGTGTTTTAGCAATAAAATAGAAATAACACTATGGTCTTCATAGGGTGACCATGGTATTTAAATTGCTAAATAAGTATAAAATAATTAAAATATACCAGGAAAATAATAATGACAACAAATTTTATATTCTATTATTCTACAAGAAAAAATTATTTATTTTATATGTGGTTTGCTTAAACATTTGGAATTTTCTATACATGTCTTGGTGATTCACCTTATGGGTCTTCTATTTAGATGGGCTATAAATATTTAGAATTTTTCATAAATGGTCTATTTCATTGCTCATTAGTTGATTGTCAGTTCAATTTCATTTTCAGTTCATCATCTTGAGTGACAGGATGTCAAGTGGAGGCATTTTAATACCAATGAAAATGGTAAATTATGTACTTTATGGCTAGTGAAATCCCAGTCAACAATCTTAAAAGTTTTATGTGCAGTCTGTTCACACATCAACACTCTCACATCGTTCTATAATTAAATGTATATATATATATATATATATATATATATATATATATATATATACACACACAAAATGTATTATTGCTTCTAGAACTAAAATTCTTGTCAGTTTGCATTTATATTTTATATTTCTTAGAAAGTGTATAAGTATCCATTACTTTTTCTTGAATACATGGTTTTAGATATTACTTAGAAAATGGTAATATTTAGCTGTCTTCTACTTGAAGCAACTTATCTGTCATGTGAAAAGAAACATAAAGAATAGCTATAAACCTTATCATGTTGCTAATCATATGATATTAACATGTATATTTTCCACATTTTTGTATAAACTGTCTTAATGTGTAAAGAATATTTTGACCTTAGAATTATGTAGTTTGACCTTAGAATTATGTACTTTGACCAAAAACTTGAAAGGTTAGACAAAAGTGCAATGATATGTTATTTTGAATAATACACCTAAAAATCAAGACTGTTAAAAAACTTAAATTTAGAGTTTTATAACAGATATTTGGGGCTAATAATCATTGAAGAAAACTTGAATGGATATAATACTATTTGGTAGAACTGCTCAAATTATTTTGGATTGTTCACTTTTTTGTTCATTTTTTTCAAAATGAATTGAAATTATTTTTAAATATAAGAATTTCCCTTAAAATTAATAACAATTATAATTTTTCCTTAGTGTTTGGTTTTTATTCAATTTGTATTTTGTACATAAAGTTTATAGTACTCAGGTAGTCCAAACTATATAAAATAGTCATTGTCTTTGCTTTTGGTATAATTTTAGAATTTCTTTTGAAATTATATAAACATTTCCCTTTTTAATTTCAGTGCTTCCATGGTTATATGGTTTATACCTAATGATCAAATAATACTTATTTCTGATTATAACACAAAGTAAAGTTTAATTTTCTGGCTTTCTGCATGTTGCAAGACAGTTGCACCAATAAGATATATTAAAAATCTAAATGTTGGCCTGTAATCCCAGTGGCTCGAGAAACTGAGATAGAAGGATTGTGAGTTCAAAGTCAGTCTCAGCAAATTCAAGGTGCTAAGCAACTCAATGAGACCCTGTCTCTAAATAAAAAAACAAAATAGGGCTGGGGATGTGGCTCAGTAGCCAAGCACCGGAGTTCAATCCCCAGTCCTCCCCCCAAAAAAATCTATCCTTCCCAGACTGACAAGTATATGTATATGTGTGTGTGTCAGTGTATAATATGCATTATAAAACCAAACTAATTATTAAATATCAACTTCATATCTATATTTTCTGATACTTTATACTATTATTTTTAAAATTTTTTCTAATTTTAGTTGTTTTTCTCCCTATCCATTTTAACACCAATATTGTACTTCTGTGATTTCTATAATGTATGTAAATTCAATGTTATAGTTCAAATTAATCTTTCAATCATTGGTTTGAATTGAATTGTAGTATATTATTCTTGACAAAATTTATTCTTATGCATATTTATTTTATTATTAATTAGTATAACTTTGAACATGCATTTAGTTTTTTAATGTAATAATTTAATAGATTGCAGTTTTCCAAGATGTCTACAACATCATCATCTGTTTTTCTATCTTGCCACACTCTCCATCATAAAATACTTGAATTTCATGTTTTTTTAATAATTTGTCACCATCAAAATGATATCTATATTAGGCTGTGCAACTTCCAAGGATAGGTCATAAAAGATGATACAGCTGGATACTTATATTTTGAAGCCCTTGAGTATTGTGTAAACATTTTAATGGTCATAATGTCCTCAAGTTGTCAATACTGCATGGAGAAAGAGAGACCAGACTAACCACCTGCTCATCCAATGACCAGAACCCACAAATGGCCAGAGCCATTGTTTGAATGCATCCACTTTAACCATAAGAGATGAAATAAAGAAAAACAGGCTACTTTAATACTTCAATTTTTGTCACTAAAGTTTGAGGTATTAAAAATAGCTAAGTGGAAAATAAATATAAAATATCCAAGTGAGAATATAATGTAATTTACAGCTTAAGGAAAATGTGTTTCTATGATACATGAATCTAATCAGATGAAATTATAGATAAGCTTCTGCTAAACTTATTACAAAGAACTTGCATAATATTTGTGGGGTTTTTTTTGCAATTTTAAAGTCTAGTTTTATTTTTTCATATCATTTTTGAAACCAAATAGAAATAAGTATAATTTAATAATGTACTTATAATTATAAAATCTAAAATTTAAACAATCAGAAATCACTGCTTACATAATTTGGATGTGAAGTGTCCTCCAAAAGCTCACATGTGAAACAAGGCAAGAAATTTCAGCAGAGAAATGATTGGGTTATACGAGCCTTAACCCAATCCGTGAATTAATCTCCTTGAAGGATTAATTGAGTGGTAATTGAAGACAGGTGGGGTGTGGCTGGAGCAGGTGGTTCATTAGAGGCATGGCTATGGGGTATATATTTTCTACCTAGAGAGTAGAATCTCCCTCTCTGCTTTCTGATCATCATATGAGCTGCTTCCCTCTGCCACACTCTTGTGCTATGATGTTCAGCCTCACCATAAGCCCCAGGGAATGGAATCAGCCATCTATGGATTGAGACCTCTGGAACTGTGAGCCCCAATAAACTATTTCTTCTCTACAGTTGTGCTGCTTGGGTCTTTTAGTCACAGCAGCCAAAAAACTGACTAAAACAATTGCCTAGCCAGTATAATGGTACTCACACATGGGAGAAATTTTAAAGTTCTTATTTAACAGTTTGATTTTTTTTTCTTCAACCTAATGAAAATCCTGTCACTCCCCCTTAGCCTGATAAGTTTCTGCTGAGTAGTTTGCTGTCAGTCAGTTGTAATAATATCATTTTTTATTTGTTTCTTTTGCTGTTTTGAGCATCATTTAAAATTTGAAAGTTTGATTATAATGTATCTTGGGGCACAATTAGTTGAGCTGAAACTAATTAGTGACCTTTGATAGTCATGTGTTTGATTATTTCCACATTTCTTTAGGCTTAGAAAGTTTTCTGTAATTGTCCCTTTGAATAAGTTTTCTACCCCTTCAGCATTCGTACGCCTGATAACCTGAATATTTGCTCTTCTAATGCTATCCTGAAGTTCTTGTATACTTTCTTTGTTACTCTTCATTCTTTATTGTTTTATCTCCTCTGATTGTATAATTTCAAATGAACTGCTTTTACTTTCACTGATTTTTTTCTGTCTTGTCTATTATTATTTCTTTCATTCTTCTTAGTGTACTTTTCAAATCAAGAATTTCTTTATAATATTTATTTATTTATTGGTACCAGGGATTGAAACCAGGGGCACTTAACCAATGAGACACATCCCCAGGCTCTTCATTTTTTAAAATTTTGAGTCAGGGTCTTGCTAAGTTGTTATGGGCCCTTGCTAAATTGCTGAGGCTGGCTTTGAACCTGTGATTCTCCTGCCTTAGGCTCCTGAGACACTGGGATTACATGTGTATGCCACTATACCTGGCTGTTTTAATTTTAAAAAAAATTTCTTTAACCTGTTTTACGTTTCTTTTACAGAGTATTGAATGATTACTGTTTGTTTTTTGAAGCTCATTTAGTTTAAATGACTGTTTTGAATTCTCTGACTCATGGTTCACAGATATCATTTACTAAATGGTCAATTTCTGACCCCTTAATTTTTCTTTTAAGTGAGATTGTGGTTTTTTGAAAGTTCTTGATGCTTATATATGATATTGTATGCACTTTGAAGGTTTAGGTATTCATTTCATTCTTTATAACCTCTATTTATGCTTGTTTTCCCATAAATTCTAAGAGGACTTCTATGAAGTCCTCTGATCCTATGGTCATTTCTGGTATTTTAGCAGTAGATGGCTGCCTAAATCCAAGTTTGCTCTGAATTTGCAGATGATATGTTGTCACTCTTTCAATATTGGCAGGAACTCCCAGCTTAACTTTGCACAAATCTGCAGTTGATATGCCATTCAGAATAACCTACAGGAATGCCTAAACTGTCCATCCCTGTTAGGAAATGAAATCAATCCAGATGTTTAATTTCCCACAATTTCTGGCCCATGGTCAGGTACCACTAGAATTTACCTGGTTCTGGGCCACACTCAAGACTGGCACCAGGATCCTATTCATCAACTTGTCACCTCACTCTCTCTTCTCCCATTTGAATACTTATTCTCTCCACATTGTGCTGCATAAGTTTGGAGTAGGATATGTTGGACAGTCCCATGGTCAACAATGCCACAATACTGGTTAAAGCCTGAGCACTCATCTGCCAAGACCAGTTTAGTAGAGGAACAGGATGAAAACCTATTCTGTTATTGTCTGTGTGCTGCTGTGATGTATTTATAACCTTGTTATCATAAGTACAACCAGCCACAGATTAGCTGTCCTGAAAAAAAAAAAATACATCCAACTGGGGCTAAGGGTCTTCACCTAACTTTGGGGTATATCTCTGAGTCTTTGTTCATGGACAGTGTAGTAGGGCTATTGAAATCCTCCAGTGTTAGAAGTCACTAGGCTGGCAGTGAGTTCCAAGGACAAGTCTTGTGCTTACCTTCCTATACTATCACTCTAACAATAGACTCTTTATCCATGCTATTCTGAGATTTGGAAAGAAATGGTGCATTCATCCCTTTTGACACCCAAGACTAAAGTTAAGCTGGGCCACTCTTGTGTTTCATGGCCCCATGAATCTGCACAGTCTCAGGTATATGACCATAGCTGGCACTTCTTGATGTAGGAGCAGATGAAGAGCCTCTTATCTATGAGCACTGGCCTGGAGACTTGGCACTTTTTTCTGCCTTGTGTAGGGTTATATTTCCAAGGAATATTCCTGTGCTTACTTCCATGTCCTACTTCACAGTGATGGAGTCTTGCTCTGTTTCTAGTCTGCCCAAAGTTGAGGGAGCAGTGGTAGAGACAATTCCCTGGCCACCAAGCTAAGGTAAGTCAACAGACCCAGGCTGCAGACATTTCTCTTGGGACAAGATCTGTGGCCAGCACTGTTTTTCATCATGGCAGTTTCATTATAGGGTTTCAAATATAAGGCCTGAACTTAATTTCCTCTACCTCAACCAAGTATGCCACTGTGGAGTTGGGGGAGGGTTGGAAAACTCCTCTTTCTGCCTTCTGCAATGCATATTTTCTTATCATTATGCTAAAACCAAACACTGTAGTCTTGTGCTTGATTCCCTTAGCTGTGTGGAGATAATTTTGTGCTTGAATAGCTTTTTAAATTAGTGTGTATGTGGATAAAAAATCATGGAGGAATCTTACTTGACTACCATCTTGCTACTTGATCTCTGATCCATTCATTCACTTTATATTCCCCACTCTCCACACACAAAGTAAGCTCCTTTCAATTAGACCTTCAGGTAAATAGACTAATGATGTTTGCTGCAAGGAAGAGACCCTTTGTAGGATTCTTTATGCCAAATAAATATAAAATCTATAAGACCAGTTGCCTGCAGAAGGTCATGAAAACTTAAAAAGCCTTTGAGTGTAAAATTCATATTTCTCATAATTTAAATTCTCACTACTGTGTACAGAATTTCATGAAACTAAAAAAAAAAAAAAAAACTGATCTATTATTCTGGTCCAAATCAGTATGTGCCTTGTGAAAGGATCTGGAGAACTATCCTTGATGTCTCAGACTTCAATGCTTTATCTGAGATTATTACTGTCTGCATTCTTGACATTATTAATAAGGCTTCTTACTGGATGAGATCTCTAATGAATGTGAATATGATTCAACAATTTCATGTTTTGTATTACCTCATCTAATTCATTAAGGGTGCCTGAAGCATCATTACCATTAGGTATATTTAAAAAATGAAATTTTCTCACAATCCTCCCATGAAAATATTCATGTCTTGAATTTCAATATTATTTTGAAGTTAACCACTTTTCTTTATTAAAAACAGAAGCATCCTTGGACTGGGGATGCAGCTAAGTAGAAGACAATTTGTCTAGCATGCACAAGGCCTTGGCTTTAAATGCCAGAAGTGCACAAACAAAACAAAATTTTTATTTATTTTATTTTGAGAGATATTTAATAATTAGATCTGACATTAAGAATATATAGCTATCTCTCTCTCTCTTATTTTTTTTTTTTTTGCAGAGTGGCCAAGTTAGATACAGAATATATATATATATATATATATATATATATATATATATATATATATATATATATATATATCACTATTATCCAGAAAGGTTTTTGGGTGAATTAATTCCCTATAATTAATAAAAATTATAACTTTGAGTAAGTACATTCTCCTTCAAAAAACACTCTTCCTCATTAATATGTTCTTGTTTAATCTCATTTCAAATATACAAATCAAAACAATGGAATAGTAAAATCAATTTAACAGTATTTCAAGAATGTACTTTGCCCTTCTTAGTATTCATACTAAAATGGAAATTCAACTTTTAAAATGAACTACTACAAAAATATATTTATCATAAATATTATAATATAAATCATAAAAATATTTGATAATATTATTATCTAACCCAAGTAATTTGCTGACTGGGTCTTCCCTTATTACAACCATGCAAAGAAGTTCCATCCTTCTTTTAAGTTTCTCATTTTCTGGTATCTCAATTTGGTGGTATACTATCCTAGCCAGAGTTTAGATGATGAAAATAGGACATATATCATTTTTTTTCACCATTTGGCACCCTATACCTCTTATTACACTATTCCAGCTTTGAACTTGAACTTACATAAGATTCATTGTTATTTTGAAAATTTGCCAATTTTTAAAATTCATATTGAACCTCTATTATCTAACATATTGCTGAGTACTGTATCATTTCTAATGTTACAGTAGAAAAATCATTTCATCATCACCATTGCTACAAATAAAACAATAGCAAAATACCTTTGATTAATCTTAAAGTAAAATATAAGAGAAACAGGAAATTGTCAAAAACAATCACTTGTCAAATACAGCCATTCAACTTTATTTCACCTTGTTAGATCCTCTTCTGTCTCAGAAAAAAAGAGGATTATTTTATCTACCAAAAGATGTCTTGAACTGGTAGGTCTTCTGCTTTTAAAATAATAAGAGTGGTACTTTCATAATTTTAGAAAGACAATGGTACTTAAATAATTTTAACTTTATGTCTGAAATACTGCATGTTAAGAATCTTCCTTGCCTAGTGAGGTGGCACATCCCTATAATCCCAGTTGAGGCAGGAGTATTGCAAATTCAAAGCCAGCCTCAGCAAAAGCAAGGCATTAAGCAACCCAATGAGACCCTGTTCCTAAAATAAAATACAAAATAGAGCCAGGGATATGGTTCAGTGGTCAAGTGCCCCTGACTTCAACCACCAGTACCAAAAAACAAACAAACAAAAAATCTTCCTTGTGAGGATATCTGAGTCAAGCAATACTTCCTGGTAGGTATCAAACACTTATCTGATCTCAAGGAGCTTGTAATGCCATCAGAAGCTTAATAGTGTAAACACAGAACTTAGATATGGCATTTTACTTTAAAGCTTAGTAGGGAAAATTTGCTTTGGTTCTTGAAGCTAATTGAAGTGATTTTCCTTTTTGAATGCCAATAATAGTCCTATTTCTTGAGTTCTTAAAAGGCTCAACTGTTAGATCAATTGTATTTTAATATTTTCTTAATAAAACTCTTTAATAATTTACAGCATTTTAGTACCTTTATAAGCTATCATGAAACACATCAATGTGTTTATCCTTGACTCCAGCAATGCATTAATGGACAGGACATTGTGAGTCTGAAAAAAATTAGGCTGCTTATTTATAGCAAATGAAACACAACAGTGAAGGTGTTTGCATATATTAATCTGAAATACACAAAATTTACACCTAATTTTTTTCTATCACAGAATTAATACTATTTATTTAAGACAGAAATATATACATATTTAAAATTTTAAATATATACATATTTAAAATTTATTATGGGCTCAGTTTATGCCTTAAAAACAAATTGAATTTTACTTTTTTCTGTTCAAATTATAGTAATTTGGCCCAAATAATCCCTTCTAGTTTTCTCTTTTCCTGTTAATAAACTCTATAGAAAAATCTCTATTTAAAATTCTTTTTATTTTTTTTCTGGAAAAAATAAATGTGATATGAGCACTTTTTATCTATCATCAGTCATATATGGAATCAGACACCCATTTAATGAGGCTGTATTCATCTTGGAAGAAAATGATATCAGTAACTGTTATCTTGAGCATCATGGTTCCATTACATGTGGAATTGTGAGGTAGCTAGGCTTCTAGGAAATATAATGCAATTATAGTGAAAAATTATATTCTATTAAATTTTTAAAAATATTTTTATTGGGATAGGATTCACATGTATCATACAAATCATCTATGTAAAGTATACATACAATTAATCACAGAATTGTACAACCATCACCACAATAAAGTTGAGCACAGAACAGAAATTCTGTATCCTCTGTAAATTACTCTTCATTTCTCACTCCATCTACCCAGCTCTCCCCCTACACTCTCACTCTTGGCTTTGTAAAATTAAATATATGGCTGAGTGTGGTAATGCTCACCTATAATCCCAGTTACTTAAGATACTGAGGCAGAAGGAGCATAAGTTTGAAGCTAACCTTGGCCAAAGACTTATTGAGATCCTGTCTCAAATAAAAATTAAAAGGGTTTAGGGATGTACTTCAATGGTAAAGTGGCCCTGGGTTCAATCCCTAGTACTGAAAAAAATTATATATCTGTCTTTCTATATTGACTATTCTAGACACATTTTTTTAAAAAAAGTAATCCCTCCAATCTTACTGTAATTATATATATATTTTAATCAGAATTTCCCATTTCACCTTCCCACTATTCACTCAAACCTATGGTAACCACCACTCTACTTCCTACTCAAACCTGGAGAACACTAAGTGAAATAGCCAGACACAGAAATATCAATATTGTATGATCTGACCCATCTGTGAAATATAAAATATAAAAAAGTGAATTACATAGAAATATAAAGTAATACATTTTAAAATCAGGAATTCACCTTCATATTTTGCAGTTAATCTGTAGCGTTACTGTATAAGGTACTTTAACATGCACTTAAAGTTCAATTATATACCTGAGAATTTTCTCCTTCCTTTTTTTTACTATTTAATAATTCATGTAATTATTCTTTTAACTAAAAATCAGGCTGTGACTTACATGTGGATTTCAAAAGTGAAATACTGTTTGTTTTAATTTTAAAAACAATTATTCATGTCAAATTTAAAAGCTATAGAAAATGTAAGTAACATGCTCCTTAAGTATACAATTTTAATGTCATTTTAGTTTTATAAAGATTAAAATATCTACAATTTTATAATAGCACCTAAGTATACAACTCATGGTGATGGTCTGAGAACCTCATTTCCTATACATTTTTTTCTGTATATCTGCAATTTAATCCAGCAGTCTTTAAAATAGCACCTGTTGCCTAAGCAGATGTTCTAATTTGCATTTGGGGACATTAAGAAAAGCAGCTAGTATATAAAAACATTTGCTAATATACATGAGAAAATTTATAAAGAATCAAAATCTTCTGAAATATTTTTTCTTCTCTCTTTAACACAATTCATTTCCTGGGCCCAATTATAGATTGAATTTATTTATATGAATCTCTACAAAAACATACACATATAAATAGTTATGTTATTATAACTTTTGGTTTACTGTCACCTTTATGCAGTCATTTTTTACGAAGCGTTCTTAGGTACAATCATTTTCTTAGAAGCGTAGAGTGTTAAGTATGAATGGTCTAAAGATAATAAGATTAAGTAGGGATTTCAGAAAATACATTCAATTTAATCACAAATTACTTGTAATGTTACTGACATTGAGAGTTTATTGGAAATATTCCTCAAAAGTTGAACAAAAAGTTTAATTAGAACAAAATCTTTGGTCTGCATGGTTCTAAATAATCTGAATATTACAAGAACCAACTAAAGGAAGACAGCAATATTTTTACATTTTCTTTCCTCTGGCATCAGCTTTGCCAATTGACTTTCTCAGCAGTATCCATGGCAGGCTTGTGAAGGCCAGCATGAAAGACAGTAATATTTTTAAACATAATGTAAATTAGTTACAGAACCATCTTTACACTTATATTGCCTCAAATTTTAGATCAAGTAATATAGATTACACTATTTACAAAAATAAGTATAGGAAACATAAAAAATGCTTCATCTAATGCATATTTAAACAAAATCTGAAAAGTTACTTAAAGGGAGATATATTATACTTTAATAATCTTTAAGCTAATGGGATAAAACAACCTTACACTAACTATCATATAATAATTTTTCCAAATGTTTATTTATAATTGAGTATTGAGTGAATTTTGCTCAAAAATTGACTTTTAAAAATGTTTCATAATCTTTAAAATTAATACCATTTATTTAAGATTTTTAGAAATAAATGCAAATAATCTGTGATTCTGAACTGTTAGATTTTGAAATATATGTTTTGTTTAAAGGCAAATATCACCAGTTCAGAATTTTCTTAATTTTTTTTTTGGTGATTTTTTTTTGGTGTATATTGGTATTCTCTATTTGTTGTTTTTGACTTTAAAGTAATTGCTAGTTTCTTAATTGGAATGTATTTGCTACTTAATTCTAGGTAAATTTGTTTTAACCTAAAGTTAAAACTCGGCTTAAGCAAAATCATATTGCCTTGTCTCCTTATTTTTAAGAAATATAAAAGATTATTACATGGAAAATATTTTATCTTTGACAATATTTTGAATTAGTACTAAGATTTAAGTCATTCTTACACAATTATGTTTATGTGAGTTCAAGTGGAAGATAAATTTATAATTTTGTTGGTTTTTTTTTTAGTTCGCACACAAATTTAATTACCTTTCAATAGATCTTATAAAAGACATAGTTCAGATACTCAATTACCCAATTTATCGGTACTCCAAATGAAAGCATACTTTTAAATGAGTTATATGATAGATTTACCAGAAATTATATATATATATATATATATATATATATATATATATATATATATATATATATATATATATAAAATAAAACCCTGCACCCCTTCAGTAAAATCATTCCCAGGTTTTCTTCTTGTTCCTACTTGGCTGCTATGGCACAAATCATCATATATGTGTTCTGTGAAGCAGGATATAAGAAAGAGAAAAACAAGAGGTGGAGCTTCCTTTCTTAAGTATGTGTGTTAGAATTAGCAAAATTACCCTATTCATCAATATTGTTTGGAATGTGGCTACCACTAGAAGGAAGGCTGGGGAATGCAGCATTGTGCATGCTCACCCTTAATATATTTCATTCAGCTGAAAACTGACAAATGGTAACTAAAATACAAGAATAAATATTCATCATATTAATTGGTAGGCTTTGCCTCTGTGTGCACTTCTTCAAGAAATTAGACAAGGAAATAAGAATCCTTTCCCTTTTTTAAAAATCTGTCATAATACAATATTATTCAGGTGTGTTGGGAGGGGTGCAAGTTTCAAACCATTATTACCTTTTTCCCTACTTTTGTTTACCTTTAATATAAGATCAAGAATTATTTACTCACTATGTGAAAATATTGAACATTTAGGTTTATGCCTTTTTAGCAAAACAATGACTTCAATGGCTTTCATAAAATATTAGCAATTGAACTTCAATAGCATGTTTAAGTTGATTTCATAATTAGAGTAGGTATTTTGCTTACAACTGTATAAAGAAAATATAGCATAATTGATAATTATATTACAAAAATAATAGTGTCATGAATGAACATTGAAAAGGGGATAATATGGTGTTTACATGTTGGAGATGACATGAAGATGACAAATATATTTTTGGTTATGCTGAGTTGAAGTGTGGAGAATACATTTATTTGGAAATGTCCTATAGCATAGAACAAATATTTGAAATAGAAAATTGAAGCTCAAAATAAATGAGGTTTTTGAAAAGAAGATAGCTGTTCTAAATGACTCTAAATCTCTTGATCTCTATGAATTATATCTCAGGATGCTGAAAGCACCTGCAGTTAAGTCTAAGAACCTTTTGAAAGATAGGCAAAATTTATTGAAGTACCACACATTTGCATGAAGTAATGAATATTTGGCTCCATAAGAGTGGAAAATACAGTTTAAGAAACAGTTGAACCCAGGAAAGACTATCAAGCACATTGGTAAAAGGACACATCTTGAATTTTCAAATAAAATGTACAGTTAGAATCTTGAAGCTTAAAAAGAGAAAAAACATATGTTATCAATAGGAACAATAGTAAAAACAACAATAAGAATAACTGATTATTTTTCTATATAATCATAAGAGGTGAAAAAACACTAACCTGATGGAAATTGAGAAAATTTGTTTAAGCATACCAAAGTGGAAACAACTGGCTATAAGATAATGCTATTAGGTGTAGTAAAAGGTTTCTGAACCACCATGGAATATGAGTTCCTTATGGGTCACTAATAATGTATAGGCTGAATGGAAACAGCATGCCTCTGTGTGCTTGCATGTGTGTTTCTTGGGTAATGATTTCCTTCCCTACTCCAATGACACTCAGTTTTTTTTTTTTTCCCCATACAGCACATTCCTATTCAACCTGTGGAAAAATTTAGGCAAAGTCTACTTTGTGAAGAATTATCAAAACCTCTTCCTAGCAGAACACCATTACCATTATTAAAGCACTACACATATACCTCTTTTTGGAGCACCATTTATTTTGGTATGCTTATTTTGGTCACATCCATACTACAGAACCCCTTACATCTAAGAATCTAGAAGGCAGGGATTTTATCTATATATTTTTTGTCAATATCCGAAAAATTACTTTGTTGCTATGCTCATGAAGAGATGCAATTAGAAAAATAGGGGCAATGTTTTAGATAAATTCAAAAGATATTGATAAGTTTTGAATATATCAAGATAAAATGAAATCCTAAAATTTAGTCATATAAATTAGGTCACAAATTGCCCAAAATATAAGAACTGAATACAAAATATATTCTTTGATATAAATACTGCTTTGAAAATAGTAGGCAGTATTTTAGTTGATTTTTCATTTGATTTGAGTATGTGAAAGGATATTGCAATTGGATCAGTATTTTAGAAACATATCTATAGGAATGGTGTAAAGAACAAATAATTTATTAAAATATTGTACTTTGATCTGTTCAGACTGCATTTTATTTTTTTTAACATTTGGATTTTT
This sequence comes from Spermophilus citellus, assembly GCF_964194105.1. Classification (NCBI taxonomy): domain Eukaryota; kingdom Metazoa; phylum Chordata; class Mammalia; order Rodentia; family Sciuridae; genus Spermophilus; species Spermophilus citellus. The sequence continues at coordinate 91,572,749 of NC_138189.1, read as the reverse complement.
TGAACTGGTGTTGCATTTTTTGGTATAGCCATTGAACAACAGATGGAGATGAATAGTGAAAAGATCCACCTAAAAACTACCTTGAATTTTCTCATGATTTAAAATGTATACTTATAAAAGAAAATGTAATTAAAAATATCACTCCATTCGTTTTTTTTACACAAAAATGCATATACATATGCCCCATAGACTTTCAATTGACACATATTTTTGAAATATGCCCTTATTTATAAATAAAATATTTACCTTATTTTCCTGCTGCCTTGTATCCCATTGGACACATGAATGAAGTTTAATTCATCCCAACTAATTTTAGTCATTTCCAATTATTTGGAATTATAAAGGATGTTTCATTGAAAATATTTTTAAAAATTTATTTGCATGGGATAGTGTAATCATGAAAGATATTCTTAAATGTTAATTATTGGGTCACATTTTTGAGAAAACATTTATAATTTTAACACAAGTGATAAAATCTTTCTCTTAATATTTCATATTTAAATATATTTTTGATACATTGCATATAGCTATATATTTTTCGGTTAAGTTGTTGAATTTTTTCTTATTCCCTGAATGTTTCTAACATATAAGTTAGAGTCATTATTTTTCATAAATATGAATTTTCTATATTTTTTGTCTTTTGTCATTTATCTTTCAATTTTATGGTATTTTGTTAACTAGTCAGAAAATTTGAACAAAATTTTAATTGATGTAGTCTATTTTCCAATCTTCATTTCTACTTCAAAATGTATTATAGCTTTAAAACAAAACATTTCTAATGAAAAAAAATCTGTCGTATTTTCCTCTAGCATTTTTTGTGTTTTATTTTTTATAATTAGAATTCTGATCTTTTGGAAATCAGTCTTGCATAGTTGGAGGTATATCCAACACTTTTTGCCAAATCACTACCCACTTATTCCAGCAATATTCTATTGATTATACTTTTTATTGTCACTGTTTTTAAATGTAACATCTGGCAGAAACAATTGGTACTATCTAGATAGTGCAAATGACTCCCTGAATTTCCCTGTCTGCTTTACAGTCTGACAATGACAATAAGCGTTCTTGTGTTTAAAGAACACTAACAGTTACAGTGAGTCTCACTTTTAAATAGAAGGTAGATGAAAGCTGGTGTACATGACTCATCCCGTTTTTCTTCTTTTTTATTGACTAAAATGTCACATGTTCCAGGAATTTAATTTCCACAGTGGAAGATCCCTTATCAACCTAGATATCTAAATAAACTCACATAATAGAATCTCACCAATCCATATTTACCATGCAACACAAACAAAAGAAAAAGCACAGAGGTTTGGAGGTTAATAGCAGCAACATATAGTCTCTTAGTTGGAAGGTTAAGCTATATTCCCTTTAAAAATAAAAGCCTAGACATATTAAATGTATTGGGGGTATCTAGTCAATTCAATTTGTTTTTTAGAACTGCTATATCAAAATTTTCCAGGAAGTCTCTTCTGTCCTCTTTTTATACCTTAGCAGAAAAATATTTCTCAAACCTGAAAAGCTCACAGTAGAAGTATGCTAATTGTACAGAATTTGACAGTCTCCCCATTTCCACAAAGATTACCAGTTAAGCTATTTTCAAGTTTTTAAAAATATTTACCAATTTCTTTTTGTATAACAAGAGGATTAAAAAGAAAAAAATGCTTTTACTGCCATTTGGCTCCCAGTGTCACCATAGGTTGGCCAAATATGTGTGTGTATATTTGAGGGATTATCTAACTCTCTTCCTAGCAGAACATCATTACCTTTCTTAAAGCACTATGCATATCCCTCTTTTCGGAGCTCAGTTTATTTGGCATGCTTATTTTGGCATATAACACACACACACACACACACACACACACACACACACATCAAACTGGAATGCTATTAGGCCCCAAAAGACAATGAGACATTTTTTTTTCCTACTAAAAATGCTATGACCATAACCTGCTGCTATGACCATAACCTTTAAAATAAATCTTGAATGTCTTACGTGTCCATATTTATACTGATTTCTGCCATGGAAAGAATCAATGATTAACATTAACACTAAAATTTTACCCATGGATATAAGCAAATAGATTTTATCTAATGTTAGAGAGTTTTTACATTCATACCAAAAATTCATTCTTCAAAAATTAATGGACTTTAAAACTGTATTATCTGAAATATACCCATGAATATTGATTTATTTGATCTTCTAATTAAAAAAAGAAACTTAAAATAAATGGGGTATATTTAAATTTGTAGCCTACATATGTTTTTAAATACTTCATTGTTGTTATTGCTAATGATTACTGCAAATTAGATAAAAGTTAATATCTGTAGAAGAAAAACAAAACCTCAAAATATTGCACAAGATGTCAGTAAGATGGCTGCCTAAGATGTCTGGCATGCTCCACTCTAGAGCATAAGACCAAAACAAAGAGAAAATGAAAGTTGTTTCAAGGGGTGTTTTAGGCAGAATGGTGGAGTGCATGGAGATTTGGAAGAGGCATTGCAGAACACAAAAATACACTTTATATTGAAGGGTACAAAGCACACAGTATCTTCTATTCCATATCTTGAGATTAACTCTGCACTGAGAAAATTATCAGTGAAGAACGGGTAAAAAAGAGATATCCAGTGGTCCCTTCTCATGCCATGGATACCTGAAACATTTCTGGAGAAGCCCTCAGCCATCAAAACCCAAAATCCAGTTGGAGGGCAGCTAGATTACTTTACTGGTATTACCCTAGAGAAAGACTCAAGGGCATGTTGTGCCCTCCACAATCCAGGCTTTTGTTGGAACAAACTATCTTGAGACCCTAAGCTCCTAGAGTCCTGTGAACAGGACTCAAAGCAGCTGTCCTCCGAAGTTTCAGTGACCCCAGCCTGTGAACTACCAAACTGTATTCCTCCCATGGTCCTGCGAAGCACTAGTCCTGTGCAACTCAGAGCTGCAGAAACCCCTGTGGAAATAGCTGGGCCATGCTGCTCACAATTTACTCTGCCCAGGAAATAGCCAGGAAGTCAGGAAGTCAGTTCTGGGTAGCTCAGGCCTTCAGAGACCCTAGGAGTCAGATGGGCAGCCTGCCCAACCAGTCCTGAGAAGTTGCAAGGCAGCCTGTGCTAAGAAAGTTATATTTCTGAGCACCATGATGTCACTGACACAGCTCTCAGACAATAAAAGCAATCTCTCTCCACTAGCAGGAAAGTTTCATTGCACTCAGCTGTGCCCACCACAGCACCCACCCCCCCGACCTCTGGCAGCCCTTATAAACTGATTCGTCTACACCTCTGTTGCTGTACCTGTCATACTTTATTTGCATGGATTTAAATGGCATATCCAGCCTCACATGGACCACAGAAACTGGAAGGCATCCCAGAGCTGCCAGCAAATCTCTCCCTGCTAAGAAATCTGCACTCCAGCTGCCAATTCAGTTCCACAAACCTTGATGCCTAGGATACTATAACTCCATCAAATACTGCTGTTGTGGATTACAGATAAAGAAACTACACAATGTTACTGTGCTCACCTAAAAGCAAAGCCAATGCAGCCTCTCCAACCCACATTCTAGGGTACAAAGCTAAGTGAAAATATTTTATTATAAAAGCCACCCCTGTAAAATTGGTAGAGTTAAATGTTCCTGATGTACAGATACATAGTGATACAAGAAGCCTGAAAAAGAAATACCAAAAAGGTTAAATGGTTAACTTCAAAAGAACACAACTACTCTCTAGCAACAAGCTCCAAAGCTAAGGAAAGTAGTGAATTACTTGATAAAGAATTCAATATAATGATTTTAAGGAAAGACTAAGAGAACAGCCAGAGAAATTTAGTGAGACCTTGTCTAAAAAATATGAGAAAAAATTATTTTTAAAGGACTGGGGATGGTAGAGCACCCCTGAGTTCAATCCCTAAACCTTAAAAAAAAATTAAACAAAACACATCAAATTTAAAGTATGCTGCAGACCAAATGAATCTGACATTTATAGAACATTTCATACCAAAACTGCAGAAAACACACAGAACCTATTAAATCTATTTTAAAAAAGTCTTTCTGCCTCAATTTTCCCTCCTGTACAGTGAGATTATAGCCACCTCAAAAGTTCGGATTAAATTTTAAGAAATTTACGATGTTGGAAGAGTTTCTAGGACAAAATGCCAACAATTATTCTTAGTATTATTATTAACATTAAAATATGTTGATGGCATTTATGGATAGAAATATATTTTAAGATAAGCACCAGTTTAATGTGAAAAAGTTCAAGTTAAGCTTTTAGATATAAGAGATATCTGTTATTTAAGAAAAAAACTATTTGGAGGATGTGAGAAGGTAAAAACATCAAGGCTATATTTTTCCCCTATATTTTGGTCATTGTAACCTATGGAAATTGAGAATAAAATATTGAAGAGTTTATATTTAGCACATGATTTCACTCTTTCCATTATTCATACTGTTATTTCTCATTCAGAAGCAAATGAAAGACTAGCCTTGTCTCTAATATCTCTAAAATGTATATTAGGGAGAATAGTGACAGTGAGAATTAAAAAAAATCAAGTTGTAATTTTTAGGAAAGTTAGTGACTTGGAAGTGATAAAATTGTTGTTTCCTTTTGTTAAGGACTGATGGTTAAGGATAACTGGTATAAAATTGGATTATAAATCTGGTCATGCAATGTTTAATGTTTTTGTTTTTAAGCTTGACTAGTTATAAATTCTTTATAATTGATGGAATAATTGTATTATGAATTTCTCATAAATAGTGAATTATAACAATGGTTAATTCTAATAATAGGAAAAAAATCAGAGTCTGTTTATTGATGTCTTGGTCTTGCTTCTTTAGGTGGCTATTACAATTCACTTCAAAATTTGGTCACTGCCACCATTTTTAGATTGATTTGATTTACAGAATCTTCTGTAGTTATGTAAGTGCTATATTCTGGCCAACCTAACCATTAAGATTCATCTTGTGCTTGCCTATATTCTTAATTTGTTCTGAAAATTAGCTGGCATGAATTCTCTTCTCTTATTTGATAATTTTCCAAATTCATTAACTAAGTTTGGCCAGCATTTTGTTAATACTAGTTTACTCTAGTTTTTCTTTTGACTTTTATAAATTTGATGGCTTTTTTTGGGGGTCAAAATTTCTATACAAAACTTCAGAATCTAAAAGATTCAAAGTGTGAAATTCATAAATTTGACTGTGGCTTCTTTTGCCTATGTAAATTATATTTGAAAATCTAATTGGTGTCATAGGTGCCTTTGTTTGCAATATTTCATGTATTGCTTATAGCATGTATTTATATAATTAACATAAAATATATGTGTTGTATAGAATTTATACAGAATAAAGTGCAATGTAGAAAATATACATTATGTACATTTCAAATATATATGATGAATGATAATAGAGCGCCTCTACATCTTGCAAGACTTTTTATAAATTACATACAATTTAGTTATTATAATTCAGTTATTACAATTATATCCATTTCTATCTATAAATATTTTCTCAAACATAGTCTGATTTTAAGATAATGCTTGTTTTCTGTTTTCAAATTTTCTATCAAGAACAATTATAAATCTTTATTCAGTTAGACACCATCATTTCCAATTTATATGTAATGTTATTAGTTATTTGTAAACTTAATTCAGCAAGCTACTGATTACTCGTATTTGATTTTCTTCACTATCAAAAAATACACAGTCCATGTACATTTTGTATGTACAAATATATACATTTCATGTTCACTTGATGAATACATCATTATCATGTTATATCAGACGAGTAATATTTTTGTGTCTACTTTTTTTTCATTCACTAACAACTCAATGTTTCCATAACAACAAACTTTGCTTTATATTTCTGCTTTGTTATTGACCTCAAAATTTTCACTTATGAGTATTCAATGAAAACAACTGGCAAAGTTATTATTTGTTAATGTCAATTATGGGAGAAACAAATTAAGATCATAATTTATTAACTCATGTTACGATATCATTTTCAAATAAACCAAAACAATTCAAAATTTATATGGTTTGAAGGTTCTTTTTCCTCATAAATCAGATCTAATCAAAACAGGAAGGCAATAGACTGTGGAAACAAAACCCATAAAGCCAGTGTGAAAAGGGCTGGGTTTTGATCTTTTGTGGCTACATCATTCTTCAGCAATCAAATTCCTTCGTGATTTTTGTGAAAACCAAATGAGATAATACCATGTAAATTGTTGATATTGGTAACTGGGACCTAGTTAGTATTGAGTAGAATCATATTATCTTCATAAATTACTTCTCTAAACTGTTCAGTTGTTACTATTCCTTGTATGGTATCAAACAAAAGAAATCCACACAATTCAAAATGTCAAAAACACGTAGATTCTGATAGTCTGATCAACCACACAATAGAACATTAATGGTGCTCAAAGGACTGTTGGTTTCAAGTTACCTAAAGTAATTTCCTCTGTACTGGTAGTCAGTACATATTCAACTTCAGTTGTTTTTAATTGCCTTGGGTTTATTGGATAGTGTGCAATGGACATTGCCCATGGTTGAGATTTATGCTTACTAATTGTGTTAGTCAGATTTCTGTTATTGTGACATAAATTCTGAGATAATCAACTTATAAAAAGAAAATATTTATTTGGCTCACAAGTTTCAGAGGCTTCAGTCCATGATTGCCTGGCCACATTGCTTTGAGCGTGCAGCATCATATATCATAGAAGAATCACATGATGGAGGAGGATGCTCACCTCAGGGCAGCCAAGAAGCTAAAAGAGAGAGAAACAGGCCAGGGTCCCCAGAAAACCTTCATGGCCAGTGACCAACTTCCTTTCGCTAGTCCCACCACTTATTGTGAGATAGTGTGCACTACCTCACAATAGTGTTATAGGATGGTGACCAAGATTTTTAGCACATGGCCTTTAGAGGACATTGAAGATCCAAGCCATAACACTATTCCTGGATTCCACCCTTTCAAAACTGCATCATTATTTTGTTAGATGTATAAATTTTTTTCATTCATATTCTAGGAAAACTTTGCGGGCCTGATATCAATTCTTTGTTTCCTCTTTTGATTTATATATGATCGGCTGCAATATTTTAAGTTGATTATTATTTAGGTTAGATATTAGAAGATATTTCCAGGTGTGGGGGCACCCACATATAAACCCATCAATTTGGGAGTTTGAAGCCAGGGGATTGAGTAAATCCAAAGCCAGCCTCAGCAACTTATTGAGACCCTGTATTAAAGTAAAAAATAAAAAGGGCTGGGTATGTGGCAAGAGGTTAAATTGCCCCTGGGTTCAATCTTTAGTATAAAAAAAAATCTTAGAGAAATTCTCACATTTGTCTCTCTCATATCTTTTGTAGAGTTGAAATCCCAAACTTGTCATAAATGTCCCTCAGCATTACTATAAACAATAATTTCTTTCTGTAAAGGAATTTGTCAATTTGTCAGTTTAAGCCAATCCAAACTGGCCTTCTTCTGTAGTAGTTATTAATCAAATTGATATTTTCCTCTACATAAAAGCTCATTTTCTTCTCCATTTCCTGAAGCATTTCCCCATACATCTTGATATGTCCTTCCTAAAAACATGCATTTCATATGTATTAATTCCAGATGATTTACTCTATCAAATGATATGTTAAGTACTGTTGGAAACTTTACTTCAGATTCCTATTATGAATGAAATGATGTCTTATCTAAGGAGACATTCTGTTTCCATGTGTGACTTGATCAGAATCCTTTAAAAATTCAGCAGATGCCAGAAGACTTTAGAGATGATGGCTTTCTTAAACTGAGGCAGTAAACTTCTACACTTTGTGTCTTCTGACCACTTCCTCCTTGTATTTGAAATAGATCTGGATTCAAAACCCAACTTTTGAGATATTTAGTTACATTATCTAAGGCGGTCTTACAGATAATCTTTGATGAAAAAAATCCTGTGAAATATTCATTAAAAAATGTTATTATCAATGTTATTATTATTTTCAAAAATAAAACTTGTAACAAATATGACATTAAAATGAATATCCATACTATGTCTTTGATCAGTTTTGGCCTTTCCATTTTTTCTTAAAAGCATTAATATCCTTTAAGTTTTTGTGTGTTTTCCATGTAATTAAATCTGTTTTTTTTAAACAAAATTATAACTGTTTTCTTTCTAAATCCAGGGTTGTAAATTTTTTCAAACTCAAAAGCTTGCCTAATTTGATTAATTTTACTTTTATTTCTCATGACTGTCTGTCTTGTTGTATTTAAGGCAATTTCAATATGTTTTTTTAAAATGTTTTGTTATACAAACACAAATTTTGGATTTATGATTTTTTTTTGTTTTCAGTTATTTAATGTTTCATTATTTTTAGTTTTTGAGTTTAGTAATTTATATTTATAGTACATTTTAAGTTTAATTTGTGCTTAGTTTTTAAAGATTTGTACAAAGTCCATTTATTTTTCTCTTTTTTTTTTCTTGAACATTAACAGCTAATTAAGTCATCGAAAGGCTTTCCGGAAAATATTATTTTCATTGGATCCTGAGGAGATTCTATTTTTACTTTATATTTCCACTTTGACACAGGATTATCTAACTATGAAACTCTTAATTTCAAAGTATTTATCATTTTTAACCATTACATTATTCTAATATTATTGACTTATAAAATGTGGTTTCTCAATGCTTAATTTCAAATATTTTATATATTGCTATGGTAAAAATATGAACAATTTTCTGTATATTTTCCAAATTATATGTTTGATTTGATGTCTGAATTTAAAAATATCACTGCTGTTTTGCTTTGCTCTCACTATCTATTGGCTTGCCCTTTATTTTTAACCATCTGCAACATAATGAAATCTATGCACTTCCCCTCCAAGTTTTTGTAGAAATATTGAAATACTTAAATTGCCATGTTTTATATACATTTTCTACTTATAAGATTTTCCTGTTTCAAGAATTCTTAATAATCTTATCAATTATCAATCTCTTAATTCTTTCTATTACAAAATTATATATTTATATTTGTGTCTGTAAACAAACATATATATACACATATGTATATACTTAAATTAAAATTGAATTAGATACATATATCACACATATAGTGACTTAAATGAAAAAAATTTTCACTACAACTAATACATTTTATCTTTTGAAATTTCTACATTTTGAAATTTCTTTTTACTTGAGTAACTGTATCTTGAGTAGTTCTAGAATATTATCCTCAAATTTTGATGCATGAAACATTATCTTTGAAGTATTTGCATATTCACATGTAAATATTTCATCATGATATGAAAAAATTATCTTGCTTGCTCTGTTTCTTTGGCTGTGTTTCTCAGACATTATTTTGTTTAAAAGCAAATTCTGATACAGTGGGTCTGAGATAAAGTATTATGTATTTCAAAGAGGTCCACAGCTAATGCTGATATTTCTTCCCTATGAATTACAAATTATTTAAATATTAAAGTTGTATTTTACCATTATTTTGTCTCTGATGTCTAATATGTTATTCTATATCCTTTTGTGATTCAGTGCATTATCTCATGCCTTTCTGACTGAATTCCCTTTGTAAGTTACTAATCCATTTTTCCAAGTTGTTTATTTTTTGTCCATACTCTTATAAGTCAAGAATTCTCTCCATTATAATTCTCAGTGGACATCTTGATATTGATGAAGCCATTTAATGTACAGTTTCAGATTTTCCTTTCTTCAGTGAGATGATCTTTTATTTGTGTCCTCCACTGTTATAACCTCGAGGGAATTGAATGTAAAGACAAATGTTCTTCTTCTTTTCTAATTTAAGATTACTTTAATAATGCCTAAGAGAAATAAACACAGGAATTTAATTTCTATCTTTTTTGTACACTGGATTATAAAATTATTTACTTTCTCTCCCATGTTACTATTAAAATTGAGGAAAGTTTAGAACAATCATTCATTTAACAATGTTAATATTAAGACTAAGTTCAAATAGTTTCTATTATTATCATTTATCCAGTTAAAAAAGGAGATATAAAATTTAAAATATTTTTTATATCCCATACATGGTTTGATATTATGTGTTTATTTGTGGTACTATATTGCATTTTAAATAAAAGCTTTAAAAATAGAATGAACTTTGTATTTTTATTCATAAAATCATTGTTTATACTCAATTACTTTGTTCCTAACCATTAGGTTTTCTCTCCTTTCTGCTTGTTCATGATATACTAGAAGTTCTTCCCAAATGTTTCTCAAACTTGTCTTCTTAGAAACTGAATACAATTCATATCTAGATACTAAATATTTTAATGTCTTGGAAAGGCTGAATTTCTGTGTCCCACTCTCTCATATGTGTCAGTGGTATGTTTCCAGATAGGAGAATTTTGTGATGATAAACATTTTTTTTAAATGTATTCCAAAAATGCACATATGTTAAAAGCATTTTCTAAGAGATTTACAAAAGCATCTCTTTATGACCCCGATTAAGAAAATTGCCAGAATCCAGAAGACTTTCTCATGTCATACATTTTTTTTGATAATACTGAGAATATACAGGAGTACTGATCAGTTATTTTGTAGAATATCCCTCATTTTGATTTGTCTGATATTTTTCACATAATTAGTCTTGGGTGATAAGTTTTAAAACCTACACAGGTAAAATTTTATTTTCATAATATCGCATCAACAATACATGCTGTCAAAATATAGTCACTATTGATGTTAACCTTGGCTGAGAGAGCATTGTCCTGTTTATCCCATGTAGTTACCTTTGTCCTCCTTTCATCTCTCCTCTTTGGAAGGAGGTACTTCTGCAAGACCCACTCTGAAAATGGTTACTAACATGTTCTATCACCTGGAAGGCAAAATATCTACAGAAATTATTTGGGATTTTTCAGTACAGGAACTCTAACCTCATTTCTTTATTTACTTAATTAATTGGTTATGTTAGCATGAATTCATAAACTTTGAGTTGTAAGTAAATATAACTTTATTTGTTGTTAAAGTTGTTCCAACTATAGTTATGGAGAGCTCTTTTAGTACTTTCTTATATCACTTTGATAAAACCCCCAAAATGGGAAAAAAATAGAACTTTCTTACATTTAGGCACAACAAAATATTCTAGAATTATCTTGTAAACTTCTTGTCCTAGAATCCGCCATTTCTCCAGAATCTTTGACTTTTTTTTTTTTTTTTGGTGGGAGGAGTTACTGGGAGTTGAACTCAGAGGCACTGGACCATTGAGCCATATCCCCAGTCTGTTTTGAATTTTATTTAGAGAGAGGGTCTCACTGAGTTGTTGCACCTCGCTTTTACTGAGGCTGGCTTTAAACTTGAGATCCTCCTGCCTTAGCCTGCAGGGCCACCGGGATTACAGGCAATTCCATAGTCATCTTTGACTTTTTAACTGGAAAATTTTCTTAGAAACCAACACATGATTAAGTAACATTGTTTCTTCTAGGGCAAGGCTACTTCTGGGCCCTCTAGGCTGACTGTAAAAGGGAATATACAGATGCATACTGTTTTAGTCAGCCTTTTTGCTGCGTGACTAAAAGATATGATCAGAACAATTTTAGGTAAGAAAAGTTTATTTGAAGGATCACAGTTTCAGAGGTCTTGTTGCATAGAAGGCCAGCTTCATCCTCGGGGATCCAGGTGAGACAGAACATGATGGCAGTAGAGTGTGGCAAAGGGAAGCAGCTCACATAATGATAAGGAAGCAGAAAGAGACTCCACTTGCCAGATACAAATATATACCCAAAGCCATGCCCCCAATGCCACAACTCCTCCAGCCACACCCCACCTGCCTTTAGCCACCACTCAGTTAATCCCATCAGGCGATTAATTCACTGATTGTATTAAGGCTCTCATAACCCAATCATTTCTTCTCTGAACCTTCTTGCATTGTCCTCACATGTGAACTTCTGGGGGATGTCTCACATTCAAATCATAACAATACTTACCCACATGTTTAAATGTATAAATATATTCATAGGCATCCATCTGTCTAAGGCTGAATAAACATATCATAACTTAAGAGGCTTAAAACAAAAGTGTACTGTCTCACAGTTCTGAAGGTCAGGAATCTGAAATCCAGATGAACAGGTCATGCACCCTCATTAAACCTCTTAAGGAATGCTCTTTCTTGCTTCATCCTAACTTCTGGTGGCTTGTTGCAAATCCTTAGTGCTAGTTGCCTTGAGCTACATTACTTCCATCTGTGCCTCTATAATCACATGGTGGGGTGTTTGCCTGTCTGTCTGTCTTTGTATTTCTTCTTTGTGGTTCTTTTATTTTTATGAGGACACTACTAAGTAGATTAAGGATCTTGTTTACTATATTGTGACCTCATCCTAACTAATTAATCTAGAATGGCTCTTTTTATCAAATCAGGCCACATTCTTAGGTAGTGGGGCTTCAGACTTACAGAGTATTGAGAGATAAATTTTCAATAAGTAAACCCATTTGTGTTTGCAAAAGACTATATATGAATTATATGGGGTTGTCAACTCTAATTTATTGCCACATGGATGGATAATTCTTGTATTAGCATAGTATTTTCAAGACCTCTTCCCATAATATATATCAGTATTTCATGTTTTATGACTGCATAATATTCTATCATATGGATATATACTAGTTTATTAGTTAATAGATATTTTGGTTGTTTCTACCTTTTAGTCTTGAATAAAAATTATTCTGTAATAAATTGTGTAGAAGTTATCATGTGGACACATACTCTCACTTCACATGGATGTATATACTCAGAAGTAAAATATTTGGGTCACCTGATACACTTCATGTTTAATGTTTAAGTGAAGTCTCAAAGTATTTCCCACTATCCTATATTAACAGGAGCTTTGTGTGAAGATCTCATTTTTTTTTTCATTCAGTCTACATCTGTTTTAATATGGCTTTTACTATAGTCACTCTAGGTATAAATTGGTACCTTGTTTGGTTTGATTTTCATTTATTGACCACATGTATCTGCTTTTGAAAAAATAGTCTACTGAGACCCTCTGCCATATTTTAGATTATTTTGGGTGGAAATAATTCAATACATCAATAATATTTCAAAATAATTTACAATCAGAACTATTCTGAAATTGGCTAAGGTTTCAAAGGACTGACACTTCTTAAAATATTTAAGATGAACAAAGTTCTATTGTGTCAAATAAAGCACATATGAAACTTTAATATGCAATGATCTTTGTTTAGAATAAAGCTCACCTGAATTGGTCTTTTATTTATTTTTGTTGAAGGGAAAGCAATATAACTTAAAATTTATCATTATGAACTTGTACAATTCAGTGGCATTTGATACTTCATACTGCAACTATCACCTATTTCCAAAATATTTTTCATTACCCTAATAGAAAACTCTTTATTCATTATTCATTCCCCTTTTCCCCATCTCATAGATGCTAGTAACCACCAATATGCTCTTAGTCTTTATGAATTCATATACTTAGAACATTTTGTGTAAATGAAAGGCAAAATAGGTCAACTTCTGCATCTGGCTCTGCTAATTTGGTATAATCTTTTGAAGTTCATGCAAACTGTAGAATGTGTCAGAACTTCATTCCTTTTTATGGCTAAATATTTATTATCCAATAGCATGTATATGCCATGTTTTAATTATTCATTTATCTGTTGATAGATATTTAGATAATTTTTCTCCCTGACCATTGTAAAAAATGTGGGCATAAATATTTGTGTGTAGTTTCAGTATCAATGGAATATTGGCTTCAGAAATGAGAAGTGCTCTCTCCTCTGCTATTCCTTATTTTTTGGATGAGTATATAAGAATAGACATGACTTATTAATGTATTTAATAGTATTTACTAATATAGCCAAATACTTGGTCTTCATATATAGTTTTTAACATTATTATCATGAATTCCATATCTATGCTTTTTACAGGTTTCATCAATTATTTTGTTTTTCATGAGTCAGTTTTGGCCATTTGCGACTTTATAGGAATTTATTAATTTCATCTAAATTACTCAATTTGTTGATAGTTTGTTTCTATAAAATGATAATAATGTCCTCTTTTTCTTGTCTAGTAATTTGTATAATGATCTTTATGAGTGCTTTTGCTTTTTCATGTGAATTCGAATTGCTGTCTAGAGTCACTTGATATCAGTCTGAAGAACTTTCTTTGACATTACTTGTAAAGCAGGTCTGCTAACTACAGATTTTCTTAGTTTTTAATTTTCTTGTAATGTTGTTATTTCATTTATATTTTTAATCATGGCTTTCATTAATATAGAATTCCGGGTTGGAAGAATTTTTCTTCCTTTTTTTCCTTTCCTATTTGAACACATTAGGTTATCCTCTGCTTTGGGCATCCACTGTTTTTGCTGAAAAGTAAACTGTTAGTGTTATTTATTGGTGTCCCTTGTAAGTAATCGTCTTCATCTCATTGCTTTAAAGATTCCCTCTTGTCTTGGGCTTTCAGAATTTTACTATTTGTAGATCTTTTCATGTTTACTCTACTTGGATTATGGTTAACTTCTTAACTGTTTTCTTCAAATTTTGGAAGTTCTTAGACATTCTTTATTTAAATGTTTTCATTCCACTCCTGGTGCTCCTATTGCATGCATGTGTGGTGTTGAATGGGGTCTGCCATTTCTATGGGGCTTTTTACAGTTTATCCATCCTTTCTTTCTGATCTTCTATTGTATAACATCAATTAATCTATCTTTAGTTTACCTTCTTTTTCCCACTGTGTAAAATTTACTGTTTTACTCATCTAGTTAATTTTTTCAATTCAGTTATTCTATTTTCAACTCCAGAATTTCGATTAGGTTCTTTTTTTATGATTTCTAGATCTTCATTAGAATTCTGTATTTGGTGAGACTTTTTTTTTTTTTTTTGATACCAGGGATTGAACCTAGGGGTTCTTAACCACAGAGCCAAATCCCCAGCCCTTTTGTAAAAAAAAAAAAAAAAAAAAAAAAAAAAAAAAAAAAAAAGTTATTTATTTATTTAGAGAAAGTGTCTCACTAAGTTGCTTAAGACCTTGCTAAATTGCTGAGGCTGGCTTTGCACTCACAATCCTCCTGCCTTAACCTCCTAAACTTTTGGGATTATAGTAATGCGCCACCACGCCCTGCATGAAAAATATTTTAAGCAGATTTCCCTCCCCTGGCCTTTTTTAAATTTATATATGACAGCAGAATGTATTACAATTCATATTACACATATAAAGCACAAATTTTTCATATCTCTGGTTGAATACAAAGTATATTCACACCAATTTGTGTCTTCACACACGTACTTTGGATAATGATGTTCATCACATTCTACCATCATTGCTAACACCCTGCCCCCTTCCTTCCTCTTCCACCCCTCTGCCCTATCTAGAGTTCATCTATTTCTGCCATGCTCCTTCACCCTACCCCACCATAAATCAGCCTCTTTATATCAGAGAAAACATTCAGTATTTGTTTTTTTGGGATTGGCTAACTTCACTTAGCATTATCTTCTCTAACTCCATCCATTTACCTGCAAATGACATGATTTTATTCTCTTTTATTGATGAATAATATTCCATATATTCCATTGTGTATATATGCCACAATATTTCTAATGAACATAGATGCAAAAATCCTCAATAAAATTCTGGCAAATCAATTATTAAAACATATCAAAAATATAGTGCACCACAATCAAGTGGGAGTCATCCCAGGGATGCAAGGTTGTTTCAACATATGGAAATCAATAAATGTAATTCATCACATCAATAGACTTAAAGATAAGAATCATATGCTCATCCCAATAGATGGAGAAAAAGCATTTGGCAAAATATAGCACCGCTTCATGTTCGAAATACCAGAAAAATTAGGGATAACAGGAACATATCTCAACATTGTAAAGGCTACCTATGCTAAGCCCCAGGCCAACATCATTCTAAATGGAGAAAAACTGAAGGCATTCCCTCTAAAAACTGGAACAAGACAGGATGCCCTCTTTCATCACTTCTATTTAACATAGATCTCGAAACACTGGCCAGAGCAATTAGACAGACAAAAGAAATTAAAAGGGTACACATAGGAAAAGAAGAGCTCAAATTAGTGCTATTTGCTAATGATATGATTCTATACCTAGAAGACCCAAAAAGTTCCACCAGAAGACTTCTAGAACTAGTAAATGAATGCAGCAATGTAGCGGGATATAAAATCAACACCCGTAAATCAAAGGGGTTTCTGTATATGAGTGACAAATCCTCAGGAAGGGAAACAAGAAAAACTACCCCATTTATAATAGCCCCCTGGCCTTTTTAAAATATTTATTTAATATTTTTTTTAGTTGTGAGTGGTCAAAATGCCTTTATTTTTATTTATTTATTTTTATGTGGTGCTGAAGATTGAACCCAGTGCCTCACCCATGCTAAGCAAGTGCTGTACTACTGAGCCATACCCTCAGCCCTCCCTCTCCCTTTTTAACCACAACTTCTTTTTTAGTTCTTTAACCATTTACAATTATACTTTGATTCTTTTTGTTGCAAATCCAATATCTGTTTACCTTACTGGAAGTTCCTGTCACCTGCTTTTTCTTACCCATATACAAAACAGAGTATTTTGTTTCTTGTCACGACTTACAATTTTTGTTGAAATCTAGACATTTTATATACTGTTCCATGTTCACTTTGAATACTGTTCCTCCACCGTTCCCATTGTTGTTTTGTCATCATCATTTTGTATATTTGTTGTGTGAGTAGCTGGATTATTTTAGTTAATTTTTTTTAAACTTCTTCTCTTGCAGTTTGAATGTGGAGACAAGTGCAAACTGCATATAGGACTTATGTTAAAGTTATAGGCCACTCACCTCATGCTAGGTGCCTGAGCGGTAGGTGGCTTATTCCGTAGGCACAGCACTGGGCATGAAGCCATGTGTTGCAGTCCCTGCGCTTGCTCCATGGCCCACTACTCAGTTGGCCGCTACAAGAACAGTTAGCAAGAGATTGTATTGGTGGCTGCCTATAATCTGCCTAGCCTCTGTCTGAGTATATATACATGATAACTGCTCAATAAAATCAGACCTGCGGGCTGGGGATGTGGCTCAAGCGGTACCGCGCTCGCCTGGCATGCGTGCGGCCCGGGTTGATCCTCAGCACCACATACAAAGATGTTGTGTCTGCCGAAAACTAAAAAATAAATATTAAAAAAAAAATTCTCTCCCTCCCTCTCTCTCTCTCTCTCTCTCTCTCTCTCTCTCCTCTCTCACTCTCTCTAAAAAAAAAAAAAATCAGACCTGCTTCCAGCTTGGTCTCAGGGGGTCTTGATTAGTGATTCTGAAGCCACAATCTCCTCTACTCTGTTCCATGAATCTCTTCGTTGGACAAGAGACAGCCCAAGCATTTGAAGCGTCTAATGTTGCATTCTTTTCTTATGTGAGTGAGTGTATGGTCCATGAGGTTGGGAAAGAATCATTTCAATCTGCATGTCTGGAATCCTAGAAAAGGTATATCATTTGAAATATTGTTTTCAATTAACTTATAATGCATCATTTAAATTGAACACAACATATAAAATTATTAATCTTAAATTTTAATTAAGGGACAAATATATTTGAATAATTAGAAATTATTTTGTCTGTAAGACAGATGTTTAGAACTTCCTTCTATATGATATTTTGTTGATATGTAAATATTCACACTATATCCTATGTATGCAGATAGATATATCACTTATGCATATTGAGAAAATTAAAACTTAGCACTCATACATTAATTATATACAAATGTATAAAATGGACATAATATATCAATGAGATTATAATCTTTTACAAATTGATGGTGACACATAATTTTACTCTTTGATAATCAACATATTCTAGTTCTTGCAAAGACTTCAGAGTAATGATATACTGTGTATCAATGTTTTTGAAATTTTAGAGTACGTTGGACTTCTTTGGGCATACGATCAGTTCAAGAATTGGTTTAATAAGTCAATAGAGAGGAATGGGATTATATAATTTAAAAGGCAACTTTTGAGAAATATTGATGTAGTTTCCATATTCCTTGAACTGCAAATGACCTCCTTTGAAAATCATCTTCCTGATTTGATTTGAAATAATAAATCAAACCCGTAATTTTGTGAAAATAAAAGAAAATATCATAATAATTTCTGTATTCTCTCCTTAGGATGGAATATCATTATGCATTATCCCTGTCTATTCCTTTTACTGTGAATTCCCCTAGGTAAAATAGTATATCTACGTTTAAACTCCTTTACTGTTGATTTCCAACTGAGTGAATTAGGAGTTCTGGCATAAGGAATAGAAACTAAAAAGTCAAACTTTTTGTTCTCTAAAGTTTTTTCTTCAGTCTTGATCAAATGTCTCAAAGGATATTCCTGCCCTTGTTTCTTTTAGATTTTCATTGTTAAGCCTACAAAATGATGGACAATTTCTCTTGGTACTTGCCATTCTCTTAATTCCATCCCATTTTTCCTTGTTATGCCTTCTTGTAGCATGGTAAAGTATCCCTCTTTGCTTTCTGATGTTTACACATGTCAAATATAGATGCATTATTCTAAACTGAAATGGCATTGTGGCAGCAGTAAACCCGAGTGTGTAGTATTGATGTAATAAATACAGCCTAACTAAGCATGTACAAGGATTTACAAAGTGCAGCAGCAAAGACAAAAAGTCACTCAAACAAAAGCATTAGAAAGTCTTTGCCTGACCTTTAGTTTATGAGTGATCATGTTTTAGTACAAGCACTTTACTGCAGTAGTGAATATCTAACAGATCATTAATATTTATCTTTTGTGCTACACAATCATAGCTATTTTCATTAATTCATATTTATAAAAGTAGTCTAAGAACATATAGAACCACATGTAAGAATAAGATACTTATCCCTCTCTGCATAATTATTGCCCTATACTGTCTTATTTCAAGATTTATAGATAAGCTAATGTACCTCAAAAACTC
Source organism: Spermophilus citellus (assembly GCF_964194105.1). Classification (NCBI taxonomy): domain Eukaryota; kingdom Metazoa; phylum Chordata; class Mammalia; order Rodentia; family Sciuridae; genus Spermophilus; species Spermophilus citellus. The sequence goes on along the minus strand of NC_138189.1, from coordinate 91,553,837 downwards.
CAAGCCCACTTGGTTTATGTCTTTAAACATTTCAAAATAGGTGACTTGAACCCTATTAGATTACCTAGAATTTTTTTTACACCATATGTTTGCTCAAAATACAAACCATTTTATAATTTTATATCTAATTTGATGAATTAGAGACTGCAAGATAAATAAGCTTTGTTAAAACCAATATTTTTTTAAAATATTAAGGTGGATTTTTCAAGTAAACAGTAAACTTAATTGGGCCCTTAATTAAAAATTGAAATTTTAATTTAGCCCTTGATTCAGAATTTGCTGTTTTTAGGAAAAAAATAAAAAATAAAATTCAATTTCCCATCTGTAAAAACAAAAGTATGGGAAATAGTTTTCCAGAGATAGGCTATTAAAATGTTGGTATCTATGTTTATTCATGCTTATGTTCTCCCTTAGTAACAACATTTCAATCATATCCAGTCAGGCAATATTGAGCTACAATAATTTTTTCATCCTTCCTTGAATCAGAATTTACCATAGAAATGATGATTGCAGTATTTTGGTGAGATACTAGAAAGGCTTCTTAAAGCAATGGCAGAGACTTTATTCTAAAAATAAAATCCCTACCAATACCTTCTTGTTGTCTATTTCCCTCTATGATATCACCTTCCATTTCTTCCTTATACCCTGAGGTTTTCTTGCCCCTGCTCTTTGTCTACTCTGTGCTCTCATGACTACACACCTAGATGGTAGTAGTCATCTTGTTCACCCTCTGCAATTCCTCATTTCTTCATATATTCAACCAATATACACTCAGCAGTCAAATATAACTTCTTTCATCCTTCATTCCCTTATCCAAAATACATTATTAGCTTTTCTTTGTCATATCCACATGCCGAAGTCTGGCTGGGCATAAAATCACAAGCCACTCACACCTTGTAGATTCAAACAGCAACTCTTTATTCCCGAACTCACACCGGCTCACGTTCAGGGGAAATCCACATTCTGCATCCCAAATACTCTCTGAATCCTGTGAGAACTCAATGGGAACTCAAGGAGCGGGCGTGCCTGAGGCAGCAGGTTATGCGCTATTCCCAGCAGGGTACACCTTAAACCTGGAACCGCCCTAAACCCAAGGAGCAGGATACTCCCTAAAACCTGATCCGCCCTAAACCCGGATCCACCCTGGTCCTTAAGCAAGGTCACCTTACTCAAGCATACATGCAATGTCACTGCAAATGACCTGGGTTCAAAGGCAAGCCCATTTCCACAATGGAGAGTCCTTCCTCTAAGCAACATGGAGTAGGCTGACAAAGAAATTTCCATGCATCATTCCTACTTGGCAATGGCTCTCAGCATCCACAGGTAATACTAGCACTTAAGATCTCTCTCCATGTGACTATCTGATACTTATTATATCATCCATATATTTTCCAACATGAATATGTTGTTTTTTTTGCAAAGTCTATTTGGGATCTTTTGTTTTTCATGTCTTTGACAATAGAAGTGATTTCAAATCATTTCTTGCTATGAGCCAAATAGTGCCCATTGATTATTTCTCTGCTCAAGACCTTTATCTGCATGGAACTTTTCTAAAGCAACCTAAGGTGTTACGAATTTTCTTACTTTTAAATGCTTACATGTCATAAATCATATCATATTGATGGCAATATTCACATTATATCTGTCAGATACAATTTTGAGTTGCTAGACAATTTAATATATCCTTTATCTCCCTCAAGTACCTAAAAGATAAAAAGGTAAGTAAATGTTTTGTTCACTTCATAGCACATATACCATAGTTGTCTTTGATCACAAAGAAGTTTTGTTTCATGAATCTAAAAATACTATCACCACAGTATTCATATTTTGTTTAAGACAGAAACTTATAACTCTCCACTTTACATTTTAGTGTTGGTTGTTATCACAGAATGTTTTGATTAATCTTAGAGTTCTACTTAACTTTTGTGAACACAAATTAGCTTTTGTCCTTATACATTCTAAAAAGCCCCATGTTAATTGGGGAACACACATATGAACACACACAAATTAAAAATGCACTTAATTTTTAAAGGGAACAATTAAGCAAACTTTTTCTATTTCATAAGTATTTTTAAGCATGTATTAAAATCATATTTAAAATAATCCAGACCAATCTGATTCCTTTTGTATGTTTTTTATGACTAGAGACAGTAAGGAATAGTATTCATTCATTTTTTGGTCAGAAGTTCTGATGTCACCGCAACAATAATACCTGTTAAGTTCTCCCAGACAACAAAAAAGTAGGATAGGAAGAAGAGAAGAAGAAATGAATCCACCTCTGCTTTTAGAAACTGAGTTATCTGAGAGTTTTTTTATTGCTGAAATTTTTATTTCAACTATTTTAGTTCCTATTGTGCATTAATAATAAATCTCTTCGTATATTAAGCTGAATTGAGTTTCTGCTAAACACAACTTGATGATCCTATTTAATTAACATTAATGTCATATAAGTGTTTAAAAGCTTAAATATTATGACAAATGTTATGTGAAATACTTACAAATAATTTTCTCTGATGATGGACCAGCAGCTAGGCAGTGACAGTAGCTTTTTTCTGTAGAGAATGTACAATCAATAATATATCAATTCAATGTTGGCTTGCTTTATTTAAAAAGAATAATTTTTGCTGGCACTCAATCAAATCACTAATTATTCTCTCAATTAAAACATCTTTGGAAGGACTTTATACTAGAACACTATTGGAGTTCTTATTAATTTTATTGTTATATATATCAGTGCATTTGTATTCCTTGTATTTTAGTATAAGTTGAGTTCCAATGTGAGTGTTCATTTGGAAAACATTGAATAATACTGTGAGCCCCTGACATACCTGGTTTAGCTTACCATAATTAATTCATAATGTATAGAATCATATTCCTGCATTTAAACAATATATGGGATATAAGTGATGATAACATATTGACTGTAAATGTGAATAAACAGGACTCTAATTACTGCAAGTAAATCATGTAGTACCCAGTATTGTTTGAACTTTATGGATTATGATATTTGGAAGTGTTAATAGTTTCTATTGTGTCCCTTTTTACATGTTTTTCCATTTTTTGTACTATAAGAATAATTTATATTCAAGTATATATTTCTTAATATCTTATGTATTAATTATGTTTTACTTGTGAGATTACTTATAATTAATTTTAGTAAATGAAAACATTGGCTTTTTCTTATGATTATTAGTAGAAAAGCTTGTTTAAAATTATCATTAAGTAATGATCACGACTTGCAGTAATTTAAATTCTGTTTCTTCATATTTGTAGTCACTATGTCCTATTCCTAAGAAAATCAAGCTTGAGTATCTGAATAGTAGAGGGTTTTTTTCTTCATAAGTATGTGTGTGTGTATGTGTGTGTGTGTGTGTGTGTGTGTGTGTGTGTGTTTGTGAATATATAGGTTTAATGATATACTTTCTTTCAATATATAAGCAATATTTAAGTGAGATAAAAATGTATGGGTTACCCATGAAAAATAAGTTTCATCATTTTCCCTTAAATTTATCTTGCTAAGTCAGTAAAATCCTGATATTTCAATAATTTATACCTAACTTCTATTTCGAAAATGGCATGGGTATTTGTTCTCATTTCTATCTCCTTTATTTCTATTTTCTATAAGTTGCTGCTACAAAAGCTTTTAAAAAAGGAAAAATGGCCACCAGCACCTGTCTTGTTTGAGAGGCAAGATCTTATCACTGACAGCTAATCAATAAAAACAAATGAAAAGTAATAACGTCAGACTTGAGAAGTAAGGTTTTTATTCCTAGCCTGAAGCAAGGGTTCACCAATATGCTAAAATCAATCAATCTTTCCCTCAGACCAAACCTAAATCCTAATCGTTAAATCTTTAAAAGTACCATATGCAGAGCACCCTGCTGCTTGCACTCAGAGTACAAAATAGAACAGACTGTCTCTGCTGTTCTTCCCCTCAGGCCCCCATAACCAAGATAGATCACCATGGAGGATAACAACTGACCCTGAGAGTAGAGGGAGCAAGGCATTCGCACAAGTTTTCTTGCTAAGCAGATTATAAGCAACCTCCTTGCACCTACTGTGATGAAAGTCATTCTGAGCTTTTTGAGAAGCAGGCAGTAAGCTGACTAAATGCAAAGCTGGATGGTGATCAAATAAGCTGGAAAAAGAATGGCCACAGGGCTAGAAGGGAGCTTGCATATGCATCATAATCTATCACTAATAAGACAGTAAACCAAATGCATGCCTTAACTAAAAATTATTTTCTTCAATAAATGAGAGAAACTGGAAGTCATACAAACTTTAAAATAGTGTTTGGAATTTTTCTTGTATATGCAGCTTGCATACGCTTTATTGTTTTTAAAGAAAATGTTAAGAAACTGGTGTTCCTTGCATGTAAGGTAATTCCACTTAATCATGAATAGACTGTGAACCTTGCCCTTCAGTGTACTTTCACAGATTAGTCCTGATCATCCGATGTGGTTAATTAGAATCGATGAACTTGAAAAAAGTAAGAGTATGCAACATTAAATAGGTATTTGGCAAAATTAATCAGTCATGTATTCTTCTAAGAACTTCAAAATGATTTTACTTATTTTAAAATTTCTTCTTAGATATAATAAGCTTACTTACATTCACATGATCAGATTTCAATGAGTATAGTTATATTATTTCTCATAGGAAAAGTGAAATAAATCACTTAGCATAGGGTGTATTTCAATGAAAATTGTGGCAAAATTTTTTTCTCACTGAAATGGGGAAAATAATTTATTTTTCCAATATTTTACTAATTTTATCCTAGGATGCTAATTAATTAAATTATTTGACTACATTTTTTATCTCATTCTGGCATTTTTTACTGCATCTTAAAAAGTGCTTAAATTCTGATTTCCATTTTGAAAAACAAAACATGACAAAGCAACCTTATTTTGAAGAAAAATTACCACACAGGCAAATGAGCATCTTGTAAGGATGATTCTCAAAGCAAACCACACGAAAAGCTCATAAGAAAAGAATCTGGATCCACTTCCACATGTTCACACTATCAATTTTATAGCTACATTCCCAGATCACAAAGGACTTCCTTGAATTTAACTGTCTTAATTCTATGATGCCTTCATACTTTAGTCCCAGAATAGATTAGAGTACTGGATCTAGGTGTTCCTGGATAAATCATCTAATTTTATGGGTTCAGTATGCAACTGGAGGGTCTGAAACCCAGAAAAGTCAGAAGCTTTGGCATAATCCTGAGACTTATTTGATATAGTTACCTGCAATCAAATAGACTTCAGTTTTTCGTATGTTTGTGTTTGCTCAATCAGTACTTAATTACTTATTTTCTCTTCCCTCTCCACTTCTTTTCTTTCTCTTGCCTTCCTGCCTTCTTTCCTTTCTATTAATTAATCAATCTACCATCTATTTATCCAGATTTATACTGTCAGAATGTGAAGACCATGTGCTCACATTTAGCCATTTCTTACTGTGTTACTCACCTTTTTGTCTCTGTGACTAAAATACCTGAAAAGAACAACACAGGCAAGGAAGAGTTTATTGTGGGCTTACAGTTTCAGAGTTTCAATTGTTAATTAGCACCTGCATCACTCTGAGTCTGAGGGGACACACAACATCATGGGGAATGGTGGAGAAAATTTGCTAGCTTATGTACCAGGAAGCAGAGAGAAAAGTCAGGAGCCAGGCACAAGATATAATCCCCAAGGCACCCCAGTGACCCACCTCCTCCAGCCATGTCCCACCTGCCTACAGTTACCAGCCAGTAATCCACTGAAATTATTTATCTAACAAGTGAATTAATCCACTGTTTCTGTCAAAGATTTAATAATCTAATCATTTTACCTCTGAACATTTCCGTATTGGCTAACATGAGCTTTCCGGGGAAAACAACTCATACCCAAACTTCCTTTGAGTTGATTTAACATTACTCAGGCTTTTATCTTCCTTATAGGCTTCTACTTTAAGGAAACACTAACAAAAAAAGATCATTGTTTGTGATCTTATGGGATAGCCAATTGATAACATGCTGTCTTTATAGATAAACAAACACTTGGCTTGCTGACTCTGATCCTGAAGTTTTAACCCATTGCATCAAAATCGTATTTCCACAGAAATAAATTGAGTTTGCAGTTATGTATACCACTGAGGAGCAGTAATCCACAGTAGAAGATCATTCATAATATCTTATGAAAAGTCATAATTTTAAAAGTCATTATATTCCCTTCCACAAAATGTTTTATTTTTACTATATATTTTATAATTTATTTGATGTTCTTAAAAGAGTTTCTGTGGAAACTTCATCAGGTTGATATGTATTGTTTTTTTCCAATGTGGCTTAAAAATGGTGTTCTCCTTGTAGCCACTTTACCAGACGTAATTAAATCTGTGAATAATATATTATTTCCTTCAGTTACTTTGTGGATTCCGAAAGTGAAATGTCAGCAGGTTGTGCCACATTTCCAAACCAATACATGTATTAAAATATTCTTCCTCATTCTACTTTGAAGTTTATGTTAACAGCGAGTCCTTAATCTCACAGCCATAGAATTGTTTCTCAAATATGAGTCACACTGACCACTTACATCAGACTCACATAAGGTGTGTGTGTGTGTGTGTGTGTGTGTGTGTGTGTGTGTGTGAAAAATGAATCCTTGGATTCCTCACTAAATCACTTGACTATAATTTCTGGGATAGGGCTTAGATCTTTCTTTATAGACTACTTTGGTTATGAGGATCACTGGTAATGAAGATCTGCCATTGTGTAGAGGGCATTAAGAAAGAAGATGACTAGGGAGAAAGCATACTCAGCTCTCTGTGCAGGCAAATAGGCACATCAAATCTTTTTATTCAGAGCTTTGAAATTTTCTCTCATTGTTCTCAAATCTCCTAACATGTATTTTGCATGTGACACATGTAGAGCAACCCACTGGATAAGCTTCAGTATTTTATACACCCTTTGAAATTTTCTCTGCAATGTTGTAAATCCCCAGAAACTTTTGCATTTCAGATTAAAAACTAAATCTGATGAACTCCTGAAACTCTCAAGAGTTCAGACATTTAAATTTGTTTACAGATTTCTTTCTCTGGCCCGTAATTTCACATCTTAGCCTAATCTTCCTCATTTGGAAGATTGAAATTTAAACTAACCTTAAAATTTTGAAATCTATTAAGTTCATTGTTATATAAAGCAATATTATAGTATTTCTTAATCAGTATTGGATTACCCAAAACAAATTTTAGGCATATGTTCCTGGCAGCAAAAAAAGCAGAGGCTTGAAAGTACTTTGGAATGAATTTGATATGAAACAATCATTTTAAAAAAGATATTATGGGAAATGCAATTTATTTTAATATTTTATTATTCTTACATAATAGCTGAGATTATATGGTTATTAAGTTGTAAGTAGTTAAGCATATCTCCAAAATATTTTCATACATGGGGCCTCTAAGAGACTTACTTATATGCATGGTCATTTCTTTTTTTTTTTTTTATTGGATGTTCACAACATTACAAAGCTCTTGACAAATCATATTTCATACATTAGAATCAAGTGGGTTATGAACTCCCATTTTTACCCCAAATACAGATTGCAGAATCACATCGGTTACACATCACATTTTTACATACTGCCATATTAGTGACTGTTGTATTCTGCTACCTTTCCTATCCTCTACTATCCCCCCTCCCCTCCCCTCCCATCTTCTCTCTCTACCCCATCTACTGTAATTCATTTCCCTCCATGTTTGTTATCCCATTCCCCTCATAACCTCTTATATATAATTTTGTTTAACAATGAGGGTCTCCCTCCATTTGCATGTGATTTCCTTTTTTTTTCTCCCTTTCCCTCCCGCCTCATGTCTCTGTTTAATGTTAAACTTTTCTTCCTGCTCTTCCTCCCTGTTCTGTTCTTAGTTGCACTCATTATATCAAAGAAGACATTTGGTATTTGTTTTTTAGGGATTGGCTAGCTTCACTAAGCATAATCTGCTCTAGTGCCATCCATTTCCCTGCAAATTCTGTGATTTTGTCATTTTTTAGTGCTGCGTAATACTCCATGGTGTATAAATAACACATTTTTTTATCCATTCATCTATTGAAGGGCATCTGGGTTGATTCCACAGTCTAGCAATTGTGAATTGTGCTGCTATGAACATCGATGTGGCAGTATCCCTGTAGTGTGCTCTTTTAAGGTTTTCAGGAAATAGTTCGAGAAGGGCAATAGCTGGGTCAAATGGTGGTTCCATTCCCAGCTTTCCCAGGAATCTCCATACTGCTTTCCAAATTGGCCGCACCCGTTTGCAGTCCCACCAACAATGAGCAAGTGTACCCTTTTCCCCACATCCTCGCCAGCACTTGTTGTTGTTTGACTTCGTCATGGCTGCCAATCTTACTGGGGTGAGGTGGTATCTTAGGGTGGTTTTGATTTGCATTTCCTTGACTGCTAGAGATGGTGAGCATTTTTTCATGTACTTGTTGATTGATTGTATGTCCTCCTCTGTGAAGTGTTTGTTCATGTCCTTGGCCCATTTGTTGATTGGGTTGTTTGTTTTCTTATTGTCTAATTTTTTGAGTTCTTTGTATACTCTGGATATTAGGGCTCTATCTGAAGTGTGAGGAGTAAAAATTTGTTCCCATGATGTGGGCTCCCTATTTACCTCTCTTATTGTTTCTCTTGCTGATAAAAAACTTTTCAGTTTAAGAAAGTCCCATTTGTTGATTCTTGTTATTAACTCTTGTGTTATGGGTGTCCTGTTAAGGAATTTGGAGCCCGTCCCCACAATCTGTAGATCGGAGCCAACTTTTTCTTCTATCAGACGGAGAGTCTCTGATTTGATATCTAGCTCCTTTATCCACTTTGAGTTGACTTTTGTGCATGGCGAGAGGAGGGGATTCAGTTTCATTTTGTTGCATATGGATTTCCAGTTTTCCCAACACCATTTGTTGAAGATGCTATCCTTTCTCCATTGCATGTTTTTAGCTCCTTTATCAAATATAAGATAGTTGTAGCTTTGTGGATTAGTCTCTGTGTCCTCTATTCTGTACCATTGGTCCACCCACCTGTTCTGGTACCAGTACCATGCTGTTTTTATTACTATTGCTCTGTAATATAGTTTGAAATCTGGTATCGCTATACCACCTGATTCACACTTCCTGCTTAGAATTGTTTTTGCTATTCTGGGTCTTTTATTTTTCCATATGAATTTCATGATTGCTTTATCTATTTCTACAAGAAATGCCATTGGGATTTTGATTGGCATTGCATTGAACCTATAGAGAACTTTTGGTAATATCGCCATTTTGATGATGTTAGTTCTGCCTATCCATGAACAGGGTATATTTTTCCATCTTCTAAGATCCTCTTCTATTTCTTTCTTTAGGGTTCTGTAGTTTTCATTGTATAGGTCTTTCACCTCTTTTGTTAGGTTGATTCCCAAGTATTTTATTTTTTTTGAGGATATTGTGAATGGAGTGTTTTTCCTCATTTCCATTTCAGAAGTTTTGTTGCTGATATACAGAAATGCCTTTGATTTATGTGTGTTGATTTTATATCCTGCCACTTTGCTGAATTCATTTATTAGTTCTAGTAGTTTTTTTGTAGACCCTTTTGGGTCTTCTAGGTATAGAATCATGTCATCTGCAAATAGTGATAATTTAAGTTCTTCTTTTCCTATTTTTATGCCTTTAATTTCTTTCGTCTGTCTAATTGCTCTGGCCAGTGTTTCGAGAACTATATTGAATAGAAGTGGTGATAGGGGGCATCCCTGTCTTGTTCCAGATTTTAGAGGGAATGCCTTCAATTTTTCTCCATTCAGAATGATGCTGGCCTGAGGCTTAGCATAGATAGCTTTTACAATGTAGAGGTAAGTTCCTGTTATCCCTAGTTTTTCTAATGTTTTGAACATAAAGGGATGCTGTACTTTGTCGAATGCTTTTTCTGCATCTATCGAGATGATCATATGGTTCTTAACTTTAAGTCTATTGATGTGGTGAATAACATTTATTGATTTCCGTATATTGAACCATCCTTGCATCCCAGGGATGAATCCTACTTGATCATGGTGCACAATTTTTTTGATGTGCCTTTGTATCCGATTCGCCAGAATTTTATTGAGGATTTTTGCATCTAGGTTCATTAGAGATATTGGTCTGTAGTTTTCTTTCTTTGAGGTGTCTTTGTCTGGTTTCGGAATCAGGGTGATGTTGGCCTCATAGAATGAATTTGGAAGAGCTCCCTCTTTTTCTATTTCCTGAAATAATTTGAAAAGTATTGGTATTAATTCTTCTTTAAAGGTTTTGTAGAACTCCGCTGTATACCCATCCGGTCCTGGGCTTTTCTTGGTTGGAAGTCTTTTGATTGCTTCTTCTATTTCATCTATTGATATTGGTCTGTTTAAGTTGTGAGTTTCCTCCTGACTCAGTCTGGGCAAATCATATGACTTAAGGAATTTATCGATGTCTTCACTATCTTCTATTTTATTGGAATATAGGTTTTCAAAATAATTTCTAATTGTTTTCTGTATTTCTGAAGCGTCTGTTGTAATATTGCCTTTTTCATCCCGTATGTTAGTAATTTGAGTTCTCTCTCTTCTTCTCTTCGTTAGTATGGCTAGGGGTCTGTCGATCTTATTTATTTTTTCAAAGAACCAACTTTTAGTTTTGTTAATTTTTTCAATAGTTTCTTTTCTTTCAATTTCATTGATTTCTGCTCTGATTTTAATTAATTCTTGCCTTCTGCTACATTTGCTATTGTTTTGCTCTTCCTTTTCTAGGGCTTTGAGATGAAGTGTGAGCTCATTTATTTGTTGGTTTTTCCTTTTTTTGAGGAATGACCTCCAGGCGATGAATTTCCCTCTCAAAACTGCTTTCATTGTGTCCCATAGATTCCAATATGTTGTGTCTGTATTTTCATTTATCTCTAAGAATTTTTTGATTTCCTCCTTTATGTCTTCTGTAACCCATTGATCATTCAGTAACGTATTGTTCATTGTCCATGTGATGTAGGATTTTTCCTTCCTTCTTTTATCATTGATTTCCAGTTTCATTCCATTATGATCTGATAAAGTGCATGGTATTATCTCAACCCCTTTATATTTACTGAGGGTTGCCCTATGGCATAATATATGATCTATTTTTGAGAAGGTTCCATGAGCTGCTGAGAAAAAAGTATATCCATTTGATGATGGTTGATATATTCTATATATGTCGGTTAAGTCTAGGTTATTGATTGTGATATTGAGGTCAATAGTTTCTTTATTCAACTTTTGTTTGGAGGATCTGTCCAATGGTGAGAGAGGTGTGTTGAAGTCACCCATGATTATTGTGTTGTGGTCTATTCGATTCTTGAACTTGAGGAGAGTTTGTTTTATGAACGTCGCAGCGCCATTATTTGGTGCGTAAATATTGATAATTGTTATGTCTTGTTGGTGAATGGTTCCTTTTAACAGTATATAATGTCCTTCCTTATCCCTTTTGATTAACTTAGTCTTGAAGTCGATTTTATTCGATATGAGAATGGCCACCCCTGCTTGCTTACGAGGAGCGTGAGTGTGGTATATTTTTTCCCAACCTTTTGCCTTGAGCCTGTGTATGTCTTTTCCAATCAGATGTGTCTCCTGGAGGCAGCATATTGTTGGATTTGTTTTTTTAATCCATGTTACCAGCCTATGTCGCTTTATTGGAGAGTTTAAGCCATTAACATTTAGAGTTACTATTGATATATGGTTTGTACTTCCTGCGATGTTTGATTATTTATCTCTTTTTTTTCCCCTAATTTAGATTGTTTCTCCATGATTAGCTTTCCCCCCATCCTCTGTCTTTACCGAGGCACTTCCCGCTGATGGTTTTGGTTATCGTTTTCCATTTCTTCCTCGTGTAGAGTTTTGCTCAAGACGCCTTGCAATGCTGGTTTTCTGGCTACAAATTCTTTTAGCTTTTGTTTGTCATGAAAGATTTTTATTTCGTTGTCGTATCTGAAGCTTAATTTTGCTGGATACAGAATTCTTGGTTGGCATCCATTGTCTTTCAGTGTTTGAAACACGTTGTTCCAGGATCTTCTTGCTTTCAGCGTCTGTGATGAAAAATCCGTTGTCAACCTTATTGGTTTACCCCTAAATGTAATCTGCCTCTTTTCTCTTGTAGCTTTTAATATTTTCTCTTTGTTCTGTATATTGGATAGCTTCATAACAATATGTCTTGGCGTTGGTCTACTGTGATTTTGTGTGCTCGGTGTCCTGTATGCATCTACAATTTGTATACCTGTTTCCTTTTTTATTTCTGGGAAGTTTTCTGTAATTATTTCCTTCAGGACGTTACTCATTCCCTTGGCATGAATCTCTGTGCCTTCCTCTATCCCGATGACTCGTAAGTTTGATTTTTTTAAATTATCCCAAATCTCTTGGATGTTTTTCTCGTGATTTTTTACCAGTCTATCTGAGTTGGCTAGACTCTTTTCAAGATGATATATTTTGTCTTCATTATCTGACGTTCTGGCTTCTACTTGCTCCACTCTGTTAGTGATACTCTGTTAGTGATTGAGTTTTTAATTTGGTTTATCGTTTCCTTCATTTCTAGAATTATTCTTTGATTATTTTTATAATCTCTATCTCCTGATAAAGATGCTTAACTTCTTCTTTTATCTGTTTATGTAATTCCTTTTCAATGTGCTCTGTAAGGTTCCTTTCCATCTGTCTAAGGTATTCCTTGAGTTCTTTATATGGCCATTTTTCTGATGACTCCAGGTCCTCCTGAATATTTAGGCTGTCTTTCATTGTTTGTACTCCTTTTCTTCCTTGCTTTTTTATGCTCATGATACTTCTTGTTCTGTTTGACTGCTGAGTTACTGTTTACTCTTATAAATTTATTTGATGCTTGGGAGGAGAGGTATTAGAAGGGAAGGGAAGAAGTGACTAAATAGAGTGAGTGTAGGCAGGTGGAATTCAAGACAGGGGGAATAAGAAAATTGAAAAGAAATGAAAAGACAAAAGAAAAGAAAGTGAAAAGAAAGAAAGAAAAAACAAAAAAATAAAAATTTTAAAACAAACAAAAAAAGTTATAATGATAATAGAAAAATGTAAATTGGAGTTTAAAAATAATAATAATAATAGAATAAAAAGAATTAAAAAAATTGAAACCATTAATAAGAAAGTTAAAGAACAACAACAACATCAACTACAAAAAGTGAGAATAAAAAAGAAATACTAATAATAATCATTAAAAAAAATAGTAATAATAATATATGCAGTCATAGAGCTCGATTAACTTCTCTTCCAGTAGGTGGAGCTATGCCCACTGGGCCAGGCTTCTCCTCGTGATAGGTGGGAACCAATCACTGTGCCTCAGCTCTTTTTCCCAGACTGTGCGAGTCTCCAGTCCTGAGTGTCTAGGTCCTTCTCTTGTGGTTCCTCAATCCAGGCCCCACTCTCCTGTGATGCTTACCACATTACTGGCTACACGCCGGGTCTGCTGCTCCTGGGGGCCCTGTTTTCACGGATGCCTGGGCATACCCTTTCCGTTTGCCTCCCTCGGACCCTAAGTTTGTAGGGCTTGGGGCTGAGGACCCCCAGCAAATTTGTTTGCCCTTAGGTAGCAACTCCCCTGGTAGCTGGTGCAAGGGACCTCTGTTGTCAGCCCTGGTGGGAGTGATAGCCGTGGTTCTGTTCCGCTAGTCCCACGTCACTCCTGATTCCCTGGGTCTGGCTATGGTGCTCAGTTGGCTTTTACCTCTGTGAGATCAGGTGGGCCGACTAGTTATTTCAGCAGGATCGTTAGTGCTGTGTCACGAGAAGCAGGCGATCCGGGGCTTAAATGCAGCAAATTCGTGCTCAGTGTGTGTTTTCTGAGGGGCCCAAAGTGTACGCCCTAGCTCCACGTCAGCTCAGCATTGCCTAGTAATCCTGAGCAAATAGGCTTTAGATAATTTACAGCTCCCTATGCCCTCGCAGTTGAAGAGGTCAGAGACTTGATCCCTCCGCGTCTGCCGTCATGTTAGACCTCCTCAATGATATTCATGTTACCCTTACAGTTTCCTGGCATAAGCAAGATCTTGGGGTTATACAAACTGCTGCTTCTGTTTCCAGTCCAGTTTTCTAGAACTGAAATCCTGCTTCCTTCGCCTCCACCTCTGGTCCGCGCTCTTTGGCGCCGCGCTTGTCTGCGACCTTAGCAGCGCCGCCGCGGAGGGCCCAAGCGGCTGCCGCCGCGGAGGGCCCAAGAGGCTGGCGCCGCGGGGGGCTCAAGCGGCTGCCGCCGCGCCTGACCCCTCGCAGAGGGATGCCGAATGACCCCAGAGCAGGCTATGCCCCAAGGTGCAGCAGGGAACAGGCGACCGAGGCACTTGAGGCCGTGGACCTGCCTTCGGAGGACAGGATTCGGCAGGCTGCCCAGTTCCGGTCTCTAGCTGCGGTAGCTGGACCGTGTAGACAGGGCCATCACAACAGCATGCAGAAAGCAAATGGCGGCTCCCGCGGAGTGGATTTTCGGCCCCGAAACTACAGCCCCACCAACAATTCCAATCCACTAACTCTCCCTGTATAGACGATATTCAAAAAAAAAAAAAAAAGGGAGGGGTGTACTGAGCTTTCTTTGCCTCAGGTACTTACAATCCACTGCTGATTGCCCATTCAGCTTCTTTGCCGGGAGCGAAGTGAAAGAGGAAGCAGATGGGCGCAAAGCGCCCGCGGTTTTGAGCAGGAAAGCGTCCGGGAGCCAAGCGTCTCTTTTTCAATCTCTTTGTTTTTTCTGCTGCTTGGCTGGGTGGTCCACTACAGATTAATGGTGAAAGGAGCTCTAACAAGCTGGGTGAAGTCTCTATTAAAGCCGCTGTTCTGAGCACCAGGCTCAGCACTTCAGCTACCCCCTTATGCAGCGGCCATCTTCGCATGGTCATTTCTTATATGTAGAGTTTTTACTGTTTTATTTTGACATTCTATTTTATTATAGCAGTAGCAACTGATTACATAAATACAATAATTAGTATTGAAATTTGATTAACAATAAGTGCTTTAACCATTATGATTCAAGTTAATACTGGATTTTCTATCATTCTGTGTAGAGTTAATCCTTATGCAGACATTTTCACAACTTGGTAAACTTGCTATTCTACTTGTAGACATATAATCACTAACACACAATATTGTATCTGCATAAAACTGGCCAAATGTAATTAGCTAAAGTAATAGGGGCTCTCCAGTTATATAATGAGCATAAGTGACTACCAACATTTTGCCAATATATACCAGAATAATAAATAATAATCATAAACCTCAATTAATAAATAATTGCTAATCATAAATACATGAATGAAGTTAAAGAAGAAAACATTGAGATAATTCTATTTAAATCATTTGAATTATAGATAAACCAAACTCTTTTGACAGGCTGAGATAAAATAATGGATGGCAAAATACTAAAAGGTGGGTATAATATATAAACTATGGAAATTGTGTACTATGAAGAGTGCTATTCTGTAAGCCAGAATATTTTCAATCTAGTGTTTTATTTAAGACTGGGGGTGTCATATTTCCAAGGTCTTTGCAACCAAAATTTAATTAATAGCATCATAGTATCTTATTTTAAAATAATGTTCTATCACTTTCAGAGAGTAAATATTTTTCAAGTTTTATTGATTTTGATGCTATAATTTTTTAAAATATATTAATTGAAATCATAGGAAAAGGGTAATATATTTCACATTCTATCTTGGCAACACCCAATATCAGATATTACATTGCTCCACTTTACAGAAAAAGTAAAGTGTTTGATTCACACCTGAAGAACGCTATTGACTGTACTTCAATTATATGTTTCTTTTACTAAGTTTATTATGTTCTACTTTTTATACAAAGGTGATGCCTTTGTTATAAATTATATACACAGTCTTATCCTGTCTTCGCAGTCACCAACCACATGAATTTGATAAATTTCCATGACCCTATCCTTTTCTTTTTATTCTGTTTTCATATCTCCACAACAATATAACCCACTTCAACATTGATGCTTTCAAATCTATATTTCCTCAGCCTAGGACTCTCTATTGATTTTTCTGACCCATGTTTTTAGTTTATAATACTATTAATGCAAAAAAATTAAGGTAATCCAAATATACCTGAAATGCCTAACCAGCCTTCTCCCCCTCCCCAATTCTATTCTACAGGTAATCAGTTTCCAAAATCATTATTAGGAGTCAAAATCATTCCCCCTCGACTCTTCCCTCATATCACTAGGCATGAATTCAGATTTTCCCTCAATAGTGCTAGTTTCTATTCTTCTATTTATTTCATTTCTTGTTACAATTCATTAGTTTTTTGTTTGATTTCCTCCCTCTGAATTTTGCATATATTTCTCCTATTTCATTTAATATTTCTTAAAAGTATAATGATCAAATTATTTATTATTTAAAATCCTTCATCTGCATACATTGTCAAGTGCTTGAGGACAAGATTGTATATATTTAATTTCTATAATTTTGTGTACTGAATCCAATCTAATAGTTTCTTGATGACCTTTTTCATTTATTTTGCATTATTATTACAACTCCATTGACAGTCATCCTCTATTTAAATCTTGGAAAATTGGAACCCACATAGAAAGGCTTAAGTTGTAATAAGATAGGCATTGTCAGCAATGCCAGGAATTTTGCAGGAAAATTTGATCTGTAGACAGCTACTACAAAAACAATGAGGGAGAAATGTATTGGAAAATATGGGACTTTGCTAAATATGAGGCAGACAATAAAAATTAGAGTACAACAAATGGTAATGTATCCTGTTGTCTAGAGATGCCTATATAGGTAACTATGTGTCCATTCTATTTCCAATAATTTGCTTTTTTTGTCTTTTCAATAGAGAATACTTTTAATTTTTTTTTTTCCTCAGGCACTAATCTATAAGCTTGAAAATACATCAAGGAACAATATACCAATAAACATGTATAGACCATGAGCATTTATTTAGGAAGAAGGAAAGAGGAATTTTACTAAAGAGCAGAAGACTTAATGGAGTGGAATCATAGAGGTATTGAAGTAAGGTCAGGTTGGGAAGAGGATTCTAACTAGAGGGAGTAGTAATGATCCTGTGTTATCAGTTGCCTGGTGTTCAGTGACCTGGAAATTTAAGAGTTAGATGCTCCCTCTTTCATGACACTTATCCTTGGATATATGTGAAAATGTCCTCAAATGTCAACTCTCATGGTTTTATTTTTTATTTATTGGTTTTCTTTTTATTTGTTCTTTTTAGATATACATGATAGGGAGTGTATTTTGAATTATTATACATTCATGAAGAACTATCATGATTTTAAAAGAGCACCAATAGATTCCTAAATACAAACCTTAGATATAAGAATTATAATGCAGGAAATTATCTTGGTAGAAGGGAGGATTTTATTTTTGGAAATAAGTATTGTATGAATATGTTCCAAATCAGTATGAATCCAATCTGTTATAATCTAATCATTTACTTCTTCTGAGAAAAAAAAAATCCTGTAGGATATTTTTAGTCAGATTTTACTTCTCTTACCTGTAACTTACAATGTTATGGCCTACTGATATGTAATATATACATTACAAATATAAATTTAACTTTAAGGATAAAGTCAGGATTCATGACTTCATATTAAGTAATTTTGGTAACAAATATAAATAGCACACTATCACTTTCTTAATACTTAAGAAATACCCATCACCTCACATGGGCTAAGCACAGGCTTGAAAGCTAAATTGCACTCATCTTTTGAATAATTGAAGTAAGTTTTTACAATATACTGCAAAATTAATAATTATCAAAATATTTCAGGGATTACCTAAGTATCTGAAATTTGGGCAAATGACATACTTTTGTGAAAAGTTGTCAAAATTTATTGGCTTTTCTGACTTTTTTCCTTTATAGATATAATATAATGTAGGACAGAAATTTTGATAAAAGGATAGGTGAGTAATCATATTTTGAAAGCACTTTCTCAGGAGGACAAACTTGCAATATATCAGAGGCAATATGAGGATTGTAAAGAACAAAATGCCAGGAGAGATCAGAATGGAAAGTAAGTAGCATTTAGAGTTATTTGTATTTTTTCAGAATACATGAAAATTTGACTTGAGTGGCATTTTCCATTTTTAAAGTTACTCATATATGTTAGAAGGAGGTACATTTAAAAGTAAGGTACTTTTGTATGGGATATATTTTATATCCAGGGGATCAAAACCATTATCTCACATGGGCTAAGCACAGTCTTGAAAACTAAGTTACATCCCAGCTTTTCTGGGAATTTTTAAGGGAAGAACATTGGTTTGAAGCGCTGCATGAGGTATCTGGCTTATCAAATCTATTATCTTGCTTTAATCAAATTGTCCCTTAGGATGAACACATGAATGATAGATATTCAGGAATTTGGTGAAACTCTCTAAAGTAAAGGATAAACTTTTCCTCCAGTGAAGCAGAGAAAGGCAAGCTAAAGAGATAGTATTTTGTATTTTACCACATAAAAGTAATCTTGTGGACATGTTCCTACAATTTGTCTTTTTCTCATCATTTATTGTGAGCTTTGTGACCTGTACTTTTGAAATAATTGCTCTCTTTGGAGATTTATGCTTAAAATAAAATTCTGCTTTGTCATTTGGTGTGACATTGATTTTAAAAGCCTTGTATTGCCAACTTTCTTCTTTTAGTACTCACTGTTACAAATACTTTTAAAATGACTCGTGCTGCATTTACATAGTATTATTTGGTTTTTATGTGACTTTTTTGTATGATTATAAATTAAAGTGCATTTTAAAAACTTATTCTGATCCCCAGTGACAGTTCATAGATATAATCAATACAATATCTTTAGTACCTGTAGATTTCACTGACACTGTAAATGTCATGATAGGCATCTCTTCCTATTTATTAATGGCTGCTTTTCACTTAATAGCCAACTGTACAACTTCAACACCAATGCCCCCAACAGATAATTGTGTGTTACCATATTAACATCACTGTGAGTTTGTATTCATGTGCATATACATTGGCTTAAACCTGCACATATTTGTGGAGGTCAGCTTACACAAATTTTATTTGGGAAGATCTGTCTTTGTATGAGTAGGCAGTTTCAAATTTCCACACCTCATAAATTATTCATACACTTACATCTTGTCCATTTCTTTTCTGTTTGTCTCTATGATACAATGATGAGCATTATTGAAAGGACAGAGGTTCTTTGTCACAGGGAGATAAGTTCACAAATGAAAGGTTGTAATCATAACTTAACAGCTTTTTGAATCCAAATGACTTCATTGTTGGGAAAGTTATTATCTTAGAAAACTAGAACCTATGAATGGATTTGACATGAGACAAAGGTGATGATCACATGTGCATGTTATACCATTTTATTCTGAATTAATCTTGTATTAGAATATTTTTTGCTTGTCATAGCAAAGTTAAGTCACAGAAATGAAAAAGAACTAAAAATGTATATCTTAAATTTTAAAACAAAATATGTTGAAATTCTTTCCAGAGACATTATTTCCTTTTTAGAAGTGCAATAGTCTCTAGAGTGTTGAATATTACCTCAATAAATTACTATGGCTTAGTCTAAGATCAAAATAATTCTGCTTAGCAATGGCCTATAATCAAAAATTCTTTCAAAACATGCAAAGATACATTGTTACACTTAAAGCAAAGATATGTCTTTTTTTCTTTAAAGAATATGCATCATATTTTTCTACATTATATGCATGAGGTGTTATAAACAAAAGATGCATTAAACTTTTTCTACATTACTTATTCTAATAAAAAAAATTGAATATTTTAACAACATTTTCAAGGTGTTGGGGTTTTAATCTTCAATGTCACCCAAAGTGCTATGTTAAAGGCTTAGCTAGTAACCTGTGGTGGTGTTGGAGGTGGGGGATTGGCTAGGGAGAGAAAGTAAAGTCATTAGGATGTGCCCTTGAAGGGAATATTGGCTTCTGAACAGGTTTCATTTGCCACTGTTTCTGCCATGATGTACCATGCTGCTACAAAACCAAAGTAGGGCCAAGCAATCATGAACTAAAACCTCTGAAACTATGATCCAAAATAAAACTTTCCTCCATTTAAGTTGTTTATCTCAGGTACTTTGTTCAAGTGACAGAAAGCTGACAACACAAAAAGGATACTATCAAAAGGATAGAAATCAGTTGGAATGACTTAAACAAATATTCCATGCAGTTAATAACTTACAATAAATTATTCTTCCTTTTACCATTTTGCCTGAATATTGATGACAAGTGGACTCAATTTTACACAAATAATATGCTACTTTATTTTTTCCCTATACAGTTATTTGCATAAAGTAATTTCTAAATATAACAATAAGAGTCTAGATTTTAAAAATGAATTCATGTAAGTTCTGCAATAACTACTTAATTCAAATTAGATATTTATTATAAACAAAAAGCTATTTTAATTTTTTTAAATAATAGTTTAAACAAAACAAAACAGAACTAATAACAGTCAACCAAGAGTTGTTTTCAAAACTTCTCTGTTATAATTCCTTATATAATAATAATACATAATATTATACACATTAAAATGACACATTCTTTTTGCATCTTGATTAGAATAGTTGGCAGGGACCTTGTTTGATTTTCCTTTTATTTAAAACACTGATGTTATTATACTAAAAAAGAAAAATCAGACTAGTTTAGTCCCAAATAAAGCTCTAATATGAAACTAGTATTTATATTTGATTTATATATTTTAAAATTATAAGTCAAGTTAATTTTAAGGATGATAGCTCTGACAACAACATGACAGAGTGTTTGAGTGTGTTCTTACCTATTAAAACAATGTTAACAACTAACTAACAAGTTACTCTTCAGGACCTCTACATGGTAGGACTTAAGCACTGCGCAAGAAAAACAGCTTTTGCCCTCACAACAGTCCAATTCTATCAGGAAAACATACATTTAGAAATAATTTCAATAGTATATTAAAATATCCCTGGTTTCAATAACCTGTAGGTAAGTATTTTAATTTAGGATAGAGGCTGGGTTGCTCTTATTAAATTGCTTTTTGTTGAAGTTTGAAAGATGAAAAATAATTGAAAGAGAGCAGAGCAGGTTGGGGACAAGGTCAATACGTCAGTCAATGAGTATTGTATCATGCAGCTATTGTGAGGTTTGAGATGGTATAGAAAATTCAACGGTATTTTTTAAAAGTTTGGCATAAGCAGATTTATAGCAACGGACTCAGAAGTGATACGTGAGTCTGACTTCAAGTGATGCTGCACAAGATGGTGGTTGTTAAAAACTGCACTAAGAAGTTTAAAGTTTGTACAATGTCTAATGAGAAGCCAGCAATATTTTAAGCAGGGCTACAGCAGAATTAAATTTGTATGTTTGGGAGATCACTGTTGATGTCTTAAAAATGAGCAGAGAGAAACATTAATGGAAAAGTTTGAAAACCATGAGACAAAAAGTCATGAGAATGTAATTTGAAGTAGTAGAAAAAAAATGATATAAATGTAGCAAAGATAAGTGACTGTACTGTTTCCTAGGACTGCAGAAAGAGAGCAGTATAAACCAGGCAACATAAAACAACAACAAAAAAATTATTGTTTACTAGTTCTAGAACTAAAAGACCAAAACCAAAGTGTAGTGAGCAGGGCCGTGGTCTCAATGAAAAATCTAGAAGAGTCATTTTTATGTCTTTCTTTAGTTTATAGCTTGTTGACCATTTTTGGTTTCTTTTTGCTTATAGCTGCTGAAGTCCAAAATGAGCCTCTGTCTTTACATGGCATTTTATCCTCTCTGTCTCTGTCTCTGTCCCTTCACATCTTAGAAAGACCCATAATATTGGACTTAGTACAAACTCTAGAATCACCTAATTTAACTAATTATGTATGTAAATTACTCTATTTAAATTTTGGAAATAGAGTAATTTGCTTACATAGTTAGTAGTGGTGCTACTTAACTAAAGTTTTGAATTACCACAGTTAAATCAAAAACAGTGACCAACATGATAGTGAAAATGAAAGCAACTGGGCAACTAATTCTGCTATTTATACCTTGAAAACTAGGATGATTGTCTTGTCATTGGCCCAGGTGTAGAATATAAGGGAAGGCACTTGGAAAAAAAATAAAAATAATTTGTATATGTTGAATTTGTGATTCCCAGTAGACATAATGCTAAATATATCTAATGGGATGTTAGAAATGTCTGAAATAAGGAAAGATAAGAATAGGAGATTTGTCTTTGGAAATTATCACTGATTAGTGATGAAAAATTTCATAAACCTAGGTTATTCCACTGAGGAAGAAAATGTCAAAGAAGTAGAGAACCAAGGATAAAATCTTAGAAACTAACACATTTTAAGGAGTGAGTGTTAAGATTATAGAGGAGAAAACTGAACATAAATCAAAATTAGGAGGAAAAACAAGAGAGAATTTTTCTGATACTGTCCTAGAGAAAGATTCCACAGTAGTAGGTGATGAAAAATACTGACAACAAATCCAAGAAGCAAAAGATCAACTATACAGGGAGATAGAGGTAATAAAAAAACAAACAAACAGAAATCCTAGAAATGAAGGAAGCAATAAACCAACTTAAAAACTCAATTGAGAATACTACCAGCAGAGTAGAACACTTAGAAGATAGAACATCAGACAATGAAGACAAAGTATTTCAACTTGAAAAGAACATAGACAGCTCAGCAAGACTGTTAAGGAACCATGAGCAGAACATTCAAGAAATATGGGACAACATAAAGAGACCAAACTTAAGAGTCATTGGGATACAGGAAGGTATAGAGGTCCAAACCAAAGGAATGAGCAATCTATTCAATGAAATAATACGAGAAAACTTCCCAGACTTGAAGAATGAGACAGAATCCCAAATCCTAGAAGCCTACAGGACGTCAAATGTGCAAAATCATAAGCGACCCACACCTAGACACATTATAATGAAGATGCACAGCATACAGAATAAGGAGAGAATTTTAAAAGCTACAAGAGAAAGGAAGCAGATTACATTTAGGGGTAAACCAATCAGGATAACAGCTGATCTTTCAACACAGACTCTGAAAGCTAGAAGATCCTGGAATAACATATTTCAAACTCTGAAAGAAAATGGGTTCCAACCAAGAATCGTGTATCCAGCGAAATTAAGCTTCAGGATGGAAGATGAAATTAAAACCTTCCACGATAAAAAAAAAGTTAAAAGAATTCGCAGCTAGAAAACCATCTCTTCAAAAAATCCTTGGCAAAACATTTCAGGAAGAGGAAATGGAACACAATAATGAAAACCAACAGTGGGAGGTAGGACAGTAAAGGGGGGAAAATAATCAAAGAGGAAAACAAACCATGTTTAGTACATAAATAAACAAATATGGCTGGAAGAACAAACCATATCTCAATAATAACCCTAAATGTTAATGGCTTAAACTCACCAATTAAGAGACACAGGCTAGTAGAATGGATCACAAAACAAGACCCAACAATATGCTGCCTACAGGAGACGCATTTGATAGGAAAAGATATACATAGACTGAAGGTGAAAGGTTGGGAAAAATCATATCACTCATATGGACTTCGGAAAAAAGCAGGAGTGTCCATACTCATATCAAATAAAATAGATTTCAAGCCAAAGTTAATCAAAAGGGATAAAGAGGGACACTACATACTGCTCAAGTGAACCATACACCAACAAGACATAACAATCATAAATATATATGCCCCAAACAACGGTGCAGCTATGTTCATCAAGCAAACTCTTCTCAAGTTCAAGAGTCTAATAGATCACCATACAATAATCATGGGAGACTTCAACACACCTCTCTCACCACTGGACAGATCTTCCAAACAAAAGTTGAATAAGGAAACTATACAACTCAATAACACAATTAACAACCTAGACTTAATTGACATATATAGAATATACCACCCAACATCAAGCAGTTACACTTTTTTCTCAGCAGCACATGGATCCTTCTCAAAAATAGATCATATATTATGTCACAGGGCAACTCTTAGACAATATAAAGGAGTAGAGATAATACCATGCATCTTATCTGACCATAATGGAATGAAACTGAAAATCAACAATAAAAGAAGGAAGGAAAAATCATGCATCACTTGGAGAATGAACAATAGGTTACTGAATGATCAATGGGTTATAGAAGACATCAAGGAGGAAATTTAAAAATTCTTAGAGGTAAATGAAAACATAGACACCACATATCGGAATCTATGGGACACATTGAAAGCAGTTCTAAGAGGAAAATTCATTGCTTGGAGTTCATTCCTTAAAAAAAGAAAAAACCAACAAATAAATGATCTCATACTTCATCTCAAAATCCTAGAACAAGAAGAGCAAAACAACAGCAAAAGAAGTAGAAGGCAAGAAATAATTAAAATCAGAGCTGAAATTAATGAAATCGAAACAAAAGAAAAAATTGAAAAAATTGACAAAACTAAAAGTTGGTTCTTTGAAAAAATAAATAAAATCGACAGACCCTTAGCCATGCTAACAAAGAGAAGAAGAGAGAGAACTCAAATTACTAGCATACGGGATGAAAAAGGCAACATCACAACAAACACTTCAGAAATACAGAAGATAATCAGAAATTATTTTGAATCCTTATACTCCAATAAAATAGAAGATAGTGAAGGCATCGATAAATTTCTTAAGTCATATGATCTGCCCAGATTGAGTCAGGAGGATATAGGCAACCTAAACAGACCAATATCAATTGAAGAAATAGAAGAAACCATCAAAAGACTACCAACTAAGAAAAGTCCAGGACCGGATGGGTATACAGCAGAGTTTTACAAAACCTTTAAAGAGGAACTAATACTAATACTTTTCAAGCTATTTCAGGAAATAGAAAAAGAGGGAGAACTTCCAAATTCATTCTACGAGGCCAACATCACCCTGATTCCGAAACCAGACAAAGACACTTCAAAGAAAGAAAACTACAGACCAATATCTCTAATGAACCTAGATGCAAAAATCCTCAATAAAATTCTGGCGAATCAGATTCAAAAACATATCAAAAAAATTGTGCATCATGATCAAGTAGGATTCATCCCTGGGATGCAAGGCTGGTTCAATATATGGAAATCAATAAATGTTATTCACCACATCAATAGACTTAAAATTAAGAACCATATGATCATCTCGATAGATGCAGAAAAAGCATCCGACAAAGTACAGCATCCCTTTATGTTCAAAACTCTAGAAAAACTAGGGATAACAGGAACATACCTCAACATTGTAAAAGCAATCTATGCTAAGCCTCAGGCTAGCATCATTCTGAA
The DNA here is from genome assembly GCF_964194105.1 of Spermophilus citellus. Taxonomy (NCBI): domain Eukaryota; kingdom Metazoa; phylum Chordata; class Mammalia; order Rodentia; family Sciuridae; genus Spermophilus; species Spermophilus citellus. Next base: position 91,528,575 of record NC_138189.1, on the reverse strand, counting down.
TAGAGAAAAATTGAAGGCATTCCCTCTAAAATCTGGAACAAGACAGGGATGCCCTCTCTCACCACTTCTGTTCAACATAGTTCTCGAAACACTGGCCACAAAACTACAACTTTCTTATATTCGATAAAGGGGCTAAAAACATGCAATGGAGGAAGGATAGCATCTTCAACAAATGGTGCTGGGAAAACTGGAAATCCATATGCAACAAAATGAAACTGAATCCCTTTCTCTTGCCATGCACAAAAGTTAACTCAAAATGGATCAAGGAGCTTGATATCAAATCAGAGACACAGCGTCTGATAGAAGAAAAAGTTGGCTACGACCTACATACTGTGGTGTCGGGCTCCAAATTCCTCAATAGGACACCCAAAGCACAAGAGTTAATATCTAGAATCAACAAATGGGACTTACTCAAACTAAAAAGTTTTGTCTCAGCAAAAGAAACAATAAGAGAGGTAAATAGGGAGCCTACATCCTGGGAACAAATCTTTACTCATCACACTTCAGATAGAGCCCTAATATCCAGAGTATACAAAGAACTCAAAAAATTAGACAATAAGATAACAAATAACCCAATCAACAGATGGGCCAAGGACATGAACAGACAATTCTCAGAGGAGGACATACTATCAATCAACAAGCACATAAAAAAATGCTCAGCATCGCTAGCAGTCAGAGAAATGCAAATCAAAACTACCCTAAGATACCATCTCACTCCAGTAAGATTGGCAGCCATTAGGAAGTCAAACAACAACAAGTGCTGGCGAGGATGTGGGGAAAAGGGTACACTTGCTCATTGTTGGTGGGACTGCAAATTGGTGCAGCCAATTTGGAAAGCAGTATGGAGATTTCTTGGAAAGTTGGGAATGGAACCACCATTTGTCCCAGCTATTCCTCTTCTCGGTCTATTCCCTCAAGACCTAAAAAGAGCATGCTACAGGGACACTGCTACATCGATGTTCATAGCAGCACAATTCACAATAGCAAGACTGTGGAACCAACCTAGATGCCCTTCAATAGATGAATGGATAGAAAAAAATGTGGCATCTATACACAATGGAGTATTACTCTGCATTAAAAAATGACAAAATCATAGAATTTGGAGGGAAATGGATGGCATTAGAGCAGATTATGCTAAGTGAAGCCAGCCAATCCCTAAAAAACAAATGCCAAATGTCTTCTTTGATATCAGGAGAGTAACTAAGAACAGAGTAGGGACGAGGAGCATGAGAAGAAGATTAACATTAAACAGGGATGAGAGGTGGGAGGGAAAGCGAGAGGGAAGGGAAATTGCATGGAAATGGAAGGAGACCCTCATGGTTATACAAAATTACATACAAGAGGAAGTGAGGGGAAAGGGAAAAATAATACATGGGGGAGAAATGAATTACAGTAGAGGGGGTAGAGAGAGAAGAGGGGAGGGGAGGGGAGGGGAGGGGGGATAGTAGAGGATAGGAAAGGCAGCAGAATACAACAGACTTTAGTATGGCAATATGTACATCAATGGAAGTGTAACTGATGTGATTCTGCAATCTGTATACGGGGTAAAAATGGGAGTTCATAACCCACTTGAATCAAAATGTGAAATATGATATGTCAAGAACTATGTAATGTTTTGAACAACCAACAATAAAAAAAAGAAAAATACTGACAAATGCTATTGAAATGTCCAGAATAAGGGCAAAAAAAAAATAATAATAATGCTTTTACTCGGAGAAATCAAAATTCCTTGGTGATATTAATTAAAGTTTCTAACAGCATGTCTTTTTACTGATTAAAGAATATAGAAGTCAGACTAGCATAAAAATTTTGAGCAAAGGATCAAACAGATCACAGGCTTATAATTCTTAACAGGGCTGTGTGGCACTGAGTGAGTCAGTTAATTTTTGTGTGCCTCAGTTTTCAGATTCTTAAAAGTGGAGTAATAGTATTATAAACTTATAAAAATCAAATATAAATAAGTACTATGGTTCTTTTAAGAAAATGATGACTGAATATAATTTAAGTTTTCTTGAAATGCGAGAGAACAGATTTCAAGACTATGTTGGTGACTAGATTTTCATATTTCACTCTTTCTGCCAGATGAAATAGTAACAAAAAAGTAGGTGTAAAGCACTTGAGTGCTGCATTATTGAATATTTATAAATAACACTCTAGATTCAACCAACTGTATGAATAGAGACCCCAAGTCAAAAGAGGGAGGTCAGAAAGGATATTAAGACTGTATCCATCGCTCCCATGTTTGCACACTTTTACCTCAGAGATTCTGGGGAGTTGCTGTCTAAGCAGAAGAAACAACTGATGTACCAAGTAATTGTTGCTTCACTAACTGGTCAGGGCACTTTACACACACTGAGTCTTATCAATATATCTTTCAGATATATACTCAGGGAGTAAGATCACCAATGTTGCGTAGCTTTACACTTCATAGTTTTCTTTTTTCTCATTTTATTTTTACAGTTCTTTAGGATATAGAATGACCATAAGCACTATTAATTTAAGTATTTATATATTTTTATACCCTGAAAGACGGACATGACCAGTGAAGGGAAAGAATATTGTAATAAAGCCTAATGAGGTGTGCAGTCATTAAATTAGAATTTCTGATTTCAAAGCACCTAAAGTGAACAGGGAACCATATACACCAAGTTTGAGCTTAGGCTCTGTTCCCATTACCCCTTACAGCTGCTACCAGTTACAAACTAACTTCAGTCATGTTTCTCAATAGTAGTCATATAATTTTGGCATGAGGTCTTAGGTTGTTAGAAATTGATAGGATGTCTTTCTTCTTCCAATTACCTCCCTAATGTGTTATCAAGAAATAATTTCTCCAGTGGAATCTTTCTGCCAATGAAAATAGTTAGCAAGAGGCATAAAACAGGCAAACGCCCATTCATATAAGACCACTGAAGCCCCTACTGTATTTATATTTTATATTCAAAAAGGCCTCTGATAAGAAATCTTTTGTAGAAGTATTGTGTTAACTTGGGGAGAATATAGCCATTCTATGAAAATAAATCTAGTACTCTAAGCTGTACCAGAGGCAGTTGCCCCTTTGGATGAAAAATTTTATAATGTCACTTTACTATTATGATATAAAACTCATTGATAAGGAAAATTTCCTAACATGCAAACTTAAAAAAAGTATAATGAAGATTTAGTCATGATATAATAGAGACATAAAAGAAAATATTTATAGTCTCTTCATGCATAAATTCTCAGACATAACTACATTAGAAGGCATAATAAAATAGAGTCTTGCATCAACTAGTTTGGACTAAAAAAGGTCATTCTGTGCAAGAAAAAGCAGATAAATGAGTGGACATTAAAGGAAACTTTTATAATACAAATAATACAACACAAACCTTAGTTACATAATACAAGAAAGAAGGATGATAAGCTAAAATATATTCACAAGAACTTATCAAAACCAACCAAATAGGCAAGTTGGATAAAATGGAAAATGCCAAAGTGGGCTATTCTTGAAGATGACTTGGGCCTTATTTATAAACACAGTGAGAATACAATTGCACATATTTGATGTATTGTGGAAAAGTGATAAATTAGCACAGAAAATCTATGTTCCTGTTGAAATCTCACAATATATTGAGATATATATTCAGTTTCCACTACTTAAAAAATAACTTGGAGATGATTTTATATGATAAGTGTTACGGAATAGAGGATTAGTAGAAAGTGAAACCATGGGAAGAAGGTTATAGATTGTTTGCATGGAAAATCTTGGGGAAAAGTATCAGGGTGAGATCAGGAAAAAGACAATACAAAAATAAATGAAAATTTTGTAATTTTCCTAACACTATTTGGAATAAATGGGAAATATTTTAAAAATTGCCTTTGTGAATGAGATTGAATAATAAATAGCACTGCATTGTGTATGCCTTTGGAAACTTATTATTTTCTTAAAAGTATGTTTAAAGGAATTTTTAAAATCTTCTTAGTCTTATCTGAGTATAAAACCTTTTTGCAATTAACTGATTAAATTCTGCTTTCACTTCAAAGTCCTTTTTTTCCTTTCAGTTCTTTATATAAAGGTAGCAAGGTGTTCCATATCATGACTTAATCATATAATTTCATATCTTAATGTTACAGGTATTTTTAAATCAGCAAAACATAACTTTTAATACATACAAATTAGAATGACATAGTTCAATATAGTTATGTCTAAATCAGATATATAAGCATATCTTTGTTTAACGATAGTAGATTTAGAAAAAAATATTATTGAAAAATAATTTTTTAATAAAATCTATGAATACCATGATAATTCACTTCACTTTCATATGACTGATTCTTTTCCTTTCAGCTTCAGAATAAGCTGATTGAAGCTTTTGGCTATATCTGAAAGATATCTTCTATTATTTTAATATTTCAATTACATTTAGATGCTTATTGGCTGGAAAAATTTAGTTTAGTAACATTTAATTCTAAAACATTTTTTGTAAAAATTTCTGTGAATGGAAACGTATGCCTCTTTGTAAAACACTTTGCAAAGTATCTGCTCTACTATTCATAAAATCGAGAGCTCAAAGCATTATCCTACCTGTTGTGAATAGCATGTGTGCTATTTCTTGATTTGTGAATCTCCAAGACTCTTGGTGACCAGGTGTCATGCATGAATAATGCAATGAATACCAACATTCCTGATGCTACCATTTTTTTGGTGGCTAAAATCTGCTTCTGACCCATCCAAAATGAAGTTTAATCTCTGCATAAAAAGTTAGATGCAATATACTTTTTGCATACCCTGAAATATATTTTAGTGTTTTAAACATTGAAAACAGTATTACCTTTGAGAGTTTTTCTTCCTTATGGGCATTACAAATTTTTGCAGCAACACTTCATTTTCCAAGCAGAATGCTTTCATCAACTAGTAATGAAAATCTGCTTGACTAGAGCTTATTATACACTCTGCACATTTGACACAGAGCTGACACACAGTTGACACTGTGTGACATTCGTTCAGATCTTTTACTGGAGTATACATTCTTCTCTAAACACTGCCATTGCTTAGTGGAATAAAATTAATGTTTTCATTAAATTTTCTTGCATAACTAATAATTATCCCTATTCAATGGAACAATAATTTTTCAACCTTGTTGAGCTTATATTTTTTTAATATTTTTGTTATCATAAGGAAAACTATACCTCTATCCTTTCAAACTCAGAAGTCTCTGACATTTCTTCATGTAATATTTGCTAAATATTGACACTTCCCTCCAATTACAAAAAAAAAAAAAACCACAAAATATGGAAGCATAGTAGTATTGATAACTGCATTTCTTAGCATAATTATAAAGCATTTTGGGAATATCAGATAGAATACTATTATCTATGTATTTTCTTTCTAGTAGGCAATTTTAAAATGAAGACAAAAATTTTTGTGTATATATGTTGTGAATCCCTTAAATACTGCATATACACATGAAATACATATAATATTTGTGTTTTATAGAAATAAAAGTGATAATAATAAATAAGTGTTTTATATTGGCAGTGAAAACATAAGCATCTCTTCTTTTCCTGTTCAAGGAAAAGGACTATGTTGAATAAAGTGGTGAAAGTTTTATGGGAAATATTTTCAATTGGGCTCCATTTAGAATGATGTTGGCCTTGGGTTTGACATTTATAGCTTTTACAATGTTGAGATTATATTCCCTTTGTCCCTAGATATTCGGTGTTAAGAACATGAATAGATGTTAAATTTTTCAAATCCTTATTCTACAAATATTGAGAGAACTGTGTGGTTCTTGTCTTTATGTCTATTTATGTGGGAAATTGCATTTAATAACCTCACTTTCATATGACTGATTCTTTTCCTTTCAGCTTCAGAAGAAGCTGATTGAAGCTTTTGGCTATATCTGAAAGACATCTTCTATTATTTTAATATTTCAATTACATTTAGATTCTTATTGGCTGGAAAAATTTAGTTTTTTTGAATCAATTTTGTGTCCTTGGGATGATACCCACTTGATCGTGGTGCACTTTTTAATGTGTTTTTGTATGTGACTTGCCAGTATTTTATTAAGAATTTTTGCATCTAAGTTTATCAAAGATATTGGTATAAATTTTTCTTTTCTTGATGGGTCTGTATCTGAAGCTAGTCTCACTTTGACACTAGAACCATAGAATATGTCTGGAACAGTTCCTTCCTTTCCTATTTTGTGAAATAAGTTGAGGAGGAATTGGTGTTAGTCCTTTAAAGGTCTGATAAAACTTGACTGAGGGCCTGGGGTTGTGGCTCAGTGGTACAGAGCTCACCTAGCGCATGCGAGGCCCTGGGTTCGATCCTCAGCACCAGATGAAAATAAATAAATAAAGATATTAAAAAAAAAACTTGACTGAGAATCCAACTGGTCCTGTATTTTCTTGGTTTGTATATTTTTAATAGCTTCTTCAATTTCATTGCTTGAAATGGATCCGTTTGTTTCCCTAGGGTGAAAACCATAAGTAGAGAATTTTTCAACATTTGGAAACCATAGTCATATAGGTTAAAATGCCATCCTTTTCATTATTGCATTTCTTCTTGACAATTGTGCTTGTATTTATGAGCCTCAATACTCTCTTCTTCAGTTTCTTCTTTCCCAAAGACTTTTCAAGCCAATTTCCATTGCTCAAAGTTCACCAGAAGCTGAGTCAAAGTATATATTTTTTTAATAATAGACGGAGTGTGAGTAAGAGTTCTCCATCTTCACTTTCAGGTGGCCTTTCAAATGAAATAGACTTACTTACCTTAACATTTTGTCTTGTAACTTACTTGGCCTATTGTGTGGTGAGCAGGCTAACTTGGGTTTGGTGAAAATTTGAAGGAAACTAGCCAGAAGGATTGATGCTTCTGGGGAGCCAACACTCTAACAGGGAACTTCAGAACTGACACAAGCAGTTCCTGGAACTCTTTTTTGGGGGATTCTCTTTTGAATTCTGCAGTTGCTCAAATTATCTCTGTTCACTGACAACATGATTTTATATTTAGAAGACCCAAAAACTCCACCAGAAAATTTCTAGAACTGATACATGAATACAGCAAAGTAGCAGGACACAAAATTAACACCCATAAATCAATTCCATTCCTGTATTCCAATGATGAATCCAATGAAAGAGACATTAGAAAAAACAACTTATGCACAGTAGCCTACCCCCCAAAAAATAAAATGATTAGGAATAATTCTAACAAAAGAGTTGAAGAACCTCTACAATAAATATACTACAAAACACTAAAGAATTTTAGAAGACCCCAAAGATGGAAAGACCTCCCATGTTCTTGAATAGGAAAAATTAATATTGTCAAAATGTCCATACTACCACAACACTATACAGATTTAATGTAATGCCCATCAAAATTCCAATGATGTTCTTCATAGAAATAGAAAAAAATTCATAAAATTTATTTGGAAGAATAAGAGATACAGAAGTCAAATCAATCCTTAGAGAAAAAAAACAAAACAAAACAAAGAATGAGGCATCACAATAGCATCAATTACACTACTTAGCAAAACAGGCAAGAAGACCAATGGAACAGAGATTACCCCACATAAATACAATTACCTCATACTAGACAAATACACCAAAAGTAAACACACTTACACTAGAGAGAAGATAACCTATTTAAAAATGCTGCTTGTAAAACTGGAAATACATATGTTATAGAATGAAAGTCAACCCCTATCATTCACCCTGCACAAAAATAAATTCTAAATGGATCAAAGACCTCTGAATTAGATCAGAAACCTGCACATATTAGAAGAAAATGTAGGCCCAACACTTCAACATATTGGCCTAGGAACTGACTTTTATAACAAGACTCCAAAAATGCAAGAAATGAAATTTTAAAATAAATAAATTGGATATCATCAAATGAAAAAACTTCTTTACAGCAAAGGGAACAAACAAGAACGTAAAAAAGAGAGCCTACAGAATGGGAGAAAATCTTTGCCACCTGATCCTCAGGGTATTAATACCCAGGATATTTTTTTAAAAAATCAAAAACTTAATACCAAATAAACAAATAACCGTATCAATACATGGGCAAAGAAACTATTTTGACAGTTCACAGAAGAACATATAAGTCAACAAATACATGAAGAAATGTTTATCATCTCTAGAAATTATAGAAATGCAAATTAAAACTACACTGAGATTCCATCTCATTCCAGTTATAATGGCAACTATCAAGAATATAAATAACAATAAATTCTGGAGAGGACATAGGGAATGCTCATACATTGCTGGTGGGACTGCAAATTGGTACAATCACTCTAGAAAGAATTATGGAGATTCCTCAAAATCTAGGAATGGAGCCACCCTTCAACCAAGTTATACTATCCATCACCATATATCTAAAGGATTTAAAATCAGCCTACTTCAGTGCGGTAGTCACACCAATGTGTGTAAACACATACACAAACATACTCACTTACATAAGTAAACAAGTTGGTTTCTAAGCAGAGTTTATATAAAATGAATTTCTACTAGATTATTATGTCAAATTATATTTAAATGTTGCTCAGGGAAATAAAATACTTTTTTCCCCAGGAATATCTCAAGAAATTTAAAGTCTTGATTCTTTCAAGATAGAGTAATATCAACCAGTTTAACCTTCTGAATTAATTTTGAAAATTTTCAAAATCTCCTTGAAATTGTACTCATATATTGCATATTATGTACTTTTGAAGGGAAAGGGAAGAGGAATGAGGCAGCCCCCCATAAAAAACCCAACTCAGAGATTTGTTTTTGCTTCTTTTAAATGTTATTTTAAAAAATTTATTTGTTCTAATTCATTATATATTATAGCAGAATGTAATTCAATTCATATTACACAAACAGAGCACAATTTTTCATGTCTCTTGTTGTACACAGATTTACACCATTCATGTTTCCACATATGTACTTAATGTAATGATGACCATCTCATTCCACTATCTTTCTTACCCCCATGTCTCCTCCCTTCCCCTCCCTCCTCTTTGCCCTATTTAAACTTTCTCCATTCCACCCATGTTCCCCCCTCCATCCCCATTATAAATCAGCGTCTTTATATTAGAGAGGACATTCAGCATTTGATTTGTGGGGATTGGCTAACTTTAATTAGTATGATATTCTCCAACCCTATCCATTTACCTGCAAATGCCATGATTTTTTTCTCTTTTATTGCTGAGTAATATTTCATTGTGTATATATGCCACATTTTCTTTATCCACTCATCTACTGAAGGGTATTTAGGTTGGATCCACAACTTAGCTATTGTGAATTGTGCTGCTATCAACATTGATGTGGTTGTGTCCCTGTAGTATGCTGTTTTTAAGTCCTTTAGGTATAAACTGAGAAGTTCCAACTCAGAGTTTAACAAAATTTTTGTAGCTGAAAAAGGGAGGGAAAACATGCTTCTAAGGGAGACAAGAGTCTTACAGTTTGCATAACAGAGCTATGGAGAACAGGGAGCTGAAGGAAATAAAGAAAGAAAAAAATTATGAAGATTTTCCAGAAATATTCCCATAATGACCAAACAACTAGAAGCTGAGAAGTGTACAACATGAAATAAGGCATAAAAAATAATATCTGATATCAATACAATGCCAGTGATAGTTTCTACTTCAACCAGTTATACTGGAAAACCTCATAATTTGTCAATATTCAGAAAAGTTGCATCTCTGTAGTGTGGCAAAATTGACTATAGAAGATTTGTCACTTCAGTCCCCAATAAAGTTATATGTTCAAATATGTAGAAAATTGTGAATTTATTATTAAGAAAAATATAAATTAATAGGAAAATACTGAGAAATCACAGTAATGCAGGAATAAGAAATCAAAACAGCTATTAATATTTTTATATTTTAGGATGGAAGATAGAAGATTAACCATATTTGTTAAAGACATGGAAAATGTATATTTAAAAAGTTTAAATCATTCCTCAATGTATAAGAAATCCCATTTCTGAGATGAAAATTTCACTGGGTGGAATTAACAGCAGATTAGAAATTGCAGAGAAAATCAAAGAATACAATCAGGAAAAAAATTTATTTGAAGAAATAAAAGTCAAATATTTTCTTAAATTTCTGACAAGTATAAATTCATGGATCCAATTGATAGCATTCCTTAATACAAGAAACACATACTGAAAATTACAAGAAAAATCTCACTCAAATTTTGTAAAGTCAATGATAAAGAGAATATTTGTAAGGCACCAAAAGGAAATAAACACATTATATGCAGAGGAGCAAACATAAGAAGAGCAACACACTTCGTGTTAGAAATAATATATGACAGACAAGATTAAAGCAACGTTTTTATATTACTTTAAGAAAAAAAAATAGATTGCTGCCCCTGATTCCACTGCTGCCAGCCTGAGATTGCCTGAGGTCTTCTTTCTGGGCTGCCACAGAAGCCACTGCCTGGCCAGAGGTCTCTTCTCTGGGCATGGCCTCCATTCCCTCAGAGGGAATTCCATCACTACCTTTGTGGTCGATGCTGCTAAACTAGAGGTCTCCTGTCAATCAACCACCTCCTGCACCGCTGCCATTGCTGATGCCTCTGATTCTGCTGTTGCCAGCCTGAGATCACCTGGAGGTCTTCTTTCTGGGTGCTTCTGCCACAGAGGAAACCACTGCACTGGATGCAAATGAAGCCAATATTGCTGCTGACACACGGAAGTCACCTGGGGACAATACCCCCACTGCTGACACTGCAGCTGCCACTAATGCTGATCCACTGCCTGTTGCCAACAACCATGACCACTACCTCTGCTACCACAGCCTAGAGAACTGCTTTGGGGGAGACTCCAGATTTGGTTGCACGTGGCTACACCCATTTGGGGACACCAGCCATGGCCTGGGGCCTAGGTATCAGCAGGCTTACCACCACAAGAGCCTCTGTATGGGGACTGCAACCTGCAGGTTCAGTGTGGGGGTGCCTGCAGGTTTGGAGGAGTCTGCAGTTTTTCTGCTGAGAGTGCTGTTGCCCCTTGTCTCGCAGCTCCATCTCCGGGTTGCTCCTTTGCATGAGTGTATCCCTGTTGGTGTCTCTGCAAATAGGAGCAGCATTGAGATCTTGGGACGGCAGCATGACCGATCCTGAGGTTCTGAAGCCCAGATCAGTGGGGAAGAGACTGGGTTTGTGAGGGCTCCCCTTGCTTTGGTGATCCCAAGAGATGTCAGAGACAGGGCTGAGAAACCGCTGAACACAAACAGAGACAGTTTGACTTTCCAGAAAGATTTATTTTATTTTATTTTTTGATTCACTGATCTCGCTATCATATTTGGAACAGAATTTTTTTAAAATTTTTTATTTTATTTTTTTTATTGGTTGTTCACAACATTACAAAGCTCTTGACATATCATATTTCATACATTAGATTCAAGTGGGTTATGAACTCCCAATTTTACCCCAAATGCAGATTGCAGAATCACGTCGGTTACACATCCACATTTTTACATACTGCCATATTAGTGACTGTTGTATTCTGCTACCTTTCCTATCCCCTACTATCCCCCCTCCCCTTCCCTCACATCTTCTCTCTCTACCCCATCTACTATAATTCATTTCTCTCCTTGTTTATTTTCCCATTCCCCTCACAACCTCTTATATGTAATTTTGTATAGCAATAAGGGTCTCCCTTCGTTTCCATGCAATTTCCCTTTTCTCTCTCTTTCCCTCCCATCTCATGTCTCTGTTTAAAGTTAATCTTTTCTTCCTGCTCTTCCTCCCTACTCTGTTAATAGTTGCTCTCATTATATCAAAGAAGACATTTGGTATTTGTTTTTTAGGGATTGGCTAGCTTCACTAAGCATAATCTGCTCTAGTGCCATCCATTTCCCTGCAAATTCTATGATTTTGTCATTTTTTATTGCTGCGTAGTACTTCATTGTGTATAGATGCCACATTTTTTTTATCCATTCATCTATTGAAGGGCATCTGGGTTGGTTCCACAGTCTAGCTATTGTGAATTGTGCTGCTATGAACATCAATGTGGCAGTATCCCTATAGCATGCTCTTTTAAGGTCTTCAGGGAATAGTCTGAGAAGGGCAATAGCAGGGTCAAATGGTGGTTCCATTCCCAGCTTTCCCAGGAATCTCCATACTGCTTTCCAAATTGGCCGCACCAATTTGCAGTCCCACCAACAATGTACAAGTGTACTCTTTTCTCCACATCCTCGCCAGCACTTGTTATTGTTTGACTTCATAGTGGCTGCCAATCTTACTGGAGTGAGATGGTATCTTAGGGTGGTTTTGATTTGCATTTCTCTGACTGCTAGAGATGGAGAGCATTTTTTCATGTACTTGTTGATTGATTGTTTGTCCTCCTCTGAGAAGTGTCTGTTCATGTCCTTGGCCCATTTGTTGATGGGGTTATTTGTTATCTTATTGTCTAATTTTTTGAGTTCTTTGTATACTCTGGATATTAGGGCTCTATCTGAAGTGTGAGGAGTAAACATTTGTTCCCATGATGTGGGCTCCCTATTTACCTCTCTTATTGTTTCTCTTGCTGAGAAAAAACTTTTCAGTTTAAGTAAGTCCCATTTGTTGATTCTTGTTATTAAATCTTGTGCTATGGGTGTCCTATTAAGGAATTTGGAGCCCGACCCCACAATATGTAGATCGGAGCCAACTTTTTCTTCTATCAGATGCAGAGTCTCTGATTTGATATCAAGCTCCTTGATCCATTTTGAGTTAACTTTTGTGCATGGCGAGAGAAAGGGATTCAGTTTCATTTTATTGCATATGGATTTCCAGTTTTCCGAACACCATTTGTTGAAGATGCTATCCTTCCTCCATTGCATGCTTTTAGCCCCTTTATCAAATATAAGATAGTTGTAACTTTGTGGATTAGTCTCTGTGTCCTCTATTCTATACCATTGGTCCACCCGCCTGTTTTGGTACCAGTACCATGCTGTTTTTGTCACTATTGCTCTGTAATATAGTTTGAAATCTGGTATTGCTATACTGCCTGATTCACACTTCCTGCTTAGAATTGCTTTTGCTATTCTGGGTCTTTTGTCTTTCCATATGAATTTCATGATTGCTTTATCTATTTCAACAAGAAATGCCATTGGGATTTGGATTGGTATTGCATTAAACCTATAGAGAACTTCTGGTAATATCGCCATTTTGATAATGTTAGTTCTGCCTATCCATGAACAGGGTATATTTTTCCATCTTCTAAGATCTTCTTCTACTTCTCTCTTTAGGGTTCTGTAGTTTTCATTGTATAAATCTTTCACCTCTTTTGTTAGGTTGATTCCCAAGTATTTTATTTTATTTTTTTGAGGATATTGTGAATGGGGTGTTTTTCCTCATTTCCGATTCAGAAGATTTGTCGCTGATATACAGAAATGCCTTTCATTTATGCATGTTGATTTTATATCCTGCCACTTTGCTGAATTCATTTATTAGTTCTAGTAGTTTCTTTGTAGATCCTTTTGGGTCTTCTAGGTATAGAATCATGTTGTCCGCAAATAGTGATAATTTAAGTTCTTCTTTTCCTATTTTTATGCCTCTAATTTCTTTTGTCTGTCTAATTGCTCTGGCTAGTATTTCAAGGACTAAATTAAATAGAAGTGGTGAGAGAGGGCATCCCTGTCTTGTTCCAGATTTTAGAGGGAATGCCTTCAACTTTTGTCCATTCAGAATGATGCTAGCCTGAGGCTTAGCATAGATAGCTTTTACAATGTCAAGGTAAGTTCCTGTTATCCCTAGTTTTTCTAATATTTTGAACATAAAGGGATGCTGTACTTTGTCGAATGCTTTCTCTGCGTCTATCGAGATGATCATATGGTTCTTATCTTTAAGTCTATTGATGTGGTGAATAACATTTATTGATTTCTGTATATTGAACCATCCTTGCATCCCAGGGATGCATCCTACTTGATCATGGTGCACAATTTATTTGATGTGTTTTTGTATTCGATTCGCCGGAATTTTATTGAGGATTTTTGCATCTAGGTTCATTAGAGATATTGGTCTGTAGTTTTCTTTGGGTGTCTTTGTCTGGTTTCAGAATCAGGGTGATGTTGGCCTCATAGAATGAATTTGGAAGAGCTCCCTCTTTTTCTATTTCCTGAAATAACTTGAAAAGTATTGGTATTAATTCTTCTTTAAAGGTTTTGTAAAACTCCGCTGTATACCCATCCGGTCCTGGGCTTTTCTTGGTTGGTAGTCTTTTGATGGCTTCTTCAATTTCATCCATTGATATCGGTCTGTTCAAATTGTGTGTATCCTCCTGACTCAGTCTGGGCAAATCATATGACTTAAGGAATTTATTGATGTCTTCACTATCTTCTATTTTATTGGAATATAGGTTTTCAAAATAATTTCTAATTGTCTTCTGTATTTCTGTAGCATCTGTTGTGATATTGCCTTTTTCATTCTGTATGTTATTAATTTAAGTTCTCTCTCTTCTTCTCTTCGTTAGCATGGCTAAAGGTCCGTCGATCTTATTTATTTTTTCGAAGAACCAACTTTTAGTTTTGTTAATTTTTTCAATAGTTTCTTTTCTTTCAATTTCATTGATTTCTGCTCTGATTTTAATTATTTCTTGCCTTCTGCTACATTTGCTGTTGTTTTGTTCTTCCTTTTCTAGGGCTTTGAGATGAAGTGTGAGCTCATTTATTTGTTGTTTTTTTCTTTTTTTGAGGAATGACCACCAGGCGATGAATTTCCCTCTTAAAACTGCTTACATTGTGTCCCATAGATTCTGATATGTTGTGTCTGTATTTTTATTTATCTCTAAGAATTTTTTGATTTCCTCCTTTATGTCTTCTGTAACCCATTGATCATTCAGTAACATATTGTTCATTGTCCATGTGATGTAGGATTTTTCCTTCCTTCTTTTATCATTGATTTCCAGTTTCATTCCATTATGATCCGATAAAATGCATGGTATTATCTCCACCCCTTTATATTTACTGAAGGTTGCCCTATGGCATAATATATGGTCTATTTTTGAGAAGGATCCATGTGCTGCTGAGAAAAAAGTATATCCATTTGATGATGGTTGATATATTCTATATATGTCAGTTAATTCTAGGTTATTGATTGTGGTATTGAGTTCTATAGTTTCTTTATTCAACTTTTGTTTGGAGGATCTGTCCAATGGTGAGAGAGGTGTGTTGAAGTCACCCATGATTATTGTGTTGTGGTCTATTTGATTCTTGAACTTGAGGAGAATTTGTTTTATGAATGTTGCAGCACCATTGTTTGGTGCATAAATATTGATAATTGTTATGTCTTGTTGGTGAATGGTTCCTTTTAACAGTATATAATGTCCTTCCTTATCCCTTTTGATTAACTTAGTCTTGAAGTCGATTTTATTCGATATGAGGATGGCCACCCCTGCTTGCTTACGAGGACCGTGTGCGTGGTTTATTTTTTCCCATCCTTTTTCCTTCAGCCTGTGTATGTCTTTTCCAATCATATGTGTCTCCTGGAGGCAGCATATTGTTGGATTTGTTTTTTTTAATCCATGATACCAGCCTATGTCACTTTAGAGGAGAGTTTAAGCCATTAACATTCAGAGTTACTATTGATATATGGTTTGTACTTCCAGCCATGTTTGATTATTTATCCTTTTTTTAAATAAAATTTAGTTTGTTTCTCCATGATTATCTTTCCTCTCACCCTCTGTCTTTACTGAGGCACTTCCCACTGATGGTTTTGGTTATTGTTTTTCATTTCTTCCTCGTGTAGTGTTTTGCTCAAAATGCTTTGCAATGCTGGTTTTCTAGCTACAAATTCTTTTAACTTTTGTTTATCATGAAAGATTTTTATTTCGTTGTCATACCTGAAGCTTAATTTGGCTGGATACAGAATTCTTGGTTGGCATCCATTGTCTTTCAGTGTTTGAAATACGTTGTTCCAGGATCTTCTCGCTTTCAGCGTCTGTGATGAAAAATCCGTTGTTAACCTTATTGGTTTACCACTGAATGTAAACTGTCTC
This sequence comes from Spermophilus citellus, assembly GCF_964194105.1. Lineage (NCBI taxonomy): Eukaryota > Metazoa > Chordata > Mammalia > Rodentia > Sciuridae > Spermophilus > Spermophilus citellus. Next base: position 91,512,632 of record NC_138189.1, on the reverse strand, counting down.
CTTTCTCTTGTAGCTTTTAATATTTTCTCTTTGTTCTGTATATTGGATATCTTCACAACAATGTGTCTTGGCGTTGGTCTACTGTGATTTTGTGTGCTCGGTGTCCTGTATGCATCTTCAATTTGTATATCTGTTTCCTTTTTTATTTCTGGAAAGTTTTCTGTAATTATTTCCTTCAGCAGGTTACTCATTACCTTGGTTTGAATCTCTGTACCTTCTTCTATCCCGATGACTCATAAGTTTGGTTTTTTTATGTTATCCCATAACTCTTGGATGTTTTTCTCGTGATTTTTTTACCAGCCTTTCTGAGTTGGCTAGACGCTTTTCAAGATGATATATTTTTTCTTCATTACCTGACGTTCTGGCTTCTACTTGCTCCACTCTCTCAGTAATACTCTCAATTGAGTTTTTAATTTGGTTTATCGTTTCCTTCATTTCTAGAATTATTGTTTGATTATTTTTTATAATCTCTATCTCCTGATAAAGATGCTTAACTTCTTCTTTTATCTGTTTATGTAATTCATTCTCAATGTGTTCTTTCGGTGCTTGAATTTTCTGTCTCGTATCCTCTTGAAGGTTCCATTCCATCTGTCTAAGGTGTTCCTTGAGTTCTTTATATGACCATTTTTCTGATGACTCTAGGTCCTCCTGAATATTTAGGCTGTCCTGCATTGTTTGTACTCCTTTTCTTCCTTGTTTTTTCAAGTTGCTCATGTTACTTCTTGTTCTGTTTGACTGCTGAGTTACTGTTTACTCCTATAAATTTATTTGATGCTTGGGAGAAAAGGTATTAGAAGGGAAGGGAAGAAGTCACTAAAGCGAATGAGAGTGCAGGTAGAATTCAAGGAAGGGGGAATAAGAAAATTGAAAAGAAATGAAAAGACAAAAGAAGAAAAATAATAGGAAATAAAAAAAGAAAAAAAATTTAAAAAAATTAAAAAAAAATAATTAAAAAATTAACATTAAAATTAGAAGAAAAAAATTTAAAAAAAAATTGTAAAAAAAATTTTAAAAAACAACAAGAAAGAAAAATGAAAATGAAAGAAAAAACCCAAATCAAAAAAAAAGAGAAAAAAAAAACTAATAAATGCAGTCTTAGAGTTTGATTAACTTCTCTTCCAGTAGGTGGCACTGTGCCCACCAGGCCAAGTTTCTCCTGTCAATACTCGGGAACCAATCACTGTGGAGCAGCTCCTCCTCCCAGACTGGGCGAGTCTCCAATCCTGAGTGCCTAGGGCCTCCTCTTGTGTCTAGTCACTTCCCCACTTTTCCTCTAGCCAGGCCCCTCTCACGGGTGCTGCTCACCACAATACTGGCTACACGCTAGGTCTGCTGCTCCCAGGAGCCCTGTTTTCATGGAGGACTGGGCACACTCTCCCTGTTTGCCATTCCCTCAGACCCTAAGTTTGTAGAGCTTGGGGCTGAGAATCCTCAGCGCATTTTACTTGCCCTGCAGTAGCCACGCACCCGGTAGCTGGTGCAAGAGACCTCAGTTGTCAGCACTGGTGGGAGCGGTAGCCGGGAGTTCCGCGCCTCAGGTCCCGCGCCACGTCTGATTCCCTGGGTCTGGCTATCGGGCTCATGGGAGAGCTGGGAGGGGCCCTTATGGGAGAGCTGGGAGGGGCCCTTAAGGTTTCCCCGATGTGCGGAGAGGGAAGGCTAGGGAATTACACACCTGTAGCCGCAGGTTTCAATGAAGTTATCTCCTCCGCCGCAGTCTGGTGACGTCAGTTCTCTGCCATGCTGGTATCTCTTGCAAATGGCGACAGTTTGTTTCCCTTTGCTGGGTGACCAATGCAATGGGTGGGTCCTTACTGTCTCTCCCAAGCCCCGTTTCAAACCTGTGGCCACTACCTATGAAGGCTCGGTTGGCATTTTTTTCTAGAATTTTTTTTTTTTTAATGCACCAGTGTGTGGAAGACAATGATATATGACTGGTGTTTTGAATTTTTGTTGTATTCTTATGTCTTTAATTTTTTCTCTTTGTATTCTTCCTCTCTCTTGTCTATTTTCTTTCCAACTTTTATCCAACCAACAGCCAATCTCTGTTGGCTCCTCTTCTACTCTTCCTTTGAATTTTTACTTCTAACTCCTCTCTTCCTCCCTCACAAATATTGCATACTACACTACCTCTGTTCTCTCATCCACCAATTGAAATTGTAAATTATTTTAAAAAATATTCTGTTTGTACTATAGATAGTTATTGAACTCATCATTTTGATTCAATGCGAGAAAGCAGTGGACGCCTTAGTGGGAGATATTAGGCTTAAGGCTATACTTTGTGTTCATTGGGTGCTGTTGATATTGGTCTGACCAGTAAAGGTAAAGTGCTAGAAACCTTCAGGGACACTATAGATCTATAGGGTAGAATTTATCCTGCCTTAGATTTATACTTTTAGATGGGAAAACACACTAATTAAATGAAAAAAAACAAGGAAATAAAGTGCCCCAAAGATGCTTCAACAACAGAAACCACTGATATAACACAGTAGAAGAATGTCCAAGAAGAAGTTCAGATTATATATAGTTGAACCAATATGTGAAGTAAAGGACAGTACAAGGAGTGAAAGGAAGAAAAAATACAGGAAGTGAAAGACCACTTCAATAAATAGAGATTGTGGGGAAAAAAAAAAAAAACAGAAATTCTTGAAATGAAGGCATCAGTAAACCAAATTATAAATTCAATATAAAGCATCACCAACAGATTAGACAACTTGAAAGAGAGAACCTCAGACAATAAAGAGAAAATTTATAACCTTGAAATTAGAGTTGAACATGCAGAGAATATGGTAAGAAACCACGAGCAGAATATCCACGAATTGTGGGATAACATGAAAAGACCAAATTTAGAAGTTATCAGAATAGATTAAGGAGCAGAGATAAAAACCAAAGGAATGCACACTCTTTTCAATGATATAATAGCAGAAAATTTCCCAAACCTAAAGAATGGAATGGAAAATCAAATACAAGAGGCTTACAAGACCTCAAAAGTACAAAATTAAAGCAGACCCACACCAAGACACATTATAATGAGAATGACTAACACAGAGAATAAAGACAAAATCTTAAAGGCTGTGAGAGAAAAAAAATCAAATTGTGTATAGGGGAAAACCAATTCAGGTATCAATTGATTTCTCAGCCCAGACCTTCAAAGCTAGGAGGTCCTGGAAAAATGAATTTCAAGCTCCGAAAGAAAACAAATGCCAACCAAGAATTTTATATCAAGCAAAATTTTCAGATTTTAAGTTAAAATTAAAACATTCCATGATAAAAGAAAAATCAAAAGAATTCACAACTAGAAAGCCTACACTGCGCAGCATTCTCAACAAAATATTCCATGAGGATGAATGAAAAAAACAAAGTGAAAACCAGCAGAGGAAGGATGTACACTAAAGTGAATTCAACCAAATGAGAAAATAAGACAAATCAAAAACTTGAAATAAATCAAAATGACAGGGAATACAAATCAAATCTCTATAATAACCTAGAGGGGCTGGAGTTGTAGCTCAATGGCAGAGTGCTCATCTAGCACAGTCGAGACCCTGGGTTCAATCCTTAGCACCACATAAAAATAAATTAAATAATTAAATAAAGATAAAAATAATAATAACCTTAAATGTTAATGTCATAAACTCATTAATTAGATGATATAAACTGGTAGATTGGATTAAAAAGAAGACCCAACAATATGCTGTCTTCAAGAGACTCACCTCATGGGCAAAGACATCCACAGGCTAAAGGTGAAAGGATGGGGAAAAACTTATCACTCATATGGATTGCATAAACAAGAAGGGATTTCCATTCTTATTTCAAATAAAGTAGACTTCAAACTAAAATTAATCAGAAGAGACAAAGAAGGACATTTCATACTTCTTAATGAAAGTATATATAAGCAGAACACAACAATTATAAATATCTATGCCCCAAACTATTGAGCGTCTATGTACATCAAACAAACCCTTCTTAATTTCAAGAGTCAAATAGACCACAATACAATAATACTGGTGACTATAACACACCTCTCTCACTACTGTACAGATCTTCCATACAAAACTGAAAAAGAAAACTAAAGAACTAAATAATACCATCAATAATTAGACTTAACAGACATATATAGATTATTTCATCCATCAGTGAGCAAATATACTTTCTTCTCAGCAGCACTTGGCTCCTTCTCTAAAATAGGTCATAGTTTATGCCACAAAGCAACACTTAATAAATACAAAAAGACAGAGATAATACCCTGTATTCTCTCAGTCCACAATTGAAGGAAATTAGAAATCAACAATAAAATTAAAAAAAATAGAAAATAATGTAAAAAATGGAGACTAAATAATATACAATTGAATGATGAATGGATAGTAAAAGAAATCAAGGATGAAATAAAAAAAATTCTTACAGGTATATGAGAACACTGATACAATATATCAAAATCTCTGGGACACTATGAAGGCAGTACCAAGAGAAAAGTTTATTACATTCAGTGCATTCATTAATAGAACAAAAAGTGAACAAATAAATGACCTAACACTACATCTCAAAGCCCTACAAAAAGAAGAAAATATCAACACCCAAAGCGGTAGAGGACAGGGAATAATTATGAAATTGAAACAAAAGAGACAATTGAAAAAAATTGACAAACAAAAAGGTGGTTCTTTGGAAAAATAAATAAAATAGATAATCCCCTGACCATGCTAATGAAAAAAAAGAGAGAGAAAAAACTCAAGTTACTAAAATACTGTATGAAGAGGGAAATATCACAATGGATGCATATGAAATACAGAAGATTGTTAGAAACTTTTGAAAATTTATACTATAATAAAATAGAAAATATTGAAGACATCAACAAATTTCTAGAGTCATATGACCTACATAAACTGAATGAGGAGGTCATACATGATTTAAATAGATCAGTTTCAAGTAATGAAATAAAAAATACCATCAAAAGCTACCAACAAAGTAAAGCCCAGGACCAGATGGATTTTCAGCTAAGTGCTGCAAGACTTTTAAAGAAGAATTAACACCAATACTCCTCAAAGTATCCCATGAAATAGAAAAAGAGGAAACCCTTCCAAACTCATTCTGTGAGGCTAATATCACCCTGATACCAAAACCAGACAAAGACACATCAAGGAAAGAAAACTTCAGAAAAATATCTCTGATGAACACAGATGCAAAAATTCTCAATAAAATTCTGGCTAATCACATACAAAAACATATTAAAAAGATAGTGTACCATGATCAATGGGAGTCATCCCAGGGATGCAGGGTTGGTTCAACATATGAAAATTAATAAACATAATTTATCATATTAATAGACTTTAAGACAAGAATCATGTGATCATCTCAATACATGCAGAAAAGCATTTGACAAAATATAGCACACCTTCATGTTCAAAACATTAGAAAAACTAGGGACATACCTCAACATTATAAAAACTATATATGCTAAACCCAAGTCCAGCATCATTCTTAAATGGAGAAAAAATTGAAACCATTCTCAATAAAAACTGGAACAAGACAAGGATGTCCTCTTTCACCACTTCTATTCAACATCATCCTTGAAACTCTAGCCAGATCAATTAGACAAAAGAAAGAAATTAAAGGGGTACAAATAGGAAAAGAAGAATTCAAACTATCAATATTTGCTGATGACATAAATTCTATATCTAGAAAATCCAAAAAATTCCACCAGAAAACTCCTAAAACTAATAAATGAATTCAGAAAAATATCAGGATATACAATATATGTGTTGCATTAAATCAACACATTCCTATACATCAGCAATTAATCCACTGAAAGAGAAATTAGGAAAACTACCCCATTCATAATAGCCTCAAAAAAAAAAAAAACCTGGGCATCAATCTAACAAAAGAGGTGAAAGATCGTTACAATGAAAACTACAGAACACTAAAGAATGAAATTGAAGAAAACCTCAGAAGATTTAAAGATCTCCCAAGGTCCTAGATAGGCAGAATTAATATTGTCAAAATGGCCATACTACCAAAAGTGTTATACAGATTTAATGCAATTCCTACTAAAATACCAATCACATTCTTCATAGAAATAGAAAAAGCAATTATGAAATTTATTTTAAAAAATAAGAGACCCAGAGTAGCTAAAGCAATCCTTAGCAAGAAAAGTGAAGCAGGAGGCATCACAATACCAGATATTAAACTATACTGGAGAGCTATAGTAATAAAAAAAAGCATGGCATTGGCACCAAAATAGACTTGTAGACCAATGGTACAGAATAGAGGACACAGAGACAAGCCCACAAAAATACGTTTATGTCATACTAGACAAAGGTGCCAAAAACTTTCACTGATGAAAAGATGGCCTATTCAAAAAATGGTGCTGGCAAAACTGGAAATCGATATGTAGCAAAATAAAATTAAACCTCTATCTCTCAGCCTGCAAAAAAATCAACTCAAAGTGGATCAAACACTTAGGCACTAGAACAGAGACCCTATGCCTAATAGAAGAAAAAAATAGGCCCAAATCTTCTGACTTCCTTAACAAGAATTCTAAATCCCAAGAAGTAAAATCAAGAGTTAAAAATGGGATGGATTAAAATTAAAAAAAAACTTTTTCTCAGCAAAGGAAACAAATAGTAAAGTGAGAAGACAGCTTATAGATTGGGAGATGATTTATACCACATGCACCTCTGATAAAGCATTAATCTCTAATATCTATAAAGAACTCAAAAAATTTAACACCAAAAAAACAAATAACCCAATTAATAAATGGGCTAAGGAACTGAATAGATACTTCACAGAAAAATAAATACAATTGATCAACAAATATATAAAAAAAGTGTTCAAAATCTAACAACCAGAGAAATGCAAATAAAACTACTCTAAGATTTCATCTTACTCCTGTCAGAATGGCAATCATCAAGAATACAGGCAACAATAACTGTTGGTGAGAATGTAGAGAAAAAGATAACACTCATACATTGCTGGTGGGACTGTACATTGGTACAACCACTATGGAAATCAGTATGAAGATTCCTCAGAAAATTGGGAATGGAACCACCATTTGACCCAGCTGCCCCACTCCTTGGTTTATAGCCAAAAGACCTTAAAATCAGCATACTATAGTGACACAGCCACATCAATGTTTATAGCAGCTCAATTCACAACAGCTAGACTATGGAACCAACCTAGGAGTCCATCAATAGATGAATAGATAAAGAAAATGTGAGATATATATATATATATATATATATATATATATATATATATATATATATACACTCAATGAAATACTACTCAGCTTTACGGTAAAATTATGGTATTTGACAGTAAGTGGTTGGAATTAGAGAATATCATGCTAAGCGAAATAAGTCAATCCCACAAAACAAAGGACAAATGTTTTCTCTAAAATGTAGATGCTAATTCACAATGAGATGGGGGCACTAGGGAAGAATAGCGTTAGATTATGTATAGGGAAGTGATGAGATGGAAGGGGAAGGGATGTGTGGATAGGAAGAAAACAGACATTATTACTGTATGTATATATGTGACTATATGACAAATATGATTCTGCAACATGTACAGAAATATGATAAATTATATCCCATCTATTTATGATATATCAAAGTGCATGAATGTATTCTACTGTCATGTATAACTAATTAAAACAAAAAAATTAAAAATATCAATTTAGGATTATATTAATTAAGTAAATCTCTCAAAAGTGAAGATGCAATCATGAACATTGTTTTAAACATAAGAATTGTAAAATCATGCATGAGCATCAAACTTTCAGTATAATTAATGTTAAAGTAAGTCTCAAAGACAAAAAAGACTATGAAACTGGGGAGGAAGTGGGTCAGGGTGGGGTGAGGGTGAGAATCATATTGATATAGAATTAAGAACATTAGGAATGGTAAAGAAATAAGTACATTTTAAATATTTTCTTATCTTTTAAACCTCTTTGTAAATGACTAATAGCTTTTTATCTTTTGAAAAGTATTTAACTGTTTAAAACAAAAATAATAAGAGATTTTTAATATATATTGTAATAAAAAGTATTACAAAAAGGACACAAGGGCAGTGAGGGTATAAAGGAAGTGCAATATAGCAAAGTACTTAAAGTATACATGGTATGGCACAATATCTTTCAAAGATAGGCAATGAAAATTAAAGATTTACTTCTAAAGCAACCACAGAAACACAAATGAAATGGTTATATATAATATGATAATGAAGGATATAAAAGCATTCAATCCTAAAGAAGTCTAAAAAGGATGGTATAGGAAACAAAGAAGAGAGAAGAAATATTACAATGTTAGCTTTAGTTCCAAATATTCGAAACCATAATCACATAAAATGTAAATGTTATAAGCAACCTAATTTAGGAGGTATATATTATTATGAATTAAAAATTTAAGGTATAAGATGCCTCAAACAAAACTAATTCTAAATGTAAAGACATAATTTGGTTAAAAATAAAAATCTAGGTATTTTATTTTTAATATTAACATTTGTTAATGCCCATAGTCAGTTTTGCTAGCATAGTGGGATAGATAGTTTGTCAAGATATGAAAGCAGACACTTAAAGATGAGGGACTGAGATATAATATTTATAAGAAAATGCTTACATGGAATGTCCTGTGGCAATTGGCTGAATGCTTTCTTCACCATAGCCCAGTGGTTACTCTCTGAATAGGTGCACCTGAGAGAGAACCTCCTATTCCTCACAATGCTTTCCTCAGGGCTGGCTGCCTGGACAAGTGTTTCCCAATTCATGATGTTCTTATCCATTCCAGATATCACAGGGAAGGGCTTTTATACACCATACTACAGAAGCAGAGACCTCACTAGCTTAATGCTCCTGTGTGATCATCTCCCAAGGAACTTGGCATGCATGCAAGAAAGCAGCATTTTACAGATGCCACTAACTTGCCCTTAGTGTGAGAAATGCCTATGTCCTTCAAGATGATGAGTGTCTGGACATTCATCTCAGGCTTGCTCTAGTTTCTTTAACTTGATTAGGTTTTTGAGAAGAGAGAGGTGTTCTTCAGAGTCATGGTGTTTTACTTTTCCTCTGTTCTCCAGGATGGCACAAGAATAATCAAAAGAAAACTTGAAAATCTCTTTAACATCCAAAAGAGAAAAAGAATTATACAGCAACAAACATTATCAGTGGTAACAAAGTTTATTTCATAGTGCAGGGATCAATTCATCAGGGGAATATAAAAATCCTAAATATTTGGGGCTGAGGCTGTGGCTTAGTGGTAGAGCGCTTGCCTTGCATATATGAGGCACTGGATTCAACCCTCAGTACCTCATAAAAAATAGATAAATAAAATAAAGATATTTGTATATCTACAAATAAAAAAATGTTTTTAAAAAATCCTAAATATCTATATATGTGAGAAAATTTATTTCAAATGCCTGAAGCAAAAACTTATATAAATGAAAAGGCAGAAAAATATTTACTTAAATATTAACTTACATGGGGTAGGAAAGACAGTGAAATGAGATGGACACCATTACCCTAAGTACATGTATGAAGACATGAATGGTGTGACTCTTCTTTGTGTACAAGAGGAGATATGAAAAATTGTGTGCTCCATATGTGTAATATGAATTGTAATTCATTCTGGCGTCATACATAACAAGTTAGAATAAAAAATATTAAGGTGAAATTTAATATCCTTCTCTTAATAGCTTACATAAAAAGTATCTTTAGGGAATAGATTTCAATAATACTATCAACCAACTTTTTTCAAATTATATTTCTGGAGCACTCAACCAAGAGTGGCAGAGTACAATTTTTTTTTAATGTCCACACAGATTATTTTCCAAGATAGACCATAAGCTAGACCATAAAATAATCTCAATTAATTAAAAATAACTCATGCAAAATATCTTCTGTGATCACAGTGTAATTAAATTTTAATTTAAGAAGTTTTCTTGGAAGTATTTCAAAATACTAAGATCTTTAGAGGACAATTAATTTATTTCTAAATAAAAATTGACAAAAATATCAAAGAAATCTTAGAAAATATTATATTTTTTAAACATTCTCAAATGATGTTTATTATAATAGTGCATAAACTGTTATACATATATGTATAGATACTCATCATATGTGCATGTATATGTGTTATGGATGAATTGTGCCCCCTCACCAATTCATATGTTAAAGTTCCACTTGCAAATATGTGAAAATATATATATATATATATATATATATATATATATATATATATGATAGATCTTTTTGTATGTTTGTTTGTGTGTGTGTGTGTGTGTGTGTGTGTATACATATATGTCGTATACAGGGTGTTTACAGAAGTAACCAATTAAAATGATGCCATTTTGAATGGATCTTAATCTTTTATGGATAGTTTCCTTATAAAGAAAGGATATTTGGAAACACTGGCACACATACAAGGAAAACAAGGAAAATGACCTATGGGTATGAAGGAGCTAACTCTGCCTAAACCTTGATCTCGTACTTCTTGATCTCATACATATTGTGTGATTGCATTCCTATGGTCATTTAAAATCTCCCAATTGTTGTACTTCATTATGCAAATTTAAGAAGTGAGTCCAACATGTATGTTTTATTAACTGTTATAATAAACTGGTTTAGTCATTAGAAAATAAGTTTGAATTAATAAAGTTATTCCCCTGAAGTTTAAGTACAGGTAATTAACAAAATTTCTGAGAAATATCTGAAAAATAAAGGAATCCAATAAAACCTGAAGTTAAAAACTTGAAATATAAATAGTGCCTTCATCCATTGGATGAGGTAATTTTAATGGGAAAGGATAATTAAATCTTATAGATAACAATTATCTTAATTATTTCAAATAATTAATTTCAAATATTACAATTTTCTTAATTATTTCAAAGTTGGAACATAGCACCATTCTAGATGCCTATGAAAGAAGTTAATTAATTGCATATCATGGATGTCTTAAGGTTATAAGGGCTTAAATCTCTCACAGAACTCTATTGAGAAAAGTTGATTTAAGTTTGTTCTATACATTGAATTACACTCATGAAGTATGAGTTCTATTATAAAGTATGGCTTCATAAGAAAGAACTGTGGATAATTGTCCATTCTCTGTTCTTTTACCTCTTTTATGGAATTTATAGAAGAATTTCTTGTGCTCCTAGTTTATAAATTAATTTAAAACCATATAGTGATAATTTAAATTATATATTTAAAGAAATACACATATTTTCTGGAAGACTATATTGAAATAAATTTAACAATCCAAATTTTACACTTACCTACATAGGTCATGCCTTCATATTTGTATGTTAAGGACATATTTTTCCCTTTCAGTATTATTTTGTAAATTGATCAATTGAATTTCTTTGCAATTCAGGCCTCTCCTAAGAACTAACCTTACTTGACAAACAAAAATGTGCATCAAGCAAAACTAAGTGGATGGTTAGGTTGTAATTTTTAACTATTATGTTTATGTCCTGGGTTGGAGTGGCTGATAATGGTCTGTCCTTGTGGTCCCATTAGCATATACTTTATATGCAGTAAAGAACAATGATTTGAAAACCTTAGTCACCTTCCTAATGCTCCAAAAGTATACAAGCACTTTTTATACAAAGAATGTGCAGTCAGCTGTCCTACAATGGCAAATCCTTTGCATCTTTTTTATTTTTAATCTTATTCACACACTCAAGGTTATGGCCATTGTACCATTTGTAAAGGAAATAATGGTGGATATCAGGAAATTCATTCTGGCATCCAGAATGATATTTTCAAAGCTGTCTTGCAGAACTGTTTAATTAATTAGGTGTGTATATATGCATTTGTGTGTTCTGTCTTTGGAAATTGCCAGTATAGTTTTACTAATCCTCTTTATGCCCTATTACAGACAAAACTTTAAACATGGGGATGTAAATGATTTATATCCTAATTTTTAAACACTGGTGTAATTTTTTGAGCATAGGAGAAGCACTATTTTCATGGAGTGACATTGTTAGATCGATATATTTAGGAAATTTGGATTGTAATATTAGAATCTGTGATCTGGGTAATTCCTTTATCTTCTGCCAATCATCATTTTTCTAGTTCTTCCATGAAAGAAATTAGCTTCAGGGGTCATTGTGCACACTTTACCACAATGTAGGGGATTACCTACTAATCTCTTGGAGGGATTTATATGGTATCTTTTTGGGTAAAGAGACTTACATCTCTGGTTTCTCTAAATAAATGTTTTTAGTAAACACTTTCTCATTTTTAAATAAAGTGCTGTGTTTTGGTGTGGTTAAAATATTTTAGATCATTTTTCTTAGTAAAATATTCATGTAGCAGTTTTATCTTGGTTACTTTATTTGGATAGTTATTATATCAGTCCCTTAGTTAAAAACAGGCCAGGAGTATATTATGATGGGTGTAATGTTGGTGAAATATGATATAAAGGCTAGAAAAATGAATAATGTTTGTGTTCATGAATTGAGTACACATAAACTTATTTTTTCTTGTCAGAGAAGTTACGAGCATGGGATATAGTCAGGAAAGTCTGTTTGATTTTTCATTACTCCTTTTACTGTCTTTTGTTCCATAGGATTTTCCATTTTTTCATAAAGAAACTTTATTTTTCTTTATACTTAATACTTTTTAACATCTTTTCTAACAAATCTTTACCTTCCCCCAATATTTTTTTATTCATGTCTTATAGAAACTTTGCACTCTATTTAAGTTTATGATTCATATCAAATTAATTTTTGTACATGATGTGAATGGACTAGCAAAATTCATTTTTTTCCCTTTGTGATTATTATGCAGTTGCTGTAGTATAATTTGTTAAAAACTTTCATTTATTCATATAATTGTCTTTTTATTTTTTAGGAACATCGTTTGACTGTTGTATTAATCAGTTCTCCATTACTCTAACAAAATACTTAAAATAAAAAGTTACAAGAAGAAAAGGTTTATTTTTATTTGAAGTTTTGGAGGTTTCAGTTCACTGTTATTGAGCCCCTTGCCTTTAGACCTGTGGTGAGACATTTTATTATGAAAGGAAATGGGTTGTGGAGCAAAATACTAACCTCATTGTGGTTGAAAAGTGAAGAGAGAGTGGGTGGTGGGAAAGGAAGTTTTCCAATCCCAATATCTCCTTCAAGGGATGGCCCAATGATCTTAAAGATTCTATTCCTGTGTAATAGCACTACAAGCTGGGAACCATGATTTTAGGACATGAATCTTTCGAGAACATTTTAGACATCAACTGTAGCAACCATCTATATGTGGGCCTAACTTTGTACTCTTTCTTCTTTTGTATGAAGAGATGTGTATGATATTTCATTCAGAATATTAAGCCAAAATCTTATAATGATACAATGTGAATTAATTGATAAATTAAAAATTGTGCTGTAGTTATACAGTACTATACTACTCAGCAAAAACAAAGGAATAGACTACTGATGTATGCACAAGATAGATATGCAAAGTATTATGATGAAAAAAGGTACAAAAAATACATAAGAAGATGGTTCTATTCACTGAATATGCAGGAAACAGAGAACATCTGTCATTTTTAATAAAACAGTGGTTGCTTTATAATTATTGACTATTGATCTCTTGTTGCCTCAAACTGTGCCTAGGAGTAATAGGGAGTCAATATCTGTTTAGTATATTAATATTTTATATTATTTTTTGCAAAACATTGAACAATGATGTTCATATCACATTTTAAGACATCATTTTTTTAAATCTAACGTAAGTCTCAAAATATAGGCGAGAATTTAACATTCTTTAAATTATTTCTAGAGGAAGGAATTAAGACAACTGAGAAAGTATTTTATCTACTGCATCAATGGCAGCCTGTACTAGACATCTTACTTCTCATGAGTTTTGATTCATCTTAACAGGGTTGACTCATCTTACATCTTATTGCTTTAACCAGACACCTTATAGTACTCTAGCCTGGCTAAAAATAAAATAACTTTCTTAAAATAATAACGTTTTTTCAAAGGTATGTGTCTATAAGGGATTGAGGATATAGCTCAGTGGTAGTGCTCTTTTCTAGCATATGTGAGTCTGTGGGTTTGAGCACCAGAAGAGCAAAATTAAATAATAATGATGAAAAGTATGCCTAGAAATATGATCAAATTATTGTCATGCCCAGTGTATCAGAAAAGCATTGCCAACATATCTTATGAGATCCCTATCACTTACCTAATATTCTTTTTATGTGTTCAGGAACTGTTAGTAGCAATTAAATAATTAATTATAATATAAGGTGATGTTATAAAAATGATGATAGGTAATGACTTATATTTCACATACAATTTGTATATATTATTAACACAAAATTGGAGCCAGGAAACTAAAAATAAATAAAATGAAACCAAATTGATAAATACCAGGATAAACTATCATAAGTTAGAAGCAGTAGATAGATTATGGTAAATTTATCTCTAAATTTCCTATTTGTCCTTAAAGAAGAAACACAGGTATACTAACCACAACAACAACAAAACAATAGTTATGATTTTTGAAGTTAGAAAAGCACATATTTTTATTGTTTTGAACAGACATTATTCATTATTTTTATTAAAACATATTGGGTGATAAAATGAACAATATTTTAAAAATCATTACTAAAATATGTATAGGTTTTACAATTTACTATTTACATATAGGTTTTACTATTCTTTTTTTCACTTTACCAATTAATATGGCATAATGCCAAGATCTAACATGTTAAAAACCAGCCATTTGGAGAAACAAAATAGCAGGAGACAGAAAATGTGTAATTCTTCATAATAATGACTAGAATTTAGAATAATGAGAAATTGGTACTTTTAAATTAAAATTTGAATTTGGCATCTTACCATATAGTAAAATTGAAGAATCAAATAAAAGGTGTAATCTTCATAATAATCCTATAAAAACAAAAACCTAATGAAGATATAACATAAAATCAATATTTATGCTTCAATATTTAATGGAATACATGGTGATATGAATAAAATAAAGTTGTCCCTCTTTTGCAAAACAGTAACTTCAATGAACAATTATATTTCTTACTATATCAATATTATTATATTGTGTTATGGTTGGAAATATACTGATTTATACCCTCACAGACTACAGAAAAACCACAAATCTGTTTTTAAAAGCAGAATACCTAAATCTTAAATATTTCATCACATTAGCATAAAACATATAGTTTAAAATTTTTAAATAAATATATTGAGAGGATACAAAAATTACCTTTTAACATATCTTAGATTTCTTCAATAAAACGTGCTTATTATACAACTATAAGAAATTGTATAAAGGATAAAATTTGCATCCAAAAGTATATTTTTTAAAAAACTAATACTTGCTCTTTTAAAATTTGTAAATGTATCTTCTTATCAGTTAAGTATTTGGATATACCAGACAAAAGGTAAACTGTGGTATATTTAACATTTTGCTGATTAAAAAGTAAAGTGAATAAGGTGAAAAAATGCAACATGAGAACACAAAAATGTTCAAGTGTATATCAGGAATAGTTCCAATTTCCTCTCTAAATGTCAAGTACTGACTGTATTTTTACATGTAACAAACACTGGAGGGTGCTTGCTAATATACTTCTGAAATGACATTTTCTTAGTATGACCTTTCTTTCTAACAATAACTTACATTTTAATTAAAATGGGCCATTTTCATTTCATGCCAAATATCTAAGTGTCATAAATTATCATCTTTCTTTGTCAGAACTGATAGTTAAAGGTCATGGACTTAAATAATTATTGAGATTAACAGAATTGGTAATTTATGAGAAAATGGCATGTACATGGTATTTTTCCTTTCAGAAAAGTGAAAAGTGAAAGTTGCTGATGTTTGAATAAATCTGAATCAAAGAACATGAGAAATAGACAATTAAGATGGTAAAAAAATAAAATAATTAAAAGTTTTTTTCTGTGGAATTTTGAGTTTATGTTCTCTCTTCATAATTTCAGCTTTCTGGAAATGTTTTGGCATAGATGTCCATAAACATAGAAAGAACTGAATTAAATCACAAAGAATCCTATTCCATTACAAAGCAGCCTTTTATTAAATATGGTTAATTGCTATGCAGTAGAACCCCAGAGCTTATTTCCCCTAACCATTACTGTGTGCTTATTGATCAATGTCACCTCTTTCCTCACCTACCCTCTACTCCTCCCTGTTTTGTCAAACTTCATAAGACACAGCAAGAAAATTATTGCATAATCTGTCTTATATGAGGAGATTAATCTTTTTAAAAATGGTCATGTAAAGTAGGAAAAGGACATTATGGAAAACAAAAGGGACTACAGGGAGAAGGAGAGGAATGATACCAAGAAAGAGTAGATAAGAGAGAGGATATGATCAAAGCACAATATATTCATATATGCAGATGGCACAATGAAACCTAGTAATTTGTACAATTAATATGAACTAATAAGCATAATCAAAAACTAAAAATAGGTATGTTAAACATTAAAGTAAAAATATATGTGTAATGATTATTTTCACCCTGTGGTATTTCATAATTATAAAGACAGGATCACAACAAAACTGAATCAAAAAAATAATATATAGAAGCTGACTTTCTCAGTTTTGCTTCTAATTTTAAAAGTATTCTTTTCATTTTTAAAACTATTCAAATGAAATTCAATGCATGATAATAATAAACTGTGAATAAAAGACATAAAAAATGAGCCTTTATTCTAGTATTTTATTCTACTTTTCAAAAATTTCAGATATAAGATAATTTTATGTTGTCAATAAATTAAATATACAAAATGAGGATTAGTCAATGCCACTTTTCGACTTGTTTTATTCAACTCTGTATATATTTTTTATATTTTTATACTTTTATATTTGCTACATTTACTTTCTTAAGAGTTTAAATACTAACAGTTTAAAATTGAAAATCTATTACCCTAACACTTCTATGCTGCTTCTTTTATTTAATCTCTTTCTATGTAGATAACTGTTTTTACTACAACTTATATATCCTTTCAAAGTTTATATTTATGCTAGAAAAGCAAATATTTTTTCATGAATAGATTTTTTTTTGTAAAATTCAATGTGTTCTGCGTGTTCTGCAGTTTGCTTGTCTTGTTAACAGAATACCTGTTGGAATATATGATTCAAAATAGTTAAGAGAACTTATTCATGCTTTTTAAAATGTTATTTGTTATATAGGTAACAAAAAATTTATCAGTCTCCTATAAATGATCATTTTCTTATTTAAGAATTCTTGCTATTAGTAATTCTGGAATGATTAACCTTACATATAGGTAATTTGCATCATAAAACATTATTTAAATCAGTAAGTGACACATAAGAATAGATATCAACACTTAGTGTAAAAGAAAATATAAACAGCTCTGAAATAAATGAAAGACACTCAGCCTCAAAATTAAAGAAATAAAAATTGAAATAACCCTATGACCCTGTTATTTGACTATTGGATCAGTCAAAAATACAAAGTTGATAACAAATCATAAGGGCAAAGATATAAGAAGATAAAAAGGAAAAATGAGTTCTTGCATATCTTAATGGTAAGTGTGCACTGAGGTAACTACTATGAAAAGCCATACCATTATATCCAACATTCATTACACAAATATATTTCAGTTGAATAGAATTGTAAATGCATTTAGGTTTTTACATAGAATTTCCATTTGGGGAGGTCTTTCACATTTGTATAGTTTCTATGACTATATTGGTTTATTTTTGCAACATTTAGGGTTTTAGCTTTAAAAAACAAAGGTGAGCCTCAGGGTTATACACAATTACATATAAGAGGAAAGGAGGAGTAGGAGAAAAATTATATAAGTGGAAGAAACGATTTATAGTAGAGGGGATGGAGAGAGAGAAGGGGAGGGGAGGGGAGGGGAGGGGTGAGGGGACAGTGGAGAATGGGATAGACAGCAGAATACATCAGTCACCAGAAAGGCAATTTGTAAATCAATGGAAATGTAACTGATGTGACACAGCAATCTGTATACGGGGTAAAAATGGGAGTTCATAACCCACTTGAATCAATCTGTGAAATATGGTATATTAAGAACTATGTAATGTTTTGAACAACCAACAATAAAATAAAAAAAATAATAATTATATGAAATCATCTCAGTTAACTTCCATGTATTTTTATATTTTACACACATAATTAAGTCACATGTTTAACTCACATGTGGATTTGTACACACACAGCATGAATAATTGCATATTACATGGGCATCACTACTGAATAATTCCAGAATTATCAATTCTTTCATATCATAACAGTCATGGGCGAAATATAATTCTTAGTTAGCATGTATGTATGCATCACTTTGTTAAATAAATGGTTTGCTCTTCATTAAAAAAAAAAAAAACAATTGAGAAGAACCTGAATATCTATCAAATAAATGATTGGCTAAATAAATGATATGTTTATTCATTTAAAGTAATATTATCCAGCTATATAGAAGAATGATTAAACTTGAATTAAGAGAATATGCAAGATTCCAAGTGATTAAGTGATCAAGGTATAGAGTTTTATGTAAATTATGTCTTATACTGCTTCAGTTAAATAGTGGATTTTACAAACTGTCTCAAAATTCTTAAACAATCTTGTCATTAACAGATATGGTACAGGGGTTCTCTCTTTGAAATTAAGTAGGCTTGTGACTTACTTGTAACAATAATCATATCAGAAGTGTTGCTGTGTGGCCAGCTTCATGAGCATCTAGCCCAATGTAGTGACATAAAGTTCCATGTTTACAGTGGTCCCATGCTCACAATTATAGTCTTGAAAGTCTCAAAAATTTATTAAACCAGTTTACCAGGTATTTTCATTTCATGCTGGGCTCCGTGTATAACTGTAGATTGAGTTATAAGAGAAAATGCTGCCTGTACTTTGAACCCTGAAACAATTGTGCTTGGAGACCTAAGGTGACTGAGGGAAGACTAATGACCATAAATATAACTGTGTAGAATTCATCCTCCATGAAGGGTCAAGCTACAGATCCTCTAATTGATGGTTCTATGTTGGAGTCATTCAGTCCAGACTCTAAATTTGTAAGTTAAGAAGTTCTCAATTATTCTATAAGTTAACTATAAAATTACCCTCACATTTGAGCTGTGCTGGTTGATACTCCAGATATCTGGGAATACAAAGACAATTCCTGTTTTGCTTTGCCAGAATTGATGACCCACAGATACCATAAAACAAACAGAATGACTGCAACAAGCTCTATCAGGATGACTGTTTTCGGGGAAAATTTGTTATGTAGAAGGTTATGACTACAGTCAGATCCTTTTATTTAGGAAATTCTGGAAAGAGAAACATTAAAAAAATAACTAAACAAGTACTTATTTATGGAGTATTGGGATAGAATCCAAGGAGATGAAGGGCAATAGAGATATGGGAAAGATCTTTGTACAGTGTAGCTTTTTGTATATTTGGATGTTTAAATCTCATGGATGCATTTTCCATTAAAAGTAAACAGAAATATGAAGGAAAATAGAAAAAAAAACCTGAAATTGTTATTTAAGGATGTGTGGGTAGAAGAGAAAATATTTTTATTTCTGTGGAGGTGGGGTTTTCTGAATATATTTCGCTGAACACTTGGGCTGCGTGGCTAAGCACAGGCCTTGGGGAGTTAATTTATAACTTTATAGGTAGTAGGGGAACTCTAGAGATGTTTACCTGACTCCAGAGGTAAATTTTTACATTTCAGGGGAAAATGAGGCTTGGGACTTTGGAGACATCTCTAGTTTATACAATCTAGGGACTCCAGGGGTTATTTGATTGGTAAAGAAGTATATTTAAAACTTTAAAAATCTATAAACCTTCTTCATTGCTTCACCAAGAATTGAAGTTTTTTTTTTCTCCCTCCTTGGGAGGTGAGTGAGAGAGAGATGCCTGCTTATCTTGTTTATAAGCAGAGATTATCCATTTTTCTCTACCCTTCAAATATGGATCTTTCCCATCCATGATAGAGGATATATATATTTTTTTCCATCTGGTTTCATCCCATCTCTCTGGTGGTAAAAAATAGACTACTATGAGATGATAAAAAATATTTTCAGAACAATTCAGGCACACATTGAGTATAACTTGTTAAAAATTAATATTAAAAACCTAACAGGTAACATGCACATTTGAATAAAACTATATAAAAAGTGAGCCTATATTAAACACATTTTGGTTTAGCAGCTACTTCAAGGATCAAGAACAATCAGGGAGAATATAGGAGGAAAAAAATCAATATCATGCTATTAGCTCACATATGTTCTGAGTGTTAAGATGAGTGGGTGTGCATGTTATTGTTTTTCATCAATTATTATACATGTGTTTATATTGTCAATGTATAAAATAATATATGATAAATAAAAAGAGTATGATATAGACTCAAATATATGACAGGAGGTCATTTAAGATTCTATTGCATTCCTTCAGGAAGAAAAGGATAACAGTCATGAACAAAAGAATTAAGGGAAGATGAGAACTCGGAGTATTTATATTAGAGATAAATTCTAAAAACACAGAGGACAGTGTTTAGAGAGGATTGAGCAAGCAGTATGAGAGAAATAGAAGCTTTAAGAACTTCAATGTATTTTGCTGAACAATTTGTAAGTAGTATTTTAATGTAGTACAGTAGTCAATATTGATGGATTACTATATTGTTTAAAGCAATTTCCATTTATCATAGGTCTAACTTCAATAAAAACAAGCTAAAATTTCACCATTACTTTAAAATATCTACATTGTCAATTGAACATATGATTTATATTCATATTTGCAAGCCCTTTGATTCTTCTTTAAAGGAAAAAGCATAATAAATATATAAATTGGTTGTTGGGTTGTTAAATTAATAACATTTTTATAAACCTCTGTTTCAATTAAATGTGGAAAGTGCTCATTGGAAAAATTCTCAAATTATTTTCAAGTAACAATGTTAGAAGTTATAGATATATCCTTAAAATTTAGCTGCAAATATATTAACTGTTCAGATTATGAAAATTATGATTTGTTCCATCAAAGTTTCCTTGAAAAGCAAGATACAGATTTAATTTATATATACTATTGTTTTCTATAACAATTAAATTTCCTTCTTTCTTTTATTGCTTTCCTTGCTATTTCTCTCTGTATTTCTGCATTTACATGACCCAAAGAATTCTTAAATGTTGTTGGTTTTACTTACAATGAAATAATTACAATTCATATTTAATAATGTCCATATAGCACATCATCATATAGAATCAAGCTTATATTTTTATTCAATAATAACAAATGTTTTGTGATATAAATAATGTTCTGTGATATAAATACTTTCACTTTTCCTTTAGATGAAGAAAGTGAAACAGTTTAGATAGTCTGAACTTGACAACATAGTGAATTATTATAACTTCAACCATGGTACTTATTGTATCGTTTGGAGAAAATTATTTGATGAATATAGTCACAAATAATTAATGCTTTCACTGTCAGAAAATTTCTATTTCTCATGAACATTTCTGAACATATGGGTTTCTAATACATTACAGACTTATATAGAGGTCAGTTATTTATTATCTTGCCACAAAAATTGGTGTTACTCAAATTAATTCAATTTTTTCTACTTTGGTTATTTTCACAATTCAAATACAGTTTGACTCTCTTCTTAGGCAAATGTAATTTTTAGGAAAATATTTTTATTTTATTATAATATAAGTAATTATAATCTACTTGATCAAATATTTGTTTTTTTAAAATCTAAGATATCTTAATTAAATTTTTATAATCATTGCATCATGATTTCTTTTTTTTTTATTGATTATTTATCGCATTACATAGTTCATGCTATATCATCTTTCATACATTAGACTCAAATTGTGCTTTGAACTCCCATTTTCACCCCAAATACAGATTGCAGAATCACATCTGTTACATATTCGCATTTTTACATAATGCCATATTAGTGACTGTTGTATTCTGCTACCTTTCCTATCCCCTACTATCCCCCCTCCCCTCCCCTCCCCTCCCATCTTCCCTCTCTACCTCCCCTGCTGTTGTTCAATTCTCTCCCTTTTTTTTTTTTCCCTCCCCCTTGCCCCTCATAACCTCTTATAATTTTATGTATCCTTGAAGGTCTCCTACCATTTCCATATGCTTTCCCTTCTCTCTCCGTTTCTCTCCCCCCATTCGTCTTTGTTTACTGTAGTCTTTTCCTCATGCTCTTTCTTCCTGTTCTGTTCTTAGTTTTTCTCTTTATATCAAAGCAGACATTTGGCATTTGTTTTTTAGGGCTTGGCTAGCTTCGCTTAGCATAATCTGCTCTAATGCCATCCATTTCCCTGCAAATTCTATGATTTTGTCATTTCTTAGTGCTGCATAATACTCCATTGTGTATAGATGCCACATTTTTTTTATCCATTCATCAATTGAAGGGCATCTAGGTTGGTTCCACAGTCTAGCTATTGTGAATTGTGCCGCTATAATCACTGATGCAGCCGTATCCCTAGTAGCTATTTCTCATGTTATAAATGCAATAAACAATAAAATATCAACTTTGACCCTAAAACAGTAGTCTTATAACAATGAAAAGCTACAATATAAACGTAATAAAATAAAGGAGATTCATTAAATGATAGAGCTGCAATGGATTGAATCTCTTCTTCCAAACTTTACCTCTCAAATGTATTAAATATATTTTGCTAATTCAGTTAAATTCCATATTTTATAAAAAAAATATTATCAACAAATACTTATGCCCACATCTTTATTTACATGTATGCACATTAATACACATATATCCTGAGGCACATCTGTCTTTGTTTTTTTCCTCCAATGTATGCATAACATGACATATAAAAATGAGCTATCTGGATTTGTATATCATTAAATATGAAAGCAATATGGTGGTACATAAAATTTAATTTGCACCAGAAAGTTAAGTAACTCTTTAGCATTCCAGATCAATCATTCTTAATAGAAAACAATTTTTAAAATCTTGTACTTTATTAAAGAATCTAAAAATCGGGGAAATTAATACTTTTCATTAAGGGTGATTTTTGAAATAAAATTAAAGTCTGTGAAGTATGCAGAAGAAAATAAAAAGCATTATTTGTTGAACTGTAATATTACAAAAATAAATAATGTCTTCTAAACTCATTTAATAATATATAATTCTAAAATAAAATATCTTAAAATAATTTCAATAGTATTTATTTGCCAAGTATTACTGTACAAAATACATGAAATATAATCTACATAATGTATGATGTGTTTATTTTTTAGCTTCTTAGTGAACTGCATGTTCCATACTTATTTTAAAAAAAGAAGCCATATCATCTCAATTTCATGACTGTCCCAAGATTATTGAAAATTTAACATAGAAAACTCTAAAATAACTCTTAGTGTACACTTACTAATATATGTGCAACATTCTAAAAAATTCTAGAAGAAAATATATTAAGACACAGTAACTTTAAAGCAGTAAACATGTCTTCTCTGCAACATTTAAGTAAAACAGAATGTGGGTGGAGTAGGATAATAATTCAGAGCTGAACCTCTTCATGATAATTGAATATATTTTCTTCTTAAGATTTGTTCTCAGTAATAACTACAAAATGTGAGGAGAAAGAGATGAATTCTATATCTAATCAAGAAAGTCTAAATGAGGATTTTGTTTATACCAGATTAAATTCCAGAGATTATAAAGAATAAGAGGAATAAACACCATTTAACAAATGTCTTTAAACTGTGACATGCTAAAATTTATAACCACCTGATTTGGCAGGGTAATCTTTAATGAGAATTACTATAAAAAAGCATACTTCAAAATTCTGAAATAAGGATTATATAAATGTATATATTGATGGATTGCAAGTCAAAGGCACTAAAAAATTATAACTTTTCCATAAATATTTTAGAATCAGTATTTTATTGTAAAACCTGTTAAATTTGATTGAATTAGAAAATATCTAAAATTCTCTTTAAAAGAGTTTTCTTTACTGTTCCTTGAAAATCAGTATCTTGGTTTAGAAAAAGTAAAAATTCAATCAACTAAAGTATTTCTCATGAATGTATTTTCTTCAGGGAAGTCCAGCAATTTATAATATATAAATCTTATATAACTGGCATACTATAGTTTGAATCCATAATGTCCCCCAAAGTCCAATGTGTTCAGGTCTTTGGTCACAGTTTGGCACTATTGGAAGGTGGTGAAAGCTTTAAGAAGTGGGACCTAAAGGGAAGTCTGGAGGTCACTGGGAATATGCCCTCAATAAAACAGGATTTTGGACCCCACTAATTTTCCTTAATATCTTTCTTATTTATTGACCATGAGATGAGCAGCTATACTTTGCCTTACCACATGCCAAGGGAAAAGGTGCTGGAAAATCAGGATATCTATACATAGAGGAATAAAAGTAAATTGCTAACACTCACCCTGTTCTAGTCAAAATGGATCAAAAACCTAAGTGTATGACCAAAACTTTGGAACTGTTAGAAGACAAATTAGGAGAAATACTTCAGCATACAGCACCGGTAAAGACTTTCTGAATTGGAACACTATATCTCAACATGTGGGTGACATCAAATTAAAATGTTTCTGTATACCAAACCATCAACAGAATGAAGGGACAACCTACAGAATGGTAGAAAATTGTTGCCAGTTCCTTGTCTGAAAGAGAAAAACATCTAGAAAATATAAAGAACTCAAAAACTTTAACACCATTAAACAAAATAACCAAATTAATAAATTAGCTAATGAATTAAATACACTTCTCAAAAGTACAGATGGCCATCTACCAATTGTATGAAAAAAAAATGTTCAATATCTTTAGCTATCAAGAAAATCCAAATCACAACTACATAAAACTGGATTCAATTTCAGTTAGAATGACAATCATTAAGAATACAAATAAGTAAATGCTGAGGAGAATGTGAGAAAAAGAAACCCTTAAATAGTGTTCTTGGGAATATAAATAAGTACAACCACAATGAAAACAAATATGAAGGTACCTCAAAAAACAAACAAACAACAACAACAACAACAACAAAATATGGTCCAGCTCTACCACTTTTCAGTATTTAACCTAAAATGGTAAAGTTAGCTGGAGATACATGGATAGCCATGTTTATCACAGCCAAATTCATAATAGTCATAAAATCAGTCTTGCTGTCCTTCAACAGATAAATAGGGCAAGAAAAAGTGGTATACATACCACATTCTTTAGTCAGCCATAAAGAAGAATGAAATTATGTCATTTACAGGAAAATGGATGAAACTGGAGATCATAATTTTGAATAAAGTAATTGTCAGACTCAGAGAAAAGTATCATATGTTTTCTCTCATATGTGAAAGCTAGAGGGAAAACAAAGGATGCTATGGAGGTTAAAGCAAGACCAATAGAAGGAAAGAGTTCTGGGGGCGGGTGGATGGATATGATTAATATACAACATCAATGAAAAAAGTTAAAAATTTTTAAAAAGTTTCCAAGATAATACATATCATTATTGTTAAGGGGAATTTACAAATTTGCAAAGGATTATTGGATGAATAAAATAACTTATTTGTTATTTTCTTGTTTGCTTTTCAATGTTCAAAAGTTAATTCCAATTTTCAACAGAAAATAGAGGCCTGAGGAGATATGAGACCTAAATATAATATGGCACTCTGGATAGGATCTTATAAAGCAAAACAAAAGGATACTAGGAAAGAAGATAAAAAAAATTATGAGTAAAATAGAGAACTTAGTGGCTGCATCTACTTGCCTCATTAACTGTTATAAATGCAGATTTTAATACTAAGAAAAACTGTGTGCAAAGAAAATAATAATTATATGCCATATATCCTGAAAATTTAGTTTTCAAGCAAAGAAACATGTATATATATCACAGTTTACATAGTTTATGTCCAAAATCTAAAACCAGTGTTTTTCAATTATTTTTGCCAAATTAAAAAAAACTTGTTTACTTCTGCAGCAAACTCCATATTTTAAAGAAAGGATATAAGATGATTAATCTTTATTTTTGTTAAATAAAATTGAACAGTTTTTACAAGGCATAGTTAGGGAATTGTATGACATGAAGCAATGTTTCAGACAAGATGTCTGACACAGAGTAAATTATTATAGCCTTTATATTAACTGTCAGTATGAACTTGTTTTGCATTTTGTAGAAGCAAAAAAAAAGTCCTTTGACCTTTTTGTAAAATATTTAGAAATATTATAAAAGATAATAGACTTTAAATGATTTTGAAAATTTATGTTGCTTTGCATCAAAGAGAAATGCTAGACAAAATTATATTTATTTTCAATTTATATGATAGAAATTAATGAGTTCTGGCCTATATAGTTCTTTCACTTACATGTTAAAAATAAAGTTAACATCTAATAAACAGTGCTATTCTTAAAAATAGCAATAGAAATGTTCCCAAAAGAAATCATTATGGATGTTAAGTAAAATCCAATGACATTAAAAACAAGAAATACACAGTAATAAATAACAGTAATTATTTAGACCTCACAAATTAATTTATGTAATAAACGTGCATAATTCTTCATCATACAAATAAACACAGCAATGTTTATAACATTGTTTAAAACAATGTTTATATTAAAGTGCAGAAATATTGATTATTTATTTGCTTTATTTTACATTGTGATATGCACAAATTGTAAAAACATGGTGTATTGATTGTTCTTCACTTGCTTGTTTTCCTACCCAACTAGATCCAGTATTTATTCTTTATATTTCTGTTCTATGCCTCATGAGTTGTCTAACAAATTAAATTACTCATGAGTCTCTGTTGAGGAAGCTGGATAAAGCTAATGGCTGGCACCAGCAGTTCACAGTGCAGAAAGAGAGAAAGCTTGAGATTTATTATGTCCATTCTACAACCCAAACTTTGCATCCTAACCCACCCTTCCTTTCTTTTTTGTATTAGTCCCATCAACATGTAGACATAGTGTCTACCTAATTTGCAAAGTAGCTCCTAATCTAAGATTAATAATAATAATAATAAACACCACTATCTCATTTCCTCTTCTGGTTGCTATCACATACATTTGAAACTTTTGTCACAAAATTCTTCAATGAAGTTGTCTAACTTTCTGCTTATTATTCCTGTCCATTAGTTTTCTTTAATTCACATTAGTCTCATATGTATGTTGCTAAATCTCACTATGGTCACTACTAACTGGTCTAACTGTTTTTGATTAAACAATAGCATTCAGTACAATTGATCACTCTGCTCCATATCTTCTTCACCTGGATTCCAGAATACTAATATCTTCCAGAATATATCATTCTTAATTGTACCAAAATATAGGTATTTCATTTTCTCTATTTTGATTATTTTGACTCATTTCAGGACATTCAGTCAATGTAATGACTTTACCGTTTCTTTATTTATCATTGACTTTCAAATATGTGTATCTTGTTCTGTTATTTGACCTAACATTGAGACTCATAATATAATTTCTTGTTGGATCTTTAGACTTCGATGTCAAAATTGAGTTTACAATCTTCTGCTTCAATAGTCCGATTCTATACTGCTTCCCATGATTTGATTTAATACTTATTCTTCAAATTATATTTATTTTTCTTTCTAGCTTCCTTCATATTCTACTCAATCCATCAATAATTGTTTTTGGTTTTATCTTAAGCATATATCACAATAAAGTAGATACCATTCTGATATACTCGGTATTTTCTTCTTGTCTTGCTGTCTTATATTGTATCCTCAACAGAATAGCCAGACCCACCCTGCAAATTTGTCAAATGATACATTAGCTTTTTTCCTATTAGCATTGAATGTACATTAGGGACTATTCTTGTAAATTAATAAAATAATTATATGCTAGTTGATAATATTTCCAGACAAAGGCAGTAAAATGTTTGCAGGACTGGATACTTTAATAATCTATATCTGGTCTAATTGTTGTAATGGCTTTAAATTCTACTCACATAATGATCTTGGGCATTTAGTTTAACCTTTTTCACAAGGCAGGAATTGTTTATAGGAATGAGGGTGAGAGAAGTTTGCCAACTTGCTATTTGAATGTATGAAGCAATAGATAAATAAGAATGTTTTATTTATGTTTTCTTTGTATAATAATGATCATTTATTCATTTTATTAATTGATCTAGCAAATACTTGCTGAGGCTTTACTATCATGTTACTTGTATATTAAATAATTTCAAAAGAATAACATGAGTATGAAAATTTTTCAGTAGCTTAATAATAAATATTTCTATGTTAGCATGTTATGCTATGTTTTCTTAAATTATAGTTTATTCTTTTAATAAGTGATAAATTAGTCCTCCTTTCCATCTCTTGTTAGAATTCTATGGCTATCTTGCCATCTAGAAGATGTCTTTTTAACTACAAACGAAAAGCATGGGAGGCTTTTCCTGAGACAAAGCTGATAAAATTAGAAATTTTGACACTTGTCCCCTAATCAATAATTTCAACCAATTCACTTCAGGAACAATTTTTAGACACTAGTTCATATGTTGATGTGGCAATACTTTATGCTTAAAGAGATGTTTTATTTCAACCCCGGGGAAAAAACAAGGACCTTAACTGCTCCATTTTACTATCTACTATATAAATGTTTTATTTTCAATTTTGATGCTTAAAATTCTTATGTGACAAGAGAATGACCTTGCTTTTCCTACAATATTTTTTTCTAAGAAAAACCCACTAAGCCCTTCACTGTAGTTTATTATATTGACATTGCCAGTCCAGTCAAGTCTCCCTAAGAGCCAAAGTGGATGAAAACTTCAAAGTTTTATATTTATATTTTGATTCACTCTGCTTGGATTTATCACACTGTGACAAATTTATGACCAGAGCTTTGCCCACTCTGAAGATTCTGATAGTGTTTCATTATGAAATATAAAATATGTCTACAGGATCATACAAATACCCTATGATTGAGAGCAGCCTTTACTGCATATCAGAAAGGCTACATTGTATCACATTGTTGGTACAGTTTCTACTTTATATCCTTGATATTTATTTTTATGTAGTTTCTGACCTATTCCCTGATAGCTTTTAAGATGTTTTCCTATCTATACTCTTTCCTAATATTTTCATAATATGTCCCTGAATAAATTTTGACATGATTTTTAAATTTGCAGAATATTTATGAATATCTGACATTGATATCAATTGGATCACTTTTTTATTTTGTGTCTTTTCTAGAAGTTAAAATTACTTCAGTTTTTTTTTTTTATTCTAACTCAATGTTGTTCAAGTATGTATTGTAGTGCCTTTAATTTAATTGTTCAAGAATGCTGCTTCCATTACTTTTCAACCAGAAAGTAGTGAAATTTATGGTAGAGATAAATATTTCACAGTGCAATATAAAAAGGTAGTTTGCATTAGATAAAAATAAAAATTTAGAAAACTAAAGCTTCTGTCAAGGAAAACAAATGATATTTATAAATTTAGAGAAGAAAGTCTAAGAATATTTTATTTAGCCTAACCATATTGTATATAAAGATTGCTTTATCTGTGCCCTTGATTGTTATTATCCATCCCTCCATAACAATTTTAAGAGGCTAATTAAATATTTTCGCAAAAAAAAATCTCTGGCCTCTCAGATTTAAAAAAAATGTGCAGAATGTTTACCTTGTACAGAAAGTAAATACTGTTGACTAAATTTTTTATTTTTTCTCTCTGTGTAGATCTTTTGTGACACTTTAAATATTTTCTGTTGTAATATATTTGCAGAGATTCTGTTGGTATGATCCAATGAACAAACTGTTAGTTTGGAGCTCCAGGTACCTAATCAATGTATTACAGAGCTTCACTTCACCCTGCTTTTCTGATCCTGCTTATAATTTTAGATAATGCTCATGGAGACAGATAAAAATTTAATAGTCAGATCAATGGAATCAGCTATGCATCCAGTGAAGAACCAGATTGTTGAACAAATCATCTCTTCTATTTCTAAAGCACATCATTTATGTGCTAATTATGAAATTATGAAAGAAATTTCATGAATTTAGCCAAAACTTAAATTAGCCAAAGGTTAAATTATGAAAGTAAATAGTATATTAATAGGATTAAGAAACTGAATATTTTTATAGAATTTTGGACACACTTCATAACTTTAAAACTCTTAGGAACATTGTACATTACCTTTTAGCTTTATGTTTATGGTGTTTTAATAGTCACAAGCCATATAGGTATGTATTTTTAAGTGTGGTTCCTGAGGGTGTTGAAATAATAGTTTATCTCCACAGTCTCAGTGAGAAATAAGAATGGGTTTGATTTTGACCTGACTTCTTTATCTACATAACAATGTACAGCATACATTGTTATGGCCTTAAGTGCCATTTATATAGCAATAACCTGCAGAATTATTTATTAAGTCTCCAATTCTCCCTTGAACTAAGAATCACATATACAACTAACATGTTTATGTTTCCATTTGTTTTATCCAAATACCATCATAGACTTAAGGAGAATTATTGATTAATCTCATCTCCCACAAACTACATATTCACCTTAATCCTTTCCTAGTTTGTCAACAGTAATTGTACTGTTTTCAACTCACTTACTCTGAAAACCCAAGTACTGTCTTGAGTTCTCTTATTCCTTTACTTCCACACTTATTTTTAAAAAGCTTATGGACTCAAACTTAGAATACTCATCCAAAGAGCTCCTTTCTTCCCATCTTCACTATAACCACTATTGTCCAAGATCCTTATTTCTTACTTACCAAGACAGCCATTGCTTAAACTTTGTCCTTTGTCTTTTGGTAGCGAGGGATTTTTTTTTAGAAAGCTCTAAGTCTCCCCCCACCTTTATTTTAATATTCTTCTGCATTTAAAAAACAATTTTAGTCTTGATGTGTAATCTATGACTGCCTAAATTTATGATCCCATCTCTAACCACTTTTTTTCCTAATTCTGTGTTTTGTGATATCTTTCTTTCTGTTCCTTGTAATACCTTCTATTCTAGTTATACCATAAACCTTTTGCACTGCAAATCACTCAAATACAAATCACTTAAATGGCTGCTCCTTCCTGATTTCAGGTTTCATCACAGAGAGGCATTGCTTTTCTAAGTTACGTTCCTATTCTAGCAACTCTGTCCACATTGCCTTGTTTTACCTACTTCATAGCAACATTTACTGAATTTTATTTACCTGTTTACTTATATTTCATCTAGCTTCATTCTTTGATTTAAAGTACATGAAGACAGTATTTCTTCTGTCTTGTAATTTTAGATAATGCACATAGGGAGGTAAGAAAGTAATGGTCAGGACAATGGAATCAGCTATGCAAACAGTGAAGTACCAGATGGTTGAACAATTGTTTTTAGAAACAATGCTAATCCATACATATCTGAATAAATTCAGAGATTCATTGAGCAAGTCTACATTGCAAAAAAATAATGATAATGCTATAACAATGTCATGGACTACCTTCTTCAACTTTCCCAAAATTTAATTTTGTTTGTCGTTTTTATTAATTTGTTCTTTTTCTTTCTTTTTTTAAATAAAGATGGCTATTTATGATCATTGAACTCTGGTTTTAGAAAAATGTTACTCTTCATTTACAAAGTTCTTATATATCTAGTTGACCAGCTGGGATGACTCAAAAAACATGTCATAAGATGTCATTAAATAATGTAATACCTATTAACACTGTTCATTTGAATTTTAACACTTTCTCTCTCACGCCAAGGAGCAGATAGATCCACGAATGTTTTTAATATAAAGAAAATATGTCCAGCTGGGCACAGTAGTGCAGACTTGTAAACCCAGCAGCTCAGGAGGCTGAGGCCAAAGGATCACAAGTTCACAGCCTCAGCAATGTAGTGAGGCCCTAAGCAACTTAGCAAGACTCTGTCTCAAAATAAAACCACTTACAACATTAAAAAAAAAAAAAATAGAAGGAAGACCAGTGAAATAGAAGAAGGGGATCAGGGGGAGGGAAGGTAAGGAAAAGGTAAAAGGTGAACTACTGAGAAATGAAATTATTCAAATTACACTGTTGTAGCATGTGCACATATAAATGTATTATAACAAATCTCACTGTTATGTATAATTATAATGCACCAATAAAAAAGAAAAAATTAAGAAAAACATAATAACAGTGGGGATGTGATTCAGTAGTTAAGTGCCCTTGGGTTCAACTCCCATACTAAGAAAAAGAAAGAAGTTAATATGAAAACATGTCCAAAATAAATAGTTTAGATAATTTATACTATTAACTAAATTTGGAGAATAAACTTTAAACATTTAATAAGAAAGACTTTAGAATAATAATCTCATTGTGAACATACTGTAAATTAAGTATTTCCTTAAGTACTTTAAAATATATTAATATTAAGAACAAAAAACAAAACAATATTATTACATTAAGTTATAATATTAAACATATGCTAGAATATATATATTTATTCACATATGTGTACTAATAGTCACAACAAATTTATGCCTAATGTACTCAAATTCATCTTCATTCTGTAGAAAATAAAACTGAACAAAGAAATGTTATATATTTCTCCCATGATTATGAAAACAATAGATGAAACAATTTGGATCAAACCCTAAGGAATATAGAACAAAACTCAGGCTCTTCACTTGTAAACAGTCAGCTCTCTAAGGACAAAAACCTTTGTGCTTACTGTGTTGTAATGTTGAATTTTTATCTTGCTCTTCTATTCACTAAGATATATTTTGAATTGCTGATTATTTTATCAAATTTTCTTTATTTCATTTTCTGTGACTCAAAATCCCTAACAAAAGTCTAGGAATGTTTTCTAATGCAAAAGAAATTACTAAATAAAATATGCTTGAAATACAAAAACTTTGTAAATGTTTTCTCAGTTGCATATTTACTGATAAAAATCTAAAAATTGCATTTTCTAAGAAATTTCAACAGCTGACATTTTTATCTTTATTGCCAAGATAAAAATATATATATATATAATACAAATAAAAGATCTAGGTAAAAATCATGTTCCTTTCAATATATAATTTTAATTCCATTTTCTATTAAGTGAGTTTCAGCAATGCAATCATAGCTTGAGGTCCACAGAATTTTAATTTTCATAAAAACTATATTAAGAAAAAAAAAGTTTTCAGGAACAATCCATTAGATATATTATAGAAAGTTAGCTTACTATTTAAAATAATTATACTCAGCTGTTGAGGTCATGAGCCTCAAGGAAAACTTCAGCATGCTTTTTCTTCCATTTGCAATTATTAATGTGATTTATCTTTGTCCATTTAGAGAATTCCTGCTGCTAGCTTTATGGTGGTATTTTGCATAGATTTTGTTGTAGGCGACAGTTCTTTTTGTTACATATTTTATTAATACTTAATATGTAAATATTTCCCAAAGCAAATTTTCACACATATTTGATAAAGTGCAACATGTGCTATTTTTCAAAATTTAAATACAATGTATATTTAAAATTATTATAGTTCTATGTTCAGAGTAGGCTTTAAAACATATCAATGTTTAATATATTTGTTGATTCCATTGCTGTTTAGTTAATCACACAGGTAGTATCACTGACCTTGGGACCTTCGAGAGACTCTGTATGTCATTTGGCAAGTGACCATAAATTGCTACTGTACATCCTGCTTTGTGAGGGGTTACAGCGCCTGATTTTCTGTTTTCGATAAAATTTGACAACTCCTCGATTTCACATCATCAATATTATCCTGAACATATTTTTGATGTTAATATTTAAAGAAGGATAATTATAATTAATGTAGGAGTCCAGAATTTATGGCAAATTATATTTTTTAATATTTTTAATTGAATAACTTTTTTTCACTGCTTGATTTCAATTGGATAAAATTACTATATATCCTGTTCTAAAACATTCTAAGCTATAGCAAATATACTTGACTCAGTAAAAATAATTCTAAGATTGAGATAATAGTAAATATGCTTTTTGGCTATTGTTATTTATTCTCATATTTCTTATTGACATTATGTTGAAGTAGTTCATTATAGTTGAAGATTACTGTTACTTTATACTAGGATTATGAATAGTTTAATTGTAAATAAATTATAATATTTGCTAAAGTTTCTAGTGAACATCAATAATACTGTTTACTTCCTTGGTTGTATTCTCTTACCTGAATCCTGGGATCTAAATTGTAAAATAGATACTTAGGTTACAAATTGGCAGAAACGTTTTCTAGTTTCCTTTAATAATATTTTGAATATTTGTTTTTAAAACTTCTTTTTTACAGTAAAATATTCTATTTGTTACCATGGTTGAAACATGGTGAAAAATAAAAGAAATCAAATAACTCTCCTCCATCACTTTCTTATCAGTGTTGCCAACCTGTGTATACAGTTCAGGCAAAGAAGAGCCACTACAAAATAAAATAAACCTTATTTCCTTCAGTATTACCAATGATTAATAGCAGAATAAACTCCAATAGGATGTTGAAAACTTTGAAGCCCACCTTTTTCTAAACCATTTATGTTGATTCTTCTCTCCATTCTTGGTTCTTCTCTTGAATGTTTTTTCCTCTCCTCTTGTTTTCTTCTCTACTCAATTTAAAGACAATACACTATCACAAACCATTTATTCTATAGGAATCATAAAGCTGGAGTTTGACCACTGCCATATAATTCTAGTTCAGTGTCATAGTATCAGCCAGTTTATTTGTGTTTGCCTTTCTCTTTGAGCTTCAGTATCTCTTCTTGCATATGTAGTGTTAAATATTGTCTTTTGTATCTCTTACTCTTTATGTCTTATAAATGTCATCAATGCTTTCAAATTTCCTGAAATGTCATGTCACCATCATATATATATATATATATATTTGCTAAATGACTTCCTGGACTTGGTTACTAGGTGACTAATAAGGTATTAAGAGTTTCAAGAACAGTTTTCATTGTATAAATCTTTCACCTCTTTTGTTAGGTTGATTCCCAAGTATCTTATTTTCTTTGAGGATATTGTGAATGGAGTGGTATTCCTTATTTCCATTTCAGAGGTTTTGTTGCTGATATACAGGAATGCCTTTGATTTATGCGTGTTGATTTTATAACCTGCCACTTTGCTGAATTCATTTATTAACTCTAGCAGCTTCTTTGTAGACTCTTTTGGGTCTGTTAAGTATATTATCATGTCATCCGCAAATAGCGATAGTTTAATTTCTTCTTTTCCTATTTTTATGCCTTTAATTTCTTTTGTCTGTCTAATTGCTCTGGCTAGTACTTCGAGAACTAAATTGAATAGAAGTGGTGATAGAGGGCATCCCTGTCTTGTTCCAGATTTTAGAGGAAATGCCTTCAGTTTTTCTCCGTTTAGGATGATGCTAGCCTGAGGTTTAGCATATATAGCTTTTACAATGTTGAGGTAAGTTCCTGTTATTCCTAGTTTTTCTAGTGTTTTGAACATAAAGGGATGCTGTACTTTGTCAAATGCTTTTTCTGCATCCATAGAGATGATCATGTGGTTCTTGTCTTTAAGTCTATTGATGTGGTGAATAGCATTTATTGATTTCCATATATTGAACCATCCTTGCATCCCAGGAATGAATCCTACTTGATCATGGTGCACAAGTTTTCTGATATGTTTTTGTATTCGATTCGCCAGAATTTTATTGAGAATTTTTGCATCTAAGTTCATTAGAGATATTGGTCTGTAGTTTTCTTTCTTTGAAGTATGTTTGTCTGGTTTTGGGATCAAAGTGATGTTGGCTTCATAGAATGAATTTGGAAGAGCTCCTTCTTTTTCTATTTCTTGAAATAGCTTGAAAAGTATTGGTATTAATTCTTCTTTGAAGGTTTTTTAGAACTCCGCTGTATACCCATCCGGTCCAGGGCTTTTCTTGGTTGGTAGTCTTTTGATGGCTTCTTCTATTTCTTCTTTTGTTATTGGTCTGTTTAAATTGTGTGTGTCTTCCTGTCTCAATCTGGGCAAATCATATGCCTTAAGAAATTTATCGATATCTTCATTATCTTCTATTTTATTGGAATATAGGGTTTCAAAATACTTTCTAATTATCTTCTGTATTTCTGTAGTGTCTGTTGTGATATTGCCTTTTTCATCCCGTATGTTAGTAATTTGAGTTCTCTCTCTTCTTCTTTTCGTTAGCATGGCTAAGGGCTTGTCTATCTTATTTATTTTTTCAAAGAACCAACTTTTAGTTTTATCAATTTTTTCAATGGTTTCTTTTGTTTCACTTTCATTGATTTCTGCTCTAATTTTAATTATTTCTTGTCTTCTACTACATTTGCTGTTGTTTTGCTCTTCCTTTTCTAGGTTTTTGAGGTGTTGCGTGAGTTCATTTATTTGTTGTTTTTTTCTTTTTTTGAGGTAAGTACTCCAAGAAATGAATTTCCCTCTTAAAACTGCTTTCATTGTGTCCCATAGATTCCGGTATGTTGTGTCTGTGTTATCATTTGATTCTAAGAATTTTTTCATCTCCTCCTTTATGTCTTCTATAACCCATTGATCATTCAATAACATATTGTTCATTTTCCATCTGATGTAGGATTTTTCCTTCCTTCTTTTATCATTGATTTCCAATTTCATTCCATTATGATCAGATATGGTGCATGGTATTATCTCCACGCCTTTATATTTACTAAGAGTTGCCTTATGGCATAATATATGGTCTATCTTTGAGTAGGATCCATGTGCTGCTGAGAAGAACGTGTATCCACTTGATGATGGTTGATATATTCTATATATGTCGGTTAAGTCTAGGTTATTGATTGTGCTGTTGAGTTCTATAGTTTCTTTATTCAGCTTTTGTCTAGAGGATCTGTCTAATGGCGAGAGCGGTGTGTTGAAGTCACCCATAATTATTGTGTTGTGGTCTATTTGACTCTTGAACTTGAGGAGAGTTTGTTTTATGAACGTTGCAGCTCCATTGTTTGGTGCATACAAATTGATGATTGTTATGTCTTGTTGGTGGATGGTTCCTTTTAACAGTATATAGTGACCTTCTTTATCCTTCTTGATTAACTTAGGTTTGAAGTTGATTTTATTCGATATGAGTATGGCCACTCCTGCTTGCTTCCAAGGGCCATGTGAGTGGTATGATTTTTCCCAACCTTTTACCTTCAGCCTGTGTATGTCTTTTCCTATCATATGAGTCTCCTGAAGGCAGCATATTGTTGGATTTGTTTTTTTGATCCAGGTTACTAGCCTATGTCTCTTGATTGGTGAGTTTAGGCCATTAACATTTAAGGTTACAATTGAGATATGATTTGTACTTCCAGTCATGCTTCTTTATTTATTTATTTTAGTTTGGCTAGTTTTGCTTTTTGGTTATTTTCCTCCCCCTTTACTGAGATACCTCCTGCTGTTAGTTTTGGGCACTATTTTTCAATTCCTCTTCTTGTAGTGTTTTGTTCAAAATGCTTTGCAGAGCTGGTTTTCTTGCTGCAAATTCTTTTAGCTTTTGTTTATCGTGAAAGATTTTAATTTCATTGTCAAATTTGAAGCTCAATTTTGCTGGATATAGTATTCTTGGTTGGAATCCATTATTTTTCAGCGTTTGAAATACATTATTCCAGGATCTTCTCGCTTTCAAAGTTTGTGATGAGAAATCGGTCGTTAACCTAATTGGTTTACCCCTGAATGTAATCTGCCTCTTTTCTCTCGTAGCTTTTAGTATTCTCTCCTTGTTCTGTATGTTGGCTATCTTCATAATTATATGTCTTGGAGTTGGTCTATTATGGTTTTGAATGTTTGGGGTCCTGTAGGCTTCCAGGATTTGGCAATCCATTCCATCTTTCATCTCTGGGAAGTTTTCTAGAATTATTTCATTTAATATGCTGTCCATTCCTTTGGTTTGAATCTCTGTGCCTTCTTCTATCCCTATGACTCTGAGATTTGGTTTTTTAATGACATCCCATATCTCTTGAATAGATTGCTCGTGGGATTTAAGCATCTTTTCTGTGTTGACTATATTCTTTTGAAGTTGATAAACCTTGTCTTCATTATCTGATGTTCTGACTTCTACTTGATCTAGTCTATTTGTAATATTCTCGTTTGAGTTTTTAATTTGGTTTATAGTTTCCTGCAATTCTAGGATTATTGTTTGATTTTTTTTTTAAGATCTCTATCTCCTGGTAGAGCTCGTTTTTTGCCATTTGAATTTGTTTGTTTAATTCATTTTCAAAATATACTTTTATTTCTTGGACTTGCTGTCTCATGTCTTCTCTAATATTCCTTTCCATTCGAGTTAGGTATGCCTTGAGTTCTTTCCCTATCCCTGTTTCTGATGTTTCTATGTCCTCCTGTAGAATTGAGTTGTCTTGCATTGTTTGTAATCCTTTTTTCCCTTGTTTTCTCATGTTGTCCACGTTACTTTCCAGCTCTTTTTGATTGTCGTGTTTCTGCTCTCTTCTATAGATTTGTTTTGTTTCTGTATTACTCTGATGTGTCTCCTTTGTGTTGTTAAACTATGCCTGCTAACGTGGATTCCGCTGGGAAGGAATTCCGACGTCCGAGCTCCAGTTACGACACTACTCTGCTATGACGGGCCCCAGTCTCCTTGCCGGGGTGCCCTAATGGGGGGTGTGACTGGACTGTCTCTGTTTGGTTTCAGCTCCCGGTTACGGCAGGCGGGCAGTCTCCAGCCACCCAGTATCACAGGCTGCAGGCAAGTGATCAGTCGCCAGCGGGTGGGCATTCTCCTACCGCCCAGTTACGCGGGCAGTGGGTGAACTGTCGCTGGCGGGCCTGCAGTTTACAGCTGCCCAGTCGCGAGGGCCTTGCCTCTAGTCTCCTGGTTTCTCCTGCTAGTCTTGGTTTCTCCTGTTTTGTTGTTGCAATCTGTCGGAGAGTGGCGGTGGATACTTCAGCTCTCCAAGATGGTGGCTGCTGGTTGCCTTAGTGGAGTGTCCCTTGTGGGGGATGGGGCTATACCGCTTCCTTCCCCGTCTGCAATCCCGAACTCAGCCCGGGGGTCAGTGCGGGCTTGGCTGGTGGGATACCACCGTGTCGCAGCCACTTATCTCTTGCTTACCAGCTAATCCCTTCTCTGTGGCGCCACGCCTTCTGTAGCCGCGGGGCAGGCCGCGCGAATCAGACAGCCTGGATCTCCAGGGTCACACTGTTGGCTTTTGGGATCCCTGGCACTCTGTGGTTTTGGTTTTTTCTGCTTGCCCCTCCCCCAGCGCTGGCTAGACAGGTTTTGTTTTGGCTGCTGATGGGGGGGGGTGAAGGTCAGGTGCCTTTAGTTCTCCTTTAGTCTTTATGCAAGCTCACTGTGATACTCCCTTCCCCTGAAAGTCTAGGAGAGATTTTATGTGAAATGTAATGCTTTAAATAATCATTAAAAAAAAAAAAGAGTTTCAAGAACAGAATAAGAAAGCATATGACTAATCACAAAAATATATTAATAGAGGCAGCTCTAAGTGGACAAGAGTAGTGTTATAGTCAGCTTCACTGCAGTGATTAAAAGACCTGACAAGAAAAACTTTGAAGGAGGAAAAGTTTATTTGGGAACTCATGATTTCAAAGGTCTCAGTCCATACACAGCCAACTCCATTCCCCAGGGCTTGAGGTGAGGCAGAATACCATGATAGACAAATATGGCAGAGGGAAGTGGCTCACATGATAATCAGGAAGCAGAGACTAAGCTTGGCTCACCAAATATAAACCCCAAAAGCAACCCCTAATGAACCACCTCTTCCAGCCACACCCTACCTCCCTTCAGTTACCACTCAGTTAATCCCTATCAGTGGATGAATTCAGTGGTTGGGTTAAGGGTCTCTTAACTCAATCATTTCTCCTCTAAAACTTCTTGTATTGTTTCACACATGAGCTTTTGGGGAACACCTCAAATCCATGTCATAACAAGTAGGTTTAAAAAAGATGGAAATGTTGATTTTTTATTTATTTGTTTGTTTGTTTGTTCTAATGTGTTATACATGACAGTATAATGCATTTCAGTTCATAGTACACAAATGAATCACAATTTTTTATTTCTCTGGTTGTACACAATATAGAGCCACACTATT
Source organism: Spermophilus citellus (assembly GCF_964194105.1). Classification (NCBI taxonomy): domain Eukaryota; kingdom Metazoa; phylum Chordata; class Mammalia; order Rodentia; family Sciuridae; genus Spermophilus; species Spermophilus citellus. Next base: position 91,472,712 of record NC_138189.1, on the reverse strand, counting down.
CATGTCTTCATACATTTACCTAAGGTAAAGATGTCCATCTCATTCCACCATCTTTCCTACCTCCATGCCCCCTCCCTTCCCCTCCTTCTACTTTGCCCTATCCAAAGTTCCTTTATTCCTCCCATGCTCCCCCCCACCATTATGGATCAGCATCCACTTATCAGAGAAAACATTTGGCTTTTGTTTTTTTGGGATTGGCTTACTTCACTTAGCATGATATTCTCCAACTCCATCTATTTACCTGAAAATGCCATGATTTCATTCTCCTTTAATGTTGAGTAATATTTCATTGTGTATAAATACCACAGTTTCTTTATCCATTCATCTATTGAAGGACTCTAGGTTGATTGCACAATTTAACTATTGTGAATTATGCTGCTATAAACATTGGTGTGGCTGTGTCCCTGTAGTATGCTGTTTTTAAGTCCTTTGGGTATAGACCGAGGAGTGGGAGAGCTGGATCAAATGGTGGTTCTGTTCCAAGTTTTCTAAAGAATTTCCATACTGCTTTCCAGATTGGTTGCACCAATTTGCAGTCCCACCAGCAATGAAAGAATGTGCCTTTCCCCCATATCCTCACCAACACTTATTGTTGTTTGTATTCTTTTTAATTTTTTAAACAATTTTAGTTTGTTATATATGACAACAGAATGCATTACTATTCATATTACACATATAGAGCAGAATTTTTCATATCTCTGGTTGTACACAAAGTAGAGTCACATCCTTCATGTCTTCATACACGTACTTAAGGTAATGACCTGGAATATAATTTGAGTTTACCATATAACTGGGTTAATAGCATAAAAATATTTTACAGATGTATCAGTCTAGGTTCATTCAGAAGGTAAAAATCATGAAGTTGTTTAAACAGAAAAGCTAATAGAGATAAAAGAATATTTAACTATGATGAAGAAGTTTAAAATACAAGAAACTGTTTGTTGTACCTTAGGGCCAAAGAAAAACACCTAAAAGAAGAACACACTTGGAAGAAAGCAATCTCTTCAAAGCTGCAATGAGATTTCACTGGCAACGTATACTTTAGTCCATTGGTTAGCTTACATTTTCTGTTGTGTCTAAGCAGAAGTTGGTCTGCAGTAACTAGGCAAGGATACAGGAAATTCTTCCAATTGCAGCTAAGAAGCAGGTGAGCGCATTTTGTATCATGTGCATGGAGAGAACACAGGGTAGGGAAAGAGATTCAGAGAAGTCAGCTATGTGCACACCCTTAGGATAAGAAGCTTTGTTATCAGAGCCTTTACAGGTAGTAAGGATCAGTGGGAGCTCCTCGAGGGTTCACGCAACACATTCATGGACCTGGAGAAGAATCTGTCCTGTGCAATTTGGAAAGTGTTGAGGCTACAGTTTTGGGCAGAGAAGACAACAGAGAAGATTTTTACAAAGCTATGGCTGAAAGGTCAGTCTGTGATCACATTCAGGACACAAGTCTGGTTCAGGCTATCAGTATGACTCTATGTCTCCATCTCACTCTTAGTAGCCAGAAATCTCAGGAGAACCCATCTTCCTGCAATTTCCTTACAATGCCCTCAGTTGACCAATTTAGTATGATGGTCACTTAAGTGAATACATACTTTAAGCAATTCCTTCTACAGTAGTTCTCCCTCATCCAAGGTTTCAGTTTCTGAAGCTTCATTTACCCAAGGTTAACCAGCACCTTCTGAATGAGCTCAATAATAGTCTAGCACATTATAATGCCTCTGTTATTCACCTCACTGCACTTTAGAACAGACACTCTTGTCATCTCATGTCATCACAAGGAGGGTGAATACAGTACAATAAGATGCTTTGAGGGGCTGGGGTTGTAGCTTAGTGGTAGAGCACTTGCCCAGCATGTGTAAGGTACTGGGTAAGATTCTCATATAATTCACATATAAATAAGTAAAATAAAGGTCCATTTAACAACTAAAAAATGGGAAAAAAAGGATGTTTTGAGAAAAAGAGATTATATTCACATAACTTATTTATTATAATATTGTAATAATTCCATTATATTATTAATTATGTTACTGATGCTTACTGTGCCTACTTTATAAACTTTATCTTATATGTGTACATGTAAAGAAAGACAATAAACCTAGGATTCAGTACTATCCATTATTTCAGGTATCCACTGAGGTCTTGGAATCCCTCCCCCACCCAGATAAAGGTAAATTGCTACAACAAATACTAGAGGGTGAATTTGGAGCTGAAATACAGTAAATTAATAACAGAAACAAAGGTTGAAATTGTTAAGACATATCTTCTGATATTATACAACCACTTTTTTGTTCATTCATTTTTTTTTTATTTTTTTATAATATTTATTTTTTAGTTCTCGGCGGACACAACATCTTTGTTGGTATGTGATGCTGAGGATCGAACCCGGGCCGCACGCATGCGAGGCGAGCGCGCTACCTCTTGAGCCACATCCCCAGCCCCATTGTTCATTCATTTTTATTTTTCCGACTTTTTAAACATGAATAGACAAAAATATATTTGTAGAGGAATTGGCCCTTTATGCATTATTGAAATCAAAAGTGTTCTTTTAATTTTGAGTAACAATATAGTTTTCTAAAAGTCTCTATTCAAGAAAAATGTTTTATTATTAATAATAGAAAATATTAATAGAAATATTTGTGGATGATAAACCTGTAAGCAGTTTGCATTCATTTTTCTATACAATCTTTAAAATAAAATTATAACATTGTTATGAACTGAATGTGTTCCTCTCTACCCACCCCCCCAAAAAAAATTCATTTTGTAGTGTTAAGCTCAGTGTGACAGTATTTAATTTGAGTTCAGTGGAAAGTAATTAGGTTTAGATGGGGTCAAGAAGGGGCATTCTCATGATGGGATTATGCCCTTATACAAACATACTATAATCTCATTCTGTCTCTGTTTCTGTCATTCTTTCTGGTGAGGATACATGGAAAAGGAAACTGTTCTCAAGCAGGAAAAGAATTGTCGTTAAGAGTTGAATTTGCTATCATTTTAATCATGGGCCTTAGCCCATGATCAGCAGTTAGACTGTGAGTAATAAATGCCAAAATTTTAAGCTACTGATTTCATGGCATTCTGTTATAACTCAAACTGACTAGGACAGAGATCAATGCTTTGTATGTTAAACACCTAAATGCCTGAAATATAATAAGGCAGAAATCTAGAACAAGCTTCTAAAAGTCATCTGAAGTCACAGCCTATAATACATCACAGTTCCTTAGAATATATCAAAATGCTGTTAACATACACTACTCAATATTCTCATTTGCAACCATTCTTAGTTTCTGAAAAAACACTGAAAAGAACATGCTTGGATCTATTTTCCACAATTTTTTTCTACACTTCAGTGAAATCAAGAAAAATGCATTTTTAGAAGCAAAACAATGCTTATAATTTTGAATTTTCTAATAAAGATTGTAGCAGTCGTATGAATTCTAAACATGTTAGGTGCTTTTTTTTTGTTATAATTCAGCCTTTCTTTTCTTGGATAACAAGGTGACCTGACATTATTAAGTATTGATGGTACTAAAATGCCAGTGCAGTTGTGTTCTTTATTGCTAATTAGGAAGTCATTTAATATAACTAAAGTCCATTGTCCCTAATTACTACCCTAGTAGAATATTTCTACATGCATACTGATTTCTTGAAATACCCTCAGTTCTAGTGAGAATAACTATATTCTAATAGGAATGCTACCGTTGCTTATCATTTCTTTCTCCAAAAGAAGAATGAAATAGAAATAAATAAAATAGAAAGAAGAAAGAGAATATGGAGTAGGAGTAGAAGAAGGAGAAAAGGAAGACAGGGAAGGAAGGAAGAAAGGAAAGAAAGATAAGGTGGTTCTGGATATCATAAACCTCTTATAGCAGTAATTAAATGTGGGCTATGATAAATACATAATGCAAACTTCTATTTAGACATCTTATAAATCTCCAAGAACATGTGTTTGGTGCTTAGCAAGCTTGTGCTTCAGTATATATTTTTTTCATGAAGCTTCATCTTTTTGACTCGGTGCATTTTTGCAACCATAAATATTTCCTTCATCACATAATGAAAAAAACACAAAACAAGAAAATTAATGAATGCAAGGAGAAGCAATTGGATAAACAGGTAAAGGGGCACTCATTGAGCATATATGCTCTGCTAGATTCTAGTCCCAAACACATCACTGCCTTCACATTATTTAAATCATTATGATTTCTCTAGGCTTCATTTAGAAGATATATAAAAAGAAATACTTGAACTAAATGAACACAGGTGATTTTTAGCTGAAAATTATATTATTTTCTTTGACAGTCATTTATAAAGACTTCAACATGAAAGGTCAATGTAATTCATCAGCCAAGTGGAGTGAAAAAGTACTACGTGCCAGACAGCTTATGTGGTTATGTCAATTACTTTTAATATTAGCCCTTCTAAGAGAATAATGGTGCCCATTTTGTTTAGAAACAAAATTTGAGGAAAATCCAATCACATTTTTTTCTGCAATTGGACTTAAGAAGAATGCACTATTTTCCTAAAAGTCTTTTATTTGAAATGTTTTCCTTGAGAAAAAGTTTCATTGAGGGAAACCTCAGAAATAGAGAAAGCAGAAAGTAACCTAGTGACGATGAAGATATCTGATTTTATTTTCCAATATTTTCTAACACTTCAGTTATTTTGCAAGTATAGAATCTTCAAAGATTAACATAATGTGAGATCACTAACATGAAATTTGAATCCTGGTCTTTTAAAATAGAATTTTCTTTGCACAATAAGAACAGTTTTCAAACTATGCTAAATGTTTTCCTAACATTATATTCATATTCCACTTTTAAAGGTGAAACTGTTTTTTGCAACAAAAAGAAAAGCACAATATCCACTTATCAAAAACAAATTACCTGTGTGAAAAATTGGAATACATTATTACAGCAGGAGAAAAATCTCTTAGGGGATATATATATATATATCATCATGTGTGGTTGTAGACTTTCCCTGTCTAATTCTTTTTAAATTTAGTCTGAGATTCTGAGTACAAAGAGTCCCACATGGAAATGATAATTCAGCAGTTATTTGGGACCTCCTATAATATTAAACTACAATAAAGATAGAAAAACAGAAATCAATGTTGGTTTTATGAGTGGAAACATTACACTGATGAGAGACACTTTGTATATTAATAATAAAATTAGAGGATATGTTTGTACATTTCACATGCAATACCCAAAGCAAATCCTTATAAAATGCAGAAATAGTGTTAAGTAATTTTTAAAAATATTTTATATGAGAATTCCTAACTTTACTACATTTATCTATCAAATTGAGTAGTTGAAGTTCCATTCAGTAAGTGTAATGAAACATTTTATAAATCAGAATTCTTCCTGTGTATTAAGATTAAAACTATTAAAAAGAAAAAAAATAATATTTATTCTGATTTCATACAACATAAGAGTCTAAAGAGAAGGACAAAATCAATTAACTAACAGAATGTTGCAATATTTTTTCTTTTAATTTTTTAAAAGATATTATTTATAAATTTTGAATTATCATTTTGTATGCAATATATATAAATGCACAAATCATAATAACATAAATTAATTGACTTATGCAAAAATATATATGCCTTTTGTGACTAACACTCAGATTCAGTTATAGAAAATTTTCATTAAAAAACAAAACTTCGAAGAAATCTAACCAAAGAGAATGACCTCTACTAAAAAAAAACCATAGAATGCTGTAGAAAGAAATTAAAGAGAATTTACAATATGGAAAAGCTTTCCATGTTCTTAGATAGACAGAAATATCATTGTCCAAATAGCCACACTACCAAAACATTATGCAGATTCAATGTCATCCCCATTAAAATACCATGACATTCTTCATAGAACTAGAAAAAATTCTTAAAATTTATTTGCAAGAATAAGACTCAGAATAGTCAAACCAATACTGAGCAAAAAGAGTAATCCTGGAAGCATCACAATAACCAGACCTCAAATTATACTGCAGAGCTGTAGTCATAAAATTGGCAAGCTATTGACATCAATACAGACAGAATACCAATAGAATGCATTTTGCACCTAGACAAACCCACATAGATACAGTCATCTGATGCTCAACATAGGTGCCAAAAATATGTTGGAGAATCGAAAAAAATTTGATAAATGGTACTGGAAAAACTGGATATATGACTCCAATTATGTAACATACTGGGAAAGGGAAAAAGATAGAAATAGCAGAAGGATCAATAATTTCCATAGAGCAAGAGAAGGGATAAATCGGTACAGGGGATATGTAGGCAGTTAAATCTATTCTGACTGGTATTGCATAATGGATATGTGATATTACACTTTTGTGAAAAACCACAGACCTGTAGAACCCAACAATTACAATAAATGTACTAAAAATAAACCAACATATTAATAATAAGGAAATCTATTTGTGGGTTGAGAGGTATGCATATAGGAATTCTCTGTACTTTTTGCTCAGTTTTTCCATTAACGTCTTAAAACTTCTCTTAAAAATGATCTATTATTAAAAATAATCTGGATATGCCACCTGAAACCTAAGGTAAATGTTTAGAATAGAACTTATTAATATCATTCAACAAATTATTCAGATTATTGAGTGAAATATTACTAAGTCTTTAAAATAAGGCATTTATAGTGACATTTGGGATCGGTAAAACATATATTTAATATTTTAGATGTTTAGTGAGAAAATTCCCAGCAAGTAGATGATTAAAAGGAAAAATTAGGTTAACTACATTTATGTTAGAATATTCAAGAAGTGAGCTATTGAAATCAAAATTAGACTTGTTAAAATCAGTAACCAGAAAAATCTTGAAACCTAATTTATTGTATTATAGTATTTACCTTAAAATTGTCTTAAATACAATACATTTGATAACAAGACCTGGATACTTATAGAAGAAAAAAATCATTAGAATGAGAATTGATTTGTTACCTAATCAGATTCAGAGATATAGTATTGATTTGAAAAGGAAAATTACTTTTATTGGGAATTGCAATGAATGAATTTAGACATTTATATAAAATCCAAGTAGATGCTTATTGAGTAGAAAGATATTTCTGTTACCAGTATTTGCAGAAAAGATAATAAGAAAACATGAGAATAATCATACTAGAGGTGACATAAAAAAGTACAAGAACTACTCAATAAATAGAATTCAAAAAACTTTATTAGCAAGGCTGAGAAAGAATTAATGGAATAAGAAAGAATCATTTAGTGCAAGATACAAGGTGAGGAAGTTATGAAGCAGTCAGATGGCCATGTGGTGCACTTGAATTCTTTACGTGGAAGTCAGACAACAGTATAGGCTATGGCAAATGTCTAGAATAAATGTGTAAAATCTATTTTCTACTCACCATTTCCCCAGGCTTGCTTCTTTTATTAATCTCTGCTTTCTTTCTTAGTGCACTTAGTTTTCATCAAGAGGAGTGTTTCTTGGCAAAATACATTCTGCATTTTTAATAAGGTCCCAGGCAGTGCTGATACTGCTAGTACAGAGCACTTTGAAAATCAATCTTTACAGTTACAGATGTTTCCTTTTTCCAGTCTTCCCTCTGGGATCTCCAATTATAAAATTATTTTCACTCCTTTACTTCCTTTTATCAATATATTTATTTCCCTAAATACTAGAGAAAAATTTAAGATGGCCTGAAAAATCTGAGACATGGGCTTCATTTTGAAACATGTAAGAAAAGCAGCAACTTTTTTTCTCCAATTACTTTAAGTATGCTTTCATCCTTAGCATCTAAAATGTTATTAAGCAAAGAAAAATAAGTTTGCATATATAATGTAATGATTTTTTTTAATTGCAAGGATACTTAGGTGGCTTTCTGTTCATAGCTGATCCAAATGCCAGATCCAGGGACTCATAGAAGTTTCATTTTTTTCCACATAAGAACTTTCTCTAAAGGCTTTACCTAATAATAAGAAGGCATCACCTGTCACCTTTTCTTCCTAATGAGTTCTTGAAAACAATCTAGGGGCAGCTCTCTTTTCACCCTGAAGAATCAAGTAGCTGTCATTCTGCACCAAATTACTTCCTATCCTGCTAAACCTAGAAAGCCAAAAGAAATAAAGAAAGAAAGACTTTCATCATTGCTCATGAAATTTTTTATTCATTGCAGAATACTTTTAGATAATTATAAAGTTTAATTGATTTTTTATATTTTATTTTTTAATTGTAGCTGAACATAATACCTTCATTTTATTTATTTATTTTTATGTGGTGCTGAGGATCGAACCCAGTGCCTTGCACGTGCTAGGCTAGCGCTCTACCACTGAGCCACAACCCCAGCCCCAGTTTAATTGAATATTAAATAGAAGATTTTTAGGCTTATCTGGTATTCCTTATGTCTAATAATAATATTTTATGTTTCATTATGATAATTATAACTCTTTGACTCCCTAAATATCTAGGAACAATTGAGTTCTGAGAACAGGAAGAAGTGAAATAGTAAAAGGCCCTTTATCAAAATTATCTTGACTTTTTGACATCATATTAGATCAAATATGATTGATATATTTCTTGGAAAATTTTATGGGTTGAAATTTTAGAAGAAAGAGAATATTTAATGTTAAAAATCTTGAGTAGTTTTCTTTTTTAGTGGACAGAAGATGAAGATGAAAGAATAAAGAAATGGAAGCAATGAAGAGTAGTGAATTGTTTTGAATTCCAGTTCCATAAGTATCAGGTATGTGATAGTACTTGAAAGTCCAGCCTCAAAGCTCAATTCACAGGTCTAATTCTTATGGAGCAGACCTATAACTACTATCGATAGAACAAACTAGATGAACATGGTTAAACTTTTCACCTAAAATCCAAAGGCTCAAAGACCTGGCTCCAAACTACAAAAAGAAATCTGTAAATGATAAAAAAAAAAAAAAAGGATCTACTCCACATTTTCAATAGTGAAGTAGCAAAACTTTATTTAATAAATCCCACTCCTGGCCATATGCTTTCCAAATGATCCCCTACAAATGTGCTTTGTGTAAAGTTATTATTAATTGCAGTCATTTACATCAAATTTTTATCAATTGCAACTAAATATTTCTTAGTCATTAAGAGTCATACTTATTCATAAGAGTAAGATACTCTTTGTAGTGAACTTGATTTAGTTTTCATTCTGGAACATGTTTAAATATGTTCAGCTTCTAAATCTGTGGCTAATGCCATATTCTTGTCCATTTACATTTTAAACAATTTCTTAAGATTTATAAATATATAAAATATGTAGACTTCAGTTAATAATATGTTCCAGTATATAGCACTTTGCTGCTAATTGACAACTACATAGAATTAAAGAAAAATAGGTGAGAAAAGACTAACTACACAGGAAAATTCACAATATCAATAGAACCACAGCAGATAATTTAAATATAAAAACATAATTTATTTTTTCTCACTTGCTAACTGGAATGCTGAATGCTTTATTTTTCCTCACGAGCAAACTGAAAGTTTTCAAAAGATATGCTGACAATTAAAGCTAAGATTTTCTTTTATTAGGTTTTCCTTTATTAGAATCTTTGAATACATAAATCAGTCATTCTCAAATAGGCACCTAGTAAGTCATAGTTGCCAGGAAAAAGTATTTGATAGCAGTCAATTACCACAGATCTTAATTTGTGAAAGAAAGAAATATTCAAAGATATAGTTTGTCATTGTAGTTAGGCAGAATTTCAAAGGAGGATTGCAGAAAAAAGCAGAATTTCAAAGGAGGATTGCAGAAACATTATGTTTAGAATAATCTCCTCCATTTGTTTTACATTGCTATGCAGGTTACTCTCGTTTAAAGGGATGCATTTATCCTTATGTGAGAAAGACAACCCTTTTGTGATAATTGTGACATACTAAGTAAAATAATGCACAGAATATTATATGCATTTATTATTGTTGCTATATTTTAACATAATTTTGCATTTATTTTTTGCATGTGCTCCATTGCACATAAGAATTTTTTCTTCAGATGACAGATATTGAGTGAAGCCAATCAGTACATGTTAACTTGATGACTCTAGTAAATTCTGTAATGATTCCTCGAGGGATATGTTAAGGTAATGCTAAAATAGGTTATTATAAGTCAAAATGTCTCTAGGCAAAAGTAAATTACTTCCAGAGCCATTAAAACTGCTGAGTAAGATTTTTACTTAGTAAAGTTATTCTTCATTTTTATGCTTTTCTTAATTTCTTTTATTTTTTAACTGTAATTCCATTTTCATTCACTCACAATTGTAGTCTGTCTATTTTTAACATATAAGTTTTATAACATTCACTGATTTGGAGTAGTTAAGAAAGGATTTGTGAAGGAGATATAAAGATTTCTCATGGGTCAGACACAAACAATGAGTAAGAAAGCAGGACAAGCAAAGAACTGAAACAAGAAGACTGCATTTTGATGAACAGCTACAATAATTCCTATACCTGACTGAGCTGCTGCTATCTTCCAGTAATGGGATATATTTTGTTTGTTACCTTCACAGATGTATTAAAATGTATATGTCTATCTATATTTAAACCAAGTCTGTATCTGTGTTCATGTCTACGTATATATCTATATCTATAATCCTATAGAACCATTTTTGTTGTTTTTACAACCATTTGGTATTTGTGCCATTTTGAAAACTTGCCAAAAATTAAATAAGTATGTGAGGATTTGTACTCCCATCTACAAAGACAGACCCTTTGAATAGATGAGGCAGCTTCTCTGATTCAGAGCTGAAAATTTCACTTGGATGAAGAGGAGGAAAGAATCAACAACATGCTAAACAAGTCAATGTCAATGGGCCAAATACAGGAAGCAGTCTGATGGACAGGACAGCAACTAGTGCTTAGGGCCTTAGACTTAGAGAAAGATGTGGTATACCAATATATTTAGGAAAGTTTAAATAATTGATTACTTTTGTTATTTTATCTAATTAAATATTTTTAGTGACCAAGCTTCACATATTTGCCAAATACCCTGTTGGCCATTTAGAGCTCCTATTCAGTTTGTAGTCTACAAATAATGAGTAAGCATTAGCTCTTACTTAAATGAGAATGAATTCTTACTTTCAGGCTCTTCTACAATTCAGTAGGTGGAGATAAAGATGGGCATAAACTAAAGGGCAAAGTAGATCCTGTTAACTGTAATATAAATGCTGATAATGAAGTTAAAATAAGAGAAAGGAAATACTGACAACAAGGGATAGGACCTGTGTTGGGTTAGGGATATGAAGGATTTTCAGGTTAGGCTCTTAATAATATTAGAAATAGCTGATGATATATGAAAAATGATGAAATAAAATAGTTTCATGATAAATTTATGAATGACTAAGCTTTAGAAATGTTAATATTATCATTTATATAATGAATAGCTTATATAATATTGATATGATGGCTTATTACTTTCAAATATTTTTTGAGTATCTATTAGATGCTAATTACTCCATTAAGAACAACAGATATGATGATGAATTTAGCAAATATGATATTAACCTTTTAGAAGTCTCGTGAGGAAAACTAATAACATTAAAGTAACTGGAAAGTCTAAAAAAATGAAAGAGTGGAAGTGGGATGCTCTGGCAGATATGTAATTAAGGATATTTAACCTGGGCTAAATAAAAATCAAGAAAGCCTTCCTGGAGAAATAGCTTCTAAGAAGAACTAAAAAGCATGAGCGGGAACTGGTGATGTGTTAGAACTGTGAGAAGAGAGTTTTTAGGACAGAGGAGACAGTAAATTTGTACTAACAGAATCTAAAGTTAAAAATTATGTTCATGAAATTTAAAATCCACATCATTTAGAAGTAAAAAAAATAAAAGTGAAGGATTAAAATAAGGTCAGGGGTTAGATCTTGAAGTATGTTTGATTCATGGTGTGTATATGTAACATCTTTGATATTAGTCTGAAGCAATGAGAGATTTAAGGGTGTTTTAAGTAGAAGTTACAAGGACATTCACATTAAATAATATGGTCATTTCATTATGGAGAATAAATTACTATATATATATATATATATATATATATATATATATATGTAAACTTAAACAAAATGCGTATTCTGTTATTTTTGAAGGAAAGTGTGTGTGTCTGTGTGTGTGTGTGTGTGTGTGTGTTTTCCCATGCATGCATTAGATTAAATATGTTAAATCTGCTTTTTAAATCTCCTTGGACCTCAGTATTATTTTATGTTCCTGATTTATTAATTTTTTATTCTAGAGGTTAATTCATCCTCCTCTTTTTTTAATGACCTTTTAAAAATCTAACAATGGGTTTTACCTTAGACAGTAATTTATCTAAGTTAAAATAGCTACCCAGGCTTCTTTTACTAAGCAATTTTTCTGGTACAATATACACACCATTCTTAATATAGTTGTAAAATACTGGAAAAATATTCGATTTTGGTATTTGAGGGGGACAAATTTCAGTTATTTTCTATATATCTTAATTTTTTATTTGTTCCAATTATCATGACAGCAAAATGCATTAATTATTTTTATTTTCATGTCCCTCGTTTCTTGTCTTTTGAGGATTGATCAATTTTGTAATTTTAATTTCCTTTACTATTGAATTATTAGTTCCTCCTGGTCTGTAAATATTAGCTGTTAATCCAGGGATTGTTTCATACACCTTTAATGTCTCACAAGCTACTTCCAAATAATAATTGCTGTTTCCCTTTTAGGATGTAGGTATAAGTTCTTCAGAGGTGACCAAAGAATACAGTATAACTGTCTTGGGACATAAATGGTTTTTCTTTTGCCTTTTCTTAAATTCCTGCCTTTTAAAAAATATTTCTTAGATTTTGTCTACTACAGGCAATCTACAATTATTTGTTGAATTATTTGATGAATTAGGCGATCCATAATTAGTGATTACCTCAGTCTCTCGTTTTTCATCAGCTTCTTACTGACACATGGGAAATATAGGCTGTATGACATACTGTGCCGTATATGCCAAACACTGGCAATGCAGCCTTTCTACTTCTACTTCTCTCTCTCTTCATCTTGATATTGGTAAATCCTCCATCCACTATCCTCTACTTCAAATTTACATGTTGAGATACAGACAACAAATTCAACATGTCCACGTGTCTTCAAACCTAAGTCATATTGTTCAAACTCCCTTGGCATTTTGACATTATCTCTCGGGTGGGCCTGTGACTTCCTGTTCCTCAGCAAGTTTCCAGATATGGGAGAAATACCAGAGTATCCCTTCTTGCATACTCAGTGTTGATAATAGGTTTCTTAGAATTGTCCTCTTTAGCTTAAAGTAGGAGAAAGGGCACAATTATTTCAATAGCAAAAAAAGAAATGCCCCTACATACACAACTAAGAGCCCAGGCTTATTCATTAAGCTACTCTATTACTTCATTGATCGTTGTACTCCTTGTCTTCTTGTGATATAGATTATCAGTAAATGATGAGATGATTGTAACAGTACTGATTAATCCATTCTTGATTAAACCTTTTGTTATGGTTTGGATATGAGGTGTTCCCCAAAAGGTCCAGTGTTAGGAATATTCAGAGATAAAATAATTGGATTTTGAAAGCTGTATCCTAATCAGTTCATCTCAGTTTGAATATACTGGGTGGTAACTATATGCAGGTGAATCATGGCTGAAGGAAGTGGGCCACCAGGGGCATGTTCATATTTCTTTAACCCATTCTCCTTCCCTTTCTCTCTCTCAGCCAGCTCCCTGGCTGTCATGTTCTGAAAAGCTTCCTTCACCCAGGACCTTTTTCTGCCTCCTTGTGCTGCCTTATCTTGAGCCTATAGCAATGGATTCTGCTGACCATGGACTAAACCTCTGAAACCATGAGCCCCAAAATTATTGTTTCCTTCTCTAATTTTTTTTTTAATCAGGCATGTTATTCCCAGCAATGAAAAGCTAATGCAGACATTGATACACAGAAGTGGGGTCACTGCTGTGACTAACCTGACCATGTGATTTGTAAAACATTTGGAAATGATTTGTGGGATGTGTTGAAAACTTTGGAAATGAAAGCTGAAGAAGTTTATAATATTGTAAACAGAACTTCATATCATGATAGGAGCTCAAAAGACCAGAAATCTGATTGAATGAAAACTGTGTTCATGAGATTTCAGAGGAGAATAAGTATTCTATTGGGAATTGGACTAGAGGCCACCAGCATTATATTCTGGCAACATTTGTCTACATTTTCACATGTCCTGAGACTTCTTGTGAGACTGAATTTCAAAGTAATAGACCCATTAATCTGGCAGCGAAAATTGCAAAGCAGCACAGTCAGTGGTATAGATTTTGTTTACAACTTTTAGACAGGTTTACTATGAGAATCAGGAGATAAAATCAGAGCTGAAGGGTTTTAGAAACTTGCATCTTGGACAGAAAAGTACCTGGGGCCAAGAAAGATGTTATTGTTGAAGAGATCATAGCCCCTAAAAAAATGTTATGTACTTTGTACAAAGATTATGGGAATGATGGCTTTTAGGGCATCTCAGGAATTTGCAAGACCACACCCATTAAGACTCTAACATACAAAAAATTAAATTCTTTTGAGAAGAGATCATGGGGTCACACTGAAGTTGTTTGACCATGTTCAACTGCCCAGGAACTCAGAGGTCACTGCATCCATGGTTCTAGGTGTGCAGGTGTAGTGGCACCCCCTCATCCACAGAAAATCTTAACTAAGGTTCTCCAAGAATCTTCACCATAATTGATTGTAAGACTATCGGCAAAAGAGACTCTACAAAAGAGTTCAATGTGGGTAAACTTCCTATTTTCCTTTTGCTCTATTTTACTTGGCCAGTGGCCTGGGAGAAATCATCACTCCAGGTGCTGAATTCCCTTTTATTAGTTTTTCACAAACATTTAACCAGTATAGTAGTTTTTAGAAGTGTGTTTACAAATGCAAAATATGATAATAAAAAGAAAAAAAAACTTTAAAAAGGCCTCTGGCATTGAGCTGGAGCTTCACAAGTGTCTACATTTCTAAGATAAGAGAAGTTATCAATTGGGCTCCATGGTAACAGCTGGCAGGGGGAGGAAAGAAAGGGGATAAGAAGCTCTCCCCTTCTCAGATGTTGTCCTTGAAAGATTAACTTTCCCAAAACATTGAAAAAGCTGCTTTTATGTGAACATCTGCAGACTGTGAACATGTGAGCCTCTCCCCTTACATGCTGAGTATAAAGTTGTGAAACTACCTGAACTTGTGGTGCAGGGGATTAACTGATTACAGTAAAACCTGTACCCCCTGGACCTGGCTGCAGCCAAATAATACTGTTTACTGCTATCTTTGGTGCTTTGCCTCATCTGTCCCCTACAACAGAGGGGCCAGTTACTACAAAATCTGGCATAACATTAGTGCATTAGTTCTTCAGGAACACAAGATGCTGGAGTTAAAGGGTCATGGAGGATTCTACCAAGATTTCAAAGGAAGGTCTTAGAAGGCAAGCAAAATGTAGTAGGGTTATAATTCCTGTCAGCTGTCCATGAGAGGAGAGCTGATATGTGAAACTATGAAGGTGAAGGCAATGGAATAGAGACCCTAGGAATTGAGAGATGTTGGCAATGCAGATTATCTGCCAGCTGTGGAGAAATCCAGGCTAAAGTAAAGCCCATTTGCTCTACAACCAGCAAGGGAAAAGAGGTGGGCTGCCCAAGCTCTTTGGAGAGATCATCTCATCACCTAAATGCTGTACCCATTGTTACAGGACCCCGTTTTCTCAGCTATGGTTTTGTTTTGTTTTGGTTCCATCCCTTTCTTCCCTTTGGAATGGAAAAGTTTAATCTATGCCACTGTGTATTGCATATATACAACTTGATTTTGATTTTTACAAAACTCATAGCCAAAAGTTTGCCTTGAATCTCAGGAAAGATTTTGGACTTTTGGACAATGGTGTAACTCTTAAGGCTATGGAATTCTTGGTGATAGGTGAAATGCATTTTACATTATAAGATAGATATGAGGTTTGGGGATTCAGGGGTGCAATGTCATGTTTTAGATATAAAGTGCACTCCAAAATCTTCTGCGTTACTGAAGAAATATTCACAGCTAAAATGACTGAATTGTGAGAAATGTAACTTAATCAGTCCAAATTAATTTGAACGAACTGGGTGGTAACTGTAGGAATGTGGTAACTGAGCAGCTGAAAGAGGTGGATCTCTGAGGGTATACCCTGGAAAGGTTGTCCTTTCTGTGACCCACTTTTCCCCCTATTTGTTGGGAGCCCTTTGTGAACTATGGGCATTTGTTCCAGCTATTAAGGCAGGGAAGCTGCTCTTCCAGGAACTCCTGGGTAAAATTCTCGGGTTCCAGAAAGCCCAGTTCATGCTGGCACCTTGACCTAGCTCGCAGCTGCAAGTTCAAGCACAGAGCCACTGGAGATGGGCATAACCTGTCAAGAACAAACAACCTGTTTATATCCTGAAGGAGATCCTTATCCATCCACTTTGGTCTGTTCTGCTATCAACAAAGAAAGCAAACAGACTTTTTTTCTTTTTTAGAAGTCAGACCCTCTGATTGGCTCAACTGGTCACTCCCCTTCTTTGAAAATCTGTAATTCTTGCCTTTTTGTCTGTATTTCTGTATTTGATATGTTACTTTCATAGCTTTTATTTTGTAGCCAGCCCAATCTTTCGATGGGTACACTTTCCCTTGCCCATGCCAGATGTGAATGAGACCTCTCTCTCTCTCTGCTTCCTGACCCCACCATGGGCTGGACAGTTTTCCTCCACTGGGCCCTTCTGCCATGATGGGTTGCCTCACCTTGGGTCCAGGGAAATGGAGTCAGCTGTCTCTGGTCTGAAACCTCTGAAAAACCTGAGCTCCAAATAAAATTTTCTTCTTCTAAGTTGTTCTATTTGGTATATTTTTCAAGAACTAAAATTTTAATTAACTCTGCTATTTTATGCTATTTTTAATGTGTATGATCTTAAATTTATTATTTATTCATTTTTTGTGTGATTGTTCTTTTCATCTTTCTTTGTGACTTGAATTGTATAATTAGTCTAATCAGTTTTTACCCTTCATTTTGTGATTAATTACTACCTAGCATGTTGTATTTATCTACAGAAGATATGATAATTAATGAGTAAATATGGATACAAAGATTTCTGAATATTTTTATAATACTGATTATGTCCACATTTTTGGAAATGTAATTAGATTGTTATTTTATTGTCAACATTTTATAATAATAATGCTTCTTTAATCCATAGGCGGTTTCATTGTTTTTTCTAAATTCTTAGATGTAGGTTTCTGTTTCTTTTTTAATATTTTTATTTTTTAGTTGTAGTTGGACAAAATATTTTTTATTTCATTTGTTTATTTATTTATTTATATGTGGTGCTCAGGATCAAACTCAGAGCCTCGCACATGCTAGGGGAGCACTCTACCACTGAGCCAAACCCCAGCCCTTCTGCTTCATTTTTTGTTTGTTTGTTTGTTTTGTTTTATTTTGTTTTGTTTTTGGTTGAGTAGTCATAACAGTATGGATTTGAGGTTATCCTAATGTATTACAATAAACTACAACTTAACTATCTTAAAGAAAATAATGATAATAAAATTATTACTTCAAAAGATCTGTCTGAAGATTTAAAGAATACATGTAGATATATCAACTACAGAAAAAATATTGGCACAATGTAAATAATAGGTTTATGAAAGTATTATCAACTTTATTTTAGTTATTATTTTATAATATTTATCATTATAATGTGCCATGCAATACTATATTTTTATTGAAACTTCTTTGATATTTAAGTTTCTACCATACCTGTGGGCATGATACATTTTTGTGATTGATTAATGTGAACTAAATAAAATGTATATTCTGTGGTTTTATTGTTTTGAATTTTAAAAAATAATTTAATAAAGCTAATTAATTATAGTGTTGAACCTTTTATATTCCTATTTCTACTTCATTCTTATTAACCTATAAGCATCTTAAAATCTTATTTAAAAAAACACAGTTTTTATTATTTATCTATTGTATAGTGTAAGTATACTATTTATTGTGGCATAATTGTTAAGGATGTACTCTGAAGTTCTTAATGTTGCCTATTAAAATATATTCCTGGTTTGTTTTCCTTTTAACAGTATTTAATATCACTTTTTGACCCTGTGATTTCTGGAAGATGTTATAAATAATTTAGAAACCTCAACTATCAGTAAGTAACTAATAGTGTATCAACAAATTGATAAACTACAACTACATTTGATTAACTACAGTTTATTTAAAATAATTATAAGTAATGCATGGGTTTATACAATTATCCATGGTATGACCATCTTCCAGTAAAAAGAGGTAAAAATGGGAAGCAGTCATTGAAATGCAGAATAAAGTATCAATCAAAAAGTATGATGGTAGATGGGGTCAAGGGGTAGAATCAGCTTGATGCAGCCCTAAGGAAAGATCTTGAAAATAAATTCTCTGACTTCACTTTCCACCCTGATTCTCTTATTTCACAAGGACTTACTGTTTCTGAATGTCATAAAATAACTAAATAGCATTAAAGTTCACTGATATTGTCCAAAGAGATCTGTCTCTTAGCTTAGAGGTTCAGGTGGAGAAAAGTGAAAGAAGATTTTGGATGGGCAAATGGAAAAGGCATAGAACAATCAATCTTACTTGTTTTTCAGTATTTATTTTTCTCTGTCCTTTTTCCCCCAAGGCATATAATGACAATTCACTCATCTCCATCTACTATCATATTATCACAGGATAATAGAAAATTAGTCAGATCTCAAGCAACATGTACATTTTGATGAAAGTAAAGGGAATGACATTGAGAATGGCTGTTAATGGCTAAAAAGCAAGCCTGAATTTGTTTAATTGCTTCTTAAGGCTTTAATCAATTCTCTAAGACTTCCAAAAGCTTTGAAAGTTATGGTTAGCAAGTAGAATTTAAAATGTAATATTATCAATAATTTATTTGCTGCTTCTTCTTCTTCTTTGAAAGTGTATTTCCTAATCACAATAAATATGGTGTGGGATAACATATGCTGAAAAGGGCAATGTGAATGGTCACAGTTGGTGGTGATGACTAAAGGGCTATGAATAGGCAGGCACATTCACTTGGAATATGAATATAGTTTTAACCTCTTCAGGATTTCAGTATCATCAATCTGACATTAATTGACTAGATCTTCTCACCAAGAAATTATACTATATTGGATACTCAGTAATAGAAATAGGCATATAAACCTTGAAAGACCAAACTGGTCTTTTGAACCAGTGCATGGCTTCCATTTTTGGTTCTGAGAATACTTTAAATAAAATTATTAGCAGTCAGTTCCATGATTGGAATAAAAAGTAAATGATATGCACCAGACAAGTCATTTTTCCTACCTTATTTTGACACAACTTCTCTCTGGCCTCTTTGGGGAGGAATATGAATAGCATATGAATAATTTCAAACAATATGTTTATTGTGAGAGATCTCTCCCCTACATTTCCATGACATTGTATGTTATATTATATCCACATCTCTGTTAACTTAACTCACCTGTGATTGCCTAAGTTTTCAATAAATATAGTTGGATTCCTCAAGCCTGTAACTTAACACACACAATCAACTTTGAGGGTGCAACATTCAAAATTTTGCCTAATGAAAAGATTTCCTATCAGTATTGTATACTTTTCCAAAATCTCATTCTGAACTTTTTCAAACAGAAAAAATGAGAAGAATTATACAATGAAACAAATATATTCCTATACTTTGTTCTAATCTACAATTAATGTTTAACTACATTTGTTTTATTACATACCTGCCCATTCCTGTTTCCAGTCATTAATCCATTTTGTTTTTGGTAAAATGAAAAAAAGTTGCAAATTTCAAAAGATTTAAATCCAGTTGCTTAAATAGTCATACTATAAGTAACATTGAAATCTTTGCTTGTGTTCTTTTCTTCATATAGAATTTATATTTTAAAAAATCAAATTTCATATGTATGATTTTTGGGGGGCTGCTGCAAATTTGGAAGCCTGTGCTATGTAAGCTCTTCTAAAATATATTCCATTAACTTAGAATTCACAATTCATGAATATATTTTAAAGAAAGAGGTCATAAAAGATCTAGTTGTTAAATGGCCATAGGACATGCTCAACTATACCACCTGTATGGAATGACACAGGGAGTGGTAAAGTAGACCTAGGTGCCATGGAAGTCTGAACTACCTGCTCGAGTCGTTTAAGCTTGCCACAATGTCCTGGAATCAACTTCTTACATATTATTTTTAGTTTATGTTGTTTTATCAACGTATTTAGGAAAGTGGTTTATTATAAATAATTAGTATATATTTTCAATGGAAAGAGTGGGCTAATGTAGTATTTTGTAGTGAATAGGTACAAGTTCTCTTTAGGCTATATTATGTCACAAAATAGGAAGATTTAGCTTTCGCTTTACAGGTAAGTGAAGTTAAAATATTTTCTACTTAATGAAAAGAAAATTGATTTTGGTTTTTATTTTGAATGGAAAAGAAAGAATTTCCCTATCAATTGTGTTTAACAGGTATCAAAAGCTCTTTGGTTCTTCAGAAAAAAATGCTTCCTTGGAACAAGGAAGGAATTCATATCACTTCATCACTTCAGTCTACTGCCATCTGATCTATCTGGTTGTGCACCTGTCAAATAGGAACGTCATGGGAATCTCTCTCTCTCTCTCTCTCTCTCCCTCTCTCTCTCTCTCTCTCTCTCTCTCTCTCTCTTCTAGTATTGAACCAAGAAGTACTTAACCACAGAGTCACTTCCCCAGCCCTTTTTATTTGTTATTTAAGATAGGGTCTCCCTAAGTTGCTGACGACCTCCCTAAATTGCTGAAGCTGACTTTGAATTTCCAACTCTCCTGCCTCACCCTCCAAAGCCACTAGGATTACAATCCTGTTTCAAGTCCCTATATCTCTTAAGCCTTTGATATTGGCATTAATTTCTGGAACTTCAAAGAAATTTCAGGAGGCTTCCAATTGGCCCTTCACATCATGGTGTATTTTGTTTCCAAGTCAGAAATCTTATTGTTAAAAGAATGCTGCTAAAATCTAAATAAATTCTATTTCAAATACACATTTAGAGGATGAGAAGATGAACATACTGTGAGCCATGATATTATGATTTTGGACCAAATCTCTATATATTATTTGGCCTAATTTATTTAAAAAGATAAATAAGCAAATAAACATAGTAATAGTATCTCGAGATGCCAAGAGAATCTTCATAGAAATGACAGAAAAATAGAGAACTTAGCATGGTACCAAAAAAGGAAAACAATGTGTGCAATGTTATTGATTTCCTTTATGGCATCAATGGACAATTGGAAACTGTAGATCATTTTTATAATATAAGAGATAAATAAGATACAATAAGTTTAGATAATTTGGAAAATTTTATATTAATATATGAAAAATGACATTGAGATATATTAATCACATCTAAATAAATATCTATATTCAATATCTACAAATTCCATACCAAGCCCACTGTATAAAGATAATAATTTATTAAGGTATTCTGTCTAAAGAGGAAAATGACTGTCAAGGTATGTAAAACTATGTAGTAGATATTAGTTATATTACACAGAATTTATATTACCCAAATTCTGACTTATTTTAAAAGGTTTTATTGTCCATAATTATTTTTCAATATAAAATGATTTGCTTAACATAGTTATTAAAAGTTAAACAAAATATCTAAATGTACTTAAAATAAGAGAACCACTGGGTTTTATGTCTTGAATTTTTCAAACTATATCCCCACTGTTTCTTTTCTTAAAAGTATTGTAATGCACATTATATAAAGATCTTAAACATTGAACTTTTAATAGGCATAATGGGAAGTCTACAAACTTCAATGCTTATTGCATACATTAATATTAACTAAAAAATAGAATGTCAAATCTAAGTTAACAATTAAAATATTTTGAAAAAAGTATCTTGATAGTGCAAAGTTAAAAATTCTTGGTTTTCTCTAAAAAGTTCGTTGTAATGTGATGTAGAATATAATTTTATTTCCTTTAATAATCCTTATTTTAAAATTTCATTAAAATAACTTTTCTCATTGTGAGCAACATTTTAGTAGAAAAACTAGAGGAACCAAAAAAGCAAAAAGAAATGACCAAGTAAAATTACAAAATCAGTTATTTTCTTTTTAGAAATACAATACCAGATGAAACTGTCTATTACTATTTTATAAAAATGCATGTTTATGCATATTTATATCTGCAGTATACTGACTAGCCAGGGCACAATTCCAAACTGATTTTCCTTTGGGATATTCAACCAACAATTTACTCTATATGAACAAAATAAACACATTTTTCCTGCCTTTAATCTTTTCATTTCACATTTTAATATGATCTTGCCTTCAAAATGCAAGAGTCCTCATGTTTTATGATCACTTCAGGCTTACACTATACAATTTATTTCTTTTTTCTCTGATTATTTTAAAATGTATAACCAATTATATACTATGTTTTGTCTTTAGATTATAATGTCACTGATGGAAAGAATAACTCTTCTCTATTTCACACAAATCTCATACTATAGTGTTGAATATACTAGATGTTAAAAAATGCCTGTTGATTGATACTTCGTTAGGAAAGGAATTTTAATAATTATGGAAGCAAATAAGGAATTAATATTTTAAAAAATATTTTTGGTGTATTTCTCAGCAGTCTCCTTTGCATAAATAGTGTCATATTTATCTCATTGTAATTATATTTTATTATAATGGGCATTCTCCACACACTCATTTCCTTTAGTTTTTTTTTTTTTTTTTTGATAATTGCCATTCTGTCAAGAGTGATACGAAATCTTTTTTTATTGGTTTTAATTAGTTACACATGACAGTACAATGATCTTGACATATCATACATTTGAATCCGATGGGGTATAATTTCTTATTTTTCTGAGTGTACAGGTTGCAGAATCACATTGGTTATGCAGTCACATATATACATACAGCAATAATAATGTCTATTTTATTCTGCTGTCCTTCCTTTCCCCCCTTCCCCTCCCCTCCCATCACTTCTCTCTACCCAATCTAATGTGACACACTTCTTTTTTTTCCCTCACATCGTCATACGTGTATTCTGTATAACGATGAGTGAGGGTCTCCTTCCATCTTCCGTGCAATTCCCCTTCTCCCTCTCTTTCCCTCCCACCTGTCTTCCATATATTTTCTATATCATCTTAAATGAGGCAATAAAATAAAATATTTCTTTGAATCAATTCTTCTCAGATCCCATATTCCACAAGCAAAGCATGGTTAATAGTAAAACTATTAAGGAATATTTGACATTCATAAATGTGTTTAAAATGTGTTCTGTCAATGAGAATTATGTATTGTTTTATAAACAGAGTTTGCTGCAACATCAGACAGAGCAGTTTCCAAAAAAATTATTTGCTGTGCGTTAAATTTTGGTTGGTATAAAAAAATAAACTTTCTGAGTATCATAAAATAAATAATAAGATCTTTCTTAGGATCATTGTTCACATTGATGAATATAAGATAAATTAAAAGTAAAGTTTTCTTAACTTCTGTTAACAGTAAGTAGTATTTAAAAAGAATAGCTGTTATTTGTAACATAAAAAATACAATTAAAATTCTATGTACACTCAATAAAACAAAGTATTAAATGCAGATCTACACTTCTACCAACAGTATCACATAGATATTACTATTTTGCACTACTGAAGAAGTTTAAGAGATATCTATATCACTATTCATCTTTAATAGATATTCAATTGCAGTACAGTCATACTTTCTGCAATCTTGTCTTTTTCCTCTCCCAGAATGTGAGGTAACTTGCAAAGGCACATTAACTATAAATAGACACCGTTTCCAAATCACTGTCTTCAAATTAAAATAAACTTCAGAGTTGACTATATTCCAAACCTGCAAAAGCTATTGCTCAGACAAATTAATACATTCTAGAACATGAGAAGAAAAAATACCAGATGTTCCCAAGGAAGAGAAAAATAATTTACAAATCAGTAAGATATGGAACACAGGCCATGAAACAAAACATTAAGCAAAATATGGAGCAGCTGTTTAGCTATATATCTCAAGTGTTTACAGCTCAGAATGAAATGTGCTGAGATCAAAATAGATAGCAAGTTGAAATTTTTCTGTGGAGGACTATTCAAAATCATGAAATAAATGGAAACTGTAAAAGTGTTAAATTGAATTAATGTACATCATATACAATGTAACAAAAAATAAGCAAATACATAAGATTGAAGCAAATATATAATATTCAAATTAGTAAAATAATTTATGACTAAACATTTGATAAATATCACTAAAATATTATAATTTTTATTTATAATGTATTATATTATAAAAATAATTATGTCATGAATAATATTTTAATTGACAACTGTATGAAAGCTTATTAAAGCCTAATTCAAAATTGGAAAGTAATAAAAAAGTAACATTTATTACCCATCACCTTCATACAGTCCTCCTAAGCGCTCATTACAGTCCACTACATAATAAGCGCCTCCAGGAAATTATTGTTTTGGTACTCTCTAGACTTAAGAATTTTTGAAGATTCAAGGATGTTTTCTGTGAGGCATATTTCCCTTTCTGTTTCTTATCTGGTTCTTTTACTGTTATTCTCTTCTCTCATATTTATTTTTCCATTCATTGAACAAATACCTCTTGGTGAGATAGGATGTACTATTTTCTGTTTTAGTTATTTGGAATACACCAATGAAAAAAAACTGACCAAAACTCTGCATCTATAGTCTAGTGGGAGTAGACAATTTGTTAACATCATGAACAAGTAAAGTGAAAATAAATTTAAAAGTGACAATTACTATTGATAAAATAAAATGAATTATTGTTATACATAATGTTGGGGTTAATTTTTGCGTAATCACACACACATGTAATATCATTTGCTCTACTATAGTCCCTAATACTCTTTTCCCTCTTTCATTTTTATTTTATCATTGTACACTTCATCTCTTGCAATGCTAACAAATTATCACAAACTGAATAGTTAAAAGCAATAAATATTTACTTTTTCATAATTTACTTAAATCAGAAGTCTAGGCATAGATTAGCAAGGTTATCTGCTACATTTTGTGGCAAGTCTATTATCAAGTTATTAGCAAGGTGAGTTATTGCATCACAGGTTTCTCTGGGTAAAGATCTGCTTCTAAGCTTACTGAGGCTGTTGGCAGAGTTTATCTCTTTTCAGCTATGAAAATGAACTCCTGTTTTCATTCTGGCTATTTTAAAAAGGCCATTCAGATCTCAGAGACTTTCCAGGTTTCCCTCTCCATTGGAACATTACCCTCTCCATTGGCTCATTCACAGCATGGGAGACCTTTTTTCAAACCAGCAAAGGAGTCCTTGTTCTCATTTATCCTAGCTACATAAGATCTAGAAATAATAACACATCACATCAATATTGCCTAAAGTCTATTGGTTAGAAGCAAGGCCATGTTTCTTCTCATACTCAAGAGAAAGGGGCAGTTATACAGAACATGCACATAAGATTGCTCTAGGGTGTGCCTGTCATAATTATAGGTGTAGATATTTACGATTATGCCTGATAATTTTCAACAAGCAATATCCATGGGGTGTCATAAATTCACTTTGCTTTTAACATATTTTGGGAGAATTGATCTGTCAATACAGTCATTTATTTCAAATTAATTTGTTATACCTAATTTGAATACACTAGTGTTCTATAACATGGACTCACTATTTGATTATATGACAAGACTAGAGAACACAACTTAATGAACTTTTTCTTACTAATATAATAAATAAAAATTACCTTTTGTTTTTGCATTTTCAAGCAACTGTTTAAAATATGCTGCTATGAATGTCAGGATTTAACACATCACAAAATTCCTTTCTGCTTCATCTTTAATTATGAACATAAATGTTTCTAGAAAATTGCTAAATTAAAAGAACATCTACAGGTAATGAGGTGGAGTTGAACCCAAGGTTTGGAGATTGAAATTTTTTTCTGTGCTTTCACAAGATATTTCTTATATGCTTTAAGGTATGATTTCCTTAGCTATTCATTATTATTTCCCCTGTTGTTGGAAAGCTGAACTGGAATAAGGATAATGAATTAAAGTCCATCTTTGCCTATACTGAAATAT
Source organism: Spermophilus citellus (assembly GCF_964194105.1). Classification (NCBI taxonomy): domain Eukaryota; kingdom Metazoa; phylum Chordata; class Mammalia; order Rodentia; family Sciuridae; genus Spermophilus; species Spermophilus citellus. The sequence continues at coordinate 91,446,627 of NC_138189.1, read as the reverse complement.
CTGAAGTGGGGAACTCATTGTTTCAGTACAATTATTGATATTGTGATTAATAGAAAATTTCTGCATTTTCATTTTTTCTTCACTTGTATTTATTTGCGAGTTTACAGGTTTGATTTACCTTTTTTATATGTTATCATGTTTATTATAAATTTTAATTTTAAAAAGATAGAATAGATGCCCTAGTAAAATAGACTTTTTCATTAATTAATGATCCTATTAAAGCAACATTAATTAGCCTGAAGGAAGGAATTTTAATTTGTCACAATTTTCAAGATTATTGTTTTACCACTCTATATCCATTAATTAGTTAACTTTTAAAAGTTAATTTTTTTTACAAACATATACTAATATCTATTATAATTTTTGTAAGAAAAGTAATAATCAAAATTGTCATTTTTATTATTTGCCCTATAAACTTTATTTATTGATTCATCTGATTTAATATTGTTATAAAGAATTTTAGATTCATCTAAAAATCAAAAGTGAAGATAGATATAATTATTTAGATTATATTTTTCAAATTTTCCTACTAACCACTAATCAGAACAGTTCCAATAAACAATAACAAAGAATTATCTCATTTTATCTTTGATATTTCTATATATAAATTGTAACCTTGATATTCACTATTAATTCTTAGATTCGATACTTCAGAGTTTGACTAAATCAAATGCTTTAAACTAAACTTATAAAGTCAAATTTTAATGAACTTAATTCAACTTCACAGTGTCTTATACCTTTGGACAGAATGGTCATGATATTAAGCATATGAAAGCTAACTCAAATTTTTGGTCAGAACTGTGATCTTCGTATATTTTCTACTGCGTGTCTGAAAACAGTAAACTGTAAAGTTTCAAGCAGTGATTTGAAATCAAGATTTCTAATTGTATTATGTACACCATCCCTCAATGTACTATTTTCAAAGACATGTGAAGAATACAGTTTACATGGGATAAAATGGAGAGTGAATTTTAAAAACTATAGAATCTTTAAAATAAAGTTGAATGTCACAATGAAAACATGTATTTTTTAAAGTTTTATCTTACGTACAGAAGACAATGCATCAGTAATTATAAGTATTTCATCTCATTTTCTCTCTTAACTACTTTGCCAGCTTATATTGTTCTTACCTTAAATATTATGCAGCATTTTTTTCTCAACAGGTGAAGTCTTTATATACATTTTGACAGCTTCAACAGTATAATGCAGCCAAAAACTGAAAATCTGATGTAATTATATCATCCATTACTCCAGTTCATTTTTGATAAAAAATATTTTGTTCATCAAATGGCATATGGTGCAAATTATATTTGTTTGTTACTCTAATTTATAGTTACATAATATACATCACTGAATCATTTCACTTTTAGGACTAAAAAAAAATAGTACTATATAAATAATTGTCTTTCAGGGCATGGTTTTAGTTATAAGAGGACCAGAAAATTAATGAGGTATGGCTTTATTTTCAATTTAACTGATATTATCTCTCTATTTGTCTTAACCTTCACTTGGAGAGTTATTGGGTAGTCTTTCTTCATTCTTTGTAATTCTATTAAAAAATATTGCCCATATTATAAACTGTATCTATAGCTTCTAAAAATTTAATGTCAAGTTTGATTTTTATGCAATTCTTTTAAAGTCTGGGAAATTCTAACAAATTAAGGGTATGTAAAAATATAAATTCATTGCACATGCATATTATTACATTCTTTGAGAAAATGTTTTACCATTTAAAAAGCTCATAAATGTCTACCAAGAAAAAAACACTATTTTTATAAGGTTGATAGGAGATAATAAAGAAGACATATGTATGCATAAAATATTAAGAGAATAAAAATATATATATATTAAGAGAATATTACCAATGACAGAATGCCAAATATTTTAAGCATGAATTTAAGTGCAGAAATACTTAGAAAAATTATAACACCAGTGAATATTCAAGATGAAATAAATACTTAACTTAAACTATCCTATAACTGTTTAATAAATTTAAGCAAAAGTTAAATAATGGCACATAAGAAACAGACTTATGGTTTTATATATGAAATCCACTCACTTCAAAGAATATTTGTTTCAATTACACATTACCTCTTAGAGAAAAAATATTCCTCCAGATTCAATCAAAAGAACCAGCTTAATCTAATAATAAAACCAATAAAGTATTACCAGGCCAATTTCCTTCAAGTATAATGTTTAACATTTGTGAAAGAAAAAAAATCAAATGAAATCAACTGTCATTTTAAACATAATGCATTGTTACAAGGTCTACTTACTCCTAGTTTCCAAAGACTATTCATAAATGTCACATGGCATATCAGTTCATCAGTATTCATATGCATCAATTCATTATATGTGGAAGAAAAATAGAAGGACTCCCTTTAAAATTATGAATGATATAAAAATACCCACACAAAACAAATCCACTCAACATCATTTTGGAGTCCCTCATTAGTGCAATAAAAATAGAAAATGTAATTAAAGTACTGGTTTGGAAAGGAGAAAATAAAACACTTTATACTTTAATATACTATTTAAAATAATGAGCCATGAAGAATTTATAGACACATTTGAAATAGGAGGTCAATATAATATCCACATAATATACAAAGTCAGTTGTATATTTTTACATTTACAACAAAATGTTAAATAATCTACATAGTGATTGCATACTATTTACAATAGCATTTAAATATATTAATTTTCTAATAATTAAATGAATAAAATATGAAGACCCCTTTAGGAAATATTGTTAAATATTTTTTAAAAATTTAAAAGCCCTTAGTGTTATGTTTGCATATATGTATATATAAACATATATACATCCACATATATATATATATATTACATATTATTCCTATTTATTAATGTAATAATATTATAACATTCTGTTTATATAATTTTCACAGACATCATTTTTTTCTTAAATTAAGCTGTAGAATCAATAATATTATAAAAATTTCAAAATATTTCTATGGAGATAGAAAATATGGTGTAGAATGAGGGTTTAAAAATAGCTATGTATTATAAGGAAAGTCTCAGGGAGAATGAATTATTCTGGAAGAATATACATCCTATTAGGATGTATTAATAGTTAAGATATTGTACATATATATGTAAATATCAAACAGACAAATAAAACAGATCTAAGAATCATATCCAAACGTGTAAAGTTTCAGTATAGAAAAATATCATAGACAAGAACATTTCTCATAACTCATACAAGAAAAAGATGTGCTACTTAATAAATGGAATTGAAAAATGGGTCATAAATATGAAATAAGGTGAAATTGAATCTCTATATCACATTGCATAATCTATTCAAGATGTCTCAGACTCCTGAGCCACTGGGATTACAGGCACACTACATCTGACTAAATTTTAAATAAGTCATTTAAAATACTTCAATTTTAAGATGTCTGATAAAATCATGCCATATTCATTATTTGTACTGGATACTTATTGGATTGTTGGATATATAGAGGACCATAGGTAAACACCAACAATGACAAGCAAATAAAAATGTAATGCATTTGGAATAAAGTCAAAGCAGAAATATATCAGAATTAATATGAGTGTTATGGTTTAGATGTGGTGTCCCCCAAAAGCTCACATGTGAAACAGTGCAAGAAGGTTTGGAGGAGGAATGATTGGGTTATATTCTTGACCTAATTAGTGAGCTAATCCCTGATGGAATAAAGTGTGTGGTAACTGGAGGCCTGTGGGGTGTGGCTGGAGGAAGTGGATCATTATGAGTGGCACTATAAGGTAATGTATTTTGTATCTGGAGAGTGGAGTCTCTCTCTGCTTCCCTTTGCCACACTCTTCTTCCATGAACCCCCAAGGAGTGGAATCTGCTATCTATTGATTATGACCTCTGAAACCGTGAGCCCCCAAGTAAACTTTTCCTCCTCTACAGTTGTTCTGGTCTGGTCTTTTAGTTGCAGCAGCAGAAAAGCTTACTAAAACAATGATCTTTTGATTTCTCTTTATCTCCCAGAGAATCATTCTTGGCCTCAGCAAATTTCTCCAGGAAAGAGAATTGACTGTGCCTGCCCTTTTGTATATTAAGAGGAAAGTTGAACTTAGGTGAGAAAACAACTAGTACAATAGTTATGAATTTTATTTTTGAAAAAATGACCTTGTTGAAAATGATGTGTTTCCAAACCTCAGATTATGATATTTTGATATGTGTTAAGTTTCTTGAGCTAATCTAGATCTAGTGCACAAGAGTCCTACTACTAAAGAGTAAAATCTGAACATCTATACCTTTTTCTTTTTCTTCACTCTAGGGAAATTGGAGAAAGTATAGAGGAGTAATAGTGTTTATTTCAAAGTTGAACCAAAACATAGGACAGGAGCTAGAGTAGAAACTTTGGTCAAAATAATTCATTTCTTAAGAAACAAGTGAAACTCTAAGTTTATATCTGCATGAATGAGAATAATCCAGTATGAAGCAAATCGATAATGTGAAAGTATGGAATTCTCAATCATTGTTCTTCACACACACACACACACACATACACACACACACAATCTGATATATTTTAGAAATGGAAAGAATACAGCCTCCAAATTGCAATGGTTTGACTTACAATTGTACAAAAGCAATATTCATTCATTCAGTAACCACCAAACTTGATTTTGGAATTTGGATCTTTCCCTTGGCTAGCAGCATAAAGCACCATATTCTCTCACAAGATGCTGGGTTGTAGCCAAAGCTGCAGCTTCCAGTCAACCATGTAATCACAGGATAAACAATCATTACCCTAATGTCTACTCCATTGAATCTATGATGTTCATAAGTTAGGTGTATTATATGCATTTTCAATTTATAGTATTTTCAACATATAAAGGAAATATTAGGAAGTAACCCTACCATAAATCAGGTATCAGCTATAGTTTTAAAAATAATTAGTAATAAGCTAACTAGAGGTTTCCTGGGAAGTAATATTTGCTGAGAACTAACAGGTTTACAGAGCAATAATATGCAGGCAATGTTTGGGAAAGGAGGTAAAAAGTAGCTTGAATTTTTCTAGTAATAAACTATGAGAGTTTTCAGAGTTGAGGAAATGGATAAATTATAGGGTGTGTAATGGAGAATCAAAGAGCTAATGTATGAGGAATGAGGGTTATCTCAACCTTCTAGAACCTCTTTGTGCAACAGAAATAATCAGGTATAAAAAGTACAAGGAGACTATTCTTGGTGATTTCCAGTTAGTGCTGTGCATATTGTGGCAGAGAATTGGCCTGGGACTTCTCCTTTATTCCTATGATGTGAATAGAAAGGCTCTGTCTGTTCAAGTGCTAGATTCACTCTTGACCTCTTGAGGAAAAAAGCAAATTTACTTTGTATTTTTCTTGTGGAATTGAGTCATCAGAGAGAGATGGATATTATTTTGAGCAAACAATTTTACCTGTTCCATCTCTATCATCATTTCTTCATGAGTCTTCATTGTGTTTCTAATGTTTGAATAAAATTTTAAAACTACAATATTAAACATATCACTGGAGGAATTAGCATTGTTAGAATATTGGTGATAATCTTTATATAGCTCAGTGAATTTTGATATTTTTTTTAAAAAAGAGTCCTCATGATTTTTTGTTGTTGTTGTTGTTTATTTTGTGGATCTAACTATATTCTCCAGAATCACACACGCATACACACACACTCATGTAAAAAAAAATTCACACTCATATTCTCATTATCCCTCTCATTTCCCTTGTTGTTCATATTCTAGAAAGACTATTGAATTTTGAATATCATTTTAGGTCTTAGCAATATCATTCTAGGTAGCTCACTATTAATTGCATTCTAGTTTACCACCAATTTGAGATTTGAAAATCATGATAAATTCAAATGATTTTATATATATATATATATATATATATATATATATATATATATATATATTTTCCCCATTGAACAGAATAATGTTGCTTAACAATTACAAATATAGATATTCTCTGTTTATCAAAAATGAGAAAAAGTAATTTGTCTGGATGGTTAGCTGGTCAGGATCTGTATTGATTTTCCCCAGGAAGGAGCCCTCATCTGGTACAGCTGTTGCAATTGAATTTACCACCTGAAAAAGCTTATTATCCCCTGTCATTCTCCAAAATATCAGTTTCTGCTCTCCCTGAACTGGAGAGTTGAAGGGATCTCTGATTGACATTGAAACTTCTGGATTCATAAAGGTTTTCTGGTATAACAAAATTTTTCAGCTTCCTCAGATGTTGCGTCAATATTGATTTGCTCTTTTTGTTGGGGGTGAGAGCACTAGTATCGTCCACTTGACAATTCTTACCATAATGGCCTCTCCTTCGTGAGATAGAAAATACTATGAGAATTTTTGTCAGTTTCTGATCCATCAATTCTTTTTAAACCTGGAAGAAACAGGGGCATAATAACTGGCTGTATTTGCAAACCCGCCCCTGATCCAAGAAATTGTGAACAGATATTTGGCCAAACTTCTCTCTCTTTGTCTCCAAGTCTTTAGTTTTCTCTCATGGTCTCCTCAACTATTTTTTTCAAACATTAAAGAACAAGGTATAATATAGAAATACTATACAACTGAAAATAAAATTTTAATAATCCATAACTTCTAAACTCAGAAGTGATGTTTCTCAGGGTTTGAAACATCAAAAGAAAAATTGTAATGTAACATAAAGAGAATTGAGAAGATTTTAAAAGTGGATGCAGTATACATTAGAATTTACTTTCCACAAATTTCTTAGTATCTTGATGATTTAAAGAGAACCAATATGAAACAAGTTAGGGTGATACCAAATAAGACAGAGTATAGGAATAACATATTTGCTCTCTGAAAACTGGCTGAGTGATTCTAGTATGAGGGGAATAGGATTCAAAAGAATCTTCTTGTAGTTTTCAACATATTAGAGGACACTGGACACTTAATCTACTAATCTACTTAATCTACTTCTAGATTAAGTGTGATTGTGTTAAAATGTCAAACTTGTTGGTATTTCCGGTATTTTTGCATATGTGGAAAGGACAAAAAAAAATTCCAAACATCGATGTTCCTATTGTGGGCAGCAGATGAAATCTTTTCTTAGTCCATTAGTCTTCCAGTTTTTCCTTTTCTTAAAAAAACAAAACAAAACAAAACAAAAAAATAACTAGATATCCCCCCTACTTATATGGTATTTTCCACTTTTCTGACTCCTTACCATAATCTGTCCTCTCATTTAGTAGCAGTTCTGAAAGATTCTTTGTTATCAACATCATGACATTTTGGTAGATTTTTATTTTCTTTCTAATGTATGTACACACTGGGTAATGCTTTCATGAAAAAAAAACATACAAATTCAAATCTCTCATAGTAACTTTCCTAATTTTGCATATTTATTTCTTTATAGCATTTTCCCCTTTTGGTTACTTTCCAGTATCTTCAGATACTTAGATTTTTAAAAAAAATGTTCTTGGTTTAGGGATTATAATTGTTATCCAGGTATCTGAAAGCAGAAACCTAAGTGTGGCTTCTCCTTATAAAAACTAATTCATTATAATACTTTTATCAAGATTTCAGAAAAGAAACTCAATGATTTCGGAATTAACTGTGTTATACAAACACGTAATTAGAATATCACTAAACTAATATGATTATAATTAATGTAGCACACCTGCAAAGTGATTACCTAAATCAAACTAAATTAAATGTCCTACATACTTACATTAACCATTAGCATAAAATCAAAATGTGACTGATGTAATATATTTTTCTATTTTACTTTGTTTGCATAAAATGAATAAGTCCTTTGAGTTTGTAGGTCTCAAAATAGTTATTACTGTTGTGATAAACATTGGCAGTTCCTCTAAATGTATAATGACTTATTTCATTTCATATATAGTTTGAAGGACTCTTAGCTATTAAGAAAAATGGTTAACATTTATGAAAACTTAAGAGGAAAATGATTTACATTATTTTTAACATTTCCCAAGAAAGGGAAAAAAGTGCTATAAAAATGATAGAAAAAAATTATAGTAATGCTCATAGATCTTGCGCTGAGAAATGCACAGAATATCCATGATTTATGTCTATTATTATCCTCAAATAATATTTACTGATATATGACAAAAAAGAGAATATCCTTCACTAAATGGTGACCTATTTTCACCACTCTTTCCACTCTTCTGTAACTAAGCAACCAAAAGACCCTAAGAAAAAAAGATTTGCAGCACGTGTATACATATATATCATACACAGTAACATACCCCAGAAGGGCTCTATATATTGAATAAAAATAATATTTTTGTGTTTGTGTTTTCTAGAGTTTACAGAGTTGCCACATGCTGTACACCAAACTTTCTGTCACAACATATTTCATAGACATTTTTATTTCAGGAGGAATTTGTTAATGTTCGGGAGCCAGAAGATCCACTTTTTAAGATGTTTTAAAATGGAAACTATATTATGACTTTGGTTTTTGTCCCTTCTCTTACATCAGTCAGCAAGAATACCCATGATGTAAAGTTCCTCTGCACTCTCTCTGCAGATACCTCCCTGCTTCATCATCACCCTGCCTTTTTATCACAAATCTTACTCATCCTCTAGTATATGTTTTCAATATTCTTCTCTATCCCTTAAAAAGACCAATGAAGAAATGAACAAAAACTATTATCTTCTTTTCACTAGTTGCCTTAAAACCCAGTTTTTGTATTTGGCCTAAATTCTAGATGGAACATTTTACTCAATAACAAATACTTTAAGCAACTCTATATAACATCATAACAATATGTCACAGTTTTTATATGTATAATTTTTCAACAAAATTTTATAAAAATGTAAGTATAAAAAAGAAAACAAATCGCTAGAAATGTGAAGATAACCTGCTAATGTTAAGAGTATGGATCTATTTTATTTTGTTTTGCTTTGTTTTTAACATTTAGAGAGACAAGGAAAAATCAATGTCCCTTGGTTGATATCAATAAAATCTTCAGATCAAAATTTTTTGTTAAGTTCTTTAATATTCAGATGCATCTAATCAATAGATCTTTTTCAATAATTGATTTTTTAAATCAAGGTGAAAATTATATATTTATGTGTGACTTCAATGGGGGGAGTGTCAGAAGCTTGAGAATTTTAACTTAACCCTGAATGTTGGTAACAATTTTAAGAGGTTTTGAAAATGTATGCTCATGTTTTGTTTTACCAAATGGATAGCACTGTAGATGTCACTCATCTCCTCTTCACTTACCAAAAATAACCCAATCTCTGATACCCACTCAATTCTGCTTATTATTTCATATTTTATATATACAGATAAAAATGCCATCTCACCTGCACTAGGGAGCCCTCATTCTTTACATCTTAGGTATAGTTTAACTTTTCTCTGTCACTGGCCTTCTGTCATATCAAATATTCCTTTTACAGGACACTGAAATAGGACACAAACTAAGCTACTACAACAAAAACTCTCCCAAACTCTTTGAGTATTGATAGTGGGCTTTACATATCTTCCATGTGGCAGACTGATATAAGTGCATATTTACTCTTTATTGAAGGAATCATACATATTGTACCACAGGGCTCTACCATCCTTTAGAATTTTTTTGTTTTCTGATGGTCAAAGAAGTAGCATTGTCCCATCTGGATTTTTGTTGCAAAGATGGAGGAACAGTGGGAAATAAATCAAGAACCCCGAATTTTGAGATGTCACTAAAACACATTATTTCTACTGGCCAAGACAGACAAGGAGCACTAGGTAATAAAATATTTCTGGAAATCTTTGTACCATAACAATTAAAATATATAGAACACAAACATAAACACCTTTTTGAAGTAGTTGTTGAAAAGTATGTCTTTCTTCATGATCTTTTGGATGTGCTAAGCAAACAAAGTTGATGATTTCTTTAATAAAGTTTAACAGGCTTCTCTTTTGTTTGCTTTTACTTAGTTCTATAGACTAGTGGAGAATATAAAACCTGAATTTACAGTATTATTTTGGTGACTATTCTAGTGTTTCTCCATTATTTCAGTGAAAGTTACATTAGGTCATACAAAGTGGCATACTGTTACATTTTTTTCAGTTATGGATGGACACAATATCTTTATTTTGTTTATTTATTTTTATGAGGTGCTGAGGATAGAACCCACTGCCTCACATGTGTGAGGCAAGCGCTGTGCCACTGAACCCCAGCCCCAGCCCTAGATTCTTAATTTTATATTTGACACATCTTTCCCTAACTGCCTTAAAAGGTCTTTTTAAAAAGTCTTTGAGGAATACCCATAATATACCTAGTAAGAGGGACCCTTGGTTTTCTGAAACAGTATGATCGTAAATTTCTGAATTCTATTTCCATTTATTGTTGCTTACTGTATTGGTCAGAGTACTGTAAAGGTACAAACCAACACACACACACACACACACACACACACACACACACACACTTATAAAAAGGGGATTTGTTAGATTGGCTTACATAACCAGAAGCTGGATAGTCCTACAATGGCCATCTGCAGGATGGAGAGTTGAAGGTATCAGTAGCCTCTCAGTCTCAGAACAAGAGAGATGAATGATGCAACCCGAGTCTAGCAATGAAGTCCTGAAAACTCACTGGGCAGAGTGGACTGACTGGACAGAGTCTACTTGAAAGAGTGAAGGTGTTGGAATCTGATGTCCTCAGACAATTGCAGGAGCAATGTAGAACCAGTTAAAGGAAAATTGAACATGTATCTCCTGCTGCTTCCATGTTCTTCCAATGTTTTGTTCCGTCAAAATCTCCAACCTATTGGTCTGTTTTGCCCACACTTAGGGTGGGTCTCTGTTTCAGTTTGTCATCCCATATGCCAATAATTCCTAGAAAGATTCTCACTGAGAAACCAGGAGCCTCTGAAACTTAGACATAGCTTAATCCAATCAATTGACAATTCAGATTAATCATCACACTAAATTTGGTGATATTTTTTTACCTCATTTCTTTCTTTTGTTACTTTGTTAATTCACCAAGGAGTAAAAATAATTTTACCTATAATTCCAAATTGTTCTGGACACTTCCCTGGTTCTACTTGCCAAGAAACATATGGTATCTACCATGTCATAAAAAGTAAGAATTATATTGAATATCTTTTTTATGTCATAGAAAGTCTAATGAAGACTTAGAAATATATGTGAAATCTATTATACGTTCTGTCTTGCTTTCAACTTCCTGGATTCTGAGCCAATTCCAAATATTTTCTATCTTTTATCACATCTCTTGACTTCTGGAATCAATTTCTTAAAGTAAAGAAATAACTAAAAAAACAGAGCTCTGAAGAGATGTACGTGAATTTACATATATATATATATATGTATAATTTAATTATATAATTTATTTATTTATATTTCAGCCTCAATCAATAGTCTTAGTTTTAGGTGACTGGATTTCTACCACTTTGGGTTTACAACACTCTTTATGGCAAAGGTATTTTTTGTTTTTAAGGGGAACTTGAAATTGAACTCAGGGATGCTTTACTACTGAACTACATTCCTAGTACTTTCTCATTATTATTTTTTGTTTGTTTGATACAGAGTCTCACTAAGTTGCTGAGGTTGGCCTTGAATTTGTGATCTTTCTGCTTCAGGCTGCAGAATGGTTGGGATTACAGATAAGTGCCAGCTAGGAAAGAGGTTCTGACGTGGTTCATAGAATCCTGGAATTTATTAACCCTCAAATTTAAAGCAATTTTCATAATACTTGTACATTCTTTTCTCTCTTGCAAGTAAAAACTCTTAAATACCTAGCAATAGTTAACATTGTCAGAAGGAATAATAAAAAAGATTATTAATTTTAATAAATATGCTCACTGAGTATTTTGGTCACTGAACTATTTTGAATAATTTCTGTGGAAAAATATAAATACATATAAAGAAATTCTGCTAAATAGTAAAATATGACTTTGGATCTAAATAAAGGACTTGTGTAATTTTTTATATATATAAAACACCAGTTCTACTTGGAAAAATAGTTAAGAATTCTAGTTTTCAGTCTCACATGTAAGGACAAAGGAAAGATTCCATTGCATCACAACATCAAGTAATAAGTTGAATAAAGCAAGAAGGAAAAAAAAAAAGTACGGCAGACAGGTGAGGTCATAAGGCAAACTACCATTCCCCAATTTGGAAAGCACAATAGTCCAATAAAGAGAATCATAACTTATTTAAAAAAAAAAAAAAACCTTTTGTGGAAACCAGTACTGGGGAAGGAAAAAGTGAACTGTAACTGACAGATTATTGAAGGCTTGGTTGTTGAAAACATTTGAGACATTAAAAACTCAGGAAGGACCAAGTCATAGGTGCTTTTTAAAAAAAAAAAGTTGCCTTATGTATATATGTATGTATGTATGCATGAATTTCATGTTCTCAAGTGGATATCTGGCCACAAAAGGCCTTCATGCATTCAGCAGAGAAATGAGAAAAATAATTGTTTTGAAATAAAGTACAGCATTCTATTTTTAAGGTCTGTCATCAGGAGAAACTAGTTAACCAAAACCTCACGGTGGAATGAGATGGACATCATTACCCTAAATACACATATTAAAACACAAATGGTTTGACTCTACTTTGTATACATAGACATGAAAAATTGTGCTATATATGTGTGCTATGAATTGAAATGTATTCTGCTGTCATATATAACAAATTAGAATAAATAAATAATTTAAAAAAAAACTCACTTGCTGGGATTTCATCATACTCTGACAAACTTGAAGAAAGAAAACAGCCAACTACAGAACTCTCTAACCATTGTGTCCCACCTAAGGGGGAGGGGGAAAAAGCAAAATCTGAGAAGTATTTGTGAAGTTCACAGCCCAGAAACTCACTAATAATCTGAGACCTAATCAATAGAAATACAGAGCACTTCTCCTTCGAATTCAGCCTTAATTACAGTAGTTTCTTTTATCCAATACATCATATCTGGCTATCAATAAAAAGCACAAGGCATACAAAAAGGAGAAAAAAACTTGAAAGAGAAAGCATAATAATTAGACAAGGCAGGAATATTGGAATAATCAGATACAGAATTTAAAACAAATACCATTAATATTCTAAAGGTTCTAATGAATAAAGCAGATTACATGTAAGAATACATACGCAACTAAGCAGGGAGATATGAAAGACACATTTGGACATAATCAAGAGGCATTTATTACCATAAAACTATATTGGAGGGGAAAGAATCTAAAATTCACTTCAGGATGAACAGTAACCACTTAAAATGCAGTTTATTTTATGCTATTGTGAGAAATAGGGTTTTCTGATGACCACTTGTAGGACTCTTTCAACTGTCACTAGAAACCTCAGATTTTGTATCACATGTGGTTTTGTATCATATATAGTTGTTCCTCTGGGGTCAGAGAGGATATTATTTCTTTTCCATTTCCTTTTTTGTTTTTCGGGTTTTTATTGTGGGGAAAGGGACAGTTACAAGGGATTGAACTACTCAGGGGCATTTGACCACTGAACCACATCCCCAGCCCTATTTTGAAATTTATTCAGAGACAGGGTTCCACTGAGTTGCTTAGTGCCTTGATTTTGCTGAGGCTGGCTTTCAACTGGTGATTCTCCTGCCTTATTCTGCTGGGCCCCTGGGAATACAGGCGTCAGTCACCAAACCAGCTTCCTTTCTGTTTTTAATCACTGTGAAGGTTGTATTCATTTTCCATTGGAATTACTAGAGTCCTCAAACACCAATTTGACTACAAACTAACATGGGATTGATGTCCGAGACTAGAATGAGATCTGTTGTTTCTCTTTGGACATTTGTTGGCATTGTTCCTCCTTATCTTCTTCTCAAGTCTGGCCTTAGCAGAAAAACACTAGCATATATTCTAGAATCACTACCTCTCAACTCCCTGGATAAAAAGGGACTTCCTTGGTTTCAACTGAAAATTCATGCCCTAGAGGTGCCATTCTGACTAGATCACTTGAAGGAAGTATACAAGAGACAAAAAAATGCTAAAATGAAATCTGGAATACTGGCTCCAATTTCCATCTACAACTAAAGATGCCTACATGTGTGGTTAGTATGAAATGTGCAGGGAGGATTTAGAGGGATAGAATAGGCAGGAAGTGTATTTCTTTGTATAGTAATTATCTGCTTGCGTTTACTTCTTTAATGAGTTCTGGTAGCTACTGCTTCTACAACTCTATACTTGGCCTCTATATCTCCATGATCTACATGGGATTCATAGGCTTCAAATTCTTGTCCAATTTATACACATTGTGAATCACAGCCCAAAGTGAATGTGAATCATTTCTGGGAAATGATAGACAATTCAGAGAGATCTTCTCGATATTTGACAATACCCTGAAGGCTGTTATCATTGCCTGCAATCTGGAACTCTTTCTTTCTTGGTTTTAATCTAGGAAACTATTTCTTCATTCCTACACAACAAGGCTCTGAGGGTAGTGTCCTTCAAACTTTCAAATCATCAATGGTGATGAATGTATAGCAAAGTCTTTGTATATGCATCACTTATTCATGCTGTCGTAGAAGGGATGGTCAGACTCATTGCAAATTGTGAAACATCATTGGGACATCTCTAGATTTTTCCTGACCCTTGCCATACTCAGGAATATTGTCTGCTTTAATAAAGCCAGTCAGACCCCATAGTGGTGCTATGTCCTTATTAATGGCAACCATATTTGGTCATGTCTTCCAACACTGTCCAGAATGTCAGGATTTCTATCTACACTGAAATGAAACAAATATTAAAGTCAGGCCCAGCATCTTCCAGGGTCTGCCTACCACGCTTCACATTCTCATTCCCTTTGAGAGTTACTGAGCTGATGCTTCAGTGGCTATGAGTTTCCAGGCATTCTCCCACATAGGATCAGCAACAGATTATAGGTGGCCATGATGACTAAGTCTACAAATATCATGCTGACTGACTCTGGTGATGAATTTTCAGATACAACAAAAAATTAAATTAAATCAAAATGTTCTGCTCCTATGGAATATACTATCAAGAGAATGAAAAGAGAAACCATATACTCGGTGAAGATATTTGCAAAAGATACAGATAATAAAAGACTTATTAAAAATGTAAATAATACTATTAAATTTGAACAATAATTCAAAAAATGTTATTTAAAATGGGTAAAATGACTGTATAGACACCTCACCAAAGGGAAATACACTGATGAAAACAGAGCATAGGAAAATATATTCTATCATCAGAGATCATTAGGGAAATGAAAATTAAGACAACAATGATATAGCACTACACAACTATTAAAATGGCCAAATTCCAGAATACCTACAATACTGATTGTTGGCAAAGATGTGTAGCATTAAGAATTTTCATTTGTTGCATGTGAAAATGCAAAATATTACAGTCGGTTTTGGAAGGCAGTTTGGCAATACCTTTAAAACTAAGTATAGTTTCAATCAGGATTCAGCAATTGTATTTCTTGGATTGACCCAAAGATGTTGAAAATTTGTATCCATGATAAAAGCTATGTATATATGTTTATATCACCTAAAACTAAGAAGCAAGCAAGAGTTTCTTCTAAGATGAATGGATGAATAAATCACATCTAGATGAGATAATACTATATAATGCTAAAAAGAAACAAGCTTTCAATTCATGAAAAGTCATAAAGGAATCTTAAATGTACATTAGCAAGTGAAAGAAACCAGTGTAAAAATGTGACATATGGTATGACTTCAACTACAAGACGTTTTGGAAAAGACAGATCATGGAGACATGAAAATGATCAGTGGTTATTAGAGGTTAGGAAGTAGGAAGGGATGAATGGGCAGACCACAGGATTTTTAGGTCAGTGAAACTACTTTGTATGATACAAACTAAATCTTATTTATCCTACCTAACTGTACTCTACTATACTTTATTTCAGTATTCATTACCAATTTCCCTCGATTCCTTCTCCTCCAACTCTTACAAGCCTCTGCTAGTAACAATTCTATACTCTTAGCTCTGAAGACCAGCTAATTTAGCTTCCACATGTGAGAGAATATGCAATATCTATCTTCTTGTATTTACTACTCATCATTTATAATAATATTCTCCAGTTCCATTTATTTTGCTACAAATGACATGGTCCTTTTTATGACTGAATAGTATTTGGTTGTGTAAACATACCACATTATCACATTTTTATCATTTTATCTATTGATGGACGCTTTGGTTGATTCCATATCTTGGCTATTGTGAATAATGTTACAATAAACATGGGAATGCAGATACCTCTTTGATATGCATATTTCATTTCCTTTATATGTATACCCAGTAATGGGATACCTGAGGATTTGGTAGATCTATTTTTAGTTTGTTAGGGATTCACCCTAATGATTATATTAGTTTTTATTAATTTATATTCTTACCAATATAAAATTTTCCTTTTTCCTACCCAGAATTTGTGTTTTATTTTTTTTTTTAGTAATAGCCATTCTGACTACAGTGAGGTAATTAGTGTTTATTATAACAATGATATGTAAATATATGTGGATATGTAAACATGTGCACACATACTTATTGTCTCTGTATTTTTCTGAGAGGTATTCATTCAGATCATGTGCTCATTTTCAACTGGATCATTTTGTTAATCTTTTTTATTTCAATATATATTACAGAAACTAATGCCTTGTTAGATAAATAGTGACTCATATTTCTCCCATTCTGCAGGCTGTCTCTTCACTTAGTTGACTGTTTCCATTGTTATGTGAAAAAAAATATTAGTATTATATCCTATTTGTCCTATTATTTTTGATGACTTTATTTTTGGGATGTAACTCCCCCCCCAAAAAAAAAATTACCTATGCCAATGTCTACTTTTATTCTTCAGCATATGTATGATAAAATTTTTCAGTATCATTATTGAAGAAGCTATCCCTTCTCCAATGCATATTTTGGTGATTGTGCTGACCATCATTTGGTAATAGAAGTGTGGATTTATTTCTGCAATCTCTATTTTGTTTCATTGGTTTGTTTGTCAGTTTTTTTGCCAGTATTAAGCTATCTTAGTTATTACAGCCCTGTAGTATGTCTTGAAATCAGGTATTGTGATGCTTTCAGCCTCCTCCTCCTCCTCCTCCTCCTCCTCCTCCTCCTCCTCCTCCTCCTCCTCCTCCTCCTCTTTCTTCTTCTCCTTCTCCTTCTCCTTCTCCTTCTCCTTCTCCTTCTCCTTCTCCTCCTTCTCCTCCTTCTCCTCCTTCTCCTCCTTCTCCTCCTTCTCCTCCTTCTCCTCCTTCTTCTTCTTCTTTTCTGCTCTAGACTGCTTTGTAAATTCAGGGTCCTTTGTACTTCCATATGAATTTATGGGTTGTTTTTCCTATTTAGTAAAACTCCTATTGGTATTTTGATGGGAATTTCATTGACTGCAAATCACCTTGGCTAGTATGAATATTTTAATAATATTAATCTTTCAATGAACTTTTTAGGGAAGACTTTCATTTTGGTGAGTCTTCTTTAATTCCTTTTATCAGTATTTACCTATTTTTATTATAAGAGTGATTCACTTCCTCTGCTAAATTAATATCCAGCATTTCATAATTTGGGTATCTATTGCAGGGAGATAATGCTTTCTTTCTTTCTTTTTTTACAAGTTCATTTTTAGTGTATACAAATGCTACTGCCAGGCTTGGTGGCAGATGCCTGCAGTTCTAATTACTCAGCAGCCTGAGGTGGGAGGATGGCTTGAGCATAGGAGTTCAGGGCTGGCCTGTGCAAAATAGTAACCTGTCTATTAAAATATTGCTACATATGTTGTATATTGATTTTGTGTCCTGCAACTTTACTAAATGTGTTTAGAGACTTCTTGGTTTTGTTCTTGGTCTTTTGCTGGAATGTTGAAGTTTTTCTATAAATAGAATCATGCCTTCTGCTAGCAGAAATATTGAACTCCTTTTCTATTTGAATGACTTTTATTTTTTTTTTTTTGAGTAATTGCTCTGGGCAGACCTTCAAGTAGTCTTGCCCATTATTATGTTAATGGAAATGAGAATATTTACGTTTTTATTAATGTTTAAATAAAGAAGTGAAAGGAAGGTGAGTAGAGTGGAGGAAGGATAATAGGTGCACGGTTAAGGAAGGTAAAAATAGATGGGGAATGGGTATTACAATCAAATTCCTTGCATTATGATTCTGTCAAAATGAACTCCAATAATGTATAATGCTCTAATAAAAATAAGTTTTAAAAAATGAACAGATTTGTCTTATTGCACATCTTTCAAATGTTTTCAGAATTGCCCCCCTCGGTTGATGTTGGCTATTCTCACGTCATTCTGGGCTTTATTATGTTGAGGTAGGAGCCCTCTGTACTTTATTTGTTCAACACATTTTTATTATGAATGACTGTGAATTATTTAAGGTGATTATGTTGGCTTGTCCTTCTTTTTTGTAAATGTGATACTCCATACTTATTGATTTGTGTTTATTGAACCATCCTTTCATCTTTATAACAAATTCTACCTGATCAAGGTGCATGATCATTTTTTTGACATTTTTGTGGGGTCAGTTTGCCAGTATTGTGTTGAGAATTTTTGAATCAATGCTCAGTAGGGATATTGGTCTGTAACATCCCTTCTGTAGTGGCTGTTGGGTCCTATTCTGACAATTATGCTGGGTAATCTTGGCCTTGCAGGAATAGTTTAAGAGTCCTTTTTCTTTCAATGTTTTTGAAATGATGTGATAAGATTTAATGTTAGTTTTTCTTTAAAAGTCTGGTGATTTCAGCAACAAAGTCATTAGTCTTAGGCTTTCTTCTGTTGGGAGACTATTATCAATTCAACTTATTACGCATTATTGGTATGTTTGTGGTTCAAACTCATTTCATTATAGGTATACAGAATTTTGTCCATTTTTTCTAAGTTTACCAATTTCTGGCATATTGGTGTCATAATAGTCTCCAAGGATCTTTTGTCTTTCTGTAGCATCAGATGTAATATCTCCTATTTTACCACTGATTTTATTTGACTCTTCTTTATTACTTGATTAGTATAGTTAGTATTTGTTATTTGTGCTTATATTTTCAAAGAAACATCTCTTTCTTTCCTTGATCTTTTGTAATTTTTGTCTCTAATGTAATTACACTTACCTTCATCATTTTTTTTCTTTCTAGTAGTTTTATGTTTGCTTTGTCCTTTTTATATAGTTACTTGAGTCATATTCATAGGTTGCTTTTTTGCAATACATTTTCTTGTATGTAACTTCTTTCATGTATGTAACTTATTTCTGTGAAATTTTTTCTTAGAATTGCTTTTGTTTTATAATTCTTTTAAAATGTTGAGTTATAATCTTATTCCTATTTTTTCTAGTGATTTAATCATGAATGGATGCTATATTTTGTCAAGTGCTTTTTCTGCATCTACTGAGATAATCATGTGATTTTTTGAAGCATATTTAAATGATGAATTACCTTTATTAATTTCTATAGGTTGAACCAACCTTATGCCAAACACAAGACCAACATTATTCTAAGTGGAGAAAAACTGAATGCATTTTCTCCAAAAACAGAAACAAGACAGGGATGCTCACTTTTAGAACTTGTATTCAACATAGTCCTTGAATTTCTAACCAGAGCAATAAAGCAAAAGAAAGAAATTAAAGGGATATGAATAGGAAAATGTTGCCAGCTGGCCAGGCTGGTGAGATGAGCTGGGTTCAAAGGAGCTGGCTGTATCAATAACTAAGAATATTATTCAATAATAATATTTAATAATATTTAATCTCTCTCTGCTTTGAATGGCAATTAGCAAGAATACAAATAACAATAAATGCTGGTGAGGATGTAGAAAAAAGGTTCACTCCTATATTTCCTGGTGGGACTGTAAATTAGTGCAACTCTCAAAAACTTGGAATGGAACCACAATTTGACCCAGTTATTCCACTCCTCAGTATATATTCAAAGGATTTAAAATCAACATACTACAAAGATGCAGCCATATCAATGTTGATAGTAGCTCAATTCACAATAGCTAAGCTATGGAATCAAACTAGGTGCCATTCAATAGATGAATGGATAAAGAAATTGTGGCACATATACATAGTGGAGTATTACTCAACCATAAAGAAGAATGACTTTATGGTATTTGACAGCAAATGGATGGATCTAGAGAATATCCAGAAGCCACTCCCCAAAAGCCAAATGTTGAATGTTTTCTCTGATATGTGGAAGCTAAACCATAAAACGAAAGGGGGTGTGGTGATAGGAAGAATAAAAGTTCATTTAATTAGACAATGGGAAATTGAATGAAGGCAGGGAAATAGGAAAAGGAAAGACAGCAGGCAATTTTCCCATGGACACACATAAAAACAACAGAGTGAATCCCACCATAATGTACATCCATAAGAATGGGATACTAACTAGAATAAGTTATATTCCATGCTTGTATAAGCATATCACAACTGATTCTGCTGTCATTTAAACAAAATAGAACAAATAAAAAAAATTTTAAATGAAAAATTACATTTCAGAAACTGACCAAATTATGTTATGGATGTGTATGACTATATCACAATGAATCCTACTATTATGTACAATTATAATGCACCAATAAAATATAAGTAAAAGAGAAAAACAAAGTATTTAACCACAAGGGAATACTCACATCACATTCTGCAATTCTGGATCAAATCGAAAACCTTTTAAATTATTTGGTCCAGGTCTCAAGATAGTTTAATGCAGCTTAGATATTGCTTCAGTTTATTTAATATTAGAGAAGAAAGGAAAGGCTTTCCCTCTGCCATGATATGAAAAGGGGATTCAAAGAGGGTTACATCATTGATATGATCCTTTCTTCTAAGAATATTAATTTTTTCATCCCACTATGGGTATCAATGGAAGATGTCTGAAAAACAATTTCATAAATTTATAAAATGTAATTTTGGAGAAAAGCTATTCATTAAATAAATATTATTTAAACTTATGTCTAACAGATTGATCTGAATTCAAAGTTTTGATCCAGTGTGATTATATACTACAACCATCATATTATAAAAGTTAGTTTTGGGACATCAGTCACAATTTGCACTGACTTATGTTGAACAAATTTCTGATAAAAATAAAAAACAAATCTAAGATAATTAAAAAACTTTTTTTTTCCTTTTTAGTGGCCAAGTTATGTGTACAAGGATGAGAATACTGAACTTAAATAGGATTTAGTACTAAATATTTCTGTTGGTTCCAGAAAAAGAAAAGCAAGTTTGTTGTTTAATTAAATAATCAAATAATACAACAAAAAATCTTGTTGGTAAGAAGGAGAAGTCATACGAGATGCAGGTAAAATAATAAAAGTTCTAAGAGATTTTCACAGATCAGAAATTGCAGTAAGAGGTAAAGACAATTATTAGCTTTGTCAGCTATGAACAACTAATAGGGAAATAAATTGCATAAGAAGGAATCCATCATGAATGAAACTTTAAGGTTTCTATACTATTGTCCTCTGTGGAAACTATAAGGGTTTCCATTTCATTTTTAAGTTACTTCAAGATTTCTACTTGCTTCTAAGGATAAGTACATTAAATATGGAGGACATACTTACATGTCTTCATAAACAACTTTCTTCCTCTTGATTATAAGTTTGAAAATAAACATTATTTTTAAGGCAATTAACAAAGATTAAAAACTATTACCCCTCCCAAAATAGAAGAATGTTCTTGAGGGCATGTTATTGTCTGAATTTATGGGTCCACTTTATAGTCATCCAGCATGAACATTTCTTAAGTTTTGCAGAATGTATGTATGTACTTGATTGAAATAAAATTATTGGCAGCAAGGAGTATAAAGTATAATACATGTTTTCTGCTCTTTTTTCCTTTTCTTCAGAATATAATTTTTAAAATCTCTCCTTGAAAGAATTAGTATTCACTACTATGTTGAATATTGCTTTAGTAGATAAGTGTAAAGCATTCCAGGTATACATATATCTTACCTTAGAAATTGTTACTTTAAAAGAATAATTCCCACCTTTGTCCTTCCAAACTTTGGAAATGAATGAAGAAATTTTTTAAAATAAATCTTTGATACATAAAAAGTACTGCTTTTGCTGTAAACCATATGTATTTATATGCTTTTTCTATTTTCATCTATTTCAGAAAAATTTTCAATTTCCTCTTGATTTCACAGATAACCCATTATTTATTTCTAGAGCATGTTGTTTTGTTTCTCTGTAACAGTTTATTGTTTTCAGAGAACATGCATGATATTATTTTTATTATTTCTGAATTGTTTAGGAACATAATATGTGGTCTATTTTAGAGGAGGTTTTTATGTAGTCATGAGACTAATGTGCATTTTGCAGCTGTTGGTTGAAATGTTCCGTAAATGTTTATGAGTTCTATTTGATTTATTGTATAGTTTATTTCTGATGTTTTATTATTTTTAAATTTTTGTCTGCTTTGTCCACTGATAAAAATGGAGTGTTCAAGTCCCAATGTATTATCAGATTATAACTGATTTCTCCCATTATAGCTAATAATATTTGCTTTCTATAGGTGAATGCATATGTAGTTACAATATTTATGTCCCCTTGTTGAGCTGATTCTTTCATTATTACATAATAAGCTTCATTGTCTCTTTTACCCTTTTTTTAAATTTAAAGTGTGTTTATCTGTTAAAAAAAAGTATAGCTACTCCCCACTTTTTGTATCCATTTGTATGTCATGTCTTTTATTATCCCTTTACTTTCTGTTTTGCATGCTTTTTGTGTGTGGGGGGAAGGAGTACTAGGGTTGGAACTCAGGGCCTCTCTACCACTGAGCCACATGCCCGACCCTTTTTTTTTTTTTTTTTTTGTATTTTACTTAGAGACAGGGTCTCACTGAGTTGTTTAGTGCCTCACTTTTACTGAGGCTGGCTTTGAACTTGTGATCCTCCTGCCTCATCCTCCCAATCCCCTGGGATCACAGATGTGTGCCGCCATGCCCAGCTGCATGTGATTTTACCAGTGAAATGAGCTTCCTACAAACAATATGTCATTGGTTTCTCTCTCTCTTTTTTTTTAAAAAAACCCACCCATCCAGTGTACATTTTTTATTGAATAATTTAAATACTTGCATTCAAGTTATTATTGGCATGTAAAACTTTCTGTCATTTTGTCAAGCTTTTCTGTTTTTTTTTTTTTTTTTTTTTGATATCCACGGTTCCTTTCTCCCTCTCTTAGTGGTTTGATGCATTCTATATTGACAGGGTTTGATTACTTTCTTTTTCTCTTTTGGGAATCTGCTCCTCTAGTAGATTTACATTATCACACATTTTCAAGATGCTAGTCATCTTTCCTTTGCTTCTAGATCAAAGACTCTCTTAGGCATTTCTTCGGGAGGTGTCTGGGGAAAAGCTGGTCTGGAGGTGATGAATTTCATTAGTTTTAGCTTGTCTTAGAAAGACTTCATTTTTAACTTTTGAAGGATAGCTTTCCTAATCTGGTTTATTTTGTTCATAGTCATAGTCATTTTTTTTAAAATATTTTGAATGTACCATTTATTCTCTCCAGACCTGTAAGGTTTCTACCTAAAAAATCTGTTGTTGATCTAATGGAGGTTCCCTTAAATGCATGTTGACACTTTTTTCTTGTTGATATTAAAATATTGCCTCAGTTTTGCAATTATCAGTTTGAGTATATATGTATTAGGTAGGGTATGTATGTATGTATGTATGTATGTATTTATTTATTTATTTGCCAAATCCTCTTTGGAATGCTTTGAGCCTCCTGGATCTGTATGTTAATATGTCCACCACAGTTTAGGAAGTTTACAGCTATTATTCTGTTGAGCTCGTTTTCTATAATTTTTCTTTCTCCTTCTTAAACATTGACAATTTTAAATATTTGTTCACTTAAATGTGTACCACATGTGTCAGAGGCTTTTATTCATATTTAAATTTTTTTTTGTTTTCTTGTCTTAGGGTGTTACTTAGAAAGATCAGTCTTCAAGTTTATAGAAGTGTTCTTCTGCTTGATCTAATCTGTTGTTGAGTACCGAATTATATTTTTATTTTATTTATTGAGTACTTCACTTTTTAGATTTCTGTTTGGTTCTCCTATGATAATTTGGTTTTTATGATCCTGATCTCTGTTGAATGTCTCTTTCAGAGACTGAATTGTTTTCCTAATTTTATTAGTAAGAGACTATTTTCTAAAGATGTGTCTTAGATGTTAACTTTGTATGTTACATTTGTTTTGATCTCAGTTTCGTACAAGATCATAATCTCTATATAGCTGCTTTAATTATAATCAATGACTTTGTGCTGTGTACACCAGCAAGAGAAAGGATCCCATCAGTCTCCACGGCCCATGTAGGAGTAAGAAAAACTCCAATGGCCTTGGAAGGTACAGTGTAGTTATATAATCATTTCAGTGATGGTTAATAATCCAACTGCTTATTGATGTAAATATACTCCATTCAAGATATGTATCTGTTTCTTTTCATACTGTAATGTCTTCTTTTAGTTTAAACAAATAATTAAGATATAAATTTACAAATCAAAATTTGAGTGTCATTTGAGATATTTATTGAGTAAGCTGTTTCAAATACAATTGACTTTTGTCTGTTTCATATTTGGCAGATATGAAAACTAGATATTGTTATATAAAAACTGCCTTGAAGTGCTCCATTTTACTCTCCTTTCCATGATACATATTTAATTTAAATGATTTTTATAACATTTAGAAAGTTATCGTTTTTTTAATCCTTCACATATAGTTTTATCATTTACTTTGAAATTTATTCTCCTCATGATATATAATGTTTTAAACATTTTTTTCACATTTTCCTACTTAAGCTTAAGAAATTTATAATGGACTAACAAGTCCATTATTTCTAATGAACTTATTAGACATATGAATAAATCTAGAAATTCATACTTATAATTTTAGTTCTTACCATCTCTCCTTGAACTATATTATCATCTGATTTTTTATAAAGACAGTCAACTTTGTATCTTAATAAGACTTTCAAAGATTTTTTTTGTGGTTTTTATCTAAATATACTATGAAGATAAGATGCAGATTTTTTTTTGCCTTATCCTTAAAATACTTAATTTTAAATTTGAAAACATTACTAGAGTTGAATATGTTTATCTTATTCATCTAGTTTTCTTTCTTTTACTTTGCTAACTAAAATAATCAACATCAATTATTTTTGAATCATGTGTTCTATATTTCCATTTTTCAAATGTCCATTGAGCAATGCCTTGTTTTACTTACCTCTGACTTAAACTGAGTACATTTGCAGTCTATTTGTGGTATGAAACTTAGATCTTTGATTTAGAAATAGTTTATTATTTGTTATGACATTAACAGTTTTTATTTTTGGCAAAACACATTCAGAGGTAATCCCCCTGGCTACTAATGATGTGACATTGGTTGCTTGTCTTGTGTCTTGTCAGAATAAATTGAGGTTACTATGGAAAAGGTACTGACATGGGTTTCAATAACAGATTGGTCATTAATTATGTAATTTAAAGTACCTCTCGATTGAGATATATGAAGATATGTTAAATTTTTTATTTGAACTATTAGACAGCAAAAAATGTTATTTAACAATAATTTAAACTCTGCTGCTACATCTGTAATAACACATGTAGAAAACATTAAATTCATATGTAATAAAACCACTTTATTTCTTTAATAATTGTGGCATATTGCAATATGTTCTATATAAATTTCATATCCAAGTAAGTATGTAAAAATAATAATGCGGCCAAATGAATTTTCACAAACTAAACACAACGATGTTTTAAGCACCCAGATCCATAAATAAACATCCAGAAACTCCCTTATACCTCTTCCAGCCACTATGTCTTCCAGGATAATTATTATCCTGACTTCTAACATCATAGATTATTCCGTCCTGTGTTTGAACTTACCTGAGTGATGTTTTTGTGCCTTGTGTGGTTTCTTTTGCTGAACATTCTCTTTGTGGGTAAAATCCATATTGATATATGCTTGTCATTTTTCATTTTCATTGTTTTTGTCAATTCTGAATATTGCTGCTATGAACATTCTCATAGCTTGTTTTAGTGGATGTGTATTTGTATTTCTGCTGAATATATAACCAGAGTTAGAATTATGGGTTCAGAGATTGTCAGTAAATGGTTTTCTCTCTTTATGATGCAAAAACAGTGTCTGAGTTTTGAAATTCTTATGCATTCTCAGGAGTATTGGTATTATTATTAGTCATTCTGATGTACATTGTTGTATCTCATTGTTGTTTTAATTTCCTAAAAGAATAATAAAATTAAATGCATTTTGTGTTTTTAGCTGTTTAAATTTCTTTTTTAAAATAAAACACCAACTGTTTTTTGTGATTTTGCTATTGAACAGGGTTACTTTAAGTACTTTTATAAGTTCTTTGTGTATTATGGATGTTTAGTATTTTTAGTACATTTCTTATAGTAACAATGCAAATACATTTTCTAATTGTGAATCTTATTTTCACTCTATCAATGAGTCATTTTAATGATCTCAAATTTTAGTTATTAATATAATCAATGTTGTATTTTTTCCTTTATGATTAAATTTTTGTATTTTATATGAGAACTCTATAATCATCATTTTTCATAAAAATATTCTGATATTTTTCCTTCTTAAAGTTAAAAGAAAAGTACAGAAAAATGAATGCAAATTAATTACTTAGAATACAGAAGTTTACAAGTTATTTTAAATATGAATACATAAATTTTCAACAAAAATATTTTGAAAAAAATGGTCAGTGTAATGAAAGGATTTAAAAATATTTCAGCAGCTCCTAGTTGGGAAATAGGCTAATATGTTTAAAGAACAAAGAGATCTGGGGCCTGGAAGATAAGAAAGAATAGGGGTTTGATATTAAATTACATTGGAGAAATGATAATGATAATTGCATGAACTTCTATGTCCATATTAATAAACTTTAAATACAGCTTAAAGAAATAAAAAGTTATTGAAATTGTTTGAAAGTAATATAATTCTTTTTCTAAAGATAAATCTTTATCTTTGAAATGAAAAAGAGCAGAAAATAACACTGGGAACCAGTTTATAGTCTTTTCAAGTAATCCAGTTAAGAGAAATGGTGATATATTTAACTTGATGACTTTGATTAGGTTGATAACAGTGAAACTCTGGAGTTAACTTACTCGGGAATATAATTGTTGAAATAACTAATGAGTAAAAAAGAACTGGATAATCGTTTTCTATGAATAAAAATATATCAAGAAATATTTCCAGTTTTTTTTAAAGGATATTGTTATGATTTGGACACCTATATCAAGTGTCCCCCAAAAGCTCACATGTGAGACAATTCAAAAGGTTTGGAGGAGAAATTTTTGGGTCACAGCCTTAACTTAATTGTCGAATTAATCCCTGATATGATTAACTGAGTGGTAATAAGTGGCAGGTGGGTTGTGGCCAGAGGAAGTGATTCACTGGGTACGTGGCTATGGGGCATATATTTGTATCTGGCAAACAGAGTCTCTCTTTCTGCTTGATGATCACCATGTGAGTTACTTCCCTCTGCCACACTCTTCTGCCATGATGAGGTCCGAGGAATGGATTCTGCTGTCTATGGATTGAGACTCTAAAACCGTGAGCAATTAAATAAACTTTTCCTCCTCTACAATTTTTCTGGTCAGTTTCTAGTCACAGCAGTGAAAAAGCTGACTAAAACAATTATCAAGTAGATGATGAGGAAAACAATGGATGGTGGGTCATTAATGAATCAAACTATATTTCTCTACTCAATGTCTTATATCTGAATACAGTTATGTATATGAAGTATGTTTATGACCTTGGAAATTGTCCATAGAACCAGAGTTCAATGAACCTAATTATGACTGGATTGCTATTAATTTGTAATGATAACTTTGGGTTTGGGCTGTATTCACAGATACCCAACTCTGGATTTTATTTCTTAGTTAGTCAGCTGTGCCAGTAAATATTGATCAACGCATTTGAGAGAAAATGAAGCATGCATCTACTGCTTTAAAATTATATAAATGAAGTTTCTTGTGTCTCAGGCTTTCATTCTCTTTTTCTTCTACTTGAAATACAAACATAAAAATAATCCTACTCTGAGCATATAAATGGAAAAAAAAAACCTTGGATATAATGATGTAACAAAAGGAATAGAACCTAGAGCTAAGCCCATCTGTGTATCCTCCTAAACTTGATTATCATGTGAGATAAGTAAGTTTCTGCCTCATATCAATATTATTTTATCAGTGAAAATTAAAATATAACATAACTAATTTGTAAATCTATGAAAATGTTGACTACACATGGATAATTTCACATAAATTTTTATAAATTAAATTAGATTTTAATGACCCCAACAATATTATTAATTATTATTATACATTCTTTGAAAAATCTGTAATGTTGAAAATTGCCTCACATATACAGTTCTGGATGGGTTAAGAAAAAATAAAAATGTAAAACAACAAAACCTGGTAACTAAAGCTACTTGGCATGGCAATGTTTTCTTTTCTAATTTACTGTAGCAACATGTAAATGAGGCTTGGTGTTTATGATAGCAAATACAAAATCAACAGAACTTCTTCTGGACACAGATGCCTGCTTAATGAATTTGGAACTGGCACTACCCACAGGTGCAAGGAGTCTAAAAATGCTTAATTGCTTGTTCTTCCAAAGCCCTGGCTCACTAAAACCAATATGCTATACTTCTATGTGTCACTTAGAGAATATTGTTTCTTGAAGCACATAACATACCTCTTCCACCTGTGCATGTCAACATGTCTTCACAATAAGGTTGTTCTGGGCATTGAAGGCAGTAAAGAGATAGTCAGTTATTATAAGAAATATAATAGCCAAACTACGGATATCGACTAGCTAACCCTCAGGGGCTTGTTTTTTTACTGTTTATTCTGCTTCTCATCCTACTAAAATCTCATCTCTAAGATATGTGTAAACACTATTTTTAAATCTATTTTATAATATCTATTCTTGGTTCAATATTGAGCAATAAATTGTGTATTATTTTTATAAGTCTGGGTTTTCCAGATGATTCTGTATATTCTAAAAATAGTCTATTTTAGTTGAGTAATGGACATCATTTTTTATTAATTTAAGAATTAGAGCAGATTAACATATACTCTTCCCATTTTTAAAATATAAAACTACAAACATTATCTATTGTTATGGGGAGCTGCTCCAGAAAGCACTCTAAGTCCGAATTTCAAATCAAAAGAGAGCTTTATTTACCTGGCCAGGGACTATCACCCACTGTAGAGATTCAAGCTCTGTTGGGAGGACATCTGTTTCCTGGTTCATCCAAAGAGAATAAAAGGACAAAATCCACAACTCAGCAACTTGCTTATCATCATGTAAGCTAGCCAAACACAGAAATTAAAACACTAATAAGTAGGACCTGTGGGCTCTAGGTAGGACTGGAGTTTTCCAGTCAGCAAGCAAGAGATACACAGAAGCTAAAAAAAAAAAAAAAAAAAAAAAAAGAAAGCATTAGCTTTGCAGTTCAGTTGACCACAATCCCAGGTTTAAGCATGTGATAGACAGTAGCATCCTGAATTTAGGTGGGGGTCGGCGGGGTGAGAATCTTAGACCCACAAGGGCATTCAAACTTAGGATGTAGCTCATCACAACCACCACTGCATCCTGAGTAGGATACAATTTGTGGGGTACAAAGTACAGAAAAAAAAAACAATTTTTTATAAGAAAATGGCTTTAGTTTCTATTTCCTAGAAATGGGCCATGCTGTTCTCTCTTCACAAGGACAGTAACAAAGAAACTAAGATGGAGTTTCTATAGTCACATCTTTTTACTCAAGTGACTACAGTGACCCTATTCCTGCAATCCCAGCAAGGTGGGAATTGTTGCAAGTGACTAATGCATCTCTACCAGAGCAAGTGTTTTACACACTCAGTACTAGTAACTTACTTGATGCCTACTTAAAACTACAGTTATCTTATGGCCTATGCACATATTTTCATCTGTCATTTTACTAACATCTATAAACACTATGTCCTTTAGCCTATGCAAGGCTACAAGATCAAGTTGCTATGTTAATCTAACTTTATTTATATCTATATTAACCTACTTGCTTATTTAATATCTATTCTATCTTGCCTTATACTTGTAAACTATGTCTATGAGTCATTGATTATCTTTATCAGTTCACACCATAACACTACTAACCCCGTAGTCTTGCCTTAATAATTAAGGCAGACGAAAAAAATGAAACTGTGATTTCATACACAAACCCGAATAATTATTTACTAAAAGCTATGTAATTTAAAAGTAATAAAAGCAAAATAATAAGAAGAAAATTATTAATGTAACAAAAATCAAAGTGAAAATAAGAAAGTGAAGCTATACTGTATAGTAATTTACTTACAAATGGCAATAGGAATAATAGAAGGGTATAATATTCACATCAAATCATATACTTGAAAGAAAAATACAGAGGGAAAAGAATGGTATGTTTAAGAACACACACACACACACACACACACACACACATATATATATATATATTCTTATATAAATATTAAATTATGTGTATATTGACTATTGTATGCATTAATTTATCTGTATGTAAGAATAGACACATACATGTATGTGGGTTAAATACAATGCAAAATAATATATTAAAGAATATGATAAATCTATGAAAGCAAGGTAACTTGAAAGCACATTGAAAATTTTAATATAGAGAAACTGAGTGAAAAAAGAGATTTTTGAAAATTAGTTGTCATCAAACAAACACAATAATTCTTAGGCTAAATTTAATACCAAAGAATGGAAGTGACAGTGTTTAAGTCAGCTTTGAATCACTCTGAAGAACAACAAAGAGGAAGGAAGGTTTATTTTGGCTCATTATTTTATGTTATTAGTCCATGGTCACCTGAATTCATTGCTCTGAACCAAAGTGAGGCAGAACATCATGGCAGAAGGGCATGGTGGAAGAGTACTGATCACCTCATAGTGACTGGGAAGCAGAGAGAGTACTGAGCCACAGGGAACATAGACCCTTCCAGGGCTCGCATCCAGTGATATACTTTATCCTGCCCACAGTTACCTCCCAATAAATCCATATAAACTGGATGGATTAACTAGGTTACAGCTTTCAAAATGCCATCATTTTACCACCAAATATTTCTGCACTAAAACAGAAGCATTTGGGGGACACCTTATATCCAAACCATAACAAACATTTTTTCTTGCAAGAGAAATTTGGAAGTAAAATGAATCTTTTGAATTATCAATTATGGAAGATCATGTTGCTGTTAAGACACAAGTACAATGTCTTAAAATTTAGAAAGATTGCTGGGCATGGTGGCACATGTCCATAATCCCAGTGATTTAGGAGGCTGAGACATAAGGATTTTAATTTCAAGACCAGACACATAAAAAGAGCTACAGATGTAGCTTAGTAATAGAATGCCCCTAAGTTGAATTCCTACAGTAAAAAAGTACAAATGTAAAAAGATTATACTTAAAATTAATATTCTATTAGAGTATATATATATATATATTTAAAAATCTCAAACTAGAGATGAAATATGAAAACTATAAAATATTAAAATAAACATTGAAGTAAAACAAAGAAAATTCCAATTTAATTTTTTTTTAAACAGAAGAACTTTTTATTAGAATATTTTGTATAGTATACCCTAACAAGTTGTTACTTTATGAAAATCCAACTAATATAACAAATGGTTACATTCATTTTAGAATAAAAATTAGCAAAGAATTCCAAGTTTAAATTCTAGATATGCAGCCTTGTATGTGAATTTTTAAAAATATTATTAAATGCATGTAATAATTTTATAAAAATAATTAATTTTAAAATATTATTAAATGAATTTCTTTCTATAACAATTAGCATATGCTGGTATAAAACAGATAAAAATAACTGATAAATTATTTTAAAAGAAAAAAATACAATTAACTTTGATATATATAAAAAATAAATATGTATTCTACATAATTTATGAATAAGTTCTATTTAGAAAAACTTATGATCTAATGAATTAAAACTAAACTGCTATTCAAACCACATAACCATACATATATAAATATTTGCATACACATATACGTGTATATGTCTAAAATATGAATATTGGAGAAGTCATAGACACACAGAGATATTAACTGAACTCTCAAAAACATATTTTCAATCTCTGAAATAAAATTACCTTTACTTTTATGTTCACTTGACATCTTTGGCACTATAAAACTAATGTGCTTATAATGAAAGTTAGTGATTTGACTTCAACAAAAAAAAATGAAGGCTGGGATAAACCTCTTTTTTTATTTTTCTGTTTTCTCTTTCTCACAGAAAATTGTCAACTTAAAGCTGTACCTGTGCTAGCTACGTGGAACTAGTTATTTAGTCTTTTCAACCTTTTTTCTATTACTCCAATAACAACACTCAAATAGCCATGAATTTGATATCTGCTAAGTAATGAAAAAGCAAGGCACAGCTTGGGAAACTTCTGTTAGCATTGGGTATGTGTTAATTGCAATGGGCAGAAGTTGATTACCTGCCAAGTCTAAATTTGACTAAGAGACACAATTGAAAATTGCCTAAAATTTTCACCAATACATCTTAAAAATATTTTGGAATCATACATTATTTTTTATAAAGCTTGTGGATATTAATTATTTTGATTTTCCTTAGTATAGTTTAAAATATTCTTATCAGATAAATTTATTAGAACTTTCTGTTGCAAATCTCAAAATGTTTGGCAGATTGCTATTTTAACTATGCTTTCTAATCCCCCAAAATAGAACTGTAAATAAATCAGAGAATTATAAAAATTCTTGTAAGAAAAAAAATTTACAGAAAATAAAGTTTTATGTATATTGCTGATCATTTATACTATTTATAATTGTTAAATTTGAAATATGACAACTCTTTCATTTGTTTCAATGTTTCTCTTTGAAATTCTGGGAAGCTTATTTATGTATACAGACATATTTTGATTTTGCAAAACAGATCTTGAAAATTTATCAGCTTTTATTAAGCAATATCTATCCACAAAGGCATAAAATCTTAAAATATTTCAGATTTCTGCATAATACAATGGGACTTCCCAGGTTGAGCAAGCCAACAATGATGAATGCAGGAATTATCCCATCTGGATAATTCTGGAGAGTTATTTTACCTTCACAGACCTGTGCTGAGACTTTCACTGAAACTGCATTTTTGCTCTCAGCTTAATCCTAATGATTTTATGTATTCTCCACAAGTATTAATCCTAAAAGAATGTTAAAAATGGATCTCAGAATTTAAGGGTAATTTCGTTAAGGGTATTTGTAGGTTCAAATTACCAGCCAAGGAAGCCTGCCCTATAAAAATAAAGGTCTTCAGCCTGGTGTGTTGGCTCATGGCTATAATCTCAGCAGCTCCGGAGGTTGAGGCAAGAGAATCTCCAATGTCAGCCTCAGCAAAAGCGAGGCACTAAGCAACTCAGTGAGACAGTTTCTCTAAATAAAATACAGCATAGGGCCATGGATGTGGCTCAGTGGTGGAGTGTCCCTGAGTTCAATCCCTGGTATCCATAAATAAATAAATAAATAAATAAATATTCTTATCAGATAAATTTATGTCCTCATTAAAAAAGAAAGAGATATAAGATGGTAACATCTGGATTGATATATCCAGAATATTTTGAACATAAAGGAGTCTGTTAAAATAACTATTCTATCAATTTGATGATTAATAATTCCCATTTTAAGGCTTTCTGAGTCAAGACAATTCATACCTTCAGAAAGACTACATTAACTGTTGAAATTCAATACATTTATTTGAGTAAAATTCCATGACATTTAAATGCACTTCATACTCAGATATTTTATATTCTACTTAATATTTTTAAATTTTATTATACTGCTTTGGATTTATAATTTCTTATATTTCAATTACATATTATAAGGCAGTATTATGTGATGTGTATGTTTATCATTACAGTAAATTCTTTATAATGTTTAGATTTAACCAATATGAAGCATTCATTTTTCTGTTATTATAAAATTTTTATTTATTTTACTTTGTTAATAGTGCTATACCCATTTTTCTGATTACCTTATTTGCTCTTTAGAAGATTTTCCATTCCTTAATTATCAATTCTTCTGTTCAGCCTATTATAAGATTTCTCCTAAACCAGAATAATTTATTATTTAATTCATTTTTCTCAGCTTTATAATGAAGGAATTTAAACAGTTTGAACTGTGTGTCCACTTTGCTTTTTCTGAAATGATCTGCAACTTTTTTTCAGTGCTCACTCTCCTTTCTAACATCCTAAAATTTGCATGCTGATATTATTTTTCCACTGTCGACTCTCAAAGGCAATGCACAAAAATGAATATCTACTCATATGAATTCAATAAGAAATACATTACATTTGTGTTTCCTCCTGCCTCTTCTGGGGTTACTTAGGCTTTTATCCCATTTATTCAAAAATTTTATATAAAAAATATTTTTACTAAATCATGCTTCAAAGTTTTCTGTACTTAACACTTGTCAGAGAGTTGCTTTATGTCCATTTACAAATTAATCTATTAAAGTCTTAGACTTCAGCTGCTAAGAATCTGACCTTGTTTGGAAAAAGGGTCATAGCATATGTATATAGTGAATATGAAGTTGTACTTGAGAAGAATAGTTACTTAATGCAATATGATTGTTCTTATAAAAAATGGGAAATTTGAAGGAAGGCATACACACAAGGAGAATTCCATGTGAAGATGATGGCAGAGAGGACATAATGTTCCCAAAATTCAAAGGACACTGAA
This sequence comes from Spermophilus citellus, assembly GCF_964194105.1. Taxonomy (NCBI): domain Eukaryota; kingdom Metazoa; phylum Chordata; class Mammalia; order Rodentia; family Sciuridae; genus Spermophilus; species Spermophilus citellus. The sequence goes on along the minus strand of NC_138189.1, from coordinate 91,411,913 downwards.
GATTGCCAGCAACCACCAAATGCTAAGAATGAATCATGGGACAAAATCTTCATTCCACATTCAGAAGAAACAAATCCTGCTGATATCTTGATCTTGAATTTTTATCTTCTATATCCCTAAGGATAATAAATATATGTTTGTTTTACCTTCTAGTTTGTGGGTATTTCGTTACAGCATAACAAAGAAAGTAATATAGTACTATTAAAAATATATTTTCGGGGCTGGGGATGTGGCTCAAGCGGTAGCGCGCCCGTCTAGCATGCGCGCGGCCCGGGTTCGATCCTCAGCACCACATACCAACAAAGATGTTGTGTCTGCCGAAAACTAAGAAATAAAATGTTAAAATTCATTAAAAAAAAAAATATATATATATATTTTTTTTCCATGTTTTTTAACTCTGCTTCTCTTTAGTCAATACATATATTCTGACACTCTTTCCTGTCTATACCACCCTAAATCACCTTCCTAATTTAATAACTTATTTTGACAATCATGATGAATTTGTACCAAAGTTATACTTTTGACAGAATATGCCTCTTGTCATCATTTTTATCTTAACCTATTTATTCTCCATACTGCTGCTATTTTCCAAACTCCAAAAATATTCACATTTATAGGTCCAACCCTTACTTAAGATTTCCACAACCAATACGATTTCATTTATTGGTGTCTTATAATTGTTTCTAGGTCATCTATGGTTCTGACAATCTGTACTATCTTAAGTTGATGTAAGATAAAGTGTAGAGCTTTTGAATTATGTGATGCATGAAGTCACACCTTTCCATGTGAGTTGCTTAGATGATTTTGTCTGCATGTGTGGCTTTTTAAGCTTTGACAAAGGCAACTAAAAACCTTAAGAGACATTTTTTAATGCTCTCTTTTTCCAGCTGATTTTTTTTTTTAAATTGTTCAATGTAAGTATAAATATGATGGTAGTTAGGATGAGTATTATTAAATCAATTACAAATTGTGCATTTTTTTTTTCATTTTGAGATGTAACTGGAATCTGGTTAAGACTTATCTAAGAGATGAAAATTTCAACTAAATCCTTTGGAACTATGCATATGCTTTCTTTTTAGGGGATAGTTGATTAATAAGGTGAATATGAATATTCATTCCAGAAATATGTTTTTCACCTCAAACATATCAATGATTTGGAGATGGAAAACCATGATACATAGTCACTTTTAAAACAAAACTCACATGGCTATAAACTTATCTTGTTTTTTTTTTTTATTGTTAGTCATTTTAAAGGAATGTATGTCAGGCATATTTAATACGTTGAAATGGTAATGTCTGGTGCAAATTTCTTTGTAAGATTGTTTACTCCATGCTATTATAAAATAGTCAAAAATATTTAATAACAAGTCTTGTTTATTTTGCTTTCACAATGATTTCTAGTTATTAAAGTTTCCTTAGGCAGAAGAAGAAGGAAAGAAATATGAAACAAAAATCTCTAGTACATTAATATAAAAATAATTTTTAAGTATTTAGAAGTAAGTTAACTTTTATAATAATTACTCAAAAATCTTACAATATTTTTGAGCCAATAATTCCTAAATTTCTCATATGACCCATAATTTTAATAAAACATGACATTTTTACCCCATTACCTTTTAAATGGAATTTTGACACTCCATGGTATTCCTAATTGCATGAAATATATATTAAAATGTATTTACCTTTAGGGGATTGTGTTAGCCAGGGTAAATTGATAACAAATTCAGTGATGTAGATAGATTGATAATGACAGATAGAATTTCTTAATATTAATTTATGTGAAAAGAAATCCTAAATAAGACTCTAGGGAATGGTGAGCATTATGAGTAAAACATTCACTCTAGCCTTTTTTTCCACAGAAGTTTTATAAAATGTAATTTTTCTTAAGACCATCAACTAAAAATAAATTTCAATTTAAAGAAATAATCCATACCTATGGACCACAACTATAGTACTACCTACAGTTCTAGTCACTGGGAAATTATAGTGGAAATTTTAATTTTTGTTTGCACTATTGGATAGTTAAGAAATAAGCTTTATCTTTCTCCTTTCATTTCTTTGAATAAAATAATCTAATTGTGTTTATTTACATGTTTAGACAAGTGGATACTATTATATTTATTCCAAAATATAACCCACAATATTATATAATATTTTTCATATCATGCCAATGTGAACATTTTTTAGTTAAAAAATGTTCTATAGTTCATTAATAAAATGTTCATTGAAACTTAGATATAATAATTTTTTTAGATAGTGAAAGTGTTTGGGGCTAAAATGTGTAATAAGACACTCACAATGTTATACTCTTTGCTGAGACTAGGCCATTTAATAATTCATTCATGTGAATCAACTGGCTTTGTCTAAGTAAAATAAATCAATTGAGGCCATGCTTTATTAAGCCCAAATTTCCTCTGAGTTAGTATAAAAAAAATTTCTACTTCAAATATGGGTTTTGTAGAGAAAAATCACTGAAGATTTTCTCAGATCTGTTGTGTATATAAAAACAAAAAGTGTTTCTTTTACGTAGATGTGGTGGCGCAGGTCTATAATCCCAGCAACTTGGGAGATGGAAACAAAAGTATGCAAGTTGGAAAGTAGCCTCAGCAATTCAGCAAGACCCTCAAGAATTTAGCATGTCCCCATATAAGCACTAAATGATGCATGCAGACCTCAACAGAATCAGCAAAGTCATTTGATTCACAGACTTAATCACTCAGGCACCATAGTGGCTTATTTTCTGGGTACAAAAAATGGCTGTTGGTTACAGAGGGGATTTTAGTTTTATAGGATACAATGAGGGTGGTTTAATCATTGGAAACTGAGTACCTGCTGATCAGATAGTCAGGGAACTAGTTGTGCAGATTAAAACTTTAACTAAAGAAGGCAATTGCAAAAAAGGCCCAGCATTCAGTATCCATCTCCTTCCTTCAGGGCCCATTGTTTCTGAAAAAGGATTTTCTGGGAGAGATTTAATGTTTGGCTAATTTCTTTCCCTCCTCCTGAGCCACACTTTCCATTTTTTTCCTGAGGGCTGTCTTGTAGGAATATTATTTTCCATAACACTTCACCTCATATCAAAATAAAATATAACAATCCTCAGTACAGAAAATTTTAGAACAGTCTCAGGCAAGTTAGGATCTTGAGGGCAAAAATTCCAGAGAGGTACCAGAGAGATCTCAGCATTCATTGTCCTTTGCTGTCTCAAAGTTCTAATCTCCACATCTCAATATTAAATCCTCCATCTTCACTACCTCAGTTCGGGCTCAAGTGGTCTGATCTGGGGCTCCAGCTGTCATTTTGGAGGATATAAACAGAAAGCTTGTGCATCCTACTAATTCAACGGGTACACAGAGTATGTCAGCTGTCAGAAACTGATAGTTCTGATCTAGATTACAAAGAATGCATTGGATAGACTCAAGACTGAAACAGTTCTAGGCATGGAATTACCACAGTGTGTTCCCATTGAAGCAATGCCTAGTAAAGCTTGTAAGTGTGGCCAACTTCAAGTCCCCAGAACTGTAGGGCCATCAGCATAAAATTCCATCCTGGAAAAGAAGCAAGCATGATACTCCATCTATAAAATCTCCTGGCTAATAGAGTCATATGAGCAAGGTCACCTAAGGTAATGGGGAAGCAACCCCTAGCTATTAATCTCACAATGTGGGAAACAGAGTCAAAGTAGATTATTCTTATATATTCAGATTTAATTTTTCCCTCTTATATTTTAGATTTACATAGAAACACTTACCATTTCTTTTTTAATATTACTCCCTTTTGGAATGAGAGCATGTATCCTGTCTGTCCTACAATTGTGTTATATAAGCTAATAGCTAGAAGAGGAATTTGCATTGGAATGAATCATATTTTATATCTCATTTGTATCTGATTCAGATGAAACTCTGGACATTAACTTTTGAGATGGTCCTGAAATAAGATTTGGCGCTACTGGGATAAAATTGAGTTATTTTGCTTGTGAAAGGACATGAATGGGGTGGTGGGAGGTCAGTTGCCTAATTTTGGGGGGAATAAGTCCTCTGAATTTCATGTGTTGGAAACTTAATACACTAACAAAAAGCAATGAAGCCAGTTGACATTGGACTGAAGCTTCTGAAACTGTAGCCAAAATAGACTCATTCTCTTCTAAGTAGATTTTTTTCTTAGTTATTTTTTTCATAGTGATGAAAATCTGATTAACACACCAAAGCAATAATGGTGAGAGTTAAAGACTTTAAAAAGTGATAAGATCATAAGGACTGTGTTCAAATGAATGAATTAATATCATTTTTCATGGGGTGACTTAATTATCTCAGGAATATGTTCCCGATAAAAGGATAAGTTTAGCTCCCTCCTGCCTTTCACATGCTCTCTCTCTTCTTCCTTCTGACATGGGTGTTGTAGCAGCAAGGGCCTTGCCATAAAGGAGCTCTTTGGCCTTAGTCTTCTCAGGCTCCAAAACAGTGAGAAATACATTTCTGTTCATTATAAATCATCCAGTCTATCTGGGATATTCTTTTATAGCAACACAAAGTAGACTAAGATATGTTCCCTGGGCCACACCTTGAATGAACATGTCTGAATGGCTCATGCACATGTGATTTTCTAAAGAACAGAAGTGATAGGAACCAAAAGTTTGAGAATGAATTAGTATCAATATCATATTAACTTTGTGAAGTAAAACAGGAGGAAAGTGGTGTGCTACCGTGGGAAGTCAGGTTATTACACTGCGGTATCAATTAAGTAGTTATCTATGGAGAAGTTGAGTGGATGGAGATAAAAATAGGGTAGGCTGTAAAACAAGGGATTAAGTGGAACTTTAAATCCAAAATTACCATTGGGTCAAAAGGCTTTAAAAAGTTGTCACTTCTATTAAAATTATAGCTAGAATAGAAATAGAAACATGGGCAACATCACTAAACAGTTTATTTTTTGATTGTTATTAAACATATTTTCACTGTAATTTATAAATGCCATACAGATATTTTTCTTCATTCTTTCTGTCTTCTAAATTATGCTCTGTTTCTGCTCTTAACATTTGTTCACTGTGGAAATTCAAGCATGCTCACTTTATACTCTTTTAATGAAGAAATTATTCTAGTTAAAACCTACACTTTAATTAAAACATTCAATTTTAGATCTTCATAAAAAATCTTATTCTTCTGTAAGTTGTGTGCCTAATTTGGATTCCTCTTGTTTATTTCTCTTTATGTTTCATATTCCATGTAATTTATCTTTTAAATTTACTTGTATATTTTCTATGTAAAATAGGACTTCTGAACTCTGAATGCACATTTTAATTTCCCAAGAAGATATGAAAATTAATCATCTATTTAAAATCATTATTATAAGTACACATGTACATACATAATAATGCCATCTCCTTATCCCAGATATTTGGTTTACTTCATAGCCTCAGTGCTTGTAGGTACTAAGATCTTCATTGGTGGTTTTAATGTGAAGACAGGGATGAGAACTATGTCAATCAAACATCTTTTAAGGGCTTACTAGTACCTCCTCCTCTATACAGTTTACATAAGCCAGATTCTTTTCTGGGGTTTGAACAGTATCATGCAATGTTTCAGTGAAGAAATGGTCATAGGTATTATAGAATTCAGTAATGATTCTTATGAATGGGAACCTAAATAAAAAGCCAATCAACAACATGCACAGCTTAATATTGCCCAGAATTTTCATAAAATCCATTTTTAAGAACTATGAAACAAACAACTTAATTACTTGGTCCAAACAACTTGAATGCTAAATCACAGACAGCTGCATATATATTGACCTCATTGACTAATTTATGAATAAATACACAACATAATACACCACTTGTAAATAAAGCTAATCACATATGCTTATGCACATAATAGAAGCCTGGGTAAAATTGGACTGGTTTTGAAGGTATGGATCTGTTGATATGGTCTTCATGTGTAAACATTCACAGATGGGTACATTTTCTCTATTAAAAACACCTGCAAAGGATTTCTGGAAATAGTTCAGAAAAACCTAGAATCATTTTCAAATTTATTTGAAACTACTGGGTGATCGATGACTTTCATGCAATTTTTCCTTTAAATATATGTGCATGAGAATATCAAGATTTGTTTATTCATGCCAGGCAAGGAACCAGCTGAGATGAATAATCTTTCTTCCCCTTTTTTCTCTTACGTGTTAATTTCTTCCTTGATGTATTTATTAGTAACTATATATAAAGAACTATGTAGGAGTTATACAAATTATAAATTATTATGCACAAAATATATTTCATACCTACCCTGCTGATGAGTGATGTTATATAACATAGATATATAACATAGATGGAAAAATTCCATTTACTTTCTACCTTTACTGATTACTTCATTTTCAATCTTCTCTTTCCCTAGACTGACATTTTTCTATGCTCAGCATTTACATTTCTAAGTTATTAAAAGGAAAAATGGAACTGCATCATACTCATTTCCATTTAATATGTCCTCACTTTACCTAGAGCTAATCCCTCAGTTCAAGTGCCATTGTACTCTGGCCTATTGTATATATCCTTAAATTTGCTTTGTCTCATGTAACATTTTAAATGAAAATTAAATTTACCCTGACATAGGAAAGGTCCAACCAGGTCTGAGCATCCAGAGTTCCTCTGTTCATTGCCAAGTGTAAAAGTAAAACAGAACAAGTAGCACATTAATGAGATATTATCTCATCAAATGTTATTGTAAATAATGTTATAAGTAAAGCCACATATGTATTGTTCTTGAATAAAGTCATATTTGCATTGATATCCATGTGCTTCTGATTTAACTTAATATGTTCACAAGTGGTCATTTATGTTAGCTTCTTTATCAGTTTGTGCCTGTGGTTGTTCTCTACACATTAAGTCTTTCTACTTTGTCATGGAGTAACTTATGGCAAACTAACACTTTATAGAAAACAGTAGCTCAGACCTAGGCACAGTTTGCTTGTCACACTAAAACATTATTATTTTAATAAAAAAGTTTTCTTAAATAATATTTTGTAAGCTTTTCTTGAAAACCCTTATAATTTCATTACCTAAGAACCATGGAATTTTGTTAAGATACTGAATTTTAGTTACACAATGTCTTTTCTCTCTGTATTTCAAATATTGTGGAAATGTATTAAATTACAAAGAAGTGTGTTTGTCATCTTTTCTCTACTGTGAAAAACTTAGTGAGACCCTATCTCAAAATAAAATATAAAAAAGGGCAGGGGATGTGGTTCAGTGGTTAAGCACCAATGGTTAAGTGCCCCTGGGTTTAAGACCTGGTACCAAAAAAAAAAAAAAAAAAAAAAAAAGCAAAAGAAACCTTTTGAAAAACTTAAAAATTTTAAAAAAACTCATGCAGGGAGCAGAGCTGTTAGAGATAATCAACATAAAAGAAAAAAAAAAAGATTTATTTGACTTCTGGTTTCTTGTTCACTAGCTCCATTGTTTTTGGCTCTGTGATGCAACAAAACGTCATGGCGGTAAATAATTGACAGAGGAAATTGCTCACATATGTACTTTCAAGATAAAATGGCCAGGGATAGACTTTCCCATTCTAAAATAGTAAACTAGATAATACTAAGGAGGAATTGAACTAAAACAAAAGCAAAATACAGAATGTCTGTCAAGAATTAAATCCTATAGCACCATGTCTAGCATCTGGGCATTAGGTGACAAGGTGTAAGCTTTAATGGTGTAGGCATCCCTGATCCTATGCCCTTGCTGTCAGCACTCCAGCTCTCCATCTGCCCACTCTCCTAAGCTGTTTCTGTTACTTTTCTTTTTCTGTGGATTCCCTCAGCAGGGCTTCCACATTTATAGTATCTCTAATTTCCTGGGCTCTCCACTGTAGCTTAGGCTTCACATACATAGTTTTCATGCATAGACTTGTTAGGAGTTGCTTGCAAGAACTATGACACTGTCACTCACTGCCTGTCGCTTAGCCTTTAAAATGTTGGTGGAAGCTAACATACCCCATAAGTCTTACATTTTGCATGCCTATAAAATCAGCTTCATATCACAATACCAGGGTCTGCTACTAGCCTCAGCTATAACACAGGCCTACTTGAACGATAGTTGTCTCTGATTGCCTGAATGGAGAAAGAAATACTGGAGAAGCCAGCAATCCTTATGTAGCCCTATGATATCATAATGCCCCTAGACTCTCTTCTCAACAAAAGTATTTGAGTCTGGGATTGTGATTCCTTAGATGTCTTCAATGTATTTTTCCTATTGTCTTGGTTTAAAGTATTTGACGACTTTTTTAGAACACCAATCTTTTTAAAAACCACAATTTTGAAGGTTCTTTTCTGGCTAAACTGAATGGTTTTCACATCTATATGCTTTTTATTTTGCTTCTGATTTTCACAATAAAATTGACCAAAAGCAATCAGTAATTTCCTTACTGCTGCCTGAATGCTGTGTTGCCTTAAAATTTTCTCTGCCAGAAAAGCTAGTCCATCACTTTTAAGCTCGGTCTCTCACAAAGTCTCAGGGAATAGACAGAATCTATTTCTTTTTGCCAGAAAGTAATATGGATGGCCTCACCCTTACTGCTCCCACTTCTACCAGCATTCTGGTCTTCTTATCCCACACCAAATCACCCTGTAAGTTGTGTTCACCTGTGAGCTCAGCATTCTAGGCTTTCTCCAATACACTTCTCCAATGTGTCTCACAGTCTTTCCACAAACTCTTTCAAAGACTTTGAACCAAAATTAGGAGGTATAGTCAACAATCTCACTTCTTGGTATCAATTTTCTGTTAATATTCTTTATATGTCACTGTGAAAAAATACCCAATATGATCAACTTGAAAGTTGTTTTGGCTTACAGTTTCTGTCCACAGTTAGTTGGTTTTATTATTGAGGGGTATGAGGTGCAGCAGAATAACATGGAAGGCTTGTGTGGCAGAGGAAAGTACATATTTCATGACAGCTGGAAAGCTTAGAACCAGAGGGAGGGGGAGGCTAGAGTTCCATTATCCCCTTCAATTTCATGTCTCTAGTGTCCTAACTTCCTTTCATTAGACCCATCTCTTTCCAATAATGTCAACGGTTGGTGAACAAGTCTTTAGACATGGGCCTCTGGGGAATATTTAATCCAAACCTTAACCATAAGACTGGTCAAAAATTACTTAAATTTCTATTTTTCATAAGCTGATTAACTAAAAAGTATCAGTCACAAAAAAAAAAAATGCTTTCTAAAGGAATATAAGATTGGTGGAGCCAGGAAAATCTACTCTGAAATAGTAGTGGCAATATTAATAATGACATTGTTTCAAATGGTTTATCTCATTTAACCATCAACAACTCTATGGACTTAATATGCTATTAAAATTTTAATTGTGTTGCCAGAGTTTGCTCAGCTTGCAAGCTGTAAGAATCAGGATTCAGTTTTGGAATCCTGACATTATATCCAATGCACCTTAACAGCAGGATATAGCTATTCTGAATAATGCCATTATTTACATAGGCATGCAAAAATGTTTTAAGACACATTTTTCAAATTCCTTAGGGTATATAAATACAAGTAAAATTGGAGTGCCTATAAAAAATGAAAAGGGATAGGGAATTAATTTTTTAAACTTGACTTTTTTTCTGTAAAATTCAAGAAAGATTTCTTTTAATTTTCAGATTAATATTTGCATTAGAAACAAAATTTGGTGTAAAACACAGAATATTTCTTTGTTGTATTTTTGTTTGCTAGAAATATATTTAATGATTCTTAAATTTTTAAAAAAGAAATTTGAAGGTCAAGATCATTATTACCAGCATAGTTCTCTGCCTAGCATTTATTACAGATGCCTGCATTTCAGGTTAAAAAGATAACAAATAAAGTAACTTGGTAGTTACCACTGAAAACATCTTGAAAGTTACAACTACAAACTTAAAATACTAAGATTTTATTTGTGAATATTTTACCTTTCAGTACTAAAAATAAGTATCCCAAAAGATTAAATATAATTAGTAAAATATCAAAATTAGCATTTTCACAGTGACATTTAACATAAATTCTAAAATAAAAGTGTAACATAGTTTTAAATACCGAGTAATGCTGACATATTTTTTCTTTCTTATGGGATTATGGGTTTACATTTAGAATTGTAAAACTTCCTGCCATCATATATAAAGGTTTTGTGAAAAAATAAGGGAGAGACTTTAAGATTTTTTTACTTGTTTTGGGCTATATTTTTTCAGGTATACAATACATCTGAGGTAATACTATAGAAGGAATAAACAAATTAACAATATAATAATTTGCTTTATGCTAATTAAAATTCTACCAAATTTCTCTATAAATTAAATTTTCCCATTTTCTAGAATCTAAACCTTACATTGGAGAATCTAAAATTTGAGTTTTGATGTATTTTTGATAAAATATTTTAAGCAGTAGCTCAGCTTTATTTCCCCAAAATTTGAAATGTTTTTCATGTACATATTTTTATCATCATTCAATAATTTGATTACCTGAGTTACTGTCAAAAAGAAGTGTTTGTATATGTGTGCATGTGTTTGTGTGTGTACATTGATGTTTCAAAAATTAATTTTCTTAATGAAATCACCTCATGGTACTAGTTTCTTTTAAAAATTGCATTACTTTTGGTTCATAATCTTTTTTAAGAACAATATTTTAGTAGCAAAATAGATAAAAATACTTGTATTTTTATAAGATTATCTCTGTTAAGAATTCATTGAGTTTACCTAAACACTTTTATGTTAGATTCAAAGCCTCATTAATAATACATCTTTTAAAAATATGTTCTTTTTAGATATACATGAAGAAGGAATGTATTTTGACATGTTATACGTACATGGAGTGTAACTTAGGGTCCCATTTGTGTAGGTGTTCATGATGTGGAGTTTCACTAATCGTGTGTTCATCTATTATGAATATGGGTAGTTATATTCAATTTATTCTACTAACTTTTCTATTCCATACCCCTTGATTCCCTTCCTTATCCTTTGTAATAAAACATCTTATATGTGCAGAGAATAAGGTTTGACAAGCATTTCTTTATGAAATAATATCTGGTAGTAAGGTTGTGACAGAAATATAACAGATATTACTCCTTCATAAGAGGGACAAACATTAACCAAAAACAACTTTTTATTATTAAATATAACCTAGTTCATTTCAGAAAAGTGTTACAATATTGATCAGAGTTCTAGTGGTTTTAATGAGTTAATTCAGGTGGATGTGGAGAGGGGTTTAATTATTGGAGCAGGCTTCTTTTCCTTTCTAAAAACTTTTCAAGTTATTCTCTTTTGGTTGATGATGAAACATGAGCCAAAGCTTATTTTCCTGTATAAAAAATTTTTGAAAAACTGATTTTTGACAGAAGAAAATGTGTGACTCTCCTTCACATGAATTTTCCTTTAGAGGAAGTCTCCCAGCCTTTGGTCCTTTGCTTTTAGCAACTTCTCCCATGTAAAAGGGGTTAAACAAGTGTTCCAGTAATATTGTTCTTTTGGTAACTTTGCCCTTCACCTCCAGTTTCCTCAAAAGATCATATTTCTTCATTACACAGTTTCTCAGTACTGCCCTTCTCCTAAACTAAAAGTGATTTCTAAAATAAAAATCAATAAATAAATAAAAAGAGAAAATTAAAAGGATAACATTGCAAAGAAAACGTAATTAGGTAACTAAATTCTAATGGTTTTATCGTCACATAAATTTCAGTAATGACGTTGCACATTTCCATCATATGATTAAATATTTCAGTTATAGGAATTTAAAGAAAACAAATTCAGTAGTAGTATCTTCCTAAACAAAGAAAATAAGGGTCTTTTATTGGGAAACTCATGCATATTCTTAAAGGAAAGACTTGTCATTGCATGTAGAAATGGCATATTCCTGAGGAAGCTCATTTCAAGAGCATGCCTTGAAGGTTCAAAAATGGGAAAGGGAAAAGCTTTCTGGTCCATTCAGCATTATAATGAGATTATATAATGAAGAAATTATTCTAAGTGACCTACAAGAGTGAGTCACCATAACTCAGCAATTTTGGCTGGTTCCTTGTGGTTTTCTCTGGAATGTCTTACTGAAACCGAAGAATAACCTGGAGAAACATTAAGCATGTAAAGGGGGAGCAACCTCTTTTCCTGAAAGCACAGATGATTGTCCCTGAAGTTCCTGCCTAACAGCTAACAGTAATGTTTTATTACCAGGTATTTTAGCTCTAAAATCTGAAGGGATTTTATGCAAATGCTAATATAAATAACACTTTTAAGTATTGTGAGAACTATGTATTATGATTGATGATACAGATAACAAAATGACTAGAACTAAGTAAATATGGCAAATCATGCTTTTTTAAATTATTTGTTGTTTTAATGCTTTTGAGCAATTTTTAATATACATGATTTTTTCTCAAGGCGTCCATAGAACATAAACTCTCTCTATAAATTTTATATTAAGAGTAATAAAATTCATCCTTTCAATTACACATTTGGACAGCAAGATTTTGGTTTTTCAGTAGAAAACCTTATTGATTTGGGATCCGACCACCTGTTTTAGCAAAAAATTCCATTTCCCCTTTGAAAAGACAATATGTCAGTCCTTGTTTAGCATCTCTTTTTAGTTCTCTTCTCTCCCAATGCTTATTATCTATTCTTTACCTTCAATATGCAACCAGATTCTCTCAATTGGGTTCCTTTCATTTTTAAAAGCATGTTTTCAAATCTCTTTATTCCGGAAATCAGTTATAGCAGTAGCAGCAGCAGCAACAAAACTCTCTGAATCTTCTTTCTTTCTCCTAATATCAATCTGTAATCTTTCCTTCATAACCAATATTCTCAAAACTTTGTGCCTGTTCGCACTATTTTTGTTTTGTAATAAACGTATCTTACAATTGACAGCAGTTGGTTTCTGTCTCAATCTCTGACCAAAAAACTCTCAACATCAAATTAAGCCATAGGCTGACTGTGTCACTAAATTCAGCTCTTGTTTTAACCCAGATTAGATCCTTCCACCTCAATTCTCCTCTCTGTTTCCTCGGTCTCCTCTTGCACAATATTATCATTATTTTGCTTTCTACCTCACTAATGCCATACTATCCTAAATTGAGTACCTCCATATTTGACTTAGACTTCTTTTTTTTTTTCAAAAAAAAGGCAACCTAATCCTTTTTTTAACCTTTATTTTACTTATTTATTTTTATGTGATGCTGAGCATAGACTCTCAACACCTCACATGCACTAGGCAAGCACTCTACCAATGAGCCCCAGCCCCAACCCCAGCCCCTAGACTTCTCTTTTGATTTATACTCTCTTCCTGTATGCTCTTACCCAAATCTCAAGCTTCAAAGTCCATTTACTGAAATAAAACTTACATATGTATATCAACACTGCAGCTTTCTCCTCGGAATTCCTGATGAAATATGTTCCTTCAGATTTCTGAATAGTTTTAAAACTCCAAAGAATTAAAAAGCTACTCGTAGGTAAACTGGCACTACCCAGGATACCGTTTACTCAGTTTCCCCCAAACCAGGTGATGAAATTGGAAGGAAAACACAAAAATACAAATAGCAGGACTCAATGGTTCAGCCAAACTCCTGATGGGAGGAGGCTGACCTCCAGCAGACTCTGAAAATTTATTATATAGGGTTTTTATACCAAAGGGATTCATTGTGAGAAAGTTACTTTAAAAAGTAACTTTAACTTTAACCAAGGTAAAAAGTTTGAACAGCTCAATTACAGTCATCAGCTTGCGTCCACAATTTTTCACCTTCAGGTGGCTGGAGCCTGAACCTTAGGTCATGAACTGATAAATTCCATGGCCACCACAGAATTTCCCTTTAAACAGGGCATCACCAGACAACTGGACAGACCTCTTCTGGACGCTTTTGCAACAAGAAATTAACAAGGGAGCTTCGAATGCAGTAAACACCTTGAACTAAGTAGCATTGATAGAATACATCCTTAATTAGTTGTACAGGAAAGAGTATTTGGAATGAGTTTTTGAATTATTCTTTTCCAATTATTCTTTTCCCACCAAAATCCAGTCCCGTATCAAACCTATTGATATATCCTGTTATTGAATCTTTCCATTTCCCTTGATAGTGTTCTTTATCCCCTCACACTGCATTCTTGCTTCCACTCCCCCCTCCACCCCCTACCCTTTTTCCCTCCCTCATAAATTTTATATACAATATACACAAAGTACTCCAAGTTACCATGATCAGTCTTCTGGAATATTACCTATACTCCTGAACATGTTTTTCCTCTTCCAATCTAGTCTCTGTTTCTGCATCCAGAATTTTAAACAACAAGTGTTATCATGTTGCCAAGCCATTTATTAAACAATTGAAATGGCTCTACAATATTTTTAGATATAATAATATTAAAATATATTCACATATTAACATGTCCCATAAAGTATGGTGTGATCTGATCTTTAATTATTTCCCCTGAGTCTTTTTACAATTGACAACAGGATCAACATTATGGTAAAAAAGAAAAAGGAAAAAAAAACTTGTTGAATGAAGCATAATATACATTCAGAAAATGAGTGAATCATAAGTTTACATCTAGATGAATGCTCATGAAGTAATCACACTTACACAACCAGAATATTCTTGAAAAACAAAACCTTGAGTGCATCCCAAAACCTCATACTTTCACAGTTAACATCTGCCTCTTTCCTCAAAAATAATTATCCTAGGTTTCACATGACAGACTGTCTTTCTCTATGTTTAAAATAAGTGTAAATAGTATTATATGTCTTATTTTTTCTCTGGTATATTTCACTCAAAATGAGATTTATGTCTGCTTCATAAAACAAGAGTTTAGTTATTTTGTCAGATTGTTGATGGGTATTTGGATTACTTAAATATTTTTAATTATTTAATTATGTAACTAGCATTTTTAGGAACAATTTATATACATGCCCATAGGTTAGTGCAACAAATAAAAATAATGAGTAAGATATTTGGCATATAGAATATTTATATACTCATTTTCATTCATGCTGACAAGTTTTTCAAAGAGGTTATACTAATTTTTTGCTGTTGTTGTTGTTACTGGGGATCAAACTTAAGGGCACTTTACCACTGTTTTGTTTTGTTTATTGTTCTGAGACAGAGTCTCACTAAGTTGCTTTGATTTTTGCTAAATTGCTGAGGCTGGCATTGAAATGTGATTTTTCCAGTCTCAGGTTCCTGGGATTATAGGCATGTGCTACCTTGTTCCGTGTGGTTTTACTAATTTACCTATCTATTAGAAGGTAAAAGCTTCAGTTATTCCACAGTCTTTCCAACATTTACTGCTTTTAGTCTTCCTAATGGATGTGTAGAAATATCTTAGTGTACTTTTAGTTCACATTATTTCAATTAGCATTTATAATAGGCAGTTGTTCATATGCTTATTGACAATTATAATTATTTTTTTAATACATGTCCTTTGTTGGGGTTAAGAAAATACCTCTTTGTTTCTAGTTTATTAAGATTTGTGCATGTGATAGTTTTGGCATTTACAAACTGCTTTTCCTTATCTATCAAGATAGACACATGTTGGATTTTTTGTTATTTTGTAATTGTGGTGAGTTAAGTTTATTGACTTTCATATACTAAACCAACTGGGAATTACTAGGTATATCTCCAGATTCCCTTTGCTAATATTCTTCTTAGACTTTTTCCAACCATGTTTATGAGAGAAATTGACATATAGCTTTTATTTTTAAAATACTTTTAGCAGGTTGTAGAATTGAAGTTATTCTTGAGTCACCCTATCCCGTGTGCTCTTTTACATAATTAAAAAAATACTTACATGATTATTTGCATATATTACATTATTTTATCACTTCATTTACAAATTATCATTTGAAATTTCTGTGATATTGACTGGTAGTCTTCCTGGTAGTATTTTGGTCCTAGCAAAGAAGAACTAAAAGTAAAAATACCTATTCATATGTATCATGAGTAAAATATAAACTCTTTGATCTTATTCCACTGTGGTATTAGACATTTTTGGTTCTTCTCAATAATCTGCAATACACTCATCCTAGTCAATGGCAAAACACTTGGAAAAAGTACTTTTGGTGATAATTTAAATATTTGGAAGGTATACCAAATGCTTACTGAGCTAAAACTCTAGGAAAAGTTTAAAATACTTTTATAAGTGCATTGGTTGCAAATAATTTCATTTATAGACATATTAGATAAAATTTTGCTGGGATCCAGAGGATTTGGTAAGTTCAGAAGCCAAAATTATATGAAATAGAATGCATATATTCTGTGCCAGCCTAGTTGAAAAGGTAACTGATTATAACTACAAAATGTAAGCATAAGACTGAAATGTTTGAAATGACACAAATCCCCTCAAGGGTCAGCCCTGGTTAAAGATAAAATAATAGCATTGCTTTTCCCATGCCCAGTACCCTCAATGCCTCTGTTACTGGATAGAAGGAGAACAGGTAGATAAGTGAGGCAACACCCATGAATTTGAAAGATTAATCAAAGAGAGTCCTCTGGTTGTGGGTTCGGATTCATAGATGAAACATATGAAACAAGCATATGAAAAATATTATTGCAATTTGGGCAAAATTGTAATGTCAAAGAAAGTATTTGCTAAAACTGTCCAAACTTTAACACCATACTGAAGTCAGAGATGCATATATGCATATGCAGACACCTACTTTTAAACAAAAGAAAAAAAATTGATCATAATTTACAATGCATAGCTGCCGCTTATGAACTACATTTCCCAGAATCCTTTTCATTTATGTTTGCTGGATAGAATATGGTTGGAAGTGATGCAGTTATGGAAATCACGCTCAGCAAGAAACCAAGCATCACTGGGAATGTTGGAGACCTCAGGTTTATTTATGATGTTGGACTCAGATATGCTAGTGCTCTGAAGTTCTGGGCTTGGAGTGGAGGTTAAATGGGTATTTTATAGGAAATTTGACATCACTTCTTAACCAGTATGGCGTTGGTGAGTTTGAATTCTTGGCCTACTTGACCACAGACAATGCACAGGGAATTTACAATAAGTAGTTCACAGGTGTAGAACAGAGACAGTAAAATATCTGTGAGTGTTATTGACTCTCAAACTTCACCATTTGTAGCAGTAAATCAATATAACTTGAGTTTACCTCCCTAAGAGCTATAGTTCTAAGAACTCAGCCTACAAAGTTATGGTTTAGACAGCAGTTAATTGATGTAGCATTTAAGTGATGTAGCTACATTTCTAGAGTTCAGAAAGTTCCAAAGTATAGGGAAATTAACCCTTTCCCCAGGCATTGTTTCTTCATCATAATGTTCTTATAATTTCATTTTATAATCAAGTCTGGTATCTCCATCACAATGCAACACAGGCCTGGCCATAAAAACTTAAAAATCTACCATGTGATTCACCAAATCAGATTCAGAGACTTCTGCAACAGATTCTAGTGACTGTCTGCCATATGTGAAGATTAGGGCTTTTAGAATTACCACCTGGATCCATCACCAAATGCTTGCATTGAACATGTTTATAATTAAAATGTGAATTGAGAATGTTTCAGATATCCCTTTATTCTTGCCTTATTTTAGCTTCTAATTATACTTCAGTAGCTTTCTAAGGAACAATGCATTTGTGAAAATATCTACGTATTTTTTTTAAAGAGAGAGAGAGAGAGAGAGAGAGAGAGAGAGAGAGAGAGAGAGAGAGAGAGAATTTTTTAATATTTATTTTTTAGTTTTTGGTGGACACAACATCTTTATTTTATCTTTATGTAGTGCTGAGGATCAAACCCAACACCCCGCGCATTCTAGGTGAACGCGCTACCACTTAAGCCACATCCCCAGCCAATATCTATGTATTTTTAACAAGACTCCCCCCCCTACCCCGGAGAATTTCCAAAGTTATATAGCCACCATACTAATGGAAAAGGATTTATTACTTCAGACCTTAGTGAATGATTATTGATTCAGAGATACCTTCGTACCTTCTGAAGCTTCAGTATCTGATGTTCTTTTCTAAGGGAGAAATTATTCAAATTTACTACATCATTTACACATATTATTTTAATATTTATTTACATTTATGATTTTTCTGGGTACAACTTTTATCAATAACAATGTACCTCCTTTTACTCTAATATCAAGAAAGCAGAGGCTTTTGTTTTCTAGAATTTACCTTTGTCCACCGAATCTAGCAGAGGGTTTAAGACGTGGAAAAAAAAGCAATTATTAATTATTATAATTTCTCTTAAATTTTTTTATTTTTTAATTCACCTTTTTCACATTATTGATCTCACGTATAGTTTATTTAAGTTTAAGTACAGTCACAAATGTTTTAGATATGGATGTTTGGCCTTCACATGTATGAAAGCACAAACAAAATATTTTAAATATTTTGAATTATATCAGGTAATGATGATTATGATACCAATCAACACAGTTCAGAAAACATGTATTTGTCAAATATATAAGTAATTTACTAGCATTTAAAGAGCAAAAACATACAAAATAGTAAGACTTTACCTTAGACCTCAATTTAATTAGAGAAATAGAAACATATGCAGAATAACTGTTATCCAAAGCAAGCATATAAGGCAGTTCTGGAGTAATACAAAATAGCATAGTCATTCAAAGTACTAAGCTAGATCCTTAAACATCTTACTTAAATACTTTTTTTTTTTAGTAAAAGAGGATATTATTAACAATCACATTGGTATAAGAGGCATAATCTGGGACTGACCAAAGAACACTGGCCACTCTACATTGATTAGTTATTGTGGTGTATTTCCTGTTATTCCCTCTGGGAATACAAAATGGGGTAGTTTCTGTGGTTATTACAATATTTGATTGAGACTTTGAAAAAATAGTAAAAATATTTCAGGTAAAAGTTATTACAAGCATAAGAAAAATAATTTTTGATAAACATTTTTAAAGCAATTAAAGTATTTATTTAATACATAAAGATTCAATCCCAGTAAAGGTCTGTTTGGCACTTCAATAGGTCATATGAGGAAACAATGCAGAGTGTGATGATTTGAATGACAACCAAGGGAATGGATACATCATTTTATTGGCAATATTAATCCATCTAAAATTTGATTAGGAGAAACTGTGTCTTTTGGATAGCAAGAAATTTATAAAATTTTATGATACAATTTTATGAGATACTTATATTACAAGGGTAAATCTTAATTTAAAAGTAGTGATATTTTCATTAGATGCTACTGATCTTGTGGGATTTGTTACTGCATTTTTCTCTTGAAAAATATGTTCCATCAGTACATACCACAGATGCTGCTGTTGACAAGCAACAGTTATGGATAAGGCAGATTAAGGAACTCTTGTGTTTATAACCTCCCATATGCCTCATATAACACTATATGAACTAGATAAAATTTATGTCAAAGTCATTTCTCAAAATGACTAAGACAGTTTGGTTCACATTTCTATATTCAGTAACAGAATACCCAACTTACATGAAAATTGCATTTAAATAATGATACAATTAGATAATATTCTTGAATTAATGCATGAAATGACTGAAAATAGAAATTTCTGTTCAAAAGTTCAATAATTTTTAAATGTTTTCATATATTCCTTAAATCTGCTTTGCAAGTGTGCAAAGTAGACCATTTAATTGAATGTACATGAAAAGTAAAAATAAACCATTTCCTAGATAAATCCATGCTTCATTTTTTTGTTAGATAACTAGAAGGCTTCAGGTTAGAAGTGTGTAAGAATGCCTGCCAGCAAACGCCTCCTGTTAGACCAAAGCAAAGACATGCAGAATTCCTGGATAATTTCAAAATGTGGAGCTCTTGAGGGCAAATGGCAGAGCAGATACATAGATATGATCAGGGAAATGGGGAAAGGGTGAATGTGGCTCACCCAACCTTGAATAACAAAAGATCACTCCACCTCAGGGGATGAAAAAACCCTGCCTATAAACCCCCTGTATCAAGGTAAGATACTACCCTGTAGAAACTAAATGAAATGGGTGTAACAGTCAAAGGGACTGTCTAACTTTGAAGCATGCACACAGAACACTATGGCACAGGGTAATGGCAGAAAACTGGTGACTTGCTAACTACCCAGAATAAATAACTCATGGAGGGAGAGGATCCAAAGCAGGTGGTGAAAACCAACAGCACAGGGCAAGAGGCTGTTTCCTTTGGGAGTGCCTGATCTTTGTTCTCCTGGGAGGTACTGTTATTTCACTAAACAAACCCATTATGCTTTCTCTGTCTATGTCTCCTGATTTAAATATTTCCTTCAAGAAGACAAAAAGCAAGGATCTCTTGCTTCATAACATTTTCTTGAAATCTTTCAAGTCTAAAAGGAATGTATGTCATAATCTAAAGGAAGTTACTTGATATAATAAGACAGTTTAAATTCACTACAAATATTTGTGAGTTCTAGCATTAAATACAACTAGGAATAATTTTTCATGTAAGCTCCAGAAAGCATGGCATAGGGTCTCTTTACAACACATCTTCTTTAATTAAGACTTGTCTTTCTTCCTAAATTTTCCTAGGGTGTTACATATAATGGCAATTGAATTTGTTTTCAATGATATATCTTTCTCACAGGGAATATTTTTGTTAATATAATAAAGTTCTTTTTACTACAAAAAGTGTGCAGAAAACATTGAAAGGGTGACTATCCCTAATTTCAGTTTCTGTAATTACATGTAGCTTTTTCTCCTCAACTTCATTAGTACTGTGCCAAAAAGACTTTTAAAGAAAGAAGCAGTCATTACAACTTGGAGTTACTTTCTTTCCATACTTTCCACAATGCACATGTCCACTTTCTGCTCCCACATTTGGGTGATACCCCTGAAAAATCCCAGGAACTTTCCTGCCTTATTGAGAGCTATTCATATTCAAGACCATGCTACCAGAGACAGTGATGGAGTTCATTCATAGTCTCCTTAACTGTGATACTATTATTCTATTATTGTTTCCTAAGCATTTGCTTCAATTTCGTGTTCTTTTAGGTTTTCCTAATTATAATTTCCTTAATATTTTTTTTCAAATTCTTATAAGTCTGACATAGACTGTTAAATACATAGGTAAAATTGCTTTTGTTTCCCTGTTTTATATTTCTTTCATCTTGGCAACATTTTCTTTATATTATTCTGCTGCTAAGTTTCATAAGTGTGATACCGCTGTTGACCGGTGACGAGTCCTTGCTTCCCCGATGTTGAAGAATAACACCAAAGAAGCACGCCGAGGCAAGGTCAGAGTAGAAATTAGAAGATTATTAAAGGACAGCAGAAAAGACTTCTCCCTGTAAGGGTCTGGCGAAACGTCGGAGAAGGAGAGACCACACGAGACTAGCTCCATGCAATGGCAAGGGGGATTTATTAGGGATCCGTTCCAGCTCGCTGGGGCTCCATGCTCACTCAAGAAGGGAGAGCAGCCCAGAGCCCAGAGCAGAGGTCAAGCAGAGCTTAAGTACACTTTTTGGAGAGGGTGGGGGGCTTTGCATACATCAGAACAAATCATCATGAGGCGCGGGAAAATTGAACAACAACTCTGATACATGATTAGTCCATTCATTGGCGGGAACAGGCTGGGCAGGGGTGATTGGTCACTTCTAGACTGGGTACACATTCAAACTGATTGGTTCAGGCCCTGTGACAAAGCTGCACAGGGCCCTAGGCTGAATGGCCAGTAGGGCGTTGTCTTAACTATCTCAGGAATCTGGGTGTAACAGAGGAACTTAATAATACCTAATCTTTTACATTTTAATTCAAGCTTTCCAGCTTAGAAACTTTACCCTTTCATCTCGAGGAAGAAGGGGACCCAAGAGGTGGAATCCGTGGAAGTGCGGTTGTTTCCCCTTCTTATAGTTTTGGTGATAGAATGTAGGTTGGAAGGCCCGAGGGGTGGGACACTTCTTTGTGATGGGCTATCTTTAAGTTTGCCGGGGGCTGTTCATTAACACTTTTTTGAAGTGGACTTTGGCCGAGGGCCTTTTTGGGACTTCGTTAACATTCCATGAATTGTCCTGTGTTTTCCTTGAGTCATTCTCAGCATGGCCTCCATTTTAGGTTTCACTCGGTATTAGACCCGATTTACCTAACTACACTGACTACCTAACTTTAAACCTGGCTTCAAATGTACCTTACTTAATAATACCTCTGTAATTTTCACATACATGTCCTCTGAGCATTTTACCTACTGCTACAAGTTTCCCAATAGATGACTCTTGATTAAGAGTTCAATGTTTATTTCTGGTAAACCATTTTGATATATCTTTAATGTGTAAACATTGTTACTTGCCTCCAGTAGGTGATATATATTTAAAATAAAGCACAATTTTCTGATCTGAAATGAAAAAATAAAAAATAAAAACTGCATTAATATAGTATCCAGTCGGATATTTAGGTCTTTGGAGTCAAAAAGGATCTGAAAATTTAAAAGTCTATCCAAGGAAAATCCTTCCTGGTGAGATTATTGGCAATTTTGGTCCTGTGAACATTTTCCAAGTTTCTGCAAAGACTAAAAATTACTCTTGCTATAAATAAATGCAATCTATTAAGAGGAAGAAACCAGAGGAGATTTGACTGTATCTTGAGCTAGGAGCATTGATTGAAAAATAGAGATCAGTTGCTTTTTGGATTGGTTATTTCAAGTTCTGAACCATCACAAGAATCTGGATAGCACCCTGAAGTGGCAAATCATAATCTAACATATAATAAAAGAACACTGGGCCAAACACTAAAAGAAAATATGATGGTACTGACTATCTATACAAATGAAACTAAAATTGGAAGTAAGTATTACTAAAGCTGATAACTAACTCAAATTCACTTCAGCTAATGTACTCAGACCATCCTGCAAAGGAAAAAAAAAAGTCTCCATGTTCTGTCAGTAAAAATAAAAATAATTAAGTCTTTATATTTTTACTATTTACTAAATTATAATTAAATTAAAAAATATCACATGACAGGCAAAGAGATAAATGTAAATAATAACATGAAAAAGAGAATAAGAACGTATTTGTTGGTGAACTAGGTTTAGAGGTTATCAAATAATTGCTTTCATACAATACTATAGAAGAATAAAGAAACTAGAAGTTGGAAACATTTAATTTATTAAAATGTAAATAATTTCAATAAAGCAGTGGATTGTTTTTAACAATAAAATTGGTGCCCTAAGCCTGTAATATATATTACCCCAAATTACTAACAACGTGTATGTTTATAATAGCAGATTATAGTGACCTCAATACAGGTTAATATTAAGTATTCAAATGATACACATCAATCAAAAAATGGAACTTAAGTGATGTATGAGAACAATTAAATGGTCCAAAATATGTGCAATTTGTATCTCAAAAGAAATTGATAAAAAGAATGGAATAGACAATATGTCTCACACACATATACATATTCACACACATACACATATGTTAATGAAAGAAAGATTAATTAACAAAAATGCTCCCAAATTGATGAGTATCATCACCGCAAAATTCAAGAAGCTTGATTAAAATCAGTGTTTTAAATACAAAGTCAATCACACAGTCACATCATAAAGTGATGAAAATCAAATACAAAAGAAATTCTTAAAAGAAGCCATAGTCAAAAGATGCAGTATTTTTATAAAAGAAAAAGAAAGACTGATGATTAGAAAAACATCTGTTATTTAAACACCTCACATTACAATAGAGAGTGAGAGAGAAATGTATATAAAGGCTGATGGCTTCTCGTAGCAGAAAATTGGGAGACTGTTGAAATTGGAATGATGTCTTTAAAGTACCGAAAATTATAATCACACCAATAACAACAGCTGTACAATTTACCCACCTAGAATTCTGTACCTAGAAAAATAGCTCTTAAAATAAAAGTGAAGACATTAATTGACATAAAGAGAGTGCTTAAAATGGTTTTGCCAATAGACTTACAGTATAAGAAAGGGCACAGAAAGGTCTTCAGGATTAATTAATTCCAGATGAAAGAACAGAAAATTGCAAAACAGTATGAAATGTGGTAAAATAGGTAACTATGTAGTTACATATATAATTATAGTGACATTTTATTGCAGGAATAATAAGGATATCCAGTGGGGTTTATAAAATATATAGAAATCAAATTTACAGAGAGAGAGAGAGAGAGAGAGAGAGAGAGAGAGAGAGAGAGATAAAATGGGAAAAATATAAAGCTAACCTGGGGCTGGAGTTGTAGCTCAATGGTACAGCACTTGCCTAGCACATGTGAGGCCCTGGGTTTGATCATGAGCACCATATAAACATGAATTAATAAAATAAAGGTATTGCATCCATTTACAGCTACAAAACATATTTTTTAAAAAGTGGAAGTAACCTATGTTAACTTAGATGAGCAAGTTAAGTTAGTCTTTTCACTGTGGCTGCTCTTAATATTTTCTTTTACATTCAATTTCAGCATTTGAACTCTGATGTGAGTGTATGTGATTCCTTTTGTGTTTGTTACACTTAATATTTATCAAACTTCTTGAATCTGGTGGTCATACTAATCATGAACTTGGGAGGCTGAGGGTGGAGGATTGCTAGGCCAAAGCCAGCCTTAGCAATGACAAGGCACTGAGCAACTCAGTGATACCCTGTCTCTACATAAAATGAAAAACAAAACAAAACAAAACAAAAAACATGGGAGTGGGAATGTGGTTCCATGATGGAGTGCCCCTGAGTTCAATCCCCAGTACCAAAAAGAAAAAAAAAAATCAACTTTAAAACATTCTTTTTTATTCTATAAGAAAAAGATGCAATAAAAAATAATGTATATGAAATGTACATAATGAAATCTAATGTAAAATGAATATAATGATTTTAAAAAGTTAAGAAATGAGGAATACCTCAACAGAAGAAAGAAAATATTTGAGAATGGTAGACTTAACCTTTTTGTGTGTGTGATGTATAGATGTGGGGACAAGTGCATGGAGAACTGCATACATGGCATATGTAAAGGGTGTCTGAGTGACAGGCCCCTCCCCTTGCTGAGGGCCATTGCCAAGTAGGAATGACGCATTGAAATTTCCTTGCCAGCGTACCCCATGTTGCTTAGAGGAAGGACTCGTGGAAATGGACTTGCCTTGGACATTCGCTGTGACATTGCATGTATGTTTGAGAAAGGTGACCCTGCTCAAGGACCAGGGTGGATCCAGGTTTAGGGTGTATCCTGCAGGTTTTAGGAAGTATCCCACTCCTTGGGTTTAGGGCGTTCCCAGTTTAGGACAATTTGGGTTTAGGGCGTTCCCGGTTTAGGACAATCTGGGTTTAGGGCAGTTCCAGGTTTAAGGTTATTCCTGCTGGGAACAGGGCATATTCTGCTGCCTGAGTTCCCGTTGAGTTCTCGTGGAATTCAGAAAGTTTTTGGGAAAAAAAAGCCTGGTGGAGTACGTGAATTGGGGCCCAGAATTTGGGCCCAGAACTTGGATTTCCCCAGAACGTTTGTAGAGGGCCGGTGTGAGTTCGGGAATAAAGAATTGCTGTTTGAATCTACAAGGTGTGTGGTGGCTCATGATTTTGTGCCCAGCCAAGACTGCGGCACTCCCCTCATGCCAGGTGTGTGAGTGGCAGGCGCTTACCCAATAGGCACAGCCCTGAGCATGAGGCCATGTGTTGCAATTCCTGTACTTTCTCCATGATTCACTCCTTAATTGTTTGCTGCAAAAACAGTTAGCAGAAATTGCATTGGTGGCTGCCTGTAATCTGCTTAGCTACTGCCTGAGTATATATATACATGGTAACTGAGCAATAAAATCAGACCTGCTTCCTGCTTGATCTCCAACAGTTTTGATTAGCAATTCTGCAGCCACACTCTTCTCTACCCTGTTCCTCAGACCTCCTCACTGGACGAGAGAGAGCCCATCATATAGACATTGTGACTGGGTTTGATAATTCAATGTAAAGCTAAATTTTTTTATACTAGATTTTAAAAAATAAAAGTACATACAAATTCTGTTTATAGCAAACATACTTTAAATATAAGGACAAAAATGTTTTGAAAATAAAAAGTTAAATCCTAAAATGCAACCAAAGAGTTTGAAATGGCTATACCAACATTCTAAAAAAGTGGATTTAAATGAAAAAAGTATTAGAGAAAGACAGGGATATTTCATAAATAAGAAAATGGCTGATTTTTGGTGTGTGTGTGGGGAGGAATATAGGGACTTGAGCCCGGGGCACTTTATCACTTAGCTACAACTCCAGCCAGTTTTACTTTTTGTTTAGAGTCAGGGTCTCAGCAAGTTGCTTAGGGTGTCACTAAATTGCTGAAGCTGGTGTCAAAATTGCAATCCTCTTGATTCAGCCTCCAGAGTCACTGGGATTATAGATATGTGCTCTGTTAAAAAGGCCAAATTAGAAGATTTTCATGTTTTCTATTATAGCTCACATATGATAAAATTAGTAAAAAACAATATCAGTATAAATCAAAAATTATCAAAATACATTAAATATATTTGCATGAATGACCAGATATGATTGATACAAATTAATTCTAGAAATGATACATTTATCTGAACAGATACTACAGATGGACACATGGGGATTTAGAACTGGTCTCAATGCTCAAAGTATTCATCTAGATTACATTTTAGCTGATTTTTTTTTCATTTAATATTTATAGAAACTTTATTATTTTATTCATTTTACATGCATAAATTCCTTTGCCAAGAATGCTAACAAGATTTTTTTTTGTTTAATTTATGTATATAGTTAAAACTTTGACAATAGTAAATTTAAAAATGCAGAAGTCAATTCAAATGTTTTACAAATCTCTGTAAATTTTTATAATCGACTTAGGACAGAAGGAATATCTTTTAACTAAATTGACTAGAAAGGAATATTAACACTATGGTAAGAAAATGTTGGAGCATTTGAAAACATAAGGAAAGAAAATAAATGTTCCATAAAAACAATAGACAGTTATATTGAAATGAACTTTTAAACATTTGTAAATTGAAAGAGAAATGAGCTTAGAAGGAATGGTCTCTAACAAAGAAAATTATCTTAGTCTTAAGATGTAGGACAAGAAAATGTGAGACACATTATACTACTATTCATACATGAAGCTGTGCAAGTGAAATTGGAGACCATGACAAGCTGACACATTTCTCTTGGCCCCCACAGAAAATACTAAAAGTTCTTAAGTCCTAAGAAAGTAGGAATGTAGGAGTTTATAGCAGACTTCTATTTGAACATCTTCAGTTGATGTATTGAGTATACTTAATTGAGCATACAAACTTATGTGTATATTTCCTCTCATAAATATTGCAAATTCATCATGTATGAATATGTACATATGTGTTTCCATGAAATATTATGTAAATATTATTATCAATGTATCATTTGACAGTTTTGTTTTTCTAAATATTATACACACATCAATTTGTTAGCTGAAATATTTAGAAAGTTTTCTTATTTCAAATTATTTTGTATGTATACATCCATGTTTTATAATTACATGATGTTTATAAGTGTGGTTACATAAATTTGAGTATTATTCTCTTGGGTTATAAAAATATTTTAGCAATAAAATATCAGAGTAGACTGAACTTTGTATCTGTCTGAAAAACCAAATATAATTACTTAGTAGAGTATTCCTTTATTTGAGAGCAGGTTTACATAATAGTAACACCTATAGTATGCTTCAGAATGGAAAATGAGTTTGAGGGGATTACAGTGATTTTAATAACATTTCTCTGTCCCAGTGAATTACTCTTCTTTATTTTAAATGTTTATTTTAGTCTCAGTAACTGAGATTGATGATCTACTATCAACCATCTGTTCCCACTTGCCATTAACACAGCATTCTAAATTACTTCAAACATTTTTCAAAACATTTTACAATATTCATGTTTCAGCTTACATTTTAGTTCACATACTATAGAAAATCATGTCAAGATCATGAACGCCTTAATGAAACATCATTGAAAATATATTAGCAATCAAATTTATTCTGCAAATAGTATTACTCATAAAATATTTACAAAATACATAAATGGATTCTATCAACAATCAACAATGAGTTATTCAGAGAATTTGAGGGAGATATGATATGATCTTCAGTAAGTATAACACATATGTGAAATATCAAAATCAAATACATGCACACACACATATATATGTATATACCCACACATACGTAAATACATACATTTGTATATACACTGTGTGTATGTGTACTACAAAATTTTGGCAATCTTAAATACACACACACACTCACACACACACACGGAGTCATGTGCCACATTACAACTTTTAAGTCAATTATGGTCTGCAAATACAGTGGTGGTCTGAGAAGATTATATTGCCCAGAGACATTATTATAGCCATATTAGTTTGTATAAAAACACTATACAATGTTTTCACAGTGGCAAGATCTCCTAACATTACATTTCTCAGAATGTATCCCTCTTGTTAAACAACATATAGCTGTACTTATTTCCAACTGCCACAACAAATTACCACAGGTCAATGGCTTAAAACAGCACACATTTATTGTCTTATAGTTCCAGGGGTCAGAATTTTAACATCAGTTTACTTGGCTAAAAGCAACAATCAAGAGGAATATATTTCTTTCTTTTAAGTGAGTCTTGGAGAGAATCCTTGGCTTTTGCTTTCTAGAGGTCACATGCATTCCTTGAATTTTGTCACTTACTTATTTATAATGTATTCAAAACCAGCAATGGTGGACAGAGTCATACTATCACTGGTTCTCTTCAGACAAGAATAGCTCCTTGATTTTAGAGATTCAAGTGACAACCTGCTTCACCTTAAATATTCAGAATAATCTTCTTATACTTATTTTTTTCAGTTTAATTATGTTTACAAAGTTCCTTTTGTAGTACAAGGTAACATATGCTGCAGTCTGGCTGGGCACAATTCAGGAGCCACTTGTCAAAAGAAACGAACTTTATTTTTAGAACTACAAACACCAAACAAAACAGCCCCTCAGGAAAAAACCCTCAGAGCCCAACTGCCACCACCGGCTTCCCCCAAGCCTCTCACCCACACAAGCCTCACCACCTCCCACAATCCTCCTGCTCTTGAGGCCAATTGGCTGGGTCACATGGGCGGAGCCAAAGAAGTCCCCCAATGAGCAGCTCCGTGGTCTGAAAGGGCAGGGAAACAGCCCAATGAACATCACCGCAGAGGAGCCAATCAGCTAGATGTTGCTGGGGCCACTGTGAGCCAATCATCAGCTTTGCAGTCTGAAGGGCGGGGAAACAGCCCAATGAACATCACCACAGAGGAGCCAATCAGCTAGATGTTGCTGGGGCCGCTGTGAACCAATCATCAGCCGGCAGCTGGAAGTTTGCTGGCAGCTGGAAGTTTGCTGGGGCCCCTTTGGCTGTGGCTCTCAACATCTCCCCCTCTCTGTTTAAACAACAAGCATGTGGCTTAGGGATCGTGCCTGCCTTAGGTTGTCCAATACTACATATGGTCCTTACCCATCTTCAGATGAACTGACTTCAGGGCGTCAGCCTCCTGTCTTAGGTTGGTACCATTGTAATTGGATCTTACCCGTCATTGACTACCGGTCCAGAATACAGCCACACCTGTGGAGAGGTCTTTGTACCAGCGGGGGTGAGGTTCTTTACCTCACCTTTGTTGGCCCCCAAATTTTAGCTGAACGATCATGACAAGCAGAAGGGAGAAAGATACACCAAGCCAATTGACGGCTCTTGTTGGAAAAATTGTACCACCGATGACATCATCAGCAAAAATACCCCAACACTACCACAAGTCGCTGCACCAACAGATAGTTCACAATGCATACAAGTGAGTTCACAATGCATACAAGTGACACATAGTCTAGGCAAGTTCTGCAAGCAGTTCAGTGATGGCTATTGCAGAAGCTGTAAATTAGTTTTATCTTTGTCTTCACCAGCACTGGGATGAAGATAGGAATTCTGGCAATAATGGCTAAAGAAAAAATTATGTAACATTCCAGAAGGCACTAAAAGAAAACAATTTTCTTAACAATTTACATTATCTTGAAGAGAATTATTAAATATAATGAAAAGGAAAGGTGAAAGTAAACAAACAGATCTGTTAACCTCCTTTTTTGTTTACATATTAAAACAATCCTTAACAGTTATTTACCCAATTTAAATTAAACCATTTAAATCATGTGAATAAAAAAAATATATTTGGATCCATTTTTTCATGAGCGCTCATCATATATGATATATGGACATACGTACATTCAAACATATAACACAAAACACAAGTGTGCACACATAATATAATACATACAACACATAACATAATAGTAAAGGCCTTATAACTTTTTACAGGTGAAACCTCCATTGCAATGTTTAAAAACTCTATAGTCAAAAAATAGAACTGATCAGCAAAATATTAACCTAGGTCTGTATGAGCTCAAAAAACAAACTTAGAACTTCATGATATGGGAAAGGGCAATAATAAAATAGATATTGAAAAAAGCATCCTGGTTCTGTTGCAGATGTAAGAATAGCCAAACTGGATTTGAGCCAAATCATCTTCTTTTTGGTCTGTAGAAATCGCTTTAGTTAATCTCTCTGGAATCCAAATCGGCTGCTGTTCTCCCTGTGGAAACACACAAATAGGCCCCCGACTCCAGACAATCACTGGGTCAGAACCTTGGTTAATCTCTCTGGAATCCAAATTGGCTGCTGTTCTTCCTGTGGAAACACACAAACAGGCCCCCGACTCCAGACAATCACTGGGTCAGGACCTTGGTTAATCTCTCTGGAATCCAAATCGGCTGCTGTTCTTCCTGTGGAAACACACAAACAGACCCCCGACTCCAGACAATTACTGGGTCAGGACCTTTCCATTGTCCTGTTAGAATATCTTTCCAAAGTACCTTGGCCTTATGTACATTTTTTGGACACATATGCCTTTCTGCAGCACTAAGTCATGATGAATCCAAATTTAAAAAGTTTAGAGTAAAAAGGGTTATTTTAAGTTTATCTTTGGGGAATATATACCCCTTCCCAATTCCGTCTTTTTGCTTTAATAAGTACATTTTAATAGTTTGATGAGCTCTTTCAACTATGCCTTGTCCCTGTGGATTGTATGGGATTCCTGTTATGTGAGTAATGCCAAATGATGAGCAAAATTGTTTAAAAGAGGTAGAAGTATAACCAGGGGCATTATCTGTTTTTAACTGTTTTGGAATGCCCACAGTGGCAAAATTTTGTAAGCAATGAGCTATAACATCTTTAGTTTTTTCTCCGGCATGAAGGGAGCCCATCAAAAATCCAGAAGAAGTATCAACTGTAACATGCAAATATTTTAATTTTCCAAATTCTGGCAAATGTGTGATGTCCATCTGCCAAATATGGTTAGGTATCAGTCCTCTAGGATTGACTCCAAGATTAACTTGTGGTAAAAAGGTCACACAATTTTGACATTGTTTTATTATTTGTCTAGCTTGTTCCTTGGTTATTTTAAAATGCTTTTGTAAAGTATTAGCATTCACATGGAACCTTTTATGAAAATTTATAGCTTCTTCTAGTGTAGAGAAAATATGTATGTCATGTGTAGTTTTATCTGCTAAACCATTGCCCAAACTAAGGGCTCCAGGCAATCCTGTATGTGCCCTGATATGTCCTAAAAAGAATGGATCTTTTCTGTCCCAGATTAAACTTTGTATAGTGGAAAACAAAGAGAAAACAGTAGAAGAAGGGGAAATCCTACCAGCATCTTCAAGGGATACTATAGCATTAACTATATACTGCATATCAGAAAATAAATTAAATACAGAATCTTTAAACATCACAAAAGCTTGTAACACTGCATTAAGCTCTACCTTTTGTGCTGATTGTTTGGGTACTAAAAATGTAAAAATTTGATCAGGAGTAACTATTGCTGCTGTACCATTATTTGACCCATCAGTGAATATATTTGGAGCATTCATGATAGGTGTTTTTCTTGTCATTTTTGGAAAAATTACAGGATGCGATGACCAAAAAGACAATAAAGGATTAGATGGTAAGTGGTTATCAAATTAAACATTAGATTTGCACATGATTATTGCCCAAGTATTTAACTCATTAGCTAATTCATCAATTTGATTCATAGTATATGGAGTAATAATTTTATTGGGAGAAATTCCAAATACTCCCTTTGCTGTTTTTATTCCTTTGAGTATTAATTGTCCTACAGCCTCAGGATACCTAGTAAGAATAGTGTTAGGAGAATAAGATAAATGTATCCATAATAATGGACCTTCTTGCCAAAATACTCCTGTAGGAATATTTTTTGTTGGTAGTACAATAAATAATAAAGGCAAACTTATATCAATTCTATCCAAATGCATATTTTCCATGTATGTTTCAATGATTTTTAATGCCTTTCTTGCTTCAGGCGTTAACATTCGGGGTGAATTTGGATCTGATGGACCTTTTAGGATATCAAATAAAGGTCCAAATTCTCCTGTTGGAATACCTAGATAAGGCCTTATCCAATTTATGTCTCCTAATAAATTTTGAAAGTCATTAAGTGATTTGAGTTGATCTACTCGTATTTGAATTTTTGGTGGACGGACCATGGTTGAGGATAATAGAACTCCTAAATAATTAATTGGAAAATTTAATTGTACTTTATCTATTGCTATCTCTAGATTATAATTTTTAATAAGTTTGTAAGTGTGGCATAACATTCTAGCAATGTGTTTTTAGCTTTGTGTGCTAATAATACATCACCCATATAGTGAAATATTTGTAGTTCAGGATTTTCATTTCTACGTGGCTGGATTACTTTGTTAACACAAATTTGACACATAGTTGGGCTGTTAGCCATCCCTTGAGGGAGTATTTTCCATTCATATTTCTGATCAGGACCTTCATGATTCAGTGCAGGGATAGTAAATGCAAAACGTGGACTATCCTCAGGATGAATTGGAATTGAAAAAAAACAATATTTAATATTTATAACTAAAACATACCAAGTTTTTGGCAAAGCAGACAATTGAGGAATCCCCGATTGAGCAGGTCCCATAATGACCATTTCATTATTAATGGCTCTTAAATCTTGTAATGATCTCCATTTACCAGATTTCTTTTTGATGACAAAAATGGGAGTATTATGGGGAGATACAGAAGGTTGTATATGTCCTTCTGCTAATTGTTGTTTGACCAGATCATGGGCTACTTGTATCTTTTCTTTAGTCAAGGGCCACTGAGGAACCCATACTGGTCTTTCTGATTTCCATGTAATTTTTATTGTCTCAGTGGCCCTTTGTGAAAATCCAACCCATGTCTGTCTGTTCCTTGATCTATTTGTATTGGTGCTGCTATACCTTGTTCTTGTTTTTCTAATCTTTTTCCTTTCCTAAAACCTTGTCTAGCCATAATAGTGGGTGCATTTTGATTGATATTATTTGTTAATGTCAAACCTAATTGATCTAAGACATCTCGTCCCCATAAATTTACAGGAAGATGATCCAATACATATGGCTGTATAGTTCCTTCACATCCTTCAGGATCCTTCCAATCTAATACCATTGCACTTCTATGGGGATTAGTCGCCACTCCTAGGCCTCGAAGTGTTTGAGTGGCTTGGTGTAATGGCCAATGTTTTGGCCATTCTTGACGAAAGATGATGCTAAGGTCTGCACCTATATCCAGTAGCCCATTAAATTAATGTCCTTGAATATTTAGTTTTAGCATGGGGCGAGAATCTAAATTTAAAGAAAGCATAGTCCAATCTACACCTGTGGAGCCTAATCCCTTGGAACCTCTTTCTACATCATGACTGGAAAATTTATCATGTAGGCTTGGTATTATTAGTAACTGTGCTATTCTATTTCCTGGTGAAATTACTGATATACCCTTTGGAGAACTGGCTATAATTTTTATTTCACCTTCATAATCGGGATCAATTACCCCAGAACTTATCAAAAGTCCTTTTAGAGTAGAAGAGCTGCGTCCCAATAATAAGCCTACTGTTCCTTTGGGAAGAGGTCCTTTTATCCCTGTGGGAATGATTTGAACTCCCATCTCTGGAGTTAGTACTAATCTGGCGGAGGCGCAGATGTCCAACCCTGCACTCCCTCTGGTTTGTCTGATGAGGGATCTGATGGACAATGTGTCCTGGGCACTACCCTGATGGGGTTGCTGGGTTCCTCCAGTGCTCTGTATATTTGTGATTTGGGGCCCCAGAGCATTGGGGCCCCCTGTCCATTTTTTGGCAACGGAGCCCGATGCCTTTGTCCACAATATTGTGGATAAACACCTTGTCCTTGTTCAGTTTTTGATGATGGAGTACCCTCTATGGTGGTTTGAGAATGGCATTCATTAGCCCAATGTAATGGAGTACCCTCTATGGTGGTTTGAGAATGGCATTCATTAGCCCTATGTCTCCCTCTATGGCATCGTGGGCAAATACCGGTATTCTACTCCTTTGATACCTTGGTTTGTTAAACCCTCCTCATATGGGGCAATTCCTTTTAAAATGTCCTGTTTGTTGACAATTGTAGCATGTTCTTGGCCTGGCATATAAAGCCTGTTTTACTGCAGCTGCCACAATTTGCCCTTGTTCATTAATGTCTCTGGCATCTAAAGCCTGTTTTACTGCAGCTGCCATGAC
Source organism: Spermophilus citellus (assembly GCF_964194105.1). Taxonomy (NCBI): domain Eukaryota; kingdom Metazoa; phylum Chordata; class Mammalia; order Rodentia; family Sciuridae; genus Spermophilus; species Spermophilus citellus. The sequence continues at coordinate 91,377,397 of NC_138189.1, read as the reverse complement.
TTGCTCTTGTTCATTAATGTCTCTACATAATTTAATATATGTGTTTAAATCTTCCTGTTTCCATGGTCTAATGATATCTCTGCACCAATGATTCGCTTGGTCATAAGCCAGTTGTTTTATTAATGGCATTGGTTGTTCTGTATTCCCAAAAATTCTGGTAGCTGTTTGAATAAGCCTATCTACAAATTCAGCGTAATGTTCATTAGCTCCTTGTATTACCTTAGATAATTGACCTCGTAAACCTCCATGTCCTTGTAAAGTCTTCCATGCCCTAATCGCCTCTGCAGCAATTTATGAGTATACGCCAGGATCATATGCAATTTGTTGCTGCTGATCCTCATAAGGTCCCTTTCCTAACAACATATCTAGATTTCTCTGAGGATACCAGCTGCTGCATTTTGCTTAGCCGTCTCCTTGCAAAATTCCTCATTGGCAACCTTCCATAACAGGTATTGACCTCCATTTAGCACAGCTTTACACATATTAGCCCAATCTGCTGGCGTCATGTTCAAGTTGTTAATGGATTCGACCAAGCTTACAGTGAAGGGTGCTTGAGGACCATAGGTTGTTACAGCCTCTTTTAGCTCCTTCACTGTTTTGAAATTTAAACCCTGCTAAATTCGCTGCCCTCCCACCTCAAATACAGGGCATGTTAATACTTGAGATCCTGTCTCAGGATCCCAACTATCAACTGCGGGGGGTTGGGAGCCTCCTAGCATATGGAGGTGGTGCTGTTGATTGGACACTTATGCCCTTTGGTGATAGAATGCTGTTAGTAGCAGTCTCCTGTAGAGGTGGTGCTGTTGTTTGGACACTTACGCTCTCTGATAGAAAGGTGTTATTAGCAGTCTCCTGTTGTAACTTTTCCCCTGATGGCTTTTTCTGCTTTACACTTTCTTCCTCTTTCTGACTAGTTCGAAAGACATTCTCTTTTACTTGAATCTTTTCCGCTGTCTGACTAACTTGAGAGACCTTCTCTTTTACTTGAATCAATATGTCTTCTCCTTCCTCTACCATTGTCTGAACCGAAGGCTTTGGACTAAGCAAACCAGATACAAATGTCCACAATGGCAATGTGCCAACTGGCAGAGTCCCTGGGCTGTTCTTTTCTATTCTTTTTAAATCTTCACCATGATGGTCCCACTGTGATATATTTAACAACTCCTCCTTAAAAAGCCATGGGCTACATTTTTGTATTGTATCAACGTATGCCCTGACTGCTCTTGATTTTACTGGGATGCCTCCTTCCTCTAACAATTTACTTAACAGTCTTTTGGTTTGTTTTTTACTAATTTCTGTTCCCGTATTTCTACTATAATACAACCCAACAAGATAACACCAAACAAAACCGAGACAGAATGAAATAAAAAGGGAACAATAAAAAATCATTATAGCCTTTCTATCCTCCTGACGTGTGCATCCATCCTTTCTTCCTATCTGTTCCTCAGACGCAAATAGTTTTTCCTCAGATGTGAGCGGTTTTTCTTCCTTCTCACTCATCTCCAGGGACAGGCAACTTAAAACAAAAATGAAGCAAAACAAAAGAGGAAACTTAGAATGGCTACCCATCCTCTCGCCCTGCCCTCAGGGTTGAGCAGTTTACTTACCCTCAGTCGCTCCCTGTGCAAGCCACCAAATGCCGCAGTCTGGCTGGGCACAATTCAGGAGCCACTTGTCAAAAGAAACGAACTTTATTTTTAGAACTACAAACACCAAACAAAACAGCCCCTCAGGAAAAAACCCTCAGAGCCCAACTGCCACCACCGGCTTCCCCCAAGCCTCTCACCCACACAAGCCTCACCACCTCCCACAATCCTCCTGCTCTTGAGGCCAATTGGCTGGGTCGGGTGGGCGGAGCCAAAGAAGTCCCCCAATGAGCAGCTCCATGGTCTGAAAGGGCAGGGAAACAGCCCAATGAACATCACCGCAGAGGAGCCAATCAGCTAGATGTTGCTGGGGCCGCTGTGAGCCAATCATCAGCTTTGTAGTCTGAAGGGTGGGGAAACAGCCCAATGAACATCACCACAGAGGAGCCAATCAGCTAGATGTTGCTGGGGCCGCTGTGAACCAATCATCAGCCGGCAGCTGGAAGTTTGCTGGCAGCTGGAAGTTTGCTGGGGCCCCTTTGGCTGTGGCTCTCAACAAACATATTCAAAAATTCTGAGGGGCTGGGATTGTGGCTCAGCCTTAGAGTGCTCGCCTAGCACAGGCGGGTCCCCTATTCGATTCTTAGCACCACATTAAAAAAAAAAAAAAGGCATTGTGTTGTGTCCATCTACAAAAAAAGATATTCTCTCTCTCTCTCTCTCTCTCTCTCTCTCTCTCTCTCTCTCTCTTTCCCTCTCTCTCTCAAAAAAAAAATAATAATTCTAAGTGTGGAAGCCTCCATGAAATACATGAGGATCTTCTTTATCATGTGGCCAGGGAGACTCAGGCCTGGAATTGGGAACTATCTGTGGCTCTCCCATGGCAATATATTGCCCAGTGCACATGACCTTTTCCTCCCCTTTGCTAAGAAGCTTCCTCTTAGTACCCCTGGAGATGGGAATAACCGGTTAGGAACTAAATATCCCACCTTTAACTTTTTTTTTTTTTGAGCAGAACTTTCTATAGAATCTCTTTGATGTTTTCTGATATAAATAAAGCAAGGGTGGGCTCCATTTTGTCTCAAAGCTTGATCTGTCTAATCAGCTTGGCTGTCTTGCTACCACTTTTGAAATTACTTTATGTGTTCTGTGGTTTTTTTCATGGTTTTATTTATCTTAGCTTTTGTTTCTCAGCCAGCCCTTTCCACCCAGGGGAACCCCATTCCCATCACCTACATGGGATGTGGGCAGAATCTGAGGATTCAACAGTGGATATTGCACAAAACATGAGACCTAAGAAATAAGAAGTTATTGGAATTTTTAACCTTAAAATGAGTCATGCGATATAATAGACATTGTCCAGTTAATATTTTACATATATTTTGTTTCAGTGGGGTTCCACATTTATAAAACTTCAAGTTGTGACTGAAAAATATAGAGGTATATATAATCAGGTAATATCTAAACATCTACAAACAGAAGATGTTATCTAAACATCTCCAAACAGCAGTATGTTATATAAACTGTCTAACAGAAAGGCAGAAAGTACAAGTGGCTGAAATAACATTTTACATATTTTACTTGATAATACTGACAATTAATAATATGTGTGTATATATGAAAAATCCACATACCCAATTCTCCCTAAAATTCTAACCAGTCTTTGTTATGGAAATATGTTTTTTTTTCTTTTTTGGCTTTTCTATCTTTGTGTCCAGATCAATATCATAATTTATGCAGCTTTTTCTTAGCTCCTCTATTTGTCTACCATTCACAATATATAAAAAACTCAACTGTGTTTGAATAATTTTGAAAAGGATTTAGAATTTTGCATTAAAACCTATAAAACATTGACAAAATACACATAAAGATTCATAAATAAGTGAAGAAATATATCATGATGATGAATCAGAAAACTAAGCACTTTTAGAAACATGTTGTCCACAAATTTATTAAATGCAATCCTAATTAAAATTCCAGCATTTTTGGAAATTGACTATGTGATCCTTAATCTCAAATACAAATATAAATCAACTAGAATACATAAGAAAATGTTGATCAAAAAAAAAAACAATATTAGCTCACTTACTGCCAATATCAAGAATTACTTTGAACTAGAGGGGACCTAACATGGCGGCCAGCGAGGAGGCAGCACTTTCAATGCCTCCGCAGTAACGGGATCATAGAGACCCATTAATACACCTACATGCGAAAGTTCTAGCAAAATTCCGCTGAAAGGAGACCTGCCGAGAATTAGTAAGTCTATTGGAGGTGTCAGTTTGTCCCAGAGGAGTGAATCTCCCCATCACGGAGCAGGGGCACAATCCCACCGGCCGCCGCCGAACTGCCGCTGCCCATGCGGCGCAGGGAATGTGCGGACGACCGCTGCCTGCCTGGCTCTGCCGACCTGGCTCTGTGAAGTGCCTCTGGCCGTTTGGCGCTACAGTCGACCACCCCCCACCCAGCAGGGGCACAATCCCGCCGGCCACTGCAGAACTGCCGCTGAACACGCGTCACAGCGAACGTACTAACAGCCGCTGCCTGCCTGGGCCCCACTGGCCTGGCTCTGTGAACTGCCTCTGGCTGTTTGGCGCTGCAGATGACCACCCCTCCCCGCCGGTTTGGCGCTGCAGACGACCACCCCCACCAGCAGGGGCACAATCCTGCCGGCCACCGCCGAACTGCCGCTGCCCATGCCTCACAGAGAATGTAGGAGCGGCCACTGCCTGCCTGGGCCCCTGCTGGCCTGGCTCTGTGAACTGCCTCTGGCGGTTTGGCGCTGCGGACGACCACCCCCCTCACTCCCCCGCTGGTTCGGCGCTGCAAACAACGACGCCCCCCAGCATGGGCACGGTCCGCTGGCCGCGCGGAACTGCCGCTGCCCGCGCTACCAGCAAACGTGCAAGCGGCCGCTGCCTGCCTGGGCCCCCCACCAGCCTGGCTCTGTGAACTGCCTCTGGCGGCTTGGCGCTGCAAACAACCACCCCCCCACCCACCTGCCGGTTTGGCGCTGCAAACGAAGACCCCCGCGCTCCTGTGAACAACTCCCGCACCCCGTGCTCTGCGAAAGGCCCTGCCCACAAGGCAAACAGCCCTGACCGCCCGGCTCTTCCAACAGTCCTGCCTGCACAGGGAATCAGGAGTGGCACGGGACCCACGAGGTGGAACTCCTGGACACCGCTCCCACCAGTGCTGACAACTGAGGTCTCTTGCACCAGCTTCCAGAGGCGTGGCTACCAGAGGGCAAACAAATTCGCTGGGGGTTCTTAGCCCCAAGCTCTACAAACTTAGGGTCCGAGGGAATGGCAAACAGGGAGAGTGTGCCCAGGCATTCATGAATACAGGGCTCACAGGAGCAGCAGACCTGGCGTGTAGCCAGTATTGTGGTGAACGTCACCAGTGAGTGGGGCCTAGCTCGAGGAAAAGTGGGGAAGTGACTAGACACAAGAGAAGGCCCTAGGCACCCAGGATTGGAGACCCGCCCAGTCTGGGAGGAGGAGCTGCTGCACAGTGACAGGCTCCCGCCTACTGAGAGGAGAAGCTTAGCCCGGTGGGCACAGCTCCACCTACTGGAAGAATAGTGAATCGAACTCTAAGACTGCATTTATGAATTTTTGTTTGTTTGTTTGTTGTTGTTGTTGTTGTTTTTAAAAAAATTAATTCATTTTATTTTATTTTATTTTTTAATTTTATTTCTCATTTTTATTATTACCATTTTTATTTTTTAATTCTTTTTAATTTTCTATTTTTTTCTCTTTCTTCTTTTCTTCTGTCTTTTCATTTCTTTTCAAATCTCTTATTCCCCCTTCCTTGAATTCTACCTGCTTACTCTCATTCTCTTTGGTGACTTCTTCCCTTCCCTGATAACACCTTTCCTCCCAAGCATTAAATAAATTTATAGGAGTAAACAGTAATTCAGCAGTCAAACAGAACAAGAAGCAACATGAGCAGTATGAAAAAACAAGGAAGAAAAGGAGTACAAACAATGCAGGACAGCCTAAATATTCAGGAGGACCTAGAGTCATCAGAAAAATGGTCATATAAAGAACTCAAGGAACACCTTAGACAGATGGAATGGAACCTTAAAGAGGATACAAGACAGCAAATTCAAGCAGCGAAAGAACACATTGAAATGAATTACATAGACAGATAAAAGAAGAATTTAAGCATCTTTATCAGGAGATAGAGATTATAAAAAATAATCAAACAATAATTCTAGAAATGAAGGAAACGATAAACCAAATTAAAAACTCAATTGAGAGTATCACTAATAGAGTGGAGCAAGTAGAAGCCAGAACGTCAGATAATGAAGACAAAATATATCATCTTGAAAAGAGTCTAGCCAACTCAGATAGGCTGGTAAAAAATCACGAGAGAAACATCCAAGAGATGTGATAACATAAAAAAACCAAATTTAAGAGTCATCGGGATAGAGGAAGGGATAGAGATTCAAGCCAAGGGAATGAGTAACCTACTAAATGAAATAATTACAGAAAACTTTCCAGAAATAAAAAAGGAAACAGATATACAAATTGAAGATGCATACAGGACACCGAGCATACAAAATCACAGTAGACCAATGCCAAGACACATTGTTATGAAGTTTTCCAATATGCAGAACAAAGAGAAAATATTAAAAGCTACAAGAGAAAAGAGGCAGATTACATTCAGGGGTAAACCAATAAGGTTAACAACGGATTTTTCATCACAGACGCTGAAAGCGAGAAGATCCTGGAACAACGTATTTCAAACACTGAAAGACAATGGATGCCAACCAAGAATTCTGTATCCAGCAAAATTAAGCTTCAGGTATGACAACGAAATAAAAATATTTCACGATAAACAAAAGCTAAAAGAATTTGCAGCAAGAAAACCAGCATTGCAAAGCATCTTGAGCAAAACACTACACGAGGAAGAAATGAGAAACAATAACCAAAGCCAACAGTGGGAAGTACATCAGTAAAGACAGACAGAGGGGGGAAAGCTAATCATGGAGACGCAAACTACATTAAAAAATAAAAAAAAAAGAGATAAATAATCAAACATGGCTGGAAGTACAAACCATATATCAATAGTAACTCTAAACGTTAATGGTTTAAACACTCCAATAAAGCGACATAGGCATAAAAATTGGAAAAGAGGAACTTAAATTATCACTATTTGCGGATGACATGATTCTATACCTAGAAGACCCAAAAGGGTCTACAAAAAAACAATTAGAACTAATAAATGAATTCAGCAAAGTGGCAGGATATAAAATCAACACACATAAATCAAAGGCTTTTCTGTATATCAGCGACAAAACTTCTGAATCGGAAATGAGGAAAAATACCCCATTCACAATATCCTCAAAAAAAAAAAAAATACTTGGGAATCAACCTAACAAAAGAGGTGAAAGATTTATACAATGAAAACTACAGAACCCTAAAGAGAGAAGTAGAAGAAGATCTTAGAAGATGGAAAAATATTCCCTGTTCATGGATAGGCAGAACTAACATCATCAAAATGGCGATCTTACCAAAAGTTCTCTATAGGTTTAATGCAATGCCAATCAAAATCCCAATGACATTGCTTGTAGAAATAGATAAAGCAATCATGAAATTCATATGAAAAAATTAAAGACCCAGAATAGCAAAAGCAATTCTAAGCACGAAGTGTGAATCAGGCAGTATAGCGATACCAGATTTCAAACTATATTACAGAGCAATAGTAACAAAAACAGCATGGTTCTGGTACCAAAACAGGCGGGTGGACCAATGGTACAGAATAGAGGATACAGAGACTAATCCACAAAGTTACAACTATCTTATATTTGATAAAGGGGCTAAAAGCATGCAATGGAGGAAGGATAGCATCTTCAACAAATGGTGTTGGGAAAACTGGAAATCCATATGCAACAAAATGAAACTGAATCCCCTCCTCTCACCATGCACAAAGGTTAACTCAAAATGGATCAAGGACCTTGATATCAAATCAGAGACTCTGTGTCTGATAGAAGAAAAAGTTGGCTCTGATCTACATTTTGTGGGGTCTGGCTCCAAATTCCTTAATAGGACACCCATAGCACAAGAGTTAATAGCAAAAAAAAAAGAGTGGACTGCACAGATGACGGTGTCCCAAAAGAGTACAGTGAAGCTGAAAAACTTCTGTTCCCTAGTGATGTGGTCATCATTGGGTCAGTGCAATCTGTTTCACGTGTCTGTGGTGATGCTGGTGAAAAAAAAAAAAAGAATTACTTTGAAGTACATAAAAAGTGTGAAAATGGCACAATGAGGAATTAGGGATTAATTAATTATAGTAATAGAGAATACAGATACATGTTTATACACATATAAAAAATTAATTTGAGCTGGATCAAAGATCTAACAAATATAAAATAATAAAACTTCTAGGGAATAAAAATATAAAATTAAAAAATATATAATATTTCATGACCTTCAAGTAAACATAAATTTACTGACAAGATTCAAAAAAAATTAACTATAAAAAGTTGGTTCAAGGGCTGGGGATGTGGCTCAAGCGGTAGCTCGCTCGCCTGGCATGCATGTGACCCGGGTTCGATCCTCAGCACCACATACAAACAAAGATGTTTTGTCAGCCGAGAACTAAAAAATAAATATATAAAAAAAAGTTGTTTCACTTCATCAGTACTGAAAATTTTGGTCATTCAAAAGTATTATTACATCACTGAAAAGATAAATCCAGATTCATACCTAGATTACATAAATTAATCATAGAAGCCAAGAATAAGTGGTCAAATACCCCAATAAAATAAGAAAATCACTTCAATCCTCATTACACAAAATAACGGCAGAATAACAGAAAGAAACACTCCATCCACCAAAGACATGCAGAAACCATTTTGTAATTTTATAAGTAGAATCAATTGATTACGAATAATAAAATAAAATGGAAGACTAAACTTTATAAGAAAATAACAAACTACCATTAAATGTAACTTCATGGATAGATCCACATAAACGATAGAAAAAGGGCTACACTAAATAGTAAATGTATGATTGTAACCATCAGCTATTCAAAAGCAAGCCAAATCAAGCTCTAGTTATAGATAAATGAGAAGAACAGCTACTATTCCAGATGGTTAGTAGAATTAATTTGACATGAAGCAGGCTTTTCTGATGGTGAAAACATCAGAGTCTGTGTGCTGACTATATAAGGATATTTATTTGTTATATTTATAGTTATGTAATTATTTAAAAAAAACATCTGGAAGTACTACATTGTACTATGCACATAACATTTAAATTTAAATGTAAAGAATCAACTGAAAGGGCATATTTTGTTGACTTTTTATTCATGTGTATGGCTGAGGTAATCTTCCAAGATACTCTGATTCAGTTAGTCAAGTTTTGGTATAAAGCCTGAGTGTTTTCTGGGGGTCCCCAGGTGATTCGAATGTACAGTTAGGTCTTAGAACAACTCTATAAATAAAATATTCTTAGAAGAAATTATTATGAGAAATGCAGGTCCAATTATTGAAGGAATTTTAGCCACATTTTCATTGAAACAATAGAGAGTCACAGGAGTAAGAAATACCAGTATGCTATTGCATAGTAGGGTAACTACATATAACAATTATATACTGCATATTTCCAAGAGGTAGAAAAAAGGATTTTGAATATTTTCATAAAAAAAGAAATACTAAAATTTTGAGAAAATAGTTAATGTTCAAACACTTAAACATCATACAATATAGACATGATCAAAATATCATCAATTTAAAATGAAGTAAGCTTAATTTTAAATGTTTCATAAAAACTGATAAAGATAGAAATAGATATCACAAAAATATCAATAGAAACAATAAATTTAAATTAGAGTTCAGTTAGAAAAGAGTAAATTTTCTGGCATCAAAGTCAAACCTATTTTATTTTTGATCAGAAAGGAAATTTTCTTATAGCATATTAAAGATGGGCTAAGTGTTTTGCATGAACCAATTAATAAGAATATATGATGAAATGCATGTTTTTCAAGAACATTAGAGCATTAAATATAGGTCAATTAAAAATTATCTTTGGGCTGGGGATGTGGCTCAAGCGGTAGCGCACTCGCCTGGCATGTGTGCGGCCGGGGTTCGGTCCTCAGCACCACATACAAAGAAAGATGTTGTGTCCACCGAAAACTAAAAAAATAAAAAATAAAAATTCTCTCTCTCTTTCTCTCTCTCCCTCTAAAAATTATCTTTAAGAAAACAAGAGCTCCCAGGTTTGTCAACTATATGAAATCAGAATGAAAAATCTCAATCATAGAATAGGTAGACTACAGGAAAATTGGTATTTTGCAACTTCATGATTAAAGATATCAGCTGTTTATTTTTAAAGCCTGTTAACAAACTCAAGATTTCAAAATAAATATTTCACATCCTTTCAAAAGTAATAAAAACATTTATTTATGTGAATTAAGCATCAATCAAATTGAAAAAAAATAATTATACAGTGAAAAGAAGGTAGGTAGAAACCAAGATGTTTATATAGCGCAGAAATAAAACAGAGTACTCAAAATTTTTAAAAAAGTATATTATGAATTCACCAAGATAATGAACATAAAGATAATACATGGGAAACTGATTACTTGAGGGATGAGTTTAAATACATTTTTCACCAAATAAAATAAAGACATTACAAACATAAAATGAACCTCTAGAACTTACAGTAATGGAATAACAGAAATTCCGCAATAATGTAAGTTACAGATGTATCGAACAGATCAAACAGAAATGAATGGATCAATGATTAATATTTGAAGTTTTCTTTTTGATTGACAAGTGAGAATTATGTATATTTCTGAGGTATAGTAGGATTATATTTATACATGCTTACACTGTGGAATGATCATATCAAGCTGATTAACATATCTATGACTTCATACTTTTTTATGGTGAGAAAAGTTAAGAAATGCTATTAATAATTTAAAAAGATATAATACATCATTATTGGTAGCTCTTTATATTCAATTATACTCATAGGTAAAATTGAACAAACAGGTTTTGAGGGAGATCAGTAAGGATGATTGGGAAGCATGTGTATTGATGAAAAACTGCTTGGCTTGGTCAGAGTGCCATAGAACTTCCTCTGTAAGTTCCTTGCTAAAACCATTTCTTAACTGGGCAAAGCTACCATGGTGTCTGCCTCTTTGAACATTCTAGGTCAAAGTTGCACATCGTTTGAGGAAATCCTAAGCATAGCACTTTAAGTTCACATGTCTTTCAACCTTAATACTAAAACTTTTTTTGTTGTTTATTTGTTTGTTTAGTACCAGGGATTGAACACAGGGCACTTAAACAATGAGCCACATCCCCTCTTTTAAAAAATATTTTTATTTAGAGACAAGATTTCACCAAGTTGCTTAGGGACTCACTAAGTTGCTGAGGACGGCTTTGAACTTGTGATCCTCCTGCCTCAGCCTCCAGAGCCACTAGGCTTCAGGTGTGTGTCACAGAGCCTGGCCTAAAACATTTTTAATTTAAAAATCTATTTGATTTCTGTAAACAAACAAATTATTCATGTGGTTGTAACTGATCTTCAAAATATTACTATCTGGGTTTCAAGCAAGAATACAAAGTTGAGATGTGAACATATGTGAGATATTCTTGGGTAGGAATGCAAAAGTGCTATGACAACACGTCTTCTTTATGCTTAATTTTACCTTATATTTATATCAGTTATGAATTTCTTCTGTCCAGTTCTGGATTCGTCAAGTCTTTTTTTCTGTCAAAAGAAGGCAGGGAATGTTCTCAAATAAAAATGGCATTTTGGAAAGGTTACCATTGCTCTAATTATGCATCAGCTACTCTTTGAATTTTTACTTTATAATATGATGCACATTTCTACAGGATGAATGTGACCTACATGGTGGCTTTGCAGATAGTTTTCTGCATTAGCTATTTTGCATACACATTTTGAAAAATAATATTATACACAACCAATTGAATCACATACCTTAGTGTATTTAAAGTGGAATTATTCTTGATACACAACTAACATGAAATTGATATTTTTCTATATATTCTTATAAAAGAAAAATTTATGTTATTTACAAAAATATAAAAACATAAAAAATATAATGACTCTTCAATTTGGACAAAATTGGGATTTGTGTTTTCTGAGCGACCTTCCCCACAACAATATTATTTGGAATATACTGATATAATTTCAAAAAATTGCTAATGTTGCAAAAGTCATTTGATCATATTTACTTTAATAATTTGTATCAGGAAAGTATCTTGAACAAAATCATCATCTTTGTATAATATATAATATTACTAATCTAAATTAACTTAGAATAAAACCTATCATAAGAATATATTTCACATATTGCTAATTTAAACTTATTTACTCAGACTATAATGTGATGACAACATTGAAAGTAGTTGCTTGTTGAACAGGCTACTAATCCAATCCGGAAATAATTTGATTAGGTTGGAATACTAACCCACTCCCTGTTGCACATCAAACAAGAAAAGGATGACATATTTCTGATAGCATGAAGCAAAAACTTGTTACAGAAAACAGGAAAGAGAATAAACTAATTAATTATACCCCAGAATTGGAAAGAAATATAAGAAATTTGCTTTTGTGTTTTTCATTTTTTAAATACTACTTCAGTTATTTTAGCTTATCACAGTTATTAGCTCTTTGTTGTATTTCTAACACTTCTCTTTTAAAATATATTAAAATAACATCCAACTTGTTATTTTTACAATAATACTTGAGACCTCCTGGTATATTTACCACAGGTTTTTGCCCCAAAGAAACAAGTACTGATTGATAAAGCATGGGGAAATGTGTTACTATTTTTCTGTAAAGATGAAAAAAAAAATACTTGCATGTTCCTAATACATATTAAAGAACAAGATATATTTTACAAAATTGTATTATCTATTCACATTATATTTACAATGAAAGATGATTTGTAAATCATTTCTACTGTGATCTAGGTAAAAATTTAGGATCTCTAGTCAGGAATTGTTAACACATGCAGAGATTAGTGTAAGAAGACTGCAATAATATGGAAAATCTATACTGATTAGGGAAGGCAATTGACACCAATATAATTTACACATGTCCAAAGTGATTTTTTTCAGTACTAGATTTCCTTCAGAAGTCCACATTATGGGAGAGCTACCAACAATTATAGCAAATACAAGCGAGAGAACATTAGAATTCTTGGAATTAAGCCATATGAACATCAGTTCGTTTAACAGAATTCTAAAGTGAGACAAGTCCATTTTTAATATGTGAAGATTTTCTATGCAAAATATCTGTTTTGAATTAATCCAGAACTGAAAAAAATATCTAAAAGTGGAAAGCATAAAAAAATTCAAAAGGAAAAATAAGGTAGAACTTTGCAGTTTTATCAAGATGATGAGATTGAAATGTTATCTTTAAATAATTACCAGAACTATATCATTGCAACAGAGTAATATACAATAGTTCTTTTTAAGATAATGTATTGCTACCAAAATTCAATTTTAAATTATTATGTTAACATGATAATGGAACGTGACAATTCCTACTAACTTCGGGGAGGAACATTTGTAAGATACTAAATTCAGGGATTGTAGTAATAATACATGAAAGTCTTATTTTCCAAAGAACTATGCTGCCAAATTAAATCTTGGATGGATATTCATGTTCCATTTGATTCTATAATTATTGGCTTGGCCATGAACTTGCTACTCACTAAAGTTAGTTATGAATGATTGCCCAGCTGTTGCTGGCAGGTAGAGAGTTGCAAATCAAGCAATAGTTTCAATCTCTTATTTAAGATTATTTGAGTAAATATAGTAAAAATGGAAGATGTTGAATTTTTGGCTATACTTATAAAAATACTATAAACTTGGCCATGATTAGGCAATTATTTATATGACCATAACTAAACACCACTAACTAAAAGTTATAAAATGATAATTTTACTTCAAAGTTAAAGTACCAGGTAGTTTTTATAATTTGCCTCCTTGTTATCTAAAACCTCAGATTTTAATTATTAGGAAATTTAAAAAATAATTCCTAGTTGCCCATTAACTCATAAGAAAACTAGCATATATATTTAGTATAAAATAAAAATTATATTAGTACTATATTTTTATACAAAACATTTTTGAGTAAAATATAGAATTCTCCCCAGTAATATGCTCATATTTTGGGATATATTGCATGGAATTTAAACATTGCTAGAGAAGAAGGAAAAAATTTAGAAATATTGGTACCCAAAATAAGATTAAACATTATGAAGTGTGCTTTGACTTCATTATTTAAAATAGATTTAAAATTTATATTATGATTGTTAGTCTTGAGATAACAGTTGCTATAAATTTATATATTTAAAGTCTATGATTGTTGTAGTTCTAACACTTTAGCTGTAGAAGTAAAATAAAATACATTTTTTACTATAATATTGAGATATAAATGTATTTTGTCTGCACAAAGTGTTATCTGCAAGAAACTTGTGAGTTACAAAGTGAAAGAGCATAAGGTAGCAGAATGAGGAAAAAGACTATCTATTAATGGCCAACATTTTTTTTTATATTAGGACAACAGATTGTACTTCTTGAAACTTAGTGAGCTTAGAATAAATAATATGTCTTACATAGAAACCATTAAAATTTTAGAATATGTGGAGTTGTAGCCTAATGCTTATTTCTCAAATAAAGCATGTCATTAATTCCTTGTCTTTTCTATAAGATTTCTATTTAACTTCCACTTCCCAATAACAAGCCAGTTTCTAATGCCTGACAGAAGGCTCTGGAGACAGAAGGGACTTACCCTTCTGTCTGTTCATTATACTTATTTGAATGATACATTCATGAGTTGACAGATGTGAAAACATATAGCCTGGCTTAGCTGATTATCATGTCTTAGCAAATGAAAAGAGCCCTAGGGCATTAAAAACTTTCAACCATTAATATTGGTTTTGCCATGAGGCAGTTACATAAACTGACAGTTTGGCAGAAGTAAGATTCTTGAATACTCATAAACTGAAATATCATTAACATTACTAAATTCTTAGTTGTTCACAGTCCAATTAAAGAGTCACTCTTCCTTTATGGAAACAAAATGTATAAACAGATTATCTTGAAGCTAGTATGATTTCTATTATAATAACAATTTCTATTATATTGCAATTAATCAGTATGATACTTTTCTTTAAAGAAAACTAATGAAAATATTTTGAAATCAGTGATTATTTTTCTGAAAATATCAACTGTATAAATGACCATCATCTTCCTTGTGAAAATGTCCTCTAAATTCAATAGAACTATAGTTTAAAATATATATCATGCTTCCAAATTTTAGTAATTATAACTGTATAACATTTTTCACAAAATAATTTGATCTTAAGAATCATTTAGTTTTTTAATTAAAGTAAATCTTGTCACAACAGCAGATAAGGAGGTTTTCATGAAAAATGCTTTAAAATAGCTTATAAATGCTGAATTTATTATTTAAAGAACATTTTAATATACAATTTTAATGTTGTACATAATATTTTATACTGCTTACATGTTGGTGTAAAATGTGAAACTAAGAATTTGCTTAAATATTCAAAATGATTATTGAAGAACCATAATTATTTATATTTTTCAGTAATTAAAATTATCTAATTAATCACACTTATTTAAAAGATCAAGAGCAATATTAGGATCAATCAACTGAATTACATTTTTATCTTCTTTAGTCTAAAGTATATTTTTATATTGCACAGGGAAATAGCTTATCTCTTATGGCTTCTTTAATTTTAGGTCCAACTTACTCTATATGATATTGTGGGATAAGACTAGTAACCTGGCCCCAACATATGTCTGCCTTTGTATTAAATTCTAAGTCCTTGAATTATTTTTAGTTAAATGATTATGACAATATTATTTAAGTACTTTTTTCCTGTTTGAATTTTTCATGCCTAAAACTGAGCAAAAGCAAGTAGATGAAGAAAAGACTGAACTGATTGTCTTCACTTTAAGGAAATAACAAATCCTCAGCAAATGTTTAAAATCTGCAGGAAAGAGAGAGAGAGAGAAAGAGAGAGAGGAGAGAGAGAGAGAGAAAGAGAGGGGGGGAGGGAGAGGGAGGAGGGAGGAGGGGAAGAAGGAAGGATAGAAAGAAATAGAAAGGAAGGAAGGAAAAGAAAAGACTAGACGGGCTGGCTATCAAAGGGGAAAAAATAAGGATACTCTAGTGGTCAGGAAGCCATGTTAAAAAAAAAAAAAAAGGGTATTTCAGAAAGGAGACGGTGATGTTCCTGGGAGATCAGACATAAAATTTTGGACTTTTGACTGGTCAAGATGGAAGCCACTGGCAAACTTGATACATTTACTGCTGTTTTGACAAAAACAAAAACAACACCACCAACAAAACTGAAGTTAATTAATGGCAGGGGATAGAGAAGGAAAAAGATATTAGGAGATGAGAAATGTTATGACAATTTTATGGAGGAATTTTGTTATATATTAGTATAATATCCAGAGAAATTTAATTAAATGGTATTTGGATTATGAGGTAATTACATTTAAAAATTCTGACTATACAAAAGTCCTTTTACTATAGTAGTAAAAGTGGGGAAAAGAGAGGGGAAAAAGCTAGGATTGGAGGTGATGGGAGGGAAGGGGAGGGGAGGGAGGGATAGGAAGGGTAGCAGAGTACAACACTAGTATGTCCCTATGTATAAACGTGGCTGTATAACAAATGTGATCCTGCAATCTGTACACGTGGAAAAATAAGATTACGTACCCCATTTGAATCAAATGTATGGTATGTCAAGATTATTGTAATGTTTTGAGCAACTAATAAAAATTAAAAAATAAAGCTAGGATTGGAAAATTAGAAAGATAAGGGGAAGAGATGGGCAAAGGCTTATTTCAAGTTAATTAGAGTTACTGTCCTGGGAAAGAATTAGCATTGATGTTGTAGGACCTATTACAGCAGAACAGTTGTAAAGGATCATTACTGACTTCTCCCTACTCTCTGGCTTCCTGTCTCTCACTATGTGCATGAGACCCTTGCCAGCGGTCAAACACATGGAGCCATCCAATCTTGAACTTTTAGTGTCTAAAACTGTGAAATAAACAAAGCTTTTATGTATAAAGCAGTCTCAGGTAATTTGCTATACCAAAGGAAAACAGACAGAAGTACTTTACCAAATGTCTAAGGTTGGAGAACTTTCAATGGCAGTGCCTGGGCTAAGAATGCAGATAGCTATATCAGCATGATTGATCAGGATAGGGAGGAAGTGACTGAGAATTTGACTTCAAATCTGTCTAGAAAAGTAAAATGCATTGCTTCAGCACCAAGTTTGAGATGGGAAGACAGTTTTCACCAATGAGGCCGGACAGAAAAATACTTATAATGTCATATAGTGATGCCTGAAAAATTGCAGGAAAATTTTTGAACTAGGGCAACACTACTCAGCCCATTAGCTAAACTTTCTTGCATAATTCATCCCTCATATTTATTTTCCCAAAAACATTTCAATAATTTTTAAATATATAATCCAAATTATAGCCATCAATCTATTTACAAGCATGTCCAGCTCACATCTAGCTAAGGGTCTTTATACTCTTCTGCTCAGAGCAGTATTTTTTTTACCTCTCTGTACACTTTTGTGCTCATGTCACTTGTGTTTTTGCTCAAATATCATCTGAAGAAGTCTTCTCTGACTACTCTATATAAATTATTTTAGTTGAATGATTAAGTAGTTCATGTAGTTCCTGTCAGTGTGTCTATCTTTTGCTGCTTTATTTTTATTCATTAAAAACCTTATATATTGCATATTTATTTGCTAACATAGTGTGTTAATGATAATATTGTGTTTCATAAAGACTGAACCTTTGTACAACATATCACTGAATCCTTATTGCCTAATATAGTACCTTACACGTAGTATATGGTTAACAAGTGTTACGCCACCATTGCAGGATAAAAGCAGCAATGGAGAACTTGTAAATGATGAAGCACAGCTGCCCCATCACAAGTCTATTTACAAGAACAGATGTCAGGATGGACTTGTCCAGAGGGTTGTGATTTGCCATCCTCTGTTCTATTTTATCATCAACTTCATAATGATAAGTACTTACATCTGTCTTCATCTTTCACTTCTTTCTCATATCCGAAGTCTTTTCATTTTCTTCACGTGGTACATAACCAGCATTACATCCCTACCTCTCAAATTCTTTCTTGCAGTACCTAAAACCCCGCCCTCCCTTAGGCAACATTTCTAGCATCCCTCTCAAATGGAGTTTCTATGTATGCTATATGACATAAATCCCTGAATAAATAAACTATTTAGATTTCATCTTGCTTCACACAGCTGCTTCCAATACCTTATTTTTCTTTGTTAGAAACAATTTAATTAATAAATGAACTGTGGAAAAGGTTCTGTTTTCTCCACTCATTCACTCTTACTGGTTTTTATGATCTATAACCCTACAAAACATTTCCTCTTTTTTTATCTAAGATTTGCACATATTTCTCACTGTTTTTTTTTCTATTACAATGCTATGAGATTTTGCCATCTCAATTTACAAGTGACTAATTACAGTGGACTCTGTACATTGGCATTCACATATTTATTTTTAACACCTTGTCATCTTAAGCCACGATTTACAAAATACACTAAACCTGCTTATCAACAGAAAATGTACTAATCCAAAAATTTACTATCGAAAGCCCATTGCTTCCTAAACACAACTTCTATCTTTCTGGTTTTCTTCTCTAATCATTTCAAGTATTTATATAATTTATAAATCTACACACCAATTCATTGAGTGAATATCTGCCTTCAAGCAGCCAATACTATTCAGTTTATATTCTGTCACCAGCATTATTGTATTATACCCATTCACAAAGCTCTCTTAACTCTTTTGTCTTTACTTGCATGCAACTGGCAATCTCTTACACTCTGTAAGAAAGTCTTTGTTTTCCTCTACATGCACCTGAGCGGAGGAGTTCTCTGGGAAATAATCACATGGCAAGCAGGAGGAAAATCACTTTAAATTCACGATTTAGTGTCTTAATTGAACCTTCAACAGCTCCTGGGAAGCATAATATTCCAGGTGCAATTCACTCCACTACTCAAATAGGCCATGCTGATCTTTCTTCATGTCCTTAAACATCAAACTCTTCACTCCCATTGTTTTCCTTACTTCACATGGAAGTTCTAATTTCCCACTTCTAAGTTCATTTTCATGCAATACTATTTTTACTGGATTTACTACATGTTTTCTTTACCTTGATTATATTAAAGGACATATCTCTCATGCAAATGCTGATGCCTTCTCCAATCCTTTGGAAGCTTCTTGTTCCACTTAAGAGGTTTTTTCTTTTCCCCTACAGAGACAGAAATCTGTTCAAGAATCTAAAAAGTACATATCCTTCAGTTTCACATTTCAATTTACTTTTTCTTTTGTTCACATTCAAACCTACAGAAAGAATTGTAAATATATTCTCAGTGGCATTTTATTGACAGATTCATATTTATTCTCTCTTTGTTGAAAACATCACTAGAATTTTTCTTGAAGTATCTGTTCTTCTATCCCGATTAATGTGGTTTACATGAAGTTGCATTTTTCTTTGGCTTCAGAGTTGACAGCAAGCACACAGAATGATGTGATTAAGACATTTTATACATTTTATAGTATTTGGTTAAAAATGGCTGCGTCTATCAAAGAGAGATGATCAAAGCTAAAAATGTCATTTGCTATAATTAAAAAGAGGCACTTTCTCACCAGATCTAGAACTTCAGAGAATATAAGTCTCGAACTATTCATCTTGCAATGAAGAATGGTAGTCTAAAAATCAAGTAAAAGTAGAAGAGTGCAGAGCCAAAAGTTAGAAGGAAATAGATATTCATAATTTGAAGATCTGAATTGTGCTTTCCCATAGAATTGTTACTAGAATTGTTACTGAACCTGTGGTGATATTCATAAATAGAGCATCCATTTAATTGATTCATATTATGTTTCTTAAATGAAAGATGTCTAAACATGTTTGTCATTTACTAATTTTACTCATAGACTAATGTAGCATATACTCCCCTTTTTTTTCAACAAAACAACTTCTGCTACAGTTGCTGAAGACTGCTGCATGACAAAACTAAGTATACTTTGTAAGTCTTTTTTTCCACTTAGGCCCTCAGGATTTTTGACCATGTTTAACACTCCTTGTTGTTGACATACTAATTGATAATCTTTCATTATCCACTATTCACAGTGTCTCTGTCGGTTGTAGTAGTTTAATGCTACTACCAGTGTTATTAGTCTTTCTGTAAAATATCTCAGCAGAGATGTCTGGAATGGTGGCTCTTTGGTCCAAAAATGAGTCTTTCCCTAAAGTGCCAACAGTGAGTTCTCACACTGATTTTGTAATATGAGTAACATGTATATTTTTTATTTATCATGTTAAGTTTGTAATTTATATTTTCTCAGCATGTTCACTTTTATATTTTGAAGAATGATAAATGATTAAGAAATGAGTATACATATTTCTATAGACCTTTGAACAATTTTGATGGGTTTAGCACCAATGGATATAGTGCTATAGTCTGTGATCATTGTTTTACAAATTCAAGGTATGTTCTTTAAAGAAATAATTTCACTAAGTTCTTTAACCTTAAGTCATCATTTCATTGTGTGTGTGTGTGTGTGTGTGTGTGTGCTTGCATGCACACGTGTGGTGTGTGTGTGTAGGTACATGTATATGTGTTTTGTACAGGGAAAAAGAAAGCTATAAAAAGATGTGATAAGTGATAAAATTTCATAAATAAAATTAATTTTAAAACTGTTCAGTCTCTGTATAATATACCAAATGAAGATTTTAAAAAATATTTTCTATTATCAATATTTCTGATTGTGACTAACAAAAATGATAAAGATTAACTTCTCAAATCTGTTGGCATTGTAGATTTTAGTGAATGTTATTATTTCAAAGCATTCAATGTAAGATGTCGTTATAAAGTTAAAAATAAATTGATCCATGAAAATAATAATGTAAAATGTGATAGTCAGCTATGAAACATTTCCACAAACCTTAAGAAAGAATATGAGTTTTGAAGTAAGACTGAATAGTTTAATAGCGCAAGAAATATGATATTCTGCCAAGAATTCATACTAAAATTTATGGAGGAACAGATTTTGTGAAATCATTAAATGCTATTCATTCTGTGGGATGATGTTGTTTTATTGAATTTATTGTGTGTAAAATGATTCCATATGCTAATTTAAATGGATAGAAAGTTCTGCCATAGAGTCCTTATGCATATGTGCATGAATATTCCCTTATGTTATGCTTGGGTATGCTCCAGTCTCATCAAAGAGTAAAAAATGAACTTTAGGGTAAAATTGGAACTGATTCCGATATACTGATAGTGTCAGATATGGAAATTTTTACAAATTTATTGAATAAAGTAATGGAGAAATTCTCAACCTGAAAATGCAAGCTCATTCACAAAAATAAAGGAACATAAATTGAGTGTCTGCCATTATAAAGATAAAATTTTATGGGAGCAAGCAACCATGGGTTGGCATTTGAATGTTGATGTTTCTAAAATTTTCAACAGCTTTGCAATTTGAACATATAGTTTGGTATGACACTAAGTCACAAGATATAAGAAATATGTTATAGCTGTATGATAAATAAAGATAAAGAAAACTTGGATTGTTGAAATTACAAAGAATATTATTAAGCTCTTATGTAAGAGTTAAGACTAGGAGTTTCGCAGTGATATAAAGATTAAGGAAAAACTGTAAAACCATTTACAACTAGACTGACTATTGTTTTTAGTTGTTGTCCTCTTCAGATTATCCTCTTCAGATTATTTTTCATGTTCAATAAAGTCTTATCATTGATTTATACTGTTCAAAAACTAGTCTCAGTAAAGTTCTTAATTTTTTCATAACCTTCTCTGAGCTCTGAAAGTACCATATTATCTCCAATAATGATGGTTCTGAGAAGCAAAATGTGTCTTTTAGAGGTGCTCCAGTTGAAGATGTTAAAAATTTTATATATTTGATCTATAAAATCTAAATTTAATATATGTAATGTAAATATATTCGGTGGAAAATAGCAATAATATGATTTTAAAATGATATGATAAGTTTATTATAGTTAATTTAAATGTACCAATAATAATTTTATTAACCATGACAAAATTTAGTGCTTATCCAATAAATACAAAAAGTATTTATAAATATTTCCTTCCTACACAGATAGAGGTTACTTTATTTCTTTGCTCTCAATGCTGGCGATTTCTACTGCATTAGGGTAGGGAAAATACAATCCAGAATCTAAAGTAATTGCAAATTTTGTACTATTGAGAGTTTAAGGTTGAGAAGAAAAATGTCTAATTATTTTGTTATCAGCAATTAAATCTTAATTTTCATCTCTACTTCTCCAACTGAAGATATTTGTATTAATATAGTGTTACATTTATTCAAACAGGAAAATAAAACAGGATCATTGTGAAACAGCTATAAAACAACAACAAAACAACAGAAAACAACAACAAAAAAGAATTAATCATGCTGAATTCAACTTCAAAATAAACCCTATATTTCTTAGTCTACATCAATAATTTTTTATTTAGCACACAAACCAAAATACATGTACAGCATATGAACACATACACATAGTTAAAGAAAATGGAGTCATAAAATATTTCACTGCTATATGATAATATATTTTTTATGTTATCTCATTGTGCAATTATGTTTAACCATTTGTATTTAAAATTGTTATATTCTTAAATCGATAAAAAAATCTTTGATAATGATATTGGTACATTCCCTTTGTGTGTGTGTCTAATTTCTAAATGACTCATACTAAGGAAAGTGAAAATTTATGAACATTCATGTTTAAGTATTCTGACATATTCTGGAAAAAATGCACCCAATAACTGCATACCCGTTAACTATTTAAATCACTGTCTTTATCTCCTACATTCTCACCAACACTGAATATTTTGCTAATCAGATAGTCAGATGTGTTTTCTTCTGCTATTATATCTCTTACTAATTATTCTAATTAAAGTTTTTTCCTTTTGTTTTTTGAATGCATTTGATTAAAAAATTATCAAGGTGCTTTAATTTTTACTTTTATACTTTTATTTTTATTCCATAAAATATTATTTTTTTGTTTAAGAATTTATACCATACTTCCAGTTATTTAAAGTAAATATTACCTAAAGTTGCTATTTGGCATATTTTCTATACATGACTTTCTCCTTTAATTTAGTGAGAAAGAAAATCTGTGGTGATAATTTCTTATATATTTTACATATTTTCATACAAAGTATTTTTCAGCCAATATGATGAATTCTGACTTCACAGGGACTACAAATAAAACCAAAGCTTAACAAAAGGAAGTGATACTAGAACCTTGCATATACATTTTAAATCTATAGGGGCAATCTACCCGGTAGGATACTTTTGTTCTTTTTCTTTTCACCATCTTTTGTATGATCATTACTAGATGTGATATATTTATTACAATTTTTAGTTAATGAAAATGTTACCACCCACCACACTTATTCTTTGGGGGAAAACATAACAAAAAGTGCATGATGTTCAAATAAATCAGTAGTACACAAATACATTGCTTACAAATGAAAATGTGGTCCTTCACTTAAAATATGTTAATATTAGAACTTAGAAAAAAAATTTACTTTGAAATATGGAATTTAAAAGAAGTTTTATTTCAAAGCTTCTTCAAATGTCACACAAGACAATCTTTAGTTCACATTTCTATTTTCCTAACCAAAATTATAGCAGCAGGGAGTGGTGGTGCACGTCTGTAATTCCAGTTGCTAAGGAGGCTGAGCAGGAGGATCACAAATTCAAAGCCAGCCTCAGCAATGGCCAGGGGCTAAGCAACTCAGTGAGACCCTGTCTCAAAATAAAATACAAAATACGGCTGGATATGTGGCTCAGTGGGTTGAGTGATTCTGAATTCAATTCCCTAACCCTAACCCTAACCCTAAACCTCCCCCAAAAAAGCCGTGATTATTTTCCTGACTTTTTTCTTTTCTTTTCATCAATTTATGACTACTTTCAAAATAAGAGAAGGTAGGGATGGAATGCGGACAAGCCTATCTGAAGTTCTTGAGATTTCTCCAAGAAGATGCGTATATTGTGCCATTAACATTACATTCCTATCTTCTCAATATATCCACTTAATCTTCCCATTACATCTATAGCATCTTGGCCCTCTCTGGTACAATGCATCACAAAATAAGGATGCATACTATGTAATGAAAACTTTGCCTTAAGCAAGAGGGAGCTATGACTTTTTGTTCTTCACTTCTGGGAGGTATTCTCTAGTCAATTAGAATGCCTTGCTTAGATGACTGTCTTTTTTTAACTGAACACTGTGACAACCACACAGCACAACATTATGACTAAGGATGTGGTTTTGGTCCCTTGCTATAAGCTCTGCCCTCTGGAGGGACTGAAGATCAAAGGCTTCGCCTTGACTATTGTTGGACCTGAAAACCAAATGTCAGCCACATGCGCAGTATGTGATCAAGTCCCATGAAAGCTCTGGGTAGCCAGGCTGGAGAGACCTTTCCTGTTTGGCAACCTTAAATTCATGTCATCATACATCATAGTCCTAGAGCAGTTACTGTTGTCCATGGCTCTATGAAAGAAGGACAGCTGGAAGTTCTGCATATGGACCCCTTTTAGATTCCAATCTACCTAGCTCTCCTCTTGGCTGATTATAATCTGTATTCTTTGTGGGTAGTAAATTATAACCACCAATATAAGAGCTTTCAGGGAGTTCTGTGAGTACTTCCGCATATCATCAAATTCAAGTTTGAATTTGGTGGTAAAGATACATTATGTAGACTGTGTTCCCTTGAACTTTGCATTTAATAACTCATCACAAACTAACTTATTAAACTAAAATTTATCAGGCATTATTTTGCTAACATATTTTACTGAAGTTTAGGGGATGATGAATGAAAACCACACTACATAAAGGATATGTTTTTTTTTTTTCCTGTCACAGCCACATCCATAAGTTAATTATCATCTCTGACTATAGTTCTGAGATTTTCCTTCCATAAAACTGGGTCTGAGGTTTGTTTTCCTGGCCATAGTATTCCTAAGACCTGTAATTGGAAAATCAAGATGTCTTATATAAAATACTGTGTTTCTTAGATGTAATCTTCAGTTCCTCTAGGAAAACAAGTCAAGTTATGCATAGAAAAATTCTTTAAAATTAAAACAAACAAACAAAAACAAAAACAGAAGAATGAAACCGATTGTACCCTCTTAAACCATATCTCACACACACACAAAAAAAAACCTTAAGTTCTTGTGTGGTTACTTCTCCCAATTCCCACACTAAGTATTGACTCAGAAGATCAAGTAATAAAATAGATAATAATGATTCAATAAATATTCATGAATGTATACTAATATAAACAGATGAATTAAACCCATGAATACAAGTGGAAATTAAAATACAATAAATATAGAATGAGTGATGAATTAAAAAATCACCATTAGAATGCAACAATAATAATGGTTGCAAGCAGTATCCACTGATGAATTATAAAAGGATGGAGTGAGTTTGAAAAGAAACATTTTCATAATAAAAAGCTGTTCTCTCAAAATATTTACTATTTATTGTGGTGGTTTTAATATATATCAAATTCTGCCCTAAGTCTTGTTCCCGGTGATAGAATGAAGTTATTATTATCTTAAGTGTGGGAAGAACATACTGATTCATTTTTAACAAATAGAGCCCAGAGTGAGAAAATAGTAATCTTACTTTGGAAATACTTCAAAGAAGCCAACATAATAAAGTGATCAAGGTTGTCATCAACAGAACATGTTGATATCACACCTACCCCTTATATTAAATGATAAATTCACTGCTTCTATGACTCTCCCTCTCAAATACATAGCCTGAAACAAATAATCAAAAAATACCAGGCAGGTTGGGCTGGGGATGTGGCTCAAGCGGTAGCGCGCTCGCCTGGCATGCGTGCGGCCCGGGTTCGATCCTCAGCACCACATACCAACAAAGATGTTGTGTCCGCCGAGAACTAAAAATAAATATTAAAAAAAACTCTCTCTCTCTCTCTCTCTCTCTCTCTCTCTCCTCTTTCACTCTCTCTTTAAAAAAAAAAAAAAAAAAAAAAAAAACAGGAAAATCATAAACCAAGGGAGATATTATAAAATAGTTGGCCAGCAATCTTCAAATTGTGAAGATAAAGAAAAAGAGTCCAGAAGGTCTCAGAAATGATTATCTCCCAAATCAACATATGAATTACAACTCCAACAAAGAACATATGAATGCAGCCTTTGAATCACCTCTTTAAAAGGCCCAGTTACCTCAATGGGAAGAACCACAGCCTCTGAGACAGGAGTCCCCTGTGATTCTCGTTTGCTAGTCAGATTTAAGTACACCAATGAGACGTGACAACTAAATAAAATGTGCTATCCTGGATTATATCCAGGATCAGAAAAAGGATATTAATGTAGAAACTGGTAAAATGTGATTAATTTCTGAAATTTATTTAATAGCAAGCATTGCATCCATGCTAATTTCATAGAGTTATTAGCTTTACAAGGTCATATCAATGTTAACATTAAGGATGCCTGACTGAATGTTATATAGGAATTCTGTACTATTGTTCTAACATTTTTTTAATCTAAAATTATTTCAAAATAAAGAATCCTACAACAGTCAATCACCAATGTTTTATTCTCTCGGGTAATAGAACAATTCAAAACCTCATTCTTTACAAACACCCTGTTTTCCCGTTTCATATTGCCATAGTTTAGAGGATCATGTTGAAAATATGCCACCTAATTTTCTCGTTTATTTTGTTTGCTGTCTGTCTTGTTTCCTCTAAAGATAAGTCCATGATGGTTGGGGTTTTATCTGTTAATTTTACTGTAGTATTCATTTACTATAATTCAGTAAATGTTTGTAAAGTTGAATTATTCAAATTAAGCAGTTTCTAGGTTGGAAATACCTCAGTCATGATTCTCAGATTTAGTGAACATAATTATGCTAAGCAATCTTAGTTGGGTTTTAATAATATGCTCCACAATGCACAGGACATAATTATTTCTAATTTTCATAGTCACAGTGTGATTGTCATCTCACACTTCTGTACCACAAAACCATAGACTGGTTGGCTTAAACAACACTTACTTCACCCAGTGTGCAGACAGTTAAAAATCAAGATGCTGTCATCATTTGGCATTTGGTGAAGATATTCTCCCTGAATTGCAGATGGTTTTCTTCTTTTTATAAGAGCACCAATCCATTTATAAGGACTCAGCCTTTAAGATTTATTTGCATCCCAAAGACTTGACTTTCTAATATTATTATTTTGGGTATTACGATTTCAGTACCACTTTGTAGGAGACATAAACATTTAATCCATTGTACGTAATAACAATATTTTTCTAAATATTGTTCTTTATATTGAAAATTAGCTATTTCTTGTCAAATAATAGCTCAGATGTCCTTCAGTATCCATGATTTGTTCCAAGAGCCCCTCCTTCCAAAATCCATGGGTGCTCAAGTGACTATGCAATATGGTACAGTATTTGCATATAAGTTATGTACATTCTTTATACGCTTTAAATCATTTGTAGATTAATTTTAAAACCTATTTCAATGCAATTGTAATGCAAACAGTTGCTATAATATGTAGTTCATGGAATAAGGACAAGAAAAAAAATTCCATATATCCAATACATACATAATTCTTCAAAAAAAATTTTGTTTTAATCTACAGCTGGTTGAACCCATGGATAGAGAAACTACAGATAAAGAGGGTCAACTATATATCATTAGAAATGGTATCTCTTATGAGAAGTTTCTGTTTCCAAAAGAGAGTCAACCATGTTCTTGATTTAAATATTTGTAATTATCATTAGATAATAAATTGAATATTAGAGTAAATTCATGAAAATAATGGGAACTGTGAATATTTTCAGATCCTGTGTCTTTTACATGAATAAAATTGCCTCATCAGTATGAAAATATAACCACTTTAGTTTAAAAATGCTATATAAATTATTTTATGCTAATACCTTGATATATGTTTATGTCTGGAATTTTATAATCTTCATATGACAGCCTAACATAAGATGCTTTTAGTTAAAGCTTATGACATTTTGTTGTCTACACAAATATTTGACTTTTCACTGGCACATCCTGAAACTTAATTATGTTTGTCTTGCTTTGGAATATTTGATAGATTATGTAGCTGTGATTTATGTATAATATACCAAATGTTAAAGCTTATAAAATTGTCTTATCCATTAATTTAGTATTAAATAAAATTAATATGAAATGACAGAAATAAAATGAGAACCAAACTCTAATATATGATATCTTATTTAAATTCAGTGCACTTTTGGAAAATCTGCTTACTTTCCCAACGATTTATTGTTTATTAACACCCAAAATAACAATGAACATATTTATCATCTCATAAAGAAGAATTAATAAACTGGTTGCTTATTTTACAATTTTTTTTTACTTTACAGAAGTGTTATGAAAGAGTCAAAGTTATTTATTATTATCACAATTGAGGTACTATTACTTAAAATTTGCATTCAATAAAATTTACTCTCTGTGGTATATGAAATTTGACAAATAGATATCATCATCCATTCAACACCACGGTAACATACAGTGTAGTTTTAGACCCTCAATTTCTCTTAAAACTACCACTTTTAGTTAGTCTCGTCTCTCCTGCCAACCTCTAACAACCACTGTTTTTTTTATTCTTAGAGTCTTACCCTTTCTGAAATATCATATAAATTTAAATATAAAATCAATAGTATTACAGATTTAGCTTCTCTTAAAGAATACATTTAAGATACTAGATGTGTGAATTATAGGTTTGTTCCTTTATGCTATTGAGTAGTATGGATGTAATAGTGTAGATTTTTATCAGGTGTTTAAAATTATCTGTATAAATAAAACTTTATAAATATACTGAAAATATTTTGTATGAATATAAGAATTATTTTGATCTGGGTTAATAACTTGCAGAGATTATAAGATTGCATAATAGGTGTGTCTCAGTTTCGAAAGTGGCAGTGACATTTTGCATCTTCAATAGCCCTTAATCAGAGTTGTAGTAGTTCTATGTTTTGCTGTTAAGGATGAAATATTTATTTGAGGGCTCACAGTTTTAGAGGTCTTAGTCCATAGAAGGCCAGCTCCATTCCTTGAAGTTCAAGGTAAGGTAGAACATTAAGGCAGAAGAGTGTAGCAGAGGGAAGCAGCTTGTATAGTGATCAGGAAGCAGAGTGGGAGAACTCCACTTGCCAGATACAAAAACATACCCCAAAGCCACACCTCAGTTCCCACCTCCTCCAGCCACACCCTACCACTGCAGTTACTACTCAGTTAATTCCTATAAGGTGATTCATTCACTGATTGGGTTAAGACTCTTACAACGCAATAATTTTTCCTCTGAACCTTCTTCGCATTTTTTCACACATGAGTGTTTTGGGGACACCAATATTATGTCCCTAGCCCCCAAAAGCTCATACTCATCTGACAAGGTGAAATGCATTTAGTTCATTCCCAAGAGTCCCATAGTCTCAACAGTTGTGAAGTTGCTCAAAATTTAACTCTAATGTCTTCTCTGAGGCAAGGCAATCTCCCGTTGTGAGATCCTGTAAAATTAAAAATAATGTACAAGTATCCAATATATAATGGTACAGAGTAAACATTTCCATTCACAAAATTAGGGGCATAGAAAGAAGGAAGAGGAGCAAACCAATACTGAAATCCAAATGGACAAACAAGTCCTGTATCTTCATATCCAGCATCTGGGGCACATGGTGTCATGATGTTCTCTTCAAAGGGCTTGTATAGCTCTGCCCCTATGGTCTTGCTTGTACCAGCCCAAGTGGCCTCTCTCTATTGGCTTTTCTCTGCTCAATTCCTGCAGCTTTCCTAGGATGATGTACCCAGTTACTGGCATTTCTTAGTCTCAGGGGTCTCTACTGGAGCTTCTGCTTACTCCTCACATCTCTACATTTTGACTTCTCAGGGAATACTGGCAAGGATTCCAACACACTACACTTTGCCTGGCCTTCCAGGCCTGCATTTTTTTTAGAATCAGCACCACATGGTTGATGCCAAATTCTGCCTTATCTTGAGAAGTAGCCCAGCCTCCAGAGACCCTGGCTGCGGCAGCCTCTGAGTGTCTGGATGGCTGTGCATGTTGAAAAAACTTCCTAGGTCCCCTTGTGCAAGAAGGTATCCGTCCCACTAGACTCTTGTCTAGAGAATGTTCATTTTACTCTCTTGAGCTTGGGATGGGTATTGTCTCTGGGCAGTCTTTAGCTTTTTTTTTTTTTTTTTTTAGTGGTGGTTAAGTCTTTAAAACCTGAAACTTTCTTAGCCCCAGTTTTACTCCAACCTTTCAAGCCCAAGTTTTTCAAGTCTTTCTGCTCTGCTTTCCACTCTGCTTTCTGCTGCTGAATATCACATAAATTTGGCTAAAAGGCCCGAGCAATATCCATGCCACCGCCTGAAGACTTGCTGCCTAGAAATTTCTTTTGCCAGATTAAGTAGTCTATCGCTTTTAAAATCAGTTTGACAGAAACTCTCAGGACACAGGCAAATGCAAACTACTTCTTAGCCAGAACCAATGTGAATGGCCTCTAATCCAATTACCAATAGTTCTCCTTTTCCTCTACTCCATCTTGAGCCCTCTCTTTGCTGTCCACAGTCCTATTGGCATTCTGGTCTTCCAAGCTCCTACCAGAATCTGCAATTAATCACCATTTACAACAATTTAAAGCACTTCCAACTTACACTGCTAAGTATCTCAAAATTCCTCCCACCAAATCCAAAATACTCCAAAAAGTTATGAACCACATGGTCAGATTAGTCGCAGCAAAGACCCTACTCCTAGTACCAATTTCTCCTTTAGTCAGCATTTTTGCTGCTGTGACCTAACCAATATAACTGTAAAGGAATAAAGTATGTAGTGGTAGCTCATAATGGTTGCAATTTGCATTTTCTTCTTACTTAAAAATTTTTCAGCATCATTTCATTCACTTATTTGACATTCTTGTACCTTTATCATTAAAATATTTGTTCAGATCTTATATTCATTTATAAGTCAGTTGCTTGAAATTTTTGGCATGTTATAATTATTTTTCCTTTATTTAATTATCTTAATTTAATTAATCTTTTATCACACATTTGCTTTAGAAATATTACTTCTAATGTGTGCTTATTTTTCTATCATTCTTTTAACATGGGTTTTCACAGAGGAAATTTTTTTAAAGTGACAAAGTAAACTTATATTTTTATTGATGCACTATAATTATACAAAATAGTAAGATTCATTAAACCATTTTTGAACTTGCACATAACATCATTGAATCCATCTTATTCCCCTGTACCTTTCCTTTCCCTCCCTATCATCTTCTTATTCTGGTCTACTGGTTTGCCTTCTATTTTTATTATTATTATTTGAATTCATATCTAATGTATGAAAGTTGTATTCATTGTGCTATATTTGTTCATAGACATAATTTGATAGATTTTATTCCCAAGTACCCCCTCACACCCTCTCTTCCTCCTTCCCTCTAAATCCCTTTCTTCTACTCCAATGGTCTTACTTATATTTTAGTGATTTTTTTTATCCCTCACCCCCACCCCCCTTCTTTTTTCTAATTTTTCTTTCTAGCATCAAATCAATCTAGAAAACAATCGATCCTTGAATTTATGCATCTGGCTTATTTCACTACAAATGATGTTCTCCAGTTCCATTCAATTACCAGGAAATGACCTTATTTCATTCTTCTATATATTAGCATTTTCTTTATCTGATTGTCTGTTGACAGACACCTAGACTGGTTTCATAACTTGGCTACTATGAATTGCACTACTATGAAACTTGATATGCATGCATGACTGTAGTATGCTGATTTCCATTATTTGGGGTAAGTAGCAAGAAGTGGGATACCTGATAAACCTGATTCATAAGGTATTTTCATTCCTAGTCTTTTGAGGAATCTTCACACTGATTTCCAGAGTGATTGCACTAATTTGCAGTCCCATTAACAATGAATAATTTCAAGTTTTATTCTTTCCTTGACTAATGGTTACTCAGAAATATATTACAAAATTTTCAAACACATGGGGATTTTTCTACTTCTATTATTGTTAATTATTTCTAGTTTATCTGAAAGAAAATGTTTTGTGAATAAAGTTATTGGAAATATATTGACAGTTTTACTTGTATCTTAGAATGCAGTCAAATTTGTAGATGTTGGTTATATAAATGTAAAATATGTGGAGAGCAATGGTTTGAATCATGGCCTTTATGATTCTCTAGTGTCTGTTTGCACTGGGAACTACCTGTGCCAAAGTGAAGGTCAAGATGGCTAGGTTCCTATGGTGATGCTGGGAATAGGGGAGGCTGAATGCAATGGCACACAGCAGTTATCAGTTAGGACCTTGAGCTCAGCCACCAACTCCTAGGGATAGAGAATTCTGAGCATAACAAGATGACCCTAATGTCTCACCAGTCCTGTGTCCTTAGATTGTCTGAGTTGCTGAAACTGTCTCACAAATAACCTTTTGATGATGAACTCTATATAATAAACATGCTGAGGTAGCTCTGAGTCAAATTTCATCAGAGTTTGGCTATCCATTTGGTCCCACCTCTTTCTATGTATGTCTGTTAGTCTTTTTGTCATATCCGATTACCCCTCATATGGTTTCTAAATTAATGGCTGTGGGTCAGAGAGAGATGAGAGGGCCATGGAAGAACAATATAGAAAACATGTAGAACCTTGCATCATCTATGAAATGATATTTTTTTTCTTTTTTCTTAGCGTATATAAATTACACAGAAAAGTAGGTTTTATTTGGCCTTGTTTATATATAAATATGATATATTTTGATCATTTTCACTTCATTACGTATCATAGTTTCTCTTATTTAAAACAATGACTTGTCACTCTCTTTTGAGTTTTTCTAATACATAAAATATTCCTCCTAAATAATACCACATTTAGATTACATTTATCTTTTACCCATAAAAGCATACTGAATATTACTTACCTTTTTAAACCTTGATTATCTATACTTTAAAAATGAGGTGTTTAATGAAAACACCCTTAACTCTACATTAATGTCTAAAATTTCTGTTGCCATTTATATAAATTATCATTTATAAAGCTCTTAGAATATATTTACAATACTATTATAGTTTTTACCACAGAAAATTATCTCTGTGACTAACTTCTGACATACATTAAAAAACTTGCCTAAGTAATCATAAATTTATCTATTAAATATAAAATTGAACAAAAGATAAATGTTAATGATCCATTTATCTTAGTCTTCCCTATTCTCATTATATTGTCATGGTTCAGAAATCAATGATTTTATTTAATATTATCTATTCATAAACAATTCTGAGTAGATTCATGCTTGGGATACTTTCATGGCTAAAACTGAAAGAAACAAAGGGGGACAGATAATATAATATAGGAATTTCAGCATCTTTATCATTAATTTGAATTTTTCTGGGTTAGGGTAAATTATGTAAATTGTTTTTAAACATGGAAAAATGAAAATCCCAAAGTTATTTTTTATATGGGTCTAAGAAAGTAGAGCTGTTGCATTTAGCTAAACAGAATACAATCAGATAAGTACAGTACAGAATAATGGACAAATTGCATGTTCCCTGTAATTCTTCAGTTCTTGCTTTTATAAAAGCTTAATAGTTTCTCATTGCTCAGATTTCCATGAATTAATAGAGTTTCCTTTCAAAAATACCTACTCAAATATGATCCACAGGCAATTGAAATTGCTGTATAAGGATTAATTATTATTATTATTATTATTATTATTATTATTATTATTATTATTATTACTAAAGTACTCTATTTCACATTGAGATTTTATTATAAGAGGTTACCTAACCTGGATTTTCATGTAAATTAGTACAATCATTGTGGAAAACAGTATGGAGATACTTAAAAAAAAAATAACTGCCATATGATCCAGAAATCCCACAACTGGGATTAAGATCAATCTGTTGAAGTGACATCTGCACCTCCATATATATTCCAAGACTATTCACAATGCCAAGATAATGGAACAACCTAATGGTTTATCAGCTGATAAATGTACAAAGAAAATGTGCATATATACACCACAAAATACTGTTCAGCCATAAAAAAATGAAATATCATCACTTCCTCAACATGGATAAATCTAGAGATCATTATGTTACATGAAATAAGCCAGCCACAGAAAGACAAGTACCATATGATTGTACTTATATGTGGAAGCTTAAAATGTTAATGTCTCAGGAGCTAAGGATAAAATGATGATTAGCAGAGATTGGGAAGGATAGTAGGGAGGGAGGCATGTGGAAAGGTTGATCAATGGGTATCAAGATACAGAAAAACAGGAGTAAGAATTTCTGGTAGGTTATTTCACAATAGGGTGAATATAGGTAACAATGGTGTACTGTATATTGCAGAAAAAGTAAAAGATTTTGAATGAAATTATCATAAAGCAATGACTCGTGAGAAGATATTTTCAAAATCATTAATACATTGCAAAATGCTTACATATATATTCAAAATGCACATATATACCAAAAGTACATTATACCCCATTATATTTACAATTTTTATTTATCAGTTAAAAACTAAATTTAATAAACAAGGAAACAGTATAGAGATACTTAAAAATATAACTTCCATAAGATCCAGAAATCTATTTTGATCTATTTATTAGATACTGAATTCTTATGTGATCATTATTTTCTAGAATCAAATACACAGTAAATAAAATACAATCTTAACACACCAAAAGGTATTTAACCATGTCAAACTTTGAAATTAATTTCAATATTTAGTATTAAATAACTCAGAGATGACACATGATAAGTATAGGCATTCCCATAAAGATACATTCATCTAGATCCACTAGTTTCAGGATATTTGTTGAACATTAATCACATTTCTTAGATAACATATTCTGGTTTTTTGTTGTTGGAAATTGCTTCAATATTTTCACACTTATTAAATTACAATTTTATTCAATATTACAAAAGGAAATACCTGTATGAAGAGATTTTATAAGTATAAAACATAAATATTTTTCTCATTCAACTCCAAGTTAATTAATTTTATGTAACTTTTGCAAATAATCTAGCATACCAACCAATTTTTTTTTGTATTTATTCTTCCTGCATCTTCTTTTGTTTTTGGTATTGGGGATTAAACCAGGTTCACTTTAACACTGAGCTACAGCTACAGCCTTTTTAAAATATTTTATTTTGAGATAGGGTCTTACAAAGATGCTGAGGCTTACCTCACACTTGCAAAATTTCAGCCTCAACCTTCTGATTCCCTAGGAACATAGGGATGTACCACTGTGCCCAGCTATACTCTCAGCATTTTTGTCAATTCATGCAGATAATTTACAGATTGAATGAGCAATGATTGTAACAAATTGTTATACATTATATTTTAGAAAATTACAAGTTGAAAAGTTTGAAATATAATTTTATACTATATTATAGCAGAAGTGTAGTAAACAATTTTATATTTTAGTTAAATCACACAGAAAATTCTCTTTTACAATTTGTCCCTGTATAATAGAAGAGCAGGTGGTTTGTTGGATGCTGGCAAAAGAAAAAGGAAAGGATGCATTTTTATTTGGTAAATTATCCTAAGTCAGTTATTTCTCCAAGAGGCACAACTCTTCCAATAAGAACGTGCTTGTTCTTCAGTTGCTTAATTCTGCCAAATTCTATTTTAGCCTATTTCGCATCTGGGACTTTGCCACAAATGCAAACTGTTATATGGTCAGTGTGTTAAAACAGGAATACAGAAACAGTCTGTTTGCATCAGTTTTAACTCAAAATATAGTCTGTATTTCTTGTTGATTTGCCAACCCTTTTGTTTAAACTAACTGCAGAACTGAAAATGAAAAGCCTTGCTATAATATATATGTATACACATACATATTATATTATTATTACTATATATATTATTGACTTCTCTTTCCATCATAAAAAACATTTTGGGGGCTGGGGATGTGGCTCAAGCGGTAGCGCGCTAGCCTGGCATGCGTGCGGACCGGGTTCGAGCCTCAGCACCACATACAAAGATGTTGTGTCCGCCAAAAACTAAAAAAAATAAATAAATAAATAAACATTAAAATTCTCTCTCTCTCTCTCTCTCTCCCCCCCCCACTCTCTCTTTAAAAAAAAAACATTTTGGCAGTATCTAGAAGAATAATTATAAAAGAGCAGAAGTGAGATTAACAAAATATCACTCCTAAACATACAAATCTATTTAAATTACAAAAACAAGGATTTTAAACACATTCAAATTGTTTTATTTAAGTGTGCAGGAAATGTTTTGGTTGAGTTACATGAGAAAGTACAATTATCATAAGTATGTGATTACCCCTTTTAGGAAATGATAAAAATATTTGCTATTTATACTTAACAATGGCAAGTTCAGCATCAATCACTGAAATTTAAGTGTGTACTAGTATCTGTTTCAGTGTTTATTTATGATGAACTCACTTCTGAATTTTGTAAAGAATTTGTCCTTTTTCCAGTAGAATGGTAATAATGAGATGATGGTTATCTTTCATTGAACAAAGAAAAAGAAATGCAAATATATATGCATATTTTAATATGTTGAGAGTAGCAAACTTTCCCTTAATTCCCAAATTGTATAAGTTCCGTAAGCTGTAAAATGTATAAAATCTGTTCAACTGTTTTATAAAGCAAAAGCAGCAAAAAAAAAAAAAAAAAAAAAAACTAGAGTAGCTGTGTACTAATAAAACTTTATAAAATCAGGATCTGAGCTGGGTCATCTGTCTGATTAATTAGTCAATCATAGTTCCATTTACATGAAAGTGAATATATAATAGATATTTTCACATGTTGAATGCTTAATATATTTTTTGAATAAGTGTTATTGAAATTTTTCTCTTTGCATTTATTCAGTACTATGATAAAAACATTCTATTAATCTTATGATCATTCATACCTCTAATTCATCTGATGTAACAGGTATCATACAGACATTTTCAATTAAACACTGAATTCAAAGAAAAAAGTATTAAACATTGAAATATAAATGATGGGAAACATAAAACCTTCTATGCATTTGAAATTGTTAATAAAAATGCTTGAATAGCTCAATTAAACTCTGTAAGATCATCTTCATTTGTCCTATTAAACATAGCGGTTTCAACATAGTGCTTAGACCTATTACCTTTGTAACTTAAAGTACATAATTAGAAAAGTGGTTAAATATATTGTTATTGTCTTTGTAACCTTTAATTGTTTCTCTGTATTTTATATGTCAATTTTCTGTTGAAATGGTTTTTAATACTTATTCTACACCAGTTTCTAATATTGGGAAAAAAGTATATCTAATAAGATATAAATGGACATCATATATACATATGTATGAAATTATACACAAGAAAAATAGTAAGATAAAGAGTAGACATTAAAAAGATAACTATCATTTATTCACTACAAGGTAGAGAATCAAATTTTTTAGTTTCTTCTGCTCTTCAATTTTAGAGCTTATGTGCAAGTAATTAATACAACAGCTATAAGTCAGTAAGTTTTTAAGGAGAAGGACTATTATTTATCAAAGACATTTTCAGAATTATATTGATGCTTAACTCATCTTAATAAATATCTGGATTTATTCCGATATATACACCATGGTTTACCTTCACTTCAAGAGAAGAAATAAATACTTTTGAGCATTACATATTGTTTTCAGAAAAATACAAGTCATCTGACATGATGATTATGTATACTTACACCACAAATATCCATGGTTTTCTCTTTAGTTATAACTGATTCTGTTCTAAATCAAACACACACACACACACACACACACACACACACACACACACACACAGCCACCAGATGTTATAAAATATAATTTATAGATCAACAATTTATAGATCAACTGAAGAGTGATTGTAGTAAGTTGTTATACATTGTGTTTAGAATATTGAAAATTTAAAAGGTAGAAATGTATTTTTATAATATTTGAAATGTAAATTCAAGAAGTCTATATATGTATACAGTGGTAGGTCAGGATCCATGTTCAATTTTTTTATATATGATTCATTTTTTACTGCTATCCTAAATAATTAAATCGTTTCCTGTTGATTTGTCATGTTAATAAAAATAGACAAGACTAGCTAATATTCATAAGTTCTGTTTTATTATTTTTGTCTTCCTTCTAATAAACTTCATTGGTTTAGTGATTATAAATTTGGGTACTTGTGTATGAATGCTTAATCTGTGTGTGGATTTTATGAATATATGTGTGTGTGTGTGTATATGAGTAGGGGGCAAATACAGTTGTGTATGTGTGTGTGTGTGAAGACAAATGTCACTTTTTATGCTTCTCTTAAAAATCATCAGGTTTTTATGGATTTCATTTGTCAGTAAATCTCAGAATAATTTATGACAAATGTGAATAAGTCAATAACTGTGGAATGCTTCCTATTTGTTCAGTTACTTTACCATATACATATTTAATTGTAAAGATTTTCTTATAGAATTATTTTTATTTTAAGAATATTTTATAATAATATTTTTCATGCATTGTATTATTCTCTAATTTTCTAATTTTTATTATATGCACCAAAAATTGGTATTAATTTTTTTATTTGAGCTTCCATCTAGAATATGTTCTGCACTTTATAATTAAATTATTTGGTCATCTCTTGCTATGTAAATTGTAATCGCATCACCTGTAAGGAAGGACAATATTTTCACTTTTTACTTCATGATATTGATTTTTTCCCTGTATAATTCATTCACTATAGCTCATAACATTGACCAGAATGAATACTAACTGTCCATTATTGTTTCATTCAGGTTTGCATCATTGTAACCAAGACCCAACAAGATCAATGTAGAGAAGGACAATCATATTGTAGCTCACATTTTCAGAGCTTTAGTCCATGATCCTCAGACTTCATAGTTCTGGGCAGAACATCATGGCAGGATGTGACAGATGAAAATGGCTCAGAACATGACAACCAAGAAGCAGAGAGAACTCTGCACACCAGGGACAAATTATATAAACCCCGAAGGCCAGAGATCCACTTCCTCTAGCCACACACTGCCTGCCTACAGTTATCATCCAGTTAATCCATCAGTGTATTAATCCATTGATTAGGTTACATCTGTCATAATTTAATTATTTCTACTCTACATTCTAGCATTGTTTCACATGTGAGCTTTTGGGGGACACCTTATATCTTATAGAGTATACTGCTGCTCCCTTATACCATCAATGTTCTGAGACTGTGTACAGCAAAAAATATGTTAGCATACCATCTTCATAGGGTGTCTATCATACTCAAAGTTAATTGTTTTCAAATAACAGGCAGCATAGGACTGTGCTTCTTTGCAAAAAGTGAAACAAACAAGGTGCCTCAGTGGTGACACTGTGTCTGTCTGGAAGTGCCTCCTAGACTGCAAAACAATTAGAGAGAACTGAGTATTTATAGATGCATACCAGATACTAGGCTCAGACCTCCCATGTCACTCACAGTTCTATCTGTGATATCTTTCTAGATCTTTCCCTTCTCTTTCTTGCTGAAGCTAGAAAACATCCACATGACATTTTTCAACTTCAGTTTTAGATCTCTTTTTTACTCTTGAGGCAGCATTATCCTATTCAATGATTTTAAAGCAAATGATTATGCTTATAAATTCTGCATTATATATTTCATCATGTGTTCCAGTTACTATATTCAACTCTCTCCTCAGAACTCCTTGTAATGCCTTAATATATCCCGAACAAAAAAACTTTATCCACATTCCTAAACCAAATCTCATTAAAATAGAACTCTCCATTCATGCATAAGCAAAATTCTAACATTATTCTTGACTTCTGTCTTTTCATCACACTCAACATTAAATCCATAAGGTTCTACCAGCATAGCACTCAAAAACTCTCATTTTCACATCTTCTCCTCTGTAGTGAAAGTTTAAATCACAGTCATGCCTCATTTATGGAGTAGCAATAGCCTTGTAATTGGTCTCAGTGTTATATGATATTGAAATTTCTATATGTCATTACTATTCCTAAGAATGGAAAAATTATATTCTTTTCTGTAAAAAAAAAATAACTTATCAAAATGTAAAATTTTGACCACATTTATGTAGTGCATATTTGATTCCAAATATCTTAATGACTAGTAAACATTTTAAGTCTAATTAAGTGAATAAACTAGGATAATTTATTAACTTAAATCATGCTAAAAGATGACTTATAAGCAATTTATCTGATAAATATCATTACCAGAATAATAAAACCTTATAAGAATTTTGCATCAAAATGTAAGAAAAAAATGCCCCAAAGCAAAAATATATATATATATATTTGTTCAAGAATTCCTCTTTCTCTCTTTGCAAATGGAGAATTAACATTTATTATTTCTATGCATGTTATATATGCAGTGTCTCTTGCTTTTCTTTTTCATATTTCCTTAGAGTTTTATGTTTGGAGAAGGGCATGGATAATCTCTAGCTTTCATTTAATCACATGGCTTTACATTTTGAAAGATAGCACCCATCCAAAATGATTTTTGAAAAATAATTAGATGATTGTATTATAAATCATAATTTTGGACTAGAATTTTCTCAAATTCTTCCATTTTGAAAACAAAGAAAAAGAAGTGATATATACAGGCTTACAAATATCACAATACCCTGACTATACATTTTACACTCTTATGAACTTCTCTGTAAAATAGCAAAATTTTAGAATGTAATTAATTTTATATATTATATATTTATATATATATATAAACACTAAAAAAACAAATAATCCAATCCATAATGGACTAAGAAACTGAACAGACTTCTCAGAAGAATATATACAATGAATCAACAAATAAATAAAAAGTGTTCAACATCTCTAGTAATACGAGAAATGCAAATCAAAACTACTCTAAGATTTCATATTACTCCAGTCAGAATGGCAGTTATCAAGAATACAAGAACAATAAGTGTTGGTGAGGATATTGGGGTAACAGTACACTCATACACTGCTGGTAGGACTGCAAATTGGTGCAACCCCTCTGGAAAGCAGTATGGAGATTCATTAGAAAACTTGGAATGGAACCACCATGTGACCCAGCTATCCTCTCTCCTCTGTCTACCCTAAGGATTAAAATCAGCATACTACAGTGACACAGCCATAATGTTTATAGCAGCTCAATTCACAATAGCTAAAGTGTGAAACAAACCTAGATGCTCTTCAATAGATGAATAGATTTAAAAAATGTGGTATATATACACAATGGAATATTACTCAGCATTAAAAGAGAATAAAATCATGGCATTTGCAAGTCAATGTATGGAGTTAGAGAATATCATGCTAAGCAAAACAAGCCAATCCCCAGAAAACAAAGGTCAAATGTATTCTCTGATACGTGGAAGCTGATTCATAATGGGGAGCACAACAGAAGAATAGAGGAACTTTAGATTATGCAGAGAGTAGTGAGGGGAGGGGAGGGGCCCAGGGGTGGGAAAGATGGTGGGATGAGATGGACATCATTACCCTAGGTACATGTATGATTGCATGAATGGTGTGACTATACCTTGTGTACAATCAGAGAAATGAAAAGTTGTTCTTCATTTGTGTACAACAAATTGAAATGCATTCTGTTATAATGTATAATGAATTATAAAAAATAAAAAGTAAAAAAAAAGAAAGTGGGTATTTTCTTCCACATTCGTAGACATATTCTAACATTAACTGTGTAATGTGCATTGCTTTCTTTTCATGAGAAATGCCAACAAATCTTGCATACTTATTTTAAGAATTAATCCTCTTTTATTGCCTGGGGCAATGAAACTAATAAAGTTGTCATATTTTTGGCAATTATTCTCTTTAATAGTACATTTAAACACTTAAAAATATATATCTGTTTTCTGATAAACGTTCACTAAAAATTTACCTTTTTGTTTTCAGATATTTTTAAACATAAGATTGTGTCTTTCCCCTTTAGAAGTCTGTTGCAGTCTGATCCAGGAAACAGGAAACAGAAATAAATTAATAAAAATTCGAATAGAAGGTACCAAAAATGTGTGAGTTCACAAATTGAGTCAGAATCTCAACAGTGGTTACACAGTATTATGTTTATTTTAATTACTGATAGGTCCTTTGAGATTAACACTTACACAAAAGAGAAAATGTTTCCTCTTGTTGAGTGCCTGGAGGACTCATAAATAATACATGTATTTTTGCCAGTTAGTACCCGCATTTTAATCATTCACTGCCTTTTATGAAGTAATGCATTTATACATCTGTTATGTGATTTAATTACCACTGGCATCCCAATGAGTAATAAACATATATGATTATAATAATTTTAATTTTAAAATATCATGCCAAATGGCTTTTAAAATTTTGAATTTAAATACAACAATTAAGTATTTTCTTCCTCTATTTCACCATATAAAATACATAGTGAGCCATTCATGTTATAGATAAAGATTAAATTGTTACACTCAATATGATAAATATCTTAATTGAATAATCATATTAAAATGCAATAATTTGACTGAAAACAAAATACATATATATATATACTTATAAGTATAGCACTTCATATATTTATAAAAATGTTAATAAACTTATTAAAAAGATATTTGTGAAAAAACTTAATATTTTAAAGCATCTTCATTGCAAAACAAAAATTTATAATTATAACAACTTTAAACAAGGACCTGTGTACAAATAATACTTTTTAGCTTTTCTAACATCATTGTTAGTTACTATCTGGAAAGTATACTATTCTGTCTATCTTTCCCACCAGAAAAACCACAGTTTATTATGATTTGATGCCTGATGTTTCTGTCTAGTCATCAGTGTTTGAATATTCTCAAAATGGTTCTAGAATGATTTCAGTCGTTGGGAGTTATATATTCTTGGTGTTTATGTAGAAGTAAATCATTAGAGGTGTCTGAATTTTATGCCTTCTTTTTCTGTTACATTTTATATTTTTATATTTTCTTATTTCAGTTATTTTTTAATTAAAAATATATAATTCAATAAAAATAGTGACTTTTATCTTCATTCACTTGCAGTATCAGGGACAAAAGGGGAAAAAGGGGGAGTATTGGGGCAAACTAGTGATCCTATAATCCGCCCAATACATGCAGTAATTATTCAATTGTGTAGAGAAATAAAATACTAGGAATTTTGGATTTTCCACCTCATGGAGAAATTAAGATGTTGATTTTAATGTAAATCTATGGGATTCTTGGTTTGGTAATAATTATTCATTTAAGACCTTGGGTTTTTATAGCTAGTATAAAAATTGTGCTTATATATATTTTTAAGTTTATTGCATGAATGAGTAACAGTAATGTAAAGCATATATTTTTCAAACCTCACTTTGTGTATAAGCATATATATATATATATATATATATATATATAAAATTTCCTGTGTACTTACTTTTTAAAAATATTCATTATATTTGGTAAGAGTTGCCAAAAATATTTTGATTTTGTAGGTCTGCTATTTTTTGTATATGTAGTCTTTTTAATATATATTTTTGTTTTCCTATATGATTGAGTCTGAAACGTACTTTTTAATCTTTTTAATTTTTTATTAATCTCTGCCTTTAAAAAACAAATGTCATATTTATACTTTTGATTATAATGGAGTAATTGTAGAAAGCCAATAATTTAGCTCTCAGTCACATAACTAAAACAAAATAACCTCTTTGAATGCTAGGGACACTATTTTATTATTTTTTGTACTGCATATTGAGCCCAGGTGTGCTTTACCAGTGAGTCTCATTTACCAGTGAGGCCAGCCATTTTTTATTTTTTTTTTTTAATTTTGAGACAAGTTCATACTAAGGTGCTTAGAGCCTCACAGAGTTACTGAGGGTGGCCTCACACGTGAGATCCTCCTGCCTCCCAAATCTCTGGCATTATAGGTGTGTGCCACCATGCCCAGTTAAACATTGTTTTTTTTATAGATAAAAAATTTACTTTATTTTTAACAAATGATGCTGGAACAAGTGTTTGTCCAAATAAAAGAAATTAAACACTGAAAAATAAAATAGAAATGCTACGGAACTTTTGAAGAAGCTCTAATTTCATGAGACTAAAATCTCTACAAAATGAAAGCACACTGAATGTACTTTTCTTTTTTTGCTTTGATTCTAAAGTATGTTGACTAAATCCTTTGGATATATACCAAGGAATGGGATAACTGATTCAAATTATGGTTTTGTTCCTACTTTTTTGAGAAATCTGAGATAGTAGGGAGGGCACTTTTGCCCCTACCAAGCCTTCCTGCCAAATGAAAACTGCTTGTAAAGAATTGTTTCCATCAATGACCAGGTTCATGAGTTGCTGACCCCTTCCCCAAGTTTTTCAAGAATACTCACATGTGCAATAGGCACATATACCTATATAGACCTACATAAAAATTTATGGGGTAGCAGTAGTGAGCATCTCCATCATCTTTTGCCACTGATATATATAGATAAACCCAGCTCTCGAAAATACATAGTTAACATGCCAAGTGCCAACCCCAGTGCTGAGATCAAAGAACTGACAAGCCAAGTGTGGAAATGCTGAAGTCATGCATAACCACTGACTAGAAACTGTGTGAACTCAACTTTTTTATCTATATAGGCTTTGTTCCTCACATCCTCAGGGAGTAGTCAGGAGAGTATAACCAA
Source organism: Spermophilus citellus (assembly GCF_964194105.1). Classification (NCBI taxonomy): domain Eukaryota; kingdom Metazoa; phylum Chordata; class Mammalia; order Rodentia; family Sciuridae; genus Spermophilus; species Spermophilus citellus. The sequence goes on along the minus strand of NC_138189.1, from coordinate 91,333,044 downwards.
CTAGTGCACTGTCTTCCTTGTTCTCAAACACAATCCTCAATAAAGCATAATTTGGATGGTATCCTTTGCTTTCTCACTATTTCAACCTCAAATTGTGCAATGCTCTGATGAGAAATGCTAATATGGAGAACTGAGGGAACTTGCCATAAGCAGCTGTTCAGTGAGGTAGAATGAAAACATAAGATCTGTGGCTGTCTGAGGTAGAAAGGCTGTGAAAGGTGCCGAAAGGCAACAGAGAGAACTTGAAAACAGGTAAAACCCAGAAATACTGGTTTTTAGAGCAGAAAGAGAATTAATAAAAGGAATAAACTGTATCAGCACCAGGCCCACAGTGGGGGAGGAGAAGCTCCCCTCCAAGAAGAAGAAAGTTTCCCAACAAGTTTAAGAAAAGCAGTTGTGCTGTCCAGTCAAAACCATAATTGGTTCAGAAAAGACATCCAGATACTGCAAAGTCCTGTACCTTCAAAGAGAATTTAGGTGAGTTGGAAAAGCAGGGTCATTTAAAATGCCTCATTGCTTAGACTTAATGCATGGGAATTTAGAAATACACTTTTCATGTGTATTTCTTTTTCTTCTCAATGTTTTTATTTGATTTGTTTTTGTTTTGCTTTCTTTTTGTCTATTCAATAACCAACAGCTACCTATTATCATAGGTGATTTGATCAGTGGGTGCCCAAACCACTCCTAAATCTGGGTTTAGGAGTGAGACTATGGCATGTACCTGGGGGGAGTGGCAACCTGAACCACACCTTAGTCTGTGAGTCTGCAGAGCAGAGTCAAGGACATCTTCATATGAAACTGGTGGTGTGAACTCTATGATAAGAAGCAAGGCTGGCAGGGAGTGAAAGTGGACAGAATCTGGGTTAAGTGGAAACCTGTGAACTGCAGTATCCTACCTCTGGCTGGCCACCTGTCCCATCCCTGGAAGAGTAGGTAGGAACTACAGATGCAACCAGGCACTTGCCAATTACCTTCTCCCACCTACCAACTGAGGTTCACTGAACAAGGTGTGCTGAGCAATCTGGATCACTCCACAGGCTACCAGGTGAGAGGGTTGGTCAGGAGCTCCTACCACAGCTACCTCCTCACCCCAGACACAAAAGCACAGTGGTATTGTGGGTAAATTCTGCTCTGAAATAAACAATGCATCCCCAAAACTAGCTGGTTGGCATGAAAGGACAGAGCTCACCATACTAACTCTGCTATTCCCTATAGTTAATATACACCATTCAAAATTTTATTTTTTATATGCTAGAGGGAAAAGGCTTTCATGCTCATATTTTCCTCTATAGAGGAAATTAAAAACAGGTAAAACCAAGAAATACTGGTTTTTAGAGCAGAAAGAGAATTAATAAAATTAATTAATAAAATTAATAACAAAGAATGAATAAGATAAACAGAACCTTATCAGTTCATCTTATTCATTCTTTGTAAAATATATGTCATGCCTCTGGGAAATTTTTGGAGTAAATTAATTTCAGCAATTTTTAATACACAATTTAGAAATCCATAGGACTCAAATTAGACTAATTAGCTATAATCTTTTCAAATTTTTAATAAATATATTTAGTTTTAGTAAAAATTATACTTCATTAACTTTATAAAAGCTGATGGCTGTACTTTTCATGACTCATCTCATTAAAAGACTGCCCAGTCTCTTTTAAAAGCTAGAAGTTGAAAAAGTAAAAGTAATTTTTTGAAAATTACTGGGGATTTAGTGAAAAACTTCAAAATATGAAGTCAAAAGGTTTATGTACAATTGTGACTTTTTTTGTACATATGTGGATTGTGGAGTGATCAAGACAATTATTACTAACTTCAAAAAGACATTTTTCTACTGGGTGGCATCACAATTTTGGATAGAAAAACAATGAAATAAAGACATAATGGAGGTAATGTTAAACATTTTTCTAATTGTGATCTAAAATGTATACTTAAGTTCTAAGATAGTATAGATTCAGAAGCAAAATCATGGGGTGGCAGGAGAACTTACATCAACACAAGACTCACTTAGAACCAATGAATTTTATCTAGACCTTCCAATCTGTTCCTTTCCATGATCTAGAAAATAAAACCAAAAGAAAAGAAAAAGAAAGTTCTCAAATGTACACAAAAGCTATGTAAATTTAAAAATGTAAGTAGCATTTTCATCTGTAGTAATGTAAAATCAGAAATATTCTATTAAGTCAGAAAATAAAACTACAGAAGAAAATTAGAAAACAAACAAATAAAAAGAGCCCTTAGATAAGCCAGTAACATTAATAGGAGGAAACATCAAAATGAGCTACCAACATCAAAAAGAGCAGTAGTTCTCACTTTGTGACTTCTATCCTGAATTGAGAAGGTAAAAAATGGAAAAATAACTCAAGGACCAAAAACTTGCACTGATTGGTAACAATGCCAGCAGGGGCAGATAGGGAAGAGCAGACTTCCACTCTCACCAGGCTATAAGCAAATATCCTATATTCTGCTAACCCAAATAGTTCTAATTTGGTGACAATGTATGGGAGGGGCATAAAGAAATCTACTAGAATAAAGGTAAAATTCTATTTCTGAATCTGGGAATAGTGACAGTAGTACATTGTACTATTGCATGAATAATAAAACAGTAAATGCTTACAAGATGCCTTAATCCATTGAGTACTATGTGTAGGAATTAATGAAAGATATAGAAATGACAACCCCCAAAACAGCGGTCTGGAAAGAGGAAGGAAGGAAACAGGTGAAATATTGATAATATTGATATTTTCCCAATAATCCTTTCCCAGTGACAAGACAATCCTTTATGAAGGAAATACCATCAAGCCTAAAATGATAGTCTCTGGGAAGAATCCAAAACATTGATCCTTCCTCAAATAAACCTTTTCCCAATGTACAATAGACCCTGAAGGGAGAGATACTACATTCAATGCTGAACTCTGAACCCTTCATCCTTGCCCAGTTAAAACAAATTTCAAATTCTCACAACCTGTTTTCTGAATGCTCAAACTTATATGCTTTGTTAAATGCTTCAATGCTTAAGTCATCTCCTGGTATGTAACCTATATAAACCCCTACCTCCCCTGTAAAGGGGCCATTTTCTATCCTAAAAGTGAGCCCTCCAATACCTTTCTCTGCTGCTAAATAAAAGGCATAGCTGATCCATGAAGTCTGCTCCTGTCCCAGTTATTTATACTTTCATTATCGTGCCAAGACCAGTTTGGTTATTTTTTCTCACAGTTAATAAATACAACCTTTCATTTCTTAAAGATTTTTAAGTATGCCCAAGGAAAAAAGAGCTTTTTCTCTAGAACCATTGAGTTATATGCTAGCTCTGTTTCTTGTTCTAAGTCAACCTATTTTACTTCAATCAGCTTTCCCATGTTTAAAAAACAAACAAACAAAAAGAACTAGCCTAAGAGTGTTCTCCATGTAAAAAATAATAACTGTCCTAAGAGTTTTGTTGGCATGTTTATACAAAATAATGCATAAAAATCTTAGAGCATAATAAACACAATAAAGAGATTAAACACGCTAGTTATTATTATGTCATGTAGTAGTCATACATAAAAGATTTTTTTGTCTAAATACAGAACTTCAGGAAAGTCTATGGAGTCACCTTTACAAAGTCTATTATCTTTTTATTCTAGGTCCAGAATCAAAACAAGTTCCTCACTAAAATTCTAAGAACCATTCAATCTGAATAATTGTAATCATTGGAATAATCATTGGAATAATAGTTATTCATGAGGAACTGAGGTCAGAAAGCCTAATCCAATTAATTGCAAACACAGCATTGCTTATTATTGAATGTGCTCTGTACTTTGGGATTATATAATATCATGCTTATTACCTATGTATTGGCCTAAATATATCTATCTCCATTTTTCATTTCTATTTGCTTTTTCATCTTAACATATTTATTGGTGCTCACTTTTTATTAATCTTAGCAAAAACATGATTCTTGTGAGTTTTTTAAAATTATACTATCATACATATAGCCTGTAAAGTGGGGTAACATTTGAACCCAATAAGAAAATCATGCTAGGAGTTTTCTGTTTGTACAAAATGCTCATTTCTGTTATTGCTTCTCTGAAGAGAAATGTTTGTCTCCACTTTAAGTGACACATAAGACAAAAATCTTCCCAGCTAGTTTTTCTTTTAAACTTGCCCCTCGATACTTCCCACCCCCATTCAGACACATTGAATCATTCTTTTGGGATTTAGAGAACTAACTTCCAACTCTGTTTTACATCTGCTTTTTAGTACCTAATCTTTTGCCACCTGTCAGATTTTTCTCCCCACTCCTTCCAAACAAAGACTGGATCAGTAATTTGATAGAAGTTAGTTGTTTTAACAGGTCTTCCTGGGAAACTATAAATTTGGTATGGAAAGAGAGAGGAAAGAAAAAGAGAAAGAGCCAGGTGAGCATGTGGTACTGAGTTCACAGCTTTGGGCAGCAGACTCAGATACTTGGGATCTCTCAAAAGTGTACAATAAACAAGAAAAAAGCCCTTATCCATGACCACGTTGTGTGAGGAAAATCCTGGGAGCAGCATTCGCAAACTAAGTAGCACAACTTTGAGGGAAAAATGAAGGAAAAAATGAGTTTGGGCAGTTTTGAGTGCTCATTATGTTTTTGGCTAAAATTCAAAAAGAGTTAGGGGAAAGTGGATCCTTTCTCATGTAGAGATCTGAACTCATGTTTGCTTTGACTTTGTTGGGGCTGTATTTGCTGCCAAGGCTCAAAGTTAGTGTTGTGTACGGAAGCACTAGACAGAGAAGGGTGTTCATGTCTATAAGCCCTCATTGTATTTTTCCCTTCCTCTCCAACCAACTCCAGCCCCCTTTTATACCCTCAAGAGTGCACACAAATGTTCTGTTTTACCTGTACATCTTGACCAGGTTTGGCAACCATTTTGGTCAATCTTCATGGAACAGGGACTTTATTTTCTTACTTGCTGTATGTTAAAACTGACCTAATGTCAATGAAGACAAGCTAAATAAGGAGAGACATTTTATTGAGAAACATCTGCTACATGAAAAAAAAAACTATTATTTTTATAAGTTAATAGGGGGGGGAAACTGTGTTTGCTTGCCTTTTGTATTTATAGGTAGATGTTAGCATTTAATGGGTGCAGTTACTAGGTCCCCATAGTAGGTTCCATGGCCCCTCTTCTTTTCTACATGAGCCTTGATTTTGGCATGTGACATTTTTTAAGGTCCACACATATAAATGCCTATGAAATACTATACTTAGTACTAAATGTTAAATGCTGGTTCTGATAACGGTATCTTTAAATGTTGTCAGAGGGACCTTTTAAATTCACAGCCTAAACTCAGCAGAATTTAACTTTTACATTTATTTCTACTCCAAAAATATTTTTTTTTAAAAAAAACACATATAATGAATGTTTATGAAACAGAATGAAAGGAAATATTTTTCAAACTTTGATATAAATTAGGGCACTTTATCAAAATTCATTGTCATTTTCTAATGAAGTCATTTTCTCATACTTAGTTGTTGAAAATACATAATGTCCATTTACTTATGATTAATACATATGGTACACAATAGTCACCATGACACTTTATTAAGCAGAAATTGATATTTGAGTTTATCTTTATATAAAAATTATTATGTGAACATTACTGAATTAATTCTCATCCTAAAAATACTTGAATTTTTTTATTTTTTTTTATTTATTTCTATTATACATGACAATAGTGGAATGCATTACATTCACAATTATCCATTCAGAGCACAATTTTTCATAATTCTGTATATAAAGTATGTTCATGACAAATTATGCCATTATACATGAGCTCTCTTATTGATTTTTTTGGCATTACAATTCTTAATATACCTTTATACCACAATTTATCATATCTCTGTTTGAATATAAGGTATGTTGACACCAAATTCACATCTTCATACATGTATTTTGTATAATGATGACTGATTCCTTCCACCATCCTTGATATTCCCCTTCTCTGTCCCTTTCCATACCCCCCGTTCCCTATCTAGAGGTAATCTTCCTCCCCTACTCTCCCTCCCTACCCCACATTGTATCACCCCGCTTATATCAGAGAAGACATTCAGCATTAGTTTTTTGGGGATTAGCTAACTTCACTTAGTATAATCATCCCTAATGCAATCCATTTCCCTGCAAATGCCACGATCTTATTCTTTTTTAGTGCTGAGTAATATTCCATTGTGTATAAATGCCACATATTTTTTATCCATTCATCCACTGAAGGACATCTAGTTTGACTACACAGTTTAGCTATTGTGAATTGTGCTGCTATAAACATTGATGTGGCTGTGTTCTGGTAGTATGCTGTTTGTAGGTCCTTTGTGTATAGTCCAAGAAGAGGAATAGCTAGGTCAAGTGGTGGTTCCATTCCCAGCTTTCCAAGGAATCTCCATACTGCTTTCCAAATTGGCTGCACTAGTTTTCAGTACCACCAGCAGTGTGTGAGTGTAGCTTTTCCCCCACATCCTCGCCAACACTTGTTGTTGTTTGTATTCATAATAGCTGCCATTCTTACTGGAGTGAGATGGTATCTTAGAGTAGTTTTGATTTGTATTGCTCTGATTGCTAGAGATGATGAGCATTTTTTCGTATATTTGTTGACTGATTGTATATCCTCTTCTGAGAAGTGTCTGTTCAGGTCCTTGGCCCATTATTTGATTGAATTTTTTTTGGGGGGTGCTTATCTTGTTGAGCTCTTTATATACCCTAGAGATTAGAGCTCTATCTGATGTGTGATGGGGTAAAAATTTATTCCCAGAATGTAGGCTCCCTCTTCACTTCACAGATTATTTTTTGCTGAGAAAAAAACTTTTCAGTTGAATTCATCCCATTTGTTGATTCTTGGTTTTAATTCTTGTGCTATAGGAATCTTATTAAGGAAGCTGGAGCCTAGCCCCACATGATGAAGATTAGGGCCTACTTTTTCTTCTATTAGATGCAGAATCTCTGGTTTAATTTCTAGATCCTTGATCCATTTTGAGTTAACTTTTGTGCATAGTGAGAGATAGGGATTCATTTTCATTTTATTGCATATGGATTTCCAGTTTTCCCAGCACCATTTGTTGAAGATGCTATCCTTGCTCCAGTGCTTGCTTTTGGACCTTTGTCTAACATGAGATAGTTGTAATTTTGTGGGTTAGTCTCTATATTCTCTATTCTGTACCATTGGTCTACAAGCCTGTTTTGGTTCCAGTACATTCTGCTTTTGCACTATTACTTTATAGTATAGTTTAAGATCTGGCATAGCGATACCACATGTTTCACTCTTCCTGCTTAGAATTCCTTTAGGTATTCTGGGTCTCTTATTTTTCCAGATTAATTTCATAACTGCTTTTTCTATTTCTATGAGGAATGCCATTGGGATTTTGATCAAAATTGCATTGAATCTGTAAAGTGCTTTTGGTAGTATGGTCATTTTAATAATATTATTTCTGCCTATCCATGATCAAGGTAGATCTTTCCATCTTCTAAGGTCTTGTTCTATTTCTCTCTTGAGAGTTCTGTAGTTTTCATTGTATAGATCTTTCACCTCTTTTTTAAAGTTGATTCCCAAGTATTTTATTTTTCTTGAGGATATTGTGAATGGGGTAGTTTTCCTCATTTTCTTTTCAGAAGATTTGTCACTGATATACAGAAATGCCTTTGATTTATGGGTGTTGATTTTATATCCTGCCACTTTGCTGAATTAATTTACTAGTTCTAGAAGTTTCCTTGTGAAGATTTTTGGGTCTTCTAGGTATAGAATCATATCATCATCAAATAGTACTAGTTTAAGTTCTTTTTTTCCTATAGATTTCCTTTAATTTATTTAATCTGTCTATTGTTTCTCTGGCCAGTGTTTCAAGAACTATGTTGATTAGAAGTGGTGAGAGAGGGCATCCCTGTCTTGTTCCAGATTTTAGAGGGAATGCCTTCAATTTTTCTCCATTTAGAATGATGCTGGCCTAAGGCTTAGCATAGATAGGTTTTGCAATGTTGAGGTAATTTCCTAATATCCCTAGTTTTTCTAGTGTTTTGAGCATAAAGGGGTGCTGTATTTTGTCAAATGCTGTTTCTGCATTTATCGAGATGATTCTGTGGCTCTTATCTTTAAGTCTATTGATGTGATGAATTACATTTATTGATTTCCTATGTTGAACCAACCTTGCATCTTGGGGATGAATCCCACTTGATCATGGTGCACGATCTTTTTGATATGTTTTTGTATCTGATTTGCCAGAATTTTATTGAGGATCTTTGCATCTATATTCATTAGAGATATTGGTCTGTAGTTTTCTTTCATTGAGGTGTCTTTCTCTAGTTTTGGAATCAGGGTGATATTGGCCTCATAGAATGAATTTGGAAGTATTCCCTCTTTTTCTATTTTATGAAATAGATTGAAGAGTACTGGTATTAGTTCTTCCTTAAAGGTCTTGTAAAACTTGGCTGTATATCTGTCCAGTCCTGGGCTTTATTTGGTTGGTAATCTTTTGATGGCTTCTTCTATTTTCTCACTTGATATTGGTCTGTTTAAGTTGTGTATATCTTCCTGACTCGATCTGGGTAGATCATATGACTTAAGGAATTTATTGATGCCTTCACTAACTTCTATTTTGTTAGAGTATAAGGTTTTAAAGTAATTTCTGATTATCTTCTGTATTTCTGTATCATCTGTTGTGATATTGCCTTTTTCATCTCATATGCTAGTAATTTGGGTTCTCGCTCTTCTTCTCTTCATTAGCTTGGCTAAGGATCTTATTTATTTTTTCAAAGAACTTTTAGTTTTATCATTTTTTGATTATTTCTTTTGTTTTGATTTCATTGATTTCAGCTTTGATTTTAATTATTTCTTGCCTTCTACTGCTTTTGCTGCTGATTTGTTCTTATTTTTCTAGGGCTTTGAGATGTAGTGTGAGGTCATTTATTTGTTGGCTTTTCTTCTTTTAAGGAATGAACTCCATGCAATGAATTTTTCTCTTAGTACTACTTTCATAGTGTCCCTGAGATTTTGATATGTTGTGTCTGTGTTCTCATTTACCTCTAAGAATTTTTAAATTTCCTCCTTGATGTCTTCTGTAACCCATTGTTCATTCAGTAGCATATTGTTCATTCTCCATGTGATGTAGGAATTTTTCTTTCTTATTTTATTGTTGATTTCCAATTTCATTCCACTATGAGCAGAAAAAATGCATGGTAGTATCTCTATTCCTTTGTATTTGCGAAGAGTTGCCCTATGGTATAATATATGGTCTATATTTGAGAAGGATCCATGTGCTTCTGAGAAGAAAGTGTATCCGCTTGATGTTGATAGATATATTCTATATATATGTCAATTAAGTCTAAGTTATTAATTGTGTAATTGAGTTCTATAGTTTCTTTATTCAACTTTTGTTTAGAAGATCTGTCCAGTGGTGAGAGAGGTGTTTTAAAATCACCCATGATTATTGTGTTGTGATCTATTTGACGCTTGAACTTGCGAATAGTTTGTTTGATGAACATAGCTGAACCATTGTTTGGGGCATATATATAAATGATTGTTATGTCTTGTTGGTGTATGGTTCACTTGAGTAGTATGTAATGTCCTTCTTTATCCCTTTTGATTAACTTTGGCTTGAAGTCTACTTTACTTTTTATGAGTATGGACATCCCTACTTGCTTCGGAGGTTCATGTGTGTGGTATAATTTTCCCCAACCTTTCACCTCCAGTCTGCGTATGTCTTTTCCTATAAAATGAGTCTCTTGTATGCAGTATATTGTTGGATCTTTTTTTTAAAATCCAGTCTACTAGCCTATGTCTTTTGATTGGTGAGTTTAACCCATTAACATTTAGGACTACTATTGAGATATGGTTTGAATTTCCAGTCATATTTGTTTATTTTTGTTATTTAACCTGACTTGATTTTCTCTTTGTTTAGTTTTTCCTTTTGTGTACTACTTCCCACTGTTGATTATCATTGTTATTTTTCATTTCCTCTTCATAAAATGTTTTGCCAAGGATGTTTTGAAGTGCTGGTTTTCTAGCTGCAAATTATTTTAACTTTTGTTTGTTGTGGAAGGTTTTTATTCATATTCAAACCTGAAGCTTAATTTTGCTGGGTACAAGATTCTTGGTTGGAACCCATTATCTTTCAGCATTTGAAATATGTTATTCTTGGATCTTCTAGCTTTCAGATCTGTGTTGAAAGATCAGCCATTAACCTAATTGGCTTTTCCATAAATGTAATCTTCTTCCTTTCTCTTGTGGATTTTAAAATTCTCTCCTTGTTCTGTATGTTGGGCCTGTTCATTATAATGTGTTGTGGTGTGGATCTTTTGTGATTTTGCACATTTGACGTCCTGTAGGCTTATAGGATTTGGATTTTCGTTTCATTCTTCATGTCTGGAAAGTGTTCTAATATTATTTCATTGAACAGATTGCTCATTACTTTGGTTTGGACCTCTATACCTTCCTCTATCCCAATAACTCTTAAATTTGTTCTCTTTATGCTATCACATATTTCTTGGATGTTCTGCTCTTAATTTTTTATCACTTGCACTGTGCTGTCTATGTTCTTTTCAAGATGATATACTTTGTTTTTGTTGTCTGATGTCCTATCTTCTAAGTGGTCTACCCTGCTGGTTATACTCTTATTTGAGTTCTTAATTTGCTTTATCATTTCTTTCATTTCTTGGATTTCTGTTTGGTGTGTTTGCATAACCTCTATCTTCCTGTAGAGTTGATCTTTTGCTTCTTGGATTTCCTTATGTAATTCATGGTCAAAGTGATCTTTCATTGTCTGCATTTGTTGTCTAATGTCTTCTCTGAGACTCCAGAACATCTGACCCATGTATATTCTGAAATCTTTATCTGTCATTTTTTCTGCTGCACATGTTACCTCTTCTAATGTTGTATTGTCTTTCTTTGTGGTCCTTTCTTTCCTTGTCTTTTCATGATGCTCACATTTCTTTCAAGCTCTGTGTGACTGTTGTATTATTGTTTTTCCCCTATAGATTTGTATTGCTCTTGTATAGTTCTGAGATCTCTCCTTTGTGTGGAAAAACAATGTTAACAGTTCCCAGTATCAACATCACATCATCTCTGGGCAAGTTTTTGTTATTAATACATTTATAGTTAGTCTCTATGTCTAGAGATGTTGGATTCAATTATTATTTAAAATATAGTCATTAATTTATTACAAGGCATACAGTTTCTGGTGGCTTATAGAGAACTGAGGGTTGGGCATAGGATGTTATGTTAAGGAGGAAAGATGTGAGAGTATGGGATTAATATATCTTGACAACTTTGGAAAGGTACTCTAATGAAGTGGGTTATTAGCAGGAGAGTAGACAGTACTTAGGGTAGACAAGTACATGGGAGGACAAGAAGCATAGAAACAAACACCTATTTGAATTTAGTAAATTCCACATAGTAGAAATAGTAACATTTGGGAGGTTTAGAGAAGAAGAGAGGAGGAAGAAAAATAAAAAGAAAAGAAGAAAAAAGGGGGGGGAGAGAAAGGAATGAAAAGAAAAAGAAAGAAAAAAGGAAAAAGATAAAAAGAAATAAGAGCAAAAAAATAAAAAGAAAAAAAAAAACACTTTTAGAATTGTTTTCTTCTCTTCCAGTTGTTGGCAGTTGTGCATTCCAGGTTGAGTCTCTGCCCTCAGGGTAATGAAAGCAACCCATTTGAGAAGGCTCTCCCTCACCTGCCTTTGCCTTTCCAGTCCCAGTTTCTTTGGATTGCTCCTGGTCTCTATCCCCCTCCTGTCTCCTGCCCACCAGGTCCCAATTGTGGGATCTCTTGTCAACATTCCTTGGTTCACTCCGGGCAGGGGGGGCAGGCAGTGCCCTGGCCACAGCGGGCTCCTGATTGATTGAGCGCTATCTCTATGCTGGGTAGTCACCACATCATCACAGCTGGGGAGAGGGCAAGTTGAAAACCAGTAACCTGTTCTGTCATATTCCCTCTGATAGCCATGCCCATCAAAAGCTGGTGAGAATGCTTTTGAGTTATCACAGCTGGGGAGGGGGGGCGCTGGTTACTACACACCTGTTCAGATGCTCATCTGAGTTATCAGCTACAACCACCAAAAGTTGACTATAGAGATTTTCTTAGATGGCGACCACCCATTTCCCTCTTAGGGTGTCCAGTGAGTTGGAGAGAGTTGGGCTGTTCCTATGTAATGTCCAGAACTCCGTCCTCTGTCCAGTGTCCTGCGTTGATGCAGGTCACAATCTGGCATGCTTCAGACCTGAAGGGGCAAATATCCACATCTCTGCACTGCCAGAAAGCTGCCAGTTCAAACTCCATAAATTTGGGGGCGGATTCCAGCACCGTGCTGCTGGCCACTTCCATGTCAAAGAGTGACTCCACTTTCCCCACGATCTGCATGGCTCTTGCAACAATCCGCTGTTTAGGATCCTGTCACATGCTCCAAGCAGCTTAAATTTGTCAGTGGGAGCCCTTGTGGGGAAACACGTCTGACTGTTCCCTCGGAGTCCTACACAGAGCTGCCAGTAACGGGTCTCCTCTACTCCGCCATCTTAGAATTCTCTCCCAAATACTTGAATTTTAAAAAATGACCATGAGACATTGCTGATCTTAAAAGAAAAATGCAAATTCAGAAGTTACATAATTTGCTAAATGATTATTTATTATTATAGAAAAACAGAAAACAATGCATTCCCCAAAAGATGTAATGATAACAAGATAAATCCAAATATCTGTATTTATCTATCAATCTATATTACTTGCATTAACATTTTGTGGTAAGTAAAACAATTGCTATTTGAATAAGAAAATTTCAAAAATATTTATGAAATATATATCAGAGTATTGTGAACTGTAGTCCCTCTACTAAAACACTAGAGTTTATTGTGTGTGTCTGTATTTGGGAACACATTATCTAATATTCCACTCTAGTATTTCCATTCTGCCCTTCTTAGCTTGTAGCATTCCCTATTTTACATTTCAATTGTTTTATTTAAGAGTCTACATAGAAGAGAGAAAATGCAGAATTTGCATTTCTGTTTGACACTTATTTCAATTAACATATTGTATTCCAGTTCCATTTGTTTTTGCAGTCAATTACAAAATATCATTCTATTATATGACTGAATAAAATTTCACTGTGTATACACAGTACATCTTCGTTAGTCAATTATCGACTGATGGACATCTATGTTGATTCCATATCTTAGCTATGTTTTTACTATTAGTACAGCAACAAAAATGGGTATGGAGGTGTCCCTTTGATATGCTGTATAATTTCTTTGAGTATATACTCAGAAATAGGATAGCTGGATCATATGGTAGATTTCTTTTTGGTTTCTTCTGGAGCTTCCATGCTATTCTTCATAGTGTCTATACTAATTTAAACTCTGACCTATAGTTTCCAAGAGTTACCTTTTATCTCCATCCTTACCAAACTTTATTATATTTTTCTTTTTTAACAATAACCATTTTAACTAGATGATACTCATTGTGATGTTGACTTACATTTCTCTGATGACTAATGAAATTGAGGATTTTATTCATAAATTTGCTAATAGAATTCCTTTTGAGAAGTATAATCTTTGTCCATTTTAAATTGAGTTATATATGTTTTTGTGCTCATTCAATTTTTTAAATTTCCTTGTATTTTATGGATTTAATCAGTTTTCAGATGAATAATTGAATTATTTCTTCCATTCTACAGGTTGTTTCTTTACATGTTGATAAAAATAATAAGACATTTATAGATTGGTGTACTTTTCTTATTTATTTTAACTATTTTACCCTATAAAATAACCACAGTACAATTCACTACATTAGTATAAAACTCATTCTCACTAGCTCTTTGAAAGAGAAAACAATTCTACAAAGTCTTAAACCTACCTCAAAATGTCAAGTATAGGGTTGGGTGGTGGCTCATTGGTAGAGTGCTTACTTAACACATTTGAGACACTGTGCTTGATCTTCAGCACCACATAAAAATAAGTAAATAAAATAAAGGTATTGTGTCAATCTACAAATAAAAAACAAACAAATAAATAAGTAAATATCAAGTATATTAACAATTTCTGATTATTCAATATGCAGTTTTCAATAAAATTAGTTCTGATATGAGTCTGTGGCAAATACTTGTCAAAACACTTATATAAGTTTTCTCTATGAGAATAGATTTATTTAATCAGTAAATTTGTTTACACTTCATAGTGCTAAAATTCACATCTTAGCATTGGTTGCACATAATCACAGGTAATTGGGATATTTGTCATGTACTGGTTATTTAACAATTGGTCAAATTTATTTTAATGATGTCTTGTATTTAATTTAAAACACAAAGCTATTATAACTAAAATAATATACCACATACCACACAGAGATATAGATTCTTATTTCTGAAACTTAGTAGACAAAGAAATTCTGACTACAGTAATTCAAGAAGACTAGATCATTTTAAAACTTTATCAAAGTCTCAAATATTAATGAAAAATTTTTCAGTGATGAAAAGTCCTCAATAACATTGATTGATCAACCTTTTTAAGGGCAAAAAAAGCTGTATTTCATCAGAAGGTTTAGACATTGATAAATTTATCACACAGAAACCTTTCTGGTATTCAGCCCATACAACAGTGAAATGTTGCCTGTTGTGAGAATTTACAGCCATAATATGAGATTCATAGCCCATCCTTTTATTTATTATAGAAGTCTCCAGAACACTAGCAAAGTCATAAATGATGAATTAAATCCCAAAAATGTAGTTGCAATTCAATCCAGCACTTCCCTTAGTGTAAAACTAAAACAAAAATGTTTGGGAAATAATTATAAGCAATATAATTTGGTTTTTATAATTCAGTAACTAATTTATTAGAATAAAATATATAAGGTTGTTATTTAATTATCCAAGTTAATTTATTAGATCAATTGGAAACATTTTTTGAAAAACTGGGTACAGTTCCTACTTGGCATGGTTTAACATACAGAGCTAAGTACAGCTTTCCAGAATTTTTGCTTCAGTTATAATGGAAATTAATGTGAAAATAGATGTTGAAATGCAGTCTTAGAACAGGTTCTATTTTTTTTAATTAAGTCCATATATAATTTCGTATTGCAAAGTTCATTCTGCCTTTTCAGATTAACCTATGCTTCAGAAAGATTCTAACAAGTATGGAATTTCTATTTATTTTCTAAAATTATTTCTAAGCTCAACAAAAACTACAGGAACAAGTGATTATTAATAAAAATTCCCTTTGAATTAATGATTTAGTAGTGATAATGTTTATGGCAAAAAAAATAGACAAAACTTCGAAAACTAAAACTTAAATAAAAATAAACATACTTACTAATAAAAAATTTTTAAAAATGATTTTAGTTTTCATCTAGCTACATAAAAGATTATTTATATTAAAATTCATGGAAGATACAGAATGACACCTAGAATGGAAACAATGAAATATCCATCATTAAAATGAGAAATAAATGTCACTAACCCCTAAATTATTATTTAGTTTGGTCATTTCAATACAATTAAAAATTTTATAATGTATAAATTGTTAATAAATCCTCATGATGTAAAAATTTTAAATGTCACACACAAAAAAATGATAAAGTGAAATTTATTCTTAGCTACAATGTTTCTCAGGTGAAAATGGTAGTAACTAAATTTATATCACAAAAACAATCTGGTAATAATTATAAATATAAACTAGTAATTATTCCTTAGAAAATAGGATTAAAAGAAGAAAGAATGAAATTTTATTTTTACAGCAAAGCTATAAATATTAATAAAGTTGAGAGGTTGGTAGGAAATAAAAAAAGCATAGTAAAGAGCTATAAGTAATATGTACTTAACAACATGTGAAATAAAAATCATATACATATGTAATTATATACATATAATACACATATGCAATTATGGATACCACTTAAGTAATTGAAAGAATTCAATGTATTAAATGAAGACAAAGGGAACACAAGATGGGTTATGAATGAAGGTGGTTATGAACACCCTATGTCCTTGTGACCACTTGTAGAAAGGAGAACTGCAATACCATGGGCAGTCTCTTCTGAATCCGTTATGACTATATCTGCATGTGTTTGTGTGTAGTGGATGTCATCCCTCTCTTACCTCCTTCATTTAACTCGATACGTATGAACCTTATATTATAGTATTTTAAAATTATTAATTTATATAGTATTATTTATGCAATACATATTTAGGCAATGAGAAAAGTACTTTGGGTTGTACATAAGAAGATCTATCATATTAGGGAGAACTATGATCTCTTTACAACTCATTTGTAGATTGAGTAGGGTTTATGGAGATGTATGGGTCCTAAATTGACAAAAGGTAGAATTGTCATGGCGAGTTTTATGTGTTAACTTGGAGGTATTTTTTTTAACTTGGTAAACCTTTAGATTAGTAAATTTTATACAAAAAATGAAATTGTATTCTTTGACCATATATTAAAATGAACTAAAATGGGCATATGATCTGAAGCCCCAAAACATTTTAGACAAAATATAGAAATAATAATAATAATAATAATAATAATAATAATAAATGGGCCCAATGAATAGAAGAATTAAGATGTTCTCTTGTTAAGTGAAATAAACCAGACTCAGAAACTCAAGAGTATGCTTTCTCTCATATGTGGAAGCTAGAGAGGAAAAAAAAGGAACCTCATGAAAGTAGAATGTAGAAGATGAGCAGGGGGAAGGAGGAGAGGGAAAGGGGAGGTATTGGAGAATGAAATTTATCAAATTTTCTTATATGCATGTACAAATAGATATCAATCCCACTATTATGTATAGTTGTAATGCACCAATATTTTTTAAATAAAGGCAAGTTTAATCAGATATATTGATATAAAAGTATTCACTCATAATTTATTAACTTATTTTCATTTATTCATTTGATCAACATCCTATTATTATAAATACCAAACAATTTACACTTATAATTAAATCTAAGCACACTTGGCAAGCTTGTCTATATTTTAAACAGACATATATAACTAAATATAAATTCTATGACAGTCTGATATTTCAGTAAAACTTGAGAAGGTAGCTCAATATCTGGACATTCCGTACCCTAACGAGACAACTAAGCTGATGCAAAATAGGACTGATGTAATTTTTTTGGTTACAATGTATTCTTGAAAGTTCCTTTATTGGACTCCAAGGTGGCTGCATATAGAGTGCATCACACCCCGTGTACCTCGTCACTGAGCAGGTGAATAACGAGTTAGAACGACAAAAAACTATCTTGTTAGGAATTTAAAGCAAAATTGTGGTGCACCGAAACCTAGAAGAAGGATTTCCAGCACCGAGGTCCGGTAATTGAGCCTCAAACACGAGACAACTGTGCAACCGGAGATCCAGCCTGACTGATCCCCGCGGCCTGCCCCACAGCTACAGACAGCAGGGCACCGCCGAGAAGCGACCAGCAAGCACAGAGAAACATTGCTATGGATTCTGTGGAATCCTGCAGGCTGTGTACTCACTGAGCCCTGGGCTGAGTTCGGGATTTCAGATGGGGAAGGAAGCCACTCTCCGACAGATTGCAACAATAAAACAGGTGTGTGTTACTCAGCCCATCTCTCATACAGCGGGGAATTCGCATAAAATCTCTCCTAGGCTTTCCGGGGGAGGGATTATCAGAGCGAGCCTGCATAAAGACATGGGGAAAGCTAGAGACACCTGACCTCCAACTCCCCCTCCCATCAGCGGCGTAAACGAAACCTGTCTTGCCAGTGCTGGGGGAGGGGCAAGCAGAAAAAATCAAAACAATAGAGTGCCGGGGTTCCCAATAGCCACCCTCCATGCCCAGCAAACGGCAGGCCCAGAGTACAGTTTGAACTGCCGAGAGGCATCACTTAGGGGAAGACTGGTCTAACAGGAGAAGCCAGGACTAGCAGGAGAAACCAGGGGACTAGAGGCCAGGCCCTCGCGACTGGGCGGCTGGAGACCACATGCTCGCCAGCGACAGCCCACCCGCTGCCAGCATGTCTGGGCAGCTGGAGAATGCCTGCCCGCTGACGACTGGGAGCTGAAACCAACCGGAGACAGTCCAGTCCCACCCCCCAATTCAGACACCCCGGCAAGGAACCTGGGGCCCGCCATAGCAGAGAGGTGAGGTCACTGGAGCTCAGCCGTCGGAATTCCTTCCCAGCGGAATCCACTTTAGCAGGCACAGTCTACCAACACAAATGAGAGACAACAGAGATATACAAAACCAAAACAAATCTATAGGAGAGAGCAGAAACACAGCAATGAAATAGAGCTGGAAAGTAATGTGAACAGAATGAAAAAACAGGGGAAAAAAGGAGTAAAAACAATGCAGGACAACTTAAATCTACAGGAGGACCTAGAAGCATCAGAAACATGGATAGAGAAAGAACTCAAGGCATACCTAACTCAGATGGAAAGGAATATTAGAGAACACATGAGACAGCAAGTTCAAGCAATGAAAGTATATTTTTTAAATGAATTAAACAAACAAATTCAAATGGCAAACAACGAGCTTTACCAGGAGATAGAGATCTTAAAAAAAAAATCAAACAGTAATCCTAGAAATGCAGGAAACTATAAACCAAATTAAAAACTCAAACGAGAATATTTCAAATAGACTAGATCAAGTAGAAGTCAGAACATCGGATAATGAAGACAAAGTTTATCAACTTGAAAAGAATATAGTCAACACAGAAAAGATGCTTAAATCTCATGAGCAATCTATTCAAGAGATATGGGATGTCATAAAAAAACAAATTTGAGAGTCATTGGGATAGAAGAAGGCATAGAAATTCAAACCAAAGGAATGGACAGCATATTAAATGAAATAATTCTAGAAAACTTCCCAGAGATGAAAGATGGAATGGGTTGCCAAATACTGGAAGCCTACAGGACCCCAAACATTCAAAACCATAATAGATCAAATCCAAGACATATAATTATGAAGATAGCCAACATACAGAACAAGGAGAGAATATTAAAGGCTACGAGAGAAAGGGGGCAGATTACATTCAGAGGTAAACCAATTAGGTTAACGACTGATTTTTCATCACAGACTTTGAAAGCAAGAAGATCCTGGAAAAATGTATATCAAATGCTGAAAAATAATGGATTCCAACCAAGAATACTGTATCCAGCAAAATTAAGCTTCAGATTTGACAATGAAATTAAAATCTTTCACGATAAACAAAAGCTAAAAGAATTCGCAGCCAGAAAACCACCACTGCAAAGCATTTTGAGCAAACTACTACATGAAGAGGAATTGAAAAATAGTGCCCAAAACTAACAGCGGGAGGTATATCAGTAAAGGGGGAGGAAAATAACCAAAAGGTAAAAACTAGGCAAACTGAAATAAATAAATAAATAAACATGACTGGAAGTATAAACAATATTTCAATTGTAACCTTAAATGTTAATGGCCTAAATTCACCAATCAAGAGACATAGGCTAGTATCGTGGATAAAAAAAAAAAAAAAAAAAAAAAAAAAAAAAAAAAAAAAATCCAACAATATGCTGCCTTCAGGGGACTCAAAGGATAGGAAAACACATACACAGGCTGAAGGTAAAAGGTTGGGAAAAATCATACCACTCACATGGCCCTCAGAAGCAAGCAGGAGTGGCCATACTCATATCAAATAAAATCAACTGCAAACCTAAGTTAATCAAAAGGGATAAAGAAGGACACTATATACTGTTAAAATGAACCATCCACCAACAAGACATAACAATTATCAATTTGTATGTACCAAACAATGGTGCTGCAACATTCATAAAACTCTCCTCAAGTTCAAGAGTCAAATAAACCACAAGACAATAATTATGGGTGACTTCAACACACTGCTCTTGCCATTAGACAGATCCTCTAGACAAAAGCTGAATAAAGAAACTATACAACTCAGTAGCACAATCAATAACCTAGACTTAACCGACATATGTAGAATATATCAACCATCATCAAGTGGATACACATTCTTCTCAGCAGCACATGGATCCTACTCAAAGATAGACCATATATTATGCCATAGGACAACTCCTAGTAAATATAAATGTGTGGAGATAATACCATGCACCATAGCTGATCATGGAATGAAACTGGAAATCAATGATAAAAGAAGGAAGGGAAAATCCTACATCACATGGAAAATAAACAATATGTTACTGAATGATCAATGGGTTACAGGAGACAAAAAGGAGGAGATAAAAAAATTCTTAGACACAAATGACAATACAGACACAACATACCGGAATCTATGGGACACACTGAAAGCAGTTTTAAGAGGGAAATTCATTTCTTGGAGTTCTTTCCTCAAAAAAAGAAAAAACCAACAAATAAATGACCTCACACTACACCTCAAAAACCTAGAAAAGAAAGAGCAAAACAACAGCAAATGTAGTAGAAGGCAAGAAATAATTGAAATCAGAGCAGATATCAACAAAATTGAAACAAAAAAAAAACATTGAAAAAATAAATAAGATCGACAGGCCCTTAGCCATGCTAACAAAGAGGAGGGAGAACTCAAATTACTAACATGCGGGATGAAAAAGGTAATATCACAACAGACACTACAGAAATACAGAAGATAATTAGAATGTATTTTGAAACGCTATATTCCAATAAAATAGAAGATAGTGAAGATATCGATAAATTTCTTAAGTCATACGGTCTGCCCTGATTGAGTCAGGAGGATACACACAAATTAAACAGACCAATAACAAAGGAAGAAATTGAAGAAGCCATCAAAAGACTACCAACCAAGAATAGCCCTGGACTGGATGGGTATAGAGCGGAGTTTTACAAAACCTTTAAAGAAGAATTAATACCAATACTTTTCAAGCTATTTCAAGAAACAGAAAAAGAAGGAGCTCTTCCAAATTCTTTCTATGAGGCCAACATCACCCTGATCCTGAAACCAGACAAAGAAAATTCAAAGAAAGAAAACTACAGACCAATATCTCTAATGAACTTAGATGCAAAAATTCTCAATAAAATCCTGGTGAATTGAATACAAAAGCATATCAAAAAAATTGTGCACCATGTTCCAGTAGGATTTATCCCTGCAATGCAAGGCTGGTTCAATATACGGAAATCAATAAATGCTATTCACCACATCAATAGACTTAAAGATAAGAACCATATGATCATCTCAATAGATGCAGAAAAAGCATTCGACAAAGTAAAACATTCCTTTATGTTCAAAACACTAGAAAAACTAGGGATAACAGGAACTTACCTCAACATTGTAAAAGCTATATATGCTAAACCTCAGGCTAGCATCATCCTAAATGGAGAAAAACTGAAGGCATTCCCTCTAAAATCTGGAACAAGACAGAGATGCCTTCTATCACCATTTCTATGCAATTTAGTTCTTGAAATACTAGCCAGAGCAATTAAACAGACAAAAGAAATTAAAGGCATAAAAATAGGAAAAGAAGAACTTATATTATCACTATTTGCGGATGACATGATAACATATTTAACAGACAAAAATGGGTCTACAAAGAAACTGCTAGAGTTAATAAATGAATTCAGCAAAGTGGCAAGATATAAAATCAACATGCATAAATCAAAGGCATTCCTGTATATCAGCAACAAAACTTCTGAAATGGAAATGAGGAAAACCACTCCATTCACAATATCCTCTAAGAAAATAAGACACTTGGGAATCAACCTAACAAAAGAGGTGAAAGATTTATACAATGAAAACTACAGAACCCTAAAGAGAGAGATAGAAGAAGATCTTAGAAGATGGAAAAATGTACCCTGTTCATGGATAGGCAGAACTAACATCATCAAAATGGCGATATTACCCAAAGTTCTCTACAGGTTTAATGCGATGCCAATCAAAATTCCAACAGCATTTCTTGTAGAAATAGATAAAGCAATCATGAAATTCATATGGAAAAACAAAAGACCCAGAATAGCAAAAGCAATTCTAAGCAGGAAGTGTGAATCTGGAGGTATAGCGATACCAGAGTTCAAACTGTACTACAAAGCAATAGTAACAAAAACAGCATGGTACTGGTACCAAACAGGCAGGTGGACCAATGGTACAGAATAGAGAACACAGAGACCAATCCACAAAATTACAACTTTCTTATATTTGATAAAGGAGCTAAAAGCATGCAATGGAGGAAGGATAGCATCTTCAACAAACGGTGCTGGGAAAATTGGAAATCCATATGCAACAAAATGAAACTGAATCCCTTTCTCTCGCCGTGCACAAAAGTTAACTCAAAATGGATCAAGGAGCTTGATATCAAATCAGAAACTCTGCGCCTGATAGAAGATAAAGTTGGCTCCGATCTACATACTGTGGGGTCGGGCTCCAAATTCCTTAATAGGACACCCATAGCACAAGAGTTAACAACTAGAATCAACAAATGGGACTTAATTAAACTTAAAAGTTTTTTTCTCAGCAAAAGAAACAATAAGAGAGGTAAATAGGGAGCCTACATCCTGGGAACAAATTTTTACGCCTCACACTTCAGATAGAGCCCTAATATCCAGAGTATACAAAGAACTCAAAAAATTAGACAATAAGATAACAAATAATCCAATCAACAAATGGGCCAAGGACCTGAACAGACACTTCTCAGAGGAGGATATACAATCAATCAACAAGTACATGAAAAAATGCTCACCATCTCTAGCAGTCAGAGAAATGCAAATCAAAACGACCCTAAGATACCATCTCACTCCAGTAAGATTGGCAGCCACTATGAAGTCAAACAACAACAAGTGCTGGAGAGGATGTGGAGAAAAGTGTACACTTGTACATTGCTGGTGGGACTGCAAATTGGTGCGGCCAATTTGGAAAGCAGTTTGGAGATTCCTGGGAAAGCTGGGAATGGAACCACCATTTGACCCTGCTATTGCCCTTCTCGGACTATTCCCTGAAGACCTTAAAAGAGCATGCTACAGGGACAATGCCACATCGATGTTCATAGCAGCACAATTCACAATAGCTAGACTGTGGAACCAACCCAGATGCCCTTCAATAGATGAATGGATAAAAAAAAATGTGGCATTTATACACAATGGAGTATTACACAGCACTAAAAAATGACAAAATCATGGAATTTGCAGTGAAATGGATGGCATTAGAGCAGATTATGCTAAGCGAAGCTAGCCAATCCTTAAAAAACAAATGCCAAATGTCTTCTTTGCTATAAAGAGAGCAACTAAGAACATAACAGGGAGGAAGAGCATGAGGAAAAGATTAACATTAAACATAGACGAGTGGGGGGAGAAAAAGGGAGAGAGAAGGGAAAGCATATGGAAATGGTAGGAGACCCTCAATGTTACACAAATTACATATAAGAAGTTGTGAGGGGAAACGGGGGGGGAACAAGGGAGAGAATTGAACAATAGCAGATGAGGTAGAGAGGGATGTTGGGAGGGGAGGGGGAAAAGTAGGGGATAGGAAAGGTAGCAGAATACAACAGTCACTAATATGCCATTATGTAAAAATGTGAGTGTGTAACTGATGTGATCCTGCAATTTGTATTTGGGGTAAAAATGGGAGTTCATAACCCACTTGAGTCAAATGTATGAAAGATGATATATGATGAGCTTTGTAATGTTTTGAACAACCAATAAATAAAAGCAATAATAAAGCGCAGATTAAAAAAAAAAAAAGTCTTATGCATCTATACCACTCCATACCCAGGTTTATAGTAGCGTAATTCACAAGCAACCTGGGTGTCCATCAAAAGATGAATGATAAAGAAAATGTGATATATATATATATATATATATATATATATATATATATATATACATATACATATACATATACATACATACATACATACACACACACAATGGAGTTTTATTCAGCTATAAAGAAAAAGGAAATTATGTCATTTGCAGGAAAATGGATGGAATTAGAGACTATTATGTTAAACAAAATAAGCCAAAAAAAAAAAAAAAAGAAAGTTCCTTTATTAAGTAAAGGTTAAATTTTGACAAGGATTTTACTAAAATAAATGGATTTAGAATTTTGGCAATGCATGCTATAGTTGATATCCTTGGATAGGAATGAAAACCCAAAATATAACCAGACTTAGAAAGTGGGTAATAGATGAAGGAATACATATTTAACATCAAATAACTTAGAGATCACAAAGAATACTAAGTGTGTGCATCAATATTTCAGGTGGGCTTTTATCTGCAGTATGTTGTGTGAACTGTTGTCTTGTTTTTTTTTCCCCATCATCCAGTGTTATTAAATTCAGAATTTTGAAGCTTTTGCTTCAGATTGTTTTAAAGTTAAATGATAATAAATACAATCATAGTCCCTTGTTCCATTATCTTATGTATCTGTCTTGATTTTGTGATTTACTACTTTAATTTGTTTTATATTATTATTAAAAATATATTTTGACAAAATATGCATATTTTTAATATTTTACAACAGCATACACAGTATATTGTACTTCCTATATTGTTCGGAACTTGTTTTGACATTTAAAAATGTGTTTTTAAAATAATCAATTTTTATATATGCATCTATAGTTCATTAATTTTTAGTGCTGTAAAACATTTATTATATGTACCTCAATAGCAGGAATAAATGTAGGCATTGTTGTTGCCAGTGTATTGATCTCCAATGGGTGACTGCACACAAGCAGTAACACATTAGACAAGAAACAGGTTGTTTTTCTGCATTAGCTGAAAGACGTCAGGGCAAGTAAAACAATGACAGCAATATTAATTTATCACCTCCTGGTGACAGTAGAAATAAGAAAGCTATTGATTTTATAATATCTTTAAAATCGCAAATGAATCATTGTCTCATGAAGAAAGAGACATGTTTATTTATTTAAAGCCTGGAATTTTTATATGATTTATATGTCATTTATATAGTATATTCTTTTTTTTTTTTTGGGGGGGTAGGGAATTTTATTTTATTTTATTTTTTTCAGTTAAAATAGTTTTATTTAAACCTAAAGTTTTTCTTTTTGTTTTTTATATAGTATATTCTACCTTCCACATTTGGGATTCAAGAGCACTAATAGAAGGTTCCATTTCAAGATGACTATTAACAGACAAATTTTATTGGAAAGAACAAAGAAACATAATGATAACAAATATGCATTATATTTTAAAACTGAGGAAGTATATTGACCATAAATGTCCCATTTGTAGTTGTTTCCATAACTGTTATATTTGTATGGAATGAAGAACTTGACCAACTGTGTAAAAACAAACAAAAATCCCCAAAGACAAGTTGATAATGGCATCAATGTAAAGGAGCAACAAACCATTCGTGATGCCCAATAAAATTCAAATGCAAATTCAAAAGAGAGAGTAAAGAACAGAGCATTTTTAAGATCAATTTAAGATAAAGGAAATGGATAAAATATACAAAGATAAATGTGCTCTGGTAAGAAAGTACAGGTGGAGATAAAAATAAAAAAAAAAAACTTCTCTGAGGTGAGCAAAGCTATGACAAAGTAATATAAATATATACATATGTATTGTGTGTTTGTGTGTGTGTGTGTGTGTGTGTGTGTGTGTGTATATATATATATATATAAATCAAATATCTTCATATATATATGATTAACTTTGGATTTGTATGAAAGAATAAATGAAAAATAGAAATGGAACAAATTATAGATAATACATAAAAATTATTTTGAGCACAGTTTTATTTAAATAGAAAAAGCTGTGTGATAACATACAGAGATGGGGGAAAACTATAGCTCACACAAAATAAAAAAAGAAAGCTACGTGATTCCCCATCCTGTACTCTAACACTTTAAATTGAAAATTGTTTTACTTTTTCATGGTGCTACACAGGTTAAGAAAAAATAAATGGGAATAACTATTAAGAGCACTGATCTAGTCAATAATTTGGAGGATTATTTCTTTTTTTAATTTTTTTAATTGGTTGTTCAAAACCTTACAAAGCTCTTGACATATCATATTTCATACATTAGATTCAATTGAGTTATGAACTCCCATTTTTACCCCAAATACAGATTGCAGAATCACATTGGTTACACATCCACATTTTTACAAAATGCCATATTAGTAACTGTTGTATTCTGCCACCTTTCGTATCCTCTACTATCCCCCCTCCCCTACCCTCCCATCTTCCCTCTCTACCCCATCTACTGTAATTCATTTCTCTCCTTGTTTATTTTCCCATTCCCCTCACAACCTCTTATATGTAATTTTGTATAATAATGAGGGTCTTCCTCAATTTCCAGGCAATTTCCCTTTTCTCTCCCTTTCCCTCCCACCTCATGTCTCTGTTTAATGTTAATCTTTTCTTCCTGTTCTTCCTCCCTGCTCTGTTCTTAATTGCTCTAATTATATCATTTGGTATTTGTTTTTTAGGGATTGGCTAGCTTCACTAAGCATAATCTGCTCTAGTGCCATCCATTTCCCTGCAAATTCCATGATTTTGTCATTTTTTAGTGCGGCATAGTACTCCATTGTGTATAGATGCCACATTTTTTTAATCCATTCATCTATTGAAGGGCATCTGGGTTGGTTCTACAGTCTAGCAATTCTGAATTCTGCTGCTATGAACATCAATGTGGCAGTATCCCTGTAGTACGCTCTTTTAAGGTCTTCAGGGAATAGTCCGAGAAGGGCAATAGCTGGGTCAAGTGGTGGATCCATTCCCAGCTTTCCCAGGAATCTCCATACTGCTTTCCAAATTGGCCTCACCAATTTTCAGTCCCACCAGCATTGGACAAGTATACCCTTTTCCCCACATCCTCGCCAGCACATATTGTTTGACTTCATAATGGCTGCCAATCTTACTGGAGTGAGATAGTATCTTAGGGTGGTTTTGATTTGCATTTCTCTGACTGCTAGAGATGGAGAGCATTTTTTCATGTACTTGTTGATTGATGTATGTCCTCCTCTGAGAAGTGTCTGTTCAGGTCCTTGGCCCATTTGTTGATTGGGTAATTTGTTATCTTGTTGTCTAATTTTTTGAGTTCTTTGTATACTCTGGATATTAGGGCTCTATCTGAAGTGTGAGGAGTAAAAATTTGTTCCCATGATGTAGGCTCCCTATTTACCTCTCTTATTGTTTCTCTTGCCGAGAAAAATCTTTTAGTTTAAGTAAGTCCCATTTGTTGATGGTTGTTATTAACTCTTGTGCTATGGGTGTCCTATTAAGGAATTTGGAGCCCGACCCCACAATATGTAGATCGGAGCCAACTTTTTCTTCTATCAGATGCAGAGTCTCTGATTTCATATCTAGCTTCTTGATCCACTTTGAGTTAACTTTTGTGCATGGCGAGAGGAGGGGATTCAGTTTCATTTTGTTGCATATGGATTTCCAGTTTTCCTAGCACCATTTGTTGAAGATGCTATCCTTCCTCCATTGCATGCTTTTAGCTCCTTTATCAATATAATTAGTTGTAGTTTTGTGAATTCGTCTCTGTGTCCTCTATTCTATACCATTGGTCCACCCGCCTGTTTTGGTACCAGTACCATGCTGTTTTTGTTACTATTGCTCTGTAATATAGTTTGAAATCTGGTATCGCTATACTGCCTGATTCACATTTCCTGCTTAGAATTGCTTTTGCTATTCTGGGTCTTTTATTTTTCTGTATGAATTTCATGATTGCTTTATTTATTGTTCCAGGATCTTCTCGCTTTCAGCGTCTGTGATTAAAAATCCTTTGTTAACCTTATTGGTTTACCCCTGAATGTAATCTGCCTCTTTTCTCTTGTAGCTTTTAATATTTTCTCTTTGTTCTGTATATTGGCTATCTTCATAACAATGTGTCTTGGCGTTGGTCTACTGTGATTTTGTGTGCTCTGTGTCCTGTATGCATCTTCAATTTGTATATCCATTTCCTTTTTTATTTCTGGAAAGTTTTCTGTAATTATTTCATTCAGCAGGTTACTCATTCCCTTGGTTTGAATCTCTGTACCTTTTTCTATCCCGATGACTCGTAAGTTTGGTTTTTTTATGTTATCCCATAACTCTTGGATGTTTTTCTCATGATTTTTTACCAGCCTTTCTGAGTTGGCTCGACTCTTTTCAAGATGATATATTTTGTCTTCATTATCTGATTTCTGGCTTCTACTTGCTCCACTCTGTTAGTGATAATCTCAGTTGAGTTTTTAATTTGGTTCATCATTTCCTTCATTTCTAGAATTATTGTTTGATTTTTTTTATAATCTCTATCTCCTGATAAAGATGCTTAACTTCTTCTTTTATCTGTTTATGTAATTCATTTTCAATGTGTTCTTTTGCTGCTTGAATTTGCTGTCTCGTATCCTCTTTAAGGTTCCATTCCATCTGTCTAAGTTATTCCTTGAGTTCTTTATATGACCATTTTTCTGATGACTCTATGTCCTCCTGAATATTTAGGCTGTCCTTCATTGTTTGTACTCCTTTTCTTCCTTGCTTTTTTATGCTGCTCATGTTACTTCTTGTTCTGTTTGACTGCTGAGTTACTGTTACTCTTATAAATTTATTTGATGCTTGGGAGGAACGATATTAGAAGGGAAGGGAAGAAGTCACTAAAGAGAATGAGAGTAGGTAGGTAGAATTCAAGGAAGGGGGAATAAGAAAATTGAAAAGAAATGAAAAGACAAAAGAAAAAAAATAGAAAATAAAGAAAGAAAGAAAAAAAATAAAAAAATAATGATAATAAAAAAATGAAAATTAAAATTTAAAAAAATAATAACAATAATAAAATAAAAAAAATTTTAAAAAATTAAAAACATTTAAAAAAGAGTTAACGAACAACAACAAAAAATGAAAATGAAAGAAAAAAAACCCAAATTAAGAAAAAAAAATAATAATAAATGCAGTCATAGAGTTAGATTAACTTTTCTTCCAATAGGTGGAGCTGTGCCCACTGGGCCACGCTTCTCTCAATAGGTTGGAACCAATCACTGTGCAGCTGCTCTTCCTCCCAGACTGGGCGGGTCTCCAATCCTGAGTGACTAGGGCCTTCTCTTGTGTTTCCTCAAGCCAGGCCCCGCTCACCTGTGACGCTCACCACGATACTGGCTACACGCCAGGCCAGGTCTGCTGTTCCTGGGAGCCCTATTTTCATGAACGCCTGGGCACACTCTCCTTGTTTGCCTCCCTGAGACCCTAAGTTTGTAGGGCTTGGGGCTGAGAGCTGCCAGCGAATTTGCTTGCCCTCTGGTAGCCACACCCCGGTCTGGTGCAAGGGACCTCAGTTGTCAGCACTGGTGGGAGTGGTAGCCGGGAGTTCTGCTCTGTGAGTCCTGTGCCCCTCCTGATTCCCTCGGTCTGGCTACCGCGTTCACGGGAGAGCTGGGAGGTGCCCTTACGGGAGAGCTGGGAGGGGCCCTTAAGGTTTCCCCACTGTGTGGAGAGGGAAGGCTAGCGATTACACACCTGTCGCCTCTGGTTTCAATGAAGTTATCTCCTCCGCCCGTGACGTCAGTTCTCTGCCATGGTGGTATCCCATGCAAATAGTGTCCATTCGTTCCCTTTGCCGGGTGACCAATGCAATGGCTGGGTCCTGACTGTCTTTCCCAAGCCCCGTTTCAATCCTTTGGCCACTGCCTATGAAGGCTTGGTTGGCTTTTACCTCTCTAAGTTCAGGAGGGCCGACCAGTTATTTCAGCGGGATCGTTAGTGCTGAGTCACTAGAAGCAGGCGAACCGGATCTTGAATGCAGCCGATCCGAGCTCCGTGTGTGTTCCGAGAGGCCCAGACTGTTCGTCCCAGATCCGTGTCAGCTCAGCATTGCCTAGTGATCCTGAGCAAACAGCATTTAGACAGTTTAGGACTCCCTATGCCCGCGCAGCTGAAGGGGTCAGAGACTTGATCTCTCCACGCCCGCCGCCATGTTGGATCCCCTTCGAGGATTATTTCTTTACAGATGTGACATTTGTGTTCTAGAAATAGATGTGAAGAGGGAGAAGATGAAGAAGAATAGAATGGCACTTGACACTGTGGAAACCGCATGAGTAAAAGTTCTCAGTCACTTAGGTGGACTCCCTTAAACAGAAAGGAGGGTGATACATCATTTTTTGCATAACAAACATCAGAAATTTTCAGGACTAGACAATTGTCCAGGAGAATCCACTCTAACATTCTAATTGTCCTAAAGTAGGAAAACTCACAAGTAGACAATTATGATTCCTGACTTAGATCACATAGGCAAAAGAGAAAAACAACAGTTATATCATATCCAGGTTGCCTAATTATAAATCAAATATCTTCATGATTTCACCAATGTAAATTTTAGAAGGTGACATTTATTTTGTTCACTTGCATACCAAGGGTGATTTTTCAAGTGAGTCTATCTTGATAACTTTTGACACAAAACTCAGTGAGAGTTTTATCTTATTTTACAAAAAGGGAAATTAAAATTTAATGTAAATTTTAGAAATATAAGTATAAATATTTTTATTAATAACCAGTAAATGGATGAAAATGAACACTTATTCTTCCATATTCTGAAACATAAGGAATATTAGCACTGCACAGCTGGAAAAAAATCGATAGCTGGCATGTGAGGATAGGGTGAAATTTATCCTTTTCAAGCAGATTTTTTTTTTTCGGCATTGACATATTGTCACATCAACACATCTAGGAGCTTCTATTTTTGAAATGTTTCACTTATCACTTGTGGAGTGTTGAAATAGAACCTATTTTTTCCCTAAGGAGAACATTCTTTAGCACAGACAGATTGTGTTATCTGCTTTAAGAAACTGTCCCTCATGAAACACTCTCTCTATTGGGACAAGGACAGAAAGTCGGCAGAATGTGAATATTTAAAAAATCAGAAATTTTACTTTATCCTTGAATGGTAATTTCTGTCAAGTACTAATGATTTAACTGTTTGAGATTACATTCCCTATAAAAATCTATTGTTATACTTAAGACAAAGTGATGCAATTTAAGAAAAATTTATATAAATAATGGAAATCTGTTAAGGCAAATAAAACAGACTTAACCCAATATGTAAACTTAAAATTTAAGTGTGATAAAAAAAAACTTAAAATATCAATCTGAATATTAAAACCTAGGAAATAGGAAAGGAAAACACTTTCTTCTACCACCCAATTTATTTATATTTTCTTTTTACAACAATTTAAAATTTTTACTTGTTCTTTTTTGCTTTCTTATATTAATTTTAATAGAAGTTTTTCATAATTTCTTTAGTCCATTGCTTCATTAGATCATTTGATTATATTTCTATGCTTTTATTTCTTATTCTTAAAGTTTAAGACAAATATTTAACAAATATTTAAGACAAATATTCTAAAAACATTTTAGGTACTTTTATAATTAACTAATATAGCAAACCAGTTCAATTTTAATAATTTTGTATGCCCTGTTGTTTCTAGCACTTCACATATCTTCTCAATATCTATATTAGATTTTCATTGAAACATGCAATTAACCAGTTAATATTTGGGGATTTGAAGATAATAAGCAAGATCAGATGTAATAATAAGTCATAGATTTAAAAAAATGGCAATGGACTGTCTTATTTTTGCTTTTGGGGTTTTTATTGGTTTGTTTATTTTTGGTACTAGGAATTGGACTCAGGGTCACTTTACCATTGAGCTATATTCCTAACCATTAGAAGACAGGATTTCACTAAGTTGCAGAGACCAGCTTCAAACTCACAGTCCTCCTGCCTCAGCCTCCTGTGTAGCGGGGACCACAGGGTTGCACTACAGTCCAGCTGGACTAAAACTTGGTATGTGCACATTCTGGTTTGATCATTTACTAACTATGCCACTGATGGCGAAGTACATAAACTCCCTATACATTTTTATTGTTTTGTTTTCAGTTTTAATTTATAAAGTAGAGGCAAGTATATAAGAAGATCTCAAGCTGTAACTCATTTTTCTTAAATGATCTTCTATACTTTGTTTGTCCTTTGGGAAATACAAAATTTTCCAAATTTGTGTTTACATTTATTTTATTTGGTTGTGTTATTTATTTATTTATTTATTTATTTATTTATTTAAGTTATCCTTTCTCTGTAATGAGATGGATGTTTTAATTTGAAAAATATATGTACATACAGCTATGAATATAGATATGAAGATACATTTATAGACATAGCCTCCAGTGTTTCCACTGGGTCCTCTTCTATATGTATTTATTCTTACTTCACTTTTAATTCTTCTTTACTCATGAGGGATATATTTAGTCACACTTATGTATATTTTTGCAGATGTTAAGTAATATAGATCATTTATACTACAGTTGTCATTTGTTTGCAGTTAATCTTTATTAAGGTTATGTGGTAATTATTTACATTATTGGCTTTATTATATTAGAATATTTTTTTTCTTATTTGGGACATAATTTAAAAGTTCATTTTTAATTAGAGAACTTTCCATGGTTATTTCAGTCTGAAAATGTTGTTCAGTTGTTTCCTCCAAGCCTCCATTGCAGATGTAGATATTCTAATGCCAGTTGATGTGCGTGTCATTTTATGATATGGTTTTAGACTTCCAGTTAATGAGCTGGTACTGAATTTCTACATGGTCTGATTCACATTTTTCTTTCTCTCTTTCTTCTTTCACTTTCTTCTTCACTCATTTCAGATTATCATTCAATCTGACAGCTTTCCCGGTCTCTTCCAGCTCCCTCTTCCCTTTTTTCTCATTAATACCTTCTCAACAAATATCTAATTTTCCTACCCTCAACTTGGTGTATATTTTGTAGAAAATATAGAAAAAAACACTGATACACTGAATATCTCCCTTAGATGAGGAAAATTTACTGTTATTTGCACAGTAAGATTTTTACTAAACTGCTTGTCCTTGGATATCTTGTGATCCTCATATCAGGGAACCAGCAGGGAAAGAAGAGAGCTATCTCAGTGTTGAGGTAAGTGATCCTGTTCATCTTGAAGATGAATAGGGATAATTGGTTCATATATTAGGGTGAATAATGGTTAACTCCATGATCCATTTTAACTCAATTTGGGCAACTATTAGGATCATGGTCAACTAGTGACCTAAATAAGAATTGATGTGGTTGAAGGGCATCTAAAATGAGATGATAAAAGGAGGAAAAATGAATACAGCCTTGGATAAAAGTATGGAAGTAGGGTTTTTGTGCATCAGACGAATCTCTCCTACATTTCCCCACCAATTATGATCAATCATCCTCTTGAAGAAAACATGCCAGGATAGGAATACAAAAAATAGATTCTTTTTTTTTTTCAAAATATTTATTATTTTTTTTTTTTAGTTTTCGGTGGGCACAACATCTTTGTTTGTATGTGGTGCTGAGGATGGAACCGCGGGCCGCACGCATGCCAGGCAAGTGTGCTACCGCTTGAGCCACAGAAGTGCTCCACACATATAGGTACCTTCAAATCTCTTACACTGTTGCTATTTCTAATTGCTAGCATCTATTACTCCCATTGGGATTTGTTCTCAGGCTGGCACTTGCTTTATTTATACAGTGCAGATCTTGACAATGTCTGTAAATTTACATCTCTCATGTATGGCCTCTATTACATGACTGCCTTTTGTGACAGTATGAAAGTTGGTCTGCTTGACTTGAGTGAGAAAACTCTGAGTAATTAATTTAAACTCTGGACATCCTCTACAGAATCAGGTTGAAGCTGTACTCCATGGAACTTTGAGGAAAATCACACCCATTCTGGGCTTCATCCTCTTTTCCTTTCTTTATATTTATTTTTTAGTTATAGTTGAACACAATATCTTTATTTATTTACTTTTATGTGGTGTTGGGGATCAAGCCCAGGGTCTCGCCTGTGCTAGGCAAGCGCTCTACCGCTGAGCCACGACTCCGGCCCTTCATCCTCTTTTCTATACTTTGCTACTGCCTTACTCTGCTTGTTTATCACTTGCCCATAATATTCATTTTTCAAAATGCATTTCTCGAGAATCTGCCCTAAAATTACTTCTTATGAAATACACAGTAATGAAGATGCAATTCCAAACAGAATAGACATAGTTCTTCTTTTTAGGCAGCTAATTTCTATTAGGAAGTAAGGGATAGCATAATGCATATAATAACTAGAGATTTTAATAATTTTAAAGTATGTCATAACTAGTCAATCATTGCGACTTATCATTGGGGTTATTTCAGAGGGGGTGATCAGAAATTTGACAGTCCAATCTTTCTACCCTTCTTTTGCCATAGTACAGAGAATTGCTATGTATATTTCTAGCACAAAGCAGTGAATGTGAACTCTTGTGATGGAAGAATGCAGGGTTCTCACTATGTAGGTATTTTCCCAACCCCAGTGAAATGTGTGCAATCATTCTCAAGTCACTCTCTTTCCCCTACAACCACTGCAGGCCAAACTAGGCAGACCCCTATAATAAGAAATTTTATCCACATACAAGGAACATGAACTTCATAACACAAATTGGAGATGAGAACAAATACTTACCAATCAAGCAGAAAAATTTAGACAATGAGTATAAAATAGCAATGCTAATTAATATGACAGAACAATAACAAAAAAAAAACTAACAACAACAAAAAGGAAAAATAAAAGGAAACTCCATCACAAAAATCACTCATAAAAGTGAGAAAACTTAAATGTAGAAGAACAAACTTTCAAAAGGTAGGAAAATTATAAAAAGAGACATGTTTATACATTGCATTAAAGAGGATAGGGGGATCTCTATGCAATACCCCAAGAATAGTCAACTAAGTATTCAAGATATTGTGCTAAATGTAGTCATGCATGCCTGTTATCCAGGCAGCTCTGGAGGCTGAGGCAAACTAATTGCAATTTCAAAGCTAGCCCCAGCAACTTAGTAAGGCTCTAAGCAACTTAGAAAGACCCTGTGTTTAAATACAAATATAAATAGTCTGGGGATATGGCTCAGTTGTTAAGTGCCAGGGTGTTGAATCTCCAGTATCCAAAAAAAAAAAAAAAAAAAAAAAAACAAGAAGAAGAATAGATTGTATGCATAAACATGAAAGCCTATATGCCTATAAAACATATTGAAAACATAACCAAGATGGAAAAATAAATAATTATACAATTAATCTATCAAATGTAAAAAAATTAAAAACTCTCATTACTTGAAAGGAAATATGAAAACTATACTCTAAACTGTGAGGGCATCAAATTAATTCTTAGTCAACATGACAACAGAAAAGCTACTTAGACAAAAGATGCAAATCCAAAATCAGTAAAATTATACATACTTATCTCTGTTTCAGAAATAAATAGAACAGATTAAAATCTACCTCTAGATAGGGAGAAAGTATTTTTAAATACTCAAACAAATTGATTAAACTTAAACACAACCAAAAATAAACTTAATGTCAAGATAAGTATATCACAGGAAAAAAAATAAAAAAAGAAAAGCACAAAAACATAGAACAGGAAGTTCTTAGTAACCATGTAAACAAATACTTAAATATACTTACCATATCGTTTAATAATCTTAGATTGGCAAAACTAATACACACACAAACACACACAACCACAACAACAAAAAACAATTCATGAAGCAAATCAAGCTTGGACAATGATACAATGATATGTTGAAATGAAAAAATGAGAATTCTACATTCACTGTAGATAGCAACTATGCAATATTAGCAAAGCTATATTTGCATATTTGTAGAAGCCTTTAAAACTTTTCCATTAACTACTCAGGAATTTCTTGCATGTGCACACATAAAGTATATATATATATATATATATATATATATATATATATATATTTTTTTTTTTTTTTTTTTTTTTTTTTGGTACTGAGGATTGAACACAGAGGCCCTGTATCACTGAACCACATTGTAGCTTTTTTTATTTTTAGTTTTGAGACAGAGTTTTGCTAAGTTGCCTAGCTCCTAAGTTGATGAAGCTGACCTGGCACTTTTAATCTTTCTGGGTCAGCCTCCCAAGTTACTGGAAATACATGTGTGTACTTCCACACTGGACTCACTATCTTTTTTATACCCATTGCTTATAATAAGTTACAACCTGCAAACTAATCAAATATCCATCATCAGGAGAATAAATAAATGTGTAATATTTATATTTACATTAATAAATGTTTTGTGCATACCCAAGGAAATCCAAAAAAGATAAACCATAGCATATACTATGCAACATTTTATATAATAACAAAAAAGTTGACCCAATCTATATAATTCTTTGTGCTCATCTCAGTGCTTGGTATATGTTAATAAGTTAATCACCACAAAAAATCTCCATAATAAAGAGTATTAGACTCAATGATTAGAAAAATAAATTAAGGTAAAGAGATACTAAGCAAATTGCTTTTAAAACTGTCCATCAAATGAAAAGTAGCACAGGGATGTAAACCAAGTCACCATGCCACCATTGATCATTCTTTTAACCCCTGTGCTAAACATTCATTATGAACATGAGAGAGAAACAAATAGTGATACATTTGTGTAATTTCACACTATATAATATTTGAAATAAATGTACTCTCCTACCTGTACTTACCTTTATTTATTTCAAAAGGTTTCTGTAACACAGAAGAATCATGTGACAGAGTGCTATAACATGATACATTTACATAAAAAATTCAAAATCCTACAAAAATGATAACATTAAGTTTATGATAGATGCACATTAAAACAAATTATTGGGAGTGTTTTGGCAATACTCCCATTATTAAAATTGAAATATGTAAAGTTGTATTTGGACCAGAAAGTACAATTGGGAAGTAGTATAGAAAGGCTTTAATAAAATTCTTACTTTTTTAAAAAAAGAAAATAGCAATGTAGGTGAGAAAACATTATTAGTCATTCATGTACATATTGGGAATTTTCCATAAGTCACTGACTCAGAATGTCAGAGAGCCAAAAAGGTGGGAAGAAAGTTTGTCAACTCATTAAAGTTGAAAGTGTTCAGATGTTATGTTTAGATTGGGAGTCTTAGACATCAACCTGTCATCCACAGGTGAGCTCATCTCTGAGGGATGCTCTCACATGTTCACACTGAAACCTAAGCTAAGAGAATTCCTCAAACAGCATGAATTTATAATAATCTGCACATTCATGCCTTAAAGTATGAATAAGGGAAAATATGTAAGGTTCATAAAATAAAGATAAATAATACACAATTGATAGAGCTCATGAAATAAGGATGCAACTTAAAAGATCACATCAGAGTGCAAAAGAAAATTTCAGGAAACTATGACCTGTATTAAAAGTGAAGCATGCATGGAAAGTAGCCTAAGGCCATAAAGTGACAAAAGGATAAAATATAAGGCAACTGGGATGTGAGGGTACATCAATGGTAGTAAAATAAAGGAAAAGTGACACACACACGCACACATACACACATACTATACGCTGAAATATTCTCAGAAATTTCTGTCATTCCTGGAGGAAATCTATTTCATATGGCAAATTTTTCTTGTGGTTTACAACATCCTCAGCAATAACCTGTTAGGCCCCAAACATCATGTTTTACGTGGTTGATATAATTTATAAATGTATGACTCATACATAAACTATCAATTCATTTGCACCATAGGCTGTTGCCCATGTTTTCCTTAGGACTGAGATGCTACTTTCAACAAGTGTGCACTATCAGGCTGGGTGTCTGATGGATCTTCACTGAGTGCCAGCCACTATGTATAGTTGCCTCACAGGAGAATATATTCTCCACCCTCAGGTTCATTGTCTGGACAATGTGGGTAAAACAGAATGGTATGCTTATCTGGACCTTTAATTGAACCCATTGCAGTTCCAAATGGCCCCTGCTGAGCCTTTGTTGCAACTGCATCATCAATAATTCCTCCTTCTGCCACTTTTACTTTCTTCTGTCAGAAGTTAATCCTTATTATGGCACTCCCCACAACACTTCCCGTTGGCAATTTTCCACCTGAGATTCAAATTCTCAGGAAAAAAAAAACTTAAGAAAAAAAAATTGTCTTATATATTCAAAAAAAAGGTTGTTAGATGAAACATTACATTTAAAAAAAATAATAATTGTAGACACTTAATGGCAAATCACTGATGAACACAATTATAAAAATGTCATGTTTTTTTTTTCAGTTTTGTGACTACAAAACAGCATTGTTTAATTTTGCAAATACTTCCCTATTTAAGATTTTGTTTGCTGAATCAAATAAAACTTAACATATTTCAAATAACTGTATAAGTTGTACATATCAGAACTAAATTATTAATTCCCAAAGAGTGTTAAAATGCAAGACAGTTTGGAGGGAAGAAGGGGTGCTAAATAAATCAATGGTGATTTTAATAAACTAAAAGCTTTTAGGTACTAAATCTGCCTGCAACTGATCTGAATTGCAATTACCTGTCAAAAATTCATCCATCATCACAAGCTCCAAACAAACTTTCTTGGCAGCAGATGTTTGAGGAAAGCTATTTCGTATGGAAAATTTTTCTTGTGGTTTACAACATCCTCAGAAATGACAAATTTCTGAGAACATTTCAGTACAACTCAGCAATAACCTGCTAGGTGCAAAACATCATGTTTTACATTGTTTATATAATTTATAAATGCATGACTCATACATAAACTATTAATTCATGAACTGATGCTTTGAATACCATTGTTTCCAAATAACATGAATTATCTTTTGTTCCAATATTTCAATATTTCATAGAAGTTTATGGAAATGTATGTTACAAAATTGGTGTGAACAAAAGATTCTTATTTTTTACTATTTTATTTTAAAAATTTCAAGTTATATTTGCATAAAATGAAATTAACATATTAGTATTTTATATATTCTCCATTGACAACTTAGGAAGTTCAAGGAGATAGCATCTACAATGACATTATTAAAGGAAAAAATGGGCACACTATTGTTTAAAATCCATGCTTGTATTTTAAATTTAGTTTCTCCACCTTTATTCTTTCTTTAAAAATAATGTGGCTACTTTTTAAATTATGCTGCCAAAACAATATGTTTCTGATTCAACTTTTATCTAATAGTAATATTGAATGAATTGTATAGCTTACTTACTACATAGTACATTTTCTCTGAATTATTTATTACAATATATGCAAAAGCCAAAAATTTTTTTAAAAATTGTATTGGTGAATGTTAATAATAAAAAGAGTGGTTTTATTGTGCTGTATTTTACAAGCATATCTCTTTGATCAATTTGATTTTTCTGATCCTCTACTTGCCCATCCCTTCCTACTCCCCCTAACTCCCACCCTCCCACCCTCTACCTTAATGTCCTCCTTTCTATATTTATGAGATATCTTTTCTTTTATTTTTTTTATTCTCTAGCATCCACATATGAGAGAAAATGTATGGAACTTGTCCTTCTATGTCTGGCTTATTCTCCATAACATAATGCTTTCCAGTTCCATCCATTTGCTGCAAATGACATAATTTTATTCTTCTTTATGGCTGAATAAAATTCCATTATGTACATATACCACATGTTATTTCTCTATTCATCAGTTGACAGACACCTAGGCTGGTCTGTGATTTGACTATTGTGACATGCTGTTATAAACATGGGAATACATACATATCTAAAGCATGCTATGCTTAATTTTTGTTTGATAGACACTGAGGAGTGGTGGAGGTGGATCATATGGTAGTTCTATTGATAGATTTTGAGGAATCTCCATACTGATTTCTGTAATGGCTGTACTAAATTATATTGCCACCAAAATTGTATAAGTGTTTCCTTTGCCTTGTATCCTCCCCTGTATTTTTTTAATTAATTAATTAATTTATTTATTTATTTTATTATTTTATTGTTGGTTGTTCAAAACATTACAAAGTTCTTAATATACCATATTTCACAGATTGATTCAAGTGGGTTATGAACTCCCAATTTGTATTCTTGAAGATTGACATTTTTATTGGATTGAGATGAACTCTTAGTGTAGTTTTGATTTGCATATCCCTGATGACAGGAGATGTTGAACGTTTCTTTTATAACTGTATATGCCTTTTTATAAATGTATATGCCTTTGAGAAATCTCTGTTAGTTCATCTGCTCAGTTGTTAAATGAAGGGTTTTTTGTTGTTGTTGTTGTTGTTTTGTACCAGATATTGAACTCAGGGGCAGTGGAACACTGAGCCACAGCCACAGTTTTATTTTGTATTTTATTTAGAGACAGGGTCTCACTGAATTGCTTAGTGCCTCACTTTTGCTGAGGCTGGCTTTGAGCTTGTGATCCTCTTGACTCAGTCTCCTGAGCCTCTGGGATTATAGGTGTGCACCTGCACCATTGCACCTAGGCATGAGCTGCTTTTGGTTCTGAGCTTTTTAATGTTTTGTTTGTTGGTTGGTTTGTTACTTGTATTCTGGAGATATATATATATATATATATATATATATATATATATATATATATATATATATATCTGTATATTAATCTTATTTCTGAAGAGTACCTGGAAAAGATATTTTCCCATTCTGTGAACTGTGTCCTCACACTATTAATTAATTATTTCCCTTGTTTTTCAGAAACTTTTGAGTTTTATATTATCCTATTTATTGATCCTTGTTATTATTTTTTGAGCTTTAGGGGTGTAATTAAGGAAGTAACCAACCTACACTTATAAGTTGGAGTGTTTACCCTATGTCCTCTTCTAGAATTTGCAGAATATCTGGTCTTATTCTTATGTTTTTGACCTGTTTTGAGTTGAATTTGTGCAGGGTGAGAGGGAATCTATTTTCAATCTTTAACATGTGGATATCCAGTTTTACCAGCATCATTTGTTTACTTTTTCTCCAAAGTAAGTTTTTGACACCTTTGTCAAGAATAATATATCTGGATTTTTCTCTGTGTTTAATTCTCCTACAATTATCTATGTGTTTATGCCCCTACCAAGTTGTTTTTTGTTACTATAGCTCATTAGTACAATTTGAAGTTGAATATTGCAATGCTTCCCGACTTAATCTTGTTTTCTGAGAATTGCTGTGGCTATTCTGGATTTTTCTTTTCTTCTCCATGAATTTTAAGATTCTTCTTTTTTTTGTAGTTATTAAAATAATATCTTCGATATCACCAGGTATGATGGTGCACACCTGTATTTCCTAGTGGCTCTAGAGGCAGAAGCAGGAGGATCACATGTTAAAAACCAGCCTCTGTAACTTAGTGAGGCCCTAAGCAACTCAGCAAGAACATGACACAAAATAAAAAATAAAAATAAAAAGGGCTGGGGATGCAGCTCAATGATAAAGTGGCCCTGGTTCCAATCCCCAAGTAACAAAGGGAAAAAAAAGAAAGTAAAAGAATACCACTGGTATTTTGATAAGAATTGCATTGAATATTTACATTGCTATTGTTAGTATGGATATTTTAACAATATTAATGTTTCCTACCTGTGAATAGGGTGGTCTTTCCATTTTCTTTTTCTTTCTCTTTCTTTCTTTCTTTCTTTCTTTCTTTCTTTCTTTCTTTCTTTCTTTCTTTCTTTCTTTCTTTCTTTCTGGTGCTAGGGATTTAACTCAGGGGCACTTGACCACTGAGCCACATCCCCAGCCCTATTTTGTATTTTATTTCCAGATATGGTCTCACTGAGTTGTTTAGCACCTTGGTTTTGCTGAGGCTGGCTTTGACCTTGCAATCCTCCTGCCTTAGCCTCTGAGCAGCTAGGATTACAGACTTGCACCACTGCGCCCAACATCTTCTTTATTTTTAAAGTTTTGTTTTATTCAACTTTTTCTTTGCTTCAACCAAAATTGCTGACAAGAGAAATTAAAGGAGGAAAAGTTTATTTGGGTGATCATGGTTTCAGAGATCTCAGTCCAGAGACAGTTGGCTCCATTCCTTGGGACTTGAGGTGAGGCAGAACATTATGTTGGAAGAGTTTGGTGGAGGGAAGAGTCTCTCCTTATGATTAGGAAGCAGAGAGATACTAAGCTCAACTCATCAAATATATAGCCAAAGTTATGTTCCCAGTGATCCACCTCTTCCAGCCACACCCCCACTAGTTTATAATTACTGCTCAGTTAATCCATGTCAGGGGATTGATTCACTGATTGGATTAAGGCTGCGATAACACAGTCATTTCACTTCTAAACCTTCTTGCATTGTCTCACACATGAGAGTTTGGGGTCACTTAACATCTAAACCATAACAGTGTTTTTTAATGTTCCTCATAGAGGTTATTCACCCCCTTTAAAAGACTACTCCCAAATATTTCTGAAGCTATTGTGAATTAAATTACTTTTCTGCTTTCCTTCTCAGCAGATTCATTATTGGTGTACAGAAAAGTTATTGTTTTTGCATGTTGATTCTGAATCCTACTATGTTGCCAAATTTATCATCTCCAGAAGTCTTCTGTTGGAATTTTGTTTTGATTTTTAAATATTTATTTTTAAATTGTAGTTAGACACAATACCTTTATTTTATTTATGTATTTTTATGTGGTGCTAAGGATTGAACCCAGCGGTAGACATGGGGTCTACTGCTGAGCCACAACCCCAGCCCCCAGGGGAGTTTTGAAGATAATCTAAGTATGAATCATATCATTTGCAAACAGGGACAATATGATTACTTTATTTTTGTTTTTATCCATTTTATTTTCTTTCCTTGCTGAATTACTATGTTTAAAATTTCATGCACTTTATTGAATAGGAGTACTAAGAATGGACATCCATGTCTTGTTCTTGATTTTAGAAGAAATATTTAGTTTTTCCTCATTAAATATAATGTTGAAAAGCTGAATATTTCTAAAGAAAAATACTTTAAAGACAGAAAAAAATATTTCTTCTATAAGTACAGGAAAGTAATGTATATGTTTCCAAAAGAATAAGATAAAGTAAATTTTATAATTAAAATCTTGTGCTAATAAATGTACTATTAGGAAAATAGAGATGTCAAAAATTGGAAGAAAATATTTACATAACATATAAAAAGATATCTCAAAATTTAGTAATAAAAACAACAAAATTTTCCAATGAAAGCATGAGAAAAAATTTCAATGAATATCACAAAAAATCATGAATATCTAAAAACATAAAAGTGTTTTTAACATTATTAGTTTTAGGACATCATAACATAACACTAGTTAGAAATCACCACACATGTAATAAAGGCTTAAAGTATAAAGATTGTAAAGTTAAAACTGCAAGTACAGGAAGCTATTGAACTGCTCTTGTTGGCTGAGCTCTAAAATGCTATAATTATTTTGGAAAAAAGTTCTGGCAGTTTTACTTAGTTTTGCAAAGTTAAATACACACCAACACTATGAACCAACAATTTCACTGCCAGGTTTTATCAATAAAAATAAAATATATGCATACAAAACCAGAAACATATAAAAGAAAAAAAATGTCAGTATAACTCATAATATCTTCAAACTGGAGATTGGCTGATTTTTCATCTGTATAGAATGAATTAAAAAATGGTTTAGATGTAAGTCTGAAGGAAAATGTAAGTATGAAGGAAAAAAACTACTGATGCATGAAACAAGACAAATGAATGTCAAAACAGTGTGATGAGTGAACAAAATCATAGGAAAGTGGATCAACTCTAATTTCTCATAGTTATAAATTAACCAAAATCTACCTATGTTAGAACAATAAGAAGAGTGATTGTTTCCTGGAGTGTGGTTAGAAATAAACATGAAGGTTGAAGTTAAAAAGATGTATCCAACTGCCATGCCTCCTAATATAATATAGATCCTCAATATTTTGGCACTTTATTGTATACAAATTTTATATAGTATTCTGTGTACTAGAATTAAATTATACTTAATGATATGTCTTTTAAAATATTTAAGAGATGTCTGATATTTACTTAGAAATACTATATATATATATATATATATATATATATATATATATATATATGTGCAGTGGCACATGCCTATAAGGGCTTGGGAGGCTGAGGCAAGAGAATCACAGGTTTGAAGCCAGTCTCAGCAACTTAGTGAGACTATAAGCAATCTAGTGGGACACTGTCCCAAAATAAAAACTAAAAATGACTGGGGATATTGCTCAGTGGTTAGATGCCCATGGGTTCTATCTCTGGTACAGGAAGGAAGGAAGGAAGGAAGGAAGGAAGGAAGGAAGGAAGGAAGGAAGGAAGAGATGAAATGATAACTGAATAACAATGTATATGAAAGTATGATAAAACAATTATAGTAAAAATTAGTCCAAAAGTATTGAGTGCTCATTTAAATGCTTTCATATTTTTGTTTAAACTTTAGTGATGTAACTTTAAAATAAATGTGGAAAATGCTCTCCATCTCTAGCAGTCAGAGAAATGCAAATCAAAACCACCCTAAGATACCATCTCACTCCAGTAAGATTGGCAGCCACTATGAAGTCAAACAACAACAAGTGCTGGCGAGGATGTGGAGAAAAGGGTACACTTGTACATTGCTGGTGGGACTGCAAATTGGTGTGGCCAATTTGGAAAGCAGTATGGAGATTCCTGGGAAAGCTGGGAATGGATCCACCACTTGACCCAGCTATTGCCCT
The DNA here is from genome assembly GCF_964194105.1 of Spermophilus citellus. Classification (NCBI taxonomy): domain Eukaryota; kingdom Metazoa; phylum Chordata; class Mammalia; order Rodentia; family Sciuridae; genus Spermophilus; species Spermophilus citellus. Next base: position 91,288,713 of record NC_138189.1, on the reverse strand, counting down.
TCTCGGACTATTCCCTGAAGACCTTAAAAGAGCATGCTACAGGGATACTGCCACATCGATGTTCATAGCAGCACAATTCACAATAGCTAGACTGTGGAACCAACCCAGATGCCCTTCAATAGATGAATGGATAAAAAAAATGTGGCATCTATACACAATGGAGTACTATGCAGCAATAAAAATGACAAAATCATAGAATTTGCAGGGAAATGGATGGCACTAGAGCAGATTATGCTTAGTGAAGCTAGCCAATCCCTAAAAAACAAATACCAAATGTCTTCTTTGATATAATGAGAGCAACTATGAACAGAGCAGGGAGGAAGAGTAGGAAGAAAAGATTAACAATAAACAGAGACATGAGATGGGAGGGAAAGGGAGAGAAAAGGGAAATTGCATGGAAATGAAGGGAGACCCTCATTGCTATACAAAATTACATATAAGAGGTTGTGAGGGGAATGGGAAAATAAACAAGGAGAGAAATGAATTACAGTAGATGGGGTAGAGAGAGAAGTGGGAGGGGAGGGGAGGGGGGATAGTAGGGGATAGGAAAGGTAGCAGAATACAACAATTACTAATAGGGCATTATGTAAAATTGTGGATGTGTAACCGACGTGATTCTGCAATCTGCATTTGGGGTAAAATTGGGGGTTCATAACCTACTTCAATCTAATGTATGAAATATGATATGTCAAGAGCTTTGTAATGTTGTGAACAACCAATAAAATTGAATAAAAATAAATAAAAAAATAAAATAAAATAAATGTGGAAATATTAAGAAGTTAGGGGAGTTATAATTCTACCAACTGGAGCAACCCCAGTTCTTCCAGATCCCACCTTTAACAACCAAAAATCCCTAGGGATTGCATAATTCCAAGCACAGGAAATCACTGATATGTGAAAAGCACAAAGTGGACATCCTGAGAATGTTGGAGGTTGAGCATGAGCATGTCAATGATTTCCCTGGTTTCCTGCTGGTCTTTCATACATATCAGAAAAAGCCCCGCAGAAGGTTTGATCCTTGGAAGGAGAATAGACAAATACGAAAAAGAAAGTCAATTAAAAGCCTATAAAAATGATATGCCTTTACAATGTTGAGGTAATTTCCTTTTATCCCTAGTTTTTCTAGTGTTTTGAACATAAAGGGATGCTGTACTTTGTCAAATGCTTTTTCTGCATCTATTGAGATGATCATATGGTTCTTGTCTTTGAGTCTATTGATGTGGTGAATAGTATTTATTGATTTCTGTATATTGAACCATCCTTGCATCTCAGGGATGAATCCTACTTGATCATGGTGTACAATTTTTTTGATATGCTTTTGTATTTGATTCGTCAGGATTTTATTGAGAATTTTTGCATCTAAGTTCATTAGAGATATTGGTCTGTAGTTTTCTTTCTTTGAAGTGTCTTTGTCTGGTTTCGGGATCAGGGTGATGTTGGCCTCATAGAATGACTTTGGAAGAGCTCCCTCTTTTTCTATTTCCTGAAATAACTTGAAAAGTATTGGTATTAATTCTTCTTTGAAGGTTTTGTAAAACTCCAATGTATACCCATCAGGTCCAGGGCTTTTTTTGGTTGGTAGTCTTCGATGGCTTCTTCAATTTCTTCCTTTGTTATTGGTCTGTTTAAATTGTGTGTGTCTTCCTGACTGAATCTGGGCAGATCGTATGACTTAAGAAATTTATCAATATCTTCACTATCTTCTATTTTATTGGAATATAGGGTTTCAAAATACTTTCTAATTATCTTCTGTATTTCTGTACTGTCTGTTGTGATATTGCCTTTTTCATCCCGTATGTTAGTAATTTGAGTTCTCTCTCTTCTTCTCTTCCTTAGCATGGCTAAGGGCCTGTCAATCTTATTTATTTTTTCAAAGAACCAACTTTTAGTTTTTTCAATTTTTTCAATGTTTTTTCTTTTGTTTCCATTTCTTTGATTTCCGCTCTAATTTTAATTATTTCTTGTCTTCTACTACATTTTCTGTTGTTTTGCTCTTCCTTTTCTAGGTTTTTGAGGTGTAGTGTTGGTTTTTTCTTTTTTTGAGGAAAGAACTCCAAGAAATGAATTTCCCTCTTAAAACTGCTTTCATTGTGTACCATAGATTCCAGTATGTTGTGTCTGTATTGTCATTTGTCTCTATGAATTTTTTTATCTCCTCCTTTATGTCTTCTGTAACCCATCGATCATTCAGTAACATATTGTTCATTTTCCATGTGATGTAGGATTTTTCCTTCCTTCTTTTATCATTGATTTCCAGTTTCATTCCATTATGATCAGATATGGTGCATGGTATTATCTCCACGTCTTTATATTTACTAAGAGTTGCCCTACGGCATAATATATGGTCTATCTTTGAGTATGATCCATGTGCTGCTGAGAAGAACGTGTATCCACTTGATGATGGTTGATATATTCTATATATGTCGGTTAAGTCTAGGTTATTGATTGTGCTATGAGTTCAATAGTTTCTTTATTCAGTTTTGTCTAGAGGATCTGTCTAATGGTGAGAGCGGTGTGTTGAAGTCACCCATAATTATTGTGTTGTAGTCTATTTGACTCTTGAACTTGAGGAGAGTTTGTTTTATGAACATTACAACACCATTGTTAGGTGCATACAAAATTGATAATTGTTATGTCTTGTTGGTGGATGGTTCCTTTTAACAGTATATAGTGTCCTTCTTCATCCCTTTTGATTAACTTAGGTTTGAAGTTGATTTTATTCCATATGAGTATGGCCACTCCTGCTTGCTTCCGAGGGCCATGTGAGTGATATGATTTTTCCCAACCTTTTACCTTCAGCCTGTGTATGTCTTTTCCTATCATATGCTAAACCTCAGGCTAACATCATCCTAAATGGAGAAAAACTGAAGGCATTCCCTCTAAAATCTGGAACAAGACAGGGATGCCCTCTATCACCACTTCTATTCAATTTAGTTCTTGAAACACTAGCCAGAGCAATTAGACAGACAAAAGAAATTAAAGGCATAAAAATAGGAAAAGAAGAACTTAAATTATTGCTATTTGCAGATGACATGATAATATATTTAACAGACCCAAAAGGGTCTACAAAGAAACTGCTAGAGTTAATAAATGAATTCAGCAAAGTGGCAGGATATAAAATCAACACACATAAATCAAAGGCATTCCTGTATATCAGCAACAAAACTTCTGAAATGAAAATGAGGAAAACCACTCTATTCACAGTATCCTCAAAGAAAATAAAATACTTGGGAATCAACCTAACAAAAGAGGTGAAAGATTTATACAATGAAAACTACAGAACCCTAAAGAAAGAGAGATAGAAGAAGATCTTAGAAGATGGAAAAATGTACCCTGTTCATGGATAGGCAGAACTAACATCATCAAAATGGCGATACTACCCTAAGTTCTCTACAGGTTTAATGCGATGCCAATTAAAATCCCATCGGCATTTCTTGTTGAAATAGATAAAGCAATCATGAAATTCATATGGAAAAACAAAAGACCCAGAATAGCAAAAGCAATTCTAAGCAGGAAGTGTGAATCTGGAGGTATAGCGATACCAGAGTTCAAACTGTACTACAAAGCAATAGTAACAAAACTGGTACCAAAACTGGTACCAAAATAGGCAGGTGGACCAATGGTACAGAATAGAGGACACAGAAACCAATCCACAAAAGTACAACTTTCTTATATTTGATAAAGGGGCTAAAAGCATGCAATGGAGGAATGATAGCATCTTCAACAAACGGTGCTGGGAAAATTGGAAATCCATATGCAACAAAATGAAACTGAATCCCTTTCTCTCGCCATGCACAAAAGTTAACTCAAAATGGATCAAGGAGCTAGATATCAAATCAGAGACACTGCTTCTGATAGAAGAAAAAGTTGGCTATGATCTACATACTGTGGGGTCGGGCTCCAAATTCCTTAATAGGACACCCATAGCCCAAGAGTTAATAACAAGAATAAATAAATGGGACTTACTTAAACTGAAAAGTTTTTTTCTCAGCAAGAGAAATAATAAGAGAGGTGAATAGAGAGCCTACATCCTGGGAACAAATTTTTACCCCTCACACTTCAGATAGAGCCCTAATATCCAGAATATACAAAGAACTCAAAAAAATTAACAATAAGATAACAAATAACCCAATCAACAAATGGTCCAAGGACCTGAACAGACACTTCTCAGAGGAGGACATACAATCAATCAACAAGTACATGAAAAAATGCTCACCATCTCTAGCAGTCAGAGAAATGCAAATCAAAACCACCCTAAGATACCATCTCACTCCAGTAAGATTGGCAGCCATTATGAAGTCAAACAACAATAAGTGTTGGTGAGGATGTGGGGAAAAGGGTACACTTGTCCAATGCTGGTGGGACTGCAAATTGGTAAGGCCAATTTGGAAAGCAGTATGGAGATTCCTGGGAAATCTGGGAATGGATCCACCATTTGACCCAGCTATCGCCCTCCTCGGACTATTCCCTGAGGATCTTAAAAGAGCGTACTATAGGGATACTGCCACTTCAATGATCATAGCGGCACAATTCACAATAGCTAGACTGAGGAACCAACCTAGATGCCCTTCAATAGATGAATGGATAAAAAAAAATGTGGCATCTATACAAAATGGAGTACTACACAGCAATAAAAAATGACAAAATCATAGAATTTGCAGGGAAATGGATGGCATTAGAGCAGATTATGCTATGCGAAGCTAGCCAATCCTTAAAATCAAATGCCAAATGTCTTCTTTGATATAAAGAGAGCAAGTAAGAACAGAACAGGGAGGAAGAGCATGAGGAAAAGATTAACATTAAACAAAGACGAGTGGGGGGAGAGAAAGGGAGAGAGAAGGGAAAACATATGGAAATGGTAGGAGACCCTCAATGTTACACAAAATTACATAGAAGAGGATGTGAGAGGAAAGGGGGGAAACAAGGGAGAGAATTGAACAACAGCAGATGAGGTAGAGAGGGATGATGGCAGGGGAGGGGAGGGGGATAGTAGGGGATAGGAAAGGTAGCAGAATACAACAGTCACTTATATGCCATTAGGTAAAAATGTGAGTGTGTTACCGATGTGATTCTGCAATTTGTATTTGGGGTAAAAATGGGAGTTCATAACCCAATTGAGTCAAATGTATGAAAGATGATATAACATGAGCTTTGTAATGTTTTGAACAACCAATAAAAAAAATATAAAAAAATGATATGCCCTTTTTAAAATGCTCTATAAAATGATAGAAAAAATGTGAACGAACATATTCCCGTGAAACAGCAACAGAATCCCTCTCACTGGTGGTTTTGTCTAGGCCTGTTTAGTATCATTCTTCCACTGCACCATCCTGCCCTATGGAGGAAAACAGCATCTGATTTCCCCATCCAGTGAGTGCTGTTAGTGAAGTGGTGCACACTTCCATTCCCATATGGTTGAAATAGAGACCCAATTTCCCTGCCAAGTGGTACAAGTGGCACTGAATGGATAGCTAATCATCCATTCCCTACCTGACAAAACTAGGCAGTGCTCTGATTTACCCCATGGGTTAAGTCAGCAATTTCAAAAGTAAAATGATCCTCCATCCCCACTCAGCAACAAGACAGCAAGGAATGAAATTGGGTTATTCATCACTTGCTGCATCCTGAATGCAAATAAATGAATAAATAAAAGACATAAATAAAAATAAGTAAGGTGGTAGGTAGAAGTCAGGGCTAAAACACATTCTAATTTTTTTTTTTTTGCATCATCCGTCAGCAAATCAAAATGGAGAGCTGAGGCGTACTTCAACATAGTCCAGTAGTATCATTGTGGCAGAAAGAGATGACTCCAGAGGTAGTTGCAGGTGAGGTAATTGACACTCAAACTTCCTCCCTCCCCTGGTGAAACAAAGATAAGTGGAGATATGTATCTCTGCTACTACCCAGCATTAACAACATGGAATGAATTGGTAGGAGGAGATAGGGTTGGTAGGTGTTTTTTTCCATATCAGTTGGCAGTGGGAACCAGGGGAGACTAAACCTTAAATCTCTGTAAGGAGACAATGAGGCTGAGTCTGTTTATAGTTTAATTTCACAGGGAGACTCTGGGGGAATGCAGTACTTCAATACAAGTCTTCAAAGAGTCAGTGTGTCTCAATGGTCCACAATTTGTTTGGGTGGTGTCCCAGTGAGAAGCTAAATATTTACATTATGTTCTCTCACACTACACTTCAATATATGGATCACCTGCTAAAACTGAAGATTGCTGGGAATCTAGAAGTTCATGACATAATATTAAAATTGTCCAGTATATAATAAAAATCACTCAACAAAAATGAGTAAAATCAAAACAAATGAGAAACTAAAATCATAAATACCCACGACACATTTCTTGTGCAGAGAATAAGTGATAAGAATTTTCAAAAAGACATCATAAAATGACTTTGAATGGCTGTTATGTATGTTCTTGAACTACATGGAAAAATACATGAGCAAATAAATGAAAATTATTTTTTAAAAATTGAAGATTTGGCTTACTGTATAGAGGAAATGATAGAACAAATTGGTGACACCATTTCCAAATTAACTAACCTGCAATATGAACAAAAAGTTAACTAGGGGAGAATATTCTTAAGGATTTGGGGTATTACAATAAGTAGAATCTTCCATTTACATCATTGCAGTTCTGAAAGGAGAGGAAAAAATAATGAAACTGAAGTTATTTGATAAAATAATGGCTAAGAGCAGGAACAACTTGCCAAAAGACCTACAGAGTTGAAAAGCTGAGCAACATCAGACAAACAAAAATCCATATTAAGACACATTATAACTAGGTTACTGCAAAGGACAGATAATAAATATCTGCAGGATGTTTATTATCCAGAGAGAAATGATACATTACTTATTGTGGAACATTAAGTTGAGCAAAAACATATATCGTGTTTAAAATCATGGAGAAAGGAATCAAGTGCACACATTTTCAATCACAAAAAAAAAAAAAAAACAAAAAACAAAAAAAATCGTTCACTGTGAATTCTATTCTAGAGTATTCTAAGGAAAAAGGAAGAATAAAGACGTTATCAAACAACCAAAAAAAAATAATAGAATTCTTGCCTGCAAATGTAAACCTAAGTAAATCCTAAAGGAATTTCAACCTAAATAGTTCCATAATCTCTGATTCAATTTAATTTCAATTAAAAACCTTGAGATAAAGAAATATCCAAGCCCTGATGATTTTATGAAAACACTACACCAAATATTTTAGAATTAACTATGATATTACAATCCCTTTAAAAATAAAAGAAGATGGAATGTTTTCCACATAATTCTATTACATTAAATTTATACCCACATCAGAAGTAACAATACATACATATAAACATATATACATACATACATACATACATACAAGACAACTATGGGACAATATTGCTTATGATCTTTGATGAAAATTTTCTAAACAAAATTTTAGCAAGTAAATCATATCTGGAAATGTATAAAAATTAATACTCTATGTATAATGGCATTCATGTCAAGTATGCAAGGCTGCTTAAACAGTGGAAATTAATCATAATAAAACACCTTATTAACTGGCTAAAGAAGAAAATCATATAATCATTCATTGTTTCAGGAAGCACATTTAGTAATATGCAATACCTTCATGATAAAACCTCTCAGCAAACTCAGACTAGAGAAGCACTTCCTCAATTTGATTAATAAGATCTTCCCCAAACCTAAAACTAACATTAGACTTAATTTTTTTTTAAAAAAAAGAATGTTTCCCTTCTAAAAGCTAAACAAGGCAAGAAGCTTTATACTTAGAATTCTTATTCAATAAAGACATGGAATTTCTAGCCATTGTAAAGGGCTATTTAAAGAAATAACATTCATATACAAAGAGAAAAACAAAGAAATAAAGCTGTTGTTATTTAAAGATGACTTAGAAAACCCCAAAGAACCTACAAAAAAAAAAATCTAGAACTGTAATGTGAATTTAGCAAGCAATGATCAAGAATATTATCTCAAAATTAAACTCACTTCTGTAAAATAAAAACAAACATGAGGAAACAAAATACCCAAGCCACCAAAAATTACTCAAAAGAAAATTAAATACTTAGGCATAAACAGAAAAATTCCCAAAGGAACTTAATCCTTGACATTACAAAATCGTGAGGAAAGATATCAAAGAAGATTTAAGTAAATGAATAGCTATATTATCTAGGAGGATAGGCTAATATTCTCAATAAAATAAAGATGCCAGTTATTCCTAAATTCATCCATAAAGAAAATAAAATTCCTCATAAAATTTCAAGTAGCTCTGTTGTTGTTAAAAAGTTGTATTAAAAAATCTGTGTGGGACATCCTAGAATAGCTAGAATAATTTTGAAAAAGAAAAGTAAAAAAGTGAGTAGAATGATTTTACTCAATATTAAGGCCTATTATGCATCTACAATAATCATGACAATGTGGTATCGGTCTGGTGTTAGTTGTGTTTATCAATGGAGCATGACAGAAAACAGAGAAACAGACCTGCACAAAAATGCCTAGCTGTATTTCAACGATTCTGAAACCAAATGGAAAAATTATTATTATTTTTTTCAAAAAATCATACCAAAGTAATTGAAACCCTAAGAAAAAGAAAAAAAGTGTATGTCGATCTAAATTTGTAGTTTTACTCTGAGGCATTTATCCCAGATATTTGAAAACATGTTCACACAAAATTGTGTAAATGTATGTTCATAGAAGTTTTATTTTTAATAGCCTACCAATCAGAAAAAAAAACAGATATTCTTCAACAAGTTAATTTTTAAAGAAATTCTGATATACCCATATCATAGACTACTAGTCAATCCTAAAAAGAAAAAAAAAATATTGACAGATTCAAAAAGTTTATATCTGGCATGAATTATACTTAGAGGGGGAAAATATCCTTCAAAATGTTAGATAGTGAACTTTCCTCATTTTACGATTGTATGTAAACAATGAAATAACTTCCTGGAAATGACAAAATTATAGAAGTGGAGAAGAGATTAGTGATTTCTGAGGGTTAGGTGGAGTTAAAAGTGGGAGTTGCTAAAATGGACAACATGAAAATAGTTGTGTTCTAATTTGTTCTGTATCTTAAATGTATCAAATCAGTATCTTAGATGTGAAATTTCATTATAGTTGAGAAAGTCTGGAGAAGGGTAACATAAGATCTCATTGGATTAGTCTTCATAATTGCATGTGAATCTAAAATTATCTTAAATACCTAATTTAGAAAGTGAAAAAGGAAAAAATATATTAAGCTAGAAATAGATGTATAAATAGAAATGACTTAAGGAGCAGAAATATAACCATGAATAGTATTCACAGGAAAATAATTTCACTACCACTGGAAAAGACAGAGAATACCTCCTCAATCAAATAATTAAAGCTAACATTACCATTAATAGGTTAAATAAAATGATGTCCTTCCTAATATGTTACATTAAGGAATACAATTTCATGTTTTCCAAACACATATGTTACCCATATTTAAGAACAAAATAATTTAAGAAACATCCAAATTGAGTAATACTTTATTAAATAACTGTCAAAATCTTAAAAATTAAAGGAAGGTGAGGAAAAGTTACAGATTAAACCAAATTACAAGATACAAATATGAGGCCTGATGGGAGAATGAATCCTGGACTAGGAATACATATAGTATATATAAAATTTATAAATATATATAAAATATGAGTTCCGTATTTTATATTAAATATGAAATTTAAAATGCACTGTAGATTAGATATTAATATTGTATCAATGTTAACTTTTTTATATTCATAAGTGCTTTCTGATAAATGCATTGCACATTGGGGCCACTATGTTTGGAGGCATAAGTAGGCATATGTAGTAAATGATCATTTGACAAATTATTCTCAAATTTCATGCTTTTCTTTATAATATCAGACTAAACCTGACTATGCAAATAGAAACCAAAGAAATCTTAAATCTCAATGGAAAAAATAACTAATGTTCTATAACCTTTAAAAATTTTAGTTAAAATATTTTAAGAATTTGTATTTTAGTTATGGATGTATAAGGCTACTTAGAAATGGTAAAATTGATATATGATTGCTCCATATGCTATTATTTGTAATATTAGAAACACAATTAGGAGCTGGGTGCAGTATCACATGGCTAATCCCAACTATTTAGGAGCCTGAGACAAGAGAACAGCATGCTTAAAGCCAGCCTGGGCAACTTAGCAAGCCCCTGTCTCAAAATCGAAAGGAAGGAAGGAAGGAAAAGAAGAGAAGAGAAAAGAAAAGAAAAGAAACTTTCTTGGGTAATGAGTACATAATAAAGCAAATTAATTGAAAGTCTTTATTAAAGAAACCAGGTAAAGCCAGAGCTCTCTGTTTTGTGTATGTATCTGTGTGTGTTTGTGTGTGTACATGAATGCACATCAATGTACTTGCATGGAGAAGAGGGATAAAAAAGGAAGCTAAGCAGGAGTACTAGGAAGAAAGAGCATAAGGTATCCCCAAGCATAATTGCAAATGTGGCTAAATAGTTAATCTGTATATCTAAGATTCCCCATACAGTCCTTTCTTGGTATCTGGAGGGATTGGTTCCAAAATCCTGATGCATACCAAAATCTGCAGATACTCAGGTCTGTTATGCAAAATGTTTTAAGTATTCACATACAACCTCTGAACATTCTCTTTTATGTTTTTAATCATCTCTAGGTTACTTACATAATATAAAGTAAATGTCATATATGATACTGTTTAGGAAATAATAACATAAAAAAGAAAGTCTGCACATTTACAGTATAGATGCAATTTTCCCCCTAAATGTTTTTCTTCCATGCTTGGCTGAAACCTTAAAGGTGGTATGAAAGGCTGATTTTGATTGTCCTATAACTTTTTTTGTAAATTTTAAATTGAAAAATTAAAAAAAGTTAAAAGATAAAATAAGAAAAGAAATAAAATAATTTGTTCCTCTCCAAGACAATAGAATGGAATATTGCTCACTTGCAATTAAATGTGAGGAATATTCAATTTTCATCAGTTTTATAATTTATTTATTTCACTCCTCTTCCTCTATAAAGAGATTGTTCTTTAAATGAACAACAATGAAAATGGTTACTTTTTCCTCTTCCACCCAAATTTATCTATCATATTATTTTTCTTGATACTTATGTTTCTATTGTTAATATGTTTATGCTTTCACTAACTGTTATTTCAGCTTTAAATGCTATTTTTTTCTTTGTCTTATTACAGATGAAACTATTGCAAGCATATTTTATTTTCTGCCTTATCCCCTTTTCTATTATTCCTATATTCTTCTTAGATCTGAGTAAATATTCAATTATTTCTATCATTACTTTGTCAAATTTTTTCTAGTTATCCATTGTTTTGAAAGGATATTTTTTTCTTCCCTGATGGCAAAAAACAACTCTTCCTGAAAAGTGGAGAAACTATCTCCTGTATCTGATATGATAGGTAAATACCATGTTTCCCATTGATGCCTGTTTTATTATTCTCATTCTAATGTCTCAAAAATAAATTCATGAATTTATTTGGCTCAAGCAAAGACAATTAAAATAATTGACATTAATTAATCCTAATATACTACATGAATGGATTTGCTTTTATCTTGCATCATTTTATAGTGATTTACAAATGTGCTATATCCTGAAATTATCACATAAGATCAACAATTCTTCGATAACATCTCCAAAATTAAAAAATAAATAAATAAAAATGGATAGAAAACATGAGTAGTTATATTTTCAATAGCACTACTAAGTACAATTAGGGATGCTATTGCCAAGATGCTAAAATAATAAACTAATCCATGGCTCAACATATGATTTTGCTTATTTAATGTCATTCATTTTAAACACCTTAAATAGGTTAAATGAACAAGAAGTTTTCCATTTATCTAACAACTTATTGGAAAAATTTACTACAGCTTAGTCATGTTTTAAATTAATTATCCATGTATTTATTCATTGTTTCTGATGTAGGTGTCCTGTTGTGCAATTGATGTATCTACCAGAAGTATCTCTATGAGTGTAAATCTGGTAATAAGCTTATTATTATTATCTGTTAAAAATGTGTTAACTTTAACTGCTAGCTTTAAGTCTATCATTCACTTTACATTTTTTATGTTGAAAAAGTATGAATATTTTATATAATTGTCATTAAATTAAATTTAATGTATTATTAATATTCTATTCATTTTATAAAGGTTTCAGTTTTCATCTAAATATGTTTACCATTTCATTCAGAAATTGGATTTTGGAAAAACAAAGACAACAAAAACACTGTGTGACATGGGAACACCTACCCTTGCAACCACTTAGGGAATTAGATCTATTTCATAGAAACTATAATCTCCTAACTATATTCTTAATATTATTTACTGAGCTGACCCCAGCTATGGGAGTGGTTGCATAAATCACAGATGAAACTCTTTTATTATTTGGATCAGGAATGCCCTCCTAGGCTCCATGTGGAAAGCTTGACCCCCCAAAGCAACAATGTTCAGAGGTGAGGCCCTTGGAAAATAATTGGATTATGAGGGCTCTCTTCCCCTAAATGGATTAATTCTTCAATGGGTTCGTAGCTGATGGATTCCTTGGGAGGTGGTAGAAACTTTAGGAGGTGGGGCCTACTTGGAGGAAGTAGGTCACTGGGCCCTTGCTCCAGAAGGGTATTTCGTATTTCTGGTTCTTTTTCCATACTCATCTTTCAAGCTACCGTGAGGTGAGAAGCTTTTATCCTCCCTGCTCTTCCACCAGGATTTTTCTGCCTCATGAAAGGCCTAGAAGTAATGGATCCAGCTGACTATTCACTGAAATCTCTGAACCCACGAGCCCAAATCAAATTTTTTTTTAAGTTTATTACATAGTTTTTATTTTGTTTTATATTTTAGTTTATTTATGGTATTGAGGATTGAACTGAGGGGAACATTACCACTGAGCTGAATGAATCTCCAGTCCTTTTTCTTTTTTTGAGACAAGGTCTCACTAAGTTGCTGAAGCTAGAGACGAACTTGTGATCCTCTTCCTTCAGTCTCCCAACTTACTGGAATTCCAGGTGTGTGCCAAAGCTCCCACCTTAACAGATATTTTATTATAGCACTGAAAACCTAACTAATGCATCTTTCCAGAAAGTATGTGAAGAAAACACCCTCATCAATATTATGTTCTTCCAAGAAGAGAGTTGGCATTCAGTGGCTGATTAGAATGGACAAGTATTGGAAGGACCAAGACTTTTGCTTTAATTGGGATACCTCTGACAGGACAATCCCATCTTAAGAACTTTGATGGGATAACATGCAGTCAGTTGCAGCTGCTCTGCAGTTTGATATATTCCTCACACAATTCTGTTTCCCACAAATGTTATAACCTACCATAATCTAAACAACATGTACACACATTCTCTTCTCTGAGATACTCAAACTATTAATGAAGAACTAGACCCTTGAGAGACAATTTTGTCTGTATGACTTTGTTCTGGCACCCTTCAAATATTTTGCCATTTATTAGCAATGTTTGATTTTTCATGTGAAACAAGTATTATGGCTATGTCTATGAAATAGCAAAATGATGTGTCTTAAAGGTATAAGTGCCAGAATTAAAATGATCAACAAATTTTATTGTTTATCATAATATCTGGCGGTCACATGCAAATGATGAAGTCTCATGTGCAAAATTTGTACATTTAACAATTTTTTAGGTGAGGCTGGTGCTGTAGTTTTAGAAACTATTTTTTGAGAAACACTCTTTTATAGAGGCTTATTAAGTGGTTTATTAATTGGAAATAAAAGTGATACATATTAGGGATTTTAATAATGTAAACTGGGGATATTCATGCACTAAGAAATAGCAAAAATTACAAAATAGGAGGACTGTTCTAATTTGATTTTGTACAGTAGTTCATTTTCTCTCTATATGTAACTGTAAAAATTAGTATACATACATACCACAACATATATATGTGCATATATAAACCTATACATAACATAATTAAAATATCACTCCCATCATTGCCATATTCTGAAGGAATTCTGATGAAACTTGATAAAATGCAACTGTGTAGCAATTTTGATTGAAGGACCCACAATTTTTATTTGGAGAGTTTGTGTTCTTTATTCTTTTACACCAATTCTTTTTAAAAGTTGTACTAAAACATGAGCATTTACAAAAAATTTATAATTAAATAACAAAGCCATAGAAGGAAAACTCAGGTTTACATTATTTGATTGCCAAATCTATATTAAATTATTTATATTGACAAGGACATATAAATAAATATAATAGACATCCAGATGGAAAAGTCATGGACAAGAGCTCAACTAAGTCTTCAGATTTGATACTTGCATATGAAATATTTCCTTGTCACACAGAATGCAACAATAATAAAGCCCTATGTGGATGTAATTAACTCAATAGTTAATGAATCAATCTGGAATTTGAACAGTTAACTCTAAAGAGAAACCTATAGGTGAAATGAATGAAATATGTCATAATGATATTTAAGGTAATTATCCACCATTAAACTGGAACAATGATCACAGAATTAGGAAAAACACTTAAAGGAGTAAAACTCAAGCAGGAATATTTAAATATAAAAAATACATAAGCATGGACACTGAAAAATTAAAATTTACACCAAAAATGTTACCATCCTTCTCCACATGTAAAACAATACCTATGGGCTGGGGATGTGGTTCAAGCGGTAGCACGCTCGCCTGGCATTCGTGGGGCGCTGGGTTCAATCATCAGCACCACATAAAAATTAAAAAATAAAGATGTTGTGTCCACCAAAAACTAAAAAATAAATATTAAAAAAATTCTCTCTCTCTCTCTCAAAAAAAAAAAACAATACCTAATAATTTTTCACTATGACATCCAGGTTGCTCCAAGTAAGTATATATAAAACCTGTAATGCATAAACATAATGCATAACACAAATATTATGCATGATATAAATGTCATAGTTTTTTTTTTAATTTGGTAAAATGCCCTCTCACTGTTCATCAAATAACTCACATTGTGGCACTATATATTATTAACTAAACTGGGACACATGCAATGGTAAATTGGTAGAAAATCAACTACCCATTTCAGTAGCAAAAGAAACATACAACCCCCATATATATGTACACATTTAACAAATATCCAGTAAATATATAGTAATAAAATATGTATTCAAAACCAACTGTTTCACAATTTTCACACTTGTAGGATAAAATATTAAGACTTCAGTAATGGAAGATTTGAAGAATTGAACCTTCTTTTGCTCTCCAAAACAAATATAGAGATGATGAAAAACATAAGAATGATATTGAAATTGAAAAAAAAAGCTTATCTATTTTAAAGATAAAGGGAATAGGAAAGGTAGCAGAATACAACAGTCACTAATATGGCAGTATGTAAAAATGTGATGTGTAACCGATGTGATTCTGCAATCTGTATTTGGGGTGAAAATGGGAGTTCATAACCCACTTGATTCTAATGTATGAAATATGATATGTCAAGAGCTTTGTAATGTTGTGAACAACCGATAAAAAAAGATAAAGGGAAGAAAAAAGAAAAACAAATGAAAAAATATGAAAACTTAACTTTTATTAAAGTTTTACACAATTAAATGTTTCAACTTCATAAAATGAATACTATTGTTATATCAAAATAATATCATCAATACCTCTAACTTTGAAAAGCATTATATTGAATTTTCTGAAAAAAAATTCAAAGTAGAATATTTGACAAATTATGACATTAGAAATAGAAAATAGAAAGGGCTATGTTCTAACAACCTACTTGAAATATCTGGATATTTACTCACTTTATTCACTATACATACATTTTTTGACATAATTTGAAAATGGACACTGTTCCACCAAAACAATTTTTTAAATAGTTAATTTTGGGAAATAGCATAGAATCTAGTCACAGAAGGAAATTTCTGTGAAATCATAAAATTGTCTCAAAGCCATTATTTTATAACAGGGTGGAATATATTTTTTAAATATATTTTAATGAAATAAATTGTCAGACAAATCTTTGTTTAAGGGCTTACTATTTATGACTACAGATTAAGAAACAAATTACAATCCTGTCAATAATACATGACTATAATTATCATATTGAGAGAGAGTTTCTAATAAATTCTAGAGGCAGATTCAATTAACCAATAAATGTTAGGTTCCTTCATTTTGTATTTGGTGTCCAATTAATCAAATAAAGTAAGAAATTCAGTTAAATGTTTCAACTTCATAAAAAATACTATTGAGGTATCAAAATAATACCATCTATACATCTAACTTTGAAAAGCATTATGTTGAATTTCTGAAAGAAAAGTTTCAAGGTAGAATATTTGACAAACTATGACATTAGTATGAAGCTAGGAGCTTCTGAGAAACTGAGGCAGTGCAAACCCCCCCCCCCCTTCAAACCCTAATACTTGCAATCAAGTCAGGAAGATTTTAGACATGTTGCTGAGAGTAAGAGGAATGAGTTTATTGAAGGAATAGGAAAAGGGAAAGGGGCCACTCTCAAGGGAATCAGTGTATCCTCTTAGAGAGGAAAGGGACAATTTGCCTCTTCTGCACTCCAGTTTTATTGGAAAACCCAGAGAAGTCCCACCCATGTCCACTTCTTAACTTTTGATTGACAGCAGAATGACATCAGACTTCCAAGTACCCATCCCATCCTCATGGCAGTTCTAGGTCACCTTGGCCCATACTGATCCATTCTAATTGGATGCTTAACCATATGTTCTTACAGATTTTATGGTTAGGAGTAGAGTTTCAGGATCTGGTCACAAAAATCTTCTGAGTTCCTTCCATCAACATTATCTTGGGCTTGAATTTCTCCTGTAGTTAA
The DNA here is from genome assembly GCF_964194105.1 of Spermophilus citellus. Lineage (NCBI taxonomy): Eukaryota > Metazoa > Chordata > Mammalia > Rodentia > Sciuridae > Spermophilus > Spermophilus citellus. Next base: position 91,271,879 of record NC_138189.1, on the reverse strand, counting down.
CAGGTAGTTTGCTGAGGAATGTGACATATCCTGTCCTTTTAAGCTGGGCATGAGTGCATATAAATTGCTTTTTGGAAAAGAAAGCATGTGGTGTCATCCCAGTGGGCCCATTTTGTAGATCTATTTTCTTAACCTCATGTTCCCATTTTCCTCATCTCTCTTTTCAGTAAGACCATGGAATATAGAAAATTGTGTGATTTTAAAAGATATTTGAAAGTAAAAATTATATAGGACTATAAAAATTTTTGAGGGGTACAAAAATAAGTTTTGGAATATGATGATTTGGTTCAGTGTTTGAATTAACCTAAGCAATGTAAAAGGTAGTATAAGGAATTTTTTTTTTTAATGGGCAATGGGTTTTTAAGTTGCATTTTCAAGGTTTATAAGGTTTCATTTTGAAAAGTAAAGCAGATTAAAAATAAAATAAAATTATAGTATTTTACATGGATCTATTTGGAACAGCAAAAATGCAAAAAAATCTATTAGTATGTATGTGTGTGTGTGTATATATATATATATATATATATATATATATATATATATATATATATAACAATGGCAAAATGATTAAATATGATAGGGAAAAAATTGAAAATATGATAAAAGAATATTCAAAATATATGATGATCATCTTATTCACCAAAAAATTCTTCAATTGAAGGCTTTACGTATTGTTTTTAAAAGTTTATGGTGATTACAAATAGTTTTTCAGGAGGCAAGTAGAAAATTAGGTAGGATTTCTTTTTTTTTTTTCTTTGCTTCTCTTATAAAAATTTGTTCTTTTTAGTTATACATGATAGTAGAATGTATTTTGACATCATATAAATACATAGATTATAACTTCCCATTCTTGTGGTTGTACATGATTAGGAGTAACACTAGCCATGTATTCATATATGAACATAGGCAAGTTATATTGGATGCATTCTAGTGTCTTTTTCATTCTCATCCTGTCTCCCTTACCTTCAATAAATTATATCATTCCACTTTGTCTAATTTGATGAACTTCTAACCACCACGCACACACACTCACACACACACTCACACACACACACACACACACACACTTATTGTGTTTACATCCACATATCAGAGAACATTTGGCCTTTTGTTTTGGGGGTTGGCCTATGCCTAATATTTTGATGCATTAAAATGAAGCATGGATTTATTTTATATAATGTTCATATTTTTTTCTGCCAATAAACATTACATTGGGAGAAAATTGAAGAGATTTTGGTCCAGGGACACACATTTTCAGTCATAAAAGATGAATAAATTCAAGAGATCTATAGTAAAAGTTGAAGACTATAGTTAAAAACTATTAAGTTCTATGCTTGAAAATTACTGACAATAAATCATAAATGTTCTCATCACACACAAAAATAAGTGTGTGAGGTACTATGTATGTTATTTAGTATAATTTTGCCATTATGAAATATACATATACTTTATAGCATCATATTATATACATAAATATATATTCTATTTTTCAATTAACTGGCAAATTTTTAAAATAAAATAAAATAAAATAAGATAAAAGTATGCCTATACTTAACTAATTCATAGTGTATGGAAGAGAGAGAAGTAGGATATATCAATAACTATATATCAACAAATATCTGTCAATGAGTTCTTTCTTTCTTTCTTTATTTTTAAATCTCTGAAGTCAACGAAGTGACCTATGATTTGTAGAACTTTTCTTTCTATGTAAATACATATATTTGCTGATTAAAAAGAAATTGTAATTAGCAAAATGCATGCTAAATACACTTAAAGAAATATTGTTATGTAGTAAAGAAATTTGAAATACTAATGCCAAATCTATTATTTTAAACATATTTAGGTTTTTAAAAATGATCAAGAAGATATGTTACAAGTACTAAATTTAGTCAGCCACATGAATGCTTTATTAATCTGTATTTATTTCTTTTTCCATTAGTCGTTTTCTATCAAATATTCTACCCTAAATTTTAAATCAAACCTCACTCAGATTGCCAGGTTTATAATATTAGAAACAATTTCAGAATAATTTAAAAATCCTGTGATGAAGTCAGAAGGGTTTTTATTACAGAATCCTAATAATCACAAAATAATTTGTTTCTACTCTATCTCATTCAGTTACGCTTAGTGACTTTCTTTAGGGAGTTGGTATGATTTAGTGTTTTTACTAATTGAAGTTTAATATGGAAGTATTTTGCCTCACAATGGAAAATTAACAAGAAAATTTGAAGTATGTTATTAGTAATATTTTATCTAAATATTTAAAAATGTAAAAGCCATTTCAAGTTTAATAGTATAAAGTACATTAAGTAAAATTTTATTTGGCTTAATTTTGCTCCTTTTTTGTAAAAAAAAAATTCATATCAAAAATTTCCATTTTTTACATAGCAAAGATAAAATCCCTTTCCTTCTTGAGGTTGGGAAGTGCTCTAAGGTAGGGAGATAAACATAAATTACATTTATGCTAATAAACAAGAAGTGTTTTAAGATAGTCATCATCAAAGACTGCAGTAGGTCTATATATGTGTGAATTATAAATCACACTATATAGCTCAAACCTGACAACTCAAAAACATATCATAACATTTTATGAAAGTTTTTTGATAAAAAATGTTCTTATATATAATATAATCTTGCCAAGAATCATAGGTGCCAATATTAATTTAAAATAGGTTTCCTATTAATTCTGTACTTAACTGAAATATAAAGGATTTGATTGGAAGTATTTTAGTTTATTCAGCTATGAAATTAATTTTGCTTCCGGAAATAAATTTGCTTAGTTTTAAATCATTCTGGGAATCAAAATTAGCCTCATTGAGTATAATTTAGAAAAATAATGAACTAATGAATCTCTAATAATTTATTATAACCAGAACTGACAGATAATCTTAACATTGTAAAAAAATCTGTATTTATTGATTTCCTTTACATTTCTTATAATACAACAAAAAATTTTAAATATTGCTGTATTTTAAAATCATTACTTTCAAAATATTAACATATAAATTCTCACAAAAATGCATGAATTTTATACTGTTTCATATGAAAATGAATTTTCTCCACCTTTTTTAATGTGTTACTAATCAAAGCAAAATTTTAAGATTTTTTACTGATTTAATTTACATTTCTGTTATTATGTACTATTGGATACTCTGTCACACCACAATGGTTAAGAACTCAGTTATACACATTAAAAATTTTTATATATTTTAAAAGATGGTAGAGAATAGGATAGACAGCAGAATACATCAGACACTAGAATGGCAATATGTAAATCAATGGAAGTGTAACTGATGTGATACAGCAATCTGTATACGGGGTAAAAATGGGAGTTCATAACCCACTTGAATCAAACTGTGAAATATGATATATTAAGAACCATGTAATGTTTTGAATGACCAACAATAAAAAATTAAAAAAAAAAAACAAATAAATGATAGACTAGCAAATAAGTGGGAAAGGGGAATAAACAAATCTAAACAGAAGAATTGCTATCAATTCTAAAATCTAATTTCTTTTTCAGTACCAGGTCAAAACCAAGTTTCTGAAGGTAAACACAAAACTGAAACAATACCAGTACCTCTCTGTCTTGGAAAATGGGAGTTTCCAGTGTTCTTTTATCCTTGTTTTAAATGATTTGTAAGCCTGTAATCCTGTAATTTGAGTTCTGAAGATGACTACAACCCTTTTATATTCTCCCCTTATTCAAAAAACTGAGGCTGGAAGAAGTGATGATTGATTTTTCCTCTTTCTATCTTTCTGTCTCCTTTCACCAAATGTTATTTGTGGGTATTAAAAAACTATTCCTTTATTAAGGGATAAATATTTTTAGATAAGTCAAACAAAATAAAACAAAACAAAACAAAATTTTAAAAAAAGATGGCTGTAATCTTAAGTACTAAAAAATCTATTTGAAAATGAGAGAAAACTTGAGTATTATTTATTCAGATTATATAATAGAAAACTATGATATTGAACTTGGATACATTCCTACACATTTGTTTTTATTAATTTAATAAGTACAAAGTAACAATGGTATCTTTTTTATAACTTCTCCAACTAACTCAAGTATTGCAAGAATTCAAAGTCTGGTAATTGAATTAACTTAAGCAAAATATATTTATTGAAATAAAAGTAAAAAATGTTATGAATCATAGAAATATATACTGTAATGGTCAATTTGAATTATCAACTTGATTGGACTAAGAGATGCTGATGATTAAGAGGCTTGTGGATGTGTCTGTGAAGGACTGGCATGTGGGATAGTCAACTGAAATGGAGATGCTCTCTAAGCATAGGCAGCATTGTCCAATAGGATTATGGCTTTGATGGAATAAAAGTTTAAAGAACAAGGAAGCGACAGCAAATGCAAGCTCAATTCTTCTTGAACAGGTTCTTGATTTCTGCTGTGATGATCTGAAGATATCCAACTCTCGTTTCTTCACGCTTCCAAAGTGGACTCTGACGGTGATTATCTAGAAGCCTTTGGTCTCAGACTAGGGAAACACCATTTATCCCTCTTGTTCTGTGGCTTCAGCCTCTTGGACTACATAGGAATTGGTTCTTCCAGCTCTCCAGCCTGCAGATAGCCACTGTGGACTATGCAGTTTCTGGTTGTTTAAGCCAATCTAATAAATTCACCTTTTATAATTATATAGCCTGTGGATTCTCTTCCTCTAGAGAACCCTAATACATAAACAATTTATATATATATATATATATATATAATCTTTCAATGTTTAAAAAGCACTAAATTAATCCTATTTGTAAAAATTTGTTAATGTGTGCATCTATGTATGCTGTTAACTATATTAAGACATTTTGAGAAAGAAATAAAGGTTTCATAATAGTTTTATAAAAACATTTTTACAAGAAAGGTAGTTAATTAATAATTAAATCTCTTTCTAAGTATAGGAGATTATCAAATTTATACTGTTTCCTGAATTAGTTTTGTTTTTATAGAGCCTTAAAATTTATTCCTTTTATTTGTTTACTTGGTCTTCTATAATAAAGAACCTCAAACTGTATGGATAAAACAATAGAAATTTATTGTCTTATAGTTGTGGAGTTCAGATATCTGAGATCAAAGTGTTAGCTGGATTGTTTCTTCCTGAGACTCTGAGAAGAATCTATTCCATGATTTTCTCCTAGCTTTTGGTGGTTTGCTGGAAATCATTGGAAAATCTTGATGTATAGATGAATCACAATAGTTTTTGCCTTTATATTCACATTATTCTGGAAAAATGTTTATTTCAAACTGTCCTTTTTCTATAAAGATTCCAGTCATATTGAATTGGCTCTTCCCCCCTACTCCAATGTGAACCTCTTATAACTTAATATATTACATCTTAGATCACCCCACTTTCAAATATGTCCACCTTCTAAAGCACTTGGGGTTCAGATTTCATATATGGATTTTGGGGTACATAATTCAAACCATAATAGTGTGGTGGTTAATCTGAATTGTTAACTTGATTGGATTGAGAGATGACAAAGATTAAAAGGCTTGTGGCTTTCTCAATGAGAAGAGACCCACCCTACATTTGGGGCGCACAGTCTAATACTTTGGTGGTTTGGATGGAACAAAAAGTTGCAAAAATAAGGAAGTAGCATCTGCAATTGCCTGAGGACATCAGACTCTAGCTCCTTTGCTCTTCCAAATTGGATTCTGATCAGTGCCTCTCCAGGAAGTTTCTAGGCCTTTGTTAATGTAGTGGTGTGATATAATTGATCCTTCTTGTTCTGAGAGACTTCAGATTCTTGGACTGAACAGCTACTGGTTTCTGTAGCTTTCCAGCCTGCAGAGACCATTGTGGGCCTATCCATCTCCTGGTTGTACAAGCCAGAATAAATCCCCCTTTATAATCATATATAAATAATATATAAATACACTTTTCTAATCATATATTTGGTTCTGTTCTAGAGAACATTGACTAATACATATTTTGGCACCAGGAGTGATTATAGAAAAACAGAATTGTAAGAATGAGTTTTCTGAGTCATCATGTTGGTTTTTGGAGTTGGTCATCTAGGCCTTAAGTTGCTGATGTCTTTCCAGATGGTTGTATGGATAACACTGATAATTCATGATGTGAACTGTTTAATAATTTTCATGAAGTAAATGCTCACATTTTGTCACTTCTAAGAAGCAAGGAGTTTAGAAATTCTAGACATGATACTTTTGAACATTTAGAAAGCTAAGAACTATAATGATGTTGGTTAGTTACTTCTGGATTCACTGGCAAAGTAACAAAAGAGAAGGATCAGCTCAGAGACTCAATTTCTCAGTTCCAGATGCCCATAACCAATTTAAAATCTTCTCAGTGTTCTCTAAAGTAGAATCTCTTCTCTTACAAGGGTAAGAGTTCTATGGCTGAGGTTGCTAAAAGACAAAACACAAACCACTTCAGCACTGAGGATTTCTGCAGTTAAAGTGAGGGCACTGATTGGAAAAAAAATGGAATCATATAAATTGGGATGAAGCCAAATGAAAGGACCCTGAATGAGATGGGAATATTGAACCCCTACATTCTGAATTTTCTAGAAGGTGTGGAGTCCCCACCCTTAGCTATGGCAGTGGCATCCCTCTCCATCCTCTGTGGTATTGACCTCTGTACCTCCCTCCACTTGAGTGAACTAATTCTGCTTTGCAAAAGGAAAGGCTAGAAATATACCTTTAATATCCTTCCTCAGGGGTACAACAATGCTCTAGCCTTGTGTCATAACTTAGTTCCCAGAGATCTTGATTTCCTTTCTCTTCCAAAAGTTATTACACTGGTCCATTATGTTGATGATATTATTTTGATGGGACCAACTGAGAAAGAGAAAGCAACCACTGAATTTGCTAATGAAACATTTGCATGCTAGAAGATAGGAAATAAATCCCACTAAAATGAAAGGACCATCAACTTCAGAAAAATTTCTAGGAGTCCAGTGGTATGGGTCCTGTCAAGATAGCCCTTCTAAGGTAAAAGCTATGTTGTTGCATCTTGCCCCTCCTACAAACAAGAAATAAGCAAAATACTTGGCCGGACTATTTGAATTGTTGAAGCAGCACATTCCTTGTTTGAAAGAAATACCTTCTTTCAATCAATTAACAAAGGAAGAGAAGACTAGGATCTGATTGTTCTGAATTATATGCAGGTATTACCCAGAAACGAATAGTAGCAAAAACCATTTCCCCTTTCTGGGGAAACCCTGAAGAACAGTGGTGAAGTGGGATATCTTCATAATGGACACAACTTCAGGCAGTATTCCTGGTTGTGCACCTTGCTTGGAAGAAAAAATGGCCAGATGTGTGACTATAGACTGGTTCATGAGCTGTAGCCAAGGATCCGAAAGAACAAAGTTGGAAAATCGGTGACAAAAGTCATTTGGGAAAGAGGTATATAAACAAAAGTCTTTGAATGGGAAAGGGATACAATGCTATTTATGCTCTATGTAAATGCTCACCAAAAGGAGATCTTAACAGAAGAAGGCCTTAATAATCAAGTGAATAGGATGACCTGCTCTGTGGATAGCCATCAAACTCTTTTCCTATTATTTTGCCCAGTGGTCTCATAAACAAGTTGTTATGGTAGCAGGGATGGCAGTTATTTATGAACTCAGCAACATGGACTTCCACTCACTAAGGCTTACCTGGCTACAGTAACTGCTGAGTGTCTAATTTGCTGCAGCAGAGACTGACTCTAAGCTTTCAAGTGGCATTGTTCCCCAGGGAGATGGGCAGACATTTGTCTTTACTGAAATAGATACTTATTCTGGGTATGCATTTTCCTTCCCTGCATGTAATGCTTCAGCCAAAACCACCATTCATAGACTTGCAGACTGCCTTATCCATCATCATAGTAATCCACATAGTATTACTTATGACCAAGAAATTGACTTCACAGCCAACTAAGAGTGGCAAAATGTTCATGCTCATAGGATTTACTGGTCTTATCAGGTGCCAAAACAGCCTGAAGCCTCTGGTTTGGTAGAATGATAAAATGGCCTTTTGAACATGCAGTTGTAGCACCAGATAGGTAGAAATTCCTTGCAGGGCTGGAGAAAAGTTCTCTGGAAGGCTGTGTATACTCTAAATCAGTGTCCACTATATGGTACTGTCTCTCCTATTGTTAGGATTCATGGGTCCAGGAAGCAAGGAAAAAAAGCAAGGTGGAAAAAAGAATGTTACCACTCATGGGTTCCTCTGAGTACCACTAGCAAAGTTTCTGCTTCTTGTCCCCACCATCTAATGCTCTGCTGGCCTAAATGTCTTAGTTCCAGAGGATTGAATGTTTCTACAAGAAGATATAATGATCATTTTATTGAACTGGAAGTCAATGCTGACCCTAGCCACTTTGGGTTTCTCATACTTCTGAGTCAGTAGGCTAAAAAGGAAGTTATGGGTTTGGTAGGTGATTGATACAGATTAATGAATAGAGATTGGACTTTTACTCTGCAATGGAAGGATGGAAGAGTACCTTTTTAAAAAATATTTTAGTTGGACACAATACCTTTTTTTGTTTACTTGTATGTGGTGCTAAGGATCAAACCCAGTGCCTCTCACATTCTAGACAAGCGTGCTACCACTGAACCACAACCCCAGCACCCAGGAAGAGTACATTTTGAATGTAGGAGATCCCTTAGGGTATTATCTCTTGGTATTATCATATCTTGTTATTAAGGTCAATGGGGAATTATAACAACCTAATCCAGGCAGATAACAAATATTTCAGACACTTCAGGAATGCCTGTGAGGGTCTCTCCTTCAGGTAAAGAGTAAAGACCTGCTAAGGTAGCATGCTGAAGGTAGAGAGAATGCAGAATATTAGAAGTAGACAGTTATAAACACCAACGACTCTCCCCAAATAGACACCTTGTAATCATCATTTTGTACTTTTTTTCTAAAATTTTTTTTGAGAATTTTTATTCATTGTTGTTTATATCAAATACTCAGGTCAAGAATAGTTTTGTTCTTCGTAAGTTTACATTTTTTTTACTTTGTTCTTCCTCCTCTCTCTCTCTCTCTCTCTCTCTCTCTCTCTCTCTCTCTCTCTCTCTCTCTCTCTTCCTTCCTTCCTGCATTATTTAACTATACTTTCTCTGATTAAATTATTAGTTTGAAACAAATATGTAATCCATAATTCTCATATAGTTTTTTTTAATTATGTATATCCATTTTTTCCAGGACCCAAATTAGAAATTTGTTAGAACTTATTGTATTCTCATGTCCTGACTTTACTTTTTATTTTTTGAATTCTTTTTAATGCATTCTGCTTCATTTTTTCATTTCCAAAGACATGTTCAATATCTCTCTTGGAAGCTTGTATTGCATATATCCTAATTTTCAGAAACCTTAAAAAGAGTAACAATAAATATTTGTTTCAGATAACTATTTGCTTTTTTTTTCTTCTGGGGAACCAAGGACTCCTATTAACCTGACATTTCTCCAGGTGCTTCTAACTTTCCATGACTCATCTGACATCAATAATGATATGTCTATCATCTTGATGAGATATTCCTCATCTTGATTGGCAGCCTTTTCTTTTTTGTTTTGTTTGTTGTGTTTGTCTCTATGCAGATCTCTTGTTTCTCTTTTCATGGTCTGTGTGTGCATATTTACCAAATTCTGTTGTTTTTTTTTTGTCAGTATTCACCATGCTTTATGTAAATAGTAAAATTTGTAAATAATAGACATTCACATTTTGAAAGTATTTAAATTTTTGGAGGAGCTAAGGTGTAATTTTTACTTGACCCAGAGTAATTATATACATTTTGAGGAATAGTATGACATTTCAATACACTTATACAATATTTATTTTAAGCTCTCTGGGTGATTGAAACTTAAATAGAGCCCAACCTATCCTCAAGGGGCTTCCAAGGTGTCTAAACAAATTTTATATTATAAATGTGTGTGTGTTTTGAATAATTATGATGTCACAATACAGGTGATAATTTAGTGTTGTAAACATTGTTTTAAAAAAATCCCAGTTTGTAAACATTGTAGATGTCCATTATTCTTAACATTTCCTGATTTAAGTAATTTCATTAGTATTTGGGGATGTTTTATATATCATCCTTATTTATAGAAAGGTAACAAAATGAGAAAATATGCATAGTCAAGAAAATTAATTACCAAATATTATATCTTCATTTCAGCATGGAATTATCTCATATAATTCACAAATATCAGACTGAGAATGTTCCAGTCTTTTTAATATGGTGAAGTTGGAAATAATATGCTAGTTAAATAAAAAATTCATTAGTGAGATTAGATTAAGATAGAGAATTTATAAAAATGTTTCTTTTTAATGCTCAGTATCCAAGTGTTTGTATTATAAAATACTGTGTGTTTCATCTATTATTATTGAAAAATATATGTTAGGTTTTCTGATTCAATTATTTTATTCATAGATAATAATGTCTTTTATAAAGTAAGTCCTCAATACACTTTCATGTTCTGTATTTGTTATTGGTCACATATCAAATAGGCTTAAATTTTAGTTTGTACACCTTTTTTTTTTTTTAGGAATGTAAATCTTATACACCCTGTTTTAGTAAGTTTTTTTTTTATTTTATTACTGTGACTAAAAGATCTGATAAGATAAATTTTAGAGGAGGAAAAGTTTATTTGGCACTCAACATGAAAGAACAATGTGGCAGAATGGGATGGGGGAAGAAAGCAGCTCAAGACATGGCACCAGGAAGCAGAGAGCGCTCCACTCACTAGGGAAAAAATACATACCCCAAAGGCATACCCACAGTTACCTACCTTCTCTAGCTACAACAAACTTGCCTACAGTTACTATAGTAGGGAGTGTGGGTTGTTTTGTTTTTTTTTTGTTTTTGTTTTTGTTTTTTTCTCTCACAGATTTTAAGAATGAAATCCATGGATACAAGGTTGAGATCAAAGTAACAGGGTTTATTTGAGTAATAGAAAGAAAGCAAAGCTTCTAAAGGGGAGGGGTCTCAAGAAAGAAATACATGAGTGTAGCTACTGTCTAGGGAATTACACATATCTAAAGGGTTAAGAAGTTACCCCCCTATTCAAACCTGGGTAAAGCATTCAGTGTTCACAAGCTCTTTGTGTGCTGCTTGGTCCAATAGGTTACCTTGCCTGTTTCAGTGGGGGTTTGGGTACCAGGTAGTAGATGTCTCACTATCAGAATTTTTCTTCTTTTCTTTGCCTACTCAGGAGTTAACCTGACCTTGCTGAGGCTTGGCTTGGGACTATAGTTTCTCAGCCCTGCTACACAGAGACCCGACCTTAAAGGACCCCAAGATTTCTGCAGTCCATTCTGACACTTTCTCCTGCCTTATTACCACCCAGTTAATCCATTCAAGTGAATTAATGCATTGGTTAGGTGAAAGTGCTCATCACATTCATTTTACCTCTAAACTTTCTTGCATTGTCTTAAAAAAAAGGGGGGGCTTTTGTGGGACACTACATATCCAATTCACAACATAGCCCTATCAAAGAAATTTTTCACTGGACAATAAAGAAGGCAAGGAAGGCTTTATTTAATACTAGTGCAAAAGGGGGGAGGGGGGTTTTTACTAAACTCTGCTGGGGAAAAAATAAATAGGGACAGAAGGATTCTAAGAACTAGGATTAGCTATTGGAAAACCTATAGAAGACATTAGGGAAAAGACCAGTCAACATAATTAGGTCAGTAGTAATTAAGCAAATAATTGTCACATTAGTGCTAATTATTATTTATTGAAATTAGGCTCCTATCTTGCCACAAAAATTGGCAGATAAGAGTGCGTGAGGTCTTTTGAAAAAGAATCTCTGATTTTAAAAATTCACAGAAGGGGGATGGTGGTGGCTGGGGCTTAGCAGTAGAGCACTTGTCTAGCTGGAAGGTGCTGGGTTTGATCCTAAGCACCACATAAAAATAAATAAATAAAATAAAGGTATTGTGTCCAACTACAACTAAAATTTTTTTTTTAAAAACTCACAAAAGGTTGGGAAAATGTGCATATCTCAAAGGAACAGAAAAAGAATTCACAATTATAAATTTTCAAAAGTAAACACTCTAAGAAAAGGAAAGTAAGGGAATGTAGTCAGAAAGACACTGTCTAAAAGTTATTAAAATTGATAGAAATATTAAGTCTTGTTCAGTTCATATTTAGTGCAATGAAAGAAGAGGAAGAAAATAAAAGTTGTTCTTAAAAAAATATCCATATGGCAATTGAAATTAAAATAAATCTGTATTATAAAATAACTGGAACTTAAGAATACGTAAATAATTTTAAAGGAGGAAAAAAATCATTTACCTTAGATAAATAAAAAATTAATACTAACCCATTGCCAAGTGAAAATCTTTTTTTTTTAATTTAAGCATACAGGTTATCAATGTTTATATTAAAAACATTCAAAAGAAAAGGGAATTTTTTTCTATCACCTTAATTTTAATCCTTGAGTAAGAAATGTCACTGAACAGATAAAAGGATAAAGAACCAGTATGAAGTAGATAAAGTAAATATCAAAGTTAAAGCAAGGATTTTCTTGAACTCTGTTGAGCAGATAAATTATGCCTTTGAAGCATATTCTCCATTCATCTAATGAACAAATCTTAATGTAATGGTTGTTTAATGTTTATCTAGATAGAGCAATGTGAAGAAATTGCAGTAATAAGCCATTTTAAAGTCTTTTAATGACAATCTAAGAAACTATGCCAATATTTTTAATAGATTTGAAATGATTAAATGGAGAATAACACCACACTAAGAGCACTCTGGAAATCTATGAGGCATGTACTCAGTGAAACAATTATCAAGCCAGATTTCTTCAATAGCAGATGACTGAATGTCAAAAAAGGGTCAAACTATGCTAGAATTTAAAGTTAAATTCACATCTTTCATTAGAAAATACATTGATGTCTGGAAGGGAAAAAAAAAGTAGGCTCCAACAAGGATAAAAATGGACATTGAAGTCTTCATATGAGTCTTTTAGCAAAGGAATCATGTCTTCATACTATAACAATTCATATCATGGTAAACTTTATGTATTATTTTCTCTTTTAGGTAACATATCAGACATAATAATAAATATAATCCCCCCAAAAATGAGAATTGGAACATCAAATGCTGCCCAGTTTAATCTTTTATATTTTTTACTACATTTAATGAAATTTGAGTGAGATGAAAATTTTCATTTTGTGAGATATTTTCAGTATATAAATTGTCCGGGTTTTTAGCCCCCTGTTCCCTCCTGACCTGCGGGAGAGATTGGGGAAGCACGCCCCCCGACCAGGAAGACAACCAAGAAAGGTAAAGGTCAACTGCCCCCCCACACCCACCCAGCCCTCCCTCCCTGGAGGACAATCAGACACGCCAGGGAGAACAGTCAAAGCGGGATCTCCTTTAATGAGAAAACACACACAGCTAATATAATGTACAGGAGCCAATCAGGATAAAGGTCAGCAGGGTGGGGAGAATTTACATCTACATCCATCCTACAGGCAGTAATGGGAGACTTGAGCTGTCTGTGAGGGCAGAAGCGTTCTGAGCCTATCCTAGAGGTGGTCCGATTCTTCATCACAACCCACAGCAATGCCCTCTGGCTAATCGCTAGGTGCTCTCTTAGCTACATATGGCCCCAGGACTGGGAAGCGGGTAGCAGCCAGCAAGTTAAGTTTCCTCTTTTCTGATGCAACATGTCCCACGTTACATCATGCCCTAAAATAAATCACAAATAATGTCAAATTATTGTAAATTGAAAAGTATCTCAGATCTAGCTTGAAATAGGAGTCTCTTCAGCATTCTTCAGGAAGTTATTTTAGAAGTTTCATGGCTTTGTTCCCATGCAATATTTCCCAAGTTCCACTGTGTAACAAGTGATAAACAGGGAACTATATCCAAAACCCAGAAGAAATAAGAGTGTGCCATGGATATTTATATGGGCAAATAGTTATAACTGTGTTTGTGAAAAAATACAAGGTTATTTCTAAAATAACTCTAAAGCAAGTAAAAATAATTAGAAATTCATAAATAAATGATCTTCTATAGAATCACGTCGGTTACGCATTTGGGCTAAAAATTGGGAGTTCATAACCCACTTCAATCTAATGTATGAAATATGATATGTCAAGAGCTTTGTAATGTTGTGAACAACCAATAAAAAAAAAGTAAAAAAAATGATCTTCTATAGGTGAAATATCACTTGAAATATGAGAACATTTAGTGAGACTGTAAGTTAAAGCTGATTTCTTTTGCAACTAGGAATACATTAAAATATAAATATAAATATAAACATATATATCTGATTAATATAACCTTTAATACCATTGTGCAATAACTACTCACAATGTCTATACTGCTTCGATCTTGATAAGTGTATTCATTGCCATGATATATTTAATATAAAAATATTATGATTTCATTTAGTTATTTTTATATAAAAATTGTACTCTACACTTTCAGAATACAAATGGACAAATGAAAACTCTACAAGATTAACCTAATTTCCAAAAATTACTATCTTCAGTAATTATAAATTTTAGATTATGTTAAAAATATTGAAAGGAATAATTTGAACAGAATAATTCATGCCTTTAGAAAAATAATCTTCATCTAAACAAGGAGTAATTTTCATAGTGAGTTATTTCTAATATTTTGGTATTCAAACTGCCATATATTTTAGTATTTGATCTGTTTTTTCTAAAATATTTGAAATTGTGAGAATAGGTATATTTCAATAAAATATTTGGTCCACGTTATGGATTTTGGAATTATTTTTAATTTCTCTGTAATAATGGTAGGGTTCTTCTATTTGGTTTAGCAGACAAAATTCCCCTTACTCTAAACCAAGTAATTTTTTTTTATAGGCTCACATGTATGTTTTCATGTTTTAAGTTTAACATAATATAACAATGTTGCATATTATATAAAACTATTATATGTTATAATAGAATATAATGAATAGTTATATAATCATTTACATGAATGCATGTGTGTACATGTGTGCATGCACACATATATGTGGGAAATATTATATTTTTGGAAAATGACACCATAATTCATATATTTTTTCATATCAATATCTCACTTTAAATTTTTTTAAAAAATCAATTTAAATAGGGATTCTTTAAGTTAATTTTTTTTTAACGAGAGTTTGAACCTACCAGCACTTAATCATCAAGCCACACCCCCAGCCCTTTTTTATTTACAGAGGTTAAAACCATAAAATTATAGGAAGACTAAAACTATTAAGACAAAAACAGAAAAGAATATAGAAAGGAATAATATATAGCTTATACTAAGTTTCTGTGACCAAAAATTCTTATTCATGGAAATAACAATAACAATACCAGGCCTAAGAATACTGGGGTAAAAATAATTTGTCTTGCTAAATTGCTTAGTGCCTCACTAAGTTGCTGAGGCTGACTTTGAATTCATGATCCTCCTGCCTCAGAATTCCAAGCTACTGGGATAACAGACATGCACCATCGCCCCCAACTTTATTTATTATTTTTTTTACATTTGTTTTAGTTGTAGGTGGACACAATAACCTTTATTTTATTGTATTTTTATGTTGTGCTGAGGATTGAACCCAGTGTCTCACACATTCTAGGCAAGTGCTCTACCACTGAGTCACAACCCCAGCCCAGCTTTAAGTTTATTTTATGGAGAAGATATTATGGATCTGGTTGTATTTACTCAGCTTTTCTCCATCATGATATTTGCTCAATTTGCTTTTGTTATTTAGACCCTAAAAATGATATTCTTACCCCAGTATTCTTAGGCCTAGTATTGTTATTTCCATGAATAAGATTTTTTTAGTCACAGAAACTTAGTATAAACAATATATTATTCCTTTCTCAATTCTTTTCTGTTTTTGTATTAATAGTTTTGGTCTTCCTATAATTTTATGGTTCTGGGCTGATGGAAGAGATGGGAGGAACAGGCAGGTATTGAGTTTGCCTCTGCAAGCCATGTAAGTAAATACATGTAATTTAAATTTCTTCATAAATATTAATAATCTTAAATGGCAAACTTAGAAAATCACACTAATAATAAGCATGAAATAATCACTGTAAAAACTGATAACCCCCCAAAAAACTGTCAAGAATAGCATGGAGCTTATCATTTTTTAGTGTTTAACCATTTACAGATTAAACATCAATAATGATATTAGTTTTAGTGAGCATAAATTATCATCCTAACTCAGGAAATTCTTAGGTAAAATTACTTTTTCACATTTCTTGACTTTCTTATCTATAAAAAACTCAACAGTTATGAAAATATAGATAGTCTAAAGAAAAAAAAAGTAAAATTTTATATAAGCTTTATTAAGTAGAAATCATACATTTTAGGTCATCATTTCTAGAAGTTTGATCAAATAAATTATTTAGACTAAGGTCCTTTTGCAAATAATCAAAATTCTGGGGGCCAATATATATTTTAAAAATCCTGTTATATTTGAAAAAGAATTGCCAGGAAAAAGTCTAAAAGTGAAATTCTGTAGTTTTAGTGATGAATCAATTCTGATTTTTCCTGTTTCTTTTTTTTATTGTGTGTGTGTGTGTGTGTGTACCCGAGCATGCACACATGCACGAGTATGTGTGTGGTGGTGCACGCTCATGGCAAGAAATAATATTAATAATTTTCCTAAATATAGCTATCTTTGAATTTATTAAGTCTTTTCTGGCAGGTTAGTATCATTTAACTAACTTGTTCATTTATTTAACTAGAATTAATATAGGTTCTCACAACTAATATACTCATCAATAAATTTAATTTTTATCCCATAAATAGTAAGAAAAAATGTTTAAATAGAACTAATAATATGCTTGCTAAAAAATGTGTAGGAGTAGAATACACTTTATATCTGGAATTTCATTTGAAGTTCCTTAAGAAACAAGATTGATGGATAGATAGGATTATGAGTGAATAGATATATAATAAATACAGTAAGATTTTAATTATAGTATACCTGTTCTGTGTTTATGGATGTTCACTGTAAAATTTATTTGACTTATTTCTGTTTTTAATAATTCATTTTAGCACACACACACACACACACACACACATATATATATATACAGAGAGAGAGAGAGAGAGAGAGAGAGAGAGAAGAAGTTTAGATTACTCAGTTTAAGTGTTAACATGGCAAAAGGAAGAGGGATCAGAAAAATTCAGAAAGTAGAGAAGAGGGAAAGATAGGCAATAATCCTAAAGGATAATTTTAGAAATTCTATGTATATGATGAGTGATCCCAATTCACTGTGGAAAGAAGCCCAGCAACATACATATAGCTCCCACAAGGCATTTCTGTATGATATCAAAAGCAGAGAAGTTCTTTAATGGTCGGATAAAAAAGACAGAGAATTTGCAAAAACCAGAAAATTATAATAAGATCTATCCTGTCAAAATCATCAAGAAAATACATATAGTAATAATATCTTCAACAATAATACTATAAAATATATTACTGACATAAAATTTTATGTATAATAATGATATATTTCTTCATAAAATAAAACATATTTTGAATTACCAAAAATTGAATTTATTAAAAAGGAAGCCAAATAATTCTTTGAAAAAATATGTATACAATAATTACCCAAAACAAAGCAAACAGAAACAGGACTAGTGGTCAAAATAATTAGAGATTAAATATTTCAGAGTAGTGAGTATATGTGTAGGCTTATATGAAAATTAATTATATAAAATAATTTATTAGCTATTGAAGCAAAATAGGTAACAGAGTAAATATAAACTGTTTGAAGGGGGTAAGGTATGTATTGTCACATGTTATGATGTGCTAAAAACCATGCTAAAAGAATATACACAAAAATTATAATTTCACAAGTGGAGATAAATCACAAGTAGGAATACAATAAAATACAAGAGTGACAATGAAAAAAGAAGCAAAATCAATATAAATATAATTAATATTTATCTCATATGTATCAAAATATATGTATGTATCAAATATTTATATCATATAAATCAAAATTTAAAAAATTATTTTTAAAAGAATAGTGACCAGACTGAATAAAAATGTTCTAATTCTTGCTCTTTGAATGATGTGCATCTAAAACATAAGAACATAGGTTCTAAAACATAAGAACATAGGTGAAAGGACACTCACAGAGTCCACACAATGTCCAAAGACCACTCCACACACCTGACTCCCACTCAAGAGATTTATTGTCGGTAACATAAGGTATACTGACAAGGCTGTCCCTCCAAGGAGAGCAGCAGCCTGTCTGCACTCGCAGAGCAGATTTATAGCCCACAGAGAAATTTTATAAACTGCTTAGGAGTTTAAGCTAGGGTGGGGTTGATCGTTTTATCAGGCACATATTCATATGGGAAGTTAAGCAGCATTGCCTCAGAATCAAAATTTTGGAACCTCTGGATAAAATGGCTTCTGATCTAAAGTGGTGAATCTAATGCCAATAATGTGAAAATTAAAAGAATGGTGATAGCTGGAAAAGGCACATGCCTATAATCCCAGCAGCTGAGGAGAATTTCAGGTTTAAAGCCAGCCTCAACAACTTAATAAGGAGACTCTGACTAAAAAAAAAAAAAAATGGGCTGGAGATATGGCTCAGAGGTTAAGTGCCCCTGAATTCAAGTTCTAATGACAAAGTGAGAGAGATAGAGAGAACGATGAAGTCACATCAAAGATTTCTTGTTTATCTATAGTACGAGTGGTGGAGAGAATGTTCATTAAAGGATATATACTTGACATTATTGCTCAGGTTTTCAGGGAAATGTAAACATTTAAATCCAAATATTACCAATAAAATAGCCTCAATATGAGTAGCAAAAATATACAAAACAAAAATAAAGTGCAAGGCCATACTTTGATGAAGCATTTTAAACACATCTCTCAATTTTTGGCAGAACAAAGACACAAATTACTGTGAAGCCATATTTAAAGACAGGTAGTTAGTTAAATTGGGTCTGATATCATGTCTAATAGAGAAAATAAAGTCATGCCTAATAAAGAAAATGGAGGACAATTTGCACCCAGGAAATCAGAAACAGAACCTGGGAGATTGAAATGTTAATGTCTCCAAGGTCCCTGCCCATCCTAAAGAATTATTAATGAAGGAATTTTAGGTCCCTGCCTTTTAGGTCCCCTTCTTCCTCCAGGGAGAAGTCTGTTCTACCATCCTTTAAGTAAAGCCTCTTACTTTCTACTCTACACTCCCCCTGGAGTGCTACTCTTATGTTATACTTCAGCATTCAGGGAAGCAGGACTTGTCAAGATAACCAGCAGTACCAATTGTTGTTAATATTATTTAAAAAGATTGAAATCATTATATACTGTGAACATCTATAGAAAACTCAATTAGGCTTACATGGAACATGGTCATTCTTTGACTTATAAAACTTGTTTAAAAGTTTTTGCAAAGGCTACATCCATACAGGATACATTAAAACTATAAGAATTAAGAAGATAAAATGAAAACCAACATGTCTGGAAATCAAGAAATACATAAGTATAAAATGAAAGGGTAAAATGTTGCATTTAGAAGCTAATATTTAAGAAAAATGCTGTTTATTTAACATGTGGGCTTTAAATAAAAACATAAAAATGCTACATGCAAAAATATTATAAATTTTAGAAAGAAAAAAAAACAGAATACAACGAATGATGAGATATTATAAATATAAAAATGAGAGCAAAATTAAGGAGATAAAAGACATAAAGTAGAAAGGATCATAAAATCCTCAATTTAATTCATTGAAAAGAACTCTGAAACCTATCAATATCTGCTGACAGTGATGAATAGCAATAGTAACCACATTAACAATAATGAAGAATATTAGAAATTAGAGTAACTGGTATCTTCACATACAATTAAGTCATAATGCTAGATCTTCTCAGTATCAAAAAGCCAATTGAAAAACCATAGTCAATCCAAATTTAAAAAAAAAAAAGAAGACCAAATTTTTTTTTTCAAATTTATAACAAACTCAAAAAAAATTTACTCAGGAAAAATAGAAATTGTACATTTTAAAACTGTCTAAAAATTAAAAGATTAATAAAAACACATCCATCACATACAATACCCTAAATCCAGATGACCATGAAGAATATGGAAAATAACATCTCCCCAAAAAAGGGGGATGACAGTCCTAAGGCAGAAAAGGACAGTGTGATCTGGGAGCATAGGAGCAGGAGGAAAACAAGGGTCCATGGGCTCTGGATTTTCATTCCAGTAACAATGAGTTTCAAGCTTCTACAACTGTTTTCCTGAGTTAGATTTTTAACAGGAACAACTGGTTTCCTGACTGCTCAACCAGCACATCCTCAGTCTCTAATGATTAAGTCACATTAAACATTCTGCTGTGATTAACTCTCATTAAGACCTATAAAAAACAGACTCCTCTTGTAACCAGGGGCCATTTTCTCTTCTGAAAATGTGCCATTCTTCTGCTGCTTAATAAAGATAGCTTGCTGATGTGTTGAGGTCTGTTCCTGTTTCAGTTTTTTTTTTTTTTTTTTTTTTTTTCTCAGAGACTGCATTCGAAAATTTTATCAAACATTTAAGAAATAAAGTATTTCAAACTTAAGATCATATTTTTATGTAATAGAAAAAAATATACAGTAATATATGGGCCTAACATAATATTAAGTTTGCCTTAGATGCATGGATTTCGAGAAATAGTATCAATAGCTTATCTTAAAGTTATCAGGGACAGGTAGGTAGCTCAGTGGTAGAGCATATGCTTAACATGTTTTAGGCCCTGAGTTCAACCCCAAGCATGCACATATATACACATACACCAACTTGCATTTGTAAGCTAAGACTTTGGGCCATAGTTTAATATAATTTCACTATCTGTCTTATTTTTGTGGCTGTAATACAGTTTTCTCCTAAGAATATTTATTTGTCTCTTTATTTTGGTTTTTATTTGGTTGATTTTTGTCGCACTGTGGATTGAATCCAGGAGTACTTTATCATTGATCTACATCCCCAGCCTTTTTTATTTCATTTTTCAAGCAGGATTTCACTAAGTTACCCAGGCTATCCTTGAACTTGTTATCCTCCTTTTCAGCCTCTGGAAGCATCTCGTTGCCAGGGTTTATGCAGGACCATGACATTAAAATAGTTACCTGATCTCTTTAAATCAGGCACCATTTATCCGCCAAGATATTCACATGATCTCCACTACCCCATTATGCTTAGACATTTTAGAATTTCACTGTTTACTTACTCTTCTGGGAAAACTAAATCATCTCCTTTCACACAACCAAATACTCATAGATCTACAGGCACTTTTTAAAATACTTTTGTTCCCTATAATTTACATAAAAATTTGGGTTTTTCCTTAAGATTCTCTCAAAATATAGAAAAATAGAGGTGAATAGTGGCTCTATGATGATACTCTCTGCCTAGACCCATCATGCCACCATTTGTGCTCTACTGACTCCCTGAATTCTTCTTTCAGAACTATCTATCTATCTATCTATCATCTATCATCTATCATCTATCTATCTATCTATTTATTTTTGATTCCAGGAAGTGAGCCCAGGGTGCTTAACCACTGAGCAACATTCCCTAACCTTTTTTATATTTTTAAGACACTGTCTTGCTAGTAGCTTAGGTCCTCACTAAATTGCTGAGGTCACGTTTATTCCTGCAATCCTCCTATCTCACAAGCTGCTGGAATTGCAGGCTTGTGCCAAAATTTCCTTACTTTTAATAATTCACCTTAGAGGTGACTTTATTTCATCTTAGTGTTTGGATCATCAGTGTCACCTGGAGTTAGATCTGCCACTACCTGTTCAATTTCAAGTCTATAAGTTGGATTGGATATGGAGCCCTTCCCATGGGATTACAATGGGTCATACAAATTGCATTACAATTCTGTTTTTGCTGACTTGGAAGACTTGAACTGTGTAATTTTTAGGGAGGTACAGCATGCAATGAGGGGAAAAACATTCAGAATGTATCCCATATTTTTTCATCAAAATAACTTTATGTAAAATGACAGAAATTAAAGAATTATTTTTTGTATATGTTGATTCTATTGTTAGCTTTCCCATTTAGACTGAACAATAAAACAGCTTAATGTCTAACTTCCCGGGGTAGGAATCAGTAGCTGAAACAGAAAACAATACTTAAGACTTAATACAATTTAAGACTTGACTGCACCATCATCAATGCCTCTTTTTGAAGTTTCTGGTTTCCCGTCTCATACATCCTTAATCTAGTAAGCTAAATCTTTCAGCAATTTATATGGAACAGTGATTCTTTCATCTCTCAATTATTTGGTGATTTTTTTAGCAGAACAGGAAATAATAAAATTAAGGAGAGTTAATTCCCATAAATAATAATATAAAAATGTTGTAGTTTTTATTTTGCAGCAGTTATTTTTTTTCAAAGGGATTTCAATATATGGACTGATTTAATAATCTATGGTTCTGCATGAGAATTGAGTTCTTATAAACTCTGCATCAGGGACTAGGGGTGTACATATTTTAAGCAACAAGGTCATACTACCTATTTTTTTTTTTTTGTCAAAATAATTATATGCTAGCACAAAAATAAGGGAACCAAAGTATGCAATGCCTTCTGTCTTTACAGAGCACGTGATATATTAACATACATATATTGTAGTCTCAATGCTGTGTCTTGAATGAGAGAGAATTGTTTGTCACTAACTCACTTAATTGAGGGTATACAAGAGTGAAACCAGTCACCTCCAGGAAGAAAGCAGTGTTCACAGTTACAAAGTTTGGGACCTCCTTAACAAGAAAAGTTCAATTTCAGCTTTTTAAGATATTCCAAGAAATTTTTCACCAGAAGTCCTTCTCAGGTCGATGGAGGTAGCTGGGGAACAAAGCACCAAGCAGCCCCAGAAGGAAACACCAATCAGGCACTGACAGAACTGCCTGTCAATAAGCAGGGTCTTCTGGCCACTCCTGGATCTTAGCCAGCTCCCTGACCAACCCCAGTAGGACAAGGAACTCTAAAAACCCCCTTTTCCTGTCCCAAGCCCTCCCTTCCTGCCCTAAGCCCAATAAAAATTTCACTCCTATTCAGCCCTGGCACACTTTTCCTCAGACCCACTCTGTTGGTCTGAGGGTCTCACCTGGGAGCAAAATCTCAGGAAAGCCTCCTTCAGCAGCCTTTTTAAATCTGCCTCCTTTTGGTCACTGCTGTCTGACCTTACAGTCATAAAAAACAAAAGAGGTCACTTCTGATTAGAATTTATGTCACATGGGAAAGTAATAGAGTTCATTGAAATCACCTAGAGACTAATATCTGTTCTTTTCTTGTGTAAACTTTGAACATTTAAATTTTCAAAAGATATTTGTACTTTCAAAGGGTTCTAAAAAGATAATCAGACTGTGTCACCACCACCCTATTTCTGTCACTCTTTCCTAAGAATGTTACTAGTGAGTTTTCTTTCTTTTTGGAATCATTTCTTAAAACTTTTATTTTATTGCTTATTCTTTAGATAACTGGAAGATTTAGGCTATGGAAATCATCCCAAATGATGATTTCCTTCTTCTAGCATCACTCTAAAAGATCTCTTGAACTAAAATTGATTAAAAAAAATTTCCCCATACCTCCTAGTCTAGGACAAAATTCATCTGACTATTCATTTCCAAAGTTATTGGGTGTTTGAACTTTGCATGTAACCTCATATGTTAGAATAATAAAAAACTGAGAAAGAATTCTTCTATTACTGTCATATAGTCAATTTCTTAAATTCAAGGACGATAATTTCAAGAATAATTGAGTATAAGTAAAAATAAAGAGAACAAACAAGCATTAAAAGCTTGTTTTGGGGAACTTGGTAGTTCCTTAATGTAATCCAAACATTAGGGACCTTGAAATACCAAAGTCATAAAATGCACAAAATGTCAGATGATCTCTTAAATTGAAGAGTTTGCATTTTATCCTAACACTTTCTCAAATAAATTAGGTAAAACCTCAAAATCATCTTGAAGTAGGATTCAAATTGGCTGTAAAAGTAATTGAATCTTAAATTTAAAAGTTCGGAATAATATTATAGTCACACATGTAATTTTAAAAAATAGCTTAAATATTTATCAAAACCTTGAATATTTGAAATTGTAATGGGGTCCACTTTACCTTTTGAACCTTGCTTCTTATTTTAAAAGGGATGTA
The DNA here is from genome assembly GCF_964194105.1 of Spermophilus citellus. Lineage (NCBI taxonomy): Eukaryota > Metazoa > Chordata > Mammalia > Rodentia > Sciuridae > Spermophilus > Spermophilus citellus. Next base: position 91,247,781 of record NC_138189.1, on the reverse strand, counting down.
TTTTTCTTTTTCTCTTCTTGTTCTTCCCCTCCCTAACCAGGAGGCAGGGAACCTGATTACTTTGAGTTATCTATTCTCCACAGTAAGGAGATTCCACCAGAAGAATTAGGAAGTGACCATTTCCCAAATTAATGAGTGAATCTTAAGGTAAGAGTGCATTTGGGACCCCCTGACAAGGCACACCTGAAATTTAGCCTTTGAATAGCTTCTTTAAAAACCCCCTGTTTTTTCTAATGGGCAGAATCACAGCCTCTGGGACTAGTTCTTCTTTGCTAGAAAAGAAATAAACCTTCTTTTTCCTTTTTCTCAAAACTGTATTCTCATTATTGGATTGGCATCTGTGACAAGGACCAATCTTGCAGTGACAAAATTATTTTAAGTTAAGATGTATTTTGGGGGAAAACAAGGCTGTTTCAGGTAATATGTCTGAATATTCTTATTTTTAAGAAATATTTTTTAAAAAACTGTACAACATTACTACATTTAACTTTGATAACTCATGTCATGATAAAAACAAAATAAGCCATTAACAGATGACAGAAGTCTCAAAAACCAACCAAAATCATGACTTTACATGCTAGTGTATTGCACAATTTTTAGTAAAGGCTCAAGATTTTTCAGGCTAATTTCTAGTGGAAAAAATTTTTCAACTACATAATTGTGTCATAAATTTATTAGACATGCTTATTTAATTGATGTAAATTTATTTTTCCACTTTAAAATATACAAGTCAGCCACATATAGGGAATTCAGAATGTTATATAGCACCACTTTTATTTAGTTTCTAAATATGTTCATTTGTAACAGTGAATCCTTCATCTTCTGATTGTAGCCCTCATCACTCTGAGACTTATTTATTTATTTATTTTAAAGAACATGTTTTGTACGGTTTTGTTTTCTCTCTCTTCCCGCCCTTCTCTGGCTCCCTAACAAGATTAGGGAGATCATTTTCTTTCCCTAGTAAACTGCTCTTGAACACACCCACTATAGGAAGGAGATGCCTGCTGAAGGTCTGGGAAGTGAACGTGGCCCCAATTAACAAGTGAATCCTAATCTGCCCTCGGGGCACATTGGGACCCCCTACCAGAGAACACCTGGAATTTAACCCTTAAAACCCCTCTGTCCCTCCTCTCTGTGAGAATTACAGCCTTTGGGACAAGAGTACCCTGTGTTTCCTCCATTGCTAGCAAAGCAATAAACCTTCTTTTTTCTTTTTCTCAAAACTGTGTCCTCACATTAATGGATTGGCATCTGGGACAAGGACCAAGCTTTAGGTTACAAAATTTGGCACTCCACATGAAATCCAAAAGTGGCCCTGGCTCCATTGTGTCCTAGGCAGGCCTAGGTCTCCAGACAATCATTCTTCCATGCTGACAACACAAGTTGGCTCATGAGCTTGTTGAGATCTACCACTGAAGAATTGGGAGACAGGTGAATTTGCCCTGGGCCAAACCAGAGGAGCTATTCCTGTGAGTAAACGCTGGGTAGGTGGGTGGGGGGGGTACTGGGGGACCATCCCAGCTGCCAAAGTTCCTTTTTGCTTCAGCGAACTCTTGCCTTCCTTCCCAGAAAGGCACACGAATTGCTCCATCTTGTTCTGTTTGGAGAAAAAGGAAACTGAACTCAGAGAAGTCCTGATAAGTCCCTCGGTGCCTGGTGTTCACACTGAAACCAAAAATGACTCCACACATCTTTTTTTTTTCCCTGTGGGAATATCTGGTCACTCTTTGTGGGAAAATCTCTTGGCACCACTGGTGTAGGATTTATGGTTAATCAGGACTGGAGAACCTTGGGATTTTACTCTCTTCTGCAGTTCTAAGTTCTCATCTGTTTTGGGCCTTGGGTTTGGAAATTCCCTCTGATCATGTGTGTGTGTGTGTGTGTGTGTGTGTGTGTGTGTGTGTGGTTTATACCAGTACCTGAGACATAGGCAATACTGTGTCAACTTCCACCAATGGCCTCTTGGGAAAAATCTTGCTGTATGGGGGCAATATAGTTATAAGCTCATGACTAAGAAAAACATGATGTTTTTAGTGTAACACAGACTGGCCAAATATGTGCTGGGAGGGGAAGAATGGTAGCTCCTATTTGGTACTCTGATTTACCATTCAATCCTGCAGCTAGAGCTGTTCTGCCAGAGGTCAGAAAAGTGGGAGGAAATCCCATACGTGCAGGTTTTCATGGGTCTTCATTAAAAGGAGCCTGAAAAACCAGGGACTAAGCTGATGGTGAAAACAAAGGCACAGCCTCCAGTGTATGAGGATAGCAGAGAGTCAACAGAGAAAGTTGAGGAAGATTTCATAAATCTAAATATAAAGAACACTTTTTATTCTAATTCTTACCTGGTGATTGCCCAGCCAGATGGTCTAGTACCTATCTTGGGCCCTACTAACTGTCTCAGTCCCACAGAGAATCTTTCAGCTAAGAAAAAGGTGGAGGAAAGAGCCTCCTACTGGTAGTATTGAAGGGCTATAACTCAGGGACAGAGATGGTCTCCCCTTCTAAAACACATCAGGGAACTTCTTTTGGCTGGGGAGCACCCATTGCCAAGACAGTAAAATTCCAACTAAGGCAATACCCCATTGGCATAAATGCACAGGGGCAACCCATGGGGTATTACTGGACATGTAGTCATTTCTCAACCTCTGACCTGATGAATTGAAAAAATTTAAACCCAACTTATCAGGAAGATTCTCAAAAAACAGACTGAGTTGTTTACCACAATTTTTGCTACTCACCGCCCCACCTGGGCAAATATACAGACCCAGCTTAACATATTACTCACATCTGTTGAGTGCTGACTAGTGATGGATAAAACAAGGGAAGAAGCTCAAAGTCTTTATGATGAGGATCCACCCACAAAAGCCATTCCTATTAGGGAAACCAATTGGGTCCCAAATGTGACAGCAGACAGTGCAATGATTAATTATTATTCAAAATATCTTTTGGAGGGACTCAGGAGGGGAGTATTCAAACAAAAAAGCTTCAATAAGATTCAGGTGTTACAAAAAACGATCAATGAGCACCCCTCTGAATTTTTAGAGTGAATTTACCAGGTATACAGGAAATATACAGATGCAGACCCAGAAGCCCCTGAAAACCTCCATATGGTTAATATGACGTTCATCAAAGTGCCCTAGGCATAATTGCCCCTTCAACAAGGAAACTTCAGCAAGTGGAAGGGCCAATTGGCATGAACCCCTCACAGCTGGTTGTTATTGCTTTTAAGGTTTGCAGTTCCTGGGAGGAACACAGAGAAAAGTCAACATGTGTTTTATTGGCAGCCCCTGAAAAAGGAACATCAAGGAAGCCAAAAGAAAAGGAAATAATAAATAGGCATCCTCTGTTGAGGCAGAATTGGTGTGCCTACTGTAAGCAGGAAGGACATTGTAAACAACATTGTCCAAGGAAGCAGAGGTCCCCAGGACCAGATCACTCCCATGAAAAGCAAATGGTCGCCCAAATCCAAGGCTCAGATGATGAGTAGGGGCCTGGAACTCCAGATCTTGTTGGAGGCCTCCATACCAATAGCCCTAGAGGAGCTCTGAGTACAATTGACAGTGGGGACCCAACTGTTTGACTTCCTAGTGGACACTGGCTCCAGTTATTCTGTTTTAAATTCTAAACTGACTTCCTTAAGCAATAACACCCTGACAGTAGGTGGAGTGGAAGGTCAAGTCATCATCCATTGTTTCAACCCTGGAATGCAAAATGGGAGAAACAAAAATTAAGGCACTGTTTTCTGTTTATGCCAGATTGTCCAATCCCTCTCCTAGGATGAGATTTGCTTTGTAAATTAATTGCACAAATAACATTCTCACCCGAAAGGCAACAGTTTCATTTGCAAGTGCCTCCTGAAAATATGCTCCAATTCCAGCTTAAGGACAAAACTGAACCCAGTCACTGGAAGTCTATGGAAAAGCAAATAAAGCTGTATGGGCTGATGGGACCCCATGGCAGGCAATCAATGGTACCCCTAACAAGATCTTGCTTAAGGAGAGTGTAACTTCCCTCAAGAAAAAGCAATACCCACCCAGGAGAGAAAAACGAATGGGTATCCAACCTCTTTTAGACAAATTCTTAGAACATGGATTGATTTGGCCTTGCTCTTCCCCCTACAATATACCTATTCTACCTGTTAAAAAGCCCCACAGTGGGGCTGGGGATGTGGCTCAAGCAGTAGCGCGCTCGCCTGGCATGCGTGCGGCCCAGGTTGGATCCTCAGCACCACATACAAACAAAGATGTTGTATCGCCTAAAACTAAAAAAAATAAATATTAAAAAAAAATTCTCTCTCTCTTTAAAAAGAAAAAAATAGCCCCACACTAATGAATACCAATTTGTGCAAGCATTGAGAGCCATAAAAAATATAGTTAAATATATTCACCCCATAGTACCTAATACTTACACTCTGTTGAAAACAGTGCTAGGTAACTATAGCTGGTCCACAGTGTTGTATTTGAAGGATGTATTCTTTTGCTTTCCTCTAAAAATGAAGTCCCAATTACTATCTGCTTTTGAGTGGCAGAACCCAAATACCAAAGTAACTACCCAGTATTGTTGAACTGTCCTTCCTCAGGGTTTTAAAAAACCCTCCCACTTTGTTTAATGAGAGTTTGGCAAAAGACTGTTGAGGATTGTAGCTGAATCAAGGGACCCTTTTACAATATGTGGATGACCTGCTTATAGCTAGCCCAGACTATGAAAACTGACTTTTAAATATTGTTACTGTACTGAACCATTTAGCCTCATGTGGATATAAGGTTTCCACTCAAAAGGCTCAAATTTGCAAACAACATTTCACTTACCTGGGATTCCAAATTAGCCAAGGAACCCAAAGTTTAAGGTCAGATTGAAAACTGGCTATCTTGAACCTTAGAGAACTCAGGAACTGGAGGCAATTAAGGGGGTTTCTGGAAAAGGCAGGATTTTGTCCTATATGGATTCCTAATTTTGGACTAATAGCAAAACCCATGTATGAGGCATTAAAAGGAATAGAAATAAAACCTTTGACTTGGACCCCAGAATGCCAAGCTTGTTTTGAAAAGATAAAGCACAGCCTCATGACAGCCCCTGCTCTGGGCCTACCTGAATTACAAAAGGAATTCAGATTATATGTACATGAGAAAAAAGGCACAGCTCTTGGAGTTCTCTTACAGACACTGGGTGATATATTACTACCAGTGGCCTATTGATCAAAAGAGATGGACCACACAGCAAAAGAATGCACCCCCTCCCCACCCCCCACACCACCTGGGGAGCAATAGCAGTCACTTGTGATTTGCTACAAGAGGCTGAAAAGTTCACTCTAGGGCAACCTATCACTGTGATCATCCCTTACCAAGTTTTGTTCCTTTTAGAACAGAAGGGAGGATACTAGCTAACAGGAGAATAGGGACATACCAAGCCATCATATTAGACAACCCCAATGTCACTCTTAAATTCTCATCCACCTTGAATTCAGCAACATTGTTGCCATTAAATGATAATGAGACAATACAATATAACTGCTTGGAGATCTTGGAAACTGTCTACTCTAGCAGATTGGACTTGTTTGACCAGACCATCACAGGACTGGACTGGGACCTCTTCATAGATGGGAGCAGCTTCATGGACAATGGCCAGCAAGTAGCTAGATATGATGTAGTCACAAAACAACAGGTATTGGAAGATGAGACTTTACCGCCAGAAACAGCAGCTCAGAAAGCTGAGCTAATTGGCCTAACAAGACTTCTCAGGCTGTCAAAAGGAAAGAAGGTAAGCATTTACACTGACTCAAAATATGATTTCATGATAATACATGCACATGGAGTTATCTGGAAAAAAAAAAGGACTCCTCACTGCTAAAAACAAAGACAAGGCATTAAACATACCCTTGAAAAACTGGCATTAATACAAATGGTGGCAGAACCAAAGCAGGTGGCAATAATGCACTGCCTCATCATCAGAAGATAAATACTTATAAGGCCAAGGAATATCAAGCTGCTGATAGGGTAGCCAAAAAGACTGCAAGAAAAAAAAATTTATTGGGGTTTTGATACCTCAGCTTGAAATGGATTAATACAAACCCTTTTATACTGAGGAAGATGAAAAATGGGCAAATAAATGGGGTTTTGACTCCTGGAATAATACTGCCAAATGGAGACAAAATTCCCAGGGACTCATTCTCTTGCCTAAAAGACTGGTCTGGCCCCTAGGAAAATATCTGCATGAGAATATACACTATGGGAGGGATGCCTTGGTAAATTTTATCAAGCCCCTTTTTCCAAGGACCACGCCTTCAGGAAACCATTCAGCAGGTGACTCAATACTGTGTCTTATGTGCCCAAAACAATCTGAAGACTGAAAGGCAACCTCCTATAAGAGGAACACAACATGTAGAAATACAGCCTTTGATGACTGGCAAATAGATTTTAATCAATTGCCACATGCCACAGGAAACTTAGGATATTTGCTTGTATTTATGGACACTTTTATGGGATGGTAGAGGCCTATCCTACCAGAACAGAAAAGGCCTCAGAAGTAACTAGAGTTCTCATAAAGGAATTGATCCCAAGTTAAGGGCTCATCTCCTCTATTCAAAGTGACAATGGATCATATTTTATTGCAAAGATGACCCAACAGATGAGCAAAGCAAGACATTGAATATCCAATGGAAACTGCATGTATCCTGGAGACCCCAATCTACAGAAAAAAACAGAAAAATTAAACCACACCTTGAAGAAAACAATGGCTAAATTATGCCAGGAAACCCACTTGCAATGGAATAAGGTGTTGCCAATTGCTCTCCTCTGAATATGAGTGGCCAGAAGTGAGCTCAAATTAAGGCCTCTAATGAAATAGTATAAAGGAGACCCTTTCTGCTTCCCCAGGTGAGAGGGGAAGATGTGGTTGGTGCAGGGGAAACTGGACTAAAACAGTATGTACAACAGATCAGTCAAATATTAACCACTATGCATGAATATGCTTCTTCTAGGTCCTCTCCAAATTTGGAATTACCTCTTCATCCCTTTCAGTGTGGGGATTGACTGATACTCAAGACTTGGAAAGAACAGAAACCAGAGCGATAACTGGGAGAGAAATGGACAGGATTTTATGACATGCTCCTGACAACTCACACATCTCTGAATCTGGTTGGAATAAAATCCTGGGTCCACCACACTAGAGTGAAGAAGTACCCAAAAGATATGCCAGAAACTACCTCTCCCACATGGAATCACAACCATTAGGGGACTTAAATACCTGTTCAGGGAAACACAATGAGAGATTTTATGTTTTTTAAGTCTGTTGTTTACTATTCCCTCTTTAGGCTGGAGGACAACAGTTTGGTCAGAATAACACAGAACTTGGCCACCTCGACTCATGCAGTTGATTGCTGGATCTGTCTTCCTAGGACCAAATCCTCCACGGACCATGGTGACTCTTCTGCACACCCAGTTATAAACTTCACTCAGATCTCAGATGGAGACTGATACCTACACGGAACCTCAGAGTTGCACCATTATATATTGGGTTTGAGTAATGCATTACCCAGCTGAAACTGTTTCGAATGTTCCCTCTCTCACTTTTCTCTTGTTGTTTCTAAACCACTTACCTGGTCCATAGGGGAATACAAATTCCAAAGTATCTTGAAATGAGACCCCCTCCAGAATAAGAACAACTACTCTGTATGTACAAATTTTCCCAATTCCATACAGAGGAAATTACAGCAATAACTAATTTTTCTTCCCAGATTATTCCTGGAAAGAATGCATAGGGTTTAAATTTGGGGACTACTTCCTCATTGTGATGAACCCAGCCTAATTCCATTTTAAGATTGGGAGCAGAGAAACAAACTAAATTTTTTTACGAAAAGGATAAATAATCAAACATGGCTGGAAGTACAAACCATATATCAATAGTAACTCTGAATGTTAATAGCTTAAACTCTCCAATAAAGCGACATAGGCTGGTATCATGGATTAAAAAAACAAATCCAACAATATGCTGCCTCCAGGAGACACATCTGACTGGAAAGAAGTACACAGGCTGAAGGTGAAAGGATGGGAAAAAATATACCACGCACAGGGTCCTCGTAAGCAAGCAGGGGTGGCCATCCTCATATCGAATAAAATCGACTTCAAGACTAAGTTAATCAAAAGGGATAAGGAAGGACATTATATACTGTTAAAAGGAACCATTCACCAACAAGACATAACAATTATCAATATTTATGCACCAAATAATGGTGCTGTGACATTAATAAAACAAATTCTCCACAAGTTCAAAAATCAAATAGACCACAAACAATAATTATGGGTGACTTCAACACACCTCTCTCACCATTGGACAGATCCTCCAAACAAAATTTGAATAAAGAAACTATAGAACTCAATATCACAATCAATAACCTAGACTTAACTGACATATATAGAATATATCAACCATCATCAAATGGATATACTTGGGCTGGGGATGTGGCTCAAACGGAAGCACGCTCGCCTCGCATGCATGCGGTCCGGGTTCGATCCTCAGCACCACATACCAACAAAGATGTTGTGTCCGCTGAGAACTAAAAAATAAATATTAAAAATTCTCTCTCTCTCTCTCTCACTCTCTCTCTAAAAAAAATGGATATACTTTTTTTTCTCAGCAGCACATGGATCCTTCTCAAAAATAGACCATATATTATGCCATAGGGCAACCCTCAGTAAATATAAAGGGGTGGAGATAATACCATGCATTTTATCTGATCATAATGGAATAAAACTGTAAATCAATGACAAAAGAAGGAAGGAAAAATCCTACATCACATGGAAAATGAACAATATGTTACTGAATGATCAATGGGTTACAGAAGACATAAAGGAGGAAATTAAAAAAAATTCTTAGAGATAAATGAAAATACAGACACAACATATTGGAATCTATGGGACACAATGAAAGCAGTTTTAAGAGGGAAATTCATCGCCTGGAGGTCATTCCTCAAAAAAAGGAAAAACCAACAAATAAATGAGCTCACACTTCATCTCAAAGCCCTAGAAAAGGAAGAGCAAAACAACAGCAAATGTAGCAGAAGGCAAGAAATAATTAAAATCAGAGTGGAAATCAATGAAATTGAAACAAAAGAAACTATTGAAAAAATTAACAAAACTAAAAGTTGGTTCTTCGAAAAAATAAATAAGATCGACAGACCTTTAGCCATGCTAACGAAGAGAAGAAGAGAGAGAACTCAAATTACTAACATACGGGATGAAAAAGGCAATATCACAACAGATGCTACAGAAATACAGAAGACAATTAGAAATTATTTTGAAAACCTATATTCCAATAAAATAGAAGATAGTGAAGACATCAATAAATTTCTTATGTCATATGATTTTCCTAAACTGAGTCAGGAGGATACACACAATCTGAACAGACCAATATCAATGGATGAAATTGAAGAAGCCATCAAAAGACTATGAACCAAGAAAAGCCCAGGACCGGATGGGTATACAGTGGAGTTTTACAAAACCTTTAAAGAAGAATTAATACCAATACTTTTCAAGCTATTTCAGGAAATAGAAAAAGAGGGAGCTCTTCCAAATTCATTCTATGAGGCCAACATCACCCTGATTCCGAAACCAGACAAAGACACCTCAAAGAAAGAAAACTACAGACCAATATCTCTAATGAACCTAGATGCAAAAATCCTCAATAAAATTCTGGCGAATCGAATACAAAAACTCATCAAAAAAAATTGTGCACCATGATAAAGTAGGATTCATCCCTGGGATGCAAGGATGGTTCAATGTACGGAAATCAATAAATGTTATTCACCACATCAATAGACTTAAAGATAAGAACCATATGATCATCTCGATGGACGCAGAGAAAGCATTCAACAAAGTACAGCATCCCTTTATGTTCAAAACATTAGAAAAACTAGGGATAACAGGAACTTACCTTGACATTGTAAAAGCTATCTATGCTAAGCCTCAGGCTAGCATCATTCTGAATGGACAAAAGTTGAAGGCATTCCCTCTAAAATCTGGAACAAGACAGGGATGCCCTCTCTCACCACTTCTATTTAATTTAGTCCTTGAAATACTATCCAGAGCAATTAGACAGAAAAAAAGAAATTAAAGGCATAAAAATAGGAAAAGAAGAACTTAAATTATCACTATTTGCGGACGTCATGATACTATACCTAGAAGACCAAAAAGGGTCTACAAAGAAACTACTAGAACTAATAAATGAATTCAGCAAAGTGGCAGGATATAAAATCAACATGCATAAATCAAAGGCATTTCTGTATATCAGCGACAAAACTTCTGAAAAGGAAATGAGGAAAAACACTCCATTCATAATATTCTCAAAAAAAATAAAATACTTGGGAATCAACCTAACAAAAGAGGTGAAAGATTTATACAATGAAAACTACAGAACCCTAAAGAGAGAAGTAGAAGATCTTAGAAGATGGAAAAATATACCCTGTTCATGGATAGGCAGAACTAACATTATCAAAATGGCGATATTACCAAAATTTCTCTATAGGTTTAATGCAATGCCAATCAAAATCCCAACGGCATTTCTTGTAGAAATAGATAAAGCAATCATGAAATTCATATGGAAAAATAAAAGACCCAGAATAGCAAAAGCAATTCTAAGCAGGAAGTGTGAATCAGGCGGTATAGTGATACCAGATTTCAAACTATATTACAGAGCAATAGTGACAAAAACAGCATGGTACTGGTACCAAAACAGGCGGGTGGACCAATGGTACAGAATAGAGGACACAGAGACTAATCCACAAAGTTACAACTATCTTATATTTGATAAAGGGGCTAAAAGCATGCAATGGAGGAAGGATAGCATCTTCAACAAATGGTGTTGGGAAAACTGGAAATCCATATGCAACAAAATGAAACTGAATCCCTTTCTCTCGCCATACACAAAAGTTAACTCAAAAATGGATCAAGGAGCTTGATATCAAATCAGAGACTCTGCATCTGATAGAAGAAAAAGTTGGCTCCGATCTACATATTGTGGGGTCGGGCTCCAAATTCCTTAATAGGACACCCATAGCACAAGAGTTAATAACAAGAATCAACAAATGGGACTTACTTAAACTAAAAAGTTTTTTCTCAGCAAGAGAAATAATAAGAGAGGTAAATAGGGAGCCTACATCCTGGGAACAAATTTGTACTCCTCACACTTCAGATAGAGCCCTAATATCCACAGTATACAAAGAACTCAAATAATTAGACAATAAGATAACAAATAACCCAATCAACAAATGGGCCAAGGACCTGAACAGACACTTCTCAGAGGAGGACAAACAATCAATCAACAAGTACATGAAAAAATGCTCTCCATCTCTAGCAGTCAGAGAAATGCAAATCAAAACCACCCTAAGATACCATTTCACTCCAGTAAGATTGGCAGCCACTATGAAGTCAAACAACAACAAGTGCTGGCGAAGATGTGGAGAAAAGGGTACACTTGTACATTGCTGGTGGGACTGCAAATTGGTGTGGCCAATTTGGAAAGCAGTTTGGAGATTCCTGGGAAAGCTGGGAATGGATCCACCACTTGACCCAGCTATTGCCCTTCTCGGACTATTCCCTGAAGACCTTAAAAGAGCATGCTACAGGGATACTGCCACATCGATGTTCATAGCAGCACAATTCACAATAGCTAGACTGTGGAACCAACCCAGATGCCCTTCAATAGATGAATGGATAAAAAAAATGTGGCATCTATACACAATGGAGTACTATGCAGCAATAAAAATGACAAAATCAAGAATTTGCAGGGAAATGGATGGCACTAGAGAAGATTATGCTTAGTGAAGCTAGCCAATCCCTAAAAAACAAATACCAAATGTCTTCTTTGATATAATGAGAGCAACTATGAACAGACCAGGGAGGAAGAGCAGGAAAAAAAGATTAACTTTAAACAGAGACATGAGATGGGAGGGAAAGGGAGAGAAAAGGGAAATTGCATGGAAATGAAGGGAGACCCTCATTGCTATACAAAATTACATATAAGAGGTTGTGAGGGGAATGGGAAGATAAACAAGGAGAGAAATGAATTACAGTAGATGGGGTAGAGAGAGAAGATGGGAGGGGAGGGGAGGGGGGATAGTAGGGGATAGGAAAGGTAGCAGAATACAACAGTCACTAATATGGTATGTAAAAATGTGGATGTGTAACCGACGTGATTCTGCAATCTGCATTTGGGGTAAAATTGGGAGTTTATAACCCACTTCAATCTAATGTATGAAATATGATATGTCAAGAGCTTTGTAATGTTGTGAACAACCAATTAAAAAAAAAAAAAAGATTGGGAGCCATCTCGTCACAAAGTCAAGAAAAGTTTATTTCTGTTTTACTATAAAATACTAAGAGTTCTATTTGGCTGAACCATAGTTTGATGTTTCAAAAATCTTGCTTGGTGAATTCACTTATTAGTTCTAGAAGTTTTCTGATGGAATTTTCTGGATCTTGTAGATATAGAATCATGTAATCAACAAATGGTGATAGTTTGAGTTCTTCTTTCCCTAATTGTATCGCTTTAATTCCTTTCTTTTGTATAATTGCTATGGCTAGAGTTTCAAGGATGATGTTGAATAGAAGCGGTGAAAGAGGACATCCTTGTCTTGTTGCAGTTTTTAGTGAGAATGCTTTCAATTTTTTCTACATTTAGAATGATGCTGGCCTTGGGTTTAGCATACATAGCTATTATAATGTTGAGGTATGTCTCTACTATCCCTAGTTTTTCTAGTGTTTTGAAGATAAAGGGGTGCTGTATATTATCAAGTGCTTTTTCTGCATAAATTGAGATGATCATATGATTTTTATTCTTAAGTCTATTAATATGATGTATTATGTTTATTGATTTTCATATGTTGAACCATGCTGCATCCCTGGGATGAATCCCACTTGATTGTGGTGCATTATCTTTTTAATATGTTTTTGAGAATTTTATTGAGAATTTTTGCATCTATGTTTATCAGGGATATTGGTCTGAAGTTTTCTTTCTTTTATGTATCTTTGTCTGGTTTTGGTATCAGGGTAATATTAGCCTTATAGAATGAGTTTGGAAGGGTTCCTTCATTTTCAATTTCGTGGAATACTTTGAGAAGTATTGTTGTGAATTCTTCTCTGAAAGTCTTGTAGAATTTCACTGAGAATTCATCTGGTCCTGGGCTTTTCATGGTTGGTAGGCTTTTGATGGTGTTTTCTATTTCATTACTTGGAATTGATCTATTTAAATCATGTATGACCTCATTCAGTTTGAGTAGGTCATATGTCTCTAGATATCCAGCAAAGTAGTAGGGTATGAAATCAATACCCATAAATCAATTATGTTTCTATCCATCAGTGATGAATCAACTGAAAGAGAAATTAGGAAAACTACTCCATTCACAATAGCCTTAAAAAAGAAAAAAGTACCTGGGAATCAATCTGACAAAAGAGGTGAAAGACCTCTACAATTGAAACTACAGAACACTAATGAATGAAATTGAAGAAAACCTCAGAAGATGGAAAGATCTCCCATGCTCCTGGATAGGCAGAATTAATATTGTCAAAATGGCCATACTAACAAAAGTGTTACACTAATGTCATGCAATTCCTATTAAAACCCAAATAACATTCTTCATAGAAATAGAAAAAGCAATCATAAAATTTATTTGGAAAAATAAGAGATCCAGAATAGCCAAAGCACTCCTTAGCAAGAAAAGTGAAGCAGGGGGCATCACAATACCAGACCTTAAACTATACTACAGAGCTATAGTAATAAAAATGACATGGTACTGGCACCGGATAGACTTTTAGACCAATGGTACAGAATAGAAGACACAGAGATAAGCCCACATAAATATTGTTATGTCAAACTAGACAAAGGGGCCAAAAACATTGACTGGAGAAAATATACCCTATTCAACAAATGGTACTGGCAAAATTGAAAGTCCATATGTAGAAAAATGAAATTAAACGTCTATATCTCACCATGTACAAAAATCAATTCAAAGTAGATCAAAGACTTAGGCACTAGAACAGAGACCCTGCACCTAATAGAAGAAAAAATAGGCCCAAATCTTTACAGAGTTGGCCTAGGATCTGACTTCTTTAACAAGACTCCTGAAGTGCAAATCAGGAATTAATAAAAGAGATGGATTCAAATTAAAAGGTTTTTTTCTCAGCAAAGGAAACAATTAATAAAGTAAGGGGAGAGCCTACACATTTGAAGAAAATCTTCACCACATGTATCTCCAATAAAGTATTATTCTCTTGGATATATATAGAATAAAAAAACACCAAAAAAAAAAAAAAAAACAAAAAAAAACCAAATTACCCAAACCATAAATGGGCTAAGGAACTAAACAGACACTTCACAGGAGAAGAAATACAATTGATCAACAAATATATGAAAAAGTTTTCAATATCTCTAACAATCAGAAAAATGCAAATCAAAACTACTCTAAGATTTTATCTCACTCCTGTCAGAATGGCAGTCATCAAGAATATAGGAAACAATAACTGTTGGTGAGAATGTGGTGAAAAAGGTACATTCACACATTGCTGATGGGACTCCAAATTGGTACAAACACTATGGAAAGCACTATGGAGCTTCCTCAGAAAATTGGGAAAGGAACTACCATTTGACCCAGCTACCCAACTCCTTAGTTTATACCCAAAGGACTTAAAATCAGCATACTGTAGTGACACAGCCACATCAATGTTTATAGCAGCTCAATTCACAATAGACTATGGAACCAACCTAGGTGTCCTTCAACAGATGAATGGATAAGAAAATGTGGTACATACACTCAATGGAATATTACTCAGCTTTAAAGAAGAGTAAAATTATGACATTTGCCAGTAAATGGTTAAAGTTGGAGAATATCGTGCTAAGAAAATAAGCCAATCCCACAAAGCCAAAGGCCAAATGTTTTCTCTAATATACAAATACTACTTTGCCTAATTCACAATAAGGCAGGGGAGGGGAACCTAGGGAAGAATAGCGTTACCTTAGATTAGGTAGAGGGAGGTGATGGGAGGGAAGGGGATGGAATATGGGGCTAGGAAAGAGTGTAGAATGAAACAGACATTATTACTATGTGTGAGTGTGTGTGTGTGTGTGTGTGTGTGTGCGTGTGTGTGTGTGAAAAATATATATATATATACACACACAATATAATTCTGCAAAATGTACACTCAGAAAAATGAGTAATTATATCCCATCTATGTATGATATATCAAAGTGCATAAATGCACTTTACTGTCATGTTTAACTAATCAAAAAAAAATTAAAAAAAAAAAAAAAACTTGCTTGGGGTTTTTGCCTGTGCTTTGAACTTACCCATAGCTGGCTCTCCTTGACCAGATAACAACCCTTTCTGAAATCCCAGCTGCTTCTCATTAACTTTGGTGTTGAAATCTGAGTTTGCTCCCTACCTTGGGATGTTAAACAATTTGGATCATAAACTGCTATCTGCCTTTGTATTTTGCTTGATAGAACCCTGTTAGCTGTAAGTTCCAAAGACCCCCCCACACACACTGTAACTTTTTGTGCTATAAAAACCTTTTTTCCCACAGAGAGTTGCTACTGTTCTCTGGCCCTGTTTTTCCAGATGAGGCAGCTGCTGACTAGATCTCTTTTGTTTACAAAATATAAGCTTACTTTAATTTGGTTTAAATTGGAGTCGTGATCTTATTGTGTTGTGGTTCTACAATTGGGGACCTACTGGATTTCTTTTAAGAAACAATGGTCTTCTGAGACCCTGAAGAACATGTGTTTGTCTGTAAGATTAATAATTATCTGTGGGCTACTAAATTCCTCAGAAACTTTACAACTCCAATCCAATGTTCTCTAGGAAATTTAGTAACACTATTCTCAATTCACTCTTTTTTTTTTCTTAGTTATTGATGGACCTTTATTTATTTATTTATTTGTTTATATGTTGTGATGAGAATTGAACCCAGTGCCTCACACATGCTAGGCAAGTGCTCTACCACTAAGCCACAGCACCTCAATTCCCTCTTTTTTTTTTTTTTTTTTTTTTAAAGAGAGAGTGAGAGAGGAGAGAGAGTGAGAGAGAGAGAATTTTTAATATTTATTTTTTAGTTCTCGGCGGACACAACATCTTTGTTGGTATGTGGTGCTGAGGATCGAACCCGGGCCGCATGCATGCGAGGCGAGCGCACTACCGCTTGAGCCACATCCCCAGCCCCTCAATTCCCTCTTTAAATGAATCTGATTTAATCTGGAGGGATCCCTGATGACAATTAATATTTCTTTGGCTACACCTTATTGTCCTGGTGGTGAGTTGGGACCCATCAGTGGATCCTCCGAAATCTGTCCAAAACTTTGATTGCTCTGGCCAATAAAACAGCTTTGTCCTTTTCAAATTTACAAAACTCGCTGAATTTTTTTTGCCAAAGTGGTTTTAGATCATCAGATGGCTTCAGCCTATCTGTTAGCAGAGCAAAGGGGAATTGTGCTATAGCTCACACATCCTGCTGTGTTTATATTAACATTTCTTCACAAGTGGAGACTAGTATTGAAAAGGTCAGGCAGTGATCCACCTGGCTGCAAAAACCCTTGACTAATCCACCTCCCCTTTGGATGGGATGGAATTAGGCCTAACTGATTGGTTCTCTGACCTCTTTTCCTGTACACCAAGAGGGATTAAATCTATTTTACCAGGCCTTCTTCACCACATTCTGACTCTCCTATTCATCATTGTTTCTGTGTATGTATCTTTCTGTTTACTTTTTTGTAGCTGCTCCTCCATTTGCAATTATACAACCAAAGGTCAGAAGAAATAATGGCAACAACAAGTAAAAACCTTCCATTATAAACCCCCTTTATCACCCATTCTCAGCAGGAGATAGCTTGGAGATGTCTTCACCCATTTTTTCCATAGAAATGAAAGGTAGAAATTGACAGTGGGAAAATGCAATAGTGATCCATCCCTTCATCTTCTGATTGTAGCCCTCATTCCCCTGAGGCTATTTTTTTTAAAGAACCTGCTTTGTTTTTCTCTCTCTCTCTTCTCCCTTCTTTCTCTCCCTTACAAGATTACGGAGATAGTGTTATCATTTTTTTTTTTCCCTAGTAAACTGCCCTTGTACAAACTCACTACAGGAAGGAGATGCTGCTGAGGATCTGGCAGGTGAATATCTCCCCCATTAACAAGTGAATCTTGGGCTGGGGATGTGGCTCAAGCGGTAGCGTGCTCACCTCGAATGAGTGCGGCCCGGGTTGGATCCTCAGCACCACATACCAACAAAGATGTTGTGTACGCCAAGAACTAAAATAAATAAATATTAAAAATTCTCTCTCTCCTCTCTCACTCTCTCTTAAAAAAAAAAAAAAAAAAAAAAAAAAAAAAAAACAAGTGAATCTTAACCTACAAGAGCACACCTGTAATGTAACCCTTAAAACCCCCGTCCCTTCTGTCAGAGAGAATCACAGCCTTTGGGACAAGAGTCCCCTATGGTTTCTCTTTTGCTAGCAAAGCAACAAACCTTCTTTTTCCTTTTTCTCAAAATCACATCCTCATTAATGAGTGGATTGGCACTGAGGACAAGGACTGAGCTTTTGGTTACACATTGACACTGAAAAAACCCACTGCTGTCTGTATTCTCAGAGTCCTTAAAAATGATAATTTTGTTTTCTGTCCTTATGGGTTTACTTATTCTGAATATTTTGTAAACATAAAACACAGGACCTGTGACCTTTCATGTCTAACTTCTTTCACTAAACATGCTTTCCAGGTTCATTTATTTTGTAGCATGTATCAGTACTTTATTCTTTTATGTGACTGAATAACATTTCATTATAAATAGGCATGAGATGGATGACAAAACCAGGCCTGAATGTAAAACACTTTCATGAAAACCTAGTACCTGAGAGAGTGTGCGTTCTCCTTCCCTTTCAGTCAGTCAGTTCTTCCTTCGGAAACTAATTAACAATAATTAACAATAGGCTCCTACCTTTTGTATTGTAAATAATCATCTCTATTGAAATGTTAAGGTTGTTGAGGCTTCTATCCCTGAGGCTAGAGATTTATCCCCAAGGCTACAGATTTATCAAAGACCACTAGAAGAGCCAGTTTTCCCCCTTATCACACTCTACTTCTGTAAGTCTTCCCACTAGAAACCCCATTCATTGCCTTCTATCAATGTAGACTAGAAGTTTTATAGCACCAGATAGCCTATAAATTTTGTGAGAAACAGGAGATGGGACTCAGAATTTGGAGTTTGATCTCCCCTGAGCCTGCGAGTATAAAAATAAAGTTTGAGTTTTCCCACTCTCTGAGTATCCTTTGCCTCTTTTGACTGGTCTGATTCCTGTAACAGGTACCACATTTATCTATCCATTAATATGTTGATGAAGATTTAAGTTATTATTATTTCAGTTATTGTTATTATTGTTCATTTTTTTAAGAGAGAGTGAGAGAGAGGGGGACAGAGAGAGAGAGAGAGAGAATTTTAATTTTTATTTATTGTTTCTTAGTTCTTGGCGGACACAACATCTTTGTTGGTATGTGGTGCTGAGAATCAAACCCGGGCCGCACACATGCCAGGCGAGCGCGCTACCGCTTGAGCCACATCCCCAGCCCCAATACAGTAATTCTATATGAAAAATTTTAAAGAACTGCAATTTTTCCATAGTGGTAGCACCATTTTTTTTTATTCCTAGCATTGGTAATTAAAAGGTTACAAATTCTACATATCCTCCAAAATCTTTTTATTTTCCTTTTTAAAGTTTATTTATTGATTGGTTTGATTTTCAGTATAGGGTATTAAACCCAGGGGCACTTTACAACCCAGTTTTATCCCCAGTTGTTTTTTTTTTTTTTTTTTTTTTTTTAGACAAGTTCTTGCTAAATTGCTTAGGCTGACCTCAACCTAGCTATCTTGACTCAGCCTCCTCAGGAGCTGGGATGAAAGGTGTGTATGATCATAGTTGAATATTTTCCTCTTTTTTATTGAAAGGGTAAAGTTTCTAAGCTGGAAACCTTGAATTGAAATGTAAAAGATTAGGTACTATTAAGTTCCTCTGTTACACCCAGATTCCTGAGATAGTTAAGACAACGCCCTACTGGCCATTCAGCCTAGGGCCCTGTGCAGTTCGTCACAGGGCCCGAACCAATCAGTTTGAATGTGTACCCAGTTTAGAAGTGACCAATCACCCCTGCCCAGCCTGTTCCCGCCAATGAATGGACTAATCATGTATCAGAGTTGTTGTTCAATTTTCCCGCGCCTCATGATGATTTGTTCTGATGTATGCAAAGCCCCCCACCCTCTCCAAAAAGTGTACTTAAGCTCTGCTTGACCTCTGCTCTGGGCTCTGGGCTGCTCTCCCTTCTTGAGTGAGCACGGAGTCCCAGCGCGCTGGTATGGATCCCCAATAAATCCCCTTTGCCATTGCATGGAGCTAGTCTCGTGTGGTCTCTTGCTCCGACGTTTCGCCTGACCCTTACATTATTATTGCATATTAGTGACCATAAGTAATATCTTGATGTAATTTCTATTTATATTCCCTAAGGACTACTGATATTAGACATCTTTAATGAGTTTTAACTGAAGAACCCAGCCTAATTCTATCTGAAGATTGGGAGCCATCTCATCACAAAGTCATGACTTCTAAATGTGCTTAGAATGCCTACCTGTGCCTTGAACTCACCCATGCCTGGTTTTCCCTGACCAGATAACAATCCTCTCTGAAACCTTAGCAGTGCCTCATAAATTCTGGTGTTAGGATCTAAATTTACTTCCTAACTTGAAATGTTGAACCATTTAGATCATTAACCTACTATCTGCCCTTATATTTTGCTTGTCAAAATCCTGTTTTCTGTAAGTTCTCAAGACACCCCCCTTTTGCAACTTTTTGTGCTATAAAACTATGCTCTTAGAGAGCTAACCCATGGGTTTCAGGAGAGACAGTCCTGGCCAGCCAGAATAATAAACTTGCTTTAATTTGATTTAAAATTGGAGTCATGGTTTAACATCACCAAGACTTTTTCCTGATAAATTTTCTAATTTGACAGTGTAAATTTTTTCTATGACAATAGAAGACTACAAATAGTGCAGAAATATGTAAAATCTCTATGAAAAATTCATTATATGTTAAAATTTCACTATGACAGGTCAATTACAAAAAAAATGAAGTCTTTATGGATTAAGCAGTAGGTAGTAGAAATCTGTAACAAAGAAAAATTAATAAAATCACTCAAAGAAAATTCCAAATTGGATATATGAAGATATTTATGACACCTGCTAATTATAAATAAAATACCTATGTGCAGATTTTAGAGAAGATTTATTTGATGAAGTGCCAAAATTATATATTTATCATGCTGACCAAAATAACTTATGATTTATGGTCTATTACAGAGAGCAGAAACACAACTTCTTAGGATAGCTAGAACAATCTTTAAGACCAAACAGTCTTAGATATAAGAGATACGATAAAACCTATGAATTTTGGAAAGAATAGTAACGACATTGAACTGTATTAGTTAAAAAGTCTTCAAGAAGGAATTTAATAAATAATACTACATAAAATTTGTTTGTCAACCTTTTTATAAAAACAAATTCAAGAACCTATAAACATACTAATTTTATGGATTTAATTATGCTCATTTTTATTTCATTGGAAGAGTCTTTCTAATTATCCAAACAGTATGGGTTGATGGTTAGAAATGTAAAACTGCTTTCCTAATACAGTTTAGCTTCTTAGAAGAAGAGCTAAAATATTAATTCATATCTTCCTACTTATGTTTTCTATTAGTTAAACTTGTTCAAAAAGTACTGGTTGAGGGACTAGGGAGGTAGATGAGTGGTAGAGTGCTTGTCTGCCTTGCTTGAGGTTCTGGGTTTGATCCCCAGCATTACATTAAAAAACCCCACAAAAATACTAAATCAGTTTTTAGTCCAAACACAGCACACATGTAATTGGCATTTTATAGATAGCCAATCATATGCTAATGTAAAATCAGTGCCCAATTGAAAAGTACCTAAATTTAGGCAAAATTTCCCTGAAGGATAGCATATATGAATCATCTAATTTATAGGTAAATTAAAACACTAGAATAGGCAGGTCGATTAAGTTTAAAATTTCATTTTGCAAACAATTTTGTCTTTCTTATTTTATATATTTTCAAATCAACTTGTAAAATAAAAAAATAAACTTGCTTAATGTATATTTAAAGTTCACATTGAATTACAATTATATATGATTTCCAAAACACAAGTACTTTGTTTCTTATTTTCTGTCAAACTTCCCTGAGTTTAAAGAGCGATATGGTAACAAAATTTTGATAATTTCTCAAAAAAATAATTCCAAATGTGATAAAAATCTACTCCTAAAATCAAGAAGAGTGAATGTTGAATAATCAATTTATCATGTCTAGTTTGTTATTCATGTAAATGATGTGAAATATCTAAAATTTAAAAACTTAAACTGGGCATACTGGTACATGCTTATAATCCCAGTAGCTCAGGAGACCGAGCCATGAGGGGTGGAATGCCCCCAAGTTCAATCTTCAGTACCACCCTCCCATCAAAAAAAAAAAAAAAAAAAAAAAGCCTAAAATATCCTGATGAAAAAGAATCTTCAACAAATCTTAAAGTTAAAATGGCAACAACATCAAAGCTCAGTTTTAGTCTTGACAGACTGATAAAAGAGTTCCATTTATGGCACTATCTTTTACAAAATATATAAATCATGTAATAACAACTATTTCTTTTTCAAAATTGACCTGTAAGTTGCTGGCAGAAAATCATTAAGTTCCAAATGAAAAATAATAATGCAACAACCATACTCAGCTTCAACCTGAAAATATGTAAACCAATCAATACAATAAAGACCTTGTAAATTTGATTTTTTTACAAAAAGAACAGAATAGTACATTCATATGAAAATATCATTTTGTAAGCTAAACATTTTATATAGGAAAAAATGTAATACAGAACATCCATTTTCTTTAGGTTTAATATGTTCTTAAGTCTCAAAGCTGCAAACATTTTATTTTTAGTATTTGAAATAATTCTTTAGGATGATAATCTGTGCTGGAAATTATCATCCACCCTGTATACTTGTCAGAGAAAAACAGTTTACTTATTAAACATTTTGAAATTGAATAAGTTCAATAGTCTATATTTCTAAAAAATGCAAAATAATTTAAACTTGTACAACAAAATAAGGACTTTAGTTAATGAAGGCATGCTCTATGTAATAATGTTTGTATTCTGAACACCCAAGACTAGCAGAAGATACCTTTCTCTCAATAAAGAACTGTTAATGTCGATACTTCAGAAAAAAAAAAATAAAAGGGAATTCATTGTGTTCTAAACAGAAATTTATACAAAAGGAACAAAAATTTACATTATTATTTTTAAATCATTTTTTTTTAAAAGTTTCATAATGAAGACACAAATTTTTCTCTGTAATATGAAATTTAATAAATTATTGTAATTTAATGGTATGCAATTTAATTATGTACCATTAGATACTTTATGGTTGTATTAGAAGGTAAACATTTTTAAAAAGTAGTTGAGATTCATGATAACATGGTAGTATTGAAGTTCGTATTGCAATTTTAGAGAGAACTTTAGGTTAGGCTTCTGAGAGAAAATGCTAATTTAGATGTAATGTAAACAAATGAGATATAAAGTACCTGTTTGATATCTGCCAAGATAAAAAGAAATATATATATATATATATATATATATATATATATATATATATATATATATATATATACCAAAATAACCTCATCTATTTTGGTATATGTCTGATGTCTTTAAAGTATTTTCTCAAGTTATTGAAATGCAGTGTGATGCAATAGAAAACAGATACTTTGGTGCCAACCTAATTTTTACTTTGGATTTGACTGTATTTCCTAGCTTCTGACCTTGGGAGATTTTATTTGCCTTTTTAGTGTATTATTTCATTTTATCTATATCACATTTAAGAAAACTATTGAGATTTAGCACTATTGCTTGTAAATCTCCATTATGTCATATTCAATAACATACGGACAATTTAGTATAGTGTTCAATATATTGAATATTATATTATTGTGGAAACTTCTTCTTCATAGTGTAAGTTATTTTATTATTTGGGACCTTGTATATATTGGCAGTAGAAAGGAATAGCACAAAAACGAAAATCCAGAATCTCCCACAGCTCTCAGAGTATTCTGGCAGAAAAGATAAACATTAAATATGTTTGTGGGTAAAATGTTGAGCATTTTGATCAGGGAAGTATCAGAATAATATAGGAGTATAAATTAAGAATACTTGGGGATATCAGGTCAGGCTTCTTTGGGGAAAAATGACAGTCTGTCTGCAGACAAATGTGTTGTAATTAGATCAATGAAACACAGTTAAAGTGTAGAGATAGAATGTGGCTTGAAACTGATTCTCAGCTTCACTTGTGCATTAGAATTATCTGAGAGAGGTTTCAAGAATCCTGTTGTCCAGATAGCACCTGAAAAGAATTAAATCTGGATCTCTGAGCATGAGAGCCAAGCATGAATAATATTTAATGTTTCCCAGGAAATTTCAATGCACAGATAATTTTGAGAATCACTGACCTGGAGAAATTTAAGGTGTAATATTTTTTTAAAAATATTTCAGTTGCATTAAAATATAGATTGAAGAAGAGGCCAGCAGGTACAAATGACACATTAAGTTTTTATTTTTATTTGATTAAAATGTTTAGTTATTCAATACTACCTAATAAAGTATGATGTAAGCTTTCTTTTTTCCAACACTCATGACTTCTAACACTATTAAGTATTTTATTATAAGACCATTTCATGGTTTTCAATATTCCATGACTTTATTTTAGACACATTTATTAATGAAATTATAATGGTTGAATGAGTATATATCAATGTGGCCCTAATTGGATCCAAACTGTAGAGAAAAGAGTGGAATATATTCACCTTACTTTTCTCAATCTGAGAAATGTATTTGATAGAAAAAAAAATTTTGATTGAAATAAACTGAATCAATAGGATGATGTAGAAAAAAATACATGCCTTCAACATATGAAGTCATGTATTAGAATATTCAAACATCACAAAGTGACCTTAGGAATTCAGCAGGCTACTAAAGTATGAGGTTGGCAAAGTTGAAAAGTACTATAAATGGTGATTTGAGGCAGCCAAATTATGGCTTCTGAGAAGTTTCTGTAACACGAGGCACATTTTCTAAGATCCTTTGGAATATTATGAGTTTTTGTATAAGTTGTTTATGTTTACAGTGCTACCATTAAATGGAAACATAATGAACACTAACAGCAATATAAATATGAGTTTTTCTAGGCAGATCAGTTCATCTCAAACAAATCATATCCTGAAAACCTTATTTTTTGGCCTTGTGAAAGATAATTACCTTCATCATTTCTTTAGCTTCAAATTTGTTAAGCAATACTCTATAAGCTATGCTCTGTAAAGCATGGGAGGCTCATGAAAGTGCATTTGATTATGTTTTACAATGCTTGGAAGTACTTGAAAGAAATAATTTAAAAATAACAAGAATATTAAAGTATATTCCTTTATAGCATATATGATCAGTAACCATATTTAATTTTTATATGAAATTAATAATCACTAATTTTTGGTGCATATGGATGTTGTGGGAATAATTCTAAGCCTTACATTTATTCACTCATTTTATTTTAATAAAATCCTGTTTAACTGTCACTATTATTAGTTTTTTTTTTTTTTTTTTTTTTTTACAGATGACAAAACGGATGAAAGAGAGGACAAGTGTCTTGTGCACTAACACAAGCTGTAGGAAACAGCCCTTCAGGATCTATGGAAATTAGTTTCATTTCACATTTACTTTCTGTTTAAATATTTTAATCATTACCCTTAATAATAATCTGTTTGTATTATGGTTAAGGAAAGATTAACAACCTACTCAATTTAAAATTAGGTACCAGCCTAGAGTATGCTGATGAATATGAAAGAAATGTGGTCACTGTCTTCATGGAACCTATGTTCTAGGGGAGCATCAGGCAAAACAAAGTCAATGGATGGAGCAGGTACAATTGAGAAAGCTGATTATTGCTCAGAATGTGGAACAATGTATGTGAAGTTTTATTTAACATAGGTTGATTAAGGAAATGTATCCCCAAGTTTATGTGTTTAAAATAAGAAAACTCTGTGTGAAGTAAGAGATGAGATTTCTTCTAAAAGAAATAACACTTCTAAAGACTTTGTGACTGGTGGCTGTAGCATGCTTATTAGGGAAGGCTGAAAGAGGATATGGTTGAAGCCTGCATGGCCCTAAATGATTAATGTGAAATATTGGATTGTTCTCTTAATTCCAACAGGAATCCATTCCAACAGTAAGCTATTCAAGGGGTATTGTTTTGTTTTAGTGTTTCTTAATTTGGTGAATTATTTTTTTTCTGTATTTTGTAAATTTTACTCAGTGAAAATGAATTAATTTTAGAGCTTCTAATTTTTACTTAGACATGTGAATAACAAAGGCATGACCTAAAATCCATTCACCCCAGCTCTTAAAATCTCCTGCTGAGGATTACAAGTTGAGGCCAACATCAGTAACTTAGTGAAACCCTGTTTAAAAAAAAAAGAAATTAAGAATGAGAATATATCTCAGTGGCACCCCAGCTTCAATTCCTGTTACTGTAAAACAAACAAAATCTCTCCAGCCTTTTATTAAAGTGGAATTCATTATCCAAACTTGCTCCGTCTTCTCTACCCCATTGTTGACAATAGTATCAAAATAAAACCAATTTCTTTCATCACTTCCAGTATGATTTTTAAAATCATTTTTTGGTATCTTGATTCTGATTGGCATTAGAAGCTTTGTGGACCCTGGTGAGGTGTATACCACTGACATCATTGCTTTGAGCATTAGCTAATCAATGGAAATCCTTCAGAGAGTCTAACTTCTGATTCTATCTATGTTGCCTTGAAGCATGACAGGAACCCATTAGTATTCTCTTTTAGGATCATATCTGGTTGGAGTATCAATAGGGGTTAAAGTTTTTATACATGATCTGGGACCTGGGTGATGGCTGGTGTATATGTGGTGAGAAGAATTCATGAAGACCAAAAGAGAAACTTTTAAGGGACTGCATTAGAGGAAGAGTGAAAAAGGTGTGTGATTCTGGCCTCAGGGAGGGGGTCTAGGTTTATATGCAATTCTGAGAAATCTATATGTCTTTGGTGGGCTTTTTCCTAGGAGTGGCTTATGCTGAGCAAGAGGTGATTATCAGATTCCTGTGTCTTGCCCATAATGCTTATCATTCATGTGCCAAATGCTCATTCCTGGGTTTTAAATCAGATACATGAAATGCAAGTGATAGGTATAAACTTTTAAAAGGAAATATTCCTTTCTTAGGTTTCTATGGGTCAAACATGAGGGTCTCTGTGCATGTTCCTCAGAATGGTTGTACAGTCCTTTGAAACAGAATCTTGCTATTAACACATTGGGGAAATCAGCTCCTCTGATTAAAGTAACAGGGAAGGATAAAAGGGAGGTCCTCAGACTCATGTCAACTCTGATTGAGGTGAGGTGAGGCCTGGGACAGGATACTTAGTCTATCCTACTTTATTCCTCCTTGGGAGGCATTGTTTCAAAACTCCTTGAGGGGTTTAGAAAAGGAGGAAGTTCTGTCTTTTGAAATCTTCTTCCTCCTGAATTTTCTCTGCTTAACTCATAGTCTTGCCTCTTCCCTATAATTGAGGTTGTCTCAAACCCATAAATTGACTGCCAAACCAGTCTCATAGCCTACAGTCAACAGCAGGACTGGGAGTAAATCTCTGTTGAGCCATTATCTGAAGGTGGATATCCAGTAAGTAGGAAGAAACAAAATGAACAAGCAGGTTGAAAAAGCAAGGACCAAAGCATAGAGAAAAGAATACGAAAAGCAAGGGAGCCAGAAATGAGAGGATCCATGAAAATATCCTTTGTTCCCAGGTAGAAAGAAAATTAGAAAGCCATCAGCTGGAGCCTAACAGACTCTTTTAGTCTATCCGTGATTTCAAAATTATCTTTAATAACCTGTAAGTTCTCTTCAACTTGTCCAATGGGATTTATACCAAAATAGCAGGTTTCATGAAGTAACATAAAGAGCCCTCCTGCTTTTGCTATAAGGAGATCTAATCCTTGCCAATTTTAAAGGACCATGCCAGCCATGGAACAGAGAGCCATCTGCTAATCTTCAATGACAGCTACAGTAGCCTTCTAGTATTCATAAGCCATGATAGTTACATTAAGCATAGATCATTCAAGGAGCAGGATATCTGCAAACCAGAAGAGGCCTCTAATGATATACTTTTTTATTGCAGGATTTCTTAGGATATAGTTTTACCAATTTTGGGAAACACTGCCTCCCAGTCAATCTCTTCATGATTTTTGAATTGACTGCTCCAGTAAGGAGGCCAAGATCTGAATTTGTCTTGAGGTTGTCATCAGAATGGACATCAGGAAGTGTACATCCAGAACAGTGACAACAATCATACATCATCCTTGCCAAGAGCAGAAAAGGATTATATAAAAATTGGGACATCAGAGAAAACGGAATACCATCTTGAATAATGAGATTTCCATGGTGAATCCCAATTCCAAGAGGTATAAGTGAGAGAAATCCAAGTTTAATGCAGAGGGGGGATATAAAGGTACACTACTAGTCAGACTGGAACTCCCTATAGGCATTGTCACATAAGGGGATAAATAGTGTATGTGGGGGGGTGCTTCTTTGGCTAAACGAGAATCCCATGAAGGTGAATTGTATCAAGTGAGAAAAAGAAAATGAAGAATCTGGTGTTCTCTAGGGACTTTGGAAGACCAGAATTTGAAAACCCAGCAAAAGGGAATTGAAATCAGAAGCAAAGGTATAATTATGGAATTGGAGTCTACCACTGGTCTGCCCCATAGACGCAAAAGGGGAACCAGTAGCTGAGGACTTAATAGGGGAGTATGTCTCATAGTTATATTTGCTAGAGACATTGAGGGTACTAAAGCCTCATAAAAAGATGATATTTAAGAGGGGTATCCTTGTAAGCCCACTGAGATTATTAGTGTCTCTTATAGAGGTAGAGTTAAGAAGGAGATCCAATTTGAGGTAATGAGCTAAGAAATCCAAAATGTTATTACAAATGGATTGATCAAGCCATATCACTTCTAGATTTTGAAAAGCAAATGGAAGGCTCAGAAGCCCCTGATAATATCCAATGAGATTGGCAGTTCCTACTAATTCATCATCTCTTGGACCTCAGTCAAATGTGGAGCCATATGTATGATGGGGTTGGGGAATCCTATTTTTTATGCCTTGATAGGAGACATTTATCTAGAAAACCTACTCAATAGAAAATGCTAAAGTGGAGAGGAGGATGTCACCTATAGATAGTCCTGTTCCCTCAGGAGAAAGCCCAGAAGGAATGGTTTGGGGGTATGTTGGTCCCTTTTGGTTAGTGAGTGAAAAGACTTGGTATAAAGCTAGAAAATAAGGAAAGATGTGAAGGTTACTGTTAGAATAGTTTGAAGTCTGAGAAGATCTATCCTGGTGGAAGCAAGCAAGAAAATGCACAGATGACAAGAATAATGAGGACCCATGGCAGTGTTACTACAAAGAATAAAGGATTATCTAAAGGCTTGTGTACCAAGATTTGTTAGGAAACTGGATCACTCTCACCAAATTGTTTGTGGAACATCCATTTTAGATCTTGTACTGGCTCATAGCTGTAGGATAGGGTGGCTTTTGTTGTGGTTAGAGCCAGTTGAGGTTTGAGTCTGGAAGCATAGATCCAGGAGGGCAGTGTATAGAGTTTATCAGCTGTTGGTGTGGTAAGCAGGACCTGGAGGTGTTCAGTCCACATTGGCTGTAGGGGCTTTTATCCAGTGCAAGAGTTTTCAATCTCCTGGAGAGAGCTTGGGAGTGGGGCCTGATAAGAATTTAGGGTCAGGATTGAGGGAAAACTGATTTTGGTGTTCAAGTAGAGCATACAGGGTTTTTTTTTCCTAGAGTAGTAACATATTAAGCCATGTAGAGACTGTCATGGTCCAGTAAATATCAGTATGCAGAAATGGTCATCCATAAAAAAACTTCAAGTGGGCTAAGATGTGTTAAGGTCCTAGGTGTAATTCTAGATTGCATAAGGACACAGGCAAAAGAGAAGGCCATGATCATTGGAGTTCCTGTGTGAGCTTGGTCATGTTAGTATTTGGTTGGTCAACTCATTTTTTTTTTCTGAAGACTGGGGGTACCAGACAGCATGAAGATGGAAATTAATTTCTAAAGCCTTGTTGATATGTTGAGTTAACTGTAATATAAATATTGGTCCATTTTCTGATTGAAGAGACCAGGAAAGACCAAATCAGTGTATTACTGAATAAAGGAGCACAGAAGTAACTTCTGAGATTCTTTCAGTTTTCACTGGGAACGCCTCAGTACACCCTGTAAATGTATCTACCAGTATCAAGAGGAATGGGAACCCTTTATATGGAGACATGTGAGTAAAACCAATTTTTAAATCTTCCCTTGGATAGGTACCTCACATCTATATAGGTTAGAGGAAAAAAGGGGGTTATGATTTCCCACAGGGTGTATCTGTTGACAAATGACACAAGAATGAGAAATATTCTTGAGGTCTTTTACCAGGTTATGTCTAGTAAACTCAGATTTTATTAAGTCTAACAGAGTGTTTCTCTCAGGTGAGTAGTCTGGCATAAGTTATTTAAGAACTTTCACTGGATGGACTCAGAGAGTAATAATTTGTCCTCTGGGCTCTTTAACATCTCTCAGGAGTATTGGTAAATCCCTTTCTCATAGCATCATACCATTTATTTTGGTTATAACAGGGTTGAAAATTGACCTGGCTATGGATAAAGACTGTCTATGTATTAGTCAGGGTTCTATTGAGGAACAGAATTAACAAGAAGTATAATTACAAAAAGGGGAATTATTAGGTTGGCTTACACACCCAGAACCTGGATAGTCCACAGTAGCTGTCTGCAGGCTGAAGAGTTGGAAGAACCAGTACCTGCACAGTCCAAGAGGCTGAAGCCATAGAACAAGAGGGATGAATGGTGCTACCCTAGTCTGAGACAAAAGGCTTCTGGAGAATCACTGGCAGAGTCTGCTTTGGAAGAGTGAAAAAGTAAAGAGTTTGATATCCTCATAGGCTCACAGCAGCAATCAAGAAACCAGTCAAGAAGAATCAAGCTTACGTCTGTTGCTGCTTCCTTTTTCTTCTAACTTTTATTCCATCCAAGCCATCCTCCTTTTGGATAGTGCTGCCCACACTATCCCACATGCCAATCATTTCTAGACACACCCTCATTGATACACCCATAAGCCTCTTAATCATGTTTTTTAATCCAGTCAAATTGACCATTCAAATTAACCATTATAGCCCGTAAGGGAAACTTCACAGCTATTTTTGCTTCTTTGTCAGCCCAATTGTTTCCTAAAGTTGTCTTGCTATGTCTCTCTAATAAGCCTCACGGTGAATCATAGCTGCCTCTAGGGGGAATTTGTCAACTTCCACAAGGACCAGAGTTTCAGTAACATCTTTAATTGGAGAATCCTAAGACAAAAATAAGTCTTTTTTCCTTCCAGTTGTCTGTATGATACGTACCACATGAAAAGCATGATGAGAGTCCATGTAGACATTTAGGCACAGTTCTTTACCAAGTTGTAAGGCCCCAGTGAGTGCTATGAATTCCACCTTTTGGACCCTGGAAGGGGTCTTGACTCAGTGATCTCTCTCAGGCTAACTATAGCCTAAATATTTAGTCTCATTTTCAATTTAGGTGCTATTTTCAGTAAATCAGGTGGGATTTGGTAAATCTAAATTGGCATCTTTTAGATTCCCTCAGGCCTTTTATGACTGACCCAGAACATCCAGGCTAGAATGTTGTAGGATGAGAGGGCAGAATGAAAGGGAAATCCTTAGGCTCATGTCATTGCTCCTGATTGGGGTGAGATGGGCCTAGGAAAAATATCCCTAATGTATCTTCCCTCAACATGCCCATTAGAATTCCAAGGAATCTGAGCAAAGTGGCAACAAAAATAGATAATTTCTAACCTAGTAATATTTCTCCACTCATATTCTTGCTTACTGTGTGCTTGATGACTAGGACAGTAACTTGACTGCTTTCTTGTAGTTGGCATCATTTTAGTGAGAATAATTTGGAATTTCAGTGGCCTGTTTGAAATCAAGATTTCCTCAGACTGGATCATTTAAAACCTCTCTCTTATCAATTTCACTATTTCCCCCCCCACATAATGACCTTGAAGCTTCCCTGCAAACTGCTATAATTTTTTGATCTACCTCTATCCCTTTATCTACACATGGAAGATCTTTTCTCCTGTTCAATTCTCTTTACCCCCATGTCACTCTAACTTTAGGCTCTTATCTTCATGAACATCCTTGATCTATTCAGGTGCCCCCAAAACAACTCTCCGAGATTGAAAGATTGAATAGGAAACTAGGTATTTCATCCACTCAGATGGGCTTTGGAGACATCCAAAACACCACTCAGTGTTTCTTCTGTCTCTCAACCAAATTTTGGTTCATAGCTTTCATAAGACAAAATATTGAGGAAAAAGAAAATGTTATTAGTCTCTGTGAATATTGCTACAAGAATTTAAGCCTCATAAAGAACCAGTAATCTTGATTTATGGTATATGGAAAAAATACAATTCTGATAAAAACAAAAGTGGCATAGAGATGTGAGATTTTTATTCCTGCAATTATGCTTAATTCATGGTTAAAATTTTATAATTACAACTGAAAGATCTCTATTTGCATCTGTATGTATGTTTCAGGTAACATTTTCCTATCTTTATATGATGTTACTAAATCAATTTCTACAGTTCCTTAAAAGTGCCCTCTTATAATTGATTTGAAGAAAAATAAATATTAATGTATTTTAAATAATTTTAAATGTCCCAGAAATATAGGAAATAACCCAAATGATTTAGAAATTCAAGTTCACATAATTTTTAAAAATCACTGAAAAATAAGACTAGTTTAATATTACTGCTTTAAGAAAAACACCTGACTTCTGAATATCCAACATTAAGCATAAAAATATACTTTTATTCTACTTGGGCTTGCATTACAATAAACTAATATGAATGGGTTGTTAAAGATTATAAAAATTATCTTTGACAAAAATTTTGAATTGATTCCATCAAGTTGTTATTATTACAACAAAATATATTTCAGCAACAATTTATTTTATAATATGTCTGTTTCAAAATAGTTTTCAAAATATTCCTAGTAACTTAAAACATCAGATATGCTAAATAATAGTAGATATTTATTAAATATCTACATCATATCTAAATGAGATACATCATATCTAAATGTTTAACCATTAAACATAACTTTAAGTTTACATACTTTTGTCTTCTTATTTCTATAAGTATTTTTATGTAATTAAAATGGGCTAAATATATTTGGGTTTGTTAATAAACATATTTGATTTTGTTGCAATGAGAAACTAAACTTATTATTTTATAATTTAGTGTATTTTAATCTTATTTGATGAAGAATAAAATGAGATCATATTTCTAACAAGCATTAAATGCTGCTGAGTTAATCTCAGTAAAACAAATATTAAAAGCTACATTTACAAAAAAATGAAGAAAATACTTAGTAATCTGAAAAATAATCTCCAGAAACAGTAATTTTATAATAGATGCTACAAATAAGATTCAATCCTATCTTTTTAAATTTTATTTTTTGTTAACATTTATTAATTGTATACATTATTGGGATTCAGCATAATATTTACATGATGCAATGTGTATTAATCAAACTTTGCCTCCTTTTACCTACATTCTACCACTCTTTCAAACCTAGTAATTAGTATTGCACATTGAAATCATTTTTTTTCCTTTACTTCCACAATATGTGATATTGTTTTTTGGTGTATGTTTTATTTCACTTAACATAAATCCTCCATACATTTTGATACAAATGACATAATTTTATTCTTCTTAGAATTAAATAATCCTCAATTGTGTACATATTCTACATAAGTGGATTCCAAAAATCCACTTTTTTATTGATGGGCACCACAGTTTTTTTTCATATTTTAGCTATTGTGAATCATGCAGCAATAAACATAAGCATGCAGGTTTTTCTTTATCATATTGATTTTATTTCCTTTGGATATATAACTAAAGTGGGATAACTGGATCATATAATAGATATGTTTTTAGTTATTTGAAAAACCTTCATACAGTTTTCGGAATTGGTGTTACTAATTTAGAATTCTACCAATATTTCATATTCATCTCCACTCTCTCCAAATTTGTTCATCATAGCTCCATGGAGAAGAAATCAAATGATCAAATCCTGATCCTACAGCAATTGAATTTTAGGGAAGTTAATTAATCTCTTCAAGCCTAAGCTTTCTCACACAGATAAAAATAGAATGAACTCATAACTATACCAAAAATTATCTACATTTCAAAAACACATTCACAGTAAACACTGAGCAATATTTTTATCAAATATTTAAAAGAAGAAAATCAAAAGAAGAAAATCAACATTTCATGGAAACAGGAAAAATCCAATATGATTATATTTAAAAAAAACAGAATTAGAATATTATTGGAGATATCTAGGAATTCCAGAAGCATTAAAGAAGAGAAGGGAAATTTTTTCTAGAGAACAAAGAACCATAGATAGTGAAATTATGTTCTGAAGTCTTTTCTCCCACAAGGGAATTACTGGTCCTGGGACCAAATAAGCAGCCTCTGTAAGGAAGATTGGTGTTGATAGAAGTGTTTTGCTCAATAAACTAGCTTCAGTGTTTACAGAGTGATATACAAGAATAACTAAACCAGGAAATGTGTCAAAATTATTTCAAGGCTGAATCTTATAAAGAAGAATTAATGAAACATAGATTCCAGTTTAGTCAAACTGCAATTCAACAGTAAATCAGTTGTCTCTGAATGGATTATATTAAATACCACCTAATAGTTCTACCTTTAAATTATAGTGTGAATTCTTTCTGAAGGACATACTTGGATCCTTTTTATATGTGAAATCCATCGTTAAAGTGTTCAGTCAAAACTTACTAAACATGCCAAGAGTCAGGATTATACAATTCAGGTAAAAAGCTCATAATAGAAATAGGCCTATAGGTAGTGCAGGCATGGGCATAAACAGGTAAATTCTTTATGTTAATTTGATAAATACATTAAGGTAATATAGGAAAAATTGTAGAAAGTAGGCAAAAAGATAGTTTCACTAGAAAACTGGAATCTAAAAAAGAATATTTAATAAAATCTTTAAAACTGAAAATATAACTGCAGTTGAAGACATAAAATTGTAAGGCTAAAAGTAGAAGAGAATTAGTAAACTAAAATTTATGTCACTAAAAAGAGGAAAAAAAATAGAAAATAAAACAAATGAAGTAGGACAAACTGAGGAGTTCTAACAAATACACAATTAAAAATAAACAAATTTTCTAAAAGAATGAGCAGAAATCTCATTGGATAAAATTATATTGCAACTTGAAAGAAAATATAATAACAAACATCTACACCTTCCATAGCAAAAAAGCTTAGAAATGATAATGTAGATGGAGAAACAATGCATAAAACCTTCTAAAGAGGAACAGTAATACTTGCAGATGAAATATAAATAGAAAAGGTGTTAATACGAAGAAAATGAAATGGCCTTTTAAAAATCCTTAAATAAAACAAATTCTGTGTCTTTTTAACTCTCTTTCAAATGGAAGGATAAAGTAATGATTTTATTCAAAGAAAATTGGAGAGAACCTGTTATAAGCAGAATCAAGATTCACAGGAAAAAGCAAAATAAGATTTTTACTTTAAGCAATAAAATAATTAAACTAATTCTTTTTTTTTTGCACAAATATTAGGGAACTGCAGAAAATAAATGAAGAGAAAATGAAGGTATGTATAAGAGAAAAATGTAAGTATATTCATCTATATTTCTATATATCTAGTAGGGTTTTCTTCTATGGTTTGAATAATATTAGGGAAGTCATAAAAGTAATTATAGTGACTATGCAAAAATAGATCAATGATATATAATGGATTTTTTATTGATTCTTTTAAAAAAAAACACTGAAATAAGTTATTTATACTAGTCTTGGAGAAAAGCCAAGGAAAGCTTAGAAAACAAGTTTTGTTTTAGAGACAGAGATAATAGACACCTCCAAAGAGGAGCCAGGATCCAGAATTGGTATCTGGGAAGTGGGGTGGAGGGTGTCTTGTCTTTTTATAGACACTTTCCTTTTCTTTCCTGCCTCTGTGCCCAAGAGGCAGGAAAGAGTGACCTCAGGGTTTAATGCCTATGTTGGAAAGTGGATTCTCTTCCTCCAGAGGTGTTAACAGCCATTAAGAAGGGACTTGCTATCCAGAGGTTAGCTGTTAGTAACTCATTTCTTTTCCTTTGACAGTCACCTACCTGTTCTTTACCCTGTCTCATTATAATAAGTGAATGTAAAAATAAGTAATAACAATATACTAAAAGAGAAAAGAAGACGTACAAGTGTTAAAGACAAAAATATTAAAATAGCTATGAGGGCTGGTGTTGTGGCTCAGTGGTAGAGCATGTGCCTTGCATGTGTGAGCCCTGGGTTCGATCCTCAGCACCACATAAAAAATAAATAAATCAAGGTATTTTGTCCATCTACAACTAAAACTTTTTAAAAAAAGATAGCTATGAGTACATTTGTAACTAAGTAAATGGATTAAATATAAAATTGAAAGACTGGAGTGTTAGAATGGATTAATTTTTAAAAATCTGTATACAAGAAACATACTTTAAATATAGGATATGAAAAAGTTGTAAATAAAATAAATGAGAAAAGACAAAGCATGTAGATTCTTTTAGAATAATGCTGGTATAACCACACTTACTGTTGAGTAACAGAGAAGTTTATAGTAGATATTCACAACAATAAAAGAAAAATTTACCATAGAGCTACCAATATTCTACATCTGTGTGCACTGAATAGCAGTTTAAAATATACAAAACAAAATGAATGTATTGTTTGGAAATATTGACACATATACACCATAATTAGGAGCCTAAATATATTTTTCAATTGGTAAAACAAGTGGTAACAAAAGAAGTTACAGTTCAACAGTCTTGTTTAACAAACTGAATATTAGAAACAAACTGTTAACCAGAAGCCACGAACATAAAATGATTCTGTTTCAATTTCCAAGGCAGAAAAAACCTATTACCTGAGAAATCAATATAGGGATACCCAGGGGTGTATGAACGAGGTTTGGATCATTTTTTGTTAGTGTTCATGGTGCTAATTACCTTGGTATATTCATATGAAAGTGAAATAAGTGATGTAGTTCTGATAGTGCACTTTATATATACGTCACTTTTTTCTTGGTATGGCAATTAACCAGGGGCACTTAGCCACTGAGCCACATCTACAGACCTTTTTTAAATATTTTATTTAGAGACAGGGTGTTGCTGAATTGCTTAGGGCCTTGCTAAGTTGCTAAGGCTGCCTTTGAACTCACAATTCTTTTCCTCAGCTTCCCAAATCTCTAGGATTACAGGCATGCACCACCACTCCTAGCAGACAATATATTACATTTTAATTTAACATTTTCTTAAAAATGCTACACACAATACATATATACACACATACACATTTTTTATATAGTTAAAGTATAGATTGCTTTTAAGATGAACAGGGACCAAATATCACCGGGATTCCAAAAAAAAAAAAAAAAAAAAAATGGAGATAATTCAGAATACTGCATTAGAATGTCTTATCTTGAACTTTTTTGAGTGTCACTCATTTCAACATTCCATTAAGTCATCAAGATGATTTTAACGAAACAGTTTGATTTTCTTTTCCACCCCTTGGAAAAAAGATAGATACCCCTATTGACAATCTCATTGAAAATAACCTGATTTTTATCAAAGGTAACAATTGGCATCTCTAAAATATAAAAGAAACTATGCTCGCCAAACAAAAAAGAGATAATCATTAACTCCAGCTTTCTCATTTCAGCATGTACCTATCCATTCTTCATTTGTTTAAACACAATATTTAATTGCCCTACAACCACAAAATAATTTTTTCATATAAGTCAAAATCATACCCAAACCCTCTTCAAAAAAGTAAAGATCCAAAGTTCAATTACTGCTGGAAGCTTGAAGTCCATAATTTCTAAACTACATTTATTTCTTTTCTATTTTGAGTGCATAAGCCACATTGAAAATACTTGGGAAAAATGATAATTTACTAACATGTTGGATGCTATAAATAAGTTAGGTAGGCTTTGCTAGATCATGTAACCCAGATCTCTATCACTTCTAAGATTAGTTTTTAAAATTTTTCTGTATTACATTTATACATTATTATATTTTTTATATTACATAATTGCCCATAATTTTTAGAGCATTTACCTTAGCTCTGTCAATGTTATGTACACTTATTTGCCTGCTATCCTAATTAATTTGAGTAGCACTGTGACCCTCCAAAATTTTATTTCAGTAGGGAAAATGTACCTATAGATTCTTTCCCCTTTTTAATTAAAACCTCAAATTCAATTTTGTTAAACATTCTACAAATAAAAAAGGATCTATATCATTATCAAAATTTCTGCAATGAAATCACCCATCCCAAAAGAGGAGCAACAGATTTTGTTTAGTAGTTTAGATAAGAGTTTGCAAACTCAAATCTCATAAACCTACGTTTACTTGAGAGGCAATCTTTAATTCATCATTCTTTATATCAAATTCACATTTACCTAAGCAATTTGAAGTATACAGGATAATGTAAAAAGAACAGAAAAAATACCATAAGCTTATGAGACTAAAGAGAAAAAATTTGTCACTAATGTGGAAGTGGAGGTTGTTGGAGAGGCACATATTTTCCTTCTCAACAGCATGGATCATGCATGCAAAATGTTTCACATAAAACTTCAAATATTTTATTGGAAGTAGATTTCCTCACTTTGCATTTTTTTTTTTGTTTGTATTGGGAATTGAACTCAGGGGTGCTTTATCACTGATCTATATTCCTAGTTCTTTGTATTTATTTACTTTTTTTATATTGAGTCAAGGTCTTATTAAGTTATTAAGGCTGGCTTCTGACTTGTGATCCTCCCTGTTTTATCCTTGGGATTGAAGATGTGCATCACTATGCCTAGCTTTACCATCACTTTTTAAAAGGTTGAAATAAAGGCATGTGTGGGAGACCAACCTTACACTCGACTGAGTACACTCCCTGACTGTGTGCTGAAGTGCTCAGGTGCAAAAATGTGGCAGAGCTTTCCCCACCCTTCTTGGGTCCAGGGTTAGTGTCTCCTGCATAGGTGTGCCTTGCTACGTCGGTGGGGCTATGCTCACCTGTTCCTTTGTAATATAAACCCTTGCCCTGTTTAGGATAGAATCTTCCATGGAAGTGCCTTGTGTGTGTCCCCTTTCTTACTGTGCCCTTGGGTGTGGCCTACCCAGGTGTCAGTCAACCTGCTGACAGTGGACTTCATAAAGATAGACTCAGCTCCCTAAAACCTGACCCCTTGCCTCATTTGAATAGCTTCTCCTCAATAAAAAGGGTCAGCTCTGCTTTCTGCGGACCCTTAAGGTTAGAGGAGTCCTCACAGTGATCCCAAAGAAAGAGGTATTTGTGTCTCTTGTGTGGTTATTTCATGCAGCCCAGTTAGCCCAGTTTAACTAGAGTGACCCCTGAGCCTTTTAGTGGCGAGAACAGAAACCCGGCAGGCATGTTTAAAAATATTTTCTCTACATATGTGGATGTAGCTCAGTTGTAGTATGCATATCTAGCATTTCTAAGGCCTTGATTTTGAACCCAGCACCACACACACACACACACACACACAAAAAAAAAACATAACACACACACACACACACACACACACACAAAAGGTTCTTTACAGGGAATAGTAGGAACTACATATTTGAAAAAATTTATTAAAAGAGCTAGCATTATTGATTTAGAGATAATGCACAGTACATTTTATTAGATGATGGAATTCATTAATAATAAATTGATTTGTTCCTTAATCTGCATTTTCAGAAGTATACTCAACATCCAAAAGGTAACTTTTGCATTTTTTAATACTTGCCTCAATATTATAAAGGAACACATGGAAATAATGTTATATTTTCCTATATAACAATAATATAAATGCAAAGCTTAGTCTTGTGTAAAAAGGAAAAAAAAAGTTATTTTTGGACCATAAATAAGAGATTATTCCTTCTTGTTTCAAGAGCAAAAACTACATGAGAATTCTAAGATATGCAGTAATTGTTTTTATCTATAGAGTTGTACTAAATTGCTCTAATTTTATAGTGTTTCACATATGTAAACATGGATTTGTCAAATAAAATCATAAAATATCCTATCTGTTGAGGGGATGCAGAAGATTGGTGAAGCAACTTTTAAGCATAAAACATAAGTGATGAATAATACATCTATCTTCACAACGGATATATGATTAGTTCAGTAAATTAGAAAAAGGGAAATGAAAGGAAGG
The DNA here is from genome assembly GCF_964194105.1 of Spermophilus citellus. Lineage (NCBI taxonomy): Eukaryota > Metazoa > Chordata > Mammalia > Rodentia > Sciuridae > Spermophilus > Spermophilus citellus. The sequence goes on along the minus strand of NC_138189.1, from coordinate 91,208,274 downwards.
GAAGTAGGATAGGAATAGGAAAGACAGTAGAATAAATCTAACACAATATTCCTGTGTACACATATGAAAACACCTAAGGGAATCCTACAAGAATGAGGTCCTAATAAAATAAGATATATTCCATGAATGTATAATTTTATCAAAATGGATTCTATTATCATGTATAACTAGGAAGAACCAATTAAAAACAAAACAAAACAAGATTTGTAAGTGACTTAGATTGCCTCTTCATTGCCATTCCACCAATGGGAATAACTGCAAGTTATATCTGCTGTAAAAGATCATGTGTGCATAAAGCCATTATGATACAAACGCATAGTTCTGCGAGTGTGTGGGGCTGCATTTCAAGCACCCATATTGCCTTTTGCTAGAGGCATTTCTAATACTGGCATATAGATTAAATAGTAGTGTACTACCAAGAGATGGCTCATGCCCTAAAGCCAATTCTTAGAGAATAAGAAAACTTCAATAACTGTATTTTATTAGAAAATTTTGCCCCAGGAAAATGTTTACTTATCTATCTTGTGTATTTGTGTGCATAATAATGTGTATGTGTTTACATTTAGAAGTGTTCAGAAATTGTATTTTACAATTGTTTTCAGGAAAAGTGAATTGAGTGAATAATAATTATCATCATGCTCTAGAGTGTATAATAACTCCTCATGCTTAACTATTATTTTATTCAATAATGTTGCTTTAAAAAATATAGATGCCAACCAATTGGGCATTTTCTCTTTATTTTAGTTGACATAATCTTGAAAAATAAAATGTACATAGTTATCTAAAAAATATGGAATTTACTAATTTAGAGTACATTATAATCAGTAACATGAGTTGATTATGTAGAGCGATAGGAAATAAAGTCTGATGAGTGTAGATTAAGAAAGTTTGGAATGTGGTCAAAAGGAAAGAGTTTGTACAATTTAAGAAGACCAGTTAAGTCATGAGGAGAGAGATCATATATCTGCATAAAAGTCTAGGATTAAAGTAAAATTTCATTAACTCTTAAAATGCGTATTATTCATGATTTATGATTTGTGATGTTCTATACCAGATGAGTTGGAGAGACCTTGCATAAAATGGCATCTTTGTAGAATTTTTGTGTAATATTGAGTTACCTTTTTGGCAGTGAGACAATTGTAGCTTCTATTTAGTGATCTCTACTATAAAGATGTTAGCAACATTAATGTGGCAACCCTTGAGGGAATTTTGTTATTTCCTCAGTATTTCTACTCCAACTGTGCATTGAGATAGCATATAAATTATCATGCAATGGTCTCTGCACAATATCGAGCCAATGGTGAGTTGAGCTTGAGTCAGAACTCTTCTGATTTCCAGAAGGTCACCTCTATCTAATGAAACACACAGTTACTAAGGTATCCAGAAAACAATGTAGGATTAGAGCCAATTTTAAATAATCTCTAAAAGATTAAATTATTTTCTTTCCTCTCATAAATAAATACCTAGATAAATAGTCTCAAACCTTTAAGTGAAGGTGTCGAGTAAAATTGAGAATACTACTTGTATATAATTATTACAGGGTCTTTCATTATGTTTAAAACATTTTTTTCCTGGGCTCTTTCTGGGACATTTTAATTTTTTGTTGACTCAACAAAAAATTAAAATGTAAAAATAGGAATATCAACCTTAGTGCCTGAAGTCAGAATTCTGATTAAATTATTTATTTTATTCTTAATTGTTTTTCAAAAATAGGGGATTTTTAGGCTTTCTATTTACTTTGGTATTATTGTACCAGTAGATTGAGACATTGAAAAAACACTAATGTCCTGCCTATTATGGTTATCTCATATTTTATATAAAGGTAAAATTGTTGTATCTGTCATTTAACATTCCAAACCCTGTTATCTCCATTTAAAACCTGAGAACTTGTTTCAATTGGTTGTCCCACAGTAACACACATCTATTAAAAGATGATAGAACTACCTGCACTACTATCAGTTGCAATGCTATACAAGGAAAATGTTTACTTTCTCATTAATTTTAATTTATTTATCAAATATTTATTCATTGATAATATATACCAAACTTTGTTCCGGACTGAATCAATAATAAACAAAATTCTCTGCTCTCACAGGATTTATATTCTCCTTGAGGAGCTCATATAATAAATGAAAGTAGATTCAAATGCAAAATATTTTACTAAAACATTATATTTGCTTTGAAAATCACATGAGGATAAGATGTGTTGGACAAGAGTGATGTTTTTTAAATAGAACATTTGGGGAGGATCCCATTGATAATGGATGATTTTTAAATAGAACATTTGAGGAAGATCACATTGATAGTCATTTGAGACAAGACACAAAAAGATAAACAAAAAAGCCATGTGGAATAGGGGCAGGAGTGAGGCACTGACAAAAGAAACAGTAAATTGAAAAGCTATGAGGTAGGACATGCCTAGTGTGTTTGAGGAACCAAAGGGAGTTTGATGTGGCAGGAAAAGGAGAAAGGAAACAAAGCTAAAGAAGTAAAGAGTGGGGATTTGGAAGTAAATCTTGTCCACTTCACCTGCAGCCTGAGTCCACTGACTCTGTCTTGTACAAGTTAGAAAAACTGATTTGATTGACTTAGTTTATGTGACTTTATTTTAACATTAGAACCAGTCCCATAAATGATTTTATGAGTATTGATTTGGTTTTCCTCCAGAAAGACTCTTACATATAATCTTTTGGAACTGGCTTTTTACTAACCAGATAATTATTTATAAATTTGTTTAGGTTGACCCACACACATACACACACACATAAGTATGTGTCATTTATCATTATCATGTTCCTTTATTTGCTGAAGTTTTTCATGTATGAATGTTCCACTGTTTACACATCCATTCAAGGATTTGCAGAGTATTTCCAGTTTTGGACTATCTAATGGAATTCCTATAAACATTCATATGCAGGAGTCTGCGTGACCACATTTGGATTTCTCTAGGATAATTACTTAGGAATACAATTACTGTAATGCATGATATTTACATGTCTGGTTCTTTTTATTTTTAAAAGAAACTGTCCAACTCTTTTCCTTAATCATTTGACAACCCCATCAGCAATATATGAATGATCCAGTTTTTTAGAGAACTTGCCATCATTTGGTGTTATCACTATCTTTTATTTTCACCATTTTGATATATATGAAATAACATATATCATAGTTTTTAAAAATTAATATACTCTGTTATGGTTTGGATGTGAGATATTCCCCCAAAACTCATGTGTAAGACAAATCAAGGAGGAGTAGAGGAGAAATGATTGTGTTGTTGAGACCCTTAAGCCAGTCAGTGAATTTATCTTCTTATAGGATTAACTGAGAGGTAACTAAAGGCAGGTAGGGTTTGTCTGGGGGAGGTAGGTCATTAGGGTCATGCCTCTGGGATACATATTCTGTATCTGGTGAGTAGAATCTCTCTCACTTTCTGGTCATCACATGAGCTGCTTCCCTCCACCACACTGCTCCACCATAATGTTCTGCCTCACCTTGAGCCCTAAGGAACAGTGTCAGCTGTCTATGAATTGAGACCTCTGAATTCATGAGCCCCCAAATAAACTTTTCCTCCTTTAAAGTTGTTCTTGTCGGATCTTTTAGTCACAGTAGTGAAAAAGCTGACTAAAACATACTTTATTGTTTTAGGGTAGTTAAAATTACAGAAACATTTAGATAAAAGTATAGAAGCTCTACTTTTTATGCATATTTATACACAAATAACATAAAGTTTAATTTTAGAATTTTCAAATTCATTCCAATAGCCTTACCTCTCTAAGGTTTCAAAATCCTCTCCTGCCAATTTAGTTTAAAAAAATTGTTTAGTTATTTTATAGTCCTTGGACTTATATTTGGATGACTAACAAAGAAAATTTTAAAACCATATGTTGATTTTATTGTTTGCATATCAAATCCAGATTTAAAGATAAATACACTCACATTCATGCATATCCCTCAATTAAAACTTTTTCTTCTATTTAACTTTTAACACTAAGAATCAATCTGTAGTTGTAATCTCCACATATTATCTAAAGTATAAAATTATTTTGTACTGAATTTGAATCTGTAATTGGCATACTGATTCATGCTGAGAGAAGACTATAGTTATAGGTCTGGATAAATGAGAAGTAATGAAGATGAAGTTAACTTCTTATAGCTTAATACACTTGAGAGATTATTGGGTAAAAAGATTATTGAGGCTGAAGCACCACTATTATTCAGTAGGAACAAAAGATAACACTGACAAGAAAACTCTCATTTATTTTTGTGCTTTTGGTTTTAGGACACTCCTGTGTATCTCCATTTCAATACATGGCATCCTGGTGTTCTTAAATCATTGCTTTATCATTTATTTACCATAGTTTCAGGTGATATGAATTAAACTGACACTAAATTCTAGCTAAGTATTACAGGTTGTGATTCAGAAGAATGGACTCTGGAATTCTTTACAAACTTCTAGTGCCTTGATGCCCAACCAGTTCCAAAATACCAAAGGATGAATGTGTTCTCTGATATGTGGAAGCTAACTCACAGGAGGTGGGGAGAGTAAGAGTAGAAGTTCAGAGGATTTAGACAAAGGGAAATGAAGGGAAAAGAAGGGAGATAGGAATAAGAAAGGCAGTGGAAAGAATCTGACATAATTTTCCTATGTAGACATATGAATACACCACAGTGTACACCTACAAGACCAGCACACTAATTAGAATATGATGTATTCCACAAATGTATAATTTTATCAAAATGGATTCCCCCTCTCTATATATATGTAAAATCTAAAATGTATATGTGTGTATATGTGTGTGGATATATATGTGTGTTTATGTATATATATGTATATGTGTGTATATGTGTGTGTGTGTGTGTGTGTGTGTGTGTGTGTGTATTACAAATAAAAAGATTTAAGGACTTAGATATCCTTCTCTGTATTAGAAGAGAAAAGTCCATTCTTGGAAAGCATTTATTTCCCAACAGCATTTAGATGGATAGATGTTAAAACAAGGGTGTAAATTAAGTTACCACATAAGTAAATGTAGGTAGAAATGATATTCAAAGGCTGAGATGCAAGCTGCATATTGATGATGGATGTAGGGGAAGGGCAAGTTGCAGTTAACTTAATAAAACAGAAGCTGCTAATGTAGGAGGAAAACTTGGAAACAAAGAAGACTTTCTTTCAGTATTATAGGCACTTAGCCACAGGAATTTTGTTAAAAATACTTCAAATCACTTTTTTGTTTTAAATATTCAAATATAACACTGTCTGTTAAAATTTAGATCTGAAATGTACCCAAAGTCTGATAGGTTAACAGCTTGTTTTCAGGCTGGCACTATTGGGAGGTGGTGGCAACTTTCAGAGGTGGGGCCTCCTAGGAGGTCTTTAGGTTACTGCAGGTGTGGAGCTGAAGAGAGTTATGAGACTTCCACCCTTTCCTTTTCATATCCTTTACTTCCCAGGAATGAAGTGAGCGGTCTGCTCTACATCATGTCCTGCCATTGATGTGATGACTTGTCACTGACCCAAAGAATATGACCAACAGATTGTTAACCAGAACTTTCAAAACTGTCAGTTGAGTATACCTTTCTTCCTTATTAAATTATTTATTTCTCATATTTGTTATTGTCACAGAAAGATGACCAACACAGTATCTGAGTAACAATGTGTTATGAAGAAAGTAGCCGACTCTTAAAAATCATGCAGAGCATGCTTGTCTGCATGGGCTGTTCTCATCCAGCTAGGAGGTCCATGGAACCTGGTATAGGAAAGTGTGGCTGCAGAGTCACTAATCAAGACCTCTGGAGACCAAGCAGGAGCCAGGTCTGATTTTATTGTGCAGTTACCATGTATATATACTCAGGAAGTAGCTAGCAGATTATAGGCAGCCACCAATACAATTTCTTGCCAACTGTTCTTGCAGCCACCAATCCAGGAGCGGGTGTGGAGCAAGCATAGGGACTGCAACACGTGACCTCACACCCAGGGTTATGCCTAAGGGGTAAGTGGTTTGCCACTGGCATGCCTAGCACAAGGGAAGGGGTTTGCCACTCAGGCGCCCTTAATTTATGCCATGTATGCAGAACTCCATGCACTTGTCCCCACACCTGTGTTTCCAGATATCTGGGAGGCTGAAATAGCAGGATTACAAGTACAAGGACAGCCTGGGCAACTTAGTGAGACACTGAATCAAAATGAAAAAAAAAAATTAAAGTGCTTAATACAGTTCAGTGGTTCAATCCCCAGTACTTAGCCCCACACATAAATATGTTAAGTGAAATAAGCCAGCCACAGATTTACAAATATTACATTACTTCATTTATATGTAGAATCTAAAAAGTCGAACTCAGAAAAGCAGAGAGCAGAATATTGACTGCCAAGTTCTGGGGATGCAGGTTGATGATCAAATTGTTTTGTAGTCACATTTTTAAAACAACCTATTAAGATTTAAACATCTTTTTGGGTATCATCAAATTATTTTAATTATTTTATTGCAAACTTTTCTATATCTTTCACATTCAAGGTAAAATATCTTTGTGTGTGTGTGTGTGTGTGTGTGTGTGTGTGTGTGTATTTGTGTGTTGTATATAGAGTATAGCGTTCAGGCTACAATTTTAGAAAATCAAATTTGGGATATATTATCTACTATCTAACTCTATCCTTAGTAGTTCAATTTTCAAAAATAAATTTCCATTACAAATTCACAAAGCCAGTTCCTATTTTCCAATATAATTTGTAATGTATTCATTATAAAATGGTAAATGCCACAACCTCTATATTTTAACTACCTCTCAATTAATAAAATGCCTACTACAAATAATTTAAATTACAATTATATTTTAAGGAAAGTATGGCTAATATTGTTTTATTTTAATAAGTTTAAAATAGCAGAAATGGAAACATTATGAAAAGTAGAGAAGTTTCCCAATGTTAACTTCATTCTGCACAATCACAGCATACAATCAACAGTGTCCATGATATTGCAAATGCATTAATTATTAATAAAAAATTTAGTAAAACTATATATCTTATAAAAAATCTATAGTAATATCCAAAAACTTTCCCAAATATTTTGATATTTATGGTTATAAAACAGATGTGGTTTTAAAAGAAGCTTTTGTAAATAACACAGTTTAGTGCTGCTGTATTTCCTCAGTATAGTGGATGCTTAGTGTTCTCTCAAGGAAGCAGATCATGTTTTTCTTTTACCTTTTCTATAAAATTCCATCAAGTTTTTTTAAAGTTCATGTGAAATATTAAGTAGTGTTATTTAAATATGTTTAGAATGAAATAAGTATTTTTCATATTACAGATGGATGTACTCCAGAAATAATTCTTAAAATATTATGTAAGAAAATTGATCCATTTGCCTGATTAATTTGCTAACTCTTGTTCTAAGGTAAGGCATTTAACACTATTTAATCTTTAAGTGTCAGAATTTATGGAGTTAATTAACTGAAATCATTATGGTACTTAAACATTACACAGCACTTTCACATATAATTATCTCATTGACCTTATTTAATGTGATATAATAAACTTGCTCTTGATAAAAGATCACAACCATCATGTGAGAGAATTCTGGGCATTCATTTTTTGTACTATCTTACCACCAAAGTTAAGGATGGTGGTGAATAAGCTTAATGATATAAAGAACAATGGCCACTTTTGTCCAATCAGGCATTATAAAACAAAATATATTTATAAGTATTAATAAAATATTGTCTCACCAAGTACATAAAAGATGTGGTAAATGTCTTTGGCACTTTGTCCATGTCCTGTCAGTCTTTAACATTTTTGTTCACACCAGTCTCACTTCCAACTGCCAGCTTCTGTGACCTTCCCTGAAGGTGTTCTCTGCCCTGTGCAACCTTCTATACCTGCACCACATGAAAGTGCCAGTGAACTGGCATTCCCTTGGGAGCATCTCTCAACCAGTGATTGATGGGAGTTAATGTGAAAATACTCCAGGTCCCTTATCTCCAGGTGAGATATCTGCACTGTGTGCTTTAAGAGAAGTCCCATATTTCCAAAGCAGGATTTGTCTTCAGTTGCTCACCATGGTAACTTGTTTAATAAGGCACCGTGTATTGTCTTCTTTTCCTCCTCTGTCTCATTTGTCCTTTCTTCTACCAATGTTTCCTGGAACACCTTCCAAATAAATTTTATGAAAATCCTCATATCATAGTCTATTCCTGAGGAAATCTAAAATAATCCAAAAAGGCCAAGAAAAATATCATATCTAAAGTTCTTTCAAATAGGCTTACAAGTACATAATTCATTAGGAATAGGCTTGCTTATTATATATGAACTCTGGGAGAATTAGATCAGCAAACAACTTCTAGTGTCTATTAGGAAAAATACGGAAAGAGATCTTGATCAGAGGGGATGTTTTTTCAGGGACCTCCTTTATTTGGCAGAAGACGACAGTGCACTCCATTCACCTGATTTCCCCCACTGAACATGCATCTAAAGATCGACTCATGATTTGAGGCAGTTAGCCTTCCTATGTAGCATATATTTTCTAGTTTTTACTCCAGAAAATAAAATATTAAGATGTTATCTTCTCTCTCCCAAATATCTAATTATTTTCTTTAATCCAGTATTATGTTAGGCTCAAAGTAGCTGGGTAGATTTTTCAATTTCCACTTAAGTGCAAACATTTTTTTTTTTTACCTAGCAGAAAATTATCTCCCTGAATAATAAAGAACTCTAACCCAGAAAAGTCATAAATGTTATAAAGAAAAATATAAGTATGAAAGAAAATTTGTAATAACAGGGGAAAAGGCCACCTCTTTTTCAACCTCTTGATTTGCAGACCTGTCTATTCTGACTATGGGAGAAACAAATTGATATGCTTGTTCCCAGATCAGAACTTTTTGTGGTATCCAGTCTTTGCTTTGATACGTGTTATTAACAATGTGCTATAGTTTGGATCTGGACTGTTCTCCAAAAACCCATTTGTTAAAGATTTGATCCTCAGCTTGACACTATTGGATGTGTCCTAGTGAAAGGAAGTTCAGTTATTGGAGGCCTTCTCTAAAACGTGATGTGGGGACCCTGGCCTCTTCCTGTCTTTCTTTTTGCTTCTGGGTTTCCATGAGGTAAACAGACTTCCTCTGCCACATATTTCCATTATGCTTCGTTGCCTTACCATAGGCCCAGAGAAATAGAATCAGCAGACTATCCACTAAACCTCCTGAAATAATGAGCACAAATAAATTATTCCTCCTTTTAAGTAGTTTATCTCAGATATTTTTTCAGAGTAATCGAAAGCTTATTATAACATACTGTTTCTGAATCTTTAGTAGTTGATTCCATTATTCAAGTTGGTCAACTTACTTAAGTTAATCTATCATTTGTGTGAATGAGCCTATTCACTCCCTTCATTTAATGGATTCAATAATTCCAGAACAGTGCTGTCAGCACCATGTGGGCAGTATAACAGTTCATTCCAGTGAGGAAAAAAGAAATTCTATAAGAGTAAGTCACATAGTCCCTAAACAGCAGGGTGATTCTAGATTGGCCTTCTTGATTTTCATCAATTTAACCAATAAGAAATCAATGAGCCCAAATGAATTTAGTTAGTTTATTATATATGGAAGAACAGGAAGCACAAACTTCATATGCATATCAGTTCCCTTCCCCCCCCCCCAAGTTTCATGTTTCTCAAGAAGAATGTCTCAGGTGAATATTGCTCACAAAGAGGTCAAAGCTAACAGTAACTTGGTAAACTTCCAGTTTTATTGAAAGACCCCAACCCAGCTTATGGCACAATCCTTTTGTAATGCAAGGCTTGAGATATACAGTTGTTTGCAAAAGGAGGTCAGTGGGGCAACTGGGTGTGCAAACTTAACGGTTGGGCTTGCTCAAGGACGGTTACAAAAACAGGATGTTCACAGGCTGACACCCGGTCAAAGGGGGGAACAACAAGAACAGGAAGGGAACAGAAACTGGTCAAGTCAACAACTTTATCTGATTTCCGAGAAATAACCCCCGCCTCACCTAAATCCTCCAATAAGAACCCTGTAACCATGCATCTGGCTTCTGTACTTCTGCTTCTGCTCGCAAGTTCTATATAAGCCCCTCGGGATGAGCCGGGGGCGCGCAAGTCTCATAGAGCTTGTCGCCCCGGGTACCCGTGTGACTGAATAAACCTCTTGCTGCTTGCATCCGATCTTCGTGGTCTCCTTGATTCTTGGGAACGGGTCTCCTCAGACGGAAAGTACCCAAGTTCGGGGGTCTTTCATTATAAGAATGGTAGCAAACCACTTCTTTACCCTGGAGGAAGACTATCTTTCTTATACTGACAAGGAAACAAATCTATCATCTGACCTAGAGAAGTTTCTATGTTTACCTTCCAAATTTGTTTTCTACGGAGACATCCTTGAGAAGAAATTCCTTGAGAAGAGGCATCAGAATACAGGTACAGGGCTGGGGATGTGGCTCAAGCGGTAGCGCGCTCGCCTGGTGTGCGTGTGGCCCGGGTTCGATCCTCAGCACCACATACCAACAAAGATGTTGTGTCCGCCAAGAACTAAAAAATAAATATTAAAAAAATTCTCTCTCTCTCTCTCTCTCCCTCTCTCCTCTCTCTTTAAAAAAAAAAAAAAAAAAAAAAAAAAGAATACAGGTACAAACACCACAAAGGCATTGCCTCACAACATCTTCCAACATGAAGTCCAATTCAATCAGCCTATTGCCAGGCAGTGATAAATTATGCCATTAAGAACATTTTCTCTGGTCTCTTTTCAAAAGTTGAGCATTTGGTAGTAGTAGCACTAGATATATATTGAAGGCAGAAGTCTATATTAGCCTATGAATTAATTCAACTATAGTCCTTGCCACCATTTAACTTCATTAATTATCCCATTGAGTAATACTCAAGTGTCTAGAGAAATAAAAAGATATTAAAGTGTTTGAGATTTATTACTCACCTTATTAATTTATTACTTACCCTATTAGTTCATATCCTTTCATCATATTCCTATTTATGGAAGAAATATCTTATCTCAATGCCCCTCAATGAATTCCTTCAGTCTTGTTTCTTCAGTAAACATCCTGACCATCTATGCTAACCATTAGGGACATTTTATAGATTTGTGTGAATACATGTCTCTGGCTATCTCTTAGTCTTGAGCAATCATTATTTGATCTTTTTATTTTAGTTTCATCTAAATCATGCTTATTCTATTTCAGGTTCATCCCCTCATTAGGGGAATGGTATTCCTTAAATCCCCACTTGTGGTAACAACATTTCTTAGCCAATTGTACATAGATAAAACCCAATGAGGCCAGTAAGGTTGACTTGGGAAAAGTGCAACTGAAGGAAAAATAGGTATCATTAGTGCGTGAGGTCCTTGAGATCAACTTAGACATATATTTTTATATATAATATGTACATAATATTGGAGTAACTTGCTTTTTTTGTTTGGTTAGTTAATGAAAGGGATCTCAGATTTCATGGTCTCTTGGTAGTATAAATATAGAAATTTAGTTTCTACATAGTTTAATACCAAGCTTTGGGCTATATCTCAAGTAGAGAATAGTTGTCAAAAGAAAAACATCAAACTGTACTCAAATACCTGAATTTGTTTTATCATTCTTCTATAGTAGCTCATCAGAAAGACCATGTGGAGCAATATCTGCAACAGAAAATGTAAGGAAAACTGTATCCGCTGAGTTATTAAGCCAAAGAGAAGAAATTCATGGCTGACTATGTGGACCTGCCAAAGACATTTCTCTTTCTTTAGCTCCAATACAAGCTGATAACAGTAACTTTCCTCCAGGATTTCCAAGAGGTTGTCATAGGATGCCCAGGAATCTTATTGAGTAAACTAAAATCATAATTTCACCCTTGAAACAATCACAGTGAATAGAAAAATAAGTGAATGATTTTGAGTAAGCCTAAGCCTTGAACCTCTCGCTAGGGCCAAAACATTAGAGGAAATTCTCTCTCTTTCTCTCTCTCTCTCTTAAAAAAAATTAAAAAATGACTATCTGGCTCCAATAAACAATGGAGTTTACAAAATATAACCTCATGATTTTGGGCAATAGTAATTCTATATTTGTATATAAATTAAAATGTAGATTTATTTATTAAAGATTGTGGGTAGAATAGTATTCTGGAAAGAATTTTATATAATTTTAGGGACACAAAAATTTTTACATACACTCATACAAGTCTTTGGTATTAATAAGTTAATTCAAATTAATCCATCTTGACCCAGAAAAAGTTATGAGAATACTGCTAAGGAAATCCCTTAACCTTGTTAATTCATTTATTTGGGAAATTTATGAAGACAGAAAGATTCACCAGCAATATTTTTATTAACATATAACTACTATTTTGGGGACACTTTGAGAAATACTTAATCTAGTAAATCAATTTTTATTGCCATATAGAATTACTTTATGAGGAAAAACCTACAAGCAAATACCAATTAGTTATTTGATAGCAAAATATGTCAATCCAGTGATTTATTATACAAAAATTTGTACAGACTTTCTTTTTAATTGCCTTTTCCTATGCCCAAGTTCTAGTGTATATGATTACATAAATATGAAGATAAATTCTGGTTGAGAAAAATATTATGCATGTATTTAATATCTATGTTAATATCTATCATTTATTCAAAGGCATGAGAGGTTTCACACATAATATGTGAGTTTTTAATCTTCAGCTAAAATTTCTTCCACATGATAAAGTACATAAGGTTTAAATAGAAGTGAATGATCTAATGCAAATATAGGGTGATTCATTTCCATGGCTTGCAGAAAAAAAATAATAGCTATTCATGATATTCAAAAGAATTGCTAGGTCTTTATTCACATTCCTTTTTACAGTTGGTGGATCATTGGAACATGACATTCAGAGGCCTATGAAACTGTGAAACTGCCTTAATGATAACTGCTCATGCACTTAGTGCTTCAGAATTCCCATGAATATAGAAATCAATTATGTGAACAGGTGCAACCAAGTAAGTGGGTTTCATGCTCACTGGGATACCACAACATTTAAATTTGATAAACTTAATTCCCAAATATGTACCTTCAGACACAACAATAAGTTAATATACATTTATGAAAATGCAAATGTAGAAATCAAGGCCTGGAAAGTGATTAAGATTGCTTTTTAACAAATTTATAAAATGATTTCAGGTCCATGAAGAATGCTTTCTGCAAAGGGAATCAGCAAAAAAACCAAAAGTAGGCTGACACATTTTTACCAATGATATAGCATTTGCTGAAGTGAAATTCTAGAAAAAGTGAAAGCAAAAGTAAATTATTGGTTTGTTAGAATCAAACCCTTAAAAACTATTCTGTGCAATATAATAAAATCTGTGATTCATTTTATCAAAATATTAAGTAAAATTAAATTTTAAAAAATTTCTTTAATGTAACATAGCACATAAAACATTAATAATCCATCATTATAGAGTTATTATGAATACAGTTCACTACATTATTCTTAGGGAGGAATTATATGAAGTACAGTTAAAGAAATTAAGGCACCATTGCTTTTACCAATTTTAATATTGTTAAAGTACCTTTTGCTATTTCCTTAATATTATAACTAATATGACATAAAATAATTTTTAAAAAATTGATAAAATATATTATGACTAGTGTATAAATAATCCAAGGAATATGATTTATTCTCTGATGTTCTCTTACATAAAGTTCTATACATTATGTGACCTCTTAAAGATTTTTTTTCTGATAATGTCTCATACTGTACCATAACTATCCTTAACTCTCTACTAACAGTATAAAATGACTTGACAGAAGAGGAGGAAATCAATAGAAAGCATAATCATAAATATCAGGCAAGAGAAACATGTGCAAGTAGAAAAATCAAGGAAGAGTAATAAAAATTATGTTTAAAACAAATTGTATAACACAAACTGAAATATGGAGAATAAAAATTTAAAAGGATTTAGAGGATTAATTGGGGTTTCAGATTAAAAGAATAGAAAACCTGAAGAAAAGGAAAATTATAGAATCTAAAGGAAAAAGCTAAAATATATATAATTTTAGAAACTTTCATGGTCTAATGTTTTTGTAATTAGAGTCACAGAGATTTAAGAGAATAGAATAAATGTTATCAAAAAAATTCAAAGATTTCACAATAAATCAATTAAAATTCAGCAAAATTTTGGAATACTAAATCAACATCCAGAAACCCATAATATTCTATGTACGAGTAGTCATTATGTAACATAGAAATGGAGAAAGCAATCCCATTTACAATAATTCCAAATAAAGCAAAATAACTAGGAATAAATTTAACCAATGAGGTACAAGAGCTCTTCAATGAAAATGAAAAAAACTACTGAAAGAATTTGAAGAAGTTACAAGAGAATGGAAAGATACCTTGTGTTCAAAAATGTAAGGAATTGATATTGTTAAAATCCTTGTCACAATACCAATGGAACTCTTTATAGAACGAGGAAAAACAATCCTAAATCTTATATGCAATCACAAAATCATCCACACAGACAAAGCCATCTTAAGGGGGGAGGGTGGTGCTGGAAAGCACTACTTGACTGCAAAATAAAACAAAGCTGTAGTAATCAAAACAGCATAATATATGGAATTAACAAAAATGGTCACATGGGCCAATGGAACAGAAAGATTAGAATGTTGGAGAGAATGTGAAGAAAACAGAAACCTTACACATAGTACTTAATAATGTAACTTTAATATGGTCTTTATTGCAGAATAGTGTGGAGGTTCCTCAAAAAATTAAAAAAAAAAATAGAACGCCCATAAGACCCCGCAACCCCAGTACTGAGTATACATGAAAAGGACATAAAAACATAATGTCAATGAGACATCTGCACTCCTATGTTTACTGCAGCACTATTTACAATAGCCAATAAATGAGACCATCCTAAGTGCTGAATAGTGAGGAAGATGTGAAACTCCATAATACAGTATTATACATCTGATACATATTTAAACACTACAAGAAACCCCATAATTATGTACAGTTTTATTTTTTGTTTTTTCTCTCTCTTTGTTTTTTTTTCCTTTTGTAGCTTAGTGTTAAAGATGAGCTTTATAACTGAACTACATACACAGTCCCTTTTAATTTTTATTTTGAGATCCTGTGGATCTTGCAAAGTGGCCCAGCTGGCCTTGAAATTATGATCCTCCTGCCTTAACTTCCCAAGTTGCTGGGATTACAGGCATGTGCCATCATACTCATCTACAGTTTTATTTTTATGTGTGAGTTAAAATAAATTAAAATTAAAAATGAAGAAGGAAATAATATATATTTGTAAGGGTCTGGAGAATTAGAAATCCTTGTTCATTTCTAGTGGAAATGTAAAATGATGCAGTCACTAGGGGAAAAATGTATGTTGGTTCTTCAATAATAAAACACAGAGTTTCTGAATAATGTTTTCAGTTGTTATTACATTTTCTCATAAGACCTTTTCCATACCAAATTGTTCTAAACTAAAGGCTATTAAAGACTGAAGACACTGGCCTAAGTTCTACTTTTCGCTGTGTGTCCGAACATCTGATTGCTATTTCTAGACCTTGTTTAACTGAGGACATAGTTATGTCTACTTCTCTTGCATTATTTCCATATTCATGTGATATAATTCTCTCTTCTGACAAATTTCCTTAATATACCCTGTTCCTAAAGCACCAGTAAACCGTATAATCTCTTAGATAATATCTTTGTACTCATGATATCTTGGAGGTGGAAAAGTTCTGTTGATATAATCCATAAATTTTCATAGTTTTCACCCCACTAACTACTACATTAAAAAATGGTGTTCTATTATTGAAGAAATGTATAGATGGAACCAAATAAACTTCAGATTATTTCATGAAAAATAATGATTTTAAAAACATAACAGTGAATTATAATAATGTCGTGGGGTTTTATAATACTGCAATTCATATTTTAAATGGTAACTCAGTCCGAAACATTAAAAATGATGCATTTCAAAAGTACTGAAAATATTTGAATTCATAGAGAATTACATTCTAAGGAAATAAAAGGAAATTTCAAGAAAAAAAAATCCCCCAAATAGTTACCTGGTTCTGTTTATATGTTATGATTTTTATAGCTAAAGGGTAAAACAACAACAACAACAACAACAACAACAAAAACCTGACAATGAAAATTTAAACAGAAGCAAAATATACCAGTGTAAGCATAAACAAACCAACCAACAGGGAAACATTTTTCATCACTCTAACATAAAGTCAAAAATTGAAGCCTAGGCATAGGTTTCTATGTGTATGTGTGTGTGTGTGTGTGTGTATCTATCTCTGTCTCTCTTTTCCTCATTATCTCACATGGACGTACATATGTAAGATCTTTGTATATTGATATATATACAGATACGTATATCAGTTGGTTTAGATATGGAAAAACATTACTTTAGGTATGTATAATGTTTTTTTAAAAACTTCAAATGTCAGCTACTAAAAGAATGATTACACTATAGGAAAGAAAACTTTTACAAGACTCAAAAATGAAAAAACATAAAAAGATGTTTAAGTCAATTTACTATATACAAGCATTTGTTCTTGTACATTACTATATTACTATATATAAGCATTTGTTCCTGAGGCCTCAAGTAAATATCATTTACTTCAGGGTAATTATAAACGAATCTGCATCCCTTGTTAGTGGTATGTTCAGAAGTAGACAAGTGATATTTTCTACTTTTTGGCAAAGTTTTGTCCTTTAGAAATTAACTCAGAAAGACTATTTTCTCCCTTTGGGAATGGTGTATGAGATTGTAGCTTCTGCTCTGTGACTGTAATGCTGGGAGATGATGCTACAGAAAATATCAGAAAACAAAAGTAGATTGCTTGGGCTTCTATTTAGAATGAGACAATGAACTGACCAAACTTTGCTGCACATACTTAAGAACATCTTATTTGAACATTTTATTTGGAAAAAAAAAAAAGATACATTTTATTCCTTGAATTTCCTACTGTTCTTTATTGAAAAGGTCCTAATAGGTACATTCAGTTGAACAGCATTTTAAAAATATAATTGTAAATTTGACTCACTTCAGCTACTTTAAAACAAAATAAACAACAACAACAAGGGAATATCCAGCAATGTATGTTCTCCATCTGCAATAAAGGAAGTTGTAATCTCTAAGCATCAGTGATATGAAATTCTCTTGAATGAATATTTTCATTAGACTTTTTTATAATTAAAGTCCTGTGTTTTCTTTTTCCTACATGATGTCTTTCACATAACTGCTACATATGTGACACTCAATGTAAATTTTGTTTTCATTGTGTATGTATTTTCCTGAGAAATTTTTCTTAATACTGTATTTGGGTAAATAAAATGATGCCTGTAATAAATGATGATAATTTTATTTTCATTAATGAATAGTAATTTATTTTTTCATTGACATGATTTATTTAACTATCCCATTTTGCTTTTTATTTAAAACACTGCCTCTGTTAGTATAATTTTACATTTCCCTCTTTACACATCTTTTAGGGTTTTGCTGGAGTGTACCAATTAAAGAATGATTTTTGATATAATTTATGCATATTTAGGCACACGTTAAATTTTAGTACATTTTTCTAAATTGCATCCTAATGTTTATAGACATTAAGTTTTTCCAGTTTTATAAGTGTAAAATATTATATCATTTTAGTTTAATTTTCAGTTTATTTGTTACAAGTGATGCTTAACATATTCAAAGTCATTATTCATCTAAATTTTATTTTCCCTTACTTATTTATTCCTAGTTTTAGCCCACAAGCATGTTTTAGCTTTTTGTATTTATATGTATATGTGTATATATTTCTAATAATCATTTATATGTTGCAGATTTCTCAAATCTATGATCATACTGCCTAATGTTTATTAGTTTTGAACAGTGAATATTTATCAATATTCTCTATTTATTTTTTTCTCATTATTATTACCATACCATTTAATAATTGATAATCAAAGAAATTTGGGTTATATGATTTTTCATTAATCACTTAAATCTACTTTTGGGCTCATCTTTGAATCAATTCCACAAAGATTTTACTAACAAAGTTGTATAAAAATTCTGTGCTTTTAAGAATATTCTCTCTTATGCCTTTTTTAAGAAAACACCTTTCATTTTCATATGGATGTTGTCATTTACTATTTTCCATTTTTGATGTTTTTATTAGCACACTATAGTATATTTAATAGTCGGGTTCATTTAGCTATAGTAGCAAGTGCATGAAATTAATTTGTTCCATTCTAATTTCTAGTATTTCCTCTTTCTCACCTCCCTTCCCTCCTCATGGTCCCTTTACTCTACTGGTCTTCCTTTTATCTATTTAAAATTGGTGTTTTATAGATATACATAAAGATGAAATTCACTGTGGTATATTCATATTATATAGCATAATTTGATCAATTTTATTCTGCAGTTCCTTCCTTTTCCCATACCCTCCTTTCCCCTCTATCTGGACATTTTTATTCTTTTGAGTTATATAAAACATTATTTATTTTTTAAGTTACCTGAACAATTTTGTAGGTCTTTTATTGGAGGTGGATTGAAAAAAATGGGCCATTGATTATATATGGGTTTAAAATTGTTATATCTTCCATGTAATGTGATGCTTTAACCAATATGGACTCTACTCATCCCAAATATTTTCTTTTGCTTAAAGTCTCCAATAGGCACCTTAGCTTCTTTTTCATTATTTTTGACATCCTGTACTATGGTTTGAATCTTACATGTTTCTAAAATACTCATGTGTTAAAGGTTTGGTGGTGCTATTGAGAGATGGTGGGACTTTTAGGAATTGGGCAAAGGGGATGGAGGTCAGGTCATTGTGGGTAGGTGATGTTGGATTTCCAGTCCTTTCTTACTCTCCTGGTTTCCCAGATACCATGAGATGAGCAGGCCTCCTCTGCTGCACATCCCTGTTGTCATATATCATGGCACGACAGGGCTAACCATGGACTGAGACAAGATAAACTTTTTCCTTTATAGTTGAATTTGTCTCAGTGATGGAAAACTAACACGTTTTGTTTATCTTTTCTCTTACTCTTATTAATATACCTTTGATTATTTTTTGACTATTCCGTGTATATTTTCAAAAATTTATTTTTATTTTTTTTAATTTTTTTTTATTGATTATTTAAAGCATTACATAGCTCATGATATATCATCTTTCATACATTTGACTCAAATTGTGTTTT
This sequence comes from Spermophilus citellus, assembly GCF_964194105.1. Taxonomy (NCBI): domain Eukaryota; kingdom Metazoa; phylum Chordata; class Mammalia; order Rodentia; family Sciuridae; genus Spermophilus; species Spermophilus citellus. The sequence continues at coordinate 91,189,099 of NC_138189.1, read as the reverse complement.
GAACTCCCATTTTCACCCCAAATACAGATTGCAGAATCACATCTGTTACATATTCACATTTTTACATAATGCCATATTAGTGACTGTTGTATTCTGCTACGTTTCCTATCCCCTACTATCCCCCCTCACCTTCCCCTCCCCTCCCATCTTCCCTCTCTACCTCCCCTGCTGTTGTTCAATTCTCTCCCTCTTTTTCCTTCCCCCTTGCCCCTCATAACCTCTTATAATTTTATGTATCATTGAAGGTCTCCTACCATTTCCATGTGCTTTCCCTTCTCTCCCCGTTTCTCTCCCCCCATTCGTCTTTGTTTACTGTAGTCTTTTCCTCATGCTCTTCCTTCCTGTTCTGTTCTTAGTTGTTCTCATTATATCAAAGCAGACATTTGGCATTTGTTTTTTAGGGCTTGGCTAGCTTCACTTAGCATAATCTGTTCTAATGCCATCCATTTCCCTGCAAATTCTATGATTTTGTCATTTCTTAGTGCTGCATAATACTCCATTGTGTATATATGCCACATTTTTTTTATCCATTCATCTATTGAGGGACATCTAGGTTGGTTCCACAGTCTAGCTATTGTGAATTGTGCCACTATAATCATTGATGCAGCCGTATCCCTATAGAGCGCTCTTTTAAGGTCCTCAGGGAATAGTCCGAGAAGGGCGATAGCTGGGTCAAATGGTGGATCCATTCCCAGCTTTCCCAGGAATCTCCATACTGCTTTCCAAATTGGCCTCACCATTTTGCAGTCCCACCAGCAGTGTACAAGTGTGCCCTTTTCCCCACATCCCCGCCAACACTTATTGTTGTTTGACTTCATAATGGCTGCCAATCTTACTGGAGTGAGATGGTATCTTAGGGTGGTTTTGATTTGCATTTCTCTGATTGCTAGAGATGGTGAGCATTTTTTCATGTGCTTGTTGATTGATTGTATGTCCTCCTCTGAGAAGTGTCTGTTGAGGTCCTTGGCCCATTTGTTAATTGGGTTATTTGTTATCTTATTGTTTAACTTTTTGAGCTCTTTGTACATTCTGGATATTAGGGCTCTATCGGAGGTGTGGGGGGTAAAAAATTTGTTCCCAGGATGTAGGCTCTCTATTTACCTCTTTTATTGTTTCTCTTGCTGAGAAAAAACTTTTTAGTTTAAGTAAGTCCCATTTGTTTATTCTTGTTGTTAACTCTTGGGCTATGGGTGTCCTATTAAGGAATTTGGAGCCCGACCCCACAATATGTAAATCGTATCCAACTTTTTCTTCTATCAGACGCAGTGTCTCTGATTTGATATCTAGCTCCCTGATCCATTTTGAGTTAATTTTTGTGGATGGCGAGAGAAAGGGATTCAATTTCATTTTGTTGCATATGGATTTCCAATTTTCCCAGCACCATTTGTTGAAGATGCTATCCTTCCTCCATTGCATGCTTTTAGCCCCTTTATCAAATATAAGATAGTTGTAATTTTGTGGATTAGTCTCTGTGTCTTCTATTCTGTACCATTGGTCCACCTGCCTGTTTTGGTACCAGTACCATGCTGTTTTTGTTACTATTGCTTTGTAGTACAGTTTGACCTCCGGTATCGCTATACCTCCAGATTCACACTTCCTGCTTAGAATTGCTTTTGCTATTCTGGGTCTTTTGTTTTTCCATATGAATTTCATGATTGCTTTGTCTATTTCTTCAAGATATGCCATTGGAATTTTGATTGGCATCGCATTAAACCTGTAGAGAACTTTGGGTAATATCGCCATTTTGATGATGTTAGTTCTGCCTATCCATGAACAGGGTACATTTTTCCATCTTCTGAGATCTTCTTCTATCTCTCTCTTTAGGGTTCTGTAGTTTTCATTGTATAAATCTTTCACCTCTTTTGTTAGGTTGATTCCCAAGTATCTTATTTTCTTTGAGGATATTGTGAATGGAGTGGTTTTCCTTATTTCCATTTCAGAGGTTTTGTTGCTGATATACAGGAATGCCTTTGATTTATGTGTGTTGATTTTATAACCTGCCACTTTGCTGAATTCATTTATTAACTCTAGCAGCTTCTTTGTAGACTCTTTTGGGTCTGTTAAGTATATTATCATGTCATCCGCAAATAGTGATAGTTTAATTTCTTCTTTTCCTATTTTTATGCCTTTAATTTCTTTCGTCTGTCTAATTGCTCTGGCTAGTACTTCGAGAACTAAATTGAATAGAAGTGGTGATAGAGGGCATCCCTGTCTTGTTCCAGATTTTAGAGGAAATGCCTTCAGTTTTTCTCCGTTCAGGATGATGCTAGCCTGAGGTTTAGCATAAATAGCTTTTACAATGTTGAGGTAAGTTCCTGTTATCCCTAGTTTTCTAATGTTTTGAACATAAAGGGATGCTGTACTTTGTCAAATGCTTTTTCTGCATCCATAGAGATGATCATGTGGTTCTTGTCTTTAAGTCTATTGATGTGGTGAATAGCATTTATTGATTTCCATATATTGAACCATCCTTGCATCCCAGGAATGAATCCTACTTGATCATGGTGCACAAGTTTTCTAATATGTTTTTGTATTCGATTCGCCAGAATTTTATTGAGAATTTTTGCATCCAAGTTCATTAGAGATATTGGTCTGTAGTTTTCTTTCTTTGAAGTATCTTTGTCTGGTTTTGGGATCAAAGTGATGTTGGCCTCATAGAATGAATTTGGAAGAGCTCCTTCTTTTTCTATTTCTTCAAATAGCTTGAAAAGTATTGGTATTAATTCTTCTTTGAAGGTTTTGTAGAACTCCGCTGTATACCCATCCGGTCCAGGGCTTTTCTTGGTTGGTAGTCTTTTGATGGCTTCTTCTATTTCTTCTTTTGTTATTGGTCTGTTTAAATTGTATGTGTCTTCCTGTCTCAATCTGGGCAAATCATATGCCTTAAGAAATTTATCGATATCTTCATTATCTTCTATTTTATTGGAATATAGGGTTTCAAAATACTTTCTAATTATCTTCTGTATTTCTGTAGTGTCTGTTGTGATATTGCCTTTTTCATCCCGTATGTTAGTAATTTGAGTTCTCTCTCTTCTTCTTTTTGTTAGCATGGCTAAAGGCTTGTCTATCTTATTTATTTTTTCAAAGAACCAACTTTTAGTTTTATCAATTTTTTCAATGGTTTCTTTTGTTTCAATTTCGTTGATTTCTGCTCTAATTTTAATTATTTCTTGTCTTCTACTACATTTGCTGTTGTTTCGCTCTTCCTTTTCTAGGTTTTTGAGGTGTTGCGTGAGTTCATTTATTTGTTGGTTTTTTCTTTTTTTGAGGTAAGAACTCCAAGAAATGAATTTCCCTCTTAAAACTGCTTTCATTGTGTCCCATAGATTCCGGTATGTTGTGTCTGTGTTATCATTTGATTCTAAGAATTTTTTCATCTCCTCCTTTATGTCTTCTATAACCCATTGATCATTCAATAACATATTGTTCATTTTCCATCTGATGTAGGATTTTTCCTTCCTTCTTTTATCATTGATTTCCAATTTTATTCCATTATGATCAGATATGGTGCATGGTATTATCTCCACGCCTTTATATTTACTAAGAGTTGCCTTATGGCATAATATATGGTCTATCTTTGAGTAGGATCCATGTGCTGCTGAGAAGAACGTGTATCCACTTGATGATGGTTGATATATTCTATATATGTCGGTTAAGTCTAGGTTATTGATTGTGCTGTTGAGTTCTATAGTTTCTTTATTCAGCTTTTGTCTAGAGGATCTGTCTAATGGCGAGAGCGGTGTGTTGAAGTCACCCATAATTATTGTGTTGTGGTCTATTTGACTCTTGAACTTGAGGAGAGTTTGTTTTATGAACGTTGCAGCTCCATTGTTTGGTGCATACAAATTGATGATTGTTATGTCTTGTTGGTGGATGGTTCCTTTTAACAGTATATAGTGACCTTCTTTATCCTTCTTGATTAACTTAGGTTTGAAGTTGATTTTATTCGATATGAGTATGGCCACTCCTGCTTGCTTCCGAGGGCCATGTGAGTGGTATGATTTTTCCCAACCTTTTACTTTCAGCCTGTGTATGTCTTTTCCTATCATATGAGTCTCCTGAAGGCAGCATATTGTTGGATTTGTTTTCTTGATCCAGGTTACTAGCCTATGTCTCTTAATTGGTGAGTTTAGGCCATTAACATTTAAGGTTACAATTGAGATATTATTTGTACTTCCAGTCATGCTTCTTTATTTATTTATTTTAGTTTGGCTAGTTTTGCTTTTTGGTTATTCTTCTCCCCCTTTACTGAGATACCTCCTGCTGTTAGTTTTGTTTATCTTTTCTCTTACTCTTATTAATATACCTTTGATTATTTTTTGACTATTCCGTGTATATTTTCAACAATTTTTAAAATCTCTTTTAACAGTGTTAGTTTACCCAATTAAAGTGCTGTAGTTATTAATATACATGAATTCTGTCACAGTTTACATGTTGTATTTTTGCAATTACCTCTTTTTCTTATTCATTCTGTATCGTTTATGTTTTATTTTTATTTTTTATTTATTTTTATTTATTTATTTTTTGTTGTTGTTGGTTGGTACTGGTAATTTACCTAGTGATATTTTACCACTGAGGCCTTTTTATTGTTTTCAAGTTTGAGATAAGATCTCACTATGTTGCTTAGGGCCTCACTAAATTGCTGAAGCTGGCCTCAAACTTGTGATCCTCTTGCCTCAGTCGCCTGAGTTGCTGGAATTATAGGTGTTTGTCAAGCACCCACTTTTTCTTGCTTTTTGGGGGGTTTTAATAAGAGCTTACATTGTAAGTTTTTTCTTTTTTTCTTATTTCCTTTATCCCAAAAGAATAATATTTGTAAAATTTCTCTTAATTTTTTTTACATTTAAATTTATAAAATCTAAAATTAATCAACATTTTAGTGACTTATTTTCCCAATACTTCAGAACATTTAAATTTTGATAACTCCCTCTGTTTTGTATGTTATTAATATTAGCATTTCAGTTTTAAAATATTTTGTATTACCATTTGAATTTTAGTCTAAAATTCTTGAACCTGTCACATTTAACACAAGAATTTTTTTCTGAGATAAATTTATAATAAAAGGAGAATACATGCTGTTTTTCATACTTGTGTCCAAATGGCATTTAGGAGAAGAAGTCTGATAGAATCCAGAATATCAGATCATCATCCTACTAGATGACCTGTTAATTTTTTTCTACAATGATATCACATCCAGCATTGCTTCTGCAATTTTGACTATAATTACTTATTTGTTTTTAAATTGTATATATATTTGGCATATAATAATTTTACATATTTTGGGGGTACAATGTAATATTTTGATGTATGATGTGTACACAGAGAAAATAATTGTTGGTGCCAGAAAATGGAGAAGGTGGGGGTGAGGGAGGAAAAGGGGAAGAGTATTCAAGTATAAAGTTATAGTAAGATAGAAGAAAAAAGTTCTGCTGGTCCATTATCTATCTATCTATATATCCATCTCTCTTTCTATTCACTTGCAACATAATGTACATCTGTTTCCTCCAGTGTCCAAATTGGTGAATAAATTGAAAAAAGAGGGACTATCGCTTCTTCATCCCTTTTGTTTGAAAACTGTGTTGATCTCATTTCTATAATCCCTAAAAGATACAATATTGTAGTATTATCTTTAATTTATAATTTGTTTTTGATGTTAGAAGTGGGATATTTCAGATTCTTCCAAATCATTGTTGCTACAATATTTTTTACATTATAAGGTAAAAAGCCAATATGAGGTTTCAATAAAATGCTGAATATTTCCTCACTACATCTTAAGAACAGGAAATGATCATTGGATATGTCTGTGTACTTATTCCACCATAAGACATTCATGGTCTAGACTCATATTTCTTATCTGTGCCTCAATTTAGTACAGGGTCCAATATTAGCTCAAACCATTTATCCAATAGTCCCCAAAACAATCTTAGAATGCACACTTCACCAGTGAAAAGTTGATAATTTTCCCTTTGAAGACAAATTAGACAATTGTTGCATTTATTCCACCATTTCTGATTCCTTCTTCAGGTAATATGGGGGATGAAAGATTTTGACATTCTCTTGGTGCATCTGACATGACCTTCTGCTCCACTACACTTTTTTTTTTTTTTTGATTGTGAGAAATAGCCGTATTTTTTTTTTTATCTGCTACACTGTATTAATCGGGTTTTGATCATTGTGACCAAAATACCTGAACAGAACAACTTAGAGGAGGAAAGAAAATTTATTTTGAACTCACAGTTTCTGAGGTTCCATGCATGGTTTGTTAAAAGCGAGACAGAACATCATGGCAGAAAGGTGTGGTGGAAAAAAGCAGCTCAGCTCATGGAAGCCCAGAAAAAGAGAAGGAAAGACAAAACATAAACACCAAAGACATGCCCTCAGTGACTTACTACCTCCAGTCACACCCCACCTACAGTTAACACCATCAAATTATTAATTCATTAAATGCTTTAATGTATGATAACTTGTAGCTCTCATAATGTATTCATGTGTATTTGGGGAACACTTATTATCCAACTATAGTTCCCGTATATATGGACCAAGAAAACCATGTTTAATTAGCCACAATAATACAACCCTATACATCCTCCAGCTTGCCATTAGGATAGTGAAGCTTTTATTGAAAATATATAGATGTATTTTCATTCAATGATGACATCCTGAGTAATATCTTTCTCAATTCTTCTGATGTTAGGTAGCCCTGTTGTAGTACCACAATATTAGTACTAAAAAAATCCATCACCTCCCAATAGAATCCCCTGGAACCCATCTTTAAGTATATGAATCTTTTGTATACCCAAACTATACCAATGAGTATAGTTAAATTAAATTTAATTAAAATTAAAGGTTTCTGCATATCAAAATAAATAAATAAACATATAAATATATGTATTAGACACACTAAAAATGGAGGAAACATTTGCAAACTATGCATTTGAAAATAAATTAATATCTAAAATATTAAACTCAAAAAGATCAGTGACCAATAATCTAATTAATAAATGAGCAAAGCACCTGAAATGATATTTCTCAAAAGAAAACAACGATGACCAAAAGATGTATGAAAAAAGATATTCTTTGCTAATCATCAAGAAAATTAAAATTAAAATCACAATAAGATATTGATTTGCACCTGTTAGAATGGCAATTATCAAAAAGACAAAAGATAGCTGGGCAGAGTGACACACACCTGTAATTCTAATGGCTTGGGAGTCTGAAGCAGGAGGATGGTGAGTTCAGCAATAGCTAGGCACTAAGAAACTCTGTGAGACCCTGTCTCTAAATAACATACAATATAAGGCTGGAAATGTGGCTCAGTAGTTGAGTGTCTCTGAGTTCAATCCCTGGAAACCACCCTACCAACAAAAAAATTAAGAGACAAAAAGATAATTATTAAATTAATATCTAAAAAAAATTAGGAAAATGTACTTAGGCCCATGTGTTAGAGGCTCGGTACACATTCCAGTTGATGCTATTGGGAGATGCTAAGGTTTTCAGTGTTTGGTGCCTGGTAGGAGGTCCTTCAGCTTTTGGTGGTATGTACTTAAAAGGAATGTTCGACTTTGTTCTTTCCCGCTTTCTTTTATTTCTTGACCACCATGAGATGAACAGATGGTCAATCAAAAGCTCCGTACCAAGGTGAAATCTCCCACCATAGGTCTAAGTGTAATGGGACTGACTAAGCATAGGCTGAGATCTCTAAAACAGTGAGCCAACATAAATTGTTATAATTTGGATGTGAGGCGACCCCCAAAATCTCACATGTGAGACAGTGCAAAAAGGTTCAGAGGAAAGATAATTGGGTCATAAGAGTATTAATGGAATCAGTGATTTAATCCCCTGATAGGGATTAACTGAATTGGTAAGGTGTGACTGGAGGAGGTGGGAATTGGGCATGACTTTGGGGGATAGATAGATATAGATAGATAGATATAGATAGATAGATATAGATATAGATATAGATAGATAGAGTCTCTCTTTCTCTGCTTCCAGATCACCATGATGTGAGCTGCTTCCATCCACCACCCTTTCCTGCCATAAGGTTCAGCCTCACCTCAAGCCCCAAGGAATAGAGCCAGCCTTCTATAGACTAAGACCTCTGAAAAGGTAAGACCTCAAAATCTTTTCCTCATGTACAATTGTGCTGGTCAGTTCCTTTATTAGTAGCAGCAAAAAAGCTGACTAAAACATAAACCTTTTTTATTTTTCAGTTGGTTATCTCATTGTTTTGTTATAGGAACAGGTATCTGACTAACAGAATATTTACACACAGTCATTGACAATGTGAATTAGTGCAGTTATCATGGTAAACATTAAGTAAATTTTTCAAAAAAAAAATAGAAAAACCATAAGATCTAGCAACATCAGTTCTTGATATACATCCAAAGGAAATAAAATCAGTATGCTAAAAACTTGTGCTCCTAATTTTTATTTCCTAGATAACTTGCACAACTAACTATCTTAGGTCATATTTTATTAAAATGATTTTTAAGGAAGTACTATCATGAAAAATCAGTAAATTAAAAAATATATCAGGATATCAAAATGGAGGAAGCTAAATAATGATGTGATTTCAGAGGCTCTTGGAGTTATCTGAATGTCATTATGGGCAAAAGTGTAGTCCAGGGGAGAGATAAAGAATGTCCACATGCTTTTGCCCTTTTCAATGTTTTATTTACTCAAATCACTTAATACAATTTCACTCTATAGGTTCTTAATCAAAGAATGGCAATCCTTAATGCTGGGCTTTGCAATAGACATAATCAATTCAAAACAATGATTTTAAGTTAATTCTAAGCACTGTAAACACACTTAATCATGACAGACCTAATGCAGACATTCTCTCTGCATGATAAGCTTAAGTGCTAGATTCAAAGTCTTAATTCTTAGATCTCAAGCCCAGTAGATGCACACTCACTTGATCAGGTCAGGAACTGATAGAGTATTCTCCTGATGTGGAGTTGATGGCCAACTGAGGTCACGGTCATAAGGAGACATTCTTTTCTCACCAGAGTCAAAACCTGCTGTAGAGTTTGAGAGCAGTGAGGATGACACAGAGGATCAGACAGATCAAAAGAGTTGGAATGTCAGTCCAGGTCCTCATCAGACTCTCAGGCTTCTGTGCATCAGCGTCGGCTGGCTAAATGTATGTTCATTTGTTCCATTATTTATACTAAATTTTGGGAGCTTCTGCTCACCCTTTGGGTCCTTATCAGCTCTTACCAGGAATTTTAGTGACATCTTTCATTCTTAGAGTCAGGAAACATAGTTTGGTGATTTCTGCCCTAATATTACACTTCTGACTCTTATCAGGATTATGACAAATGACCCGTGACTTTACCCTAACTCTTACCCAGGTTGTGGAAAGTGGCTTGCTTTTATCAGGCTATGCCTGATTGACACATTGGAGGTCTCCATTGCTTGCCTGGTGAGACTGCAGGTTTATTGTAAGATAGAATTTTAAAATGGAGTTGCTTAGGCTAAGACTTTGGGCCATCCTTACACCAAACCCAAAGTAAATTAACAGATTCTTAATCTTCATTTTTATCAGATGCTGAGTAAAATATACACCAGGTGGGGAAAATGCAAAAATCTAGGCAGTTAGTTTTTATAGTTATGAGTAAAGCATTTTTAATACCATAAGAACTGTCCTCCAACAGAAATATCAGAGGTGATGGCTATGATTTTTGGATGCAAACCCAAAAGCACAGAGGAAATATAACAAATGAGAGTATATCAAACCAAAAATCTTGGTACAGCAAATGGAGAAGTTAACAAAGAAAACAGAAGATCTATAGAATGGGAGACATATTTTATTCCCAGAACCACACACATGCAAACCATACATCAGTGAATGGATGATATCTAGAATATATAAGTAGCTCAAACAACTCAATAACAACAAAATAATCTAATTTAAAAAGGGGTCAATGACCTGAGTAGCAATTCGACAAAAAAGAAAACAAACCTAGCTAACAACATCAATTATTATAAAAATGCAAATCAAGAAGCCACTTCATCCTTGTGACAGTGACTATAATCATAAACACACACACAAAATGACAAGTTCTAGTGAGGATGTAGAGAAAGATGAACATTGAGCACTGATTGAGGGAATGTAAGTTAGTTTAGACTTTATGTTGAATAGCATGGTATTTTTTTTCCAAAAACCTATTAAAAAGAACTAGTACACACCCAGCTATCCCACTGCCAGGTGTATATGAAAAAAGACATCAGAATTCCCATAATTTTTTTGGTACTGAGGATAGAACTCACGGGCACTCGAACACTGAGCTACATCCCCAGCCCTATTTTGTATTTTATTTAGAGACAGGAGTCTCACTGAATTGCTTAGCACCTCACTGTTACTGAAGCTGGTTTTGAACTTGTGATTGATTCTCCTGCCACAGCCTCCTGAGCTGCTGGGATTACACGTGCATACCAGTGTGCCTGGCTTGCATTCCCATGTTTATTGCAGTGCTATTCACAATAGCCAGGTTATAGAATCAACCTAAATCTCCAACAACAAATGAGTGAATAAAGAAAATGTGCTATGTAACACAATGGAATACAAGTCAGTCTTAAATTCTTTTTTATAAAGGACCAAATCCTGTCTTTGGCAACATCATGGATGGGCCTGAAGGACATTATATTAGGTAAAATAAGTCAAGCACAAAAATACAAACACTGCATAATCCCAGTCATAAATGAAATCTAAAATGTTAGATCTAATATAAATTGATAACAATTGTGGTTAGCTTTGATTGGGTTGAGTAGGAGGGAGGGGGAAGAGTGGATGGTTGATCAACCAGTAATATGTTATTGTTTGCTAGGTAGAATAAATTCTGGTGTTCTGAGTACAGCAGGGTGAATATAGTTAGACATATTCATGATATTTCTTAGTAGTGTTAGAAGAGATGAATTTTCATATACTCACAGTAGAGAAATGGTAAAAGTTGGGCTTGGGATACAGCTAATTGTCAGAACACTTGTTTAGCATGCATGAGGCCCTGGATTTTATTCCCAGAACCACACAACACATAAAGAGAATACAAACTTTAAGTTTGATGGATGTGCTAATTACTCTGAGTTTACCATTACCTAATGCATCATGAATCAATTACCACAATGCACCTCACATATATGCACATATATTGTGTCAATCAAAAAATTATAAATTTTAAAAGTGTCACAGGTGATCAAAATTAGCAGGAAAAAAAACACTGGGTTTGGGCACATGAAAAAATCATTAAAACAGATGCACATGATTTGGATGGAATATCAACATTGTCTGCTATAATTAGTGATGTTCCTACATTCTAGTTAAGAAATATTTACTTACTCCTGGTCACAGTTACATTGCTCAATGTGTTCTTCTGAAAGTTTTTTACCTTTTAGATTGTTTTCATTCTATTTGAAATTAATATTTTTAATGATATAAGACATCAAGAAAAATTTTTATGTGGGTATTTAATTAATTCAAGACCATTAATTAGAAGACCCACCTTTCCCCATTTTTGCTTCATGTTGTTTCCAAGCCTCCCTACTGAAAATAATTTACATCCTTCAGAAATGTGTATATGACAGATCTGAAGAAGACATTTAAATAAAACTAAAATGAAAACTGAAAATAACATCTATTTTTGAAGAAATAATGCCATGTCAGCAAACATGTGTGTTTAGAGAGGAATGTGTTGGAGGACTTGACATCCTGCTTCACTCCCAATACATAAAAACAGTATCTTTATGGGAAAGAGAGATCATTAGTAGGTCAGCAGTATATCCACAATGTAGGTCACAAAACCAGAAAACAACGTCCTTATATTGTACCATTTGAGTTGTAGGGTTAGGCACTATATTTGCACCTTTGTAGACCACAGCCACAACAGCAAAGAGGAAGAGAAATATATCTTCAAGCTTGATGATGGACATGTAGTATTCAAATAAAATAAAAACAGCTTTGAAGTCATGATGTTATTAGAGAATAGGCATAGACTTAAAATTAGATCATTTGCACATGATCTTAATTTTAGTGTCCCTCATGTATTTGTCTAAATGATAAATGTTTGGATATTTATGGGTCTAATATTAAGAAATGTATTTTCTTTTGTAAAATAGTTGACAGTCCTGTTTAATTCTCTATAATTTTAAAATACATAAATGCAAAGAAATAAAGGGTTGAAGGTAATTTGAGAAATTTCCAGTGCAAAACCCATGGAGACTTACAAAATATATAACCTTTGGTGCCTACAGAAGGGAAATACTATAAATTATAAGTACATGGGGAAATATGGTAAATTATAAACAATATTGTGGGGAACAGAAAATGTTGTTTTTAAAATTACATATTCCTTTTAAAAAGTTTATTGTTTTTTAGTTATACATGAAAGTAGAGTATATTTTGACACATTTACACAAACATGGAGTATATTTTATTCTAATTAGGATCCAGGTCTTGTGATTGTACATGATGTGGAGATTCACTATGATGTACTCATCTATGTACATGGGAAACTTACATCAGAATCATTCCATAGTCTTTCTTATTTCTGCCTTCCCTCCCTTCCCCTCATTCCCCTTTGTCTAATCTACAAAGCTTCTATTTATCAGCCTCCCTCCCCTACATTTTGGGTTGCTTTTTACATACGAGTGAAAACTTTTGACTTTTAATTTTTGGGGATTGTGTTATTTCTCTTAGCATGATAGTCTCTATAACCACCATGTTTTTATGGCTGAGTAATATTCCATTATGTATATATACTACATTTTCTTTATCCTTTTTTTTCTGTTGAAGGGCAACTAGGTTGGTTCCATAGCTTAGCTATTGTGAATTCATATGTTGTAAACATTGATATGGCTATGTCATTGTAGTATGCTGATTTTAAATATTTACTGAGGAGTGGTATAATCAGGTCAAATTGTGTTCCTTTCTTAGTTTTTTGAGAAATCTCCACACTGCTTTCCACAGTGCTCACACCAATTGGCAGTCCCACCATGTATGAGAGTATCTTTTTCCCTATATCCTCCCCAACATTTATCATTACTTGTATTCTTCATAATTGCAATTCTGACTGGAGTAAGATATAATTTCAATGTAGTTTTGATTTGCCTTTCTCTAATTGATAGAGATATTCAAAATTTTTCATATATATTTGTCCATTTATATGTCTTCATCTGTGAAGTATGTTCTCAGTTCCTTTGCCCCTTTATTTATTGGATTAGTTGATGTTTTTTTGGTGTTGAGTTTTTTCATGTGTCTTGGAAATTAATATTTACCTGAGATACAGGTGGCAAAGACATTCTTCCAATCTGTAGGCTCTCTCTTCATGCTTTTGATTTTTTTTTTTCCATGAAGAAGCTTTTAGTTTGAAGAAATTTTATTTATTGATTCTTGATTTTAGTCCTAGCTCTTTAGGAGTCTTATAAAGGAAGTCAGTTCCTAAGCCAACATGTTGGAGTATTGGGCCTACATTTCTGGGCACATTTCTAGGTAGATGATGCATTTTACATTGACTTTTGTGCAGGATAAAAAATAGGGGTTAAATTTCATTCTGATACATATAGATTTTCAATTTTCCCAGCATCATTTGTTGAAGAGGCTACTTTTTCTCCAATGCGTATTATTGGTGCCTTTGTCTGATATGCATTAACTGTATTTTTGCAGGTTTGTCTCTGTGTCTTCTATTCTGTTCCATTGGTCTTCATGACTGTTTTGGTGCCAAACCATGCTATTTTTGTTATTATAGCTCCATAATATTATTTAAGATCTGGTATTGTGATGCCTTCTGCTTTACTTTTCTCACTAAAGATTGCTTTGGCTATTCTGGACCTCTTATTTTTCCAAATGAATTTAATAAAGGTTTTTTAAAAAAAGTTTCTATGAAGAAATGTGATTGGGAGTTCAATAGAAATTGCACTAAATCTGTATAACAGTTTTGGTAGTATCCCCTTTTGATAAAATTAATTATGCCTATCCAAGAAAATGGGTGGTCTTTCCATCTTTTAATATCTTCAACAATTTCTTTCTTAAGGGTTCTGAAGTTTTCATGGTAAAGGTCTTTCACCTCTTTTTTTTAGATTGATTTCTATGTATTTTTTTAGACTATTGTGAATGTGATAGTTTTAATAATTTCTCTATCAGCTGATTAATCACTGGTGTATAGCAACACAATTGATTTATGGGTGTTAATTTTATATCCTGCTACATTCATGAATTTGTTTATGAGTTCTAGAAGTTTTCCAGTAACTTTTGGGGTCTTCTAAATATAGGATTATGTTGTTGGCAAATAGGGATAGTTTGAACTCTTCTTAGGAACAGAAAATATTGAACATGAAAGAGAAAACAGGCTATACTACAAGTCCAGGTATTCTGAAGGCCCAGAAGAAAAACATAAGAGAAGAAATTAGAGGTGAAAAGGAGCTTGTCTACAAGCTCTTGTCTTTCTCATGGGGAGAAATGGGATCTACTCATGAATGTATACATGTATTTAAGAATAAACATGTCTCAGAATTGTTGCATAATTTTCCCAGTGATCCATAATCACTGACTTCTTACTTTTTTCTTTGCTGTTCATTACTTTGCCAGATGATGTTCAGCCCTACTTGTTGAGGTTCCAGTTGAAGAAAATATATGAAGTATATTGGAACCTGGCTAAACTGCATTATTTTCAACACTTTTCAACAAGATGTTACTTAATTTTCCTGGATCTGATAATATTGTAAAATATGAATGTGTTATTTTGGTACATATTTTTACAATTACAGAGGAACAGAGTCAAACAAAATGTAAAATTTATAAGTCAGTATCCTGGTATTTGAACCTCATAAACAGATATTCTTAAATCAGATCCAATATTGTATTTGACCATCATGGAAACTCTCAAATTCTATGTTTTATATTGGAGACATATCACTTAAAACAGTACATTCTACTATGATACACACTTAGAATAAACTGGTTAATGGCAAAACTTACAGCACAGGCTTTTTAAAATCAAGAGAAAAACATTATTAATTCCAGGAAAAGGAAAACAAAATTGAAATCAAGAATCATCATATTCAGTATTCAAAATG
This sequence comes from Spermophilus citellus, assembly GCF_964194105.1. Taxonomy (NCBI): domain Eukaryota; kingdom Metazoa; phylum Chordata; class Mammalia; order Rodentia; family Sciuridae; genus Spermophilus; species Spermophilus citellus. Next base: position 91,174,027 of record NC_138189.1, on the reverse strand, counting down.
TGCAGTTCTCAATGAAACAAGTATAAAAAATACAAAGAAATAGAAAAATATGGACCATTCATATGAAAAAGAGGTGACAAAAAGAAGTAATGCAATAGAGCACATACATGCAATCAATAAAATATTTTTGTTATCTCAACATTCATATGCTGAAATATTTGCCCCAAAGGTAATAGCATTGAAGTAGAAATTTGGAAAGTTAATTAAGTCATTGAGACTCTGCCCTCATGAATTAGATTACTTCCCTAATAAAAGAAATGCCAGAAAGCTGGCTCATTTTTTCACCTCACAAGGACATCTAGAGAAGGCATTATATATGTGGAAGGAGACCCTCCCCAGACATGAAAACTCATAGCTCCTTGATGTTGGATTTCCCAGACTGACAAATAAATTTGATTATAATATATTTAGTTTCATATATTTTTGTTATGGCATCCCAAATGAAATGCCAAAAGAAGTAAAATATTGGTAAATTCCAGACTCTGGATAAACTAAACATAGACTTTTAACTGAGAAATCTGGAAAAAGAATAAAAAATAACTAAAAGAGTAATGCATTCACAGGTAAGAAATTTCAATAAAAAGGTACAAATGATAAAAATAAACCAAAAAGAAATTCTAGAACTGAAAAGTACAACAGTTAATATTAAAAGGAGAGAGACGAAAAAAAAAAAAAACCTATGATGGACTAAAAAGTAGATTTTCACAAGCAATGAGCAAACATTTCAATTTAGAAAGCAGATGAAACTATCCAGACTTAGGAGTTTAAAACAGAAAAACACAAAGAACTACAAATCTAAAATACCTAAGAAAATTCCTAATAATGCATAAATAATATATACATTATAGGAATTTTGGGGAGAGTTGATCATATTATGTTGTATGCATGTATAAATAAGTCACAATGAATGTATGATTATAATACACCTATACTTTTTTTTCTAAAAAATGGGGGGGAATAAAAACACAGAAAAAGGTATGTGAGAAAATAATGGTCCCAAATATCTCAAGTTTGATGTAAAAAAATAAATTTACATATCCAGAGGATTCAACAAACTTCAAACAGAATACTAAATCACATTATATTTATATTGCCATAAACTAAACACATTAAAAACCATGTAAGCAAGCAAGAGTAAATAAGAGTAACAGAAAATTTGTCAAAAAAAAATGAATAAGTAAGATAAAATAAAACCCACATGAAGATCAGAAGATAATGGGATAACATTTAAAGTGTTGAAGAAAACAATGTAAAAGTTCTATATCTTATAAAACAACTTTCAAATATAAAGAAATTAAGACATTAATAAACAAAAACAAAGACAGATCATTACTAGTAGAAATGCTCTACAAAACACACTAAATGCAGTTTTTCATGCTTATACAAGGATACTAGATGGTAATGCAAAGCCATACAAGGAAACTAAGATTTTGGGCACATATTGATACATAAATAAATAAAAAGTATTATTATGATATTGATGATTTCTTACAGTTTTTCTTTCTTATTTAGTTTTAAAGATGAAAGTATAAAATAGTAGTTATGAAACTATGGCAATGGGAACATGATAAAAGATGGAACTGGTGACAATAACAAAAAAGAGAGGATGAGATGGATAAAAATGCACAATTAATGTAAGTATTGAAATTCAGTTGGTATAAATTCAAATTAGATTATATACATTTATAATGCTACCTGAAATATCAATAGTACCTGCTAGAAAAAAAATACAGGAACAAAATGAAGAGGAATCAAAATAGTACACTGGAAAACACCAATGTAATAAGAGAAGGCTAATGAAACAAACAAACAAACAAAATATATTTATATACATACATATACATATATATGTATGTATTTCTATATATAAAACACATGGCAAAGAAATAATTATTTATCAACAATCATTTTAATTTTGTATAATTAAAACCATTAATTAAAATATAGATTTTGGCAAAATGAAAAAAAAAATAAGTATATACTGCTTAAAAAAGAATACTTTAAGCCCGAAACTCAAAAAGATTTAAACTAAAGAATACAAAATAAAAACTTCATGCAAATAGAAACCCAAAGACAGGTAGATAACTAGACTAGATTGCTGAACAAAACTGAGTCACAATAAATATTAGAACAGAAATTGTTATTGGAGACAAAAAAGACTGTATATATATTGATCAATTTTATATTTTATATATATATATATATATATATATATATATATATATATATATATAGGCAAAATACAGGTTTGAGAAATCTTTGATTAAGCTTTATGGAGAGAGGTAGAATAAGTCCTCTCTAATTTATGGGGTATATGAGCTATGACAGTATTTTTCAATGAAATACATATTACTCATATTTCAAATAAGTTTCTGTTTTAATATTTATGAATTCTTAGATTTTTATTTTGTAATTATTTAAATCATTATTTCTGATGCTGGTTTTGTTGTTGTTGTTGTTGTTTGTTTGTTTTTGTTTGGTTTGGTATCAGGAATTGAACCTAGGGGTTCTTAACCACTGAGCCACATGCCCAAGCCTTTTCTGTATTTTATTTAGAGACAGGGTCTTGTTGAATGACTTAGGACCTTGCTAAATTGCTAAATCTGGCTTTGAACTCCCGATATTCCTTCTTCAGCCTCCTAAGCTGCTGGAATTACAGGCATGTGCCACTGCACCAGGTTCTGATGTTTTATTTTTGTTCCCTGTAGTTATCTAATAGTCTCAGACTCATACAATTTTAGATTCAGTTATTACATTCTTTTTTATTAATCAAAAATTCTCTAGAAATAATGATTACACTTTTTTCTAATTATCTTTACTGAAGATATCTATAATAAAACATAAAATGAGCTAAATGTAGGTTTCAGATACTCCTTATCATATTAAATTATGCATTTTTATATTCCTTTTTTTGAATATCTTCATTCTTAAAATTTATTCCTTACATTCAATCATGTATTCTAATAAATAGCTGTGATATTTTAATACATGTTTTTAAAACTTCTTTACACATTCTCCTACTTTTCTTTTACTAAATAATAAATAACTCTTGTATTATTTAGGCAACTTTTATTTTATTCCAGTAGATTGCCCATATTATACAAAGTTCTATTGAAATTGATTAATTATTTTTAGAATCACATTTTGAAATTTTTATTCAGTACATTATGCATTTTTCTTATGTTATTCTCTGGAATACTTTGAAAGTATGATATTGTGTATATAAATGTTAAAATCATTCAGGCTAAAATAATATGAAACTGGAAATTTTTATATAAATTATTAATATTAATTTTGTTTACTTTTATTATGGTATCAAGTATATTTTATTCATTTTTGTTAAAATATTCATTTTTATCTAAAAATTTATCCACTGGGTCAGGATTTTCAAAATCTAGAACATGATGTAACTTTATTTCTTAAATTTCCTAATATATCACTAATTCTAATTTATTTATCCTTATGTTCTCATATATATTTTTTCTTAGAACTTGTAATATTTTGAAATTTTAAAAAATAGCAATTTGTTTTTACAACCTCCTCTGCCTAAACACCCACGATGTTCTAACAAAATAGATTCACATTTGGTGTTTAGACTCAAGTTAGTTTTGGATCTAATTCAAATTACAGTATTTATTTTGTCTTCTCCTTTTTTTTGCCAATATATATTAAGGACTTTTTAATTTAACCATTTTAATCACAGCAACTCAGGTATTTTTATATACTATAATTAGAATGCACATAACTAACACTGGGCTTTATGTAAAAAAGAAATTTATATATAAAAAAAGAAATTTTTATATAATGAAAGAAATTGTGATTGTGCCTAATATTCTTCTTGAAAGAAAACATATATATGTATATATATATACACATATATGTATAGATACATATATACACATATATGTGTATATATGTATCTATACATATATGTGTATATATGTATCTATACATATATATGTGTATATATGTATCTATACATATATATGTATATATATATTCTCCTAAATATATGTACGTCTGAAAATACCTCTTCTTTCAGTTCTGAGATGATATTTTATAGCAGTTTTCATTTACATTTCCCTTAATGGTTAATAATGTTGAGCAAATCTTTGAATACCTGTTGGCCTCCTTTGAAGAATTGTCAATTCAATTCTATGCTAGTCAGCTTTTTATCACTGTAACCAAAATATAAGAAATATAACTTAGAGGTGGAAATATTTATTTTGACTCACATTTTCAAAGATTTCAATCCATGGTTGGAGAGATCTATTGTAATGGACTGGTGGTGCTGCCAAGCATCATGGCAGAGAGGACATGGTGGATTACAGCTGCTTATATTTTAGTCCTGAGGAAGGAGAGATAAAGAGATAGAGATAGAGATAGAGATGGGGGGGGGAGAGAGAGAGAGAGAGAGAGAGAGAGAGAGAGAGAGAGAGAGAGAGAGAGAGAAGACAGAGGGAGGAAGGGAGAGAGATGAAGGATAAGGGAAAAGAAATATCTTTCCAGGGCATGTCCCCATGCTGAGCATTCTTGCATTGTGAATCATTCCTTCAATACATGAGACGTTTACATTTTGAAAATTGTAATATTTGGGTTTGTTTTATTTTTTGCTATTGAGTTATAGGAATTTCTTATATTTTCTGATATTAACACTTTGTCAGACACATGACTTGCAGATATTTTTCTTTCATTCCATAGGTTGAAATAAATCATTTTGCTGATTGATTGTGTTGGTAAAAAAGAGTTTTAATTTGACATAGTCCCTCTTGTTCATTTTTGCCTTTGTTACTTAGTCATAACCTATGAATTATTACCAGTCAATAAATTATGTCAAGCAACGTTTTCCTATGTATATTTTCCCAGAAGATTTGTACATTTGTATGTTATTTTAATCTATTTTAAGTTAATTTTTATATGGTAAGGTGCAAATTACAAAAGAAAACAAGTGTTTGTGAGTGTGTGGAGAAGAGGGAATATTTATACACGCTTGAAGGCAATGTGAATTGGTGCAACAATTATGGGAGTCTTATGGAGGTTCCTCAAAAAATAAAAAAGAAAATGTCATGTGATCAAGCACTCCGACTCTGGGGATTTATCCAAGAATTAAGATTAGGACCTCAAACATGTATATGCATTTCCATGATATTGCAGCCTTATTCACAATAACGAAGACAGAAACAACCTAAATCTCCATTGAAGGATGAATGGATAAGGAAAATATATCACATACTGTTATAGTTTAGATAGTAAGTATCTCTCAAAAGCATGAGACAATGCATGAAAATTTTGAGGTGAAATGATTGGGTTATGAAAGCCTAAACCCAATCAGTGAATTAATTTCTTCATAGGGATTAAGTGAGTGGTAACTGTAGGCAGGTAAATTGTGGCTGGAGGAGGTAGTACCTGGGGTTATATGTATAGGGTACTTATTTTGTATCAGCTTCCTGATGGTCATGTGAGCAACTTCCTTCTGCCATGCTCTTTCATCATGATGCTCTGCCTTACCTCTAGACCCAAGGTATGGAGCTGGTAGTATATGGACTAAGACCTCTGAAATAATAAGACACCAAAAAAAGTTTTCCTTCTCTAAAATTTTTCTTGTCAGGCCTTTCACTTGCAGCAGAAAAACAAAAACTGACTAAAACACATACAAACAATAGAACATTATTTATTCTTTAAAAAGGAGAAGATCCTCTTGTTTGCTTTAAGATGAATCATTCTGAAGGACTTTCCACTGAGTGATATAAGCCAGAAACAGAAAGACAAATACTACATAATACCATGCATATTAGGAGAATCTAAAATAATTACACTGACAGATGATGGGAATAGAATGGGAATGAACATCAGGGCTTCAGAGGAAGGAAAAAATATGGATTTATTGGGCAAATTTTACAAATTTTTAGGTACACAAGAGGAGTAAGTCCTAGAAATATATAGTATACCATAGGGCATATACTTAATAGTAGGGCACTGTTTATTTAAAAGTTTGCTAAGAAAATATATTTTATGTTAAGTGTTCTTATAATAGGAGTAATAACAATAAATAAAGAAGGTTGGAGGGTACATTGAAGGTGATAAGTAGATTTATGGCATAGATTTTGTTGATAGTTTCACCAAGGTATACGTATATCCAAACTGATATAAAAATGTACAGCTTTTTGTCAATCATACATCAATAAAGTGGTTTAAAATTAAAATAAAATATAATGGTATTAATTTATACATTTGAACGATAGTTTCTATGATATAGAAATTCTGTATGTCTAAAATTTTCTATCAGTCTGCTAGTTATGCCAATTCTTAAGTTACTCAGACATAAAACTACTTATTGCTTTTGTCTGAAATACCCAGATGCTAAAAGAAAAATAAAGTGTTTGCCCTGAATCATCAAGGCACTTAGAGCTGTGTGTATTGGACCATAAAATCAATTAACAGATGTTTTTCCTCAGCTCAATAGTTCTTTCTTATTTGCATAAAAAATATTATACATCCTTTTATATAGATTACTTTTTCTTTTTTGATTATACAAGAGAATGTATGTGTAAAAAAAATATTGTCTTTATGCTTTTATTCTTTTTACCATAACATCATTTGTTTTCCCAACAGCATATTTACTGACTTTTCATTTTTGCTGTGCTCATAATCATCAATACAAAAAATACAAGTTATAAGTGCATACTAAGTATCTTTTTAAAAATTCCAGGTACGTTTTGGAGGACACTGTAATTTTAATGAAAAGAAATTATTTCCATTAGTAAATCTTTTCTTCTCTTTCTCTAGTAGGGAAACTTTTACACATACACAAACTCAAGTGTTTTTAATATTTGTTTTATCATTTCTTACATTTTAGCCTTCTTCTCTCTCTCTCAAGCATCTGTGTATGTGTCTCTGTGTGTGTATTTGTGTGTTTAGGTGTGTTCCCTAAGAAGAGATATACTTGTTAAACCACATTTCAAAGAGTTTGAGCAGAGTGTGAAAATGCATCACCTTTCTTCCACAATCAGTGTAAATTTTCTTATTATTTTATTTTAATAAATTTTCTTATTATTTAAAAAAATATTGAAATTATACCATCAGTGGAATTGGATAGGAGCTACAAAAACAGATAAACTTTCTAATAAAATATATTATAAATCAGATATAGATGTAAATACAGAAAATAAAATAATTATTTATATTATATTCAAGTGATTATTAGTAATTAATTAAAGACATGTTAAGGACCTTCTATATATACACACATCTATAGCCACAATGTGAAATTGACATTTTTGCATGCCCACCCAAGTGTGAGATATTGAAGAGAAGTTTTAAAAAAGCTAAGTATTTAAGTAGTCACACAAAGTCCTATTTATTTATGAATATTAAAGTTCTTCATCATGAGAATTACCTATATTATAGAATATTGACCTGAATTATCTTTAATTATTTTTACAAATTTAAACATGTTCAAAAGTTATTATCAAGAGAATTGTGAGCAGTATATAATATGCAAGCACACTATTTTTCTTAGTAAAACTACTTGAATTCAAAATCAGTTTTAAAAATATAAAAATCTCATAACTTTGCAAAAGAAAATATCTTAACTTCAGTTTATTTATCTATTAAACTAGGATTTAATAGTACAAATGAATAAATAAGAATATATATATAATTTTATTTGTGAATTACACTTTAATAAATTCTGGGAAAAAAACTAAAGGGAAATAAAATGATCTACTTTACTACTAATTGTACATTTTAATTATTTGTACCTCTTCCTGCATTATTAGAATAAATTTATTATGCTTATTTAATATACATAGTTACCAAGCCCTCCTGGCTCATTGCCCAGCCAGGCCAGCCCGTTGCTCCATTGGCAAGCTCAGATTCTGGCCAGGAGTACAAAAAGGTATATTTGAGATCAACAGAAGCTGTGAAGGATAAGCTCCCCCATTCCACAAGTGGAAACCTGGACAGATTCCTTGGGTACATTCTCCCAAAGTAGGTTAGCATGTACCAGGTTTTAAAGTTAGATTAATTGATCACTGCCAGACAACTTGCCACACAATAAAGCACCTAGAGCCTCCCTAAACCTAAGTCCCACTCTCAAGAACTCTGCCTATGACAGCTCCTCTCATAGAACCCAGCAGGGAACATAACATATGGAGCTGACAGCTCTTCTCATCCAACCCATACCACTCTACCAGGATGGAAAGTTGAGAATTCTTAAACACCAATTGGAAACTCAGTGAGCAATACAATAAAAAAGAAGGACTTAACATCCCAAAGCCCATACATACTCCCACACTCAGTTTACATCTCAAGAAGAAATGAAAAGACAACCAGTTAGGCAGAGACAGTAAACCTATTATTTCATTGACTATTTTGTCCACTGTAATGGAAAACAACTCCTTAATTTTTCCACAATATTTTCTTCTTCTTTTTTTCTTAATGTGTACTTATTGATTCAAATACACTTATAGTAACACATATTTGTTTTTGTCTTCTAATCTCTAGCCTATTTTTTAAGGTAGTTATTTTTTCCTTGATCTATTTTATTGAGAGTTAAGATTTTGATTAGTATATTTTTATTTTGTTTTGTATTATCAAATACAAAATACAATATATCCACTAATCTATTTTCTTTCTTTTCTTTGTTAATGACAAATTCTACTATTCTGTCACTCTTTCTTTTAACTTTTAACTTCTATTTTTTTTTTTCTGCTACCTTCTCATAACCAACACATCCTACATCATCACTCTTGGATTTGCTGTCTTTACCCACTAAATTGAAACATACTTTCTACCCTCCTAGGTCTTCTTATTTCCACTTAATCAACTCTATCATGAGCACCACTTATAGCTAATTGGTTTATATAACACAACCCCACACCACAAATACTATAGCAATAATTTAATATTGTAGAAGTCATGGACAACATTTATTGTTTGATTTTTACTGATTTTACTGATAAAAATTACTGATCCTGCTATTTCTGGTTATTGAGCCAATTAACATTGTAGATGTAATAATAACAACTAAGCATCTAGTCTATTGCAATATATTGTTTGCATATTGTTGCTTTTATAGGGCTTCGCATAATCGGTGATGTACTATAAACATATTGGGGCACTATAAATTTATAGAGAAGAAACTCTGCAGCTTCAGATTCATTCAAACAGTATAAAAAGCAATGTAATGAACTATATATATTAAAAAAACAGACTATGTCAGCAACAGATTCCACTGACACTGTAGTGGAGGAAATGTCAGAAAGAATTTAGAAAGTCCATGGTTAAAATGATCTATGAGGTAAAAGGAGTGAAATCAGGGAGAAAATACAAGAAGTAAAAGAACCCTTCAATAAGTAAATAGAGATTCTGAAGAAGAAACCATCAGAAATGCTGGAAATAATAGAAGCAATAAACCAAATTAAAAATTCACTTGTAGTCCCAGTGACTTGGGAAGCTGATGCAGGATAATTATGGGTTCAAAGCCAGTCTTAGCAACTTGGCAAAGCAATAAGTAACTCAGTGAAACTCTGTCTCTAAATAAAATGCAAAAGAGGGCTAGGAATGTGGCTTAGTACTTAAGTGCCACTAAGTTCAATTCCCAATAACCCTTCCAGAAAAAAAAAAAATCAATGGATAGCATCACCAATATACTAGATCACTTGGAAGACAGAGTTTCAGGTAATGAAGATAGAATATATAATCTTGAAAAAAAGTTGACTTTAGAAAGGATGTTAAGAGACCATGAACAGAATTTTCAAGAAATATGGGATAATATGAAAAGGCCAAATTAAAGATTTATCAGGATAGAAGAAGGCTCTGAAATACTAACTAAAGAAATACAAAAAAATTTCAATAAAATAATATCAGAAAATTATTCCAACCTTAAGAATAAAATGAATAGATGAATGGATAAAAAAATGTGGCATTTATACACAATGGAGTATTACTCTGCATTAAAAAATGACAAAATCATGGAATTTGCAGGGAAATGGATGGCATTAGAGCAGATTATGCTAAGTGAGGCTAGCCAATCCCTAAAAAACAAATGGCAAATGTCTTCTTTGATATAAGGAAAGTAACTAAGAACAGAGTAGGCAGGAAGAGCATGAGAAGAAGATTAACATTAGACAGGGATGAGAGGTGGGAGGGAAAGGGAGAGAGAAGGGAAATTGCATGGAAATGGAAGGAGACCCTCATGGTTATACAAAATTACATACAAGAGGAAGTGAGGGGAAAGGGAAAAAAAACAAGGGGGAGAAATGAATTACACTAGATGGGGTAGAGAGAGAAGATGGGAGGGGAGGAGAGGGAAGGGGGGATAGTAGGGGATAGGAAAGGCAGCAGAATACAACAGACACTAGTATGACAATATGTAAATCAGTCGATGTGTAACCGATGTGATTCTGCAATCTGTATGTGGGGTAAAAATGGGAGTTCATAACCCACTTGAATCAAAGTGTGAAATATGATATGTCAAGAACTATGTAATGTTTTGAACAACCAACAATAAAAATTTAAAAAAAAATAAAAAAATAAAAAATAAAAAAATAAAATAAAATAAATGACAAAAAAAAGAATAAAATGAAAAATCAAATCCAGGAGTCATAAAGGACTTTGAATTACAATAGACACATTTTAAGACACAAAATCATGGAAATGTCTAACATACAGATTAGGGATACAATTTTAAAAGTGGCTAGAGAAAAAAAAAACTGGTGACATTTATATTTATAGGTAAATCAATCCAGATCTAAGCTAATTTTGAAAGCCAGACCCTCATAGCCAGGAGGTCTTAGAATAATATATACAAAGCTCTGAAAGAAAATGGATGCTAACCAAGCATACTATGTCCACAAAAATTATGCTTCAGATTTAAAGATAAAGTAAAAAACTTCCACAAAAAAATAAAAGCTAAAGGAATCCAAAACAAGAGAGGTGGCACTACAAAACATACTTAATAAAATATTTCATGAGGAAGAATTGGGATACAAATAAAAACAAGCAGAGGGAAGAGCTACAATATCTAATTCAACTTAAAAACTAGAAATAAATAAAAATGACCAGAAATAAAAGTACCTCTGAATAATAACATTGAATATAAATTATCTAAACACATCTATCAAAAGACACAGGCTTGTAGATTAGATTAAAAAGCAACATATAACAATAAGGTGTCTCCAAGAAACTCACCTTATACACAAAGATATCTACAGACCAAATGCGAAAGGATATAAAGAAAATTATTCACATTGATCTTCTAAACATGCAAGGTTTCTAGTCTCATATCAGATGAAGTAACTTCAAAGTTAACCAGAAAAAAAAGGCCAATTTATATTGCTTGAAGGAATCATACAAAAAAATAACAGTCATAAAGATGCATGCCCCAAATAATGGAGAGTCTACATACATCAAAAACACCCTCCTCACTGCAAATTTGTGAAGCCAATATGGAAAGCAGTGAGAAGATTCCTTGGGAAACTGGGAATAGAACCACCATTTGACCCAGCTATCCCTCTCCTCGGTCTATACCCAAAGGACTTAAAAGTAGCATACTACAGGGACACAGCCACATCAATGTTTATAGCAGCACAATTAACAGTAGCTAAACTATGGAACCAAACTAGATGCCCTTTATTAGATGAATGGATAAAGAAACTGAGGTATATATACACAATGAAATATTACTCAGCAATAAAATAGAATAAAATCATGGCATTTGCAGGTAAATGGATGGAGTTAGAGAAGATAATGCTAAGTGAAGTTAGCCAATCCAAAAAACCATATGCCAAATGTTTTATCTGATATAAGGAAGCCAATTTATAGTGAGGTTGGGAGGGGGAGCATAGAAGGAATAGACAAACTTTAGATAGGACAAAGGGTTGGAAGGGGAATACAGGGGGCATATGGTTAGGAATAATGGTGGAATGAGATGGATATCATTACCCTAAGTATATGTATGAAGACACAAATGGTGTGAATATACTTTGTATATAGCCAGAGATATGAAAAATTGTGCATTATATGTGTAATATGAATTGTAATGCATTCTGCTGTCATATGTAACAAATTAAAATAAAAAAAAAACAGAAAAAACACTGTCCTCAATATCAAGAATCAAATAGATAACACAGTACTATTGGGTGACTTTAACATGCCTCTCTCATAACTAGATAGATCATCAACCAAAAACTAAAAAAGAGTTACAGAACTAAAAATATAATTAATATTTTGAACTTAACAAACATATATAGAATAATTCATCCATCAATGACTTAATATAACTTTTTCTCAGCAACATATGGAACATTTTCTAAAATAGACCACATATTAGGCCATAAAGCAACTATGAGCACATACAAAAAATAAATAGAGATAGTAGTGCATTCTATCAGATCATAATGGAATAAATTTAGAAATCAATGATAAAACAAAAAGTAGAAACAAACACTTGGGAACCAAATAACTCACTATTAAATGATAAATTGATAGAAAAAGAAAACCAGAGGCAAAATTTTTTAAAAATAATAATAATTAGAAGTAAATGAGAATAGTGATGCAACATATCAAAATCTCTGGGAAAATATGAATGCAGTTCTAAGAGGAAAGTTCATAGCATTGATCTCATTCATTAAAAGAACAGAAAGATATCAAATTAGTAACCTATCATTACATCTCAAGGCCATAGGAAAATAAAAACAAAACAACATCAAAATACATAGAAGAGAGGAAATAATTAAAATCAGAGCACAACTCAATAAAATTGAGATTAAAATTTTTTTTCAAAAATCAATGAAATGAAAAGTTTGTTCTTTGAAAGAATAAACAAAATTGATAAGCTCTCAGCTATGCTAACTAAAAAGAAGAGAGAAAAAATGTTAATATTTGTAATGAAAATGGAAATATTGGGGGATCCAACATGGCCGCCGGCGAGGAAGCAGCGATTCCAATGTCTCCACATTAACAGGATCAGAAAGACCCATTGGAACAGCGGCAGTCTACCTACTGAGGAACTTCTAGCAAAATTCCATGAAGAGGGGACCTGCCGGGAATTGGTAGGTTTATTAGAAGTGTCAGTTTGTCCCAGACAAGTGGATCTTGGCCGGCCACGCGGGCACGGAGGTCCAGTCCCGCAGCCACCAGCCGCTTCAGAAAGCAGCCGGCGGCCCCGAGCGGCACGGCCCGCCGGAACCCGCAGACGGCACCCGCCACCTCGCCGTCCCAGGAGGCCCCGCTCTCGCTCAGCGAACGGCCACTCCACCCGCCCGGATCTTAGCCACGCGGCCACAGCTGCCTGGCTCTACAGGCAGCCCGGCGCAGCGAGAAGTGTCCCCGCCTGGCCCAGCAGACAGCCCGTGTCCTCCCGGCTCTACTAATAGCCCCGCCCACCCAGCGAACGGCTCAACCCCCCCCCCCCCCCGAGACAGCGTGAAGGGAATCTAACCAACCCTTTACAAAATAGCGAACTGGGAACTAAAACCAGAGATTGTGTCAGACCAGAGACAAGCCCGTTCCACCCCTCCCTTCGGACACTCTGGCAAGGAGCCAGGGGCCCGCCATAGCAGAGAGGGGAAGTCACCAAAGTTCAGCAACAGAGATTCCTTCCCAGCGGAATCTACTTTAGCAGGTGTGTGACTCCCACCCACACCAGATACAAACAACCAGGAAACTTCAAAATCTCTCCGTGGGCGTGACAGTAAGGGACAAAGGACTCTCGACCCCCAACTCCCCCTACTGCCAGTGACGAGGGCGTGACTGTAGGGGCAGAGGGAAGCAGAGAAGACTCCCCATCCCCAAATCCCCCAAGTGTGAACTGAGAGGGTGTGACGTAGGGGCGGAGGGAAACTCCAGACCCCCAACTCCTCCTACCGCCAGCAGTGTGGTTGTGACTGTAGGGGCTGAGGGAAGTAGAGGGGATCCTCGACCCCCAACTCCTATTACCACCAGCAGCGACACCAATGGTCTTAGCTGCCAGATTCCGAAGGTGTGCCCACCAAAGGAGTCCAGAAAAATTAAACAATTGACTCCCAGACTATAGCTCCACAGCACTGGGGCTTAGATGAATGACAGCGAGAGTGCTCAGTAGTTAGGGAAATAGAGCACTCGGTGGGGCTGAAAGTGTAACCAAATCCTTGGGGAACTGCCTCCGGTGAGCAGGACCTGGCTGGCTGGCAGGAGGAAGGGGAGGAGGGGCCGTAGAAGTAAAACGGCTCTGGACCAACAGGATTGAGAGACTCCCAGGAACCGCCTTACAGGGATTGCTGTTGACACATTGAGGGCAAAACTCAGCCCGGAGGGCACAGCTTTGCCTACGGGAAGAGAAGAAAATGGATCTCTAAGACCTAATTTTATTTCCTATTCCATTTTAATTTTTTCTCTCCCTTTTCCCTCTCTCTCTCCCCCTCCAAGTTTTACTGCTCTTTCCATTCTCCTCTATGCTATCTATCTCCCTCTCCTTCTTTCTTTTCAAGAGCACCTACCTTCCCCTTCCCCCCAACTTTCATCCCAAGCATTACGTCCTCCATTTTGCGTAACTGTCTAAATACAAATAGGTGTGCGCACTCCCCCCACGCCTGCAAGGTAGCCGGAACTGCAACCCACCAGCAGGTCAGGCCCAGCAACCTGGGAGTGGCAGAGCCGCCCCACGCACCTGCAAGGTAGGCACACCTGCTACCAACCAGCAGAACAGGCCCAGAGGCCTGCCGATGTGGTAGGCACAGTGCCCCAATTGGAGGAGGAGCAGAGCCCCTGCCCGCGCCTGCGCGGGAGACTTTGCATCTATACAAGAGTAATACAAATATATATGGGGAAAATTCAACAAGACAACAGTCTCAGTAAGCAGAAAGAAACGCGAACAGTATGAAGAGACAAGGAAAGAAAGGACCACAAGCAATGAAGGTCAACTCAACGTTAGAAGAGGTAATATCTGCAGCAGATGGAATGCCAGATAAAGAATTCAGGAGATACATGCTTCAGATGATCTGGAGTCTCAAGGAAGACATTAGACAGCAAAATCAGACAATGAAAGATCTCTTCAACAATGAAATACATAAACAAATCCAGGAAGTAAAAGATCAACTATACAGGGAGATAGAAGTTATAAAAAAGAAACAAACAGAAATCCTAGAAAGGCAGGAAGCAATAAACCAACTTAAAAACTCAATTGAGAATACTACCAGCAGAGTAGAACACTTAGAAGATAGAACATCAGACAATTAAGACAAAGTATTTCAACTTGAAAAGAACATAGACAGCTCAGCAAGACAGTTCAGAAACCATGAGCAGAACATCCAAGAGATATGGGACAACATAAAGAGACCAAACTTAAGAGTCATTGGGATACAGGAAGGCATGGAGGTCCATACCAAAGGAATAAACAATCTATTCAATGAAATAATATGAGAAAACTTCCCAGACTTGAAGAATGAGACAGAATCCCAAATCCTAGAAGCCTACAGGACGCCGAATGTGCATAATCATAAGAGATCCACACCTAGACACATTATAATGAAGATGCCCAACATACAGAATAAGGAGAGAATTTTAAAAGCTACAAGAGAAAGGAAACAGATTACATTTAGGGGTAAACCAATCAGGATAACAGCTGATCTCTCAACAGAGACTTTGAAAGCTAGAATATCCTGGAATAACATATTTCAAACACTGAAAGAAAATGGGTTCTAACCAAGAATTGTGTATCCAGCAAAATTGAGCTTCAAGATGGAAGATGAAATTAAAACCTTCCACGATAAACAAAAGTTAAAAGAATTCACAGCTAGAAAGCCATCTCTCCAAAAAAATCCTCAGCAAAACATTACAGGAAGAGGAAATGGAAAATAGCAATGAAAACCAACAGTGGGAGGTAGGACAGTAAAGGGGGGAAAATAATCAAAGAGGAAAACAAACCATATTCAGTAACATAAACAAACAAATATGGCTGGAAGGATAACCCATATCTCAATAATAACCCTAAATGTTAATGGCTTAAACTCACCAATTAAGAGACACAGGCTAGTAGAATGGATCACAAAACATGACCCAACAATATGCTGCCTACAGGAGACACATTTGATAGGAAAAGACATACATAGATTGAAGGTGAAAGGTTGGGAAAAATCATATCACTCATATGGACTTCGGAAAAAAGCAGGAGTGTCCATACTCATATCAAATAAAATAGATTTCAAGCCAAAGTTAATCAAAAGGGATAAAGAGGGACACTACATACTGCTCAAGGGAACCATACACCAACAAGACATAACAATCATAAATATATATGCCCCAAATAATGGTGCAGCTATGTTCATCAAACAAACTCTTCTCAAGTTCAAGAGTCTAATAGACCACCATACAATAATCATGGGAGACTTCAACACACCTCTCTCACCACTGGACAGATCTTCCAAACAAAAATTGAATAAGGAAACTATAGAACTCAATAACACAATTAACAACCTAGACTTAATTGACATATATAGAATATACCACCCAACATCAAGCAGTTACACTTTTTTCTCAGAAGCACATGGATCCTTCTCAAAAATAGATCATATATTATGTCACAGGGCAACTCTTAGACAATATAAAGGAGTAGAGATAATACCATGCATCTTATCTGACCATAATGGAATGAAACTGAAAATCAACGATAAAAGAAGGAAAGAAAAATCATGCATCACTTGGAGAATGAACAACAGGTTACTGAATGATCAATGGGTTATAGAAGACATTAAGGAGGAAATTAAAAACTTCTTAGAGTTAAATGAAAACACAGACACAACATATCGGAATCTATGGGACACATTGAAAGCAGTTCTAAGAGGAAAATTCATTGCATGGAGTTCATTCCTTAAAAAAAGAAAAAACCAACAAATAAATGATCTCATACTTCATCTCAAAATCCTAGAAAAAGAAGAGCAAAATACCAGCAAAAGAAGTAGAAGGCAAGAAATAATTAAAATCAGAGCGGAAATTAATGAAATCGAAACAAAAGAAACAATTGAAAAAATTGATAAAACTTAAAGTTGGTTCTTTGAAAAAATAAATAAGATCGACAGACCCTTAGCCATGCTAATGAAGAGAAGAAGAGAGAGAACTCAGATTACTAGCATATGGGATGAAAAAGGCATTATCACAACAGACACTTCAGAAATACAGAAGATAATCAGAAATTATTTTGAATCCTTATACTCCAATAAAATAGAAGATAGTGAAGGCATCGATAAATTTCTTAAGTCATATGATCTGCCCAGATTGAGTCAGGAAGATATAGAGGACCTAAACAGACCAATAACAATAGAGGAAATAGAAGAAACCATCAAAAGACTACCAACTAAGAAAAGCCCAGGTCCGGATGGGTATACAGCAGAGTTTTACAAAACCTTTAAAGAGGAACTAACACCAATACTTTTCAAGCTATTCCAGGAAATAGAAAAAGAGGGAGAACTTCCAAATACATTCTACGAGGCCAACATCACCCTGATGCCTAAACCAGACAGAGACACTTCAAAGAAAGAAAACTACAGACCAATATCTCTAATGAATCTAGAGGCAAAAATCCTCAATATAATTCTGGTGATTCGGATTCAAAATCATATCAAAAAAATTGTACACCATGATCAAGTAGGATTCATCCCTGGGATGCAAGGCTGGTTCAATATACGGAAATCAATAAATTTTATCCACCACATCAATAGACTTAAAAGTAAGAACCATATGATCATCTCGATAGATGCGGAAAAAGCATTCGACAAAGTACAGCATCCCTTTTTGTTCAAAACTCTCGAAAAAGTAGGGATAACAGGAACATACCTCAACATTGTAAAAGCAATCTACGCTAAGCCCCAGGCTAGCATCATTCTGAGTGGAGAAAAATTGAAGGCATTCCCTCTAAAATCTGGAACAAGACAGGGATGCCATCTCTCATCACTTCTGTTCAACATAGTTCTCGAAATACTGGCCAGAGCAATTAGACAGACGAAAGAAATTAAAGGCAAAAAATAGGAAAAGAAGAACTTAAATTATCACTATTTGCAGATGACATGATTCTATACCTAGCAGACCCAAAAGGGTCTACAAAGAACCTATTAGAGCTAATAAATGAATTCAGCAAAGTGGCAGGATATAAAATCAACATGCATAAATCAAAGGCATTCCTGTATATCAGCGACAAACCCTCTGAAATGGAAATGAGGACAACCACTCCATTCACAATATCCTCAAAAACAATAAAATACTTGGGAATCAACCTAACAAAAGAGGTAAAAGACTTATACAATGAAAACTACAGAACCCTAAAGAGAGAAATTGAAGAAGATCTTAGAAGATGGAAAAATATATCCTGTTCATGGATAGGCAGAACTAACATCATCAAAATGGCGATATTACCAAAAGTTCTCTATAGGTTTAATGCAATCCCAATCAAAATCCCAATGGCATTTCTTGTAGAAATAGAGAAAGCAATCATGAAATTCATATGGAAAAATAAAAGACCCAGAATAGCAAAAACAATGCTAAGCAGGAAGTGTGAATCAGGCGGTATAGCGATACCAGACTTCAAACTATACTACAGAGCAATAGTAACAAAAACAGCATGGTACTGGTACCAAAACAGGCGGGTGGACCAATGGTACAGAATAGAGGACACAGTAACCAATCCACAAAACTACAACTATCTTATACTTGATAAAGGGGCTAAAATATGCAATGGAGGAAGGATAGCATCTTCAACAAATGGTGCTGGGAAAACTGGAAATCCATTTGCATCAAAATGAAACTGAATCCCTTTCTCTCGCCATGCACAAAAGTTAACTCAAAATGGATTAAGGAGCTTGATATTAAATCAGAGACACAGCGTCTGATAGAAGAAAAAGTTGGCTATGATCTACATACTGTGGGGTCGGGCTCCAAATTCCTCAATAGGACACCCATAGCACAAGAATTAATATCTAGAATCAACAAATGGGACTTGCTCAAACTAAAAAGTTTTTTTCTCAGCAAAAGAAACAATAAGAGTGGTAAATAGGGAGCCTACATCATGGGAACAAATCTTTACTCCTCACACTTCAGAAAGAGCCCTAATATCCAGAGTATATAAAGAACTCAAAAAATTAGACAATAAGATAACAAATAACCCAATCAACAAATGGGCCAAGGACCTAAACAGACACTTCTCAGAGGAGGACATACAATCAATCAACAAGTACATGAAAAAATGCTCACCATCGCTAGCAGTCAGAGAAATGCAAATCAAAACCACCCTAAGATATCATCTCACTCCAGTAAGATTGGCAGCCATTATGAAGTCAAACAACAACAAGTGCTGGCGAGGATGTGGGGAAAAGGGTACACTTGTACATTGTTGGTGGGACTGCAAATTGGTGCAACCAATTTGGAAAGCAGTATGGAGATTTCTTGGAAAGCTGAGAATGGAACCACCATTTGATCCAGCTATTCCCCTTCTGGGTCTATTCCCTAAAGACCTAAAAACAGCATGCTACAGGGACACTGCTACATCGATGTTCATAGCAGTACAATTCACAATAGCTAGACTGTGGAACCAACCTAGATGCCCTTCAATAGACGAATGGATAAAAAAAATGTGGCATTTACACACAATGGAATATTACTCTGCATTAAAAAATGACAAAATTATAGAATTTGGAGGGAAATGGATGGCATTAGAGCAGATTATGCTAAGTGAAGCTAGCCAATCCCTAAAAAACAAATGCCAAATGTCTTCTTTGATATAAGGAGAGTAACTAAGAACAGAGTAGGGAAGAAGAGCATGAGAAGATGACTAGCATTAAACAGGGATGAGAGGTGGGAGGGACAGGGAGAGAGAAGGGCAATTGCTTGGAAATGGAAGGAGACCCTTAGGGTTATACAAAATTACATACAAGAGGAAGTGAGGGGAAAGGGAAAAATAATACAAGGGGAAAAATGAATTACAGTAGAGGGGTAGAGAGAGAAGAGGGGAGGGGAGCGGAGGGGAGGGGGGATAGTAGAGGATAGGAAAGGCAGCAGAATACAACCGACATGAGTATGTCAATATGTAAATCAGTGGAAGTGTAACTGATGTGACTCTGCAATCTGTATACGGGGTAAAAATGGGAGTTCATAACCCACTTGAATCAAAGTGTGAAATATGATATATCAAGAACTATGTAATGTTTTGAACAACCAATAAAAAAATTAAAAAAAAATAAAAAAAAATTTTAAAATAAGAAAATGGAAATATTACCACAGACACTACTGAAAAACAGAAGATAATCAGAAACTATTTTAAAAATTTATATTGTAATAACCTAGAAAATCTTGAAGATATTGGCAAATTTCTAGAGACATATAACTTAACCAAATTGAATCAGAAGGATATAAAAATTTTAAACAGATCAATTTCAAGCAAGAAAATTGAAGAATCCATCAACAGTCTACCAACACAGTAAAACTTAAGATGAAATGGATTTTCAGACAAGCTCTAGCAACACTTTATAGAAAAAATTAATATCAATTCTCCTCAAATTATTCCAAACACATTCTTTGAAGCTACTATTGCCATGATACAAAACCAGAAAAATACACATCAAGGAAAGAAAACTTCAGACTAATAACCTTGATGAATATAGATGCAAAAATTCTTAATAAAAATCCTTGCACATTTCATACAAAAACACATTAAAAATATAGTGCACTATGATAAAATGTGTTTCATCCAAGAGATATACCATTGGTTCAACATAGGGAAAACAATAAATGTAATTCATCACTTAAATAGACTTAAAACCAGAGCACAACTCAGACTTAAGGGAAAAAAATTATTAATCTCAATAGATGCAGAAAAAGCATTTGACAAAATGCAACATTCATTTATGATTAGAACACTTAAAAAAATTAGGGAGAGAAGGAGTATACCTCAACATTGTAAAAGCTATACAAAACAAATCCAAGGCCAATTTCATTTTAAGTTGTAAAACACTGAAAGCATTCCCTCTAAAAATAGGAACAAAACAGGAATGCCCATTTTCAGCATTTCTACTCAACATAGTCTTTGGAAGCCTAGCCAGATCAAATAGTCAAAGAAAGAAATTAAAAAAATATAAATAGGCCAAAAAATAGATAAAATTAGCTCTACTGACAACATGATTTTATATTTAGAAGAGCTAAACAATTTCACCAGAAAATTTTTAATACTCATGAATGAATTTAGCAAAGTAGCAGGAAACAAAATTAACAACCGTAAATTAACTGCATTCCTATACTCCAACTATGGATAAGCTGAAAGAGAAATGGGGAAAACCATCCCATTCACAGCAGCTTCAAAAACAAAAACAAAAACAAACAAAGAAAAAATCCTTGGGAATCATTCTATAATGAATGGGGATCTCTACAGTGAACTATAGGATACTAAAGAAAGAAATTGAGGAAGACTTTAGAAGATGCAAAGTCCTCCCATGTTCTTTAACAGGCAGAATTAATATTGTCAAAATGGACATATTACCAAAAGTGTTATGCAGATTCAATGCAATTCTCATCAAAATTCCAATAATGTTCTTCATAAAAATAGAAATATCAATCATGAAATTCATTTGGAAAAATAAGAGGCCCAGAATAAGCAAAATCAATCCTTAGCAAGAAAAATGAAGCAGGAGGCATCACAATACCACACCTTAAATTAAACTACAGAGCTATAGTAATAAAAACTGCATGGTGTTGGTGCCAACCAAACCAGGAAAGAAGACCAATGGAATAGAATAGAAGACACAGATACTAGCCCACATAAATGCAATTACCTCATACTAGACAAATGTACCCAAATCATACAATGGTGAAAAAGATAGCCTCTTCCACAAATGGTGCTGGTGTTTGGAAAATTGGAAATCAATATTCAATAGAATGAAATTAAACCTTATCTCTTATTCTGAACAAAAATCAACTATCAGTGGGCCAAAGACCTAGCAATTAAAACAGAAATACTGCACATACTAGAAGAAATTGTAGGCCCAAAACTCCAATGTGTTGGCTCAGCAATGGACTTCCTTAAAAAAACTGCTAAAGCACATAAAATAAAATAAAAGATTCATAAAAGGGATTGCATCAAACTAAAAAGCTTATTCACAATAAAACAATCAAGAGTGTGAAGGGAAAGGATATAAAATGGGAGAAAACTTGCCCCTCAGATAAGGCATTAATCTCCAAGATATTCAAAGAACTCAAGAATCTTAACATCAAAAAGTCAAATAAAGGCCAGGCATGGTGGCGCATGCCTATAATCCCAGGCTGAGACAGGAAAATTGCAAGTTCAAAGCCAGTCTTAGCTAAAATGAGGTGCTAAGCAAATCAGTGAGACTCTATATAAAATACAACATAGAGCTGGAAATGTAGCTCAGTGGTCAAATGCCCCTGAGTTCAATCCACTGTACCCCACCCCAAAAGAAATCAAATAACCCAATAAATAAATGATCAAAGGAACTGGAAGAGATTCTTTTCAAAAGAGAAAATATGAATGGTCAACATGAAGAAATGTTCAACATCTGTAGCAATTAGAGAAATACAAATTAAAACTACACTGAGATTTCATCTCACTCCAGTCCAAATGACAACTATCAAGAATACAAATAACAATAAATATTGGCAAGGATGTGCTGAAAAGAATGCACTCATACATTGCTGGTGGGACTGCAAATTGGTGTAACCACTCTGAAAAGCAATATGGAGATTACTCAAGAATCTCGGAATGGAATGACCCTTTGACCCCTTATCTTACCCTTTGGCATAAATCTAAAGGAGTAAAAATTAGCGTACTACAGTGACATAACCACTTTAAAGTTTAAAGCAACACCACTTACAATTGCTAACCTATGGATCCAACCTAGGTGTCTTTCAACAGATGAATGGATAGAAAAAGTGTGGTATATATACACAATGGAATATTATTCAGACACGAAGAAGAATGACTTTATAACATTTGACAGTAAATGGATGTATCTGGAGATTATCATGCTAAATGCAATAAACAGTCCCCAAAATCCAAGGATTGAATATTTTTGCTGATATGTGGAAGTTAAACTACAATTAAGTAGGGGAGTAGGAGGGAAAAAGAGAAGTTCTATAGATTAGATAAAGGGGAATGAAGGAAAAAGAGAGGAGATAGATAGGAAAGACAGTAAAATGAATCTAACATAATTTTACAATGCATGGTATGAAAATATCTAGTTAATATCACCATTGTGTATATCAGGAAGACTGGGATTCTAAATAGAATAAGATATATTCCCTGCTTGTTTAATTTTATCAAAATGGATTCTACTGTTATGTATAACTAAAAAGAATCAATAAAAATAAAAATACATCTTCAAACATTTCTCAATAATTATTTTAAAAATCATAGGTTACTGAACTTTTCAGGAATAATTTAAAGAAGAACTGTACCTTTTATTGTGTAGTTAGAATAATAAAGCATTTAAGTACATATTATTTTGTAATATTAAAAAAAAGAAAGCTAGGTTCTCTTCTGAATATGCACCTGTGCAATAAAAAAATCTGTCAACATATTAGAGATCACCTCCATTCACATAAAAATTTTAGATATTAAAACAGATAAACTTGTTTGGAATTGTAGAAGAAATTCTGAACTAAATAACAACAACAAAAGTATAAGAAATCAGTATGTAGTGCTACTGCTCTGAACATTGACAATTTTATCTATGATAATGAACTATGCTCTAAAACTAAGATGATTATACATCAGAAGTGTTTAGATGTACATATTAAACTATTGAGGTATGTTTTATTATATAGAGAGAGTTTCCAATTACATCATATTACATTTAAATAGAATGTTTTATATATGTGTATATTTTTTATTTCTTTACAAATTAGCTTACAAACTGCATATTTCTATATTCATGTCAAGATATATTACTCAGCTCGTAATTATATTTTCATAAGATGTGTAGTAATAGCTGTTGAGGTATAATTATGTTTCATGTTAAAAACCTGAAAATGTGATTAAATGTGTTTAATATGGAACACTGGGGAACACTGAAAATAATCAGAAGCCATCTTGCAAATATTGAAATAGCTGAAGAAAACAGAGGCTTAAGAAAATTGGAACTTCATTGGTTTATCAGTATGTACCTGAAGAATCAAAGTAAAGGCTATGCCTAGTAAAAAAATGATGTATATATCATAGAAAACAAGTTTTATAAAAATGCAGACTTTCAGATCACATTAATTTTAGAAATTTGAAAAATTATATTGATTAATTAGTTGAGTCCTTTTCAATCACATGGAAAACAACAAAATCATTGCAATTGAAACTTCTCAAAATTAAAATGAACTTATATTTTTCTACATAGTTTTCAGTTTTAAAAGAAATCATATAAGTTGTTCATCTCCTGAAAAAACAAATTAGGTTAATAATGGTCAAAATATATACTATTATCAATTTATTCTTATGTAATATTTTTTCGGTAATGTTGAATGATTTTTTTTCAGAGTACACACTGATGAAGTTTTCTTGAATGAAAACTATCTGCTTTAAGAATTGAAGAGAATTAGAAAACATGAACAATTTACATATAAAAACAAAACAATCTGGGCCACAAGATGTCACTATAGTTCAAGCAAGATATGGTTTTCTTAGAATTAAATAGAAAAGAAAGTACATTGAACTTAATTTATATATTTAATCTAATGTTAACTGTATTCCAAATATTCTCATAATGGATTATAAAATGAACTCAGAGAAAAGAATATTTTGTACATGGAGTAATTTTTATCTGGTTTTGTAGCAGTTACAGATTAGAAAAATTAAGTAAAGCACAATTATAAAGAAAACAAAGAATTTATTAATTTTCAACTTTTATTTGTATAGTTTAGAATAATTTCAAGGTTTTGGATAAAAATTTAGACGTTGGGTGTTCACATCTTTATGTGAGTTTTAGACTAACATTTTATTAAATTATAAAAAAGAAACAGTAATGGTAATTACTTCACAGGGCTATGATAACATCAAGAAAAAGACTGACATCCAGGCCTTGGTATGAGATTAATTTTAGTATGTTATCATTATTAGAGAAACAACTAAACTCATATGCCTCAACATATCTATTTTTAAAAATTTTTACTGTTTCAATATATATTTGATTTCAATATTCAGATTCATAAATTTGAAAAAAATGGATTATAAAGCACCTATAGCTGTGAAATATTTCTCCTTTTACTTCCCCATACCCAAGTTATATATTCCTATGGTTAAGTACATGGTAAGACTCATGAATTTGATTATAGTTCACACAGCTCATAATTGTTTAAAATAATTCTTTATATTTAAACTATCTAAGGTGTATGTATTATATATTGCCGATACACTTTATTGACTTAAAGAAAAAATATATTCCAAACTGTTTTAAATAATAATTGAAATATTAAAGTACATTTAATACTATTATCTGTAAGCATTTTAATTTTTATTACATTATAGATAAGAAAATTTCAAACTCAACATAATAAGTATACACAATAAGTGTAGATCATCTTCAGTTTTTTTTTTCTGTGAAATTTTTTTTTATTGATTGTTCAAAACATTACAGAGCTCATGATATATCATCTTTCATACATTAGACTCAATTGGGTTTTGAACTCCCATTTTTACCCCAAATACAGATTGCAGAGTCACAACTGTTACATACTCACATTATTACATAATGGCATATTAGTGACTGTTGTATTCTGCTACCTTTCCTATCCCCTACTATCCCCCCTCCCCTCCCCTCCCCTCCCATCTTCCCTCTCTACCTCCTCTGCTGTTGTTCAATTCTCTCCCCTTTTTCCCCCCCTCCCCCTTGCCCCTCATAACCTCTTTTAATTTTGTGTATCATTGAAGGTCTCCTACCATTTCCATATGCTTTCCCTTCTCTCTCCCTTTCTCTCCCCCCATTCCTCTTTGTTTACTATTAGTCTTTTCCTCATGCTCTTCCTTCCTGTTCTGTTCTTACTTGCTATCTTTATATCAAAGAAGACATTTGGCAATTGTTTTTTAGGGCTTGGCTAGCTTCACTTAGCATAATCTGCTCTAATGCCATCCATTTCCCTGCAAATTCTATGATTTTGTCATTTCTTAGTACTGCATAATACTCCATTGTGTATAGATGCCACATTCTTTTTATCCATTCATCTATTGAAGGGCATCTAGGTTGGTTCCACAGTCTAGCTATTGTGAATTGTGCCGATATAATCATTGATGTGGCTGTATCCCTATAGTGCGCTCTTTTAAGGTCCTCAGGGAATAGTCCGAGAAGGGCCATAGCTGGGTCGAATGGTGGATCCATTCCCAGCTTTCCCAGGAATCTCCATACTGCTTTCCAAATTGGCCTCACCATTTTGCAGTCCCACCAGCAGTGTACAAGTGTACCCTTTTCCCCACATCCCCGCCAACACTTATTGTTGTTTGACTTCCTAATGGCTGCCAATCTTACTGGAGTGAGATGGTATCTTAGGGTGGTTTTGATTTGCATTTCTCTGACTGCTAGAGATGGTGAGCATTTTTTCATGTACTTGTTGATTGATTGTATGTCCTCCTCTGAGAAGTGTCTGTTCAGGTCCTTGGCCCATTTGTTGATTGGGTTGTTTGTTATCTTATTGTTTAATTTTTTGAGTTCTTTGTACATTCTGGATATTAGGGCTCTATCTGAGGTGTGAGGGGTAAAAATTTGTTCCCATGATGTAGGCTCTCTATTTACCTCTTTTATTGTTTCTCTTGCTGAGAAAAAACTTTTTAGTTTAAGTAAGTCCCATTTGTTTATTCTTGTTATTAACTCTTGGGCTATGGGCGTCCTATTAAGGAAATTGGAGCCTGACCCCCCTATATGTAGATCGGAGCCAACTTTTTCTTCTATCAGATGCACCGTCTCTGATTTGATATCTAGCTCCCTGATCCATTTTGAGTTAACTTTTGTGGATGGTGAGAGAAAGGGATTCAATTTCATTTTGTTCCGTATGGATTTCCAATTTTCCCAGCACCATTTGTTGAAGATGCTATCCATCCTCCATTGCATGTTTTTAGCTCCTTTATCAAATATAAGAAAGTTGTAACTTTGTGGATTAGTCTTTGTGTCCTCTATTCTGTACCATTGGTCCACCTGCCTGTTTTGGTACCAGTACCATGCTGTTTTTGTTACTATTGCTTTGTAGTACAGTTTGAACTCTGGTATCGCTATACCTCCAGATTCACACTTCCTGCTTAGAATTGCTTTTGCTATTCTGGGTCTTTTGTCTTTCCATATGAATTTCATGATTGCTTTATCTATTTCAACAAGAAATGCCGTTGGGATTTTGATTGGCATCGCATTAAACCTGTAGAGAACTTTGGGTAATATCGCCATTTTGATGATGTTAGTTCTGCCTATCCATGAACAGGGTACATTTTTCCATCTTCTGAGATCTTCTTCTGTCTCTCTCTTTAGGGTTCTGTAGTTTTCATTGTATAAATCTTTCACCTCTTTTGTTAGGTTGATTCCCAAGTATTTTATTTTCTTTGAGGATACTGTGAATAGAGTGGTTTTCCTCATTTTCATTTCAGAAGTTTTGTTGCTGATATACAGGAATGCCTTTGATTTATGCGTGTTGATTTTATATCCTGCCAGTTTGCTGAATTCATTTATTAACTCTAGCAGTTTCTTTGTAGACCCTTTTGGGTCTGTTAAATATATTATCATGTCATCTGCAAATAGCGATAATTTAATTTCTTCTTTTCCTATTTTTATGCCTTCAATTTCTTTTGTCTGTCTAATTGCTCTGGCTAGTGTTTCAAGAACTAAATTGAATAGAAGTGGTGATAGAGGGCATCCCTGTCTTGTTCCAGATTTTAGAGGGAATGCCTTCAGTTTTTCTCCATTTAGGATGATGCTAGCCTGAGATTTAGCTAATATAGCTTTTACAATGTTGAGGTAAGTTCCTGTTATCCCTAGTTTTTCTAGTGTTTTGAACATAAAGGGATACTTTACTTTGTCAAATGCTTTTTCTGCATCTATCGAGATGATCATATGGTTCTTGTCTTTAAGTCTGTTGATGTGGTGAATAGCATTTATTGATTTCCGTATATTGAACCAGCCTTGCATTGCAGGGATGAATCCTACTTGATCATGATGCACAATTTTTTTGATGTGTTTTTGTATTCGATTCACCAGAATTTTATTGAGAATTTTTGCATCCAAGTTCATTAGAGATATTGGTCTGTAGTTTGCTTTCTTTGAAGTGTCTTGGTCTGGTTTTGGGATCAGAGTGATGTTGGCCTCATACAATGAATTTGGAAGAGCTCCTTCTTTTTCTATTTCTTGAAATAGCTTAAAAAGTATTGGTATTAATTCTTCTTTGAAGGTTTTGTAGAACTCCGCTGTATACCCTTCCGGTCCAGGGCTTTTCTTGGTTGGTAGTCTTTTGATGGCTTCTTCTATTTCTTCCTTTGTTATTGGTCTGTTTAGATTGCGTGTGTCTTCCTGTCTCAATCTGGGCTGATCATATGCCTTAAGAAATTTATCAATATTTTCACTATCTTCTATTTTAAGGGAATATAGGGTTTCAAAATACTTTCTAATTATCTTCTGTATTTCTGTAGTGTCTGTTGTGATATTGCCCTTTTCATCCCGTATGTTGGTAATTTGAGTTCTCTCTCTTCTTCTCTTCGTTAGCATGGTTAAGGGCCTGTTTATCTTATTTATTTTTTCAAAAAACCAACTTTTAGTTTTATCAATTTTTTCAATGTTTTTTTTTGTTTCAATTTCGTTGATTTCTGCTCTAATTTTAATTATTTCTTGTCTTCTACTACATTTGCTGTTGTTTTGCTCTTCCTTTTCTAGGTTTTTGAGGTGTAGTGTGAGTTCATTTATTTGTTGGTTATTTCTTTTTTTGAGGAAAGAACTCCAAGAAATGAATTTTCCTCTTAAAACTGCTTTCATTGTGTCCCATAGATTCCGGTATGTTGTGTCTGTATTATCATTTGTCTCTAAGAATTTTTTCATCTCCTCCTTTATGTCTTCTGTAACCCATTGATCATTCAGTAACATATTGTTCATTTTCCATGTAATGTAGGATTTTCCCTTCCTTCTTTTATCATTGATTTCCAATTTCATTCCATTGTGATCAGATATGGTGCATGGTATTATCTCCACGCCTTTATATTTACTAAGAGTTGCCTTATGGCATAATATGTGGTCTATCTTTGAGTAGGATCCATGTGCTGCTGAGAAGAACATGTATCCACTTGATGATGGTTGATATATTCTATATATGTCAGTTAAGTCTAGGTTATTGATTGTGCTGTTGAGTTCTATAGTTTCTTTATTCAGTTTTTGTCTAGAGGATCTGTCTAATCGTGAGAGCGGTGTGTTGAAGTCACCCATAATTATTGTGTTGTGGTCTATTTGACTCTTGAACTTGAGGAGAGTTTGTTTTATGAATGTTGCAGCTCCATTGTTTGGTGCATACAAATTGATAATTGTTATGTCTTGTTGGTGGATGGTTCCTTTTAACAGGATATACTGTCCTTCTTTATCCTTCTTGATTAACTTAGGTTTAAAGTTGATTTTATTCGATATGAGTATGGCCACTCCTGCTTGCTTCCGAGGGCCATGTGAGTGGTATGATTTTTCCCAACCTTTTACCTTCAGCCTGTGTATGTCTTTTCCTATCATATGAGTCTCTTGAAGGCAGCATATTGTTGGGTTGTTTTTTTAATCCAGGTTACTAGCCTATGTCTCTTTATTGGTGAGTTTAGGCCATTAACATTTAAGGTTACAATTGAGATATGATTTGTACTTCCAGTCATGCTTCTTTATTTATTTATTTTAGTTTGGCTGGTTTTACTTTTTGGTTATTTTCCTCCCCCTTTATTGAGACACCTCCTGCTGTTAGTTTTGGGCACTATTTTTCAATTCCTCTTCTTGTATTATTTTGCTCAAAATGCTTTGCAGTGCTGGTTTTCTTGCTGCAAATTCTTTTAGCTTTTGTTTATCGTGAAAGATTTTAATTTCATTGTCAAATCTGAAGCTTAATTTTGCTGGATACAGTATTCTTGGTTGGAATCCATTATTTTTCAGCGTTTGAAATACATTGTTCCAGGATCTTCTCGCTTTCAAAGTCTGTGATGAAAAAATCAGTCGTTAACCTAATTGGTTTACCCCTGAATGTAATCTGCCTCTTTTCTCTCGTAGCTTTTAATATTCTCTCCTTGTTCTGTACGTTGGCTATCTTCATAATTATATGTCTTGGAGTTGGTCTATTATGGTTTTGAATGTTTGGGGTCCTGTAGGCTTCCAGGATTTGGCAATCCATTTCATCTTTCATCTCTGGGAAGTTTTCTAGAATTATTTCATTTAATATGCTGTCCATTCCTTTGGTTTGAGTCTCTGTGCCTTCTTCTATCCCGATGACCCTCAATTTTTTTTTTTTTTATGACATCCCATATCTCTTGAATAGATTGCTCATGGGATTTACACATCTTTTCTGTGTTGACTATATTCTTTTCAAGTTGATAAACCTTGTCTTCATTATCTGATGTTCTGACTTCTACTTGATCAAGTCTGTTTGTAATATTCTCGTTTGAGTTTTTAATTTGGTTTATATTTTCCTGCAATTCTAGGATTATTATTATTTTTTTTTAAGATCTCTATCTCCTGGTAGAGCTCATTCTTTGCCATTTGAATTTGTTTGTTTAATTCGTTTTCAAAATATACTTTTATTGCTTGGACTTGCTGTCTCATGTCTTCCCTAATATTCCTTTCCATTCGAGTTAGGTAGGCCTTGAGATCATTCCCTATCCCTGCTTCTGATGTTTCTTTGTCCTCCTGTAGAATTAAGTTGTCCTGTATTGTTTGTACTCCTTTTTTCCCTTGTTTTCTCATGTTGTCCACGTTACTTTCCAGCTCTATTTGATTGCCGTGTTTCTGCTCTCTTCTATAGATTTGTTTTGGTTCTGTATTACTCTGTTGTTTCTTCTTTGTGTTGTTAAACTTTGCCTGCTAACGTGGATTCTGCTGTGAAGGAATTCCAACGGCCGAGCTCCAGTGACGTCACTACTCTGCTATGACGGGCCCCAGGCTCCTTGCTGGGGTGTCCTAATGGGGCTGTGTGACTGAACTGTCTCTGTTTGGTTTCAGTTCCCCGTCGAGGCAGGCAGGCAGTCTCCAGCCGCCCAGTATCTCAGGCAGCGGGCGGGTGATCAGTCGCCAGCGGGGGAGTGGACTTAAGCCGCCCAGTCGCGCGGGCAGCGGGCCGGCTGTCGCCGGTGGCCGGTGATCTCTAGGCACCCCGTCCTGTGGTCGGTAGCTGGCGGGCGGGTGTTCTCCTACTGCCCAGTTACGCGGGCAGTGGGTGAACTGTCGCCGGCGGGCCTGCGGTTTCCAGCCTCCCAGTCACGAGGGCCTGGCCTCTAGTCCCCTAGTTTCTCTTGCTAGTCTTGGTTTCTCCTGCTAGACCAGATTTCCCCTGAGTGATGGCTCTCCGCAGTTCAAACTGTACTCTGGACCTGCCATTTGTTGGGTGTGGAGGGTGTCTATTGGGGACTCCGGCACTCTATTATTTTGTTCCCGTTGTGGGGGATAGAACTGTACCACTTCCTTCCCCCTCTGAAATCCCGTACTCAGCCCGGGGGTCAGTGCAGGCTCATCGAGCAGGATTCCACAGAATTGCAGCCACTGTTCCCCCTGCTTGCTAATTAATTACTTCTCTGCGGCGCCCCGCCTTCTGTAGCTGTGGGGAAGGCCGGGCGAATCAGTCAGCCCAGATCCCCGGGGTCACACAATTGGCTATTGGGATCCCTGGCACTCTATCGTTTTGATTTTTTCTCCTTGCCCCTCCCCCAGTGCTGGCTAGACAGGTTTCGTTTTGGCTACTGATGGGAGGTGGAGTTGAAGGTCAGGTGTCTCTAGTTTTCCCCTAGTCTTTATGCGGGCTCACTCTGATACTCCCTCCCCCGGAAAGCCTAGGAGAGCCTAGGAGACATAGACCTGTTTTATTGTTGCAGTCTGTCGGACAGTGGCGGTGGATACTTCAGCTCTCCAAGATGGTGGCCACTGATTGCCTTGGTGGAGTTTCCGTTGTGGGGGATGGGACTGTATCGCTTCCTTCCCCGTCTGAAATCCCATACTCAGCCCGGTGGTCAGTGCAGGCTTGGCCAGCGGGGTTCCACCGAATGGCAGCCACTTTCCTCCCTGCTTGCTAATTAATCGCTTCTCTGCAGCGTCCCGCCTTCTGTAGCCGCGGGGAAGGCCGGGCGAATCCGTCAGCCTGGATCCCCGGGGTCACACAATTGCCTATTGAGATCCCCGGCACTCTATCATTTGTTTTTTTCTGCTTGCCCCTCCCCCAGCGCTGGCTAGACAGGTTTTGTTTTGGCTGCTGATGGGAGAGGGAGTTGAAGGTCAGGTGTCTCTAGTTTTCTCCTAGTCTTTATGCGGGCTCACTCTGATACTCCCTCCCCCAGAAAGCCTAGGATGGGTTTTATGCGGATTCCCCAATGTATGGGGGATGGGCTGAGTGACACAGACCTGTTTTATTGTTGTAGTCTGTCGGAGAGTGGCGGTGGATACTTCAGCATTCCAAGATGTTGGCCGCTGATTGCCTTGGTGGAGTTTCCGTTGTGGGGGATGCTCCCACACCCAGGGGACAGCAGCGAAAGTTGCCCATATGAAACCTCAGAGATGAGTTAAAGAGGGTAAAGAATCCACTCCACAAACTGGCCTCCACAGGAGTCTGAAATTTTCACTAATGGAATGATACAACAAACCTAAAATTGAGGACTTTTAGTTTTCCCAGTGGGTTTTTGTTGAGGGCCACAGCCGAGTCGGGATGACACATCTCATCTTCAGTTTATATATAATTTTTGATATTATAAAATCTACCTCTTACTATTTATGTTATTTTTCAAAAAATATTATGAAATCTTTTATAAATATTATTTTGTAGTTATTATTTTCAAGTAAAAATAAAAAATATTTATTTTTAATATGTATGATTTTCTCCAAACTCAAATTTTAATTTTATACATTGACAATCCAATTTTCTATTTATTTTCTTGCACAAATAGTGCCAGGTACTAAAATAGTTACTAATCTACGTAGTACCAACTAGAGTAGTGAATGTTAAATAATATCAAGTACTCATGATCTTATAAAAATGTTTATTTTAGTGAAGTATTACATTCTTAATTCTAAACACTGTCTAGTCTCTGTATTTGTTGTGAATTCAGAGATTCAACCAACCAGTGATCAAAACATTCAAAAAAGAAGATGTGCCGCAGTCTGGCTGGGCACAAACCACGAGCCACTGAAGCAGGAACAAACTTTATTTTTGAACTCCATCAGCAACTCCTCCCAAACACCACACAGCCCATCCAGGAACCAGCCACTGCAAATATCTCTCCCGGAAATCCCTCCTCCTGCATTTCCCCAACCAATGGGAACTCTACAGGAATCCCTAGGAATCCCCACGAGAACTCCAAAATAGCGGCTGAGGTGGGTAGTAATGCCTCGCCTGTCAACCAATACTGTTGGCAAAATGTCAGGGGCCATACCAACTCAGCTGTAGCTCTCAGCAAAGATACCTCTCTACTGAACATGTACAGACTTTCTTTTCTTATCATTCCTTAAACAGTGTTCCAACTACATATAGAGCATTTACGTTGTGTTACATATGGCTAATCTAAAAAAGGTTTTAGGTTTAAAGGAGTTATATGCAAATACTATGCCATTCATATAAAGGGATTCAAGCATCCCAGATTTCAATAATATATATGAGGTCCTAGAAGCAATACACAGAAGATACTGAGTGATGGCTACATATAACTTCCTGTAATCAAAAACATTAGAAATTAAAAGTTGTTGGATACTTATTGGTACTCTACCTAAAAGTATTCATTGCAATTGAAAGAATAAAAAAAATATTATTGTGTAAAATAGTGTATAAATATAATAAGATAATAATATAGTAAAATATAACTAGGGAACTACATATTTGTAATACTGTAGGTGTATACCTAAATTATAAATAGATATAGAAGCTGAAGTCCATGTTAATAACACACAGTTGCAAATAAGACAGTTCTTAAAGGCTATCATAATATAATTGAGATTTCAAATATAAGTCTTAGACAATAATAATAAATTATAGTTAATACTTGGTATCTCTTTCATGTTTTAAGTACAAATCATGATTTGTTGCTCATTTGATTCTTAAGAGAATCATATAAAAGATAATATAATCCTTACTTTATAAAGTCAATAATTCTCAGAGACTGTAAGTAATTAACTAGGGATTACTCAGATATTAATTAGTATACAAAAATATGTCATAGAAGATCTATCTAACCCTATTTTATGTTCGCTGTTATTTTAGCCCAAAGGACAAATTGTATGAGACAGGCATCAAGATCATGACTAAATCAACAATGGAATAAGATACTTTTATGTAATTATTATAATTTTTCACAGTAGTAAGCATAAATTTGTCATAAATTGCTTAAATTGGCTAAACATTTTACTACAATAGCATTAAATCATATATATGAATAGGTATGTGTGTACATACAAGTACACATTTGTTTTCAATGTAATAGTTCACATTTATAAAATAATATATCCTAAAAAATCCATAATAATTTGTAAGCTCATACTTTGATGATTAATTAATTTTAGATTAAAATTGCTTATTACCCTATATATGGTATGATTTAATTACAGTACTGGTGTAACTCTGCACCATGTTCAGCCAGAGGAAGGAGAAGTTGTGCTCCATTTGTGTACAATATACAAAAATGCATTCTACTGTCATTTATAAAAACTTAGAACAAATTAAAAAAAATAAAATTAAAAAGAGAAAAAAATAAAGCAGAGAACAAATTTCCCTGCACATATTTACCATATTCTCTGATGAATATTTTTTTGCTCAAAACAATTTTTAGTGCTTAAAAATATTTCAAATTAATATTTGAGAACCACCCACAATAATAGCTCTGATTTTAAGTTCTTATCTCAGGAAATCCTGGGTTGAAATGTGAATATATTGATTTTGTAGAAGTAATTAGATACAAATGTAAAGTGTAAATAAACTAAATGTTTCTCAGAGGTCCTCCCCTGCCACACATAGTAGAAAATTTCTGGTTTTAACTCTAACTGGATAGATAGATAATACTAGAAATATTATTTCACAGTTTTAGCTACTCAGTTCACATTTTTGGAAAGGGGTTATATTATCTGGTAGGATTCTTACATGGATTTATCATATAATATATATAAGGTATACAAAATAGTTCCTGGCATTTAAAAAAATGTTCATTGAATGATTTACAAACAATGTTAATGGATATTGGATTGTGCAAATTCATTTATCCTTTCAAAACATAATCCTCATGTTTCAACAGAGAAAAATTGAGTATTGTCTATTGAAATGTTTCAACAATATAAGTTTGAAATAATGACAACAACATTAAAGTGTAATATTTTTAAGGACTTCTTTTAATATCTTAAATTTGTGAAAAAATGAGAAACTCTAGATTAAATTTAAGATGACCATTTAAATATTTTTATTACCATCTGGAAGTGAGAATCAATTCAATATTTTACAACAATTGATAGAATATTTCTATATAAAGGAACTGAAATTTTCTTCAGAAAAAATAAAGATTAAAAAAGAAAACAGAACTTGGGACAGATGTTCTTTTGCCATTGATGCCAAGATCCTTGTACTTGGTGACCAATTAAGGTCATAGCAGATGGTAGGTAGTTGGAAATATATGAGAAAAGAAAACTTATTAAAAAGAAGGCATAACTGAAGTCTGAGTCCAGAATTCTCATTATTCTTTGTAATTAACTACTTTTAAGAGAGTAAGCTATATATTCCTTTATATTTAACTCTTAATTCAAGGACTTAAAAATAGTAGCAACAATAAAACTGAAGTAATATGATTCCCACATACTCAGCCTTACTGAATTATTTCTACAAGTCATCTTAGCCTACCAGTTTCTATGAATGGTCACACTATATAAGGCATTTCTTCTGGATGCTTTTTGGTAAAATGTAGGTCAATATTTTAAACTCTACCATGCAAAAGAATGAAAAAATATTAGGTGCAAATATGAGTTAGGAATAGTGAACTGGGGAAGAAAGATACAGGGACAGAATGAGAAAACTTACTTGGGCTTTCAAACTGCAGAAAATCAAAAGCAAATCTGATCCAGACTGCTGAAGATCTCCCAGATAAACCTGATCCTTTCTTTCTATTGTATTAGCTCTTCTTTCATTTTTATCTAGTTTTAAAAATTCACTCTTCTCTTTAGTGTTCCTCTCATGACTTAATACATAAGCAGTATTTTACTAAAAAATAAGTGATGATAAATCAAGTATCAGCTTCCAAATGTTAAGCAGGATATTATATTTGATATATATTATCTATAGAAAAATACTGTTTTCATGGGGGTTGAATAATATAATCTATAACTTCTCAGTGAGTTACATGACCTTGCCATTTATTTTATATTAAATGAACAAAAAGCATCATGTATGAAATTTACAAATATGTGTTTTTCTTTCCAAAAATAAATTGTATCTATTTATTAAGAAAATCCAGTAGACACATATTCAAGTTTGCTAGTTTGTATTATTCTAAATACAAATCCTTTTCCTTCCTTCCTTCCTTCCTTCCTTCCTTCCTTCCTTCCTTCCTTTCTTTCTTTCATTCTTTTTTTTTTTTTTTTTCATTTTTCCTTTTGGTACCAGTGCTTGAATCCAGAGGTGCTTAACCACTGAACTGAGCCACTTCACAGCCTTTTTATTTTTTTATTTTGAGACAGGATCTCATTAAGTTTCTTAAGGCTTCACTAAATTACAGAAGATGGCTTTGAGCAGATTCTTTAGAATTAACTAAAAAGAACCAATTTAAAAAAAAAGAAACATTAAAGGAAAAAGTAAAAACATATAGGAGGAACAGATTTGAATTTGAGCAAATTAGGTCAAGCTTTTGAGAGTAAACTAAGCTTTCTCTATTTTATTTATATCCCTGAATATGATTACTCAATAAGTGGTGAGGGGGGAAAAAAAGCAAACTGTTTACAAAATTGTACTCTATAGTGCAACATTGGTCATTCTATTAGTACAAAGAATCTTTGAGTTAGAAATGTGATGAAATTAATTTATCTGACATAAGATGTTAAATTCTATTTAGATATTCTGAGAGTTTCTATTTGATATAATATAGCTGTCTATAACCTATTTGTTAAACATGTTTTGCTATTCTTTATGTATTGATTTAACATCTAAAATTAAATAATTATAGTTCAGTTATGTGAACCTATAAGCTAGCATAAGCATATTTTCAATCTTCTAACTATTTGGTATTATTGAGTTTTTAAAATATCAATATTAAAAATGTGACTGTTTTAAAAGTTAAAAAAAAAGAACATAATGAAGAAATATTTTTGTCTTCTATAAATAATCAGTACAATTATTTTAGGTATTAATTAAGAGGAAAATAAACTTATTAAATATCAAATACCTATGGCTAATACCATATTTAATGGTGAAAGACTGAAAAATTTCCTCTCATAATAAAAAATAAGAAGAGTGCTCACTTTAAACACTGTTATTCAAAATAACACCAGGTGTTTTAGTCAACACATGTTTGAAGGGAAGAAATAAAACTGCATATATTTATAGATTATGATTTCCTTAGGTCATCTTACCAAACTATATCCTAAAATTAATAAAGAATTTACCAAGGTTGTGGGATAGAAGATATAAAATATTAATTATACTCATATATTTTCAATAAAAAATATATTAAAATTGAATTTACAATAATATGGAAAACCTTTCAAAAATATGAAACACTTAGGCATAAATCTAACAAAACATTCATAGAATTTGTATGCTGAAAAATCTACACCAGTAAGAGAAGTAGACAAAGAAGATCTAAATGAATGGGGAAAATGTTATGTTCATTAAGCTAAGATATTTTTGTAAAAGAAGAATAATGGAGGAGGAATTGTTCTCATACTAAGTCCGACTACACAGCTGCAATTAAACATACTATGTGGGGTTGATGAAAGCATAGCTATATGAATTAATGCAAGAAAAAGAGAAAAACAAAAGTACACCCACTGAAATACAGGCAACTGACTGTTGACCAAAATAGAAGTAGGCAATGGAATAAAGCAAGATTGTTCAAGAAATGCAAAAGAGGAGACCAACAAAATTCAACTAAATATGCACACATACCCAAAAACTACTTCAAAACGGACTATAGAATCAAATGAAAAGTATATAATCTTAAAACTTACAGAGGAAAACAAAAAGTAATCTTCTGGGGGCTGGGGTTGTAGCTCAGCAGTAGATGCACGGGGTTTTGACCTCAGCACTACACAAAAGTAAATAAATAAGACAAAGATGCTGTATCCATATAAAATTTAATAAATAAATAAATAATAAAAAATATTATGGAATCTAGAACTTGGTGTAGAATTAGGTTAAAAATGAATAAAAAGCATGATTCATAAAAAATGCATAAATTGGAAGGAGAGAAGATGGCGGCGATGGGAGTGCATCAACCCAGTGCTCCGCGTCACTGTGCGGGAGAAAGACGAGGTGAAACGGCTGAAGGCTACCTTGTTGGGAATTTCCAGTGAAATCAAGGTGCTCCAGAATCTAAAGGACTGATTTCCAGTGTGCGGGATTCGACGGCCGGGGCGATTTCTTCGCACGGAGGGTAGCAGAAACTGCTCGGCGGACCGCCCTGCGGATGGAGTAGTGGCGAGGTACCGAAGCGGGAGTACAGCGATGTGGATTCTGGGGGCTCCTGCCAGCGGTGCACCAGCCGTGCTTAGTGCTGAGTTCCAACTTTGAGACAGAGGAGAGAAGTGGTCCAGTTCGATTCTCGACACCGGTCGGACCACGGAGGAGGACAGCAGCCGCCATCTTGGAGAGCTGATGTAATGATCCCTGTTTTCTACTGATCTCAGCTCATTCAACTACAGAACAGGTTATTTCAGGCTGGTATTTGCCTGCGTCTCGCAGACAGATCGCTCAGGCTTGGGACTGGAGAACCTGAGGAGAATCTTTGGGGCTCGTTCTTGGCAAGGCATGCGCCGGTCTTTGAGCGGCCGGATTCTGGTTCCCCGGGCTGCTTTAGCCCAGGGCGGGGGAACCTGCGGGGACTGCGTGCCGATGCCAGCTCCAAATGGAACGTGCGCTGAGGGGCGTCGGGGCTCTGACTCCCGGAACAGTTTTGGCCCGGGGCGGGGGAGCCCGCGGGGACTGCGTCTTTGACCCTGCTCCTAGCGAAGCGTGCACCAAGCCAGGAGAGTTTGGATTGACTGGACTCGGTCTTCCGGGGCTGCTTTAGCCTGGGGCTTGGGAACCCGCGGGGGTTGCTCTGTGGAGACTGCTCCTAGAAGAGCGTGGCTGGGATCGGAGAGGCCGGGTTCTGGCTCCCGAAACTCCTTTACCCCAGGGCTGGGGAACCTGCGGGGACTGCGAGCTGACGCCAGCTCCAGGTAGAACGTGCGCTGAGGGGCAGCGGCGCTCTGTCTCCCAGAACAGTTTTGGCCCGGGGCTGGGGAGCCCGCGGGGACTGCGTCTTTGACCCTGCTCCTAACGGAGCGTGCACCGAGCTGGAAGAGTTTGGAGTGGCCAGGCTCGGTCTCCCGGGGCTGTTTTGGCCTGGGGCTTGGGAATCCACAGCAGTTGCTCTGTGGAGCCTGCTCCTAGCAGATTGTGGCTGGGATCGGAGAGGCCGGGTTCTGGCTCCCGAAGCTGCTTTGGCCCAGGGCTTGGGAACCTAAGGGTCTGCTTCTCGGTCCAGGTCCTGCTGGGTACTGTGGGGGCCTGGGGGGCAGAGTGGAACTGCCACCTGTGCCCAGAGCAGGCCAAGCGACCCGCCGGCGTGGTATCATGACACCCCAACTTCAGCTGGGGCCGAGGAGAGTAGCCGCCCACGCCTGGAACAGGACCAGCGACCCGAATGTGTGGTAGCCAAGTCACCCCATTTGGAGTGGGGGCTGTGAAGAGCCGCCCTCTGAGCCTGCAAGGTAAGCAGATCTGCCACCCACTGGCAGGACAGGCCCGGCAGCCTGCCAGTGTGGTGGACAAGTAGCATCGAGGCAGTCACGTCACACTGGTTGGAGTGGGAGTTGAGCACAGCTGCCGCCTGGGTCTGGAAAAGGCCCAGCGACCCGTTGGAGAGGCAGTTAGGTACCCCTACTGGGAGAGGGGGTTGAGCAGAACTGCCGCCCGAGCCCGCAAGGTAGGCAGATCTGTGACCCACCGGAGGAACAGGCTTAGAGGCCGACCAGCGTGGTAGACACGTCACACCGATTGGAGTAGGGGTGGAGCAGAGCTGCCACCCACATCCGGATCAGGTCCAACGACCCGAGGGCGTGGTAGTTACGTCACCACAATTGGAGTGGGGGCAGAATAGAGCCGCCACCCGTGCCCGCAGGGTGGGCAGACCTGCGACCAACCAGCGTGGTAGATAGATCACCCTAATTAGAGGAGGAGCACAGCCACTACCTGCCCTACAAGAGAGATCTCACAACAATACAAGAGCAATATAAATAAATAGGGGGAAATTTTCAAAAACACAACAGTTTCACCAAGCAGAAAGAAACGCAAGCAGTATGAAACGACAAGGAAAGAAAGGACCACAAGCAATGCAGGTCAACTCAACTCTAGAAGAGGTAACAGCTGCATCAGATGGAATGTCAGATAAAGAGTTCAGGATATACATGCTTCAGATGATCTGGAGTCTCAAGGAAGACATGAGACAGCAAAACCAGACAATGAAAGATCACTTTGACAAGGAACTACATAAACAAATCCAGGAAGTAAAAGACCAATTTCACAGGGAGATAGAGGTAATAAAAAACAAACAAATAGGAATCCTAGAAATGCGGGAAGCAATAAACCAACTTAAAACCTCAATTGACAATAATACCAGCAGAGTAGATCACTTAGAAGATAGAACATCAGACAATGAAGACAAAGTATTCCAACTTGAAAAGAACAGACAGCTCAGCAAGTCTGCTAAGAAACCATGAAAAGAACATCCAAGAAATACGGGATAACATTAAAAGACCAAACTTAAGAGTCATTGGGATTCAGGAAGGCACAGAGCTCCAAACCAAAGGAATAAACAATCTATTCAATGAAATAATATGAGAAAACTTCCCAGACTTGAAGAATGAAACAGAATCCCAAATCCTAGAAGCCTATAGGACGCCGAAAGTGCAAAATCATAAGAGATCCACACCTAGACACATTATAATGAAGATGCCCAACATACAGAATAAGGAGAGAATTTTAAAAGCTACAAGAGAAAGAAAGCAGATTACATTTAGGGGTAAACCAATCAGGATAACAGCTGATCTCTCAACACAGACGCTGAAAGCTAGAAGATCCTGGAATAACACATTTCAAACACGGAAAGAAAATGGATTCCAACCAAGAATTGTGTATCCGGCGAAATTAAGCTTCGGGATGGAAGATGAAATTAAAACCTTCCATGATAAACAAAAGTTAAAAGAATTCACAGCTAGAAAACCATCTCTTCAAAAAATCCTTGGCAAAACATTACAGGAAGAGGAAATCGAAAACAACATTGAAAACCATCAGTGGGAGATAGGACAGTAAAGGGGGGAAAGTAATCAAAGAGGAAAACAAATCAGGTTTAGTAACATTAATAAACAAATATGGCTGGAGGAACAAACCATATCTCAATAATAACCCTAAATGTTAATGGCTTAAACTCACCAATTAAGAGACACAGGCTAGTTGAATGGATCACAAAACAAGACCCAACAATATGTTGCCTACAGGAGACGCATTTGATAGGAAAAGATATACATAGACTGAAGGTGAAAGGCTGGGAAAAATCATTCCACTCATATGGACTGCGGAAACAAGCAGGAGTGTCCATACTCATATCAAACAAAATAGATTTCAAGCCAAAGTTAATCAAAAGGGATAAAGAAGGACACTGCATACTGCTCAAGGGAACCATACACCAACAAGACATAACAATCATAAATCTATATGCCCCAAATAATGGTGCAGCTATGTTCATCAAGCAAACTCTTCTCAAGTTCAAGAGTCTAATAGACCACCATACAATAATCATGGGAGACTTCAACACACCTCTCTCACCACTGGACAGATCTTCCAAACAAAAGTTAAATAA
Source organism: Spermophilus citellus (assembly GCF_964194105.1). Taxonomy (NCBI): domain Eukaryota; kingdom Metazoa; phylum Chordata; class Mammalia; order Rodentia; family Sciuridae; genus Spermophilus; species Spermophilus citellus. The sequence continues at coordinate 91,131,804 of NC_138189.1, read as the reverse complement.
GGAAACTATAGAACTCAATAACACAATTAACAACCTAGACTTAATTGACATATATAGAATATACCACCCAACATCAAGTAGTTACACTTTTTTCTCAGCAGCACATGGATCCTTCTCAAAAATAGATCATATATTATGTCACAGGGCAACTGTTAGACAATATAGAGAAGTAGAGTTAATACCATGCATCTTATCTGACCATAATGGAATGAAACTGAAAATCAACGATGAAAGAAGGAAGGAAAAATCATGCATCACTTGGAGAATGAACAATAGGTTACTGAATGATCAATGGGTTATAGAAGACATTAAGGAGGAAATTAAAAACTTCTTAGAGTTAAATGAAAACACAGACACAACATATCAGAATCTATGGGACACATTGAAAGCAGTTCTAAGAGGAAAATTCATTGCTTGGAGCTCATTCCTTAAAAAAAGAAAAAAACAACAAATAAATGATCTCATATTTCATCTCAAAATCCTAGAAAAAGAAGAGCAAAGCAATAGCAAAAGAAGTAGAAGGCAAGAAATAATTAAAATCAGACTGGAAATTAATGAAATCGAAATGAAAGAAACAATTGAAAAATTTGACAAAACCAAAAGTTGGTTCTTTGAAAAAATAAATAAAATCGACAGACCCTGAGCCATGCTAACGAAGAGAAGAAGAGAGAGAACCCAAATTACTAGCATATGGGATGAAAAAGGCATTATCACAACAGACACTTCAGAAATACAGAAGATAATCAGAAATTATTTTGAATCCTTATACTCCAATAAAATAGAAGATAGTGAAGGCATCGATAAATTTCTTAAGTCATATGATCTGCCCAGATTGAGTCAGGAAGATATAGAGGACCTAAACAGACCAATAACAATAGAGGAAATAGAAGAAACCATCAAAAGACTACCAACTAAGAAAAGCCCAGGTCCGGATGGGTATACAGCAGAGTTTTACAAAACCTTTAAAGAGGAACTAACACCAATACTTTTCAAGCTATTCCAGGAAATAGAAAAAGAGGGAGAACTTCCAAATACATTCTACGAGGCCAACATCACCCTGATGCCTAAACCAGACAGAGACACTTCAAAGAAAGAAAACTACAGACCAATATCTCTAATGAATCTAGAGGCAAAAATCCTCAATAAAATTCTGGTGATTCGGATTCAAAATCATATCAAAAAAATTGTACACCATGATCAAGTAGGATTCATCCCTGGGATGCAAGGCTGGTTCAATACACGGAAATCAATAAATTTTATCCACCACATCAATAGACTTAAAAGTAAGAACCATATGATCATCTCGATAGATGCGGAAAAAGCATTCGACAAAGTACAGCATCCCTTTTTGTTCAAAACTCTCGAAAAAGTAGGGATAACAGGAACATACCTCAACATTGTAAAAGCAATCTACGCTAAGCCCCAGGCTAGCATCATTCTGAGTGGAGAAAAATTGAAGGCATTCCCTCTAAAATCTGGAACAAGACAGGGATGCCATCTCTCATCACTTCTGTTCAACATAGTTCTCGAAATACTGGCCAGAGCAATTAGACAGACGAAAGAAATTAAAGGCAAAAAATAGGAAAAGAAGAACTTAAATTATCACTATTTGCAGATGACATGATTCTATACCTAGCAGACCCAAAAGGGTCTACAAAGAAACTATTAGAGCTAATAAATGAATTCAGCAAAGTGGCAGGATATAAAATCAACATGCATAAATCAAAGGCATTCCTGTATATCAGTGACAAACCCTCTGAAATGGAAATGAGGACAACCACTCCATTCACAATATCCTCAAAAACAATAAAATACTTGGGAATCAACCTAACAAAAGAGGTAAAAGACTTATACAATGAAAACTACAGAACCCTAAAGAGAGAAATTGAAGAAGATCTTAGAAGATGGAAAAATATATCCTGTTCATGGATAGGCAGAACTAACATCATCAAAATGGCGATATTACCAAAAGTTCTCTATAGGTTTAATGCAATCCCAATCAAAATCCCAATGGCATTTCTTGTAGAAATAGAGAAAGCAATCATGAAATTCATATGGAAAAATAAAAGACCCAGAATAGCAAAAACAATGCTAAGCAGGAAGTGTGAATCAGGCGGTATAGCGATACCAGACTTCAAACTATACTACAGAGCAATAGTAACAAAAACAGCATGGTACTGGTACCAAAACAGGCGGGTGGACCAATGGTACAGAATAGAGGACACAGTAACCAATCCACAAAACTACAACTATCTTATACTTGATAAAGGGGCTAAAATATGCAATGGAGGAAGGATAGCATCTTCAACAAATGGTGCTGGGAAAACTGGAAATCCATTTGCATCAAAATGAAACTGAATCCCTTTCTCTCGCCATGCACAAAAGTTAACTCAAAATGGATTAAGGAGCTTGATATTAAATCAGAGACACAGCGTCTGATAGAAGAAAAAGTTGGCTATGATCTACATACTGTGGGGTCGGGCTCCAAATTCCTCAATAGGATACCCATAGCGCAAGAGTTAACAACTAGAATCAACAAATGGGACTTACTCAAACTAAAAATTTTTTTCTCAGCAAAAGAAACAATAAGAGAGATAAACAGGGAGCCTACATCCTGGGAACAAATCTTTACTCCACACACTTCAGATAGAGCCCTAATATCCAGAGTATACAAGGAACTCAAAAAATTAGATAATAAGATAACAAACAACCCAATCAACAAATGGGCCAAGGACCTGAACAGACACTTCTCAGAGGAGGACATACAATCAATTAACAAGTACATGAAAAAAATGCTCACCATCGCTAGCAGTCAGAGAAATGCAAATCAAAACCACCCTAAGATACCATCTCACTCCAGTAAGATTGGCAGCCATTAGGAAGTCCAACAACAACAAGTGCTGGCGAGGATGCGGGGAAAAGGGTACACTTGTTCATTGTTGGTGGGACTGCAAATTGGTGCAGCCAATTTGGAAAGCAGTATGGAGATTTCTTGGAAAGCTGGGAATGGAACTACCGTTTGACCCAGCTATTCCCCTTCTCGGTCTATTCCCTAAAGACCTAATAAGAGCATGCTACAGGGACACTGCTACATCGATGTTCATAGCAGCACAATTCATGATAGCAAGATCGTGGAACCAACCTAGATGCCCTTCAATAGATGAATGGATAAAAAAATGTGGCATTTATACACAATGGAGTATTACTCTGCATTAAGAAATGACAAAATCATAGAATTTGGAGGGAAATGGATGGCATTAGAGCAGATTATGCTAAGCGAAGCTAGCCAATCCTTAAAAAACAAATGCAAATGACTTCTTTGATATAAAGGGAGTAACCAAGGACAGGGTAGGGATGAAGAGCTTGAGAAGAAGATTAACATTAAACAGGGATGATAGGTGGGAGGGAAAGAGAGAGAAGGGAAATCGCATGGAATTGGAAGGTGAGCCTCAGGGTCATACACAATTACATATAAGAGGAAAGGAGGGGTAAGAGAAAAATAATACAAGTGAAGAAATGATTTACAGTAGAGGGGGTAGAGAGAGAAAAGGGGAGGGGAGGGGAGGGGAGGGGCAGGGGGATAGTAGAGAATAGGATAAACAGCAGAATACATCAGTCACTAGAATGGCAATATGTAAATCAATGGAAGTGTAACTGATGTGATACAGCAATCGGTATACGGGGTAAAAATGGGAGATCATAACCCACTTGAATCAAATTGTGAAATATGATATATTAAGAACTTTGTAATGTTTTGAACAACCAACAATAAATTAAAAAAATAAAAAAATTAAAAAATTAAAAAAAATTTAAAAAATGCATAAATTGAACTTAAAATTTAGCATTTAGGTAGCATTAAAGAAATATTTCCATGATGTGCTGGGTTTCTGTTCTCGGGACTAAAAGGCTCAGGGGTCACTCCAGATAAACTGGGCTAACTGGGCTGCATGAAATAACCACACAAGAGACACAAATGCCTTTTTCTTTGGGGTCGTTGTGATGGCTCCTCTGACCTTAAGGATCCGCAGGAAGAGAGAGAGAGAGCGCACGCGCTGACCACTTTTATTGAGGTGAAGCTATTCAAATGAGGCAAGAGGTCAGGTTTCAGGGGGCTGAGTAACTTTATGATGTCCACTGTCAGCAGGTTAACTGACACCTGGGTAGGCCACACCCAAGGGCACAGTTAGAGAAGGGGACACACACAAGGCGCTTCCATGGAAGACTCTATCCCAAACAGGGCAAGGGGTTGCATTACAAAGGAACAGGTGAGCGTACCTTCACCCATGGGGCTGTAGCAAGACACACCCATGCATGAGACACCGACCCTGGGACTCAAGAAGGGTGGGGAAAGCTCTGCCACATTTCTGCAACTGAGTGCCTCAGCACCCAGCCAGGGAGTGTGACTCAGTCACATGTAAAGTTGGTCTCCCACAATGATGGAATAGTTTTTTGTTTGTTCGTTTGTTTTTAATTTTTAATTTGTTCTTTTTAGTTATACATAACAGTAGAACGTATTTTGGCCTATCATCCCTATTCGAATACAACTTCCTATTTCTGTGGTTGTATAGAATATGGAGTTATACTGGTCGTGTATACATATATGAACACAGGAAAGTTATGTCTGATTCATTCTACTGTCCTTCCCATTCCCATATCCCTTCCCATTTAACCACCACTCACATCCAATCTGGTGAACATCTACTCTTTTCTACACCCCCCACCCCCCCCTCTATTGTGAGTCAGTATTTGTATCAGAGAGAACATTTGTCTTTTGGTTTTGGGAATTGGATATTTCACTAAGCATGATAGTCTCCAGTTACATCAATTTAGGCAATGCCATGATTTTATTCTTCTTTATGACTGAGAAATATTCCATCATATACATGTATCACATTTTCTTTAACTATTCATCTGTTGAAAGGCACCTAGGTTGGCTCCATAGCTTAGCTATGGTGAATAGAGCTGCTCTAAACATTGATGTGGCTGTTTCAATATAGTATGCTGATTTTAAGTTCTTTGGGTACATACTGAGGAGTGTGACAAATGGGTCAATTTGTGGTTCCATTTCAAGTTTTCTAAGGAATCTCCATATTTCTTTTCATCATGGATATACAAATTGCTGTCTCACCAGCAATGTATAAGTGAACCCTTTTCCCCATTTCCTCACAAACATTTATTCTTACTTGTATTCTTGATAATTGCCATTCTGACTGGAGTGAGATGAAATTTCAGTGTAGATTTAATTTGCATTTCTCTAATTGCTAGTGATGTTGACCACTTTTTTATATATTAATTGACCATTCATATTTCTTCTGTGAAGTATAAGTTCAATTCTTTGCCAATTTATTGATTGGAATTTTTTTTGAGTTCTTTATATATCCTGGAGATTAATGCTCTGTCTGAGTTGCAAGTGGCAAAAATTTTCTTCCATTCTGTTGGCTGTCTCTTCACATTCTCAATTGTTTCCTTTGCCATGAGGAAGATTTTTAGTGTGATATCATTTGATTCATCGATTCTTGATTTTTCTTCTTGTAAAGGAATTCAGTTCTTAAGTCAACATGATGAAAACTGTGGCCTAATTTTCTTTCTAGTAGCTACATGATCTTTGGCCTAAAGGCTAGGTCCTTGATCCACTTTGAGTTGAGATATGTGCAGAATGAGAGAAAGAGATCTAATTTTATTTTTTTTATATATAGACTTCCAGTTTTCCCACCACCATTTGTGGAAGAGGCTAACTTTTCTTTAATGTGTGTTTATTATGCCTTTTTCTAGTATGAAACAACTGTATTTATGTGGGGTTTTCTCTGTGTCTTCTATTCTGTCTTTATGTCTGTTTTGGTGCCAATGCCATGCTTTGTTTTTGTTTTTTACTATAGCTCTGTAATATATTTTAAAGTCTGGTATTGTGATGCCTCCTGCTTCACTTTTCTGGCTGAGGATTGCTTTGGCTATTGTGAGCCTCTTATTTTTCCAAATGAATTTCATTACTGCCTTTTCTATTTCTATGAAGAATGTGATCAGAAATTTAGTATGAATTGCATCATATCTGTATAATACTTTAGATAATATGGCCCTTTTGACAATATTAATTCTGCCTATTCAAGAACATGAGAGGTCTTTTCATCTTCTAAGGTTTTCTTTAATTTCTTTTTTTAGAGTTCTATAGTTTTCATTGTAGAGGTCTTTCACCTCTTTTGTTAGACTGATTCCTAAATATATATATATATATATATTTTTTTTTTTTTTGAGGCTATTGTAAATGAGATAGTTTTTTTTCTTATTTCTCTTTCAGTTGATTCATCACTGATGTATAGGAACATAATTGATTTATGGGTGTTAATTTTATATCCTGATATGTTGTTGAATTCATTTATGAGTTATAGATGTTTTGGGGGACTTCTAAATATAGAATCATGTTTTCCATAAATAGAAACTGTTGAGTTATTCTTTTCCTATGTGTATCCTCTCAGAAGCCACCCATGAAACGTGTGTGGACAAGATTGGCATGGTAGCCCTTTAATAGGAAAATCTCCTATCTGGGAACTCCCAGAGGCAATCCTGTTGGTGAGATTGCCCAGATATAAGTGAGCTTTTATCTAGTTCTGCCAAGTTCCACACAGCACTGTGGTGACCTGCATTAGCCACTTAGCAACATAGCCTCCCAGAGATAGGTCTGGCTTCTCAAGATGCCAATCAAACTGCTGACCGCAAAACACCATGAAGCAAGACTCAACTCCCTGAAACCTTATCCCTGCCTTTGATATACCCCCTTAAATAAATGACTGGAAGCATTTTCTAGATGTCCTTCTAGTTCCTACCAGGACTGGAAGAATCTGTCAGGTACTCTGCTTTTAAAACCTATTCTTTGACTTTGTTCCTTATTTCTACATTAATTTCTTAAGACTATATTTTTCTCAGGCATCTTATCCCTTCTGAGTAGGAAATATTACCATAGCAAGATGCTGGCCACCTTGAAATAATATCCCTATAATTTCTTTTTTCTGCTTAATTGCTATGACTAGACATTCAATGACTATGTTAAATATAAGTGGAAAAAGAGGGCATACCAATCTTGTTCCAGTTTTTAGAGGCAATTCTTCCAATTTTTCTCCATTTAGAATGATGTTGGCATTGCATTTAACATACATAGATTTTACAGTGTTGAGGTATGTTCATACTATCCCTAGTTTTTCTAGTGTTTTGAGTACAAATGGATGCTGTATTTTATCAAATTCTTTTTCTGCACCTATTGAGATGATCATGTGATTCTTGTCTTTAAGTCTATCGATGTGTTAAATTATGTTTATTGATTTCTGTATGTTGAACCAAACTTGCATCCCTGGGATAAACCCCACTTGATTATGGTGCACTATCTTTTTAATGTGTTTTTGTATGTGATTTGCCAGTATTATATTAAGAAATTTTGCATCTATATTCATCAGGGACATGGTAGTGAAATAGTTTGCACCTTGATTGTGATGGTTGTTACACAAGTCTACACACACACACACACACACAATTTGTAATTATTTCTTTCTTGATTTTTACATTGTACCATAATAATATGAGATATAAACATTGAGGAAAAATTGGGTGAAAGAGCAGGACCTTTGTTTCTTATCTTTTTAGCATTCTGTGGATTCATAATTATTTGAAAAACCAAACTTTTAAAAAATAAAGTAAATAGCTTTTGCTTCAGACTAAGCTTAAGTATCTGGAATAAGATGTAGTAGAACCTAAAACAATCCTAAATGGGCCAAATACATGAAACAATAGCTATAAGATATTAGACATTTGTCATTAAAAGATGAAAATTATGAAGAAGCAAAACAAAGAAAGGAAACCCTATATTTGATCCAGTTTACTACTTTAAAAGCATTTTGAGGAAATGATCCTGGTGATGTGTTGGTTGAATAAACCAAGGAAAAGCCTGGTTGACTCTTATGACAAAAAAGAAAAAAAAATTATTCAGATCAAACACCAATATTAGCAAGCCCTCAGGGGGGAAATTAAATTGTAGTCCCTCAGGGTTAGGAACAAGGCCAGGTTTTATGCAATAGAAAATGATTAGTGTCAAAAGAATTCTTTGGCATGTTTCTGGGCTTCTGGGCTCCATAGAGACTGAGTAATGAATTAGTGAAATCTCAAGTGATTATACAGCAGAGATTTTAGGAGAAAACATCAAATTCACTAAGTTAAAGGGCAGAAGGCCACAGGATTAGATAATTTTGTGATTAAAATTGCACTCTACCCTGGCGCTGTGGCCCAAGTCTATAATCCAAGCGACTTTGGGAGTTTGAGGTAAGAGAATTTGCAAGTTTAAGACCAGCCATAGCAATTTAGCAAGACCCTTCCTGCTGAAAATTTAAAAATATTAAAAAAGAAAAGAAAATGTTAGTATTTATCATGCTGAAACAAATCTAAGTTATAAACAAGTTTAAAAACAGGATGATCAACACGAGAATGTCACAAACATTAAATACCATCTGATTTTCATCTCAAAATTATGGTCTCATGTTTGATGACCTACATATCAAAAATAAGTGAGTGGGTCAGTTTAATAACTTTATGAACAGAAGAATTTTAGTTGTCTTATTAGGTTTAGTTTTGTAATTCTGTATTGTCCTAGTCACAATTTTTAAAAAGTACCTGACTAGAAGTACTTTTATGCAGAAGAAGAAATAGAGTAGGGTAAGTTAATATACACAACTAAGGTATCTTACTAAGATACAATGTATCCATAAGTAATGATGACTAATTTGGGCATTTGTTCAGGAGACTCCCTGGAAGAATCAGGATTGGAAAATTTGGGGCAGAGAAAAATTAAGGATTCTATGAAAATATAAGGATGAATAAATACAAAAAGTGAATGTGATCTGGATTAATAATTCTCTGATCATCTTCATATACACCCAAGCATATTTATTAAGGTTGAATGCATTTGGTGATTATTTTTTACAAAGTATAAATGGATGATTCATTACTTATTGTACTGAAGGAAATATATGAATTTTCAAGAAATAAATACCATATTTCATGATATTAGTATTTTTTGTTTTTTTTTTCTCTTGAGGTCAGGATATGAGACAAGGACAACAAGCATGTTTACTTAGCATTTTGCTGCACTTCCTAGCCAGAGTAATAAGGCAGGACAAAGAAGCAGCCCTTATGCAAATTTGAAAGAATTAAAATAACAATTTTAATTACTTAGAAGTGACATATATTACATATAAATATTTATTAATATTATTAATAAATGTATTATTTATTAATAAATTATATAATTATAAATTAATAAATTATGGTTTATTAATATTAATTGAATGAGTCTTTTAATAAGCTTATTAGACTTAAGGCCAAAACAAACAAAAAATCATTTATATTTTATATACTAGCAACAAATATTAAAACTTAGGAAAAAATATTGGAGTTACCAGTATATCAAAGCCTATTAGAACAAATCTAGGAGCAGATTTGCAAGACATATTGTCAAAATATGCCATTACAAAGATATAGATGGGTAAAGGAATACATTCCACATTTTTATGAGGAGTATTTCAATTGTCTTACATTACTTTCTTTCATCTTAACTTCTTCTCTATTTCTTACCTTATTTTTCTTTTTTATTCTTGTTTCTCTTTTTAAATTTTTACTTTAGCATTTTATCAACAGTTTCACACAATGTATTGATTCTGCAAGTTTAGAACTTTACTATTTTGGCATAAAAATTGGGAATCTTTTTTCATCTATATAATCCATTCATTATAGGAGTTGACTTGTCATGGGATACTTGTCCTTTTCTGAAATAAATGATTTTTATCTTTGTTAAAGCTTTTCCTTATTCAGTGGTGAAGAGCTAAAAAAGCTGGTGGAATGTTAAACCTACCCTATATATCACTCTACATGAGAAGCTTATATGAAGATGTAGAACAATTAAGGAACTATATTGCCCATTTTGGTTTTCGTCTTTTTTTTTTTTTTTTCTATTTAAATTTGAGAAGTAATAACCCCATTTCTGACAACTCAGGTAGAATCAGGGGCAAATTTCTATTAAAAAAAAGAGAGAGGAGACTGAAAACAGAGAAAAGAAAATATGTTTTAAGACAAAAAAAAAAAAAAAACAAAGAATATTACAGGTAAAATATCCAGTGTTATCTATTCAAAGCCATTTTCTCTGTATATCACACAGATTTTTAAATAAGTTTTGGCTTTACCATTGATAACAATTACATAGAGATTTAGTTCTTGAAACGTAATAGAAAATTATGACATCAATAATTGATTTAAAATTACAAGTATGCTCAATAAAATTACTAAGTATGCTCAATAAAATGTAGAAATAGTTAAAATGGAAAAGAACTATTTGGGGCTTACTAGAAGAAAGTACCAAATGAGAAACAAAGATTTTCGGGTCCTGTCTTGATTCTATTACTCAGTTTTTATCTACAGAAAAACAAATTGACTTTCTTATTTTCCTAAACAAAACAAATTATTTAGCCCATATATTTTCTACATATTCTGAATACTATAATGTTAATGTAAGATCTGTTTTGAAGATTAAACAAGTGCTTGATGATCTGCAGCACAGTAAGTTAATGAGATTAACATGAATAACAACTAAATCATCCCACAAGTAACAGATGCATAGATAGAAAAAGAGCTATTTAAAATACTTTCATATAGTTTCAATTGGCTTGTGATTTTAGCATTCTCTAAACTTTGCACTTTCTTCCTATCTAAATAAAAATTAAGGAGTAAAAAATTATGCCCTGAAATGTAGAAGCAAATTTGCTTTTTCTATTTTCAATTTTTATATTATATATAAATAATAAAATATGTTAATTATAAGACATGGCCTATTTAATAGAATTTTAAATGGATAACTTCTACAGCACAATATCTACCAAAATTTGGCAAAGAAAAATAAATAGGTAAAGAGAATTGGTCACACACAAAAACTGTGGAACTTATTCCATCATTTCAAGTAAACTAGTATTGAATTAGTTAAGTATTTCTTATTAAATATACAATATGTTATAAATTGCTGTCAGATACAAGGGTCCATCAATAATATAAAGGAAGATATAATCAACTGACCACAGGCTTGAATATGGGCATGAGCTCTAAATAAAATTTTCAATAAAACTTTTCTGCTTTGGTGTCTGTTTATTTTTTGCTAAAATGAATTCTGATTCAGTAAAAAAAAAAAAAAAGAAAAGAAAAAAATCAGCCATCCATACCTCCAGGTTTAAAAGTAATACACTTTGACATGAACAAAGTACAAAAGCTATATAATTCTTTAATCACAAAGTGGTTTTAATACTATTAACATTATAAATTTCAAATTGATATGTTCATATTTGACACAAAAACTTTAGAAATACACTTACAAATAAATGAATTTTGACCAAGTTTTGGTTCCTAGATTGTGTAACATTTTTATTTCTGTGGACAAGGACAGAAGGATACAATACTACAAGGACAGAAGAATACAATACCACAGTGTGGGTTCCTGATTAATTTTTTATTTTACATATACTCTCTTTTAAAAAAAATTGTTTACCTCTATAAGCTAATACATTTCTACAATTATGAAAGTAGCACTGGTTTAGACTTATATCTCTGAAAGTTATAAACATAATATGCATTTTAAAATTGTTATTTCTGTTTTTAAGCAGTATGAAAAATAAGGTAATAAAACAAAAAAATAGATTTTGCCTCATGAGAAAATTTAAAATTTAATAAATATTTGTCATAAACATATTACTATTAACAAATAACTGACCATGTTTTTATGTTATGGTTTTCTTAATTTAATAAATGTACACTGTCATGAGATATTTTGTGAAGAAATTATAATTTAGTGCTTAAAATGTGTCAAGTATGTGTAAATTGAACATTTTGCATTTCCTACTGACTATCCTCACTGAATACATTTACAAAATGACAGTTCTTGGAGTCATATAAATGTTCATCTTTAACAAAATAGACACACTAGAATAATGTTTAAACATTTGCTAATGTTGGACTTTTTATTTGTTTTAAGTACAGTAATGTACTGAGATCATTGAATTTTGTAGTACTTTGCATTGACAAAATGGGTTACATTACTCCAAATATATAGATGTACAAACCATGCTTAAGTTAACAATAGATATTTTGGTAATAAGTCATGACATTGTTTCTTAAATATCAGAGATATTAATCTTTAAAAATTTGAAACAATTTTAATGCACTTTTATACATCTGTGCCCTGAATATTAACTATTATATAAATGAATAAAATATTTCATTCTTTCATATGGATTCACAACTTTTTCATTATTCTGTTTTTACCACACAGTCTAGATTACCCCATTCTTATATTATTATGTTTTTTTCTTTATTCATTTTTATTATTTTATTTTGCATTTTGATTTGGTTTTTAATTCTTATATAACAATTACACATATTTATAGGGTCCAATGTTATGTTTTGATCTATGTGTATATTGTAGAAATGTTCAACTGAGCTAATTAATACTTCCATTACCACATATCCTAAGCATGTTATTTCATTTTGTTGAGAATGTGAAAAATGTATTCTAGGGGGTGCTGGGTTGTGGCTCAGTGGCACAGTGCTCACCTAGGGTGGGTGAAATACTGGGTTCTATCCTCAGCACCACATAAAAATAAGTAAATAAAAATAAAGGCATGTGTCCACCTACAAATATATATATATATATATATATATATATATATATATATATGAATATATGATAAATTTATTGGGGCTGCGGTTGATATATAATAAATTTATTGGGGCTACGGTTGTGGCTTAGTGGTAGAGCCTAGCATTTATGAGGCACTGGGTTTGATTCTCAGCACCTCATATAAATAAATGTATAAAATAAAGGTGCATCAACAACTAATAAAAATACTAATATATATATATTTCAGGGGCTGGGGATATTGCTCAGTTGGTAGAGTACCTGCCTCACCTGCACAAGGCCCTGGGTTCAATTCTCAGAACCATCAAAAAAAATGTATTGCATATTTCAGATTGTGGAAAAAAATAATTTTTTAACATTTTTATCTGTATTTTTTGAAATCTATTAAAATAAGCAGAAAAATCCAGATCTTAAAATCTATATTAGCAATTATATATCTACTTACACAATAAACTTACAGAATTAATATATAGTAAGGGTATGTCTCTTACTGAAACACATTATATAATCACTGATTAAATAAATATGTGTGTCAGGAGCCACTCTGAAAATACATGCCCTTAAATCTTGAGCAAGAAATACTGAACAACTATTGCACCCTGCAGTAACTTGGGCTTTACCTCTGTTCCAATAAAGAGGCACTGCTCCAGGAGTAGGCATAACCTGGTGGGTCTGAGTTACTCACTCACCTGTTCCTTTGTAATCCTACCCCTTGCCCTTTTTCAGTGCCTCACCCATCCTAGGTGAGCACTCTACCACTGAGCCACAACCCAGCACCCCCTAGAATACATTTTTCACATTCTCAACAAAATGAAAATAACATGCTTAGGATATGAGGTAATGGAAGTATTAATTAGCTCAGTTGAACATTTTCTACAATATACACATATAGATCAAAACATAACATTTGACCCTATGAATTTATGTAATTGTTATTTAAGAATTAAAATTAAATCAAATCAAAATGCAAAATAAAAATGAATAAAGAAAAAACATAATAATATAAAAATGGGGTAATATTCTAAGAAACAGCATCCTCCAATAAAAGCCAACTCAAGAATGTGCACTCCATTCCCCCTTTTCCTCCCTCTCTCTTTCTCCTGACTTTCTCTTGCACCACCACCACCCCCCCCTCCTTGTGGGAGCCTGAGGCCAGAATCCAGGGAAGCTATTCTGAAGCTTACAAAAAGGTATTCGGTGTCTGCATGGTATTTCGTGTCACCCCAAATTTATAGGTGAGACTTTGGTTCAGTTGCCTGCACTGGATGGGGGCAGCATATGTGTATGTATACATACACACACACATGCATACATAAATATTAAAATCATTATTCTTAATATATAGGCTTTTTATAGTAATACAATATTAGATGCTTAAGATTTTTTACTCTGTCCCATTGAATCCATGACACTAATGTAATACTACACTCTAGTCAGAGTGGCAATGAACAAGAATACAGATAAAAATAAATGCTGGCAAGAATGTGTAGTTAACAATGTTGTTGGGTCTAAAAATTTGTACAACTAGGAATCAAACCATCATATAATCCAGCTATCCACTTCTGGGCATTTATCCCCAATAACTAAAATCCATATACTACAGTATTTAAAGCACTTTGGTATTTATAGCAACACAATTCACAATAGACAAGTTATGGAACCAGCCCGCATGCTCATCAATAGATGAATGAATTAAGAAAATGCAGCATATGTACATAATGAAGTTTTACTTAGCTATTTAAAAAAGAATGAAATTATGGCATTTGCTGGTAAATAGATGGAACTGGAAAACATCTTGCAAGTGAAATAAACCAGACTCAAAAAAAATCCAAGTTCAAATATTTTCTTTCACATGTAGAATTTGAAAGAAAATAAGGGGGAGAAGGCTGTGTCAGAAATCATAATGACAGAAGGAAAATTAGTGGAGTAGGAGACAGAGAAGAAGAGAGTAGGGATGGAAAAGGGGAGGAAACATGGAATAAATTTGACAAAATTAATTATGTGCATGTATTAACATACCACAGTTAATTCTAATTTTGTGCCCATCTTTAAAGACTATTCAAACATAAATAAATAAATGATAAATAAATGAATGAAAGTAAGACTAGTAGATTAGAAGAAGGAGAAATAAAAGAAAGCGGGGAGGGAAGGCAGGGGTAATAAGCACTGCATTAGAGTAAATTGAATTCCATTCATATACGATTTTGTCAAAATGAATTCAACTATCATGTATAACTATAAAATACTAATAGAAGAAAGACTTATTCCATTACTGATGTTTGACTACAACAGCATTCATTCTCTACACCCATGTTTTCCCTCTGTTGATAGGAAAACACACACGCTGTCTTCTTTGGCACTGTTAGGAGAAGATTCTAGGAGCCCTATTCATGTGAGGAGGTTCCTGCTGGTCCACCCACAATAAAACAAAGCCACTAAATCATCTTTTTGCTCACACCAATTGGAGCAGTGTATTCTATGCTATTTGCACCCAAAAAAATTAATCAAACTAAGAATGTCTTTACACGCCCTCCTGGTACATCAACAACTCAATCCATTTTTCTGGAAAGAGGGAGGACTCCATCAATCTATCATGAAATAATTATGGTCATTCAATATTGGTATCCAACCAACAATTCTCTACTAGAATGACTCTGTGATTTGTTCTTTGGCTTCTTAACTACATGGAGACAGACCTCAGATAGTAACATGGGTTTTCATGACATGAGAATTGGTGAACAATGGTACCAGAGAATATGGTTGCAAATGTGTAATTTTTATGACCTTGTCTGAGAGATCACAAAATGTAATTTTCATTGCACTCTATTAATTGAAGCCATTGTAAGCTTTTCCAGTCCCAGATTCAAAGAGACAAATGCCTTGTTTCAATAGAAGGATTGTTCAAAATTTTTCAGTTACATATTAAGGTCTAAACACATGAAATACATTAACCTTATATTTACATGTTGTAACCATAAAACAAAGAAAATATCCCTCATCCAGACATTTCACTCTCAATTTGCAAAAAGTTCCTTTTCCTAAGATCATTTATTTCAAAGAGTTCATAATCTTAACTGTCTCCATAGATTGCATGGTTACCAATTTTACAGCCTTAAAAAAATCAAATCTTTCTTTGATGAAGTTTCTATTTTTTAATATCTGAAATTATTATATTTAGCATTTTCTTATTGAATATTTTTTAATCTAATAAGACATTGTGTAAGAAAGTGTCTTAAAAATGTAAAGTATTAGGTAATTTGAAGTTTAAAAATTATTGAGCATTCTTTGGGCATATAGTATGAATTCATGTATTTCTAGAATCACAGTAAGTGCAAAATTAATAAATATGACATTTTCACATTAACACCACAAGTCTTTTAAGCAGGAATAAACACATAGGATTATAATTTAATATGGAACATTATGAATGCTTTGCATATGATAATTATTTTAAAAAGCTTTGCAAGGAACTCTAGAATCATATGCAAAAAGGTTTAAAAATATATATCATTCCAAAAGATTATATAATATTTTAACAGACATTAAAATATTTTTCCTTATTAATATTTTAATTCAGAATAATAATCAAATAAGTATGTGATGATAATTATGCATTATACATAATTTTTCTATAATTATTTGGATTTAAACAAAATTATAAAGAAAATTCTTTATTGATTCAGGGAATATAAGATTTATCCACAACATATGAAAAGGGAAAGTAAAAAATCTTCATAAAACATATTTACTGAAATATAATTATAGTATGCTTTTTAAGTTTGGATGACTTCTTACATTTTTATGTGGACATTTGTCATGATTTATATTACTCATCTTTATTATTTAGTTTTTATAGGATTAAACTTAATCACTCAAAAAATAATACAAGTAAGGATATTGTACTTAGATGCACAGTGATAGCTTCAAATTTTTTTCACAAGTTTTCTAGGTCATAATCTGCATAAATAGAATGAAAAGTGCAGTATTCAAATAAAAGTATTAATCACAATAGATTAATCATGAATATTAGTAAAAAAGAAAAGGAAATCATTTTTTTTCATTCTCTGCATATTAATCTCCTTTAGTCCTATCACACAAAAGACAGCTAAGAAACTACTTAAGGAGATTCCATGAAACAACAATATAAATTTTCCTACCAGTTATTTCACAAGTTCTTTTTTTTTAAACTTTTCTTAAATATATTTTTTATTTGTTCTAATTAGTTATACATGGCAGTAGAATGCATTTTGAAACATCATACAAAAATGGAGTATAACTTCTCATTCACCTAGTTGTACATGATGTAGAGTTACACAGGTCATATATGCACAAATCATATATGCACAAAGGGTAATAATGTCCAATTCATTTTACTCTCATTTCTAATCCCATTACCCCTCCCATCCCTTCATTTCTCTCTGTCTAGTTCAAAATACCTCTGTTCTCCACATTACCCCATTGTGAATTAGAATCAGCTAACCCTAACCTAAACTTTAACCTTTTTTTTTAACTCTTAAGGAATATTAACTTCTGGTGCTATCTAAAATACTGGATATTATAGAGAAAAGTAGCACTAAAATCATTTTTATGAAGCAAACAGAGAAAACAGTAAATTCAAATTCAAATAAAAATGTACAAAAGTGTCAAGAGCCATACATGGGCTATGTGTGTACTATACCAGCATTGTAGCCTTTGAATAGGAAAAGGTAAGATCACATAAATACATGAGAATTTCTATTCAGCTCTTCCAGATCCCACACAGCACCAGAGATGGGGTGACCTGCTGCAGCCACACAACTTCTCAAGGATGGGTTTAACCTGCTAAGATGCCAATCAACTTGTTGACTGCAAGATGTTAGGAAGCAGACTGCACCAGCTGAATCCTTATTCCTGACTTTGATGTCCCCCCTTAAATACCCATGGGAGCCATTCTCTAATTGTTCAGTTCCAGCTTCTGTGTTGTTTGAACCCATTAGACGCTCTGCAGTTAAAATTATTTTTTTTCCTGACTCTGCTGTCTTATTTCGTCACTAAATAGTTCAAAATTTAATTTTCTCTGGTGGTTTATACCATCCTGGACAGGAAAAAGAACCCCCAGCAAGGCACTGGCAGCCTTGCTATACAAAAGAGAAAAACTATAATTGTATAGCGTTTAAGAATGTTTATGCAAAACAACTAGATTATATTATACTCTTGCTAGTGAGGTGAATTGTTACATAAGTAAAGTATCAAACTTTGACTCATCTAAAATTTTTGAATCATCAATTTCATCAGTACAAATTCTAGAATGTTTCCCAACATAAGTTACATTTTATTATTTGAATTTCAAAAACAAACAACTAGAAACGACCTAATATCCATCAAAGGTGTAAATATATCTCATTTGTAAAATGATGTGATACATTGTTGTTAAAATCAATAGGTACATTTATATGTTTATACAGATGATCAAGAGGGTTAGGTCCAAGGAAACTTATATTTTTGGAGACAGGACTGACCTTTTCAATTCATCAGGATGATGATACCATATGCAAAAACAAACAAACAAACTAACCAACTAACTAAACCCAAAGAGAGATGGCAGCAGGTTACTATTCTCCATCCTATCCTGAAAGGCAATAAGACCTTATAAGGCAATTGTAAGTGAGCAGATAATGTTTAGGAATATAGAAGTTTTCACAGGTCACACACATAGCTCATGCCAAAAATCCATACAGGAGCCTCTAGAGAAGAAAAACAAAGTTGCAGACACAGGCCAAGTCCAGGAACATGAACTTTGCTCTTAGAAACGTTTCTTATCCCATTTTTAGAGTCAAAATACACAAGTTGAAAAGTGCAGATGTCTGAGACGACAAAGGAAACTTAAAATTTACCATTTCAACTATGGTTTATACTTCATTAAGAAGTGTTATAAGAGAAGACAGGGAATATAATTAATATATATCAAATACAGATTTTTAATATTTAAATTATTAAATTACAGTGGGCCTAAAGTTTTTTTCCTTTGTAGTGAAATGGAACCTTACTTAGATGTAAACAAACTGCAGATAAGCAGCAGCAGGGCACTAAAGAAATATAACTTGCAATTATCATCTACATAACTTTAAACTACCTAATCATTCTTTATATTAATCATATAATGTTAGTATGTGGCCCATAAGTCTCTTATGCTTCCTTCAGTATTATATATTATTTATTAATAATCATAAAATCTAAAACTAAAATTGCTTTTTAAGTCCCAAATGTATTTTTGTGATTTTAATCATATATTAGTCATGTATTTCTTTTTAAAATAACATTTTGAAAATGTAACACCCTAACAAAGTGCTACACTTTAATTATTTGTGAAAATTACAATCTACTTAAAATAACATTTTTCTTTATTATATTTAGTTACTAATGTTATTAAATGTTTTGTTTCTATTGCTTTGTTTTCCTATTTCTTTGTAAATTCTGCCATTTGAAGTATGGATTAAATTTTGTGACACTTTAAAGGAAAGAATTTCTTTAAAAATGTTAATTTTGTTTTTGTTAAATTGCTAATTTTTTAATATTTATTTTTTAGTTTTAAGCGGACACAACATCTTTACTTTACATTTATGTGATACTGAGGATCGAACTCAGTGCCTCAAGCATGTTAGGCGAGCACTTCACCAATGAGCCACAACCCCAGCCCTAAATTTTTAATTTTCTATCTTAATTTTTTTTTCCTTTGATGAATCAAACAGAATTACTATGTCAATAATTGTTTTACCCTATCTTGATTTTTTAGTCACCTTTTTCGCTGCTATAATTAAAGGATGCAAACAGCATAATTTTAGAGGAGGAAAGGTTTATTTGAGGGCTCAACAGTTTCAGACTTCTCAGTCCATAGAAGGCTGGCTCCATTCCTCAGGTTTAAGTTGACAGAACATCATGGAAGTAGAGTGTGTCGGATTATATGGTGATCAGGAAGCAAAAAGAGAGAGACTCTACTCTCCAGATACAAATATATACTCCAAAGCCACACACCCAATTCCCACCTCCTCCAGCCATACCCTACCACTTAACGTTCAGTGAATCCCTCTAAGGTGATTAATTCAGTGACTAGGTTAAGAAAACTCTCACAATCCAATCATTTTTTCCTCTGAACCACCTTGCACTTCCTCACATGTGAGCTTTCTGGGGACCCATCGCATCCAAACCATAACACCTGATATAGTTAATTATCAGAAAGTATATTAATAATTGGGAAGAAAAAACTTCTAAAGATTCAATTTGCTAATAATATTTTTAAAAACCTAAGTGCTGGAGTTCACTAGCATGCAATCAAAATGTTGACAAGTAATAGGTAAGAAAAATACTAATAAACAGTAAGTAAAACACATATTCAATAATTAATTTATAATATAGCTTATAAATTTAAATTTAAATTATCTCTAATTACTGGTTTTGTTAGGATTGAATATCAAGCCACATATGAAGAATGCTTTTGTTAGGGTCTGTCCAGCACCAGTCTCAGTAATTATGGATTCTCTTGTCTCCTTCACTTCTCTATATGCCAGCAACACCTGCAGAATGCCCTTCTCATTGTAAGATGCAAACAGTGGTGCTGAATGCCAACAGTCCTCAAACAACCTGCAAAGGATAGAATTATAGTAATAGATTTATATTTTATAGTAAAATAGACTAATAAATTTGCAAAATAAAGAGATTTAAAAAAATAAAATGTGACTACAGTTATTTTATTTTGCAAACATTTTAATATCAGAATTCTTGCTTTAGGTTGTTTCTAACACGAAGAAGAAATATTGTACACTTCAAAGCCCAATTTCAAAATCAGGAACTAATATTCATAGTACTTTTTTAAAAAATACACTTCTCTTTGGGATAATTAAAGTTAATAATAAATTGTCATTTGCCTGTAGTCTTTATTGTTGTAAATTTAGGTAGTTATAATGGCTCTCAGAACAAATGAGCCTTTAAGGAGGCATCTGAAAGGTAACATAATTAAAGAGGAAAATAAGTCATTTTCTCTAAGAGGAATGCAAACTACTGTCAAGCTGATTCACAAAAGAATGTTTTAATAAGGCTCTACCCCAAATGAACAAATGTGTGTATGGAAATGAAGCCAACTAGATCACCATGATCATTCTACTATAATATTTGCAACACGAAGTAATAATGTGAATAGTACATTACTAAGAGTTGTAAAAGTAACAGAAATGTTTTAGTCAGCATTTACTTTGCTTTGACTAAAGGGCCTTTCAAACACAATTTTAGAAGAGAAAAGGATTATTTGTGGGACTCATGGTTTCAGAGGTCTCAGTCTGTAGAGAGTGGGTTCTTGTCCTTGGGGCTTGAGGTGAGGCAGAACATCATGGTGGAAGAATTTTGAAGTGGGAAGCAATTCACATGATGATCAGGAAGCAGAGAGAGAAAGAAAGACTCCACTTGCCTGATACAAAATATACACCCTACAGGCATGCCCTTAATAGCCCACCTCCTCCAGTTACACCCTACCCACTTTCAGTTATCACTCAGTAAATCCCATTAGGGGATAAATTCATTGATTGGGTTAGAATTGTCATAACCCAGTCATTTTTCCTCTGAACATTTTTGCATTGTCTCACACATACAATTTTGGGGACACATCATATCCAGACCATAACAAGAAATATTATATTTACTTAGCTCTTATATATTGAGTAAAAGGCAAAAACTATATACAAATATGTATCCACTTATTATCTCATATTAATTCAATCATTAAATCATGAAATGCGGGGTGCAGTGGCACATGCCTATAATCCCAGCGATTTAAGAGGCTGAGGCAGGAGGACTGCAAGTTCAAAGTCAGCCTCAGCACCATAGCAAGGACCCTAAGCAACTTAGCAAGACCCTATCTCATAATAAAAACATAAAGGGCTGGGGAGGTGGCTCAGTGATTAAATGTCCCTGGAATTCAATCCCTGGTACCAAAAAAAAAAAAATCTAAAATGGAGCATTTATTATGTGTCATGAAATAAGTCAGTGTGCCATTTCAGATGCAAAGGTGAATCTGTTTTCTCAGTTCCTCTGATTTTCAAATGTGACTTTCTGTGGGGTCAAGCAAAACTTCTCACAATGTTGAAATCATAAAGTATCTGTACATTAAACAAAGTCCATTCTCAGTATTCTGCTTCAGAAGGAATTGTGAACCTCTACCATGTACAGCAATGAGACTTAACTTTCAAGTGACCTTACATTCTTCAAATAAGTTTTATGTTTATTACAAAGTAATTAATACAGAAGAAATTATATATGGTTTATGGAATTATGCTATTTATTTCTATATCAAAGAATACAGATACCTTGAAATCCATGTTATTCATCTCAACCTTTACTTGTACATTCTTCAGGTTCCATCCGTATAGGTAAAGTATATACTGTCACTATTCACATATAAGAGAAGGCATATGAACCAGTTTCCTCAAAATACTTTACACTAATTTTTTATCTATTTTTGCAATTGTTTATGTTCCCCATTTGTAATAAACTCACTATTTATATAGATATACACAAACTTACTTCTGTGTATTATTATAGGTACATTTTTAATAATTTGAAATCCTATAGAAACATTTCAGGTTAAATTTCCTATAAGAATTTATTAGTTCTTAATTTGATTTCTATATATCCAGAAGGAAATAGAATAAAAGGGATATATATTAGCTAAAACTGAAAGCATTTCTTCAAAGAAACAGGATGTTACAAAACCAGAATATCTGGATATGTGTGTCAATAAAATGCTTCATTGAGCTTAAATTCCTCATACACAACAGTGCTGACTAAACAATAATGCTTTTTGTAATAGCCTCCAATGCATTAAAATGCTTTATTGCTTTCAAATGTGAAATATAGGGTTGACATTCAGCAAAACTGTAGGCATACCCACTAATATATTATCATTTTATATGAAGTAAAGATATGCGTAATGCTTGCATAATCAATTTTTATACTTGTATTCTATTTTAAAACTTCAAAATCTGAACAATATTTTTAATTACAGATTTAGTCAGTCAAATGAGGAATAGAAAACATTTAAATACTACACTTACATATACACATATGTATCTTTCTTTTTTAAATTTTGTGATTATTTGAATAATTCTGTTAATCTAATCATGACTTTAATTTTAGTATCATATTCTCAAGTTAAAAATGTGTCTTTGTCCATACAGTATGATCATAAAGTCATAATAATAATGGAATTTCCTTTGAAAATTCATTTTTAAATTAAAATAATTGTAGTTCTGGGGATTGAACCCAGGGCCTCATACATGCTATGCAAACCCTCAATCAACTGGGAAACATCCCCAGTACCTCATTTTTACAATTGTTTTCTAAAACCCTCAGATTTTACTCAAAGTAAAACTTTAGTCACTCTAACACACACACACACACACACACACACACACACACACACACACACTATCTAAAAGCAATCATCTCTCAGATAGCCAGAAGAATATTCTATATCTTCCTGGTTAAGTAGTCAAATTCTACTTCGTAAATCTATTTTTTTAGTACTGCGCTTCAACATCAAAAGTCAAAGTTCACAATTTAAAATGAACTTATCATTTGTATATGCTCCAAAATAGACCTTACTTTTTAAAATTTATCATAGAAGTTATAATTAGCAAATTCTATGAAGTTATAATTAGCAAATTCTATTATTTTTCTATTACCAGTCCTCCATAATGAATATACTCCTAATATTGCCTTTGTGTACCATCCTGTAGAGAATAAAGGTATGTTGCTTTGTTTTTCCTTATCTTTTCAAAGTAAAGTGAATATTGCACTTATTGTTTAAGTTCATGTTTTATCAGGGCTGCACTGTGAGATAAAACTAATATTGACTGAAAATTCTAACCGAGAGACACATTATTTTTATTATCTTACTTTTAATGTATATTCATTTTAAAACAGATTTGCTTCAAATTAATCAGTTTTTAAAATTTTTAAATTGCAGCAATTT
The DNA here is from genome assembly GCF_964194105.1 of Spermophilus citellus. Lineage (NCBI taxonomy): Eukaryota > Metazoa > Chordata > Mammalia > Rodentia > Sciuridae > Spermophilus > Spermophilus citellus. The sequence goes on along the minus strand of NC_138189.1, from coordinate 91,108,096 downwards.
TAAGGGATAAAGTTTGGTTTTATAGCAAATGAAGCATAGTACTTTATTTCTACAGAGTGTAAAATGCCTGAGTTATAAACATATTAAGCAACAAAGATTAGAAAAAAATGCATAGATATTAGACATCATGACAGATTTTCTTATTCACATATGACAACCATTTAAATTCGGTGCTTTGGGTTTTTTCTTAGTTTATATATGAGAAATTGTGTTGTGATACATTTAAGTAACTTTCTCAAATTTATGTAACTAATAAATTGGTTCAAGCATATTTGGTTTTCCACTGCACCATGGTGTCCAAGACAACATATCAAAATGTATATAAATGCTCTCAACACATCATCACACAGGAACTATGATACATAGGCACTATGCATAGATGCATGCAGATCTCAGCACAGATACACTTTTGTTTATATTTCAAACTGAATTTGGTTTCATTTTTTTAATGTGTTTTGTTTTAAAAAAATGTTCTTACATATAATTCAGAATCATTCACTGATGAGACAGGCAATATGGAGAATGCAGATCCATTCACCTGAAGAGAATCAGTGAAGCCAGAACTGGTAAAGTCATTCAAATAGTAATTTCACTAAATTACTGGAGGATAGATGTGGCTGGAATTGAGAGTCAAAAAGTCTGATCTAAAGGGGGCCACCTCATTTTCATGGATTTTACATCCAGAAATCCAGCATTTTCTCATTCTGAATATCAGAAAAAAATCCTAAAAGTTTGTCCAGAGTGATGGAAACAGTAACCATTTTTGAATGGTTATTGTTTGCTTTTTCAAATAGTCCCCGAGTAAAAATAATTAAGCTCAGGAAATTCTCCTCAATAAAGTCACACACACACACACACTCACTCACTAGCATTATTTGACTTGGTAATAAAAAATTACCCAACCAAAATTTACCCTAGTGTTCCTATCTCATCTCAAGAGCTTTATCAAAGATGAAAGGAATGAAAACTGAGAAGCGTTTGTAAAGGTCAGTCAGGTAGCACAGGCTCACTAAGACTGAGTAGAGAATATAAACCAAATTGCAGTATAAATGAGTTTCCTATGTTTGATGTACAATGTTTTAAAACAGTAATAATGAGAGGATTATAGGTTGTTTTTAAATTGAGATATGGAATACATAGTCTGCTGAAGAAGGAAAACACCTTATCAATACTTGATAGGACTAAAGGCTGCATGAATACCTTGTTGGACACTGACTGCCTTATCCAAGATTGGGTAGGGGCTGATTTCTTTAAATCTATAGATCCTTATAAACCTCCTAGACCACCTAGACCATAGCCATTCACTGGTAACACTCTCAGGTCCCATTCCAACCATAGGAGCTTTGCTTTACTAAATTTTCATACTTTTGTTTTTTACCTGCCACTATCTATGAATCTCATTTAGTGAATACAGAAGACAAAGAACAAGTGAGGTATTTGAGGGACAGAGATAGAATGTTTATGTGCTTTATGATTCCAGTTATTATATAGGTGTATTTTGTATCCTTTCCTTAAATAACTTTAAGTTTATAGTTTGAGTCTGTTAATATTGCATTGCCAGTCACTGCCATACTCTGAATCTTGTCACAGTTGAGCATTTGATAGCATGCTTCTTATGTTCTTGAAAATGTTGGTAAAAATCTATTGAAACCAAGTTAAAAAAAAAAAAAAAAACTACACTTTGACTTATTATTTTAAGTGCTTAATTACATGAAATTTACCTGGCATATTTTGCTTGAATAGCATGATTGTAAAATAGTGATTAAAATTTAGCAAACTATGTCTATTGTATTTACTCAAATCTTTGAAAACTGAAGAAACATACAGTAAAACATTATTACAGGTAAGCAAAATTTTTTTCAAATATGCAGATTAAGAAAACTTTCACCTCAGGGTTTTATTCATCTGATATACTTACATAGGGTGTATTTATTTATATTTATTAAGTTTGTTTAGATTTTTTGTTAAGATTATTTTGTAATAATACTTTGTTATTAAAAATAATATAAATAATGGAAACAAGGTAAAACTCTATTAATTTAATGCAGAAACATACTTATATATGCATACATATATTCATGAGGAAATATGATGTATCCATTAAAAATATAATTGTATATATGTATTAAAGATGAGAAAATATGCTCAAATATATTCTTGTACAAATGAAAAACATGAATTTTAATGACATAAGTACAGCATGTACCTAGTTATTATAAGTGATACAACATGTTAAAAGTAGTTAAATTCTATTGAATAAATTAAAAGTACAGGGAGTAGCTTTTACTTTTCTAAAGTTTATATGTTTTATCAAAACCTTTAAATAATGATAATATGTCTAATACTAATATTAAATATATTAACTTACCTAATAATCATTTTTAAGATATTGCATCTTATCAAATTATATTAAATAATTTCTCAGGGTTTTTTTTTTTTTAGAATTACATCAACAAATTATGGAAAATTCAGCAGCTTCAAATAACAGAAGTTTATTCTCTGACAAGTCTGGAGGACAAGATTGAAATCCAACTGTTGGCAGCACAGCACTCCCTCTGTACTATCTAGAGGACAATCTCTTCCTTGTGTGGTGAAGTTTCTGATGGCTGTCAGCATGTCCTTAGCTCATGGCTGTATCTCTTCCTATGTTCTGTCTTCACATCACCTTATTCTGTGGGGTGTCTTCTACTTTTATGTCATTGATTATTACACTGGACATTGGACATAGGGCTCCTAAATAATTCAGGATGATATCCTGAAGTTCCTTAAGTTAATATAATTTGAGAAGCTCCTCTTTGCAAAAGCAGGTTCTAGAGACTAGCACATAGACATTTCATTTGGGGAGACTGCAGTCAACACTTTGTAAGCCTAAACCAACAATTTCCACTAAAACCTAAAATATATCTAAAATATATTAGATGTATTAAGGGATACATACCCGAAGGAAAGTCTTAAAAGACATAATTATGGTTTAAGAATTAAAACCTGTGACTTCTATTAACAGAGAGCCTAATGATTATTTAAGTAGTTCATATTTTATAATTTTTTCCTCTTTTTGAAAGCTGCATGAATATTCTAGATTCTTTCTATATGGTAAATTTTTAGAAATAGAAATGGAGTAACTGTGGATGTGCAAGTCCTATTATATCTTGGTGATTAAATTTTGGGAAATTATTAGCCATTATATTGTCGTCCTCGACTTCCTCCTCCTCTTCCTCCTCCTCTTCCTCCTCCTCCTCCTCCTCCTCCTCCTCCACCTCCTTATTCTTATTTTCTGTATCTCTTCTGTGTGAAAGCTTCAACTACAGGTATAAAGTTTCATGAGTTCTTATACATTCCACAGTTATCTTTTTTATTTTATTTTTCCCTGTCATTTCTTTTTTAGTTTTCAATGGTAGTCAACAGTGGTTATTTTCTACTTCTGTGTCTTTACTTTAAATGATCATTATATACATTGTATAATTTGCTGTTAGTTATATGCAGGATATTTTTAATAAAAATACATTAACTTTTAGAAGTTCAATATGTTCCATGTAAATATATACATACATACTTACACATATAGATATATATGTATGACCCACATTGTCTGTATACATACACACACACACACACACACACACATACACACACGTTTCTGTGTCTCCACTTAACATGTTCTATCAATTCTGTACTTCACTGAACATATTTATGATGTTGTAATAGCTTTTGAGCCATAATACATCTATAAATTTCCAACTATATTGATAATATTTTATAGGTCATTTCCTATGAAAAGGTATATATAGAAGTGAATTGTAGGAACATGAGGGTAAGGGAATGATTGTATAAACTGGGCCCACTATACTGACCTCCCTATGATTTTACTTTTAAAAGAAGCAATTTATCTTCATTCCTGCCTTGCTTACGTCCACAGAATTTGTTACATTTCTCAACACATGAACTGTTACCTGCAGGAATCATTCAGGCCCAGAAATGCAAATAAGAATAGAAGTTACCCTGAAGTGTGTGTGGTGTCTTTTGTGACCTTTACACATATTAGATCCCAGAATTCAGGAGATAAAGATCATTTGCCCTAATCATAATATCTGTGAGAATAGGTTTCAATGAGAACAAGTCAGCACGGGCCAAAGGGATCTAGAGTTGTCTCATAGTGGAGACTTAAGGTAAACCTTCAGCTTGAGCCTCTAATAATCAAAAGCAATTTACATATATCCAATATATAAAGGCACATAGTAAGCATTTCCATTACACAAGGGAGAAATGGGAGATAAGAAAGAAGGGAGGGGACCAAAGCAAGACTGAAGTCTAGATGGGCAAATAGGTCCTGTAGTTGGGGGTCCAGCATCTAAGGCATATGGTATCATGATGTTCTCTCCAAAGGCTTGTGTATCAATGCCCCTATTTCTTTTCTGATTGTAACCCACATGGCCTCTCTGTTGGCTTATCTCTGCTCAGCACACATACCACAGTACTGGCATTTCTTAATCTTGAAGTTCTCTATAACAGTTTAGGCTTCCTCCTCGCATCTCTACACATTGTTTCTCTCATAGATAGCCCCCAGGGTCTCTGACTGCAATTCATTTTCCCTGGAATTCCCTGCCTTCTTCTGACAGAAGACATGTAGACAACTTCTTGGCCAAAACATAATATGAATGGCCTGTAGTCCAGTTTCTTGGTAGAATCCTCCACAATCCCTTAACTTGAGCATCCTGCATTCCTATAGAACCAGCACCACATGGTTGATGTCAAAGTCTACCACTATCTCAAGCAGTAGCCAAGTCTCTAAGAACCCTGGCTACAGCAAACTCTGAGTGCCAGGATAGCTGAGCATAATGAAACAACTTTCTGTCTCCACTCCTTGTACAAGTAAGGTAACCCTATGGTCCCTTAAGTCCCTTAGAGAAAGTTATTTTTTTTATTCTTTTTAAATTTTTTTTTTAACAAGCTTGAGCCTGAGATGGGTATGGTCTTGCCAAGTCCTGAGATGTCCCCAATCCATCTTTTCTACTGTTCTGGGAGAAAGTATTTACCTTTTCTTTACTGACTATAATGTCTTATTGCTACACTTTCTTTAGCCCCAGTTTTCTAACAATTTTCTGGCATAACTGCACATTTTCAAATCTTTATGCTTTGCTTTCTGCTCCTAATTATCACAATAAACTTGGCTAAAAGCTGCCAGCAAATATCCATGCCACTTCCTGACTACTATGCTGTTTAGAAATTTCTTCTGCCAGATTAGGAAGTCCATCATCATTAAGTTCACCCCACAGAAAGTCTCAGGACACAGGAAACACATAGACCACTTCTTTGCCAAAACATAATATGAATGGCCTGTAGTCCAGTTTCCAATTGAGTCCTCCTTCTCTGGAACCTCATGAGTCCTGTCCTTGCTTTCCACAGTCTTATTGACATTCTGCTCTTCTGAAAACACACGAGAAATGCTAATTAAGGTCCATTTACAATATTTTAAAGATTTTCCAGTTTGCATAAAGTCACTGAGCTTTCCAAAATTACTTTCACAAATTCCCAAATGCTCCCAAAGATTCTGGACCACATAATCAAATTAGTCACAACAGCAACCCCACTCATGGTACCAATTTTTATTTTAGTTTGCTTTTTTTGTTGCTCTGAACAAAAGATGTGACAAGAATAATTTTAGGAGAAAGAGTTTATTTGAGGACCTATGGTTTCAGTTGTCTCAGTCCATTGACAGCTAACTCTGTTGCTCTAGGATGAAGAAGAGGCAGAATATCATGGTTGAAGGGAATGGCAGAAGAAAGCAACTCAGGACATCAAACCAGAAAACCAAGAGTTTCTCTCACTATGGACAAAATACAAAACTCAAGAGCATGCCCCAGTGATCTATCTCCTTCAGCCACACTATACCTGCATAAAGTCACTACCCAGGTATCAGGGCATTAATGCACTGATTAAGTTAAACCTCCCATAACCCAATCATTTCATCTCTAAACAATGCAAGCATTGTGTCACACAGCTTTCAGAGGATACGTAAATATCCAAACTGTATCAGATCAGATTTTGTATAACTTAAACAACATATTAAAATATAAAGAAGTTGCACTGTTCTAAAATATTTACACATATATACATATATAATATATATACATATATATATATTACATATATAATATATATACATATATATATATATTATATATACAGTGTTCTGTGTTTCTAAGCTATGCTTCAAAAGAAGCACCTATCCTCCTGAAATTTTTGACTTATGATATTTTCATTTTTACATATTTTCAACTTATAGATGAGTTTAACAGGATGTTAACCAATTGTAAGTCAAGGAGAATCTGTGCTATTGATTAACAGTTGAGTAAAGCATTCTCCCCACCCACTTAGGGTCATGACCTCCCTGCTTTTCTCGGCACACTCCTTTGCCATGATGTTTTGCCTCATCTGGAGCCTTGAGGAATCTAATCAGCTACCTGTTTGAGTATTAATTGAGACCACTGAAATCATAAGATCCAAAAAACATGTTTCCTCCTAAAATAGTTTTTTTTTTTTTTTTTTAATGAGGTATTTTGGCCACAGCATTAAAAAAGCTGACTAATACATTATCCTAGAAAATATATACTTATTTTTTAAAAAAATAAAAATACTACCAAATTGATTAATTTTCTTCCTCAAATCTAAGAATATCTCCAAATTTAATATTTTATAATTTGTGAAGTTTATATTTTTACCTTATTACACATAGTTGCATCTATATATTTTATTGTAATATTCACAAGTTTTAGCACCATAAAATTACATTCAATCTAGATTAGCTCCAATGCATTAAAATACACACACACATACACACACATATGTATACTTTTGTAAATCATTTTTTCTCTTTAGTATTCTGTTCATATTTTAGAAATGTTTTGATTTATATAGTGACTTCCTCAATTTAATTTTATACAAAATTAGTAAGGTCAGTATTTAATAATATAAAATATTTTATGTCAGATAAGTTAACTTGCTCTGTGCAAATGCTTTGGAAACTGAATCACATTATATGAATTCTTTTACATGATTTAGCATGTATTTTAACCAAGAATTTTAAAAATAAATTAAATAGTATATGACATCAGATTAAGAATAGGGTTCCTATTATAACATAGAAAGGACATATGTAATTTTAAAAGAAAGTGTTTTAAAACTATTTAATATTAAGAGATACATTAACTACCTGATTCTTCTAAAGAATGTTCTAGTTTAATTCTTTACTATGTTCTGAATATGTCAAGTTATTATGGTGATTTTAATACGCTGCTAATATCATGAGGAAATATAATAACTACTTCATTTTTTATTATAATCATGTTATGTATTGAGAAAATAACTTGAGTTTAAAATTTAAATGACATAATTTTCATTTATATATAATATTTGGCATAATTGCCTAATTATAATCTATCAATGCTACAGTAAAGTGTAGCTATTTCTTTTACTTGTAATCAATTCATTTTAGCTGTCTCATTGAAATGCTGAATTCTAATAATGATCTTTTAATTAAAGGTTAAATTACATTTCACTTGATATACTAAGTCTAATTAGAGTTCCAGGTCAAACACACGTACTTTGTCAGGAGAATAAAATGAACTTGCTGTTATGAATTAAATCACTATGTCTTTTATATAAAGTATTCTGCATTAAAACATTTTCACTTTATTTTGTAGCAACACATTTTTGTAGTCATATATCTATATATACCCATTTTACACACAAACACACATTTAATATTTAATTACTCCATAAACATTTTTATCTTTGTTTAGATAAAAATTTATTTTAATAGCTAGCCAGAATTTTAGCAAACAGAAAAATATGTACTTGAATGTTATTTAAATAGGGAAATTTAGTTACCTAAAAGGTGATGAATTCTCTAAGGATTTCAATTTCTTCCAAAATAATTAAAAATTATGGTTTCTATCTGAAAACCAGCATCAGCAATGGAAATTCCATAGGCATGAAAAATAATTAACCCTCTTCTGGGCTTTATCACCCCAAATAGATAAATAATCCCAGTTTCTAGAACAACCCCACCTCCCATTTGGATCTTTGTCATTTCTTTAGAGCTACTTCACTTCAAAAATTCACATAATCTAATCATGTATTTACAGATATTAATTTGATTTCTAATTCTTTTTTTGTTTTACCAACTAGGACACAATGGTTACCTAAATATATATGTATGTATGTATGTGTGTGTGTGTATATATATATATATATATATATATATATATATATATATATATTTCACTTCTGTTGCTCCTATTTATCCAAGAATCTATCAAACACATTCTCGTTCTTTATTTTTACCATTTTTTTTAACTTATTGGCCAAATTTACTTCTTATTTTTCAGTATGGAAATATTCCAACATTGTCTTAATCTATCAGTAACCTAAAATACTTAAAATGTCCTGTAGAATTGCATAAGATCTTGATGACTAACACAATTCCAGATTTTGTTTTCTATCAGCAGCTGGGCTTTCCTTGCTCTGACAGTCCACTAGTGTCCTTGTAAATTTTCCACCCTCACTTTCTCTAGACTTTTTTCCCCAGATCTTTTGAAATCTACTCATTCTTCCTATTCAATCTCATCACTCAGTGTATATTTTTTTTCTGTTTAATTAAAATAGAAAACTGTAGATGAAAAATACACTAATCTGATATAAGTATCATATCAGCAAACATTGTTATGCAGTATCAACCTATTCATCAACCTTTCTATTATAATTGAATAAAAGACTCATTTTTTTTTCCTGATACAATTATGTTAAGTATGATATTGGTTTGGAAGAATGAAGATTTGAAGTAGTCGTTAATCTAAGAAGAACAATTTTGGAGGAAGAAATGCTTATTTGGGTTTCACTGTTTCAGACGTGTCTGTCCACACAGAGCCAGTTCCATTCCATGGAACTCAAGGTGAGGTAAGACAACATGGCACAAGGGTGTGGCTGAGGGGAGGAGCTCACAGGAGGATCAGAAAGCAGCAAGAGGCTACACTCACCAGATACTACACACACACACACACACACACACACACACACACATATACACACACATATATACCCTAAAGGCATACCCCAATGACCCAACATCTCCAGCCACACCCTGTCTTCAGTTACCACAGTTAATTCCCATCAGAGGATGAATTAACTGATTGGGTTAAGGTTCTCAAACCAATCATTTCACCTCCAAGTATCCTTGCATTATCTTACACATTAGCATTTGGGGGACACTTAATATCTAAACCAAAACAATTATGAAACCTTGGGTTATATGCTGAAGAGAGAAATAGAAATAGTCTATGTGACCCTTGTTACAGTGAAATTTACAATCTAATGTAGAGAAGACAGAATTGAAAGAAGCCAAATATGGTTGGCATTCAGAGCACATTTTATGTTTATTCTTCATTGATCTAAGGATACACTGATCACAAGCCTAAATTAATGAAGTCACATTTAGCAAAATGTACACAGTAAAACATTATTTCCAAAGAGAATTCCAGCTGGAGGATCAACAGAGAAAGCAAAATATGCAGGCACTCTTCACTCCAGCTTCCTCACAGTGAGTATAAGCCACTGGTAAAAAAAAAATATATATATAAATAAGTAAATAAATAAAAATAACAAATAAAAAAATAAAACATAAATAAATTGTGAAATCAATCAGAAAAACATGTCCCTGGTGATCATGAATAATTACTAGTATTATAATAGACTGGGTAAGAAATTCATTCCTTTAAAACAGCAAATGTTTGCCTATCACAGCATGTTTAGACTTACATGTGCATGCTGCATTAGCACATCCCAGCACAGTTTATTTGCCCTATACATCCTTAATTTCTGTAGGAGCTATCCCACCAGCTGTTGTCAGTGTCTTTCTGTGGCAATAACATCAATACAGTGAAGCTTCATCAGCATTATAAACTTCTTCTGACCTTCTGGCAACAGATTTTCATCAGTGATGACCATGACAAACTCTTGAATTTCTCTGCAGCTTTGTGATGAGCAGATCTTTTATCACCACAAATCTTCAAAAAAATTAATCTTTTTTTAAAAATTTTTGCAACCAGCCTGTTAAATATTCATAGTTCTCTTTAATTTGCAGTTCATTGTGATCAATATTTACTTGTTTTGTTAGGCATGGTGGTTCATGCCTATAATCCCAGCTACTCCAGAGGCTGAGAAAGGAGAATTACAAGTTTGAGGCCAGCCTGGGGATGAAGCTCAGTGTCAGAGTGTCCCTGAGTTCATTCCTTATTACAAAAAAAAAAAAAAAAAAGATATTTTTTGCTTCACGATCACCATCTCATTAGGTGGCATGTATTTATTGTGAGACTGATGGATCATTTCTTTTGTCACTATTATTTGAGTTTCTTATATAATTTGTATATTTAACCCTTATATGTGAGCTAAGATAATTAGCTTAATAATTCTTCAATATGTGTGTGTGTGTATATATATATCTCAAAACATCATTTTGCATACCAATTAATATTTGGGTTAATACAAGTATAATATTATTAAGTATACATAGCTTTTATGTGCCAGTTCAAAGATAAGTTAGTTAATTTCATAATTAAAAATTTAAAAATAGAAAAATACAAGTTACTTAACTGACTTTAAGCTACTAAAATATTATATACCATATACTTGGTATATTTTTTAGCACATTGATTTAAGTAAATTATTGAGAACTGTATTTGGAAGGTATGTAATTTATTTGTCATAATTTTAAATTAATTATTGTTTCATCTTGAGATCCTGAGAACCTTAGGAAGAAAACATCACTGCAAATATTTTTAACAGCATATGCATATTTCAAAATTGTTGCATAATAGAAATAAATGATTTTAATTGCAGTATTTTCACAAAGGAAAGAGGTTAGAGAAGAAAGACAACATTTCTTTTCATTTATATTTATTTTTATAATCTGATGACAACATTGGCTCTTATATTTGGACATATGTGTCTAGTCATTGAGATTGAAAAAAAAAAGAACCTTTCCTTTTGCCCTCTCATTTTTCCTAATATCTCTAAAATAAATTACTTCCTGAAATTATACAGTACAAAAATACATGATCATATTAATTGATGCAGAAAAAAAAAAAAAAAAACATTTGACAAAATCCAGCTCCCATTTATGTTAAAAATTCTGGAAAATCTAAGTATAAAAGGAAGTTACCTTCATATTATAAAGACTATATATGGCAAAAACCCATGCCACCATCATCTTGAATGGAGATATACTATAAGTATTTCCTCTAAAACCAGGAACAAAACATAGATGTCCACTCTCACCACTCCAATTCAACATAGTTCTTGAAACTTTAGCCAGAGCAATCAGACAAAAATAAATAAATAGATAGAGAGATAGATAGATAGATAGATAAAAGGATACATATAGGAAGAAGTCAAATTATACCCATTTTTTTGATGATATGATCCTATATTTACAGGATCCAAAAACTTTGACAGAAGACTTCTAGAGCTGATAAGCAAATTCAATAAAGAAGGAGGAGAAAAAAATCAACATACACAAATCAATCACTTACCTATACTTCAATAATGAATCTGCTAAAAAAATCAATGAGACTATTCCATGTGCAATGTCCCCAGTTCTTTCTTTTGTGTATATTTTTTTTTTCAAAAAATTTGATATATGGTTTTGTTAAGTTGGTGAGGGTGTTTCTAAAGTTCTGAGTTTGACTTTGAACTTAGCATTATTTTTACTCATCCTCAAAAGTCACTGAAATTACAGGCATGTGTAATCATGCCCAGCTGTGAGCTTCAAGTTTAAAAAACTTCAGTTAAACACAAAAGGTGTTAACATTTAACTTAACTTACAACTATTCTTATTGAACAATTTAAATATACAAATTATATTTCCTCATGAAAATAAAAGTAAGTTGGGAATAATTATATCCAAATATTTTGTCAATTTTCTTGAATTTATTTTTTTATAATAAAGTGCAACTCTTGGTACATTCTTTCCTAAATAGATCTCTTCTTTATTATTCAGTTTATTTTATTATGATAATTTTTATGAAAATTAAAATAATTTCAAACGGAAAAATATTGAACTATCCATATGTAAGCAAAGTTTTCAATCTTAGAAAAATATAATAACATTTTTTCCCATAATTTAAACACCTCATAACAATTATGTATAAAGATCAAAATTTATACTTCATTTTAAGGCATATTTAATAATAGAGAATTATTAAATATTTACATGTAAATTAAATTACAACTTTTAAAGTAAGGTAAATATTCTTAAAGTAATCCTAGATTGATTCAGTCTTCCATGTATATTTCAAAAAAAAAAAAAATAACGATGGCTGTTTAAGATAAAAATTAAAGGCAAATCTTTTTTTCTAAAAATTTGATATAAATTTATCCCTAAAATAATTGTCCAAAATGAAAACCAGTAACAGAATTAATGCTCTTTTCTACATACTAACCATAAGATGGCTATCATCATAACATTATATTGAATGTTCTAAAAATTATTAGATATCAGAGAAAAAATGTGTTACTGTTTTCAAAATTGTCAATAATGTATTAGCATTCATCAATTCTTAAGTGATATAATACAAAAAAAAAAAAAAGTTTTGGTATTAAAGAATCCTAAACAAAAGATTTAGTCCTTTTGACTCCTCTCAGCAAACTTGTTTTTTAAGTGATGAAATATCAAATATTTCAGGTTAATAGGTCCCATAGTCTCAATTCAGTTATCATAAAGAGAAAGAGGCTATAGACAACATTGAAATGAGAATGGAAGCCATAAGCAATATAGACAATATGGAAATCAGTGAATGTAGCTTTGTTCTAATAAATTAGTAAATAGAGATGGATAGTGGTATTTAATCCAAAGTCTTATGTTTTTTGACCCTACCCAAATCAATTTTCAGAAATAACAAAATAGTACTAAACTTTATTCTAATTAATAATTTCATTCTGAATGAAGAAGATATCACATTCAATTTAATTTTATCATGTTCTATAAAACTTCATCAGATGTTAATAAGCCTTACACACCTTAATAGATTATTTTTCTAAAAGATGTGTGTCCAGATATTGTACTACTATTAGTTTTATAACTTTCAAAAGTTATAAAAGAATTGTTGGAAAGAATTTTCTTTAATAAAATGAATTGAAGCAGTTGCAAATATTTTTTTTTACCTTACAAAGTATTTATTGAAGTGTTGATTTCAATAAAAGATCGTCAATATTAAATTAGCACTCAATCTTTCTTGTTGAAAACTCATAGTAGTACTATACTTACTTGCAATGTGTTCATATCATTTCAATTTATTATTTGAATATTCTCTGAAAAACTATTTCTGAGTTTTCTCTAAGAATGAACAAAGGAAACCAGTGTTGAAAAGGAAAATCAATGCTGCACAAAATCAAACAAACCAAACCAAAAGAAAACAAACAAACAAAACAAAATCACAACAATCAACCAAACAAGCTGATTGAGGCTATGGTTTTAACAACCATGATTATCGTTAGATATAAAGTAGTGATTTTGAGATGAATACACTAAGTATGCAGAACTGCAAATAAATAAGTAAACTTGAATATATATACATACACACACATATTAGACACAACTCAATCTTGATATATATTATATTCACATTAGACACAACACAATCAACTTTCACATAATTACTTTTATCAAGAAAGAAATACATGGCTGGGGATGTGGCTCAGTGGTAGAGTGCTTGCCTAGCATGCATGAGGCACTGGGTTCGATCCTCAGCACCACATAAATGTAAAATATAGATATTGTGTCCACTTAAAACTAAAAAATAAATATCTAAAAAAAAGAAAGAAAGAAAAACATAATAAAAATCAAAGTATTAAGCAAAAAAGAATAAAAATACATTATCAAGGTCTTCTAGTGTAAACCTAAAAATGATGAGCAAACAGTTTTTGATTTTGATCATTAGAAAGAGATAGTATTATTGAAATAACAGTATCAGATATGCTACTGATACCACTGGTTACCAGTGATGTTTCCTGATCTCTCATATGTTGAAGTATAACTTTAGAGAAGTCTGCCAAGGCAAGCATATAAAGCAGGGTTTCTTTAAAAAGCAGTAATATAGACTTCTCCCAGGAGGGAGAAGTGGGCCATAGCTGGTATCCTGGTATCCCAAGAAGTGAAAGTGTTCTGCCTTTTTTATATGTCTTAGGCTTCCTTTGTTCTCTTGTTCTCTTCACTTATGGCTCTCCTTCCTACATAAGTGACTAGGTCCAGGAGATATTATTGGGATGACCACAAGGTGAGAAGCAGATGGACTGCAGGGGGGCCAAGGTGGAGTGATCTGGGCAGGAAGGGGGAGTAATTAGCAATTTTAATAACTCCCTGTAAAGAGGGATAATCCCTGGACAGATTACCTTAGCAACAGGTTCAAATAGGGGCAGGTTATCTTGATTAGGGTGGAGGGAGGGCTCTGAAGGCATTAGCATTTCAATCTCTCTCCAACTTCCTTGATTTATCTGACCTGATTTACGTATCTGTACTGACTGCCTCTTTTAATTCTGGCTTCAGTACAACAGATGTCTCCTTTAAATTTCACTAACTCATTTAGAAAATGCTATTTTTCACTTCTTTGAGGAAAAAAAAAATAGACTTGTGTGTGTGGTACTAGAGTTTGAATCCAGGACATTCTACCACTAAACTATACCCTCAGTCCTTTTTATATCTTACTCTGAGACAGTATTTTACTAAGTGGCCCAGGTTGGCCTCAGTCTTACAGTCCTCTTGCATCTGCCTCCTGAAAAACTTTTATTTTTATTAACATTTAATGAACAACAAATTTTTCTAAAGCTTAAAAAGTATAAACACATTTATATTCATGGGAAATGCGCTTTTTTTAAAAGCTGACTTCTGATTTTTTTTGAGCCTCTTCTAACTTGACAAGTGTGTTTTTGTATGTAGGTATTTTCAGTCTAGGAATAACTCATTGTTTTCCAAAATTCCCATGCATTTCTTAATTTAGAGTTTTAAATGACAAATATCCAGTTAGAAGATTAAATTAATGATGTAATATACTATTAGTTAATAACAGCATGTACTACATTTTTCAGGTTGTATTTTTGTCCCATTTTTGGAGCACTAAAATTAGGAATTTACTTAGAGAATTAGGGAAGGAATTTAAATATAATCTACCTTTGATTTTATTCTTCTTATAACAAGTAGTTCAAACAAACAAACAAACCAAAATTGTTTTCCAGGAAGACTTGGTGGAACTCTCTTAGCTACCAGATTCCTAAATTACCATAACTGGTCTTTTAAGTGTGAGTTTAAGGAAAAAAAAAAAAGTAGCCAATGAACCTTTGGCCCAGATTTAGGAAACTCAGTGTTTATGCTCTTGTTCCTGATTCCTGAGTGGATAATTGAAATGCTGCTAATAGCTGACAAAACCATTACATTGGTTCTAACCTGTAGATACATGATGATGATGGTTAATAAATAAATGGCCAAATATAAGCCCTTAAAATTGTCCCATGCCAAGATTGTAAAACAAATACATTACAACTTTCCAGGAGAAAGGCAGAGACTAGTGTCACTCTAAAGCAAGTGTGAGTGGCGAACACCACATATTAATGGTGGCAATGGCCAGCATTTTATTGTGGGGGTTCTTATTCTTGCCCAAGGGAATATAAGCCACCCTAAAACTTGAAGTCTAAAGTAATTAGTGAAAAACAAAATGCAAATATTCAGAAATATATTTACAAAAGGCAAAGCCCCTGATAGATCTAGTCCACATGAGCTCTGGAACTAGACAAAAAAAGATGGCTCTGGTGGTTTATTTAAGGGGGTACATCAAAGGCAGAGACAGATTTCAAGGGCAGAGTCTTGCTTCATGATGTCAGTCATGATTGCAGTCAGCAGGCTGATTGACATCTTGGCAGGTCACACCCATCTCAGGTGCTGTGTGTGCCATGGCAGAGCAGTATAGAAACTCACATTGTCCATGGACAATTGACCAGAAAAAAAATGTCCACTGGTCATTCCCAGACACAAGATGTCTCTATTCACTAGGCTTCCATATGTGGTGACCCCATATGCAATCCATGGATAGCTCCTGACATCTCCCCCAATCTTAATTTATAAATGCAGATGAGGGGTTATAACTTCTAGTCACTGGATCCTTGATCTGAGGGCATTGTGATCTACTATTATGACATAAAAAAATTAGTATCAAACATATCATTTAACAACATACCATGTAGAATATTTTAACATATTTTAGGATGGGCACAAATCAATTTACAAAGTATAACCAGCTAGAGATGCAGGGCCCATGAGATTGGTCCTGCTTTTTTAAGTATCCTACTTGGATATTTTGATGTATCCCCATGAGGTTTAAGCTGTCATTGTTATGCCAAACATCCATCAAATTATTTCTAATTTATTTTTTTAATTTTATTGGAAACCATGATATTTGGCTGTAGTAATACAGGGATACTTATATTTAGCATGGCATTTAAGACTTTGTTTGAATTTGACAGCAGAAAGTGTATATTGATGTCTATAATAATGGCTTTTAGAATATTTAATCTAGTTGTGAACTCTTATCAATACTTACCTATTTGTATAGGACTTTAAAAATGTTTTGAGTCAAATTAGTTAAAATGATCTTAGATAGATTACATTTTTTTGTAATTTACAAAATATATATTATATCTCCAACAATTAAAACATAAGAGGGTTAAATATAGGCTCAGGCCACAGCAGGAACCCCACTTGTGATTCCTGACTA
This sequence comes from Spermophilus citellus, assembly GCF_964194105.1. Lineage (NCBI taxonomy): Eukaryota > Metazoa > Chordata > Mammalia > Rodentia > Sciuridae > Spermophilus > Spermophilus citellus. The sequence goes on along the minus strand of NC_138189.1, from coordinate 91,091,282 downwards.
TAAAGTTAGATATGGGGCCATTTGTAAGCTGGAGAAGATGAGGGAACAATTAAATGCCATAGATCTTTTTTCAATATCATCTTTCCTGAAAGTTAGAATGAAACTTTCAAGGGTCATAGCATCATGAGGGGATAGATTATGTCTATAAAAACAGTGAATATAGAGACAGATATAAGCCTGAAAGAATACATTAAGATATATAGGACCCAAATTATCATTAAATAAGAAATGACTGTTATAAATCCAAATGTGGGTTATTGACCTTTCTAGTGTAACATCCATCAGTTTTCCAGGCTTTAATTTGGTCTTCATTATATGGCTGTAAATAATACCCAAACTATAGGGAGTAATTTGAATTATGTAGATTTTTAATGAGTCAAAAGGATAGTATATCTAACCTTGTTTTTGTATTCTGAAAATAGTTTTAGGTAAGTCAATTATATCTTTATTTTCTCAGATCTTTTACTAACTTACAAATCCAAATTAAATATGGTTGTTTGCAAATTTCTTTTAAGAAGAGGTGAAACATTTAGTGGCAGTTGTTCCACATTAATTCCTCCTGTTTTGGGGCTTTCTGTAGAAAATGACATTTTGATATAACTGTCTTTTATCAATTTTTTGAAGATTAATCCCAAACATATCTATCACCTCTAAAGATTTTATATTGCACTGGCAAAGGATTTGTATGTCATTTTGTTTAGGAAAGATGCCAAATTCTATTACAGTAAAATATTGGTGGATATTCTGTAGAAATAACTGGCTTGTAATGAGAAAATTCTACTTTAATAATCATCCTATTTTAACAACTGTCCAGATATAATCTAAAGTCCTAAGGGCCAATATGATTGGCTGGTCTAGGTCCTTCCTATGTTTTCCTTTCTTTAAAAGTTACCTTTAAATAGCCAGTATGTTCATTAGGGGACCAACATGTAGTTAGCTTCCTACTTTAGCCAATATGTTTATACCTAGTCACATGGATGGATGTAATATGAGTATCTGTAAGACCATCCATCATAAGAGTATCATTAATAAATACTGGAATGGATTCTCCATTCCACATTGCAAGGTACATTAGAGGTGGAGTTAAGGAATGGGTCCATAAGAGTCTCTCCATAGATTTTACTTACCAATAGCTCAAAAGATCTACATAGCTGTAAACACTATGGTTGGAGATTTACCTTCCTATATCAGATTCTTTAGTCATTTCCACCTTGACAGTTTTAGATTCTATCCCTTGAAATCTGATTTATCCTATTGTTCCATGTGTCCCTTGGCAGCAGTAAGACTGTTAGTATCACCATTTAAAGAAATTTAAAAAATAATTTTATGAGATTTAGCAGGGACATGTAGGGTTCTCTTTCTACCCCTCCCCCATTTTTTGTTAAATTGGGGAAAAACTTGTTATAAGTTAGAGTATCTTTAGCCTTAAACTGTATACAATGGCCTAGTACAAGTATTTCAATAATAAAAAGAGATTTACTACCCTTTGACAGTAAAATTGGCAAAAGTTACTTATTAAGCATGTCAAAGTCAATATTATTAAGTTGGAAGACATTATAGTAAATGAAAGCTTAATTTTTATCAAATGTATGATTGACTTCTATAGAGATAATAGAGGATATAGAGATATAGAAAACATAAATAGATATATTTTTAGAATAAAAATTATATGTATATGTTTAGTGAGTATAGGAAAAATATTTTATCTATTACTAATAATAAAAAAATAAAATAGAATTAATAGCCTTTAATAGCAATTTAGGAAAATTTATTATTATTATTTTTATTATTATTATTATTAAATAACTTTATTTTATTTATTTTTATGTGGTGCTGAGATTCTAACCCAGGGCCTTGCACATGTGAGGCCAGCACTCTGCAACTAAGCCATAACCCTAGCCCAAATTTTTATTATTATTAAATCTAATCTTGATCTAAGTATAGAAAATTGGTACTTTGAATATTTATGTGTAAAATTGAGTAAGTAAATTATTTAGGACAGTGATTTAATGAATTACTTAGAAAAATTAAGAATTTTACATGGCATTGACCCAACAATAACATCTCAAGGGACTTATGCCAAAATAATTTTTATGTATATAGTTGTATGGATAGCTTTAATAATTCTGTACTTAAGGTAGTAAGATCAACTCAAATATTTAATATAAGCTCTTGAATAAAGGGACCATATGGGAAAAAAAAATCTGGCATTAAATGTAAAAATGCAAAAGAGCATCAACAATATACAATTTAAAAAGATTCTACAAGTCATGAAAATAACAACATGATCCCACTTTTATGTAAAATATCTATATCTATACATATAAAAAACAGTCTACAAGGCTATTCATCAGATATCAACAGTAGTTATGGTATTTTTATGTATCCCTCTTAATTTTTGTAACAATAGTTCTCTTGGCAAAAGTCAGGTAAGTTGTTTTAATCTTATAATTAATTTCAGTTTCTCATTTGAATATGTCTGTAAACCTTGGTATGTAAATCTTTGTGACAATATAAACTATTTGATTCATTTCAATGTCATATATAGAATATGAAATGCACAAATTAGGAGAAACTTTAATCCCTTCTTAAGAAGGGATTTTTATATCTTATAATGTTACCCTTTATATAAAGTTGTGTCTCTCAATTGTCTTTTAAAAAATATAGCTAAGTTTACTTCTCAGTGTAGAGAGTAACATATAACTTTTATATTATATAATTATAGAAGAATAAGTTATATGATTGGATTTTTAAATTACTTTGTTATTATCATGAGTTGGTAAGAGACCATTACAGAAAACTAGTTTGTAGAGCATTAGTTTAGTAAAATGTCCTCTTAAACCTTATACTTTAAGGATTTATATATTTAGAAAATAAATATAATTGATATATAAGAATTAGTAATGATTATCATAAATATATTAATGCTTTTAAATCTTTAATTAAATTTAGCTTTCAAGGAGAAACTTGAAAATTGGAATTCAAGGTTGTATTTGTAAATATCTACCATTTAATAAAAAAAAATCATGAATCTTAATCTCTTAAAAATTAGCCCTTTTTAAGTAATAAAATTTACAAGGCAAAAAGTGATTATCCTATTGGAATGAGGGTATATTACTGTTTTAAGAAGTTCTTGTTATTTTAATGTATAGGTTAAAATTTTTGTTTACTTGCTTTTATAGAAAAGCCTCAGTTGTTTTTAATTGATTGTTCTATATATTTCTGACCAATTTAGTCACACATAAATCTGTTCTCTATTTATTTAAACCCTTTATATCACCTACTTAGATATTTAGTATATAATTATATAAAGATTTCTCTATCCAGAAAAAACTTTTTTTCCCCTATCATTAAAGCCTTCAATACATAAAGACCTTTTTATCCAGAGATATTTTCTTTCTTCCTTCTAGGACTCTCCATTTTTTTCTTTTCTCTCTGTAGAAGCATTTCTTTCTTTTCTTCTAGAATTCTTCTTTCTGGTTACATTTAGGAACAATTCCTATAAATCTTTGAATCTAGATAAATTATTAAATGTTAACAGGAAGATACATTTCAACGGAAATGTAGCTAAAGCTTTTGGACACCTTTGTACATAGAAGTATACCGGTTTACCACTTTATGAAAATCTAAGCAATACTTAGGGGTTAAGATTACTGGATGATTGCATCTAACATTGTATATTAGTAAGTATTTCATGGGATAGGCATTTATATAATGAATTACATTTACTTTAAATTTAATATTATTAATCTTGACTATAGAAGGCAGGGCATCAGGTAAATGTACATAATGATATGAGTTATGTATTTCCTTTTGAAGAGAAACTGTTAGAAGCAAATAGATATAAATGTTAATTATCCTATAAATTAAAAATTATGTATATTATTTAACAAGTTGGAAAAATATATATTAAGTATGAAGACACAGTTTATTCTTATTTAATTACCCAATCTGAATTGAATGTTATTAAATCAAGTGATTTAAAAGTATTTGAATCCATTTTTATTTTACTTTAAATATTACGAATGCAGTCTTTTATCTATGCAAACATTGACATTATGTAATGCAGTTAAAATTGAATTTTTGTTTATATTTATGTTTAGTCCTTGTATTTACATATTTAAAAATCAGAAAAATAAAAATTTTGGCCATCATTAAAACATTGCAGGATTAAAAATTTTAGATTGCAGGCTTTTTGTTCTCATAATGGTCTCTAGAATGCTAAAAAGAATGCTAATCTGTGAGCAAACATTAGTAGAACATCTTTTGTCAATATAATACTTTTTTGCAACTCTTCCTTAGTAGTATAGCTAGAAAGGGAATAGAAAATCAAGTGTCTTGGAAAAACCTGTTTATGGGATTAGAGATTAGTTTATTCAACTCAGCATTGGGAAAAAATTAAGCACAATGCCGCTGTTAAAGACAGAAATGTGTTGGTTTGGACCCTGCTTGTAAAGAAATCCTTTCCTTAGCAAGTATGTATTTGGAGCTAGGTGGTTGCATGTGTGAGAGAGTAATGCTGTGAGATACATTTTCCGCAAAGCTGGGAGATGGAGCCAGAAGGCCTACACAATGGATGGTAGGAGGGACCAAGGGGAAGCCAAAGAAAGCACCAAAGATGGGGCTTAAAGAAGCCTGCCATGTTGCCTGCTAGGTTTTTCCATTTTTTTCCATGTGACACAAAATCTCTGCCTGCAGCTCTGGGGTCCCAATCCTGTGTGCTGCCCTGCTTTGAGTGCCTCCCAAGTTTGCCCATCTGAAGTTAGAATACTGGCATCTTTTGTGGGATTTTGTCAGACTGAGAGCTATCTGAACTATGACTCTGTGCCATAGGACTTGGGCCCTACGAGCTGCCATTGCTGTCCTGGTCATTGATATTACACCTGCCTCCTATGGCCCCAGGGAGAGTGCCCATGACTCTGTGAGCCACTACCATTATGCGTTTGGCTCTACTGCTATTTGCCCCCAGGGTTTTCCCGGTTGCCCAAGTTGGTCTACTGCCTACCTATGCCTGCTTTGTACTGCCAGGTTTGGCTCCCTAAGCTGCTGCCTCTGCTGTTACTGAAGCCAGATTTAAAGATACATAGTGTAGTTAGGTAAATGGAGTTCTAATATCAAGTCCAATAAAGAAAATGGAGACCATATCGAAAATGGAGTCCATAAAGAAAAAGGAGTTTGATCTGAGCCCAGGAAACCAGAACAACACTTGGGGAATTGAAATGTTAATGTCCCCAAGCTCCCCATCCCCCAAAGAGCTGTTAATGAAGTAGCTCCCAGCAAGCAAATCAGGGAGATGCTAATCAAACCACTAGGCCCTTCCTACCAGGTTCACTCCTCCCTGATCCATTGGTCCACCCCACAGTTTCCCACCTTTTGGCCTTCCCACCTACATCCCTCATCACATGCAGGATAGAGGAAAATAAAGGACAGGAATGTGAGAGGACAATTAAGGACCTTAGATATAAAAGGGAGAAGACCTCCCCTTTCCATAGATTCCACCTTTGGGGTCCCCTTCTTCCTCTGGGGGGAAGTCATTTCTGCTATCCCTTAATAAAGCCTTTCACTTTCCCTCTCTACCCTTGCCTCAGTGTGCTTCTGTGGTGGTATACTTCAGCATTCCGGGAAGCAAGGACTTGTCATGGTAAACATTCGTTACATTACCACTGCCGTGCAGCTTTTTAGGTTGCTTCTCCCTGTCTCTTGCTGACTCCCTGATAGTGGACAAGCATTTGAGCTCCTGTGTTTGGTCCACAGTGCAAATAATTTCTGACACAAAGGCAGGCTTTAGCTAGCAAGAGACCAATCATGAGACAGGATAAATCTGAGTAGTTATGTTCGGTACTCATGTAAGGGTCCGGCGAAGCGTCGGAGAAAGAGACCACACGAGACTAGCTTCATGCAATGGCAAGGGGGATTTATTAGGGATCCATTCCAGCGCGCTGGGGCTCCGTGCTCACTCAAGAAGGGAGAGCAGCCCAGAGCCCAGAGCAGAGGTCAAGCAGAGCTTAAGTACACTTTTTGGAGAGGGCGGGGGGCTTTGCATACATCAGAACAAATCATCATGAGGTGCGGGAAAATTGAACAACAACACTGAGACGTGATTGGCACATTCATTGGCGGGAACAGATCGGACGGGGGTGATTGGTCACTCCTAAGCGGGATACACATTCAAACTGATTGGTTCGGGCCCTGTGACAAACTGCACAGGGCCCTAGGCTGAATGGTCAGTTGGGCGTTGTCTTAACTATCTCAGGAATCTGGGTGTAACAGAGGAACTTAATAATACCTAATCTTTTACATTTTAATTCAAGCTTTCCAGCTTAGAAACTTTACCCTTTCACTCAATTTAGTTAGAGTCACTGTCTTTGTTGCAGGTTCCTAAGAGACAGAAACACTGCCAGTGGATGTCACACAGGTTACAGACCTTGGTGATACCCCTGGTCAGAGCATTTTCTAAATTTCCATAATTAGAGTTCAGCTGGTTTATGCCTTTAAGTTAGATTGTTACATGTATCCTTTTCCCCTAATTTCTATTTTAATAAGGATTTCAAGTGGATAGACTTTTTTCCCCAGAAGGGTTTTGCTTCGGCTTTATATTAGGGTACCAAAGTAAACTTTTTCACCTCCCTATTCTCTCTAGATTGTGGGGCGCCATCTATTTCTTTGAGGTGGGTGTGGCTTACCTTAATTTCTATCTCCTGAATCTGGGGGTGATCAGGCCCCATTTAATTGAATTTCAATTACTTTGACTTCACCCTTAGGTTGCGTTCACGTTGAACAGCATCATATGGGGTCTACATCCAGTGTCAACCCTGCCCAGGGGAGGTTCTTCTTCCTGCCCAGGGGAATCTAAGCCACCCTAAAACTCAAAATTTAAAATAATTAGTGAATAACAAAACACAAATATTCACAAATATATTTACAAAAGGCAAAGCCCCTGATAGATCTAGTCCACATGGGCTAGACAAATAAATAATGGCTCTGGTGGTTTGTTTAAAGGAGTACATCAAAGACAGGAATAAGATTTCAAAGGAAAAGTCTTGCTTCATGATGTTAGTCATGATTGATTGCAGTCAGCAGGGTGATTGACATCTTGGCAGGTCACACCCTTCTCAGGTGCTGTGTGTGCCATGGCAGAGCAGGAGAGAAATTCACATTGTCCCTGGGCAATCAACCAGAGAAAGTGTCCATTGATCATTTCCAGACACCAGATATCTCTATTCACTAGGCTTCCATGTGTGGTGACCCACATGCAACCCACAGATGGCTCCTGAAAACATATCATCCTTCAATCATTCATACTGCCTCAGGTAAATGAGATGCATTATGATTCATAATAGTGAATCAATGTGAACTTAACCCAATTGCCCCTGTTGTACTGAATATGGTATGTTATTTAGATAGATCACATTGATATTACAGAGAAGATAAAATTCCTAATATACAGTTAAAATGATTATAGTTCTTTAAAATATACAGATACACAAGTGATATTTTTCTTTAGCCTGAGGCTTTAGTATTTTGTAACTGATTTCTTTCATGTGTTTGCTAAAAAAGCCAAGTTCAAAAACAAACTTTACACTACAAAGAATTTTTAGTTCCTTAGGCACTGTACTGGTGTGGAGGTGTTTAAATTAGAATTTTTGTTTTGAAATCAGTACAGAAAATGTGTTTATTTTCTTAAAATATCCAATTTCTATATAACTCTTTTTATTTATATTTTTATTTATTATATTTAAATGCATTAGCTCTTTATTATCAAAGTTTCCCCTTCACATTTGTCCGTTTTCTAAGCTTAAAAGTCAACTGAATATCATTTTATATCTATAGTGAATATCATTTTACATCTATATATTTTATAGTTATTTCAATCAGCATCTATCTAATGAAAGTCCAAGTTTAAAGACAGTTGCAAAGAAAGGATGAATTAATATATATATATAGTTAAATATTTTATCTTAGAATATACTCAAAATTAATTCAAATAAATTTGTATTTATATTTATATATAGCCAAAAATTACGATTATATTTTCTGTTTAAATGTAGCCCTTTAAAAATACGAATTGTTAACTTTTGTACATACATGTATGAATTTTTATCAATAACTCTGGCAGGAATTTATGTCAAAACATAAAAAATGAATATAGTAAAATTGTTTATGCAAATATTAGTAATGTAATTACAATCTTCCAGATATTATTAACAATTTACAGATCAGATCTTTGTATGTTATAAATCAAGTAATACTAACCATTAGTGTAATAAAAAAATTCATTGAACAACATCCTGATGAATAGTGTCAACACATATTTCAAAGGTTTATTATTTCATACTCAAGACATAATAATATAAGATTTATTTGTAATCTGCACAAATAGTATTTTTTTTCTAAATAAGATAATGCATAGGGAAGAAAATCTTTTAGGAAGGTCATATGAAATATCTGAAACTTTAAAATTATGTTACAGCTATGGAGGAACATATAAGAATAACCAACTAAAATATTTTAAAAGTGGGTTTCACTGGGATACAGAAAGAGTCTTAGAAGGGATGTGTATTTCAGTGGACCTAATAAACACAAATTGAAAGGGTTAAACATCCTTTGGTTCTCTCACAATTTCTGTGGGTCAGTATTAGAAGCAGATTTCACTATGTTTTTTGCTCAAAGTTTCCAATGTGTAAACTGGGGTGCGTGAATCACAATGCAAAGCTCAGGATTTGCTTGTTTACTTAGGTTGCTGGAAGAATTTAGTTTCCTGTGGTTGAGAATACCAGTTTTTGCTACTGTCAACAATGGGTACTTGAAGAGTGATGGGCAGTTTTCTAGGATGGTCCCTCTATGACTATGCTTCCTGGCATGTAGATCTTTTGATCATTTAAAGTAAGACTGACATAAGATTGTACAATCACCATCCTATAGGCATGTCTGTAATCAATTTAGTGACTTGCTTCTGATAAACAAAATATACCAAAAAAACAAATGCCGTTTCCATGATTAGCAAAAGTAAGGCAGAAACTCAGCATTTTTTTAAATATAATTATTCTCTTTTGCTAGAATTCTGATGAAGCAAGTTAACTTTGATGTTTGTGCAATTTACCATAGAGATAATTGAACTTTAAAACACTGGAGGGAGGCTCTTAGGTATATTCTTCAGAAGAAAAGATGATTCATACCAGGATTTTCTGAATCACAGATTCTGTGTGATAACAAATTTTATTGTTTGTTTTCTGGTACTGGTGATGAATCCAGGGGCTAACACTGAGCTCAACATCCCAAGCTCTTTTTATTTATATTTTTATTTATTAATTTAATATTGAGACAGGGTCTCACTAAGTTGCCCAGGCTAGCTTCAAACTTTCAATTTCCTGTCTCAAGCCTCCTGATTTGCTGGGATTATAGGCATGTCCCACTGTGGTACAATTTTTGTTTGTTTAATCCACTATATTGGATTAAACAATATAGTGGGCAATTTATTAGGTAGTATTAGATAACCAATACAAGCAGCAATAGCACATTTATTTCCAGAGGTAACTATTATACTAGTTTTAATAATTTCTTCATGCTTAGTGATATAACATTGGCATATTTTGCATTTTATTTATCATTATCAATTATATGTAGACAAAAATTCTTTATATTAGATGACAAATTGTTTTCTATAAGTTTGAATCTATGCTATATTTGTTGAATTTTTGAGGAATTTTTAAGAATAAGCAGATACTTTAAGAAAACATGTATTATGGAATGCACTACACAGATTTTGCTCATTATGATGTAAGAATTAACTGCATCATAACCACTAAGGTCTGGGTAAGGGGATGAGACTGAAATTCAGTACTGATACCCTATAGTATAACATATTTCTGAAAGTAGAGCTCAGGAGTCTATTTTGTAACAGCCCAAAATAAAACAGTTTGTATCACCACAAACACCAGGACCCATTCTGTTCTGGTCTGTGCTATTCTATTCTGTTCCATTACTATTTTGACGATCATGTGGTGAAGAAAAAAACAGTTCAGAAAACAAGCTGACAATTTTAAATGTTTGTATTCTGAATTAGTTTAAATGAGAAATGGAGAATTTTCCTGAAAATAGAGTTCAATATCTTTGCTCACTGTTCTTAATTCTTGTCACAGTGGTTTGGTAATTTAAAGTAAGACTGATTATGTCTGTCTTATTCAAGAGCAAATGGAATAAAATATTTTTTTCAAGTTTCTGAGAGAGGAAAATATATGTGATATTACATTTTATAACATTAGATGATAAAGGGAAAATTGAAATTTCAATTTCCAAATTGAAACAAAAAAACATAACTTAGAGTGTCATATACCTGCCTTTAAATTTTAAAATGTATCCCTTCTACTCTATTTTTCTAAAGTATGTCCTTTTAAAATTTAACATGATGTTCTTTGGGGGCACATATATGCTTGTTCCATTCACTTTTACTGTTAAATTTATTAAAAAATATGAATACAATTTACTTAAGAAGAAATTTCTTTATTATTTTATTTTAGTTTGATTTTTGCTTTTATAACACCGTGATGGACAGCCTTATCATGCTACTTTATACTTGTTTAAGCACATATGATGGATATATCATAAAGCTCTTGTTGAATTGTCAGCATGAGATTCCTCTGTTTACACCAGGTTTCTTTTTCTTTCTTCTTTCTTTTTTTAATTTTTGTATTGGGGCTTAAGCCCAGAGGTGCTTGATCACTGAACTACATCCCCAGATATTTTTTCAAATTTTATTTTATTTAAACTAGGTTCCTGAAGTTAGTGGTTTTACACCTATAAGAAAAGCTATACCATCTCATGGTATCTAAGTACAGAGCAAGAAGTCACAATACATATCTTGACTAACTTGCTAATTTTGTAACAAACTTATTTTATTATACTATACCCCATTTTCACTATTTGCAAAGAAAGTCTAATGTTAATATCCACTTCATAGAATTGGTTATCAACAGTAAAAAAGAAAGTTAAAGCATGTAGAATTTATCTGGGCACCAGGAAACCCAGTAATTTTTGCTAGTTGCTATTCTTGATACCATTGCTGTTGTTGAAATTGTCATGCTGCTTGTGTTCTCTTTTTGTCTTTTAAGGTGTTGCAGACATCTTAATAGCAGGGTCTGGATTTGTGATCTTCAAAGCCCAAAGAATCTCAGTATTTTACCTGGACTGCATGCCACTTGATAAGTGTTCCTTTAATTCTCCATCAAGAGCCATTCTTCAACTTTGAGCAGTTTCATTATACATCTGCCATGATGAGAAGTTTAGATTGATTGCTAGGAGCTCTACTTGCTCAGCACTGAGTCCTGAGTCAAAGAATTTCTAGAAGATGGAGATTAATACAGAGAACAACTCTGAAAGTCCCCAGATATTTCACTCTCCACAGGGAACCACTTTAAAACCTTCAAATGCGTCTTTCAACATTTACTTACCTGGTCTATAAGCAGGTTTATTCTGTTCAATCTTTGTCTCCTTTCATTTTTCAATTTGATGCATTATTCAGTGATCTCCAGCTATGTCAAAATGGTAATCAATCTATTTTACATCTCTTGCTCCAATTCAATTATTCTTATGTTAAAGGCTTCAAATAAAAGCAAACCATAATTACACATTTTGGTTTTATGACAGCATATATTGTTTACAAGTAGCATACCATATTATTATTATTTTTCTTCTAGGTGTACAAGTTGATGTCTGCCCTCAATTTTAAAAACAAATGCATGCTTGTTTATTGTCATTATTTAGTATTTAAATTTCCTTGTATAGATGTATTCCTCAACATTTTTCAACTGCTATAAACTCTTCTCAATTATAGACAAATATGTAAATTAATGATTCCGATTATTTCTTCTTGGAGACATTGTTCAAGGATCTCTCTGCTCTTTTGTCTGAACCTTTGCTCAGTAGACCTGCTACTCATTGTTATTTAGACATTCATTTTGTCTTCCCTTTACCTTTGTCCTATATTCAGTTGTTCATTTACTAGATCTCATATCTAATCTTTAATTTTATTACTTTATTTCCTAATTGCAGTAGACCACTCTGTTTCCAGGCTTCCTGTAAAAAGTAGCACATGAGATATATCTTATAAAATGTGAATAATGTAAAGTTCTGACTTCCTGATATATATACTAGATGTTGATTATTTTCATATTGGAAATACAATGGGTCTTCTCAAACTAAATAGCTTAGAATATCAGTTCTAATGAGTTTAAATTTTATTCTATTAGGACATTTCTTTGCTTTATCTTCTATTCTCCTTTCCCCAAACCCTAATTGATTAAATATTATATCTCCAGAATGATTGTTTTCTTTTACTTCTTTCTACTAGTCTGTACTTAATGTGAGATTTCTGTAACTGTATTTTCCCCCTGAAAACTTTTTCCAGATATTGAGAACATATTTACTTTTAATTTTTTTCTGATAGGGGCTTACACATTCATTGTTACTTGCTTGTTTATTTATAAATGGTGATAGAATCTCTGTGTTTATGTACTGACCACAAGCCAAACACAATCTGTGAAGTTTTATGATTAAAAAAAGTGAGACTGTATTGTTACACAATGCAAATTAAGGAAAAACTCAATTTTCAAAGTCTATGAATAAAATTGTTTTTGAAAATCAACCAAGTTTTCTTACTTATATAATGTCAATAGCTGTCTTACTCTAATGTCAGTCATACTTGTTGAATAGTTGTGCCTAGAATTATATTTGGAGCTCTCACGGCCTCAGACTGCTGCTGGAATTACTGCAAATTATAGAGATGTAGTTATAGCTGAACAGCATTTCCAATGTTTCAAATATCATTCTAAAACAACATTACTTTGTATGCTTGTTACCCATGCATATCCATCAAGAAAGAAGGAAGCCTGGACTTTAAATGACATATGAGTGTGAATTATAAATAATAAAAAGAATATGATATATAAATTGACAAGTATTATTCAAAATATTTTCAATTCATAAAAGTTGTTAGAAATATAAGAAAATATTCTAAAAAATATTACATTGATGAACCCAACCTAATTCTTTTTTAAGATTGGGAGTCATCTTGTCACAAAGTTATGAAAAGTTCATTTCTGTTTTACTATAAAATAGTGAGATTTTTTTTTTTGTCTGACAACCTGATGTTTAAACTTGTTTGAAATTACTGCCATGTTTTGAACTCACCCATGCCTGGTTCTCCTTGACTAGATAAGAACCCTCCCTAAAATCTCAGCAGCCCCTCATAAATTCTGATGTTGGGATCCCAATTTACTCCCTACCTTGAAATGTTAAGCCATTAGATTATTAACCTGCTATCTGCCTTTGTATTATGCTTGCCAGAATCCTGTTACTGTAAGTTTCCAAGACACCCCTTTTGTAACTTTTCATGATATAAATAAAACCTTTTACCTGGAGAGCTGGGGGCTAATCTCTAGCCTGGCTTTGGGAGGGACAGTCACTGGCCAGCTTTTGTGTAAACAATACAAGCTTGCTTTATTTTGTGATTTAAGATTGGAGTCTGTGGTCTTTGCGTTGTGGTTCAACAATATCGCAATATATTTCTTTACTAGTTTTTAAAGTCAAACTGAGGCTGCAATTTAAGCCAGTTTCCAAGTGACTCACTTGTTAGTTAAGTCATGAAAGATACTTACCTAGGGTGACTTAATTAAATATTTTGATGTTGTTGCAGCAGAAACTAAAGAAATGTATTCAGAAAAAATAGCTTTTTTAAGATTATTACCCTTCAGTTAGAACAGTAGTTTTACAAATTATAAATGTCAGAAACAACATCTACTATCTATTTAAAAAGAAGAATTCCATGTGTTTTTCCTTGGCTCTTGATGAACTGACAGCACTACTCATTTGTTTTATTTATTTGAGAAGTCAGTGTGGAACTTGAAATATTTTTTTTTTTTTAAAAAGCCTCTATGAATAGCCTCCTGCAACAACCACAGGTGAGAATATTTACAAAGTTAAGAAACCAACTTGAGATGGAATTAGCTAAAAGGCATAACAACTGAGAGCAATAAAAATGATAAGTTGCAGGTTACTGGGTGCTAGGTTCTGCTCTCTCAAATGTTGAAGTTTGAACATAAAAGAAGCACTCCAAGGCAAGCATATAAAGCAGGGTTTATTTAAAATTGGGTTTCCTAGACTCCTTCCGGGAGGGAGAAGGGGAACATAGCTGGTATCCCAACAATCGAGGTGTTCTGCCCTTTTTATTCGTTCTAGGCTTCCTTTGTTCTCCTGCCCTCTTTCACCTTCCTGCTAAAGTGACTAGGCCCAGGAATGCTCTGTGGGATGGCCAAAAGGTGGGAAACAGGCAGGCTGAAAGGGGAAGGACAGGGTGGAACAACCCAGGAAACATTAACAAACTTATGGCTCCCAAAAGGGCAATTCCTGGAACAGGTTACCTTAGCCACTGGTTGGAGCCAGGGCAGGTTCTTGAGAAGGGTAGAGAAAGGGATCTGAAGGAATTAACATTTCAATCCTTCTGCAGACAGTGCTGACTTCCCAAGACTCACTCAAAATTGGCCTGACTCTGTCTGACCTGCCTAATTCTGGCTTCAAAAATATGTGTGGAGCAGAAAAATGCTTAATTGGAAAAATGTTTAAATCTTCTAAGAATTTAAAAAGTTAATGTTAAACTGGTTAACCACAGGTAACTGCAGAAATTATTTGTGTAATTGAACCAGTAGAGTAAGTAGTAAAGTTTAGTTTTTATTGTGGACTTAATGGATATTAATTGTCTGTTTTCCATTTTTATTTCAACTTTTCACTTTTTTTTTTTTGGTGAGAAATAGAAGTGTAATATCTGAACTTGTCCTACTACCCAACAATTTGATGGAGAAGAAGTGGTGAAGTTTTATGAACTTTTTGGACGCAGTGATGAAATTGAAATCTTTACAAAAGAGAATATCCACCTTTCACCACTATTGTAAACAATGAATTGCATTGGGAATTAGCTTTTGTTGCAGAATTGACTGTTTTGTGTAAATGACTTCAACAAAAAATTACAAGACAAAACAAAATGAAACAAAAACAAACACCAAAACAGGTTGTAGTGTTGACTTGCAAATTTTAAGCTACAATGTCATTTAGGTGGAAAAAAAAAAATATATATATATATATATAGTTTAAATTCTCACAGTGTCAACTTTTTTACACATTTATGCTGTCAAAAATTAAAACAAAAAAATAGATCACTATTCCCACAAAGGATTGCGATAGATATATTTTCTGAGCTCAAACTATAGTTCTAACAGCTTTTACTTTTCAGATCTCACAAAGGAAGTTTCCATATTTCAAAATACATTTAACTCTTCAGTTAAAGAACTTCCACCTAACCTGCAATTGGAAGTGATTAATCTGCAACCTAATGACAAGATAAAAGGGAAATATAAATAGAAGAATCTAAGAGAATTCTATAAGTGAATGTCAAGACTTAAATAAGCTCAATTAAAATCATAGGCTTGTTAATATACAAAAGTATTTGTCAGTAACAACCTTTGTGAAAAGACAATTTCAAAGATAAAATAAAAAATATCACCACAAATTATCATTAGGAGATGAACATTTGCAATCTATTTTGAGGACGGAAATGCTATCTTTGAATCTTAATGAAATGTTACCCCTGTATGAGTTTACTAGGACTGCCAAAACAAAATACTGCAAATGGTATTGCTTAAATGTCTCACAGATGTGGATGCCACAAAGTTGAGATCAATGTGTTGCAAGGTTGGTTCATTTCAAGGATGATGGGGTAAGAATTGATTCCATGCCTCTCTTCTAGTTGATTTGGCAGCAATCTTTGAATTTCTTGGCTTGTAGACATATAACTCTAATTTCTGACTAATTATCATAAGGTCCTTGGTACATGCCTGAATCTATTTTTTTTCCTTTTTGTAAGAACATTAACAATATCAGATTAGGGACTGTTGTGACTTGGATATGCAATGTCCCCCAAAAGCTTCTGTATTAATGCAGGAATGTGAAATGATTGTATTATGAGAACTGTTACTTAATCAGTTTATCTCCATTTGAACAAATAGGGTGGTAACTATAAGCAGGAGGGGCTTGGTTGATGGAAGTGTGTTCCTGGAGGCATGCCCTGGAAGGGATATTCTTCCTGAAGCCCCTTCCTTTCTCTCCCTCTCTCTATGCTTGCTGACTGCAAAAGAGACTTGAGCAACCTTTCTCCCCTAGGCCCTTCCCCAATGATTTGCTGCTACATTTGATCCAGAGCAATGGAGTCATCTGTCTGTGGACTGAGACCTCTGAAACCATAAATAAACTTTTCCTCCTCCAAGTTGTTCTTGTTATGTGTTTTCATCACAGCAGTGAAAAATCTGATTAAAACATGGCCCACCTTCATGATGTCATTTCAATTTGATTATTTCTATAAAGAACCTATCTTCTAATTATGTTACTTTTTGAGGTATTGAGGATTATTACTTCAACATAGTTATGCCATGGATGTGAGATGTTTCTCAAAAGCTCATGTATGAAATGATACAATAAAGTTTAGAGGAAAAATGATTGGGTTATGAGAGCCTTAACCCAATCAGTATAGGATGATCTGAATGGTAACTGAAGGCAGGTAGGGTGTGGCTGAAGGAGGTGGGTCCCTGGAGACTTGTCTTTGGGGCATATATTTCGTATCTGGCAAGTATCTGTCTCTGTTTCCTGAGCATCATATAGGCCACTTCCCTCCACCACACTCTTCTGCCATGATTTTTCATTTCACCTTAAGCCCCAAAGAATAGAGCTGGCTGTTTATGGACTGAGATCTCAGAAACTGTGAGCCTCTAAATAAAATTTTTCTCCTCTAAAATTCTTCTTGTCAGTTCTTTTAGTCATAGCAGTGAAAAAGCTGACAAACATTTACATGTTGGAAGAGATTACAATTCAATTTGTAACAATTTCCTCTAAAAATAATTTTATTCTTATTAGAACAGTATTATAAAATATTGTGCATTATCATTGTTATTATTATTTGCATTTCATTCTTAAGAATATGTGAAAATGTATTGCAATATATCTTATTATGATACAATTATATATATATATGTATGTGTGTATATATATATATATATATATATATATATATATATAGTGTGTGTGTGTGTGTGTGTGTGTGTATATACACATGTAATATATTAAAAAGATTGCCCAATTCAATGTAAATTTCACTTTTCCCAGATATGTTCATTTTTCATCTACATTCTTGCTTTCGGTTATATCTGATGACTCAGATTAGTTATTTGTTGTTTAGATTCATCCATATATGCAACCTGCATTTGTAAGAAAGAAATGAAAAATACATGGATACCAATAAGGTTTCACGGGGAGGTCTTAGCAGGCTAACTGTTCCTTTATTTTCAGTCATTTTCCTGATTTGAACGCAATGCCTCCAGGTTCTATTTGTTATACTTGGAGTTTCTAATTCTAAAGAATTCCCTGTGTTCTTTCATATAAATCATGTCCACAATTTTCAAAACCTTTTCCCCAAATCTGCTAAATCATTTCCTATGCATCCATAACTTTACTGCTGTCTTTTTGTCCATCTGATTTGTAGTACCTGAGATCAGATCAACTCCGGCAAGAAGCAAAACTGAGATATATTTGAAGTACAAGAGATTTTGAGGGGAATAAAACATGCTAGAAAAGGGGTATGAAAGCAGAATTGGTCAGAGAGATCCTTAAATTTTAATGAACTTTTGAAAAGTTTGGCCAAATGAATGGTGGACTCTGGACATGACTGCCCAATACAACAATGCCACATTAGAGAGAAATGCCAAGACCCCAGTAACCCCACAATGGTAATTTTCAATGGAGAACCTGGGAGGAGCATCATCCTAAATATTGAGATGGATTCTAAAGGCTTTGCACCTGAAGTCTGAAGGCTAACTGCACTTCCTGTATTTGAATGGCAAATCCTTTCTTGAAGGAGTATCTGAACAGCATATCTCCATGGCCAATACAGTCCTCTCATTGCACTTCAGGATTTACTTCTACATGAATATTTGTATATGCATAGCTCTTCCAGAGTTTCTTTAGGCCTTTTTTCACGGGACACCTATAAGATGGCAAGAGAATATACATACAGGGACATACTCGTGCACACACACACACACACACACAATGTTTACTATGTGGAAAATCTTAGAAAAATGTGATTCAAATAAATGGTTAGGATTGAGAAATCATGCCATCTTAATAGAGAAAGGGGAGTGGGACAAAAGGGCAAAAATAGAAAAATAAAAGCTTTTAAAAAGATAAATGGAACGATAAAAGAATAGATGGGAAATATAATAGTGTTTTGACAATGTGTCTGTGTGGTGCCAAGTTACCCTCTGTAGTGATAAAAGCTGATTTTCCTATGGGAAGCGGCGAGACGCGGAGATTGGCACGGAGGATTGGAAGTGTTTTATAGGTGTTAAGTTATTGGTACTAGAATCCCAACATGGCGGCGGGCGGGCACGGAGAGATCAAGTCTCTGACCTCATCAGCTGTGCGGGCATAGGGAGTCATAAACAACCTAATCTGTTTGAACAGGATCACTAGGCAATGCTGAGCTGACATGGATCTGGGGCGAACAGTCTGGGCCTCTCAGAACACACACTGAGCCCGGATCGGCTGAATTCAAGCTCCCGTTTGCCTGCTTCCCGCAGACAAACAGCTGTGACTCAGCATTAATCCATCCGGCTGAAACAACTGGTCAGCCCTTCTCATCCTACGGAGGTAAATGCCTACTGAGCCTTCATAGGTAGTGGCCACAGGTTTGAAACGGGGCTTGGGAGAGACAGTAAGGACCCACCCGTTGCACTCGTCGCCTGGCAAAGGGAAAAGAACTGTCGCCATTTGCAAGAGACACCACCAAGGCAGAGAACTGACGTCATCAGACTGCAGTGGAGGAGATAACTTCATTGAAACCTGCAGCTACAGCATCAAATAAATTTATAGGAGTAAACAGTAACTCAGCAGTCAAACAGAACAAGAAGTAACATGAGCAGCTTCAAAAAGCAAGAAAGAAAAGGAGAAAAAACAATGCAGGAAAGCCTAAATATTCAGGAGGACCTAGAGTCATCAGAAAAATGGTCATATAAAGAACTCAAGGAACACCTTAGACAGATGGAATGGAACCTTAAAGAGGATACAAGACAGCAAATTCAAGCAGCGAAAGAACACATTGAGAATGAATTACATAAACAAATAAAAGAAGAAGTTAAGCATCTTTATCAGCAGATAGAGACTAGAAAAAATAATCAAACAATAATTCTAGAAATGAAGGAAATGATAAACCAAATTAAAAACTCAATTGAGAGTATCACTAACAGAGTGGAGCAAGTAGAAGCCAGAACGTCAGATAATGAAGACAAAATATATCATCTTGAAAACAGTCTAGCCAACTCAGAAAGGCTGGTAAAAAATCACGAGAAAAACATCCAAGAGTTATGGGATAACATAAAAAAACCAAACTTACGAGTCATCAGGATAGAAGAAGGTATAGAGATTCAAACCAAGGGAATGAGTAACCTGCTGAATGAAATAATTACAGAAAACTTTCCAGAAATAAAAAAGGAAACAGATATACAAATTGAAGATGCATACAGGACACCGAGCACACAAAATCACAGTAGACCAATGCCAAGACACATTGTTATGAAGATATCCAATATACAGAACAAAGAGAAAATATTAAAAGCTACAAGAGAAAGGAGACAGATTACATTCAGGGGTAAACCAATAAGGTTAACAACGGATTTTTCATCACAGACACTGAAAGCAAGAAGGTCATGGAACAATGTATTTCAAATGCTGAAAGACAATGGATGCCAACCAAGAATTCTGTATCCAGCAAAATTAAGCTTCAGGTATGACAACGAAATAAAAATATTTCATGATAAACAAAAGTTAAAAGAATTTGCAGCCAGAAAACCAGCATTGCAAAGCATTTTGAGCAAAACACTACACGAGGAAGAAATGAAAAACAATAACCAAAACCATCAGTGGGAAGTGCCTCAGTAAAGACAGAGGGCGAGGGGAAAGATAATCATGGAGAAACAAACTAAATTTTTTTAAAAAAGGATAAATAATCAAACATGGATGGAATTACAAACCATATATCAATAGTAACTCTGAATGTTAATGGCTTAAACTCTCCAATAAAGCGACATAGGCTGGTAACATGGATTAAAAAAACAAATCCAACAATATGCTGCCTCCAGGAGACACATCTGATTGGAAAATACATAACACAGGCTGAAGGTGAAAGGATGGGAAAAAATATACCACGCACACGGTCCTCGTAAGCAAGCAGGGGTGGCCATCCTCATATCGAATAAAATCGACTTCAAGACTAAGTTAATCAAAAGGGATAAAGAAGGTCATTATATACTGTTAAAAGGAACCATTCACCAACAAGACATAACAATTATCAATATTTATGCACCAAATAATGGTGCTGCGACATTCATAAAACAAATTCTCCTCAAGTTCAAGAATCAAATAGACCACAAACAATAATTATGGGTGACTTCAACACACCTCTCTCACCATTGGACAGATCCTCCAAACAAAAGTTGAATAAAGAAACTATTGACCTCAATATCACAATCAATAACCTAGACTTAACTGACATATATAGAATATATCAACCATCATCAAATGGATATACTTTTTTTCTCAGCAGCACATGGATCCTTCTCAAAAATAGACCATATATTATGCCATAGGGCAATCCTCAGTAAATATAAAGGGGTGGAGATAATACCATGCATTTTATCTGATCATAATGGAATGAAACTGGAAATCAATGATAAAAGAAGGAAGGAAAAATCCTACATCACATGGAAAATGAACAATACGTTACTGAATGATCAATGGGTTACAGAAGACATAAAGGAGGAAATCAAAAAATTCTTAGAGATAAATGAAAATACAGACACAACATATCGGAATCTATGGGACACAATGAAAGCAGTTTTAAGAGGAAAATTCATCGCCTGGTGGTCATTCCTCAAAAACAGAAAAAAACAACAAATAAATGAGCTCACACTTCATCTCAAAGCCCTAGAAAAGGAAGAGCAAAACAACAGCAAATGTAGCAGAAGGCAAGAAATAATTAAAATCAGAGCGGAAATCAATGAAATTGAAACAAAAGAAACTATTGAAAAAATTAACAAAACTAAAAGTTGGTTCTTCGAAAAAATAAATAAGATCGACAGACCTTTAGCCATGCTAACGAAGAGAAGAAGAGAGAGAACTCAAATTACTAACATACGGGATGAAAAAGGCAATATCACAACAGATGCTACAGAAATACAGAAGACAATTAGAAATTATTTTGAAAACCTGTATTCCAATAAAATAGAAGATAGTGAAGACATTGATAAATTTCTTAAGTCATATGATTTGCCCAGACTGAGTCAGGAGGATACACACAATTTGAACAGACCGATATCAATGGATGAAATTGAAGAAGCCATCAAAAGACTACCAACCAAGAAAAGCCCAGGACTGGATGGGTATACAGCGGAGTTTTGCAAAACCTTTAAAGAAGAATTAATACCAATACTTTACAAGCTATTTCAGGAAATAGAAAAAGAGGGAGCTCTTCCAAATTCATTCTTTGAGGCCAACATCACCCTGATTCCGAAACCAGACAAAGACACCTCAAAGAAAGAAAACTACAGACCAATATCTCTAATGAACCTAGATGCAAAAATCCTCAATAAAATTCTGGTGAATCGAATACAAAAATACATCAAAAAAATTGTGCACCATGATCAAGTAGGATTCATCCCTGGGATGCAAGGATGGTTCAATATATGGAAATCAATAAATGTTATTTACCACATCAATAGACTTAAAGATAAGAACCATATGATCATCTTGATAGATGCAGAGAAAGCATTCGACAAAGTGCAGCATCCCTTTATGTTCAAAACATTAGAAAAACTAGGGATAACAGGAACTTACCTTGACATTGT
Organism: Spermophilus citellus; assembly: GCF_964194105.1. NCBI lineage: Eukaryota > Metazoa > Chordata > Mammalia > Rodentia > Sciuridae > Spermophilus > Spermophilus citellus. The sequence continues at coordinate 91,069,287 of NC_138189.1, read as the reverse complement.
AAAAGCTATGTATGCTAAGCCTCAGGCTAGCATCATTCTGAATGGACAAAAGTTAAAGGCATTCCCTCTAAAATCCGGAACAAGACAGGGATGCCCTCTATCACCACTTCTATTCAATATAGTTCTCGAAACACTGGCCAGAGCAATTAGACAGACGAAAGAAATTAAAGGCATAAAAATAGGAAAAGAAGAAGACCCAAAAGAGTCTACAAAGAAACTACTAGAACTAATAAATGAATTCAGCAAAGTGGCAGGATATAAAATCAACACGCATAAATCAAAGGCATTTCTGTATATCAGCGACAACACTTCTGAAACGGAAATGAGGAAAAACACTCCATTCACAATATCCTCAAAAAAAATAAAATAAAATACTTGGGAATCAACCTAACAAAAGAGGTGAAAGATTTATACAATGAAAACTACAGAACCCTAAAGAGAGAAGTAGAAGAAGATCTTAGAAGATGGAAAAATATACCCTGTTCATGGATAGGCAGAACTAACATTATCAAAATGGCGATATTACCAAAAGTTCTCTATAGGTTTAACGCAATGCCAATCAAAATCCCAATGGCATTTCTTGTAGAAATAGATAAAGCAATCATGAAATTCATATGGAAAAATAAAAGACCCAGAATAGCAAAAGCAATTCTAAGCAGGAAGTGTGAATCAGGCAGTATAGCGATACCAGATTTCAAACTATATTACAGAGCAATAGTGACAAAAACAGCATGGTACTGGTACCAAAACAGGCGGTATAGAAGAGAGGACACAGAGACTAATCCACAAAGTTACAACTATCTTATATTTGATAAAGGGGCTAAAAGCATGCAATGGAGGAAGGATAGCATCTTCAACAAATGGTGTTGGGAAAACTGGAAATCCATATGCAACAAAATGAAACTGAATCCCTTTCTCTCGCCATGCACAAAAGTTAACTCAAAATGGATCAAGCAGCTTGATATCAAAGCAGAGACTCTTCGTCTGATAGAAGAAAAAGTTGGCTCCGATCTACAGATTGTGGGGTCGGGCTCCAAATTCCTTAATAGGACACCCATAGCAGAAGAGTTAATAACAAGAATCAACAAATGGGACTTAATTAAACTTAAAAGTTTTTTCTCAGCAAGAGAAACAATAAGAGAGGTAAATAGGGAGCCTACATCCTGGGAACAAATTTTTACTCCTCACACTTCAGATAGAGCTCTAATATCCAGAGTATACAAAGAACTCAAAAAATTAGACAGTAAGATAACAAATAACCCAATCAACAAATGGGCCAAGGACCTGAACAGACACTTCTCAGAGGAGGATATACAATCAATCAACAAGTACATGAAAAAATGCTTACCATCTCTAGCAGTCAGAGAAATGCAAATCAAAACCACCCTAAGATACCATCTCACTCCAGTGAGATTGGCAGCCATTATGAAGTCAAACAACAACAAGTGCTGGCGAGGATGTGGAGAAAAGGGTACACTTGTACATTGTTGGTGGGACTGCAAATTGGTGCGGCCAATTTGGAAAGCAGTTTGGAGATTCCTGGGAAAGCTGGGAATGGAACCACCGTTTGACCCTGCTATTGCCCTTCTCGGACTATTCCCTGAAGACCTTAAAAGAGCATGCTACAGGGATACTGCCACATCGATGTTCATAGCAGCACAATTCACAATAGCTAGACTGTGGAACCAAACCAGATGCCCTTCAATAGATGAATGAATAAAAAAAATGTGGCATCTATACACAATGGAGTACTATGCAGCAATAAAAAATGACAAAATCATAGAATTTGCAGGGAAATGGATGGCACTAGAACAGATTATGCTTAGTGAAGGTAGCCAATCCCTAAAAAACAAATACCAAATGTCTTCTTTGATATAATGAGAGCAACTATGAACAGAGCAGGGAGGAAGATTAGGAAGAAAAGATTAACATTAAACAGATACATGAGATGGGAGGGAAAGGGAGAGAAAAGGGAAATTGCATGGAAATGAGGGGAGACCCTCATTGCTATACAAAATTACATATAAGAGGTTGTGAGGGGAATGGGAAAATAAACAAGGAGAGAAATGAATTACAGTAGATGGGGTAGAGAGAGAAGATGGGAGGGGAGGGGAGGGGGGATAGTAGGGGATAGGAGAGGTAGCAGAATACAACAATTACTAATAGGGCATTATGTAAAATTGTGGATGTGTAACCAACGTGATTCTGCAATCTGCATTTGGGGTAAAAATGGGGGTTCATAACCTACTTCAATCTATTGTATGAAATGTGATATGTCAAGAGCTTTGTAATGTTGTGAACAACCAATTAAAAAAATAAAGTTGATTTTCCTTTGTTGCAAAACTATTGTGGAAAGGATTATGACAGTGGAGTTATTTGCAGAGGCTCTGTTTTTAATAATATTAGGGAGTTCAGAAGTAAAAAGCCTATTCTCAAACGTCAACAACTACAAATAATTTTTGAGTCATAGTGATGCTCTCTGGGTGCACTTGTCCGTTTATTCACATCGGGCAAGGTGACCATACTTCCAGAAATGCCAATCATAAAATGTTAAATGACTACTAGAACCAAATTGCACTATAGCTCTTTTTCAAATAGTGTGTAGTTGGCCGTTGGCCGTGTTCTTAAACCTATGGGTGGGAGTTATGTTGAGAGTCTCTAAACAGGCAATAAACTCCAAACTGCATCTTTTCCTACAACTATAACCACAGAGGCCGCAGGTTTTGTGTTCGGAATTGTGGAGCTACATGTGAACATCTGAATCTGCTGCAGAGACTTTTCCTATCCTATACAAAGCTTGACTTTTCTGTTCCAGGTGTAGTAAATAATTGTTCATGTTTTGAGGAGGATGGCCTGGTATGATTCTTTTTCCTGAACCCTAAAATCTTTACTGAAGAAATAGTTTTCTTATTGTGCATTATGCTTATTTCTACCCTGGTAGTTCATGGATCTTATTAAAGTTTCCAATATGAAAACCACCCCCTTCTTTGTCTTCCTGATCAACCAATGTAAAGGATTTTCATAGTGTTTGACCCAGGTAATTTCAAAATATAATGAGAAAGATTGAATCATCAACATTGCCATAGGACAGGATTATAAATATCAGTAGCTATTCATTTCATGTAAGTATAAACAATTTATGATCCTCTTTCTTTTCTTAACTAGGATATAAAAGACCATATTTTTCGAATAAATGACTATATATGATTTACTTGAGGTTTAGATCTATTCAACCAGATATAATCTTCTAGTTCGTAGCTACAGATGGGTGTATGTCCTGTCTGATCTTGAGGAAGTCTCCAGTCATTCTACAATATTCAGGTGTATTATATAGTATCTGAATATGTGATTTAAATATAAATTTGATAAGTAATGTAGTTCCACACCATTTAGATCCTTAAATGTTGCATTAATTTCTGCCACTATAAAATACATTATTATGGATCCCTGTAGGGAAAACATGAAAGGAGCTTTGGTAATATAAACATGCTGTGATATTTCTAGACCCTCCTAAAAATGTTCCCATATTAGCAATATCTTAAAGCTATGTGATTATCCAGTTTTACTTTTTAATAAAAACACAAAAATACACACACACACACACACACTCACACACACTCATACACATAGTCATTGTTCTACATGGTAGTTCAAGATGATAAAAATGATCCTGCAAACTGAAATCATACAAAATATTCTTAATAATTTATGAGAAAATGTTGATGCTTCCATGACTTTTAAAATTGTGAAACACTTAAAATGCTGTCAGTTATTTTTGTACAGGGAAATTAATAGAATGTTGAAACAAATATTTATCTAGCAGATTATAATTTAAATCATGGAAAGATTGAGAATAAAAATGATTTATTTCTGGAAAAAAAAAGAGTTCTTGCCTTCTTTTTGTAAAATTTAGGATAAGGAGCATATACCTATTTTATGTCACGGTGAATTGTCATACTTCTAATCCTGGATCAGCTTCCAGTGTTTTTATCCTTTACATTTTTGATGTTGTGTTAGTTAGCTTTGAGATAAACAACTTAAAGTAATGAAAGGTGTATTTTGGCTCATAATTTTGGGGGTTCTAGTCCATGTTGGTCAACCCTGCTGCTTTGGCCTGTGTTGGGGCAGTACATTATGGTGGGAACTTATGGTGGAGAAGGCATATTCACTTCTTGGTGGCCAGGGAGCAAAAAGAAATAGAGGAAGAGACTGGAGTCTTAATAGCCCCTTCAAGGGCATGCACCCAATGATCTAACTTTCTTCTACTAGCCCCACGTATCAAAGTTTTCACAACCATCCAAATGTGCCAGAGGCTTTGTACAAGCCTTTGGGGGAATTTTACAGATCTTAACTATAGAAAATGTCAAGAAATAGCTCCTAGAGTAGCTTTAATGAACAATGTTTTGTCTAATGTCATTTCCTGTGGAACTCTTTTATCCTTTTCAGTATGATTAACTTTTTCAATTTATGTTGAGAAGTTCTTCTTCACAGAATTCCACTGGCTGCCCATCTAGAGTTTCTCCAACTCTGATAGTTCAACATTCCCATAGTCAGCAATGTCTTGTATACTTTAATCCTTATGGTTTGAATTTCATTTCTAACATGGTCACTTTTTTTTCCCTTGGTGGCCAATTTTCTGTTTTGGTTATTCATTGTTGTAAAATGTCACATAGGCTCTTCAGTGAAAGAACAGATACCCGGGTTGCCTTCTTTACTGTCTCTGTGTGAATTGAACAGAAAAGTTGCTTCCGCAGAATTTTATAAATGTGATTGGCCACTAATCATGATATGTATCTGATATTTGTATTTATACATGTGGACTGAAGGACTAACAGTAAAATTTGTATATTTTAAAAGTATTCATTGTTAATACTCTGTAGTAATTGATATCTGAGTGGTGATTTTGAGGAGAAAGGAATTCCTTAAACTCTGGTATCTAAAATTTAAACATCATGGAATCATGTTATTCAGCTTTCCATTGCTGGAACAAAATACCCGAGGAAAATCAACTTGAAGGAGAAAATTATCTCCTAAAGTTTCCACCACTGAAAATTGTTACATTGGGGGTGAGATTTTGAGGGACATTTAAGATTGAATCGAGAGCAACGACAATTGCCCAACCACCTATGTTGTTCTAATAATTCATCTCTACAACTCTATGCAGGTCAAGCCACCTTGCTTTTCATAACTGCAATCTCCTGGTTCTATATTGATGGTCAGACTGTAAGAGCTGGCCTCCACTATTGTCTCATCATTACCAAGGATATTAATAAGCTCAGATTTTGACTACTTTTACTATAACTCATAATATATATATGTATGTTGTGGTAGATGCAATACCTTTATTTTATTTATTTATGTTTATGTGGTTCTGAGGATTGAACCCATTGCCTCACATGTTCTAGGCAAGTGCTCTACCGCTGAGTTACAATTCCAGCCTTATAACTTATCATCTTCTGAGAAAAGATACCATGGAACTTGGGAAATCTGATGCCTCACTTACAAGTGCGTTTTCATGGGCTTGGCTAAGGGTATGTCACCTTTTAACACAAGTACTCTGGTAGATTCCTAGGCTTCACATGTTTCTTAATTCTAGTATAACAACTACATTTTTCTCCCTTCTTCTATCATTTTTCTCCCTTCTTCTACCATCTTTCATAACAATTCATAAAGTTTTACTTCATAGTATAGTCATTGCTCCTAAGAGCCACTATACTAGTGAGTTTTTACTATAACCTGTGAAATTTACATATCAATAACCACAAAAAATGTCCTTAAATTTATATTAATTGGCTCTTGTAAACTGGGGTCTTTGTTAGTACATTAAATCACATCCTAAATCTACTCGCAATTAAAAAACTGTTTAGGATTAATGTTTTGTTATGTTCTATTTCCTTAATTAAGCATCCTCAACATTCAGTCCTATGAACACTCCCTTAGCAATAAATACCAATTATTCCAACTCATTTGAGTTATAATTACTGACTTTCTGCATCTCCATGAATATAATTTTCAAGTTAACCCTAGACACTTGTTTGATATCTAGGTAAGGAAATGAGATCAGAGAATTGTCACCTATCAGAGATAAGCCTTCTTCAATGTATTTCCACAGTTGAGAATTACTCTTAGTATAAAGGGGTTGGCCACTTTTGTAGGACATATGATATATGGAGCCCAGGGAATCAAAATCTTTGTAGGGATCTAGAAAGGTATAAAAATTGCCCAGTGGCAGTAATAGATATCGTCAGTTAGAGATACCCTCTTTCAAGCTTGATAAATTTACTGACTCCTAAGTTTAGCCTTCATTTTTTCCCTCATTCTCTGCTTATTATCAATTGAAAAGTTCCTTTGCCCTTCACACTTAATTTTCATTGCTTATTAACTGCTTTCAATTTTTCATTATCCAAAGGCATTGATGCAGCTTAATACCAACCAACCAGTTTTATTATCCTTGTATGTACTATTCTTCTAGTTCAGGAAGTTATATTTACTGAAAAACGTAGAGTATTACCTCCACTGATACATCCTCCCAAACCATCTGAGCATATTTAACAATAGAGCTTTTATATTGTGCGGAGACTATCAAGGTCCCACCTACTACCTGTGATAGGATCTTCCCTCCAATGAGGTGATGATTTCATTCCCCAAACTCTAATGAACTACTTCACAACTATTCCAATTCAGAACTTAATAAAAGTAGATGCTGATAAGGAATCTAAGTGCTAGAGTTTTATAGAAAGGATAATGCTGTGGAAAAAAAAAGAGGAGGAAGCAAGACAAGGCATTAAAAATTTCAGACTGATGTAGGACATCCTTGAAGGAAAATGGTGGAGGAAGTGGACTTCAACAGAGAGGCTCAGCCTTCAAATTGCTTTTGATCATGTTCCATCCAACCCAACAGGAAGCTCTGCAGTAAAACAGCCAGACTTTTTATATTACTGAGCTCAGTAATTGGCTGGGGCAAATGTCTGAGAAGAGCATGACCAAAGACAGATCCAAAAGGCACCATAGCTGAATGTTATCAGCTAAATCCACCACTTGAGGTTGAAAAACAAGCTCTTTCATGAGGGGAGGTTCAAGCAGTGCATTCTTGACCTCTATTCTTTCTTGGTCTTTATGTGTTTATGACTTTATTATGGCCTCAGAAGGAGATATATTCAGGCCTGTTTTAATATGCTCAAAATATATTTTATGAAGATAGTAAGTTTTCTAAGTGCTAAAACTATTTTTCTCCAGTAATATACTAAGTGAAAATCTTAAATGTACGTGAAATGGAAAATTTTAAGTAATGTGATTATTAGAACTGTAATATTGATGCATTATTTTTTCTTAAAATTAAGTAAATAATTAATTAATTAGTTTGCAAACAGATTTTTAAGGTTGGAGTAAAAATCGTTCTAAAATGTTTAAGTTAAACTTGCCATTTTTAAATGTGATGCAATATGTATCATTTTAGCAAAAATACTCAGTTTTTTACATATTTCCTTTTATATCTTTGCATACAATTGGAGATTTTGCTTGGCTGATATATATATATCACTTCTCTTTGAGCTCCCCATGCAGCCCTTATTATGTTGTCACTAATCCTAATGTCTAGACAGATTTGTTGAGGAGAATAACAACATTATTACTTATATGATTTTATTACAAGTCTGGTATACATAGGAAGACCTCCTCAGCCTGTTGTACACTTTTATTTTTCCTACTGTAGATTTTTTTGTGTGTCACAAAAAATCTGCTCTTGTGATTGCAGTACATTCTCAGCAAACCACTTAAGCCTCAAGGCTTCTATTTTGTGGCTGAGCATGCAGTCATATGGCCCTTGAGTCATTTTTACTACTATCAAATACAATATAACCTCCAGTATCATCTTTCTATCTTCTATCACAGATGGTATTAAACCTCAGAACCCAAAACAAACAAACAAACAACAACAACAAAAACTCACAGAGAGAAAACATGCACAGGTATCATGAAACTAAATCTTTGATCTGGATATTGGAAAAACCTAGGATTTGAAAACTCTTGTAGAAATTATAAGATCAATGTGATGCTGAACTCAGTATATCAGACTGAGGGCCATAATAGTTCAAGTTCATCATTGCTGCAGTATTAAAAAAGAAAAAAAAAACTGTTAGGCATCAGATTATAATGAGTGAAATCTAATTAATAAAATTAAATTTTTTAAAATTAGAATTTGGATCATTAAAAAATGTTAAAAGATCACACATAATGTTAAAAGATCACACATTGTGATATCAATTAATTTATTTTTATAAATGCTCTATTGTTAGTAATTTGTTTGAAAGCCAAAACAAATTTAACAAAACAAACCCCAAAAGTATTTATACTTTTAACATAAAAATAAGAAGTATTGCTTGTGCTTAATGTGCCCACTCAATGAACTACCATAGTGATTTTACAGATGCCTATTTGGATATTTCTTTTTCTAATCCTCCCAGAAAACAGAGATCAACTTCTGGTGAAAAACGCAGGAGTTTTCTAAAGAATTTAGAAAGTGGGAGGAACATGCATACTCAATGTTGTAATTGAACATATATTCCATGAGTATTTGGAGTGGTTCTGAGTGAGAAATAGAAACCCTTCAAAAGCAATAATATAGCTCTTTATATTTTCAAAGATGTCTATATGTAGGAAAGACTGAGAAAAAAAGCTATATGTGGACGTAATGTTAAAACTGTTCTCACTTATAATCTTCATAACTGACTAATTAAACAATGACTTGACTGTGATATCTAGATTGTTTCTTGCCTCTTATAAAATTAATTATCAACCAAACAGATTGAAATTGAAGGGTTACTAGCATTATTTTTTTTTAAATTAAAAACATTTTCTAGAGTAGTTTTTGATTTATAAGGAAATTGAGGAAATACTGTTTGATATATTCATGTACTTTTTTCTCTCACAAAGAATTTCCTTGTCCCTTAACATTCTGAATCAGCCTGGTACAGGTGTTACTATTCTTGCACCAATATTAGTAAATTATTATTGATGAAATCTGATCACTGCTGTAAAGATTCACTCTGTGTATTACACAGTTCCATGTGTTCTGGCAAGTGCCATGTTTATACCATTATGTCATGTAGATATAAAATTTCCCTGTGCTTCTTCAAACCCTTGATAACACAGGGTCAAAAAGATGGGTTTACCTTCTCCACAGATTTGCTTTTCTCAATGTCATACAATTGGAATCATATGTAAATACTTCTCAAATTTACTTGTTTCACTTAGTAATATACATTAAGACACCTTTATGTTTTTTCATGGCTTAAGAACATTTTTTTGCATTGAATAATAATAAATTTTAGGACAAACAACGAAAATAAATGATTTACCTATTGAAGGGCAATTGATTGTTTTCAGATTTGGGCATTTATGAAGAAACTACTATAAATAGGGGCTGGGGATATGGCTCAAGCTGTAACCTGATTGCCTGGCATGTGCGGGGTACTGGGATCGATCCTCAGCACCACATAAAAATAAAATAAAGATGCTGTGTCCACCGAAAACTAAAAAATAAATATTAAAAAACTCTCTCTCTCTCCTCTCTCTCTCTCTTTCTCTTTTAAAAAAAGAAACTACTATAAACATTTGTATACAGATTTTTGTGTGGTAATAAATTTTAACTCAATTGGTAAATGCCTTGGAATGTTATTATTAGATAATATGTTTCACTTTGTGAGAAACTTCCAAATTATCTTCCAAAGTAGACGTACTATTTTTCATTCCCATAAACAATGAATGAGAGCGCCACACCCTCATTACCATTTGAGTTACCAAAGTTTTTCTTTTTGTACCAAATATATAATATGTATATGATGCTATATTGCTTTTATTCATAATTTCTTTTTTTTTTAAAGAGAGAGTGAGAGAGGAGAGAGAGAGAGAGAAGAGAATTTTTAATATTTATTTTTTTAGTTCTCGGCAGACACAACATCTTTGTTGGTATGTGGTGCTGAGGATCGAACCCGGGCCGCACGCATGCCAGGCGAGCGCGCTACCGCTTGAGCCACATCCCCAGCCCCTATTCATAATTTCTTAATGAAATATGATATTAAGCATTTTTTGTATGCTGTTGTCTGTATATACCTTTGATAAGGTATGAATTCAGAGCCTTCACCCATTGTTTTGGTTGACTTGTTTTCTTATTGAAAATTGAGTTTCATGGGCTTTTTGTAGATTGTAAGTATAATACCTTTATCACATATGAATTTTGAAAATGCATACTCCCAGACTATGAATTTAATCTTAATCTTTTGAACACTATCTTTCTAAGAGAAGCAGATTTAAATATTATTAAAGTCCAAGTTACTTACTATTTCAGTCATATGTCATACTTTTGTCGTTATATTGAAAAGCTCACCAACAAATTAAGTTTACCTAAATTGTCTCCTATGATATCTACCAGAAGCAGTTTTGTATTTTATGTTTTGGTTGTTGATTCATTTTGAGGGTTTTTTGTCTTTGTTTTTTGTTTTGTGAAAGATGAGAAGTAAGCATCTAGATTCTTTTCATTTTGTCAGATGAAAGTCCAATTGTTCAAACATCATTGGTTAGAAATACTATCCTTTCTCCATTGAATTACCTTTTCTACTTTGTCAATTACAAGTTGTCTATGTTTGTTTTGGTGTACTTCCAGGTTCTTTTTTTGTTTGTTTGTTTTAGTAGTCAGTTTGTTCTTTTGCCAATATCATACTATTGTGACTAATGTGGTTTCATAGTAAACCTCAATGTAGAATGTGCCAGTCCTTTATTGTAGTTATACTGGGTTGGGAATTGTGTGTCTTTGGCTATCACATTTAAAAGATATGATTAGCTTGCTTATAGCCACAAAATAATTTTCTGATAATTTTTTATGGTATTGACTTGGATGTATACACCAAGTTTGGAAGAACTGACAACTTAACAGTATTGAATCTTTCTATCCATGAACATGAATGTTTCTCCAGTTACTTAGATGATGTTTGATTTCTTTCATCAGCATTTTGTAGTTTACCTTATAAAGACATTATACATATTTTGTTAGATTTACACCTATTACATTGTTTTGTTAATACACTAATTTTATTTTCAATTCGCAATTGATATTTGAATATTATCTTATATCTTGAAATCATTTTATAATCTCTTATTAGTTCTGGAAGTTGTTTTTTATTAATTATTTGGAATTATATATAATCATGCACCTTGAAAAGTTAAGAGGTTTATTCCCTCCTTTCCAAGTTATATTTTTTTAATTTTATTTTTTTTGTCTTGCTGCATTAGCTAAAACTTTGAGTACCATATTGAATAACAGTAATGACTGCAGATAGCTTTCCTTCTTTACAAACCTAAGAATCTTCTACTTTTTCAAAATTATGTGTATTTTCCTTTTCTGGGTGGAGTGTGTGTGCGTGTGTGTGTGTGTGTGTGTGTGTGTGTGTGTGTGCATTGAGTTAATTTTCTGAGAGCTTTAATCATAAATGAGAACTGCTTTTTTTTTTTCTTTCTTTTTTTTTTTTTTTTTTTTTACTGGGGAACCCAGGGACACTCAACTGAGTTACAACCCCAGCCCCATTTTGTATTTTATTTAGAGACAGGGTATCAAGGAGTTGCTTGCACCTGGCAGTTACTGAGGCTAGCTTTGAACTCAAGATCCTCCAGCCTCAGCCTCCCAAGCTGCTGGGATTATAGGAGTGCACCACTGTGCCCAGTGAGTACTGGATTTTGTCAAAAAATTTTCTGTACATATTGATTTATCATAAGATTTTTCTTCATTAGCATTACTTTATAATCATTTAATGTATATAGGATGATTTTTTTAATTTTTTTTTATTTTTTTAGTTGTCAATGGACTTTATTCATACAATTGAACCCAGTGTCTCATACATGAGAGGTAAACACTATACCACTGAGCCACAACCCAAGCCCCACAGGATCAATATTGATGGCTCCTTTTACATTTCTGATATTAGAAATTTGTGCCTTCACATTTTTTTTCTTCTTTTGCATGGGTACAAGCCCATTAAATTTGCAGTTTTTTTTTCAAAGAATCACTTTTTAGTGTCATTGATTTTCCTTATAGATTCACTTTTTAAATTTCATTGGTTTTTGTTCTAAATTTTAGTGTTCTATATTCTTTGCATTTAATTAAATCTTTTTTTCAGACAATGATGCTTAGATTAGGGATTTAATATTTTTTCTTTTTTAATATATGCAATCAATAATATAAACATCTCTCTAACTCCTGGTTTTACTTCATCCCACAACTTTTGATTATTTTTATTATTTTTATTCATTCAAAATATTCAAAAATTTCTCCTGATACTTCTTTGTCCCATCTGTTATTTAGAAGACAATTGTTAAATCTCCAAATATTTAGTAATTTTCAGCTATCTTTTGCTTATTGATTTGTATTTTGATCCTGTTATGGCCTAAATGAATACATTATGTGATTCCTTTTTCAAATTTGTGAAAGTTTATTTTATGGCCTTGAATGAATTCTATCCTAAAGTTCCATGTGAGCTTAAGAAGAATGCATGTATTGCTATTTTTGGATGAAGCATTCTACAACTGGTACTTAGATACAGTTGATTGATGGTGCTGTTAAATTCAACTACATCTTTGCTGATTTTATGCTTGATATGTTTATTAATTACTTAAGTATTTAGCTCTCAGAGCATATTTGTCTGTCCCTTCTTACATTTTAATTTTTCACCACATATTTTGAGTTCCATGGTAAGGAGTTTAAACAATTGTTATGACTTTATATAAGACTTGACTTCTTAATAATTAACTGATATCATCTTTTCATCCTTAATAATTTATATTGTTCTAAAGTCAGGTTTACCTGAAATTAATATAACTATAATAGGTTTATTTGATTTTTATTAGCCTGATATAAACACTTTCATCCCCTTACCTTTAACCTACTTGTCTACTGCTAAATGGGTTTTTTAGATAAAATTTGCTTATTTATTTCTTAATTTACTCTGAAAATCTTTTAGTTAGCATATTTTACCATTTACATTTAAATGATTACTAATTAATTGTATTGATATTTAAATGTTTATTATTATTTCCTATTTCTTTCCAAAAATCACTAAAAACAGATTTCTATTTTATATTTATATATATAGTTTCTTTCAAAACCTTAAATATTGACTGCACTTTTTACTTGCTTTCATAGTATCTAAACTTAAGTCAGATTCAATTCAATTCTTGCACCTCTACAAGTAAAATTGTGTTTGTCTTTCTTTTCTCCACCTACTTAACCCCAGCTTCTTCTAATATTTTCATTTTGAGTTTCTTCAATCTGAATAGGACATTCACTGGTACAAGTTTTTCCTATGATTTGTTTTTTCATTATTTATCTTGCTTTGCGTTCTCTGAGTACCTATGGTGGGTGCCTTTTATTAATGTTAATTTTTGAAGATCATCTGATTATTTCTTCAAATATTTCCTGTTTATTTCTCTTCACCACTTTTTTTGTTTTGTGCCAGGGATTGAACTCAGGGACACTTGACCACTGAGCCACATATCCACCCCTATTTTGTATTTTATTTAGAGACAGGGTCTCACTGAGTTGCTTACACCCTTCTTTTTACTGAGGGTGGTTTTGAACTCTTAATCCTCCTGCTTCAGCCTCCTGAGCCACTGGGATTACAGGTATGAGCCACTATGCCTGCCTGTCTTCATCTACTTTTATTTTCTTCTGCATATGGTTACATCTTTGACAATTGTTCCACAGGTCTCAGAAGTTCTTTTTCTCTTTTAAAAATATTTTTTTCTCCGTGATTTCCTGTTTGGAAAACTATAACTAGCATATCATCAGCCTCATTGATTCTTTTCTCATCTTTGTCCAGTCATTTAAAGTTTCCGTCAAAGGCATACTTTATTTCTTGTTCAGTATTTTTGATTTCTAGTGTTTTTAAAAAATTTATTCTTAGGTTTTTCATTTGTTTATATTACTCTTCTCTACTTAGATGTTTTAAATTTTTTTCCATTAGATCCCTCAGCATTGTTAGGGTTCAGAAAACAATCTCTCAAAGTTTGCTACTTTCATATGCTGGGTACATTGAACTGAAGGATATTGGAAGGGGCTGAAAAGAAGTTTCTTTTTGCCATTTTCCTAATCTCCTTAGTCCCCCAATTCAGGCCATAAAAACCTAAGAATTCATCTTCCTCAAGGTGATTAATAAAAACCTGTATCTCTTTTCTCCACTGCCAACTATAAAATCTAGAAATATTATTCTAACTACTTCCTCCCACTTTTCTCTAAGAACTGACCTTGAAGAAAATCTCTGACCTCCCTTTTCTGACAGATTATAAAGCCCTTACTCCAGAAGAGGATAATATCCTATACCCAGGAGAAAGAAATGCAACAGAAATTTCAAGTAGAAGCTGAATAGATAGTTTTTGCTGAGTGTACCTTTCAGACTAATGATGTTGAACATTTTTTCATATATATTTTTGGTCATTTGTATTTCTTGAGAAGTTTCTATTCAATTCATTTGCCCGTTGATTAACTGGGTTATTTGATTTGGGGTAGAAAGTTGAGTTCTTTGTATATTCTAGATGTTAATCCTCTACCAGAAGAGTAGCTAGCAAAGGTTTTCTCCCATTCTGCAGGTTCTTTGTTCACATTCCTAATTGTTTCATTTTCTATACAGAAACTTTTTAATTTGATACCATTCTATTTATTAAAACTCGTGGCATTACTTCCTGAGTTTTAGGGGTCCTCTTGAGAAATTCATTGCCTGAGCCTGTATGCTGGCATATTAAGCCTATGCTTTTTTCTAGGAGTTTCTTAGGTTTTGATCTAATTCCTAGGTTTTTGGTCAGGGTAAAAAATAAGGGTCTTGTTTCATATTATACCCATGGATAACCAGTTGTCTCAGCACCATTTGTTAAAAATGCTGTCTTTTCTATAACGTCTGCTTTGTCTCCTTTGTCAAATATCAGATGACTGTGCCTGTGTGGGTTTATCTCTGTGTATTCTATTCTGAACTATAGGTCTATATGTCTGGTCTTATGGCAGCACCTTGAAGTTTTTGTTATCACAGCTCTGTAGTATAATTTGAAATCAGGTATTGTGATGTCTTTAGCATTTTTTTTTTTTTTTGGCATAGAATTGCTTTGACTATTCTGGGTCTTTCAGTCTTCCAAATGAATTTTAGGACTTTTTTTTCTAGCTCTGTGAAGAATGTCATTGTGTTTTGATGGGGATAGCATTAAATTTGTATAATGCTTTTAGTAGTATGGCCATTTTGACAATTAATTCTGCCAATTCTTGTACATGTTAGGTCTTTTCATCTTTTTGTATCTTTAATTTTTTTCTTCAATATTGTTTAGTTTTCATTGTAGAGGTCTTTCACCCCCTTCATTAGGTTTATTTCTATATATTTTATCTTACCTTATTTTTTTGAGAATATTGTGAATAGAATTGTTTTCCTGATTTCTCAGAAGATAAATGAAAAAAGAAAACAAAACAAACAAGAAAGGAAAGAAGAACAGACTGAGGCTTACCTAAGACTACATGCAGGGAGATTTAATCCTTATATTAAATCACACTTATATTTAAGTTTGTCTACCAGTTTGTGGCTCCAGTGGCAGCTCCTTTAGATTTCAGAGGTGATTCATTGTATTTGCCAATAATTCCATTTTCCAGGGTGGTGGTTTGCTCTCTGACTTCAATTATCTGATGAATCTACGAAAAAACAATAATTATTAATATTTTTATATATCTATGTGTGTGTATATATATGTTTTCATTTATATATATGTGTGTATAAAATATATATATATTTTCACTTCATATATATATAAATACACACACACACACACACACACACACACACACACACACACACACATATATATATTTATTTAACTTGAGGAGAAGAGTTATGAATTCCAAACACTACACGTCTGAAGTTGGAAGTCATGGAACAAAAGTTGAAAATCTGCAACAGTTTTTCAAAAATCGAATAACAGCTTTGATGGCTTTTGAACTTTCTAAAATTTGCTTTCTCTAAAGTTAACTCACAAAGTTCCTTGCTCATTTATTTATATAAGACCTTAAACGTATGCATTTGTTATCAAATACAACTTTACATATATTTCAATGTTTACTGTTATGTTGATTAAATCTTTGTTATTTTTCTTCAGTCTTCTTTATTATTACTTATTATAACATGATGTTTCTGAGAACTGAGGTATGTTAACTGTATTGTTTATAAGCAAATACATTTCAGAAAATGAATTATAGTTTTATCCTATTTTGATTATGAAAATCTATTTCAAAGTTTTATTCATTCTCTGTGTAAACATATCTTAAGAAAACCTTAGTTTATGGCTAGTTTTACAATCTTTTTTGGTGAATCATTAATCAATAAATTTTATGCACCTTAATATAATCAACATGAATTTTAAAGAGTACTTTGACTGTACCAACTTACTTTTGTTTTTCAAGTACCATGATCTGTAAAGGAGAATCAAATATTTGTCATTTTAAGTACACTCCAAATCAAGGTAAGGCTGTGTTTTTGCATCGTCTATCTTCATGCATACTAATAAAGGCACTTAATACATTATGCTTCAGGGGATATTGCTTTCATATCTAGCTCCCTACATTTGTTATTTTTCTGTGGATGCTAATCAATTTCACACATTGTGCCGAGGGACTCCGACCTATTATAGAGGAGAGATTTGACAAATAGGTACATTAAAGCAAAATAATTCAAAACTGCCAGTTTATTTATAAACAACTCCATGACTTCTGGAATAAGGCAGAATGCTATCATTCTAAAAGCTAATACCATTAATTTAATAGAAAATACCATAGTATTTCAGTGACAACAGATTTGTTATATTCTTCAACCTTGAAGATTATCGAAAATTGTTCATATCTTTCGCAAGGGGAAAGGAAACAAAATAAAATAAAACCCCACAAGATTCAATGTGTATTAACTCTCAAATAACTGATGTCTCCCAATTTCAAGCTACAATTATGACTTACCCATGCCACTACAATAGTGCCCTTTGTCTCTTATTCCAATCTTCACCTTACCATTCCAGTGGACTCTGCAAAGCTGGTGGATATTACCACATTCAAGCTTAAAACTTTGGAAAAGTTTTATTCCTGTTTATTTAATTTTAATTATTTACAAATGACCAGCTAGGACCAATGTGGCCTGGATTCTGCTTAACTCTCAAACTTCATATTTTCTTGGTGTTCATTCCATCAACAGCAGTTTGCCTGTTTCCTGAAGGTGAATGCTTCCAACTCTAGATCCCAAATTTGATATGCATTGGTCCTTCAATTCAGAACATTATGGCATTGGCTCCTTTGCTGGCTTGCATACAGGTGTATTAGTTAGTTGTTACTTTCAATAAATGACCTGAAGCATAGTGGGGTGAAACTAACATTACTTCTTATGATTTCATAGATTGGTTGGAGGTCCTCTTGGTCTGTGAGATTTCAGTGAGCCCCCATGGTCTCTGTCACATATTTTGGTCTTTAGCTAAGAAAGCAGCTTTATTCATAACTTTGATGCATTTGGTCTCAGATCCATAGCTCCTAGGCACAAGCAGGCACTTTCAAACCATTTCATTTGCCCTTCTTGGTATTGTCCCATTGGTGTAAGCAAGTCATATGGTCAACCACACTCAGGAGGAGATAGAAATTAACTCCACTCTTTT
The DNA here is from genome assembly GCF_964194105.1 of Spermophilus citellus. Classification (NCBI taxonomy): domain Eukaryota; kingdom Metazoa; phylum Chordata; class Mammalia; order Rodentia; family Sciuridae; genus Spermophilus; species Spermophilus citellus. Next base: position 91,051,584 of record NC_138189.1, on the reverse strand, counting down.
ATAGAAGTAGAGGAAAGGTGATAGAAAAAAAAGGAAGGAAGGAAGGAAGGAAGAAGATTATATAGATAGGAAGAATAGTTAAAGTTATTTTTGCAAAATACCACACCACCTTTCTAACTTCCTTCAATTTTTTTCTCTTTGGAAAGAGAGATTCTTTCTGAACCAACCCACTCCATCAACAAGTCAAGTTTTGTGAACTTTTGTATCCTCATAGAACCATGTGGTTTTCCTTTGTGGCACTGATTATATTTTGAAAGTATGCATATTATAATACATAAAGTATTATTTTATTTACTTAATGGCTGTAAGATCAATATAAATTTTTATTAGAATAAACAATTTCTGAAAATTTAATAAATAATACATAAATACATATAAACTATGTCTTTGTGAGTGTATGGAATAGACTTTTTTTTCTTTTGAACAATGTATTGGTTACATATTTTTATTTTGGTGAAACAAAACTAATGTATTAACTTTGAAAAAGATTATACTAAAAAGAGGATTAAATAAAACTGAACCACTTGAAGTAGGTCAGGGAAGTGTCTGTGAAATGCACTTTGTATCTTGCACATATGGTGTTTACTCTTTAGCACAAAGAAAGAGGTTTATCAGAGCATATATTCATATATTTTATCTCTGTCTTAAAAGTAAGTTCTCAAGCACACAAATATTCAAGTAATATCATTAAATAAAGTGTATTCTGAGCAATTTAAATTTCTCATCAAAATATTACTGATCAAAGATGAAAGATTTTCTTAAATAAGTCCCTCTATAGCAGAGAAATCAATGTTAGGTATCTCTTGACTTAGTGTCTAAGTCAGCTTCCTCTCTACTGCACCTTAAAAATAAGTTTATCTCTGTACCTGTTTATAATAAATATATAGAGGGGTATTATTAATCAACACATGTAAAACCTCTTAGAAAACAATGTCTTACAAGCAATATTCCTAATAATATTTGGTTGCACATGTTCTTTGTGTCTTTTCCCCCAAAATACTCAACTTATTTGGTATTTTTCTAAATACAAAATTAATTCTCCCCAGGAGAGTTCTACTGGATTCTTCTTGGATTGTAACAAAATGGTAAAATGCATGGTAGGGAGAAGAGGAGGAAGAGTGTTACAGGGACATAAAGAGGCTGTCATGGGAGGAAAGACAACCCAGATCTGGAAATAAAGAATGGAGATTTTAGGCCACGAACAGTGGCACACATCTGTAATCCCAGCAGTCTGGAAGGCTGAGGCAGGAGCACTGTGAGTTCAAAGCCAGCCTAAGTAACAGCAAGGCGCTAAGTGACTCAGTGAGACCTTGTCTCTAAATAAAATACAAAATACTGCTGGGGATGTGGCTCAGTTGTTGAGTGCCTCTGAGTTCAATCCCTGGTATCAAAAAAAAAAAAAAAAAGGAGATTTCAGAGATTTGAAAATAGAATGTGAATCAAATCTAAGTAGAAGAGGTATTACTAACACTGAAAAGTCAATACTACCAGGAAATAATAGCCATTGAGTACTTCAGTTCTGGATATAAATAGGGAACAAAGGTTAGATGTGTGGGTATTGAGGCTGTCAGACAGCTTGTAGATGAGTAATAAATAAAGGAAAATGATAATTTGTAAAACTTGGTGAGATAAAATTATTAAAAAATCCAGGGCTGGGTTTGTGGCTCAATGGTAGAGAGCTCACCTAGCATGTGTGAAGCACTGGGTTTAATCCTCAGCACCACATAAAACTAAAATAAAGGTAAGGTATATATAGCCATAAATGTATTCCTGACTGCTTACATTTAAAAATAGTTTATGCATATTTATAAATACATTTATGTGAATATATACATGTAATTCATTGAAGAGACTATATATAAAATCTATAATGAAAGAGTATGCAGGCTGCTTTGTATCACCAAAATAGAAATTTGAATAGATTAGAAAAAAACTACCTGTTTATAGTCAGTAATATAAAATATTATAATCAATGTTGTTAATATTTATGCTTATTTTGTCTAAAAGAAACATTTTTCAGAAATGCAAAGTGGAGCTTTGTATTTAACAAGAGACTCAACCTAATTACTCAGTATATTTTATTTTACTTTTTTTATCATGCAATTAGTTTTCATGTTATTATTGCTTTCTGGAGGAGAACATTAAACATTTAAATGTATTTTTAGTAGCTTGCAGTTTAAATCCGATGGAGGACATGGCCATTACACATTTTTGAATAGATTGCTATCCTTTGAACTCATTTGTTTATTTGCTCATTTTCCAGCAGATGGTGCCCTTGCAACAGTTATTCATTTTTCTCTTTACATGATTGGGGTAAAAGAGACATTACTATTTTATTCTCTTTGTAATGGTATTAATCAGTAGGGACATCATTTGTGAAGATGCTCTGTCCTTCCTTCCATAATTTTCTAAATCAGTTTGTTTCAAAACATCAAGTTTTTTTCCAATGAATATAAAATTATGATTGTTTTTCCTGTCTCCTTCCTCCTGAAGAGCTATAGTTGGTTCTTCTTCTGTCTTCAAAAAGTAAACTGTTTCTATTCTGTAATCAGTTTTTTCCCCCTTTACTAGAAATCCGGAAATAGCTAAGCTATGACTTACAGTTGTTTTTTTCTTTTAATTTTTTAAGTTGTTGATAGACCTTTATTATATTTATTTATATGCAGTGCTGAGAATCGAACCCAGTGCCTCACACATGCCAGGCAAGTGGGCTACCACTGAACCACAGCCCCAGCCCCCCTTGCTTTTAAAAATCTTTTATCAAAATCTGCTCTCTTGGGCTGGGGATGTGTTTCAAGTGGTAGTGCACTTGCGTGGAATGCATGAGGCCCAGGTTCAATCCTTAGTACCACATAGAAACAAAGATGTTATGTCCGCCGAAAACTAAAAAAAAAAAAAAAAAAAAAAAAAAATTAAAATTCTTTCTCTCTCTCTCTCTCTCTCTCTCTTTAAAAAAAAAATCTACGCTCTTCTCTAAAAGATTACAGTCTTGGGGCTGGGGTTATAGTTCAATTGTAGATTGATTGACCTGCTCATGTGAGACATTGGGTTTGATCTGCAGCACCACATAAAAATAAATAAAGATATTGTGTCCATCTTTTTAAAAAATCTTAAAAAAAGATTACAATCTTGCCTTAGATTCCCATTTGATTCTGATAGTTTGCCTTTTGTATTTCACCATCCAGTATTGCAGACCTAGTATTGCTTCTTTCATTTACTTGTTTTTTCAATTTAGTAAGTGTTATTCTTTAGTTGTATAATGAATTTTTAAGCATTGCCTTACACTTGTTTTTGCAAAAACCCTTGTATTGTTTTGTACTTAATAAAAATTAATAAATTTTACATGTTATTTATAGTTTTAAATCATTTTTTATTTGTGTTCTTATGTCAACATTTTCCTAGTCCTGGAATTCATACTATTATTTTTATCTACAATGTGGTCAGTTTATTTAACATTATTCTTTTCATGGCCTTTATCACCAGCCTATACCTTGCTATTATAAAAAAACACCTAAACTGACCCTAACATTATCTAATCTCACTCAAGTCTAAACATTTAACTAATTAATTAATGCATACTTTCATTCAACATTTGTTTCCTGGTTTCATATTGATTTGAGGGTACTTTATAATATAGCAAAATCATGCAAATACAGCATAAAATATTTGCTGTATGATAAAACTAATTTCTTAATTGGAAAAGTTGTTGATTTTGTTCATTTATATTTTTTCTCTTAATTTGTAAAACAACTATTTCCAATCAATATTATAATTGTTAGCTTAAAAATATGTCTAAACTCTCAGCAAATGAAGGGACATATTTAATTCCAGAATGATATCAGCAGTAAAAAGCAATGGATGCTCCTTTTTTTTTTAACAAATGGTATAGAAGATTATGCCTCCCCAATGATATTTTACTGGATTCTTATCATGACCCTTCTATTCCCCCATTACCACTAATAGAAGGCTTTTAATACAACAACATTTAAAAAGAACCAAAATTATATTATAAATCTTATGGGGATTCATAAGAGGATTGTAAGATAGAGGTTAGAAGGGAAAATGAAATTATTTAGAGAGAATATGGGAGAGTTTATTATAGCAGAAGTATGCTTTGTTATTGAATCTCATACTAGAAAATGACAAATTATTATTTTCCAGTTGTAAAGATGATTTTTCTCTTGACAAAATTCCATTGAGTTGTAGATGAATCTCATTGATGAGACATTGAAATATAGAGTGGAATGACTATTAAGAAAGCAATATGTAAATACAAAACTAATATGGATAAAAATTTTAAATATAAAGTACTTACTTAATATATTTATACACATATTTTAAATATTTGAAAAATATAGTAAATATGAAGGAAATGTAAAAAACACAGTTAATAAAACCAGTATTTTTATTAGCTGGTGTATTTTTTTAAGGCTTCTGTAACAAAGTAACAGAATCTGGATATTTAAAAAAATTAATGAGATGAAGAGAGAGCCTACATTTTGGAAGCAAATTTTTTTCACATGCACGTCAGATAAAGCACTAAACTCTGGGATATATAAAGAAAAAAACTTAGCACGTGCGCACACACACACACACACACACACACATATACACACACAAGTAACCCAATCAATAAATGGGCTAAGGAGCACCACAGACACTTCTCAAAAGAAGATATACAATTGATCAACAAATGTATGAAAAAAATGTTCAACACTTCTAGTAATTAGAGAAATGCAAATCAAAACTATTCTAAGATTTCATCTCATTCTAGTCAGAATGGCAATTATCAAGAATACAAACAACAATAAGTGTTGGCGAGGATGTGGGGGAAAAGGCACACTCATACATTGTTGGTGCAGACAATCTGGAAGCAGTATTGAGATTCCTTAGAAAATTTGGAATAGAACCACCATTTGACCCAGCTATCCCACTCCTTGGTCTATACCCAAAGGATTTAAAAACAGCATACTACAGGGACATACCACATCAATGTTTATAGCAGCACAATAGCCAGACAGGGAGGGAAACTAACCTAGATGTCCTTCTGTAGATGAATGGATAAAGAAACTGTGGTATATATACACAATGGAATATTACTCAGCAATAAAAGAGAATAAAATTATGACATTTTCAGGTAAATGTTTGGAGTTGGAGAATATCATGCTAAGCAAAGTAAGCCAAACCCAAAAAAACAAAGGCTGAATGTTTTCTCTGATAAGTGGATGTTAATACATAATGAGGAGGGGGACATGGGATGAGAGGAGGACCTTTGGATTAAACAAAGGGGAAGGAGTGGAGGGGAGAGGGCATGGGGATAGGAAAGATGGTGCAATGAGACAGACATCAATACCTTAGGCACATGTATGATTTCAGGAATTGTGTGACCCTACTTTGGGTACACCTAGAGAAGTGAAAATATGTGCTGCCTTTGTGTACAATGAATTGAAGAGCATTCTGCTATCATGTGTAACTGATTAGAAAAAATAAATAAATAATTCTGTGAGAATACTTGAAACTGGAAAAGTTTGAATCCAGGTGTTAGAAGAGCTATACGCCTTGACACGTGATTGAAAGGAATATTTCTTGACTCTTCCCACTTCCAGCAGCCTCAGGTAATTCTTAGATATGGCAGCATTGATCCAATCTCTGTCCTATTATCATGTCATTCTTATCCCTGTGTATCCTTACATATCTTTTACATTTGTTCTTCACAGCATGTACCCCTCTCTTATAAGGACATTGTAGATTAAGGACCTACTCTACTTCAGATCTAATGCTACATAAGTTTACCTGTAATGACATTATTTGCAATGAAATTTTTACTCTGAGGTACTATGTGTTAGTACTGCAACACAATCTTTTTTGAGAGATGCAAATCAATCTATGATGCTTACAAAAAATGTACTAAATTTTATGTATTTCTACCAAGACTTTTCTAATAAAAAATGTTGACCTTTTTGTTAAAAAGAATGATAGATGCTCCAAAAAAGTAATAAATAAAAAATAATAAAAAGTTGTAACAACTTTAACTTCTAATTATTTCATCAATGTAATGAAAGATAATAATATAAGTGGTATCCTTCCCAACAAAATTAGATGAGATGTGAAAAATAGAGTTTCCTTTGAAGGCAAAATATTTTAGAGAAAATTCCAGTTCTGCAAACTACTGGCTTTATTTATTTGATGTAGTCATAAAATTATTTCATCTCCTTTTCCCTTTTTGCATATTAATGACTATAATAAATATTTTTAGAAAGTTTCAATAAGGTAATGAATTTGCAAATGCTTTTAAGAGCAAGTTATTAAAAGTTCTAAACTGTATGATCATTAGACTATTAATTTCACTTTTAGTAATTGCTTTTTAAATGTATTAATAAGCAGGAGAAATGGGCATGAGTTATAAAGATAAAATTTTAAAAAAGACTATGACAATATACAGCTTGAGTTTAGTTATGGAGTACTGAAAAGACTACTATTTTGTATGTTTAAAAACTGTCTTAAGGCACTTTTTAAATTAACATCAGATTTGTTAATTATACTCTAAAGTAATGCACTTGTTTTTTTTTTTTTTAAGGAATCAACACCTTTTGAGATTACATGCTTTGTGAAATTACAAATTAGGGCAATTAAATTTTGCTCTGTAGTAGAAAGCATATCAATGTCACTTCCTTTTAATATATAACCATGGTTGATTAAATAAGCCATGGCTTGTATATGCTATTGCTTTTTCTTCTGTGAAGTGTTTGATTCGGTTTATGTGCACACTAATTTGATACTCTACTTGCTATTTTCTGAATGTTGGTGTCCTCTCAAAATTCATACTTTGATACGTACACCTCAATGCATTAGTATTAAGATGTGGAGGCCTTCCATTGATTGGTCATGAGGGCAGAGCTCTTATGAATGAAATTATTGCACTTTAAAAGCAACCTGAGGGAATTTGTTAGAAATAAGTGTAGGAGATTTAATCCATGGGGTAGAAAGTAAATACTCACCAGATCTCGTACATCCCAACCTCCAGGTACTTGAAAAATAAATTTCTGAGTGTTTTATAAATTACTGACAGAGGTATTTTGTTATGGAAGTCAACTGGACTACAGCAGAAACTGGTGCCAGAATGTACAGCAGCTGTAACAAATACAAACATGAAGGGAGTTTTGTTACTGGGTTCTGGATAGATGATGGAAGAAACTGGAAATCCAAACAAGGAAAAGCCTGTATTGCCATGAATAAAGCATTAAGGGAAGTTCTGAGGAGGACCCAGAAGAAGAGGAAAGTTGTAGAGAAAGCATCAATCTTCTTATATATTACATAAGAAGTCAAGAAAATGTTGGTGGAAGTACAGACAGTAAACCCATTCTGATTAGATGTCAGACAGAAATAAGAAACAAATAACAAATTAGAAGAAAGATGTTTCTTCTTATAAAGTAGAAAATAACTGGGCCAAAGTAGGTTCATATCCTAATGATGTGTGGAAGGTGGAGCTTGTGTGAGATGAAATTGGACATTTGACAGGTGAATTATCTAAGCAAAGTTTTTAAGGAATGTCTTTCCTTGAATATTTACAATAAAACAAGACATTAATGATTTAAAGATGGAATTTATAATCGAAATGAAAGCAGAACTCAAATATTTAAAAAATTCTCAATCTAGTCATATTATACAGAAGGAAAAGACGACATTTGGGGGAAGAGCAACAAGTTTTGCATTTGATATGAAGACTGATATGCATGGGTAGAATGTAAGTGCCATTCATTAAGACAAAGGAGGAGTGACTCCAAACACATTCTGGAGATCACTGGGTCTTCCATTACCATCACACCCAGAGTACCAAGGCCTAGGTAACAGAAAGATTTAAGTTTGAAACTTTAGGCACCCCAACAACCTCAGCACTGAAGCCAGAATTAAAGACAGTCAGAATATATATATAATCAAATAATTGGGTAGGATATAGCGAATGAAGGCCAATTTGGGTCCATGAAGTTGGAGACTTCCAACTTTCAATTTTCTGAGGGACTGAAATGTTAATGCCTTGGGCTGGGGATGTGGCTCAAGCGGTAGCACGCTAACCTGGCGTTCGTGCGGCCCGGGTTCGATCCTCAGCACCACATGCAAACAAAGATGTTGTGTCCGCCGAAAACTAAAACAATAAATATTAAAATTCTCTCTCTCTCTCTCTCTCTCTGTAAAAAAAAAAGTAAAACCCCTCATTTACTGTAAAACTTCTAATAATGTATAACATGCTAACAACATTTTAAAAAGAAATTGTTATTACAATTCTCAAACTGATTCTTCTAAATATATTTTATTAAGCGTGGTCACTTACTTAAACCAAAACATTTTCCCTCTTATTAATGCCAATAGATAACTGTCACTTTATAATTAATAAAGAAAATAAATTTCTAGCAATTAGAGATATCATTTTAAATGTGTAAAAAGTTACTAAGATAAAAGAGGCAGATCTCAAGTATATTAAGAGATAAAAAAAATACACAATGTAAATAAGTAGAGGAACAAACACATTTACATTATTTCTATAAATTAATTAAGCAGGTTTAATAGTATATAATAACTTTATTGAATACTGTATATAGTGTTTCAGCAAGATAATTTTGAGGAAATATCTTACTACTTTATAGCAGACAGCAGACCAAATTCCCTCTTGTAGCATCTTCAAATTTACATCCCTTGAACACAAATTCCAAAAACATTTGAAAGGAAATGTAAAAGATTATCTCATAAAAATATGGTTAAGGGCTGGGGATATGGCTCAAGTGGTAGCACGCTCGCCTGGCATGCGTGTGGCCCGGGTTCGATTCTCAGCACCACATACAAACAAAGATGTTGAGTCTCTCTCTCACACACACACACACACTCTCTCTCTCTCTCTCTCTCTCTCTCTCTCTCTCTCTTTAAAAAAATAAAAATATGGTTAAATTTTGGTTGGAATATTATCTGAAGATAGTCAAGGTTTAAGGCCCCATTGCTTTCTGAACTTTTTAAAAAAATTCATAGTTTCTGAGAAAATGTGATTGTTCAGATATGCTTTGATATTGAATTGAATATCATCATCATTTTAAGTTTACAGGCAATAGCTAATTTTCACTTTTCTCAAAAATGACTAGATTAAATAAGTGAAAACATTATTCCTCAGTAATCAGTGAAAGGAGCACCATCTGTTAAATTTTTAATGTTGTAATATTTGTAATTGTTTGAATATAGAATAGTAACATAGATCAGTAATGTATTGATTTTAATAATCAATATATTATTGCATATAATTCACTGATATATTCGTATTTCCATCATTATGTGGTTCATTAAAAAATTAATTCATTTCTGTTGTTATAAATAGACACATTCAGATAATTCATGTTTTGAGAACTCACTTCAAAGAATAATATCAAGATAATTAGGTGACATTCAAAGAAATTCTATTTTGCATTACAAGGCAGTGTTTAATCAACATAATTAATTCCACTTATTTGTATTGGTGTAAACATTTACACATGAGGTTTTTATCTTACCTGTGTTCTATATATTTACACAGCTGTGTTAGTCTTACCCAGTCAATAAATATTCAAATGCTGACAACATGGGATTTGATGATAGCAAGGCTTTCTTTATAACAAATAATAATCAAATGATGGGGAAGGTACAAGAATGTTAATACTAAATAAGTATAAAATAAGGTAAGATGCAGTAATAAAAAAGAGTAATTCAAATCCCACTACTGTTCCTTATTAATTAGTATTGTAAATTAAGATAAAAATTATACTAATATTATGTTGAACATTAATATGAAAATTACACTCATTTCACTACATTATCTTCATGGAAAATTATTATAAGTTATCTGACACATAGAAAGTTCTCTGAAAAGTATTGTTCATTATTGATAAAAATCCTTGCAACATAAATAATGTGGAAATTCAATGTACAATTATGGCTATCAGAAAAAGTACTGGGAGAAGATAATAAGTACATAATAAAAATTTTAAATGAAGCATCTCTTGTAAGAGAAATATATTTAACTATAAAGTAATAAGGGATAACTTTGAAATTTATGTTTGTACAGAATTTCAATTCAGGAGAATTTTATCATAAGATTTATATTTTCAGAACTTATGTTTAGTGTGGATTAGGGTGTAGAGTCAGAAAATAAGAAATGACCATATTTTATGATTTGCACATTAGACCAGGTGAAAAGCTGATAATAATGGAAAGAGAAGATAGCTGAGAAAATATTGTGAAGAAAATCAATCTAGTATATAAGGACGGACTGTAGGAGAAGATACACACACACACACACACACACACACACACACACATACACACACACACACACACACACATACACACACACACACACACACATGCTAAGATAATCCTGCCTTGTTAACTTTGTGAATAACATCTTAAGGAAAACAAAGAGGAATACTTGCTTTCAAGATCAGAAAATGAGTCCACCTGTGGTCATATTGACGATTCCATGATATTCAATGCAGGTATCCATCAAGCAGTTGGAAATGACATGGAGATCAAGCAGTAAACTGAGACAAGTTATTTAATTTATAATTCACCCTTATGGAGGAAAGAACTTTAGTTGAAGCTGGATTTCCATTATATCCTTACTGCTCCATTTACTCTCTGCAAATTTGAGCTATACATTTATCTATTTAATTATATATTACAGGTATTTACCAAGGATATGTAGTTTCTATTTTACACTCCCCCCCCCTAAAAATAAGGTATTCTCAAAGAGATATCTCTCCCCTTTTACTTTCTTTTTTCACATTTTCAATGTTGTCAATTTCCTTAGAATCAGTTGAGATGTAGGTTTTGAACAAGTTGCTTTATTGAAGAAATATTCTCAGGAGAAAGAAAGTGAGGCAAGTTAGATAAGGCAGGGAAAAAGCTAAGCAAGACTATGTCCATACTGATCTCAAAGGACCAAATAATAGTATATTTTCCGGAAAAATTCCTTCCAAGAATGGTGAATAATTTTGTTTTACTTTGTGTCAGTTATTGGTTCTGGCTGTGTTCTCTCTTGAGATTGGTAAGCATGAACTCCCAAGGCTCCACAGCTCTCATTTATTAAAAAAGAGAGTGATTCTTCCACAAAGGCAAAAGGATGACGTGGAGATGGGAATTCTTCCCAGTCAACTCCCACAGCACAGTAGAATCACTATCCTCATAAAAGGAAATTTAGCTGGAGGTCAAATACATTTGGGCATCACTTTGAAACTGGGTACTTAGAAAAGAAAAATGGCATTACAGGGAAACTATCTAAAACTTATTTCCACCTTCTCATAGAAATTGACATATAAAGGATGACTGTTGTTTTACATAAAACCTAATTCAAAGCATTCATTGCCTCGGCCATATTTGGAGAACATTTGTTTTTTCTTCGTTTTCTTTTGGGAGTTGTCATAGAATGTTAAATATGGTTTTACATAAGGTTTTTACACAAGTCTTTACATAAGGTTTTAAATAAGTGTATAGCAACTAATAAAGTACTTTAAAGCATCCAACTATGAAATGTTTTCAAATATTTAGAAAATCACTGAAATGATTGTTTAATGAAATGTGGACACTAATATTTGAGGAAAAAAGTAAAATCAAACAGGTTAAAGTCAGACTGAGGAACCCCAAATACTGGCCTGAAATGACATGAGAGATAAGTCTTCAGTCATGTCTACCTCTTAATAAACCTTTGACGCTGTGCAGGCTGTACACCATTTCCCAGCACACAGTCACGTGTCACTATGTGACAGGCCAAAATTTGCTGCATCCTGCAATTCACACCCTGAGAGAGACAGTTCACATTACAGTAGAGCATTCTAATCCTTTACAGTCACCATTGTCATTTTTGCCACTAACTCCTTTCCTCCCTTAACAATTTCCTTGTAGTTGTCTTTTCCCACCTTCCTTTCTGGGAACAGCTTCATGTATATTCTTTAAATTACCCAATCCTTCACTTACCAGACAACCTCTTTCCCAGTATGCCCCCATAAAATTCTTGACATGCAGCTGACATAATGCCCCCACCCAGTTGTGGATTTTGCCATTAAAATTTGTTTGAAATCTGTAGACTCTAACAGATATTTCAGTCTGCCTGAAATCTGTGGCTCTTGTGTTGCAACTCTCATCAGTCCAAATAAACTATTTGTTTCTTAATTTGAGCCTCATTTTCTGCTCATATGCTACATATTTATGAATACCTTTTTGAGTATGATGTTTTCATAATTTCTAATACTACCAAAGTATTTTCCTCATTTTTTCTAAGCCTGGTTAATATAGGTTTTGTGTGCATCTATATATTACATCCTTGTATAAAAAAGTATAGGAAACAATAATATATATTTCTGAGCTATGTATTTCTCAAATGACAACACATAAAACTATTCATGCACAAATGAATAGTGGAGATTGATAAAACAAGAATTGTTAAGCCAAATGATGTAATAAATAGTTCTGATCATAAATTGAATTTATACCTTAATTCTACCTTTTAGTTCTACCTCTTATTAGTTTTGTGTCACTGAACAAATCATTCTGTGATTCCACTCTTCCCTGTGTCTCTGTTCCTGATCTGTAAAAATGACATGAGCATGGTACAAATCTCAGAGGTTTTTATGATGTAACTTACTTTAGTCACTCCTTTCTTTCAAATTGACTGCCTCCAGAATCTTTTAACCTACATACACAGAGAGGATTTACAGCCCAGGGGAATTATCATGATATCCTAACTTAGGCAGATTACATGTTGAGCTCACATGTGGTAAATTCCATATACAGGTCAGATTGAAATCCCAAACCCTTATTCCAGATGTTTCATAAGCCAGTTACTAATTTTTAGCCTTATTACTTGAAGAAAATTTTTGAAAAATGACATTTAATATCATTTACAGCTACTGCAGAATGTCTCAGTATATTTTAACTATTTTACGTTCATTTTTTTTGGAAGTAGGTGAAAAGCTCCAGTTATAAAATTAATGAAATTGCCTACTGATATTTAAAGATAGTTTCCATACTAAATGTAAAAGCAAAGATTGAGTTTAGAAGATTAAATTTCAATGAGAGATAGTAATAAAAAAGAGAATTACATTTCCAAGTGTGTGAGTAGTCTTTTATTTTTAAATGCAAAAAGTATTCACATGAAAAATATATATATTGGCATTTGTATTTAAAATATTTCAAAATATATTAAATAAAAGTAGTAGGAGAATATCTTTGTAGTACAATAATAAAAATAAACCATGAGATTATAAGACAGAGAAAAAAAGATCATGTATTATTTTTTTATTTGGAGTAATCCTAAAATCAAAGCAATGTTAAGATAAAGGTTTATTTTATAATTTTCTTTATGCTTAAGATGCAACATCTTGAAAATCTATTGTAAACACAAGCTTTTTTTGTATTATTTATAAAAAATAATTCTACGAATGTTTTAAGATACAGGTAGCAATCTTTTGGTGGGCATAGTTTTTCCTCTTTACAGATTATATCAACTCATTCTTCTAAATAATTTATTTTCTGCAACATGTACATTTTATTCCCAGATTTCTATTCTGTATCTAGTTTTCTTATATCTAGATATTTATTAAAGTTCATTTGGATATTATAAACATACAAGGAAAAAAGAAAAGAAATACAAGCCGTTTATTCTCCCATCTCCATTATAATTTTTCCTAATATGTTTTACACTTGTAAATAGTATTCAGTTTCTCAGGCTCAAATATCAAACAACTTTTGACTCTTGCATGCCCAATGTCTAGCCTATAGATCCTATTGCATCTACCTTCAAAACATACCCCAGATTTATTCATTTTACATCACCTTCAAAGTCACTACCTTATATTGTCATCTTTAATTGAAATAAACTAAAGAGTCCTGTAGTGTTTTTCTTTACTTTTTTCTCCCATAGCCTTTTTTACAAAAAGGAACAAAATGTTTTTTTTCCCAACAATGAATTCAGAACATGTCACTTCCTTGTTGAAATTCTCTAATGGCTTCTCATAATAACTATTATGTAAGAGTATTTAGTTGGAAGAATTTTATGTTTGCACATGTTCTAATTTTATGACTTTAATTTCCTCATTGAAATCTTCTTGGACATGTTATGGAATACAGACACTGATATGACAGCTGTTATACATATCTCTGAGGACTTGTATGCAATGACATGAGGAAAAGGCAATCTCAATATGAGTTTTCAGTAAAAGGCTTCATAAATGTTTAGACAACTTTGCGGTAAGAATTTTAAAACTAAAGCATAGATGATATATAAAGCAACTCTAAGTATGCATAATTTAGAAACATCTTATAGAAAGATTCAAGAGCCATATAAATGTTCCACAAGAATGCTAATATATGTAATGCATATTCTATAACAGAAAATTGTACATATAATTTATCTTTATTGCCAGGCAAATTAAATCTTTTAGTGTAAAAATATGAAAACATTTCATAAGGATTGTGTGTGTGTGTGTGTGTGTGTGTGCTTGTATATGTGTGTTGTACTTTGTATTTGATGGGCTTAGGGGGAGACTATAAGAGACAATATCCTGAACTTTATGGGATAAAAGTAAGAGTTCGATTGTGAGATGGGAATAAGAATTCTGTTTTTTTATCTTAGAGAAACTTTGCTATTAAACTTTTAGAGACTAGTTTATGTACATCAAGAACTTTGATAGTCTGAGAATTTTAACTGCTTGGAAATTTACAAGTTAACCAGCCACTATTTTATAGAAGCTGGCAGAAGACAAAAAAAAAAAAAAAAAAAAAAAAAAAAAACTTCTGAGTCAGACACAAAATATTTATTTCTTATTGCATAACAGGCAGCATAATGGTCAAGTTCACAAGGTTTGCTTTGCAACCCTTCATGTGGGGAGCAATATAAAGTGGACTGATAGATGCTCCACAAAGTTTGTTTGTTTCTGCTGAACAATATCATATTTAAGAAACCCACATTTTATAAGAAGGCCACCAGAACATCTGCCTGAACTTTGTGGCAGAAGGAGACTTTATTTTCCCTGTCAAAAAGTAATCCTGCCTTCTTCCCTGGGGAGATATACTACCTATTCCTTCTGAGGTTGTTTTCATCTTTGAAAATGTAGAACAGGACAGAAGGTGTCACAAGTTGTGATGCCTACCAGATGCATAAAACAGGTTCCTGTTAGTTTAAAAGTCATTGCCTGAACTATCTTGACATAAATTTATATGAGAAAAAAAAAAGACTGCAACTCCTGAGAAAGTGATCACAATTTTTGTGGAGAGATTTTATCCTGTGTTTGACTTTAAATATCATCCTGATGGATTTCAAATTTAAATTTTCCAATTTAAATTAAACATAGCTCTTTTTCCCTTGAATTCATGCCATTCCAGGTAGATTTTAAATTGTTATATATAGAGAATATGATGACATTATAATTTTGATTGCCTAATTTCTGGATGACTTTTAAATAAGTTTTACGTTTTGATGTTTCATCATAGAGTACAAAAAACCCTTTCTTAACCACCCTTGATTCTTTATGCCAACTCTCTTCTATAATGTATTCTATTATAACATTAAGAATTATGTTAGTTATCTAAATTTAAGAAGATTTTACTAATTGGATTATGGCATATTATATTTGCCTACATCCTACATATTCATGGTATATAAAATATTCCTTTCCCCTACAACAGGAAACAGTTTCAAACAAAGATCTCCATAAAACCTGTTTACCTAGAATGAGTAAGACTGACAGCAGCCATTCTGTATTTTTCATTCTGTATCTGAAAAGATGTTACAGTCCTGATAAAATATTGAAGCCAGTCTTTTGGTTTCAGCTGAGTGGAACTTGGCACCACTGTTAATGGCCTTACACTCAATAATCAGTTTTCATGCTTTAGAAGTTCTAAACTCTTAAGATTAATTTTTGTATTAACTGTCTTCATGGGTTTTTCTCGTTTTTCAAAATGTATTCTATTTAGTTTTTATATACAGTCCCTACATCAATAAAGTTTGAAAACTAACTTTAAATGTAGAAATGATAACCTTACATTCATCCTCTAGGAGAAAAAAATAACTACGAAGCCTATAAAATATTATTAATGATCATCTATCTACTGCAAAATAATTTTTATTATATAGAAATGAGTAATGTTCACTGAGAGTAGCTGTCTGAGTAAACAGCCATGATGGGGGATTGAAGTTATGATAATTTTAGATTATGACAACTCATAAACCAAAAAAGCATAAAATATTCTCATTGAATATGGCAATATTAAAACATATATGCTAACCCTTTCTAAAGATTCTAGACAACTTGTCTTATTTAAATTTAGCTTTCAATTATGATATTTCCATCTAATATTATTCCAGCTAAATTTGTTATTCACTATCAAGTCTGATGAACTATACTTTCAGAAAAATTGTATCTCAATTTCAAGTAAATCACCTTTCTTCCTTTGAATATTCTTGAGTAATCAAACATTACCTTTTGTTCTTTAATTATAGTTATATTTATTTTATCAGTGAAAGTAGCATTTACTTTTAAAATAATTAAAGGGATTATTTACCTTAGCAAATTTTCATATGAATTATCTATATTTGTCTGTTTCCATTGTTTAACAGAAAGAAAAACAAATTTCTAGAATGTTGTGTGAACATAAAAACAAAACTGCAAAGCACAGTTTGAAAGTATCCTGAGTTATGTTTTTACTTTAACCTCTATAGGAATCCTTGTTTCCCAATATTTTATTTGCTTAGTTAATTTCTCTAGGAATGTATTCACTCCTAAATGGAAATGGGGGAATGCCTCATTTATTGTTTTACTGTCAGGACCTGCCAAAATTATTTATGTTTCAAAGACTCATTAAATATTTATTAGATAAATATAATTGTAATTAGTTAATAAAGGAAGATAGCTGACAACATAGCATCCCTTACATTCTCTTGCAAAAAAAAAAAAATGCCTAAAAAATATAAAGTGGAACACAAAAGAATGGGTTACAGGTAATGGACGTTAAAATAATTGAGGGCTTTATAAGTCATAGTCTATGATACTCATCTTCTGGTAAACATACTAGAGAGTAGGGGGCTGGGATTGTGGCTCAGTGGTAGAGTGCTCGCCTAGCACATGTGAGGCACTGGGTTGATCCTCAGCACCACAATAAATAAATAAATAAAACAAAGGTATTTGGGCTGGGGTTGTGGCTCAGCGGTAGAGCACTCGCCTCACAAGCACAAGGCCCTGGGTTCGATCCTCAGTACCACGTAAAAATAAATAAGTGAAATAAAGGTATTGCGTCCAACTATAACTAAAAAATAAATATTAGCAATAGAAGAAAAGATAGAGAGTAATATAGATTCATCTATCCTTATCATTACAACAAAAAGTAAAATAAATAAATAAATGAAGTAAAAAGGAAGAAATTATAACTAACTTGGCCTTCTGTTCTCTTTTATTGTGAATGTATTGACAGAAGTGGCTTTTGAGATTCGATTTCTGTATTTTTTTAATATTTAGTTTGATTTTAAAAATAATAAATTAAAAAACAAAATGTCTCAACAAGTTATCTTAGCTGTCTCCCCCAATCATTAATAATAATAAACTTTTTACTACTTTTACAAGTTCAAAAGAAGAGATCATTATTGCATCTGAGAAAACAAGTTTCTGGTGGGTGATTTCAGAAATCGAGGGCCCACCAGTTAGTTGTCTTCTTATTTTTGATGACAGATTTTGGGTGGAACTCTATCTAGGTCAGTCCTCCAAGAATTAATTCCTTCAAAGAGGCCCAAGCTTCAAGGATGTGGACTTGTAATCTGTTTGAAGTTGTGCCAGAGAAATCCTCCTTTGCTTGAAATCAAGTTCACCTCTTGCTATAGTCTCTGGTTTCTAAAGCAGAAGACAGTCAGGATCACAGCAAGCAAAGTGCTGAATATTTAAGTTATTCCGAGGATATGACTCATCTTTAACAACTCACAGAAAGAAGTGAACAACATCTGAGGTCGTAGGTATTTGTGGATGACATCAAGAAACAAATACTCTTAAAATTATACTTATTAGCACATATTAACTGTACAAATTAATGGCTTCACTGTGACATTTTCATATATGCATATATTGTGTTTAGGTCATATTCTCCCTACCTACAACCCCATTCCCATCTTCTCCAGTCCTCTCCCCCTTTCCTAAATTCCCTCAAGAAGCAGATACATCAGATGAATGAAGGAATCATCTATGTCGTGGCAACCTTGGCTTATCCTCCATAGGTTGGGGAAAAGCTTTCCACAAGTGTAACACTCTGATGAATGCTAGCAAACAGAGCACTCTTGAGTTTTCTTTCTGAAACCTCTTTGCTTTTTTCACTAAGAACCGTTCCATTTTGAAGGGTTTCCTAACTTCTTAAATGATCCATCCATGTCATCAGTGGCTCCCAGAAAAACTACAAAAGCCATTGGATCACCTTGACTTCTTTTTTTCTTTCTTTCTTTTTTTTTTTTGCCTCTCAAAGAATCAAATGCGGAGATGAAATTGAGCTGTCTCATTCTGCACCAACCAATTTTATACAAACAGACATGTTGACTTTTTCTCAGATATTTTACAAGTTAGAAAAGAGTGAAGAAAGAAGAGAAGGTACTTCTGATTATAAATGGTTTAATTATAAAAGTCCCAACTCAGGAATAGGAAGTACAAGAGAAAAATAGAGCAAGGTGTGCGGGAAGGGTCCCAGAGCTTCACTGGAAATGTCACCTTCCTACCACTTCCTTGGCAGCTTCACAAACCCCAGAAGCTGCTGCTGCTGCTTCTCTCTTTGGACCAGGGATTGTACTGAGGGGTGTTAACAACTAAGCAACATTACCACTCCATTTTTATATTTTATTTTGTGACAGGGTCTTGCTAATTTGCTTAGGGCCTCACTATATTGCTAGAAAGACTGGTTTTGAACTTATGATCTTCTTACCTCAGCCTTCTGAGACACTGGGGTTACAGGCAAATGCCACCGCACCTGGCATCAGAAGCTTTGTTTGGAAGAAGGTATGAGGGCATCTTGCTCTCTCGGCTCGCTCAGCCAGAGGGTCTAGCATCCACTGGGTTCCTGGCCCCTACTTGGACCAGCCTTTGGGCCCCAGCACCAGCCTGGTCCCCAATTCTCCTGCTGGTCCAGCATATGACCTACACAAACCGAATCAGGAGGACATACACAATTTAAACAGATCAATTTCAAGCAATGAAATAGAAGAAGCCATCAAAAGTCTAACAACCAAGAAAAGCCCAGGATCAGATGGATACAAGCCAAGTTCAACAAGACCTTCAAAGTAGAATTAACACCAATCCTCCTCAAATTGTTTCATGAAGCATAAAAGGAGGGAAACCTTCCAAATTCGCTCTATGAATCTAGTATCACCCTGATGCCAAAAACCAGACAAAGAAACATCAAGGAAAGAAAACCTCAGACCAATATCCATGATGAACATAGATGCAAAATTGTCAATAAAATTCTGGAAAGTCACATATAAAACATAGTAAAAAGATAGTGCACCATGATCAAATTGAATTAATTCCAGGGATCCAAAGTTGGCTTAACATACAGAAATAAATAAATGTAATACACTGTATCAATAGACTTAAAGACAAGAATCATATGATTATATCAATAGATGCAAAAAAATTTGAAAAAAATATAACATGTATATTTTTATATATATCTAGTGTTCATGTTCAAAACACTAGAAAAACTACGGATAGTAGGGGCATACCTCAATATTTTAAAAGTTATCGATGCTAAACCCAAGGCCAACATCATTCAAATGGAGAAAAATTGAAAGCATTCCCTATAAAAACTGGAACAAGACAAGGATGCCCTCTCTCACTACTTCTATTCAACATAGTCCTGGAAACTTTAGCCAGAGCAATTAGATGAAAGAAATTAAAAGGATATAAATAGGAAAAGAAAAACTCAAAAGAACACTGTTTGCTGATGACATGATTCTATATTTAGAAGATCCAAAAAATTCCACCAAAAAAATTCTAGAACTCATAATTAATTTAGCAAAGTAGTAGGATCTGAAATCAACACCCATAAATCACTCATATTCCCCTAGGTCAGTAATGAATCCTCTGAAGGAGAAATTAGAAAAACTATCCCACTCAAATAAAATAAAATAAAACAAAATACTTGGGAATCAATCTAAGAAAAAAGGTGAAAAATATGTACAATAAAAACTACAGAACACTAAAGAAAGAAATTGAAGAACACCTTAGGATGTGGAAAAATCTCCCATGCTCTTGGATAGGTGGAATGACTATACTACTAAAAGTGTTATACAGACTTAATGCAATTCATATTAAAATCTCAAAGAAAAAAAAAGAAATTATAAAATTCATTTGGAAAAATAAGAAACACAGAATAGCCAAAGTAATCATTAGCAAGAAAAATGAAGCAGGAGGCATAACAACACCATACCTTAAATTATACTACAGAGCCATAGTAGCAAAAACAACATGGTACTGACACCAAAACAAACACATAGACCAATGGTATAGAATAGAAGACACAGAGACAAACCCACACAAATACAGTTATGTCATACTAAAGTTAACAAAAACATTTATTTGAGAAAAGATAGCCTCTTCAAAAAATGTTGGGAAAACTGGAAATCCATATGCAATAGAATGAAATTAAACCCCTTATCTCTCATCCTGCACAAAACTCAACTCAAAGTGCATCAAAGACTTAGGCACTAGAACGGAGACCCTGCACCTAATAGAAGAAAAAGTAGGCCCAAATCTTCACCATGTCAGCTTAGAAACTAACTTCTTTAACAATACTCCTAAAGTGCAAGAAGTAAAAGCAAGAATCAATAAATGGGATGAATTTAAACTAAAATGCTTCTTCTCAGCAAAGGAAATAATCAATAATGTAAAGATAGAGGCTCCAGAATGGGAGAAAATCTTTACCACATGCACTTCAGGTAGAGCATTAATTTCCAGGATATATAAACAACTAAAAACAACAACAACAAAAACCTCAACAACAACAACAAAAAAACCCAAATTAATAAATGGGCAAAGGAATTGAACGGACACATCACAGAAGAGGAAATGCAATTAATCAACAAATGTATGAAAAAAAATGTTCAACATCTCTAGAAATTAGAGAAATGCAATCAGAACAATTCTAAGATTCCATCTCACTTCAGTCAGAATGGCAATTATCAGGAATACAAGTAACAATAAATGTTGTCAAAGATGTGGGGAAAAGGTACACTCATGATGCTGGTGGGACTGCAAATTGGTGCATCACTATGGAAAGCAGTATGGAGATTCCTCAGAAAACTTGGAATGGAGCCACAATTTGACCCAGCTATCCCACTCCTCAGTTTATACCCAAAGGACTTCAGCATACTACAGTGACACAGCCACATCAATATTTGAAACAGCTCAATTCACAATAGCCAAACTATTGAAACAATCTAGTTCCCCTTTAACAGATGAATGAAAAGAGAAAATGTGGTTCATATATATAGTGTAATGTTACTCAGCCTTAAAGAAGAATAAAATTATGGCATTTGCAGGTAAATAGATGGAGCTGCAGAATACCATGATGAAGGAAATAAGCCAATCCCCCAAAAAATCAAAGGCCAAATTTTTTTTTTCTGATATGCGGATGCTAATTCACAATAAGGGGATAGGAGCTAGGGAAAAATAAAGGTACTTTGGATTAGGCAGAGGGGAGTGAAGGGAGGGGAGGGGAGGGGATATGAGGATAGGAAGTATAGTAGAATGAATCCAATATTATTACCCTATGTACATATATGATTACACAACCAGTGTGATTCTACATCATGTACAACCAGAAGAATGAGCAATTATACTCCATTTATATATGATGTGTCAAAATGCATTCTATTGTCATATATAACTAATTAGAACAAATAATAAAAAAAGAAATATCTATGTTTTAAATACACCAAATACCTCTGCCATGCTAATACCTTTAAACAGCAAAACAGCAATATCACCTCCCTGTTGTTCACTAAAGTTAGGCATGTTTAACTACTACAATATTAGCTACAATGACAAGTTTGTTCTGTGGGGTCATCTCAGTGGTTAAAAACTATATATTTACATTTGTAGTGATACAGATCTTGGAAATAGGAAACAGTTTTCTGAGGAAATAAAACAGTGTCTTTGAAAAGTTTATTAAAGCATTTAGTTTATAGATTGTCACCATAACCTTTTTGATGTTTGTGAGAAATATTTGTAAGCCTCTTTTTTGAAAATCTACAAACTGATATTCTCATACCTAATTAAAATGAACAAGACAGATTGGTTTTAGCATACAATAGCATTTTTATGTACTCTCATTTCTTCATAGACCACTTAGCTGTAAATAATCCATGCAAAGAGCAATTACACCTTTCCTAGTTTATGCATATAAACATAATGGTTATTCAAGTAACTCAGAAATATTTCAAGCAATTTTCTATGTAAAATATGCATATTTAAAACCATATGTTTGAAAATTTCATTGACCAGTTCTGAAATGAGATACAAGATAATTTGGTATGCTCAATTTCTACATATATCTTCCTTGTGCAGAATCAGGTAAGTAAATTCTGCAAACCATAGTAATCAGGCAAAAACTCTTGTTGAATTTTGTTGTTAGCTTAATATCTTTCAATTTTTTTTGTATTGGGGATTTAACCCAGGGGCACTTTACCACTGACCTACATCCAGTTCATTTTATTTATTTATTTATTTATTTATTTATTTATTTATTTATTTATTTATTTATTTATTTTTAATTTTGAGACGGTCGCATTAAGTTGCTTAAGGCCTCACTAGGTTGTTGAGGCTGGTTTTGAACTTTTGCCTTAGCCTCCTTAGTGATTACTTGTGTGTGCCACCATGCCTAGCAATCCTTCAAATTTTAAAGTCTAAAAGATTAAATATTTAAGTCTAAGATTAAAGATTAATTAATTAAAGATTTTAATTCTAAGATTAAAACAATGTTTTAAAAATATTATATCCGAAAAATTATTAGTTATGGATATAAGATGAAAAAATAAAGATTGAATTTCAGAATAAAATTATAAAAATTGAGAAAATACCTTTGTTACAATATTATTATATAATTTAATGTCCTCATTCAAATTTCTCTACTGTTTAATATTATCACTTATTAGCAAAATCTGTTCATGGATCCAGTTAAAGATTTTAACTTGCATTTGTCTTTTAAATATCTTTACTGGAATAATTTCTCAGTAAGTTTTAGTCTTTTATGCCTTTGATATTTTGTGGGATGTTTCCCAATTTATATTTGTCTAACGTTTCATCATGAGTAGATTTATGTTAGAGGCTTTTAACAGGAATACCAGAGATGTAATATTTTATGTTTGAGAGTGGTAACAAGAAGCACAACATTTTTATTCATCCTATTAGTGGTGGTGTTAACTTGTTTTGCCGAATTTAGGTAGTGTCTATCTGACATCTACCCTGTGACATTGCTATTGCTCTTTTTCTGTTTCTAATTACTAAGTTTTTGGAGGAGGTACTGTTCTGAAGGTACAATAGAGATTCATGCTTATTTCAACCTTGTAAAAGAGCACAAATGTAAAGGTCTGGAATGATTTCATGGTCTTTGTATAATGAACTGTAACAACATTGAGATGTTCAGTACAGGTTTTGGTGGTGAGTGATCTTCTGTGACAGGAGAGAAGGAAGGTAGAGTGTTGACAATGCAAGTGCATTGCAATATCTCTTGAAGTAATTTGATTTCTTAGACTCTTATTTCCTAAAAAAAAAAAAAAAAAATAGATGGAAAGGTATCATCTTGATGCAGGAGGGAGGGAGATGTCAGTTATCTGAGGGGAAGAAAAGAGTCATGAAGATTTTTGAGAGCTCATTGTCTAGGGAAAAAGTATAGTAGGACTGCTTTGCATAAATAATACATCACTTGAGATATATACATACATCAATTCACATAACATGAAAAGAGTGAGAATAGATGCTTTACACTTTCTTCCACTTCATTCGTCTTCTTGTGTACAATCTGAAAATGATTCTGGATTTAACCATTAGAGTTTGAAATTAGAGATTTGGCAGTCTACTATTGATAAATGTACAGCAGGGCAAAAAAATATTGAAATACTGTCTTTATGAAGATTACAACTGTTCATAAACTTTAAAATAAAGAAGTAACTTGTAGAATACCAGAGATGACCCAATGAATGAATTACAGCCACATTCCCAAAATGTATGTCACAGGCATTCATACAGAAAAGTACACTAGTTATAAATATTCAAACTGGTGAAATATAACAAAGTGAATTGAAAAATTATGTCACAGACAATAAATAATAACAGGAGAATAACAGAAGTATTACATATCAAATCCAAAATGAAACATTCCCCAATGAGATTTGCAAAGATTTGAAAATGATAAAGAGAAATTGGTATTTGATGATATATTTTGTTAAATTGATTATACTGATTTTTTTTTGCCATTAACCAAATCTTTAAATTCACAAAACTTATGATTCAGCACCTTAGTTTCTGGGAGTATACCTTATAGATATATATATATATAAATTTTATAATAGCAACAAATAAAATAAATGTCATGTCTATTAATAGTGCAATAATTGGAAAATCAAATGACTTTCTTAAGATACACACATGAATTGTGGAATTAGTTTCATATTATACATTAAGTATAGCAAGTTTAGAGTAAAACATGTACTTTGTCATTTCAATTTATATTCGATGAATTATATGTCATTTTGCTTTGGGTTCATGAATTCACAATTTCACTTATTTTATTTCCCAAAATCAAGTCATTAGAGTTATTTTTTAAAAAAATTTTACCTCTCCCAATTAATTAATATATTTAATATAGTCAATACTTTTCTTTTTTTAAGGTTAATACTTCCTTTATGTGAGTTAAAATTTCTGTTTACTTGCTTTCTTAATGTTAATAATTTATGTGAATTTTCTTTAATCCAATTTAAATATATTACCTACATTTAAAGATGATTTCATTTCAGTTTTTTTCAATATAATTTTACATCATATATCACTTTTAACTCAGAATTTATTTAAAAACATTTTCTTATATTTTAATTCTATTTCGATTTAATGATTATGGCACTATTTTGGTTTAATTTTTCACTTTGCAGGTGTGAGGGACTGTTTTCTGTACTATTTTTAACTTCTATAAAATATGTTGTGTTCTTTGTAGCCAAGCCTACATGAAGGTTCTGCAAACTATTTTAGAAAACTTAAAAAGTAAATATTTTAAGAATTAGAGTTTAATCCTTAAACTTCATATTTTACTTGGTATGGAACATTGTTTCTAAATTTTTTAATTATTATTTTGTCTATCTTTCTCACTCAAGGGCAGAGCAAGTGATCTTGAAGTTCCTATTATTTTAGGTTTTTGTCTATATTGTATTGAGAAATATATTGTTCTTTGCATGAAATGCATATTGCAACTCTTTCAACTGTCATGAAGTCTGAAGCATTTCTGTTTCCTTCTTTTACTCATCTGCAGACAAAGGGATGTGACATTCATGTGATTCACCTTGTGAATTTCCATTTTCACAGAACTTGCACTGCCTGTTGTCCAATTCCTGAAAACAGTACTGTATTAGTCAGATTTTCATTACCATAATGAAAAGCTGGGCATAGCCTATTTATGAAGGAAAGAGGCCAATTTAGCTCAGAGATTTTGAGGCTGATATTCCAAACATCAAAGTTGAGGCTTGCTGAGAGCTTAGGTGCGTCACCTCTTGATACGGAGAGAACAGTGGGAGCATACTCAGAAGCAAACAGTGTTAAACCAAAACCTGTAACAGACTCTGGGATCCTACAAACCATCACAAGAGCACACACCTGATGAGCTAAGGACCTTCTACTGGCCCATCTTTAAGGCTGCACTATACTTTCAGTATACTGCCACCCTGGGGAAAAGTCTTCAATCACAATGCACCTCTGAGGAACAGTGAACCACATCAACCTATAGCAATTATGTGCACATTTTACTCAAGTTTTATTATTTTATTAAGTGGGAATACTAATCTGATATGAATTATTCCTATTACAGCAAGAAATAAAATTGTTAGTATGTTTTAAAGTCGTTTAGAATTGTGTCTGAGAACACTGAATAGAGAAATTTATCTGTATTCATTCAAGCATTAAAGTGGTTTGTTTTGAGCACTATATATCTACTAGTGAAAGACATTTTTTCACAAATCTGTCAAGTAAGAAAAGCAAGTAAATTTATTTTTAATTTTATGATTTTACTATTTTTTCAAGATAACTGGTCCAAAGATAATTTACAATATACATTCATTTGTTGCAATATTAAAATATTTATATATTATTTTTTGTGCATGATGGTGTACTTTATTCTTAAGAGACCTAAAGTACATTTTAGTTACCTTTTCTATTGTCCATTATTTAAATTAACTTATAAGTGAAATATACATCTCAAATTATATTTTAGCATTTTGTGACTAAGAGAATATTAATTAAAGTGATCTATGGAGCTAATGTTCTTGGGTCCCACAAATTGCTAGCTGCTCTGAAAAATGATTAATATTTAAATTATAAAGCATACTAATCTTTCAGTAATAGATTTTTCTGATTTTTTTCCTATTTAATATATTAGTTATATTATTTTTTTCTTAAAAAAAAAACCAAAATTACACACCAACAGTTTTTATATTCCTAATTATACATCTGGTGACTTAGAAGGGATAGCATTGTAGAATGTCACATTGACCTTAACTGAAATCGTATAGGAAAAGATTATACCTATTGACATATTTTAACTTTCTAAATCTGTTCTAAAATGTAAAACGTTATAATTATTTTGGCCATTAAATTACAATAAACTGACTTAAAACTGAATGATTGGTTTTTTTATGGCTATAATTACAAAACTAGATAATAAGAAATATGTTACACATTTCCTTTTTCTTTTGAGAATGACAAAGTGCAATCAGTTTTTGAAAGATAGGTCTTTTGTTATATTTTTCTTTATGCAAGTAGGTAATATAATATTTATTCAACGTAAAGGGGAGATGAATATTGTGACCTTCAATGCTGGCATCAGCTTTTGTCATATAATAATAAGTAATAAGAACCCTCAAATATAGAGGCTTAAAAGAATAATCATTATGTGTCTATGACCTAGAGCCCTTAGGTTCTTGGTTGATTTGTGCTAAGCTCAGTTAAGTAGCTTTGCTATAGTCTGCAAAGTTTGGAGAGGTCTGCTTCTCACTACAGGTTTCCCATCAGATGGGGAAGCTTTGGACCACATCTTCTAGTCTCCATGGGGCTAATAGGTTCTTCAGAAAACATTCTTCAACTATTTATTTTGTGATTTTCAAAAAAATATTAATTCCATTCCCAAGATATTGTGCTAGTATTTGAAAATTCTATTTTGGGAAAGATTATAGTTTAATAGGAATAATAAATAATTGGACAACATGAATTTCTGAAACACACCAAAATAAGATAAATTAATTATATTGCAGCTGTGCTTAATGGAAGCATATCTATAGATGATCAACAAAACTCTCCCCTGAGAAATAAGTTTTTGCATTGCAAAATTAAAAAAAAATAAAATGTGTCTCTTTTGTGTGTGTGTGTGTGACTGTCTATCTCTGTGTGTTTTGTGTTTCAAAAAGGAAAATTGATGTAAAATGTTTACATGGAGATATTGTTTAACATGCTCAAGAATATAACATGAAATTAATACAGCTACAAAATCAGAGTTAGGTCTCAGGTCATGGGAGATATTTTCTAGCTACTGCTCTAGGCATAGGTTAGATTTTTAAGGAAATTTCTACACTGTGTTTTCTGTTCCAAACGCCACATTCTTTGTTATTAGTTTTAATCGTTTAAATGGATTTTCAGTGCCTCTTAGCCTGTGTATCAAACTAATCCTCCAGTTTATTTTGCCCTCTATTAAAATTTGTCTGATTATCCTACTATTAGTAGATTACAGAATGCTGGCATGTAAGAAATTTCACAGCTATTATGTGGCAGATGATAAAATAGCAATGTGTATATGTAATCTAAACTAGGAATGGCTGGATAACAAATCCTCCAAAACATCAGTGGATTGACAATAATAATGGCTTTTCCCCCTGATGTCATCTTTTGGCAGCTAGGAGCAAGCTGCAGTTCTTCTCTGCTTTATTCAGCTCATTCATGTGTTTTCTTCACACTTGGTTCCTAACTGAAGGAACATTATTCACAAGTGCAAAGAGATCAAGACCCATGGCTGTGCCCATCAGGAATTTAGAAAAGAAGTTCAGTGTTTCCACTGTAGTAGTCTCTGTGTCATGACAAGACAGAAAGCTGAACTTTTGTGTAGAAACACTGAGTGAAAGAAAGGGAGTTGTTTTACCAGTAATTTAATATTTGTTTCCAAACAATGGTTCAGGTGCCTCACACATGTGAGGAGAAGCTCTTTACCTTTTTTCAGAGAGTGGTATAATTTAATTATTTCTGAACTATTTGACTTCAACATTTATTTCAATTAACTTGTGCCTGATATTATTAATTTATCAATGAGCAATTTATACCATGAAAGGATATGTACAGACTCTTTAAAGATTTCAGCCTAATCTAAAATATATGCATGCTTAGAATACTGTGTTTAGAACACTAAAGCTCTACACACATACTATATATACTGATGTTAAACCTTTTTAGCCACATCAGTGTCTGCATGTATAATTGTATCTTTGGAAAAAGTTGGGGTTCAGCAAAATGAACAACAATAACTATTACTTGCTTATATGTGTTGAAAGCTGTTATTTGATAATCATATCTACTACAAATGAACACATTAGCTATAGCAAATATAGTCACTTTTTAAGAGATTACAGAATATTTTAAATAGAACATAGAAATTGAAATAATTATTTTACATAGAAGTTTTATAAAGTTTTGCATACATTTAATTAATTTATATGACATTTGAATTACTGTGTAAATAGTAACTCTTACAGGTTACTTTTACTGTGTAAATAGTAACTCTTACAGGTTACTTTTCTGGTTTTTTTTTTTTTTTTTTTTTTGTACTGGAGATTAGACTCAGGGGCTCTTAACCACTCAGCCATATTCCCAGACCTTTTTTTATATTTTATTTAGAGGCAGGTTTTTGCCAGGTTGCTTAGTGCCTTGCTAAATTGCTGAGGCTGGGTTTGAACTGCCTCAGTCTCCCTAGCTGTGGGATTACAGGCATGTGCACTGCACCCAAAATTCATTTTCATTTTATTTATGTAAAATACCTTAAAAAATTTTAAAAAAGCAAAAAAAGGCTTTTCTTCATTGTATAGTATTTAATTAGTATTACTAAGTTATTTTTTCAAATATTACCCTCTTTTTAAAAAAATCATAAGATTCAATGAAAAGTTTCTCTAGAATTTATTATAACCATCTGGCAAAAGATACTGGGCATTTGAAGGACAATAATTTTAGATCTATTAAGAAAATAAGCTTTAAGATATACAAACTAATGTGTAGACCTTTGTATTAACTTTATAGCATGTGCAAGGAAGAAATTCAATAACTTGAAATTTTCTGGCTGAATAAAGAGTGGAAGATAATGGTACAACAGAAATAGGAAATAAAAGAAAAGAAAATATTTAGTGGAAAATCCAATGCATGGATTTATACAAAGTCATCATAATGTAAAAAATTATGTTGCTAAGTTGTTGGACAAAGTGCAAAGTCTCCACAGAGACTCACACTCAATGCAACTCTGTTAAGGTCATCATTCTGCCTTTGAAGATACATACCATTGATCTGATGATACATACCATTGATATCAGTGATGTAAAAGTAAACAGAAACCTTGAGATCGGGTGTTGTCACTAGGATGATTGACTAGTGACAGGATGACTAATGTTAATTCCCCATCCCAGAAAAGGAACAATACAATGATTAAATTACTACAAATTGACCACAGTACCTTGGGAAAATCTGTGCAGTAAAGCAAGACACTGGTTGATTCCCATAAAAACCCAATGGCATTGTGATGAAGAGATTAAAACACTCTGCTCTGCTGCTCACCTACCCCACTAAGATCACCAAAGAGCCAGATAAACATCTTCCTGAAAGGAAAAAAGTAAGCAAGTGGCTCCCAGCAGACCCCATTGTTGCCATAGTCACCCTAAATCCTGGTTAAATGTTCAAAGGAATCCAAATCACTATTCCATCATCTTTGTATGCACTTAAGATGTTAATTATTACAATTATTGTTCACAATAGGCAAAATATCAACTTAATATCTATCTATGGTTGAATGGATAAAAATGTAATATACACAAATGGAACACTATTTAGAAATAAAAATATCAAAATCCTATCATTTGCAACAGCATGAATGAACCATGAGAATATTATGTTAAGTGGTATGTCATCCAGACCCAGATTGTGGAATCAAAATTCTGTGCCAAAGAAACAGAGAGTAGAATAGTGGTTACCCAAGGAGGGCTAGAAAAGATGGAGAGGGGAATTGGGACAGGTTGACTAATGAATACACAGTCAGGAGGAAAATAAGTTCTAGTGTTCTATTGCATTGTAGTGTGTATATATTTTGCAGCAAGATATAGTATATTTAAAATATATAGAAAAGAGAATTTTGAATGTTTCTCTACAAGAACAATAAATATTTGAGATAATGGCTCTGCTATTTGCCCTGATTTGATCATTATAAAATATATACCTCTGTTGAAATATCACATTATAGTCTATTAATATGTACAATTACTATAGGTTAATTAAAATATGAATCTTAAAAACAAACTTGATATTCAATTACTTATAAGTATCTAAAAGAAACATCAGATATTATGCGTATTTTTTACTTAAATACATGACATATAATCTGATAATAAATGAGTAATAACTAATATTTTTCTTTTTTATTTAAATTTTTACTTTTGATAACTCTACCATTGTTATGATTAGTTCTTTAAGAAACCTTTTATAGCCTCAAATTAGTTTTATTTTGGTTCTAAATGTAATGAAATCAAACACTAATTAAAATTGGCCTGATTTATTACCAGAGGACCCTAGCCTGGTTTTTATTGGTCTAAAGACAAACATCCTAGATGATTAGAGTTAATATTTTTGATGAATTCAAAATATTTTGGGGGGTCAAATTAGACGCCCATATTTTCACAACCACCAACTGGACATATTTAGAGACTTGAGGATTTTAAAACTTATCTATTGTCATTAATTTCATGGAAATGAATTTGGGGAATTACCTGATAACCTAGGGATGTCTCTGTTGGAAAGCTCTTGACTGTTCTCTGTTAAAAAAGTTAATTAAAACATCATTTAGCCAGCATATTTAGGTCTCTTTGATGTTCTTGTAATCATGTTATTTGAATATGAACAGATTAATTACAAAAGCAAAGGAAGGCAAAAGTTAAGAGATTAGAAAAACAGTTTAAACAACTTGACTGAGAACTTTTTGTAAGGTCATTTCATCTGCTTAAACTATCTTCCAGCAATTTGCATCATAACAAATTCATTTGAAATTTTATAAGACATTTGAGAAATCTTTCTTTGACAGATATGAAAAATAAAACATGAAGGATAGTTCTTTCTAAATACCTGATTTCATGCAGATAATATTAACTCTTGAAAATCAAATGATTAAATAAACCAATAATTAAAATAATGTGTAAACACAGAAAAATATAATTAAACTTAGATTCATGAGGTGAATAAATAACTTGTAGCCAGTCCTTACCAAATTGCTACAGCCATTTCATAAGCTTTATTGTATGCATTTATATGTAGGTTTGACAATTATTACTTGAGAATATTAATGTAGAAATAAAAAATAAAAACAAATTAATACAACGATAGTATCCAGTTGTAGGGACAGGCACATTATGAATAATAAAAACAAAAATTTTCACTATATTATATAAATACAATTAATTTACTCAGTTGTAAAAATTTTACAAATTAGAACTTGTCAAAAGAAGGTATTTATTAAGCATGACATATATTAATCTTTGGAGTAAGCACTAGATACATGCATCTTTATAAATATATGGAGTGCAACATTTTATTTACTAAAGGTTTATTCCATCCATGAAACAAAATATTTAGATGGCTAACCATACTGGCTCTCTGATCCTACCATTTAGAAGCTATTTCAAAGAAAAATTACTTTCTTCCAAGTTGATTGTTACTAACATATGTTACCAAAGCAAAATAAGTATCAAATAATATTTTACATTTCCATTCCTACTCTTTAGAAAAAGAATACAACAAAAGAGTATCCCTTAAAGTCATTTGTACTAAGGTGATTTTGCTTTGGGGAAGGCATAAGATGGAATGTGTCTCGTAGCAAAAAAATATAGATATTAACATGTTGTTTTAGACAGATGTTGTCGCAGATGCAGAGGAAGATTTAGGATGTGCTCTGGCCAAGCAACTCAGAAATTACTCTCTCACAGATGACTAAGCATCAATAGCAAACACACTGTCACCAGCCTTGTATGTCTATAGAACAGATAATGAAAAACCATCTGTCCACTGCAGTAATTTGCCAAGAGCACAACCCAACATACTATTTGATTTCACTATATTTAAAAATGAAATAACAAACAGTATTTCTTAACAGATTTCATGTTTTCTGCAGTGTTTGAAACAAAGTGTGCTCTAGACATCTTGGCAAAATCAGTTAGGGAAATTTAAATTTTGTTTTATGATGAAAAAAAACAAGACTGGTTTTAACTCAAGTGGAAATGAAGTCAGTTTTTAATGAATCTCTTTTATGCTTTAAAAAATGTATTGAATTTGCTTTTCAGCATAATTTTAGGTTTATAGAAAAATAGAGCAGAAATAAAGGGAATTCCATTTTGCTATCTCCCTGCTCTTAGCTTTCCCTATTACTATCATTTTGCAGTTGGGTAGTGAATTTTTTATAACTGAACCAATTTTGATTTATCATTATAACTTATATTCATAGAAAATAGTATTATGGTTCACTCTTTGTATCATAGTCATCTGTAGGTTTCACCAAATTCATAATATCACATAGATACCATGACAGCATCAAATATAATATCATACATTATCATTACGGTATTGTAGAATTCATTCAAAATATACATCACATCTATGCTCTAAAAATTCTGTGATACATCCTCTCCCATACCTAATCAAGCCCTTGGCAACTATTGATTTTAATTTCTGTATAGTTTTGACTTTCCTAAAATGTAACACAGTGTATAGCCTTAGAGTCATAAATTATGTAACTTTCTCTGATTTGTTTCTTTTATGGAGCAATATACCTTTAAGATTTCTCTGGGTCATTTGTGACTTGATAATATCATTCTTTTCATCATTGAATTTTGATAGAGGTATAGACCTATGTAGTTGTTTGGTTTGAATGGTTTTTGTCCCTTTGACATTTATTTTGAAAATTAAATGCCAATGCCACAAGATTGAGAGGTGAGGCTTCCAAATATGATTAGATCATGAGGTTAGAATCAGTGAAGAAGATTAGGTGTACTTTTAAAAGTATTTAGTGGAGATACTTCATCACTTTTGCCCTCCCCATCTACTGCTGTATGAGAACACTGCCTCCCTCCCCTCTGGAGCATAGAGCATCTAGGCAACAGCTTGGGAGCTGAGAGCAGCCAACACTGGATGAAGAACCTGCCAGTGCCTTGACCTTGGACTTCCTAACCCTGAGGTAAGACCTTGAGTGAGTGCAAATTTCAAAATTGTTGAGAATCAAAAGGAAGATACTCAATAGATGAAATGATTGAACATTAGAGCATGTAAAGTCTCTACATTTTCATACAGTCACTTAAAACTTGGAAATACTAATGGCCTATAAAAAAAGAGATGGAGAGAGAACTAGTGGCAAGATCTATGCATCAGAAGCTTGCAGGCAGATTTACTGGGATGATCACCAAGACTGAAATAGCAAATACACATCCTTGCTTGCAGGCATCTGTAGTGCAGACAAGTAGAGAAATGGGGAACAGCTGCACTGGGACTACACAGTTGTCTCTCATAATACCCTTACTTTTGCATGTACAAAACCAATAAATTAAATGGATATCTCTGGATTCCTAAGTCTTTAGAGAGTGACAGTAATCTGTGCCATTCTATTAGGGGTGAGGCACTGTTTCTGATTTACTATGTTGGCTATAAAAGAAGTTTTAAAGGCTTCTATTTGATCTCTCTGGATAGATATCTTACTGTTCCACGTAAAAGGGAACCAATGTGATAGTCTGCCATCTGTTAAGTAAATTCATTCCAATTACTTACATAGAGATTGGAGAAATAACCTCAAAGTGAATTTGTAGAATGTTTGGGCCCATTGTGAGATAGAACTGGCACACACTTATCACATGGCATCTATACACGTCCCATTCTAGTGGGAGATGCTGATTTCATTTTGGTTTTCCTGGTAGAAGTATCAGCTAGAATATTCAGAGAAGTTTCTTATTAATCTGTTGTCCCCAGGATACATTAGTCTCGTATTTTGGGGGGAATATTCTCTAGAGTAAGATATACTTTCTGTAGTGTTGCAGGGGCCTTGCTTCAGAAGATAAGCTATTCTTCAATCACCTGACTCTGGATATAATTGCCTCAAGTCCAGATTTTGCACTAGGTATTGATAATTCATTGCAGCAATGAACAATCATTGTCTCACATATTTTTTATATATAGCCCATTTTTTAAATTTTGACTTTGTAATTCTGCCTTATTTCTGATAGAGAGGTATTACTACTAGTTATGTTTTCATGATTTTTATTATGGGGCACCATCATCTCAAAGTTTTAATAATTTCCTTCAAAAGCACATAAAAATGTATAAAAACTTATTCCCTAAATTAATAATGACTTAGTATCAAAATAATCTCACTTATCTGGCATTATAGCCCATATAATATTATACCATAATTTCAAAATCTATTCCAAAGCATGTCTTTGTGGTTCTTGCTAGAATATGTTAGCAGATCATGTAGTTTTCTCTTAGTAATCATCATGTTTCTCCTAATGTTGTTCTAGTCACCCAAGTCCTTTCAAAATTTGGTCTGGCAATTGTTTTAGAAGAAATAAGTGGAGAAATGTAGGATCCAGCAGACAGATGTCATCTTGCAAAATAATTTTATCAAGTGAACCACTGGATGTTCTCCAGATATTAGGAGAATATTCTCTTCTAGAGATTGTGAAGTAACTCTCATTTCAGTCCAAAGGTTCAAGGGAATCTGGGAAATGAAACTTCTCAAATACATGCAGAAAAATGTCTAAATCTTTTGCTTCAAAGTCTGATCCTTTGCTAGTAAGACCTTAGTCTTGGTATAGGAGACTTGTGAGGATTGTGAATTGGGTTTCAATAATAACGCCAACATCCTTACAATCATTCTTCACAGCTTAACTAAAATAGTTTTTCTTCTCATTTTAGGAGATAAGAGTTATTTTAAAAAACTGTTTTGAAATTCCACTGGCAATCACTTTGTTTCGTCGATTGCTAACCAGCTGAATTGAGTCTGATGCTTTTATACTTTGGGCCTTCTCTTGCAATTAATTGCAGCCAACCAATTTTACAATCATAAAAATAATTATTACATCTTTATTTTTCAAGCCCGTAAGCTACAATTTAGGATAGTCTATCTCCTTTCATCTGTAGCCAATGTCAATTCCTCAATTTCATGAAGGTAAAACTGTCAATAATTTTGATGCTCCAACTCACCAGGCAATAACACACTCCACTTAGCCACAACAAAGATGTAGATCTCTGACCTGAAAGTCACCCACTGATATGATCCTGTCCCAAAGCACCTTTCTTAAGAGTATTTCAAATCTTGCTAACACAATGAAATAGAGGAAAACTAACTCATGGCACAATTTAAACTATGAGTAACCTGAGCTTACAAGCCGCTGGACTCTTTTTTTTTTTTTTTTTTTTTTTTTTTTTAAATTTTGATAAGCAAGCAGCCCTATGTGCCTTCAAGCAGGAACTTTTAAGCATAAAAATACAAGATGGTTTTCTTATGTTATTATCTAACTTTTCCTTCCTGGATAGTGTCATACTTTTCTTGGAATGGTTCTGGTTGCAGAATGGAGATACTAATAGGCTGTGTACAGATGTGTTGTTTTAAACTTCCCTACACCCTATTTCTTCACAAGATCTATCTATAGAAAAACAAGATGGAGTACAAGTACAAGATGAATTTATCATACAAAATGGAGTCTCTCATGCAATCTATTTGCCTCACTGTGAACTCCACAAAATTCCAAGTGCCTTAGTTTGTATTGCCCCAAACTCTGAATCTAAGGAAAGGATATAAATATTATATTAGAATTAACTACAGAAACCAGTAAGGGAGAAGGGGGATGGAGAAATAAGAAAGAGAAATTAAGACAATCAATTTAAATACACATTAATGTGTATAATAGCATTCTCTGGAGGAAAAGAGATTATGATTATATATGTATGTGTACATATATATAATATTTATTGTGTGTATAATATAAAAAAGTTATTTATTACATTGGCTTACATAATTGAAGTCTGAGTGGTCCCTCAGTGGTCATCTTTAGGCTGGAGAGCTAGGAAAACCAGTATGTGCTTCTTCCAAGATGCTAGACACCACAGAACAAGAGGGACAAATGATGCTGCCTCAGTCCAAGATTGAAGATATGGATATTCCTGGAAAGTCACTACAAGTCCATATTCAAAGGCTCAAGTATCTGTAATCTGATATCCCTGGTTATAGAAGCAGAAAACTCACTTACACTCAACAAGAGATACCTGTTTGCATGTGCAAGCTTCATCATTCCTCCATATTTCATTCCATCCAGAATCCCAACCTATTGGATAGTGTTGACCATGTTCTTGTCAGGCCTTTACCACTTAGTTCACTGATGCTTTGGGAACAACCTCACAGACTAACAAGAGTGTGCTTTACCAATTTTCTAGCTGTCTCCCAATTCAGTTAACAAGTAAGATTAACCACCAAAATGAGCATCTTAGAGAAAAGGTTGAATGAGATTAAAATGGGTAGCAATGGGAATTGAAATGGAGAAAGCTATGTGATATGCTTGTCAAAATGAACCCCACAAATATGTATAAATATAATAGCATAAAATTTAGAAATAAAAATAAATAAATAAATAAGTGCATGTTAGCATTATGAGAAAGTGGGTCTCTATTTTTAGAAATCCCTTGGAAAGGCAGTACAGAGAAAAACTCAGATCAAGATGACATTTTCTGTCCAGCAATAATTAAGGCTTGTTTCCAGAATACTGATTGCTCAGCAAATCTGTCCTATCTCACTCGTTGACTAAGTAGACAGACACTTATTTTAACAAACCATCAGATACATTGAATAGTAAATGTCAAGGGTAAAATATCAATATCACCAGAGAGTTAAGAGAAAGAAGTTGTTCCATGAAACCTCTTTATAAATAAATTCAAATATACATAGGGGCATTTATGGTAGATTATTTCTTAAATTCTCTGAGCAGATCACCAATGGAGATGGTACATATTCATATATGTAAAGGGTGATTTATTCACAAAAATTTGCAAATTCATTGTTGTCTTTTTTTTTTTTTGGTTTCAAAATCTTTACAAGTCAATGTAATTTTATTTTAAAAATCACTTGATGTATCACTTCATTCAACAAACAATTGCCAAGTTCCAATGTATTAAGCAGGAGAAAAAAAAAATCCATGGTCATTTAGGGTAAGAAGATGGAGAATAAACATCTTGCTTGTCAGTTTTAATGAATGCAAATGGGAATATTGAGAAAGATGCAGTGTGATAGAGCCTTTGGGCAAGGCTATATCAACAACAGGGTATATAAGCTGGCCTTAATACATAATGTTGTTAGAAAATTCTTTTTTTTTTTTTTAAAGAGAGAGTGAGAGAGGAGAGAGAGAGAGAGAGAATTTTTAATATTTATTTTTTAGTTCTCGGCCGATACAACATCTTTGTTGGTATGTGGTGCTGAGGATCGAGCCCGGGCCGCACACATGCCAGGCGAGCGCGCTACCGCTTGAGCCACATCCCCAGCCCTAGAAAATTCTTTCTTGACTTTTGGGGAGGGCATTTTGTCATGAGGTTGGAATCCATATGATTGGATTATTAGCCTTAGGAGAAGAGACACTCCAGATAGTTATAAGATGACTGTACATATGTGGACTTTCTTCTGTGCCTTCTCTTTTATCCCATTGATCTTCATATCTATTTCAAGGCCAATACCATGTTTTTGTTACTATATCTTTGTAGTATAATGTGAGATCATGTATTGAGTTGTCACCAAACAGCATTCTTCTTGCTTAGTATTCTTTTGGCTATTGTGAATTGTTTATTCTTCCACATGAATTTCAGGACTGTTTTCTCTAATTTTGTGAATAATGTCATTGATATTTTGATGGGGATTTCAATGAACCTGTGTAATTCTTTTGAAAGTATGGCCATTTTAACAGTGTCAATTCTGTTTATACAAGAACGTGGGAGTCCTTTTCATATTCTAAGTTCTTCTTCAATTACCTTTTTCACTGTTCTATAGTTTTCAATGTAGAGGTTCCACTTGGAAGACCTTTGTGATGTTCCCGAGTATTTTATTTTTTGAAGCAATTGTAAATTGGATATATTTTTAAATTTATTTTTTAGGAGATTAATTATTATAGTATAGGAAAGTTACTAATTTTTGTATATTAATCTTGTATCCTCCCATTTGGCTAAGTTTGTTTATCAGCTCTAGAAGTCTTCTGATGGAGTTCTTTTTTGATCTTTGACATAGGATCATGGATTCAGCACAAGGAAATAATTTGACTGTTCATTTATTACTTATATCCTTTTAATTTCTTTTTCTTGCCTGATTGCTCTGGCTGAAGTTTCAAAAACTATGATGAACAACAGTGATGAGAATGGACATCCTTGTCTTGTTCTCAATTTTAGAGGAAATATTTTCTTTTTTCTCCATTAAGAATCATTGACCTTGGTTTGTTGTAGACAGCAATTACACCGGTAAGGTAACTTCTTTGTATCCCTATTTTCTCTAGTGTTTTAAACATAAATGGTTTCTGGACTCTCAAAGGCATTTACTGCATCTGTTGAAATGATCATGTGATTCTTGTCTTGAATTTTATTTATGTAGTGAATTACACATATTGATTTGCATATGTGGAATCAGCCTTACATCCCTATGATAAACCCACTTAATCATGGTGTACTATCTTCTTAATGTGTTTTAAAATGTGGATTGATGACAGTGTATTAAGAATTTTCGCATCTATCTTCATCAGGGATATTGGTCTGTAGTTTTCTCTCCTTGATATGTCTTTGGTTTTGATTTAAATGTGATACTGGTTTCATAGAATATTTTGGGATTGTTTCCTACCTTTCTATTTCATGGGGTAATTTGAGGAGAATTGAGATTTGTTCTTCTTTAAAGGTCTAATAGAACTTGGCTGAGAATTCATCTGGTCCTAGGCTTTCTTTATTGGAAGTTTTTTTAATTGCTGCTTTAATGTCATTGCTTAATATATGTCTATTTAGGTTATATCTTCTTAATTAAAATTTAGGTAGGTCATATGGGTCTATAAATTTGTCAATACCTTTCTAACACCATCATGCACTAGGCACATACACTTGTCAGAGCAGCACATTTCTGCCTGGTGAGTATGCTATGAAGTAACTGTGAATTCTGCTGCCTGATTACCACAACAAATTCAGAGTATATCCCTTGACAACTGGATATGGCTGGGAAATACTTTCATCACCACTTCCATGTGGAATGAAACAAAGTCAATGTCTTTTAGTAATTCTAAGCAGTGGGGCTTGTCTTCTGGTTCTATGTTGCTGTAGCTTATTCTTCTGTTGTGGCCTGTGGATGCAGGACCCTGTGCTCCTTGCCAATAAATCATTTCAGAAGGCATAACCATATAGTTGTACAGTGAGCAACCTTAAAGGGGTGGAATGTTGGTCAGGACCTCACTGAGACTTTTAGTTTGCTATGATTTAGTATATAGTCAAGTTTGTTAACACCATGATTAAGCTTGCGTGCATGTGCTCACTTACAGAATCTATTGGCACTGTAACACCTTTGTACATCAAAAAGGCCTGTAGGAAAAATCAGGGGGCTGTTGCACCTCATATCTTCTTTCAACTACTGGGATCCTGAATCTGTTTCCCAGGATCTTAGCCCCTTCAAAACAGATATTTAAGGTAGAGATATTATAGTTTGCTGTGGCATTTGGTGGCTTATCGTGGAGGTGTAAGACCATGGACCCTTCTGGAATGCAGAGGTTTTGGGTCACTGGGTTTGTATCTGGGCACACTGGGTGGTAGCTGGTGTCTGTGTGGTGCTCCTCCATAAACTCCTTTGTGGGGTGTGCTGCAGTTGTATAAAAATGAGTTTCTTAACTGACTGCCTGGAATAAGCCTCATGAATTTCTTCTTTGTGTCCATGCATCCGAATGAGAATTGAGTTACCTGGCAACTCTTGGACTTGCAACTGTGCGTCTTCCTAGAAGCACAGGAGTTACTTCCCTAATTATTTGTCAGCCCATCAACCCATGCTTGTGTGCTTTGAGGGTTCTGTGCTGTCTGCTAGCTGTTTCTATTGGTTGCGGGAGCTTAGTGTGCTGTGCTTAGGGCTGTCACTAACTGCTGTGGGATACTGTGTGCCTCCTCCGCTCCACAGGGACTTCTTTAAAGTGGCATAAACCTTGGTGGCTAACCTGTGCATACAGACTCTCTGTGGGAGGTCTTGGTACATAAGACTTCACCCTGGCTGTTGGAGATCACAAGGGACCATCTCTGTGACTGGGGTAATTTGACTTGCCTGAATTCCTACTGTCTGTGCTTGTAAATTATGGATACCCCCTTTCCTCTACTGAGACTTCTGTGAAGCCATTCGATCTCTGTAGTTTGTGGCTGTCTGAAACTGTGGGTGTGTGGGTGCTGGCTTCTATGGCACAAAAACCTCCACTACGGCTGCTGCAGATCACTGGGGTTTTACCTGTCACTGTGATAGGGGTTGGATATCAGTTGTCCCATCTTTGCCTGAGCTCCTGAGCAAAAGTTGAGGTTAGCATTGACCAGGAATGATTAACTTTCAGGTTTGTTTCTGCGATGGGGGAAAGGGGGTTTCAGTAAACTTCAGTTACGATGATCCTTCTATAAGTTCCTACTAGATGTATTATTGAGACTACTCTTTTAAGAACAATGCTCTCACCCTCTGGTATTATTTGTCACTATTTAAAAGTGGGGAAAAAATTGTATTGTTTTGAGTTTCTAGGGAGGCTGACTATCTATGTTCTTGATCAAATGACTGCATGACTGCCCTGCCTGGCACAGCTTTGGGGCCATAATTTGTCTAACCTCTGTCCTTCACTATCTTCTTCACCATCTTTGTTGTTCCAGTCTCATTTTAACTTGGTCTGCTTTTATTTCCAGTTGTTGTTAAGAAAGTAAGCTTATGGGCTTTTTATTTTTTTTCCCTCTCCTTCTTTCTCAGTTTGTTTCCCCTACCCACTTACCCAACACTGATCAGTGTTTAGGGTTAAGGAGTCCTGTCCTTATTTTCTACTCTTGCAACTAAACTCCAAGTCCCTCTAAGTGTCAACTTATCCAAAATTGACTTTTACAGTATTTGCTCTTCTCATTCGTTTCTCTGGTTAACTGGTCTTTCACTGCGTCCTTTCTGAGCTGTGAAGGGGTCAAAGTTTGCCCCCTAGATCTATCAACTATCTTCCTTCTTTTCACCTGTGCTAAACTTGTTTTGTGTAGTTATATTGAAAGGGTTACTCTCAGCAACAGATAATTGAATGACAGTAAAGAGTTCCTTGGTTATCAGAGCCTTACTAGGTCAAATGAATGTTTTACACACAGAAAAAGGAGTGCCCGAGGGAATTTGTGGATTTAAACAAGTGTAACAAGATTACTCCAGGGTATTTTTTCTGTTCTCTATTATTTTCTATTCAGTAGAATATCATTGAAAGTGACAGGAGCAAAACATTGGCAATGTCTTCTTTATGTCAAATTTCACCTTAGCAGAATGAATTGGTGAACAAATACAGTAACTGATCACCACAGGTCTAATTTAGAGAGAATGTGAGATAGTCAGAAAGCCATGACACACAATCACAAGGAGCGTGTAACATCTTGATTGTTCAACTAGAGTGATTCCATATCATATAAAAGTTCAAATAACTGAATATTTTTGTAAATTCATGGAGATTTTTGTATTCTTAAAATTTCCTCAGATTCTGGTAAATTTGTTTCTGTTATTCCAGTTACTTATCTTTTGGTCAAGATATTAAGCCTCTTTTGCACAAACCACTGTAAATACACATACACATAAATGCTTGTGTAGTTTTTGTTGAATGTCACAACACATACTAAAATTTAGGAAAGACAGAAAGCAAGATTAGTGAAGACAATGACTTTTTAAAAACATGGCTCATAAAGACTTTTGGTCTTCATCACAAGGCATACCCTGTTTATTTTTCATCTGTGGACATTTTTCCTTTTGACTCAGCCTTTCTTTTTGATTTCATTATCCCTCAGCATAATCATAAAATTAATGTATCTTGTGCATAAGTTTTGCCAGTCTTTTTTGCCTGGATTGTCATATCTATTTAAATCTTCAGTTCTTCTTTTTGCATTAGTTTGGTAAGCTTGCCATAATCCCAAACTTAATGATTTAGAATAACATAAATTTTCTCACAGTTATGAGACCAAACATCTGAAATTAAAATGTTAACAGGGTTATGATCTTATGAATATTCATTCCTTGTCTCTTCAGCTTCTTTCGACTTTAGGCATTTCTTTGCTTGTGGCTGGATAGTTGCAATCTCTGCCTTGTCTTCACCTGGACTTCTCCTTTTCTCCTTGTGTCTTCTCCCTTCTATGCGCTATAAGGACACTTGTCATTCAATCTAGGGCCCCTCTGTGTAATCCAGAGTGAAGTCAAGATCCTTAACTTAATTGCATATATAAAGATCTTTGTTCTAAATAAATTAATATTCCTAGGTTCAGAGTTTCAAGAAAATGGTCATATCTTTTGAGGGCCACTATTCACCTTACCTACCACCCATCTAAATAGAATATTCAATGGATTGCTTTGAAGATAGTATCTTCAAGTAGAATATATATCCTACTGAAAACTCAAATTACTTATGATGTTTTTCAATTTTTCGCAAATATTCAGGTGAGTGACAACAGAGAAATATGGAGTTAAGGCTGATTTTTGATAAAGAAAAATGTGAGAACGAGCCATAACTATAGGGGATTTTACAAATTTTATTGATGTGTAATACTTGCCAAAATGTTGTTTTGTAAGGGTAAAATTTCTAAGCTGATTC
Source organism: Spermophilus citellus (assembly GCF_964194105.1). Taxonomy (NCBI): domain Eukaryota; kingdom Metazoa; phylum Chordata; class Mammalia; order Rodentia; family Sciuridae; genus Spermophilus; species Spermophilus citellus. Next base: position 91,008,188 of record NC_138189.1, on the reverse strand, counting down.
TAAACTGCAAAATTAACATGTAAAAGACCCGGGCATCGCAAAGTTCCTCTGCTACCTGAAATTCCTGAGATAGTTAAGACAACGCCCTACTGGTCATTTAGCCTAGGGCCCTGTGCAGTTTATCACAGGGCCCGAACCAATCAGTTTAAATGTGTACCCCGCTTAGGAGTAACCAATCACCCCCGCCCCCTCTGTTCCCGCCAATGAATGTGCTAATCACCTCTTAGAGTTGTTGTTCAATTTTCCCGCGCCTCATGATGATTTGTTCTGATGCATGCAAAGCCCCCCCCCCCCCCGCCCTCTCCAAAAAGTGTACTTAAGCTCTGCTTGACCTCTGCTCTGGGCTCTGGGCTGCTCTCCCTTCTTGAGTGAGCACAGAGCCCCAGCGCGCTGGAACGGATCCCTAATAAATCCCCCTTGCCATTGTATGGAGCTAGTCTCATGTGGTCTCTCCTTCTCTGACGCTTCGCCGGACCCTTACAGTTTATAATTTTGAATTTCATAATCACTTCAGATTTTAACCTCAATGTTGTCTAATAGCATATTAGTTCCTTATCATTAAAAACATATTTAAAATTAAACTGAGTGAGTTTGGAGTTTTCATTGTGGAAAAATTTTGAACGATGAACTCAATTTATTATAGTTCAAACTGCTTCTTAAATCTGTGGCTTCATGTGTTTCATTAATTTTAGAAATATTTTCATTCCTAATATCTTCAGGTACTATATTTATTTTATAAGTTTTGACACTTTAATGACTACTATGTTAGACATTTGTGATATATTATCTATATCTCATATGCTTATTTTCTATTTTTTCTTTTGAGTTGAAATTTTATGATTAACCTATATTTTGAATTTTACATTCTTTTTCAGTTTTATCTAATCTTCTATTAAGTTTATTAGCCTCTGTATATTTTTTTGTTAAAGAATACTATTTAATTGTTTATTATAATTTTCCATTCTCTCTTAATATTAAACAAGTTTTGTGAGTTAATAAGAATTATTTTAAATTCTATTGTAATAATATTTTTAAATTTTTTTCTTTATTTTAATTTCAATTGACCTATAAAACTAAAATCTACATATTAGTAAATTGCCATGTGAGACACACACACGCACACACACACACACACACACACACACACACACACAATGTTTAAATCAGGTTAAACATATCCATCACTTCAAACATTTGTTATTTTATTATTTTGAAAGCATTCAAGATAATTTCTTTTAGCTTTTTGAGACATATAGTATATAACTCTTATCTACAGTTATTCTGCTATGGAATAGAACTTGAGAACTTCTTGCTCTTATCTAAATGTAATAGTACCCATCAATCAAATGTTCCCTATTCCTCGCCCTCCCCTACAATCCCTGGTCTCTAGTAATCACAAATGTATTCTCAAGTACTATAAGATCCTATTTTCCTATTTTTTTTTTTTTTTTACCTATGAGCAATGTCATACAGTACTTGCCTTTATGTGCTTGTCTTATTTCCCTTAGCATACTTCTCTTCAGGTCCATCCATGTTGTCAAAAATAACAACATTTCATTTTTTATGCCTGAATATTATTCCTTTGTGCATCTATATGTATATATCATTTTAAAAATTCACTCATCAGTTTATGGAAATTTAGACTCTCCATTTTTTAATTATCATGAATAATTCTAAAATGAACTTGGAAGTGAAGATATTCTTCAATATATTGATTGCATTTCCATTTCCATTGGATAAATACACAATAATGAGATTGTTGGATTATACATCAACTTTACTTTTAATATTTCGAGGCACCTTCAAACTATTTTCTATAATTGCTCTCCATTTTCACCAAAAGTTTGTAAGGGCTTCCTATTCTCCATATCCTGCCTTGCCAACATTTGTTATCTTTTGTCCTTTTTATAATATTCAAAATAGAGCAATGTAATATACCATTGTGGTTTTGACTGGCATTTTGATGATGATTAGTAATATTGAACATTCTTCATGTACTTAATGGCTATTTGTATTTACTTTATGTTTTGTTCTAGTAGTTCCATAGTTTCATATCTTATATTTAAGACTAATTTGTTTTGAATTATTTTTTTAACTTGTGAGAGATTGGGGTCTTATTTGATTCTTCTGCATGTTTATATTCAATTTTTTAAGAAACATTTATTAAAGAGTTAATTTTCTTCAATGCATGTTCTGAGTAGCTTTGTTGAAAATAGTTAGCTGTACATATGTGTTTATAGGCTATTTTGTTCTATTGTTTTATGTGTCTGTCTGACTTATGGACAATTCTACTTTTTTTTTCTTTGTTTTATGTTTCAGACAGGGTCTCACTAAGTTGATGAACTGGACTTAAACTTACAATCCTCTTGCCTCAGCTTCATTAATTGTCTTCCTTAGCTTCCTTAGCTTATTTGTGATTGCAGGTATATGCCACCATGTGTGACACAATACCATGATGTTTTGATGACTGCGGCTTTACAGTTTATATTGAAATCAAATATTATATTGTATCTCTGTCTTCATTTTATTGCTGTTGTTTTGTTTGTTTGTTTGTTTTGCTCAAGTTGAATTAGGATATTCAGGGATTTTTTTGAATTCCAAGCAAATTTTAAGATTTTTTCCTAATTTTTTTTTAAAAGAATGTCATTGATTTTTTGATAGGCATTGCATGGAATCCATAGATTACTCTGTGTGGTTCAGACATTTTTAGCAATATTTATTGTTTTAATACACGAACAAGTGATATCATTAAAAAAAACAGTGTGTCCCTTTTCTTTTTTAAAATATCTTTAGTGTAGATGGACACAATACTTTTATTTCATTCATTTTAAAATTTTTATTTGGTGCTGGGGATTGAACTCAGTGCCTCATGCATGCTAAGCAAGTGCTTTACTACTAAGCCACAACCCCATCCTGCATTTTGCAGTTTTTAATGTAGATATCTTTTACTTCTTTGGTTAAATATATTCCCTGGTATTTTTTTGTAGCTATTACAAGTGGCATTGTTTTTTCTAATTTCTTTATCAAATAATTCAATCTTGGCATGTAGGAATGCTACTGACTGCTATATGTTGATTCTATATATTCTGGAAGTTTGCTGAATTTGTTTATTAGTTTAAATAAGGTTTTTTGAGTTTGGGAGGTTTTCTATATTTAAGATTATGTCATCTGCAGACAGTGACAATTTGTTTATCTCTTTCCAATGTGAGTGGCCTTCATTTATGTCCTAGCTCTGGCTAGGACTTCCAGTACTATGCTGAAAGAAAAAAAAAAAAAAACAGTGGAATTGATACCGCTGTTGACCGGTGATGAGTTCTTGCTTCCCCGATGTTGAAGAATAACACCAAAGAAGCGCTCCGAGGCAAGGTCAGAGGAGAAATTAGAAGTTTATTAAAGGACAGCAGGAAAGACTTCTCCCGGAGGAAGAAGAGGACCCAAGAGGTGGAATCCCTGGAAGTGCGGTTGTCTCCCCTTTTTATAGTTTTGGTGATGGAATGTAGATTGGAAGGCCCGAGGGGTGGGACACTTCTTTGTGATGGACTATCTTTAAGTTTGCTGGGGGCTGTTCATTAACACTTCTTTGAGGTGGACTTTGGCCTAGGGCCTTTTCAAGGACTTCATTAACATTCCATGAGTTGTCCTGCTTTCCCTGAGTCATTCTCAGCATGGTCTCCATTTTAGATTTCACTCGATATTAGAACCGATTTACCTAACTACACTGACTACCTAACTTTAAATCTGGCTTCAAAATGAAGCATTCTTGTTTTGTTCAAAGTCAAATGAACAAAATGGAGAGTTTCCATAGAGCTTTTTCACATTCAGGATTATGTTAGCTTTTGCCTTATTATTATGGTTTTTATTCCTTCTATGCTTATTTTGTCAAATTTTAAATCAATATTTTCTAATTTTTTTCTTTTTATTCTACCAGGGATTTTACTCAGGGGTACTCTACCACTGACCCACATCCACAGCCCTTTTTTTTTTTTTTTTGTATTTTATTTAGAGACAGGGGCTCACTGAGTTGCTTAGCACCTTGCTTTTGCTAAGGCTGGCTTTGGACTTATGATCCTCCTGCCCCAGCCTCCGGAGCTGCTGGGGTTACAGGCTTGCACCACTGCACCAGGCAGATATTTACTTTTAAAAGATTTAATTAAGTCTATATTTATTATTATTATTACTTCAATGGAATTACACCACCATAATTGTTAATGCTGATATTCTGAGTATTAAATCTGTTATTACAACAATCTCCTGGAATAATTAGTGCCTTGTGAGAAGGTAGAAGTATATATTATTATGGGGTATTATTATGATAATGGGGCATTAGGTCCTATGGCTCCTGCTGAAGATGTAGCTATGTAAGCAATTCAAACATTCAAATAAATGTTGTATACAAAAAGGAGCTTGCTATCAGATATACAGATTTTATTGAATAGAAGAATAGAAATTGTTTGGTAAGCTTTCAAAGAGTAAATTAGTCTTCTCTGACCACATAGAGTGATCTGAATATATGTATATGATCACAAATGCCACAGTTCCATTTTCCTGGAAAAGGAAACGTGACTGAGTGAGTGAGGCACCAAGATTAAGGACCCTGTGGGAGAATGGAAAGAAGTTCATGAGTATGAGCTTTTGTTGGGGAAAAAAAAAAAAAAAACCTTTCCTTCATTTGGCTGGTATATACATGTATTCAGTTTATGACAATTAATCAAGTTTCCCCTAAAATTTGCAAAATCTTCAGTATAAAAAATATTTTTGTTAACATTCTCATCACTGTGACCAAAAGAACTGACAAGAACAATTAGAGGAGGAAAATTTTATTTGGCTCACAGTTTCAGAGGTCTCGAAATCCACAGACTTCAGTCTCCATAACTTTGGAAAAAAAGTGAATTAGAGCATCATGGTAGAATTATGGTAGAAGAGTATGGCAGAGGAAAACATCTCAGAACATGAAAATCAGAAGGAGATAAAGAGCTCTGCTCACCAGGGACAACATATAAACCCAAAGCCACACCCCCAGGGACCTGCTTCCCTAGCCATAGTTCATCTGGCCATATTTAACACTCAAGTAGTTCCTATCACTGATGAGGTTCTTGCTTTTGATATTGCCTGTTACCTTGACAAGTCCTGCTTCCCCAAATGCTGAAGTATAACACCAGAAAAACACACCAAGGTAAATATACTATAGAAAGAAAGAAGTTTTATTGAAGGATAGAAGAACCAACTTCTCCCTTGAAGAAGAAGACCCAAAGAGCAGAATTCGTGGGATAAGGAAGTCCCATCCCTTTTTTTTTTCTTTTGAGAGAGAGAATTTTTTAATATTTATTTTTTAGATTTCGGTGGATACACATCTTTATTTTTATTTATATAAGTGAGTGCGCTACCACTTCAGCCACATGCCCAGCCCCCCAGCCCTTTTTAATCTAAGGTTTTCTTTGCTCTTCTACATTCCTGTCCTTTATTTTGCATGTGATGGAGGATGTAGGTGGAAAGGCCAAAAGTTAGAAAACAGGTGGGCCCATGAGGGGTGGGAGGAGTGATTAGGTCAGGAAGGGGCCTAGGGTGAGTTAACTAGCAATTCCTGATCTGCTGGGGATTGCTTCATTAACATTTCTTTGGAATGTGTAGTAAATGCTGGGCTTTGGGGACATTAACATTTCAATCTCCCAGGTGCAGTTGCTGATTTTCTGGACTCACATCAGACTTGACTCCATTTTCTTTATTAGACCTGATATCAGACTCAATTTACCTAGGTACACTAACTACCTATTTTTAAATCTGGCTATACATTCATAATATAATCATTTCACCAATTAAAAAAAAGGAAAAATCTAATTATTTTACCTCTGAACCTTCTTGCATTGTGTCATATATGAGCTTTGGGGAACACATCTTATGTAAATTATAAAAGCATGTACAAGTGGAAACATATTTTAAAAATAAATACCAAAATCTCACTTTTAAAATAACTGCTATGTTGCTGTTCTGGGGCTTTCATTTTCCTTTAATCATGGTTTCTTTGCAAGTTTTATAACAACCAAATCTAAGCATTTGAACAACAAAATAAAGTTGTATGATAGCCTCAAGTATAAAATAGATGTTAGCAATTCCCTCAAAGTATAAATATATTTTCAAATAAATATCTATATGAAGGAAAATAGGCAAATATCACTTGCAAATGAATTTCAAATAATTGATGTAGATTTTTTTTCTTTCTGTCATAAAGGTGAAGTAAAATTTCTTTAGTGTGGGCTGCTAAAGCTGCCTTCTTTAGTAATCCTATGGTAGAGAAACCTAGCAAACAGTAAAAAATTTGGCAAAATTTGAGAAACCTCAGCCATGTGCTTATATCAATAGTGATAAGTCATGAAGATATGATATGACACAATTAAGAATTCTTGACCTTTATTAAGTTTTCTGCCCAAGCCCACCCAAATTTCAGTTTAAGCATAATGAGAAAGATATATCATAAATCCAAGTAAAATACATTCTTAAAAATAATGTTAGGTTCAATCCAAAATAAGAAAAGTATAAAAATTTGTTACATTCTATGAGACTGTAAGGACACATGACAACTAAATTTAGTCTGGTATTATGGATGGGATTCTGGAACTGAAAAGTAGAAATTAGGTAACAAATTAGGAAATATGAATAAAAGTTTTTTTTAGTAAATAATAATGTGTCAACGTGTTCACAAACACATGAAGATAATGTCGGGTGTTTATAATAGGAGAAAAACTGTGAGTATATGAAAAACTCCATAATATTTATAATATTTCTGGAAATTGATAACTATTCTAAAATAAAACATTCAATTTAAGTTTCAATATCAAAATGGATAGCTAGAGGAAAAACATGTAAAAAAATTATAATTGGGTATATGTAGTGCATATATAGTTTTTCAGTATTAAATTCTCTTTACCTTTTTTTTTAAATCTGTACAAATAAGCAGAAGAAAAACATTAAGTTAGTAAAAGTGTAACACTAATAATTTATGTTAAATAAGTGTCTACAATGTGCACATTCAGAAAAAAAGATACTTTTGCCTTTTCTAAACTTTTTTCATGTATCCTAATATATGCATTTACAAGTAAATATTGAAAATTGGATAAAGATATAAAACTTTAGGCTTTGTATTAATTCTATATTTATTGTTATTTCTTAGTTGAAAAATGTTTTGAAAGTGTCTAGACTTATAGTAGACAAAACTTACTGAAAGGGTAAAGTTTCTAAGCTGGAAAGATTGAATTAAAATGTAAAAGATTAGGTATTATTAAGTTCCTCTGTTACACCCAGATTCCTGAGATAGTTAAGACAACGGCCCGACTGACCATTCAGCCTAGGGCCCTGTGCAGTTTGTCACAGGGCCCGAACCAATCAGTTTGAATGTGTATCCCGCTTAGGAGTGACCAATCACCCCCGCCCGACCTGTTCCCGCCAATGAATGTGCCAATCACGTCTCAAAGTTGTTGTTCAATTTTCCCGCGCCTCATGATGATTTGTTCTGATGCATGCAAAGCCCCCCGCCCTCTCCAAAAAGTGTACTTAAGCTCTGCTTGACCTCTGCTCTGGGCTCTGGGCTGCTCTCCCTTCTTGAGTGAGCACGGAGCCCCAGCGCACTGGAACGGATCCCTAATAAATCCCCCTTGCCATTGCATGAAGCTAGTCTCGTGTGGTCTCTTTCTCCGACGCTTCGCCGGACCCTTACATTTGGTGCATTGGCCGGGAACTGCACATCGCTGGACAGGGAGACCCAACGAACTGCTTCGGGGGTAAGTAAGGCACCTTTCTCTCTCTTTCTCTCTCTCTCTCCCCTCCTTCTTCTCCTTTTCTCCCCCTTGTTCTTCATTTGCAATCGCTCAGGTGCGATCGCTCAGGTTTGGTCTCTAGCGGCTCAGTGGTGGGCGTAAGTCCCCAGAGGGCATAAGCTCTCACAGCCTCGGGTGGGGTTGGCAGTGTGTGTGTGTAGCTGTCAGTGGAGAGCGTAAGCTCCCCCTGGCGGTGGCGGACAGACGTGTTCCAGGAGCCACAGGCCACCCCCCAAGGGACGCTTTGGGGGACTCGGGGGGATGGAGGTGCCCCCTATCAGGTAGAGGGGCAGATGAACCCTCATTGGTGTGTTTTGCTGCCAACCCGTCTGGCTTTTTTTTTCCTCTGGTTAAGTCGACTGTCTGTCTTTAATTTTTGCTTCTGAATTTGTGTTAAACATTTACTGTGTGTCCGTGTTTGCGTCACGTTTGTATTGTCTCTCTGCGCTTCAGAGTGGCCCACCCTTGGAGTTGAATGGCCCCCAGGAGAGTACCTCCATCTCTCTCTCTAATCTGCAAAGTCAGAGATATTGTCTTTCAGCTGGGGCCGCATGGCCATCCAGATCATGGCTTCTAACCTTTGAGGACCTCTGCGAATCTCTTCCTGCATGGGTGGGGTCCGCGCAGTCTGCTGGGAGGATTCCACCCGCGGTATGGCGGATCTGTCCTGTCCCTGTTCCTCCCGGCACCTCCACCCACCTGTCCTCTCCACCCGTGGCCGTCTCCCCTCCTGGGAGGGGGGGAATGCTCCCGGCGAGCAAAAAAAGGTGGCTTGGGGGCACCTGGCCCTCTCCCTCCCTCATGGGGGTAAAAGGGACCAGGTCCCCAAACCCCCGAGTGTTACAGCCCTCCCTGGCCACAGTGATCACCAAATCCCGGGGCCAAAAAAGCAAACGGGTCTTCCTAGAGTCGGGCTGCTTGGAAATGCAGCCCAAGGCCGGTGATAAATTCCAAGTAAGGCTAAATACTGAGACTAGGGAAGCAATGTTTTCTTTCCCTCCCATAATCAGCTTGAGTGCAAATAGAGATGCCTGCTTGAGATTTAACAACTTTGACATTTTGCTTTGACTTTTCTCAAAGCCCTGTCCTCGTTATTAAATTGGTGTTAATTGGCTTTAGAGATGGGAACCAAATTTTCAGTCACAAATTTTAACACTCCCGAGGAGACTTCTAAAGAGTCTCCACTCAGCTTTCTTGAGGAAGTCTAGCACTCGAAATAACTGTAAGCAGAGGATGAGCTTTTTGGGAGCTGGCTACTAAAAAGTTAGGAAAAAAAATGCCTAGTACCTAAGGTCAAACCAAACTGGAGAAGCTAATCCCGTAAGTGAAAGGGAAAACTGAGGAATTCCCAGCAGCTGCCAGAGCCATTTTTGCTTTGGGGAAATTTCCTCCTTTTTTTCTCTGCACTGTAAGGATTACTCCACCTAAATGCAGTAAAGTCAGTCACACTGAGACTCTTGATTTTACACCTATAGTTGCCCCTATGTGAGAACATCTGGTCCACTCATGGGAAATCTAAGGTGCCACTCATAGGAGTCATAATTAAATAAAAGTTCAAAACCTAGAGAAATTTTTTCTTATCTGGTCTGTTTTAAAGGTTATTATAGATTGTTTCTTGGGGATAATCTAGGCTAAATGTGTGTCTAAAAGATGTTTCATTGTAATATCTGGTATCTAAATGAGATTGAAACATTGCATAATCTTGCAGTTAAAAGTTAGGGTTAGGTAATTGTTTAGTTTGTGATTTCAGATAATTCATGCCAGACAACTTAAATACTTAGGATAGAAAATTAAAAGAACTCTACTTCCAAGTTGGCAAGTAACTCCCAATCATTCAGTTTTATTTTTCATCAATTTTTGAACTGGGTAGCCTAAGGAGATTTCACTAGGTATACAGTGCATTGATTTGGTCAAGGATAGTAAATTATGATTTGGTATCTGTTTCTCTGTGTGTAAGATTTTTAAAAAATTGTTAAATTAAAACGTTGGTCTGGCTTATTGAAATGACATTAATTAGCAACAGTCTTGGGAATTTTCAAAGCTTAATTTCAGATATGCATGGTAGTGTGTGGTTCTTTCTAAAATTTTTTAGGCAAATTTAATGTGACTTAATACTACTTTAGAAACTTCAGAACAAAGAAAGTAGCTTAATGATCCTGAAGGAACTTCTTCTGATGGTGGCTTTTATATTATCAAGAAAGATCCTATTTTCAGTTTTGTGTGAGCAAGTTTTTCTAGTGTAGGAAGATATAAAGATGAAATTTTGTAAATTGTATCTTAAACTTTTTCCATAATTTTCAACTTCCAAACCTGAAAATTGTGACTTATGGTTAAGATGCCTTAGGCATGAAGTTTCTGCTCAGAATTCCAGTTTTCCCAGTTCCTTCCAGACCTCAGCCAGGACTTAAGTTGATATGCAAATAGAAGAAGCCTGGAGCACTCAGTAGGAGACAGATCTGAGGCCCAAGAAAAAAAAAAAAAGGTAAAAGTGTCTTTTTATGGGAACTCAAACTAGATTAAACCAAAGAGTAAATTGTATGGCATTTGCTAATTACTGGCCGGTCAATTTTTTCTAGGACTTTTGCCTTTTCTTAGATTCTATATTTTTTTTGAGCTCATGATTTTGATTGTACAGACAAGTTAATGTTTTTCTGATAAGTTCTATTTTTGATCAACTGGAGTTTTTTTTTTTTTTTTTTTTTTTTTTTTTTTTTTTTTTTTTTTTAACATTGCAATGAGATTTCACCTGAGAAAGCTGCAAGGCCTTTTGTGTTATGTGTTACACGTGTGTTACGTGTTGTATGTGTTATGTGTGTTACGTGTTGTATGTCGGTATGTCTGTGTGTATGTCCATATATCATTCAGTGATATGACAATTAACAGATGAGGAGCGCTCATAAAAAAATTAAAAATGGATCCAAATATCTTTGATTCACGTGATTCAAATGGTTCAATTTATTTTTTTTATTTTTATTTATTTTTTTTAAAGAGAGAGTGAGAGAGGAGAGAGAGAGAGAGAGAGAGAGAGAGAGAGAGAGAGAGAGAGATATTTTAATATTTATTTTTTTAGTTCTCGGTGGACACAACATCTTTGTTGGTATGTGGTGCTGAGGATCGAACCCGGGCCGCACGCATGCCAGGCGAGCGCGCTACCGCTTGAGCCACATCCCCAGCCCTCAAATGGTTCAATTTAGATTGGGTAAACAGATAAAAGTAAAGATGTCTTTAAAATTAAACTTATAAGTTTTTCTAGGTATTCAAAAAGGCCCTAATAAAATGTTAACTCTGCTTAAATTAAAAAGTTTACAAGTATTGTTTCAAGATGTGAACAGAAGGAGGTTAACAGATAGAAAAGAGAAACTAGAAGGTTCTAGGTATGGATTTAATAGAGGGAAAATGTGTTTCTGGATAAGAGAGTCTATGTGATTAAGTAATTAAGAGGGTTTAAGTAAGTGATAAAAAAGGTCTGTGCAAGTTGGTTATAAGTAAGTTTTTGAGCAAGTAATCTTAAAGAAATTAAGCAGCTGGCTAAACAAGTGCTGTTGTTTTAGAGAATTATGCTATGTTATTTCTTTAAAAGCCAAACTTGGTTAGCATAAAATCATCAATGTAATTGTGATGTTACTAATGTGTTCATATCTTCCAGGTATACAAGTCTGTAAGGTAGAAGCTTTACAAGCTGGTGTTCTAAAGTTGTATGGTAATTTTAGGTTCAAAGAAAAAAAACATGTTGGAGATTCAATTATATCATTTGTGTTCTATAACTGGACTTATTATCAGTAAGATATGTAAAGTTCTATGTTGCTTTCTACACTGAGACACAACTTAAATGTATTTTTAAGTTAATGAGAGCCTAATCTGGGTAAAGGTTTTATTGTAAAACACAAAAGTGCTTTGCTACTTTCCTACAAGAGGTTAAAAACTTTCAGCCTTTCTTTAATTCATGTTTTAGATGTGATATTATGTTGTGTTAGCTAATATTCATGTGAACTTGAACAACAATTTATGTAGACTTTGTAAAATGATGTCTAAAAAGCAAAGATCATCTTCAGAACTATAGTATTTAAGATTTATGAAGAGCCCCACCTTACTTGAGATAAGGCTCTATGTCCCATCTCACTGCATATGAAGGCGACTATAAAAAAAATAGACCAGATTTCAGTGCATTTAAGGTTGTGTCCAAAAGTTGGTTTTTGTCACGATTGCCAGGACCTCAAACAGGGGATTATAATGTATAACTCTGCCATAATTCAAAGTAGCTATTACGTAAACTAAATATGTTTTTATCCTAGTTAGTTTTGTTTTGAAGTTTGCTTTTAGATGGTCTAAGGATTGCCTGTTAATTTTTTAAAGAGGTACTGCTTTAAGAACTCACAACCTGGGTTAACTTAAGATAAGGAGTTATCACCTATAGGATAGAGAGATAGACATTAAATTTCAGCACCCTTAATATAAGGCTGTTGACTTATTTGCTAGATGTTTAAGATTAAGTTTTAAAATTAAAAATTTGGCTTTTGCCCTATGAGTCAGTCTGAATCAGGAAATAGGGATCTTTTTCAAAGGGCTCTGCAACTCTAGGCCACATAACTTCCCGAGCAGGGAGATTAATGAGACCAGTGGAGGGCAGAAGGCCAATCAGTGCATTTGCTGTAAAGAGGAGGGTCATCAGAGAAGGGAGACATCCCTGATGCTTCTGAGGGAAGCCGTATGGTCAAGCAAGGCCTGGACCCATCCTAGCGCAAATGACACTAGCAGAACTGAGAAGCTGCTGTGAAGTTCCCGAGGACTCCCAGGATAACTCAGCTGACTGTTAACAATAGGTAGAACAGAAGTCAGTTTGACTTGCTTCATCTTAAACACTTAGCAAAGACAGTCAAAGCCAAAGCACAGCTGTTCCTGGACATCTTAAATGATAATAATAGTTAAATGTAACTTCCATAAATAAGTAGACTGGAGGCTACAAAAGAGATTCTTAGACAGAAATGCCTGATAACTGTCAAAGGGACTGCTAGAGTAGTTTTAGTCTAAGGCCTTTATTTCTAACCAACGCAGGTAGGCTTGATGTTTGCTAGTATGGTTATCCAGCCCTGAGTAGCAGAATTAAAGATTTCTCTATTAGACACTGAGGTCATACTAGTAAAAGGATTTTGCAGGATCAGATGGCATTAAATTATTAGACTATATCTTAAGGGAAAAGACATCTGTAACCCTAAATGTTAGTTGTTGTGTTGACATCCCTGACATTTCTGACAATGTGACAAATATCCTTAAAGATTTACATGCTCAGATAGAAGCCATGTCCTCAGCAACATTGTAGTGGAAACAGTATCTTAACTCCTAGTTCCTGGTACTGCCTGATAGAAAACATTGTTGATCTTTGTCTTGGCCATTATACTCATTGGCATATTTCTGTGCTGTGGCATTTCTTGCTGCATCAATCTGGTTCCAGTATTAATAAATTCTTGTTTCTCTTATAGACCACCTATCACTCGAATGGCCCTCCAGCCTATTACTTCTCAATTGGACTTTTAGCATGGACCACTCAATAGACCCGATATTTTTAAGGGGGACTCCAAACTGCTTGCCCCACACCGTCCCTTTTTAGCCTGAAGAAGCCAGAGAGATCCTCTTCGTCCCCCTTCCTCACAGCAGTAAGGAGTTCCCAAATTAGAGGGGGGGAATGAAGCCAGATTTAAAGTTAGGTAGTCAGTGTAGTTAGATAAATCGGGGTCTAATACCGAGTGAAATCTAAAATGGAGGCCATGCTAAAAATGATTCCAGGAAACACAGGACAACCCATGGTAATCAGAAGGCAATATGCTCCACTGACAGAGATGAAAAATGAGACTCCCCAATAATTATGATTCATTACTTTTAAGATTAAAAGTAGTCAGAAAAAGGAGTGGGGAATGAAAGGGTAAAGTTTCTAAGCTGGAAAGATTGAATTAAAATGTAAAAGATTAGGTATTATTAAGTTCCTCTGTTACACCCAGATTCCTGAGATAGTTAAGACAACGGCCCGACTGACCATTCAGCCTAGGACCCTGTGCAGTTTGTCACAGGGCCCGAACCAATCAGTTTGAATGTGTATCCCGCTTAGGAGTGACCAATCACCCCCGCCCGACCTGTTCCCGCCAATGAATGTGCCAATCACGTCTCAAAGTTGTTGTTCAATTTTCCCGCGCCTCATGATGATTTGTTCTGATGCATGCAAAGCCCCCTGCCCTCTCCAAAAAGTGTACTTAAGCTCTGCTTGACCTCTGCTCTGGGCTCTGGGCTGCTCTCCCTTCTTGAGTGAGCACGGAGCCCCAGCGCACTGGAACGGATCCCTAATAAATGCCCCTTGCCATTGCATGAAGCTAGTCTCATGTGGTCTCTTTCTCCGACGCTTCGCCGGACCCTTACATTACAAAATATAACAAAAGTGTTTGTAATGTGTTCCATTAAATTAACATTGATGTAACTGTTTAGAGAATACGTTTACATGTGAATTAATTGAAGTCTTACCAGTTGTTCTGAATATCTTCTATATCAGATATGTGTGTATGTGTATATGCAAGTAAATACCAAAAGTTCAAACAGCCTTAAACTCATACAGAATTTTAATACTTAAATGTACAAATATAGTGGAAATTTTTATTTTATTTACTCCTTAAACTCAAATTGTTCTCTCTGAATTTTACATGTAAATATTTCAAGGTTATTCAGTGTTGAACTTCAAGTGGTATCTTACTTCTCATTTCTCTTTTGTGGAGTATGCTCTTAAAACATGAATATTTTATAAGAGAGATGAAATGCAAAGAAGAAAGTTTGTAATAAATCTGAAAAATATTTTAGAATTTTGGTGAATAATAAGCACAAAATAACTTAATATTTAATAATTGAAGCCACTTGAGTCCAAATAATTCCTTTAATAGAATTTTTTGAACGGAAATGTATTTATGATATCTTCCCAAAATCTAAGTGTCCTACTAAAAGAGGCGCTGCTATAACAAGTTTTATATTTTAAGACAAAAGGTAAACAGATTGCCCATCAAAATCACAAAATCTTTCACTTGAGTAGTGGTAATTTTACATGTTTTATTACTATTCACATAAAATAATATTTTGTGAAATTATATGGCTCAATTGTTCTAAAGGAAAATTAAATCATTTCATTTATAAATACATTTTTAGTAAGGGAAATATTTTAATTAATTTAAATTTAATATATGTTGAACTATATATTAGTTTAAATCACTATTCAAAATCTTTAAGAGAATGAAACATTTCCTACACTCTACAATCTTGATTTTTATTATAATTTTCTGCAATTTTCAGCTCATTTGTAATTTCATATAATATTCAACTAGAATAAATTAACAATAAAAATTTTGCCATTCATATTTATAGGCTATTAAAAATAACCAATAAACAAACTTGAGTAAGAAAAACAAATAATTTATTACTATATAGTATGAAGCTGTTATGGTTTTGATTTGAAGTGTCCTCCAAAATCTTGTGTGTTGAAGACTTGGTTTCCAATGCAACAATGTTCAGGGGGTGAGGATTTGGATTCTGAGACTCTGACCTCATCAATGGGTTCATCTATTGGAAGTTCATCCATTGGGCATTCATAGCTAAATGAACTATTGGAACATATTTGAAACCGTAGGAGGTGGGACATTATTGAAGGTGGTGGGCCTTTGAGGGTACATATTATGTTTTTCCTCTCTTTCTGCTTCCTTGCTGCTTAAGGTGAATGGTTTTCCTGTGCCACATTCTTCTTCCATGATGTTCTGCCTCAACTTAGACCCAAAAAATTCAGTTTTATGACCATGGACTGAAACCTCTGAAATCATTAGCCAAAATAAATTTTACCTCCTTTAAGCAGTTTTTCTGTTATTTTGACACAGTGACACAGCTTTGAAAAGCTATTTTGATAAAGCTTTAAATTAAGCATCATGAAACGGGAAATTACCTAGAATTTTTAAAGTGAAATTTTGTCATCATGGAAAAGTCACTTAATTTTATGTGCTTACAGTTAATGATTGTGTAATTGGAGAATTACAACAAAATTTTTCTGTAATCTTCTCTAAAAATATACTCTATTAGTACATGTATTTATTAATTTATTATTTATTTTTGAAAAAATATTCACCATTTCAGTTTTACACTTAATGAGAAATTACATGACAGGTTAATCTAAAAGAATGAGTATAATGTCTAAAAATAGACTAAACAAAGTTTTGTAAACAGTTATTTTTTTCTATGTAAGCATCCTTGCACACTATGCACATATACACGCATGCATTTAAATGTGAAATTGTTAGACAAAGCAAAATGTTAATTTTTACATTGGGATTGAAAGTATATTTAGTTATTATAACTCTGTGTTATGGAGCTGTCACTTCTTTTTCATTCAATTATATATATGGATTTCATATCTAAGGAGTGCATTTCTCTGGACCCATTGTTTCTAATAGATGTCTTTTAAGATCATTTTTTCCAAATACTTATTTTTGTAAAAGCAATTATTTGTTGAACTATATGCTTCATTGGAACATAGAGGATGTTTATATTTTATTCACATTGAGAAAAAGAAAGCATCTCTACTCATATCAAACATGTACTTCAGTGCTGAACTAAAGGCAGTATTTCTGCCTTGTTAGTATTTACTACAAATTTGTAATCATTGAACACCATTCTCTTTTGAGCAAACATTTAATGAGTCAGTCCTTGCCTATCAATAATTATTTTAACATAAAAATTATACACTTCAGTCAATACAGTAGAGTGGTTGAAAGGATAAAAGAATCAAGGTTCAACTACATGCAATTTATAAGCCTCAATTTATATTTAAATGGACACACATGCACTGAAAGGGAAGGGGTGAAAGAAGATATTCCCTGGAAATAGTAAAAACAAATTAGAGGTGGTTGTATTTATCAGACAAGATAGGCTTTAAACAAAACTGTGTTATTATAATGACATATCTATCTATCTATCTATCTATCTATCTATCTATCTATCTATCCACCCACATGTGCTCCATTTCTTTCACTCCGGGATGCCCTGCATCATCTTTAACTCTCCCATCAAGAAGGCCATAAACAAGTGTAGGCCTTTGACTTGGACTTTTAGAACCATAAAACAAATTTAAGCCTTTAAAAAACAAACAAAACAAACAAAAACAAACAAACAAACAAAAACACTGCTATTCAGTTGTATTTTTTTTGGAAAACAGGAAATAAATACACATATTGTGCAAAAAAACATATCATTATATAATAACTGATAAAAGAGAAAGATATTATAACAACTAGTAATACATTCAATTTATCAACAAAAGAAGAAATCACATTTTGCCTAAAGTGTACACAAAACATTTTTTTAGGACATATTATGTGTTAGGTTCCAAAGAAGGTTTAACAAATTTAAGAACTTTGACTCTGTATAAAGTGCATGTTTTGTGACTGTAGTTCAATTAAACTAATAGAGGAAGGAAAATTAAAAATTTATGTATGTAGAAATTCAACAACATACTCCTGAACAACAAATGGAGCAAATAAGAAATCAGAATGTGCAGTAGAATGTATCTTGAGAGAAATGAAAATCAAAACACAACTCACAAAAACTTAAGGGTGGTAGCAAAACCAGGAAGTTTATAGCAAATTTTGTCAGAATAAATAAATTCAATAAATTTACAAGAAGAAGGGAGAACATTCACAGCAAAACTAATATTATTATTATAATCATTTTGTACAATGCTGGTTATAAACCCCAGAGCCTCACATATTCTGGACAACACACCAGGAAAATAAGCACAAACTCATTCAAAGACAGAATAAATATAATAGAGCACAAATAAATAAAAGAGAGAATTATAAAATAATAGAAAAGGTCAACAAACAGTGAGAGTTTTTTTTAGAAAGTTAAACAAAACTAATAAAACTTTACTTAGATCAAGTAAAAAGAGAGAAAAGAGAATATGCAAGTAAATTAAATAAGAATTGAAGGAGGAAACATTCTAATTGATTCCATAGGGGGAAATATCATGCAGTAGAGATTACTGTGAAGTTATGGAAAATTATACAACAAAACAGATGAACTAGAAGAAAATGATAAATTTGTAGAAACATACAACATACCAATACTGAAGTATGAAGAAGTAGGAAATCTGAATAAGCCAATAATAGGTAAAGGGACTGAATAAAAATGACAATCAGTTAAAAAGATAAATTCCAAGACCAGATCAATTCACAGGTAAGTTCTCCCATTTTTTTAATATCCCAATTCTTCTTAAAACTCTCCTTGAAAAGTGAAGATAACACAATTAATTTTATGAGTCTAGCATTATCCTGATACTAGTTTTAGACAATTAATTATATTAAAATAAGATAAACTTACAGGTTAATATCCCTGATTAAGATAGATGTGAATCTCTCAAAGTATAACAGGAGAAAGTTGTCTAACAGTACATTAAAAGATTACACAAATACTCAAGTCAAATAACAAGATATACCACATTTAAATAAACACATGATCATAAGAATCTAAATAGATGTGGAGAAAACATATACAAAATTTAACATATTTTCATGACAAAAACTCATAATAAACAGTAAAGTAGGACTTTAATTCAACATTATAAAAGCAATGTATGAAAAGTCCACAATTAATGTTATAATCAACAATGAAAAATATAAAGCTTTTCTTCTAATATCAGGACCAAGATAAGGAGGCCCACCTTTTTCACTTTTCTTTCATATAATACTGATAGTATTATCCAGATAAATAGTGGGAAAAAAGGAATGAAAACACCTGCATTGTAAAGAAGTGAAATTATCTGTTTTCATATGACTTAATCTTACTGTCTAGTCCCCCTAAAGAGTCTACAAAAAAATTTTGTCACAATAAGTAAATTCAGTAAATTTACAAGACATGAAATCAACCAACAAAATTTAGTTACATTTTATATGTTAACAATAAACTCTAAAAGCAAAAAATAAAATAAATTTTATTTACAATAGCATCAAAAATAGTAAGATAATTCAGAATACACTTAATCAAAAGGTATACTTATACACTGAAAACTATGATACATCAATAAAAGAAATTAAAGCTGTCACAAATAAATAAACATCCTGTGATTATATGTTAAGATAGTTGATATTGTTAAAATATCTCTAACACCCAAAGTAATTTATAAATTCAGTAATTTCCTCAATGGAATGCTAATGGCCTTTGCTACAGACATAGCAGAGGCAATATTAATTTTCATATTAATTCATATGAAACCACAAAACCACAAGTAGCCAAATTAATTTTGACAATGAATAATGTTGGGGCAGGCATCACACTTCTTGATTTCAAAATATACTACATAGTTGATTAAAATGTCATTTTCCTTGCGTAATGCAGACATATGGAACATTGAAGCACAGAACTCGGAAATAAACCACACCTATATGCCAAGTGAACTACAGCAAAGTTTCCAAAAAGACACAAAAGGGAAAGGACAATCTTTTCCACAAATGCTAATAAGAAAACTGGATATACACTAGTAAAAGAATAAAATTGAATTTTTATCTTACGTCATACAAAAAAAATCACATCAATAGACATTAAAGACTTAAACATAATATCTGCACTGTAGGACACCAAAAATAAACCACAGGAGAAATTAGGAGCCTTCATCAGTAACTGCTCTTGGATGTGATTTCTTGGTTATAAAACCAAAACCACAGACAACAAAAACTAAAATGGAGAAGTGGGACTAACAAGCTTCTACACAGCACAGGAAACAATCATGACAATGAAAATGCAATTGCAAAATCAGAATAAATAACTTCAAACCACATACCCAATAAAGGATTAGTATCTAAAATGTTTTTTAAATCTTCTACAATAAGAATAATAGCCACCCAATCAAAACATGGGCCAAGCTCTCTTTTCTCCAACACATGTTTTTTAGCTCCTTTGTCAAGAATCAAATGAATTTATATGTGTGGGTTTGTCTCTGTGTCTTCTATTCTAGTTCTTTGATTTATATGTACGCTTTATGCCATTACCATGCTTTTTATTGTTGTTGTTCTATGTCTCTTTAATATAATTTGAAATGAGTATTGTAATTCCTCCAGCATTATTGTTTTGCTCAAGATTTTTTACTATTCTTGAGTTTTTGGTCTTCTGTGTGAGCTTTAGTGTCGGGGTTTTTAGCCCCTCCCACCCACATGTAACCTCCAGACCTGTGGGAGACATTGGGGGAGCACGCCCTGACCAGGACAGGCCAAGAAAGATAAAGGTCAACTGGCTGCCCACACCCAGCCCTCCCTCCTGGAGGACAATCAGGCGGGCCAGGTAGAACAGTCAAAGCAGAATCTCCTTTAATGAGAAAACATACACAGATAATATAATGTACAGGAGCCAATCAGGATAAAGGTGGCAGGGTGGGGAGCATTTACATCTACACCCATCCTACAGGCAGTAATGGGAGACTTGAGCTGTCCTTGAGGGCAGAAGGGTTCTGAGCCTATCCTAGAGGTGGTCCCATTCTTCATCATAACCCATGGCAATGCCTTCTGGCTAATCACTAGGTGGTCTCTTAACCACAGGTGGCCCCAGGACTGGGAAGCGGGTAGCAGCTAGCAAGTAAAGTTTCCTCTTTTCTGATGCAACATGCCCCACGTTACATCATGCCCTACATTTTAGGATTATTTTTTTCTAGCTCAGGAAGTGGTATCAAGAATTAATAAATGGACTGTATCAAAATTAAAAAAAAACTTCTATTGTAGTGAGGAAAAAATTAACAGTGTGAAGAAGAACATACAAAATGAGAAAAAAAAATTGCCAGTTATTTTTTGGACACAGGGATAAGAGCCAAAATATAAAGAGAACTTTAAAAACTCAACATCAAAAGATAAAGAACTAATTCAATAATGGTCCAAGTAACTAAATATACACTTCTCAAAAGAAAAGCAACAACTGGTCAACAATTACATAAAAAAGTGTTCAACATTCTAAGGCATCATGGAAATACATATCAAAACTGCACTGAGATTCCATCTCACTCCAGTCAGAATAGCAGTCATTAAAAACATTAAAAATAATAAATTATGGAAAGGATTCAAGGAAAAAGAAACTCTTATACACTGTTGGTGACAATGTAAATTAAATGTAAATTAGTACAGGCACTATAAGAATCAGTATTGAAGTTCCTCAAAACACCAAAAATGAAATTAGCATGTGATCCAGCTGTACTAAATTCTTGGCATCTATTCTAAATAATTAAAGACAACATACTTTAGAGTTACATGCATTCCATGTTTATAGTAGCACAATTCAAAATAATCAAGTTATGATTGGTAATGAAAGGATAAAGAATGTGTGTTATATGTTTAAAACAGAGTTTTATTCAGTCATGAAGAAGAACAAAATTATGTCACTTGCAGAAAAATACATGGATCTGAAAAGCATTATGTTAAGCGAAATAAACCATGTTTTGAAAGATATATATAATATTTTCTCACATATGTGAAAACTAGAAGGAAAAAAATCAAAAACTAACCTCAGGAAGTATAAGGGAGAATATTATGATAAAAAAAATTTGATCCAAGGAAGGAAAAAAGGTAGGGAAAGTCAAGGCATTAAAGAGTTAAATTGATAAATGCCTGTATGAATAAACTGCAATGAAACTCACTATTCTGCATAATCAATTTGCATCAATAAAACATGAGTGCTATAGTTTAGATATGAGGTGGCTCACAAAAGCAAATGTGTGGGACAATACAAGAAAGTTTCTAGGTGAAAATCATTGGGTTGTCAAGGCTTAACCTAATCAATATGTTAATCCAGTGGAGGTATTAACTGGGTGGTAACTTTAGGCACAGAGTTTGTGGCCAGAGGTCAGCTATCAGTGGACTGAGACCTCTGAAATCATGAGCCCTGAAATAAATTTTTCCTCTGTCAATTGTTCTTGTCAGACCTTTTGGTTACAATGATGAAAAAGTTAACTAAAACAATGGGCTAGTCATATTAAAAGATATTTTTCCAAAGAAAATATACAAATGACTAGCAAAAAATATAGAAAATATATTTAACCAAATTAATCATAATGAAAATGCAAATGCAAATCATAACTAAAATTAGATATCAGTCACAACAGTTAGGATACTACCATGAGACAGTCAAGAGACAGAAGTGTTTCCAAGGGTTTAGAGAAAAGAGAACCCATGTAGACCATACTATATACTGTTACTGGGAATGTAAAATGTTACACCGAGTAATGAAATCAACATGGAACCTTCTCCAAAAATTGAAAATAAAACTACCATATGATCCAGCAATTTATATATATATATATATATATATATATATATATATACACACACATACACAGAATAACTGAAATTCATATTTTGACAAGATAGCTGCATTGCTATGTTCATTGTAACATTATTCATAATAGCCAAAATATGAAAATAAGCTAAATGTCCCTGGGCAGACTAATGGATAAAGAAAATGGTCATAACATACAAATAAATATTATACAGTCATGTGAAAAAAATCCTGTCATTTATAATAATAAGAATGAACTTTGAAGTCATTATGCTAAGTGAAAGAAGCCAGATGAAATATGATGAATACCAATTGATTCCCCTTACATAATATTTCTACAATGGTTAAACTTATAAGAAATGAAGGGTAGTATGGTAGTAGTCAGGAGTTGGGGGAAAGGCAAATAATTGTTTTCAAGAGTATAAAGCATCACCCAAAAGTTTGTTAAAACAGTTAATGTCATAGTAAGTTTTCTTTGCACAGAGAAGTGGTGCAGAAAGAATGATCAGTACAAAAGGACGCAAAGAAACTTTCAGGGGGTGATGGATATTTTTTACCCCAATTGTGATACTGATTTCACTGGTTACTTATATACACAAGTTTGAACTCACCAAATCATTTTCATTAAAAGTGGTGGGGTTTTTTTGTATATTGATTACATGTCAATAAAGTTTGTTGTTAAAATATGGGAGAGAGAGGTGTCAGAACACTGGAGTGGGGACATTGCATTGTGGAAGTTCTGCATATGTGAAAACAAAAGATCAGTGAAATGCAAACATGTAGCATAAGAATGATTCAAGTGGGGGAATATAAATAATTTTATTATTGTACAGGACTTTATATGAACCATTAGTACATTGAATATCTATCTGATGAGAACCAAGGATTTTGTGTATGTTTTCTGGGATTGTGTATATAATTTTTGAATCCAGTACTTGATATTTACATGTTAACTACTTCTTATGTTAATTCCAATAGCTTTTTGTCATTTAAGAAAAGTGAGTGAATATACTGGATTCACAATTTAGAATGATATTTATGTGGTGGTTAATATCATATGTCTATTTTGTTGAGCTACAGTACATAGATATGTGGTAAAATATTATCCTGGATTTTTCTGTGAGGTGTTTTAGATACGGTCACATTAAATCATGGACTTAGAAGAAAAACAGATTACTTTCCCTACTGTGGGTGTGCCTCACTCAATCACTTGTAGTCCTGAATAGAACAAAAGACTGAACTTCCCTAAGAGAGAATTATCTAGAAGATGGTGTTTAGACTGCTGTAACATTGGCTTTTCCTAAGGTTCCTACTCTGCTGGCCTTCAGAGTTGAACTGCAGCATCTGCAGTATCCTGGGTCTTCAGCTTGAAAACTTACCTACTGGACCTGTAGATTTTGAACTTGCCAGACTTAATAATCATATGATTATTAAAAAAAAACCTATGTATTTATATACATACCCTGTTGATTTTCTTTTTCTGGTGATTTCTAATATAATTGACATACAGACAAAATTGTAGAGTGATATTAAGTAATATCAGTAAGAAGTATAGTGACAATTGTGGTTGTTGGTATTGAAAAGCTCCATGTACTTTTTCATATGAATAAATATATCAGTAAGTGGCAATTCTGATTGTGGGTATTGAAAAACTCCATGAACTTTTTCATATGAATAAATATATCAGTTTTAAAACTTCGAAGTATGTTATATAAGCAATTTATTCTTTATGTATTATAATATGGGCAGATAGATAAATTTAAAAATGTGAGATTAGAAGTCTTTGGCCACAATTATAATTGTAGATTTGGATATTTTAAATTTTTAGTCTACCATTCTGACTTTCAAGTTCCTAGTCTGTCTACAACATTGTATTTTCTCCAAACTTTATTCCAGTAGAGAAGTTGATTGTAAATTATTTTTTAAAAAATGTGTTATCTGTTCCTAGTAGTATTTTAATTATTTTTAGAGAATTGTGTAAGGATACTAGTTTTGCTTACATGATGTTTTCCTAAAACTAAATACAACTTTCACAAATGGTCTATAATCTCTTTAACAGTAGACTGTTTTTTAATAAATAACTTATTTAGCAGTTTGAATTATTTTATAATCTGTTAGTAGCCTCATTTACTATCCATATAAATGAATTTCTTCCCTGGAATGATCTACCTATGGACTACTTAAAATTAAGAATACATCTGTGAAATACAAAATTAATGCAGAAATTTTAAGGTTTTTCATAATAAATTATTCAGCTGTAATAGTTAACTTTTACATTGGTTTCAAAGATTTTTATACAGGAGTAATTACATACTAATCATTTCAGCATGATGCTTCATGTATTTCTTGGAACCAGTAAAATACTAGTTAATAGTTACAGAAGCAATTTTTTTTGAAGGAACACCTAAAGTGAACAAATTGTCAACATTAATTCATATTAATAGATTTTAAACAGTTGTAGGTACAAAGAGAATTAAGTTAGATCTGTCTGTGTTCTTTCAAATTATCTATAAATTTGCTTAATATTTTATAATTTGTTAAATCAAATTTAATTGAAATTATAAGTATAAAAATAATAATGGGAAAGAAGATAAATATATTGATATTCTCATTTTGAAGTTATAAATATATAACTTATAAATATATAACACTCTGATTTTGATATCCAATTCCTTGAATAAATAAACAAATATGAACTTTATTTGTAATTGATATGCAAATTGGTAGCATTGGCACCCACACATACAGACACATTTCATGACTAAAATTTGTGTAAGTTGGCAGACTATGTTATTATGAAGAGAAAGGAAAATTAAAAAAAAAAAAAAAACAAACAACTTTTTGTCTAAGAGTAACTTTGGTGATATTTTAAATATTTTAACTGAAAGGATATTTTTCTGGCTGCTTTAGATTTTGTGTAACCACTTTTAAGCTGTATGTATTTTTTTTCCAAATTCTGTTTTAGTTTTTTAAAATATATATTTATAGCATCAAGTTTTCCAGTCTAAGAACTTTATTCATCCCTTCTAACTATTCTTTCATATCGAGAAATACAGATACACAAACTAGAAAAGATGCTGTTTTAGCTAGCTTTTGCATTGCTATGACCAAAATACCTGACAAGAACAACTTAGAGAAGGGAAAGTTCATTTGGAAGTCTTAGTTTCAGAAGTCTCAGTCCATACATGGCTGGTTTCATTGCTCTGGGCCCAAGGTGAGGCTGAAAGCATATCATGCGGAAAGCGCACAGGAAGGAAAGCTGCTCAGTTCATGGGGTGTTAGGAAGCCCAGACCCAGGTGTTGGGGCTGGCAAGGCCCACGGGCAGATGAACGCTTCTAAGTCTCACTCCAGTGACCCATTTTATCCAGTCACACACCACCTTCTTTCTGTTACCACCTAGTCCATTCAAACTAGGATAACTGCTCACATTATCACTCTCATAATCTAATCATTTCACCTCTGAATATTCTTGCATTAACAAGATTTTTACAGATACCTCACATAGCAACCATAACACATATAAACAAGTACAAGAAAAATTTATAAAAGTCTAAAATATTATAATTTTTTTAAATGAGAGAGGTTTAACATTTAGTTAGATTAAAACTAAGAAACAAGTAAAATTCAAGTTAAGCAGTCTGATTCCAAAATATATCTGCTACCAAAATCACTACCCTCAATTTTTCCCTCTTAAAAACAAATACTTCCCCCTCTTTATTACCAAGTTCTACCATTATCCAGGAATTCCATATTTCTAAGATATATAGTGGGAATTGTCACTATTTGTTCCTAGTTCTACATATTGTAATCCTTCTAATTCCTTCAATTAGAAGGATTACAATATTGTTGTCAAGCAAATCTATCTACAATGGCTTTATAAGATTATCAATCTCTATTTAAAATCCACCTTTTCTGTAGAATAAACTACAAATGTAGTTTGTGTGTGTGAAGTTCAAATGTCATAATATCTTCACACATATATATACACACATATGATGATTGGAAAAATATTATATAGAGGAAGATTGCACTAACAACAAGTTGAAAAACAAAATATATAGAAAACTATATAAAATAACATTTTTTCTCTTATCATGGATTTTAAATGTAAAATACAGAAAAAACAAATCTATTCAGTTCAACAAGATTTTACGTTCTTATACAATACTAGAATTATAAATACAAATGTTGATATATTTACATTTATGCACATGCATGTGAAGAGACATCTTAAAATAAATATCATTTTGAAGGCTAGGAAATTTATTTAATACATTGTACACAGTTCTCAATTTTAAGGCATGTTGTAGAAAGTAAAATAAATTCTAAAATTTACATACAATTTGTAATTTAGCTACATTAAAATGTAGAACATATTCTTTAAAAGGCTCTTCTGTAGTGTGAAATCAGTCTTTAATTAAATCTCTAGGCACATTTTGAAACAGATAACACTATGATTATTATATAAAGATAATTTTTTTCAAGAAGAAAAGATCTTTTATGAATATCCCTAATTCAAAACACTTTATACTATTTCAAAAAATGTGTCAAAATTCTTACCACAATATGTTTAGTTTCATAAGCATATATATGAATTTAATATTTGGGAAAGTTACAGTCAGATCCTGACTTTAACATAGATTATATATTTATAGTTTTTTTCTTATAAAATGCTCTAAACAATATTTAAACAATAGTACATGAGAATTATAAGAAGTGTATCAGAATTTTGTAAAAGAAGTGCTTTACATCAAACATAGAAATATTTATGTTCTCTCACACCATCTCCCTCTGTATTTTATTTTTATTTATTTATTTTTGTGGAACTGGAGATTGAACCCAGGGCCTTGTTCATACCAGATAAGCACTCTACTAACTGAGCTATATATCCCCAGCTCTGTAGGTTTTTATATGTGTACCTGTGTCTCATTATTGTTTTCATTAAGAACACATTCAACCCAATAACAGAACCTACAGTGATTCATTAAGGGCAGAGAAATAATGATGTATTAAATTTGGCTTTATATTATTAACAAATTTTATTTTTATCTTTCTTCTCTGAACTAGGAATTTCCTAAGCTTCTAGTGAATTTTCAAATGAGTATGCTGCTCTGTCAGCCACTCTGACTGACAGAGACTAAGAATAAATCCATTCAATTTTCCTTATACAACATTTAATTAAGGAAACTATCTGTAGGACTTCAAGTAGCAGAATAAGGTCAATTTGCAGTATTAACCTCAATCATGTCCCCAGGGGCTGACTCAGGAAATTCTGAATAAGTCCCAGGGGAGGCCAATAGGTTTGATTTTGCACAGCCAGAATAAAGGGCATGGCCAGTCTATTATCTAATACCATCTTATTATATTATCTATTATCTGTTATCATCTAATAAGGGAATTTAGAATGACCTACTTATATTTGGTGCCTTTGCCAATGATTAGATAAGGCAATGGACAGATCAAAATGCAATCCTATATCTAATAGAGAATACAGTCCATGTCTTAGTCACTTGTGAATGCAAACAAATAAAAACAAAGTAATACAGATCACTCCAGTTCAGTACATGTTGTTCAATTTTTTTGTGCATCACCACTACATGGGTTTGCTTAAGCCTTTTGGGCAAGGTCAGAGTATCTTTCTATTCTGTACACAGCATTTGTCTAGCCTGATCAGTCATCAAAAGAAACATATACATTTATTTTGGTCAGAATAGAACAAGTTTGCTCTGGTAATTGTGGATGTATACTCTAAAAGGGCATTCATATTTGATAGCTGCCATTGATGGTGTCAGAAACAACAGAATGGAAGTGAACATGTTCACATGAGTTATTCTGTTTTCATAGCTTGTAGATGAGAATCACTAAAAAACAGCAAGTCAGACTGCAAGTCACTAATGTTCCTTGACCCAGATATATTGTTCATTTGTTCACATTCCAATGCTGAATCCAGAGGGCAAGAGTAACCTTCTCTTTTTCCACTCCATGTCCCTTCTGTGGATTAAGACTTCCACTCCTGATGTTGGAGCTACTGATCTCTCTGCAAGTCCACTAAATCAATGTATTTCATACTAGCAGCTATAAATTTTGCTTTCTTTAGTCAATCCCCCCTTTTATCCAGACTTTGCCTCTGTAAGTGGGAGAGAACATTTTTAAAAATTCCTTGACCTAACTGGACAGTTGTAACTCAGAAATCAATATTCTCACTATGTGGATGTTCTTCACGATACATGATCATGTTAATCCAAAAAGGTAATCCAAATGTCTGTAACAGAAATAAAGTTAAATACCTTTATCACCTCTTTTTGTTAGACAACTATCTGGAGAGTGTACTAATCAGAATTGTCTAGATATGCTTCTGCACAAAAAATCATCATGATCAAGAATAGCCATAGAAAAACCTTAAATTGCATTTCTGTCACACTTCTGCATTCTGAATATTGCAACTGTCATTAATCAAATGGGTAAGAAGTATAAGGGAGGTTGAGTTAAAAATCATTTAAATTATTTTTGAAAAAATTATTTTAGCATTTGATTTTACAATATACCTACAAATGCTAGGGAATCAAAGTTATCAGAGAAAACCTTGACCATTGGCCTATTGCTGGGT
Source organism: Spermophilus citellus (assembly GCF_964194105.1). Classification (NCBI taxonomy): domain Eukaryota; kingdom Metazoa; phylum Chordata; class Mammalia; order Rodentia; family Sciuridae; genus Spermophilus; species Spermophilus citellus. Next base: position 90,979,453 of record NC_138189.1, on the reverse strand, counting down.
AGTATTTGCCACAAAAGTCATATCATTCAAGATGGTCTGGAAAGCAAAAAAACATAACATATTAATTTTATTGGTCACAATTTTGTGACAAATGTTAGCTGATAATTTTGGACCAGCACCACATAAACTTACAAGATTGCTATCATAGATGAGAAAGGATTGGTAGTTCTAAGAGTAATGCAAGTTTCAATAATATAGTCAATCTTCTAAGAAAATAATATCTCAAAGTCTCATGCAACAAGATATTTTGCTATCATGAGACAAAGAAGATCATATTTTGGCAGTAATCACAAGTCTATCATGAATTGGTGTCTTGTGCATCAGAACCACAAAGTTCTTTACTTTGTGCCTAGCCTATGGTTGCAGTTGCATTTCATTTATGATACAGTGACAGATCCAGATGGTGAGGGTGATGATCAGAAGACTGATTCTAGTACTCTTTGATCAGAAAACTATCTCACTGAGGACTTTCATATGAATGTCCAATTAGCTACTACAATATGTGTCTATAGTTTTTAGTCCAGTTCTAGCCTGGGTAAGTCAATGATCTCCTCTGTTTTCTGGTGACCTAAGCCAAACCATCTTTGGCAATAGAATCTGATTTCTTTCCTTGGATTCTTTCCTCTACCATAGGGTAAGATTCATCATTTCTCTGTCTTATAATTTAGTCCTTCATCATAAATATTATTCATAATCTTCCCTTGTTTATCTCAAACTAAAGAAAAACCTGATCCCTCAAACATGTACCATTGAGCTTTCTATTGAGTCTTAGGTAAAGAAATTCATGAATTGTTAATTTTGTTTTTAATGGAAAACAAACAAACCAACAAACCTAATTGACCCGTGAGAAAAAGGAAACAGATGGAAATAAAACTTTTGCTATTTAACTTAAGTCAACCTAATTTGTATTTTAACCTCTCTTATCTTTCAATATTTTTTCTCTTTATTTTTAAATTTATTTTATTTTATTTTTTATGAATCTGAGCTTCATATTCTGTCTTGTTGGGGACTGAACTGAGGGTATTGCTCAGTGTACATGAGTAATCTTTACATGCCCAGCCCCCATGATGATCTTTAATTATGACCATATTTGTTTCTATTTCTTTCTTTAATTATTTCAGTGGCATTTTTTTACATCATTATAGATATACATAGTATTGGGGTTTATTCTGGTATAATTATACCAGTGTGGAATATAATTTGCTCTTATCAGTGGCCAGTACTTCCCTTCCCCTCTGTTCCTGCATCCCCTGTTCCCTTTCCTCTATCCATTGCCCTACTCTACGAATCTTACTTCTATTTATTTACTTTTTGAATTAGTGCATCATGTATATATATAAAGATGAAATTCATTGACGTATATTCATATATTCTTATATTTCCATAAGAAAATTTAATCAGATTTTACATTTTTCCATCTCTCCTCCTTCTCCCTCAATCCCTTTCCTCTAACTCCACTGATCTATCTTCTATGTTCATGGAATTCACCCTCCCTTTTTCTTTATGTTTTTTATTATTTTTTCTTTCTTATTTTAGTCTTTCTAAGTCTTGCCTATTCTAGTTAGCATGATGTTCTCTAGTTTTATCCATTTACCAACAAATTTTATTCTTCTTTCTGGCTGAGAAAAAAAAAAAAACCCATTTGTTTATATATACATCTGTAAGGGTTCTGGCTGTGGAAATGTACAAGACCTTGAATTTCCTCTGGTGAGCAAACTCCTAATGAATAACAGGCATTTTGTTTTCTACAGTTGGAATTTTCTGCAGTTTCTCCCAGGAACTAGTGAGATAACTAATACATGTGCAATGCCTAGCTTCTATGGTAATGCCCTTTAAGAGGAGGCTCTATGCTAGAGTCTTATCAGTTTCCACCTTGAACTCAGACACTCAGATCCTGGAAATAAAGGAACTCTCTTGTTTGACAGCCACAGCATTTCACTGGGCCTAAACCTGTCCACATAACAGTAAGTGTACAATGGTATTTCTTGATAGCTACACAAAGCTGCTAACATTGCACATTACAACTTAGTATGTAGCTGAGGAATAATCTACATAATATTTCTAAGTCTGTAACCTGCTTAATGTTACAATGAACAACATGTATGCCAGTGACCTAATGTTACCTATTAATATTAACAAAGCTGGCCAGCTCAGAGGAGCAGCCTTGTACTTTACCTCTGCACCTTGCTTCTCTCTCATTTTTTTTCCACATACAATCTTCTTTTTATTCATTTGTCTTTTGATGGGTACCTGGCCTGTTTTTTTAACTTGGCTAGTGAGGATTGCACTGCTGTAAACATTGATGTGATTATATTTTTGTAGTATGCAGATTTTATTTCTTTTGGACGTATATACTAAGGAGTGACATGGCAGAGTCATAAGGTGGTTCCCATTCCTAGTTTTTTCTTTCTTTTTTTAAAGGAATCTCCATACTTCTTACCCAGTGTTTATACTAATTTGCAGTCTCACCAACAATGTGTGTGTATGTATTTTTCCTTACATCCTAGCCAACATTTTTTACTATTTGACATTTACCATTCAAACTGTAATGAAATGACAACTCAATATTGTTTTTATTTGCAAATTTTTGATTGCTAGAGCTGTAGACATTTTTTAATATATTTATTGGACATGTATATTTCTTCTTTTAGCTTCCCCCCTATTTATTATTTTTTTTTGGTGTTAAGTTTAACTATTAATAAAATGTTCTTCAACTCTTTTGCATGATGCTCATAGAAATTTATCATTGGTCATTGTTTCGCAAACACATTGAGTAGGATAACTCTGCTTTATTAAATTATGCTCCATTTTACTTTATCCACAATGAGATTTTTTCTTCTGAAATTCCTTGTCCCATGTAATCTAGTATTTAATAATAATATTATTTTTCTGTTGGGGTCTCTGGGATGTTACTTAACTTTATTCTCTTAGTTTCCCCAGGTTTAAGTTCTACTTCCATGCATATCAGAGTATAAATAACTATTTTTTGATCTCATTCTTGACTCCACTTCCTTGAGTGGGTAAGGTTATTCATAGTTCATTTTAAAAATTATGGGGTGCAGTGATAATTATCACACCAGAATGATTAGCATTTTCATCTACTTAAATATTTTTCAAATTTATAATAAACATGTAATAATTATGCTGCATTTTTTGGACTCATATATGAAAACTTAAGAATCAACTTGAACATAGAACAATGATTACAAGAGACTGTGAGGGATTGGAGAAAAACATAGAAGAAAATTGTATAACAGTTCTAAAACAGTTAGATAGAAGTAATATGTTCTTAGGTTTTACAACACAGTGGGATAACTATAATTCACAATAATTTAGTTCAATTTTTTAAATAATGGTTAAGAGTACCTTGGCTGAGTTAAATCTCAGAAATTCAATCCTCATCTCTTTGCATAATGGATATGAAACCTCAACAATTACTGCATCCAATATCTTGTAAGTCGCCATATTTAGACTTGTGCTTCACATGCAGATTTTCATAGTGTGTGTGTGTGTGTGTGTGTGTGTGTGTGTGTGAAAGAGAGAGAGAGAGAGAAAGAGAGAGATAGAATGTTTTTTTAATTCTTTATTTCTTTTGAGAGCATATATAAGTTTGAAACATTTTGGATTTAATAATTTCTTATGTTTGTATTTAGAATTAGACATTTTGAATTAACACTATTAACTCTATCTGCCAAATCCTTGGGATCTCCACATTAACATACCACTAAATATCCAATCTTGAACTATTTACTTTTCCAATCCTCTACTACACAATATCTATCTACCAAATGATATGTCTTCATTTCTGAAATAAATTAAAGATTGAAATTTCAAATAACAAAATTAAGAAGCATTATATAAAAGCCAAATAACTTATTTCAAATTAAATGAAGCTCTAAAGTCCATACTCACATTTCAATCAATCCTGTTCAGTAACAAAAATATTAAGAGGTCAGAGTTTTGAGATGTAAATTAAGTGTCAAAATCTTGTTTTTGTCTAGATGATTAAGGTTTCATCACCAGTAAATTCCTAGAAATAATATTTTTTCTGCAAAAGGAGAAGGAAAATTGAAAGTTTTTCTAAATCATTTACCCATATGTATGTTTAAATGAAAACATACATATGGGTAAATAATGGAGAAATCAACACAAACTCCAGGTTGCCCTATGCAATATCTCTGTCCACTCATCCTCCAATGGAGAGAAATAAGAATGAAAAATATTCTATTACTTCAGCCATGACTTGGATGAAACAGAAATAATTCACAGCTTGTGGCAGGGTTACAAAGAAAGAGAAAAACAGACTCAAGTTTACTGTTACTGTCAATCATTCCTTGTCACTAAAATAAAAGAACAAATGGTACTAAAGAAGACAAACAAACAAACCAGTGCTCAATTTAATGTCCCGAGGAAAACTTATTTTTTTCTGTTAAAAAATAAAAGAAGCAAATAGAAATGATACCATAGGGTAAAACTGGTGTCTTAATTGTGCACCTATCAAATAAAAAATAGGCTACAATAAAAAATGGAAAAAAATTCCATAGTCAATGACAAAGAAATAAGCAAATTAAAAAGAAAAGTTCATTTTTATCCCAGTTTAGAGAAAATTCTCAGATAACAAACACTTTAAATTTCAAATAAACTTGATAACATGACTCTGTTCTTTAAAAAAAGGCAAAATGTTTGAAATGCCCTTTGACTTATGCTGCCTCTTCTCATTCCATTTTCCTTTTTAGTTCTCAGATATTCTCAAAAGATAGGCAGAAAAATTTTACAGAAATAATGAAAATCTGTAGGGTACAGATATAGACGGCCCTTCTCATTATGGTAAAGTGGTTTCTGAATATAATAGAGAGAAATGTATAAAAATGAGAATCTAATAGTAAAACTTGTATGTAGTGTTCATCCCTCATAAGGACAGAAGAATTAAAAGAGATATTTAATTTATTTTGTTTTTATTTGTCATATTAAGTGAGAGTTGCAGGAGCTTTTCTTATACTAACACTTCATAATTATAGTATGTTTTTCAAATTCAGATGGTCAAATACATTTATTTTATATTTTATATTTTTCTTATTGCTACAGGTAGGGTGAAACTGAGACAGATAAATTGCATTCTACACATCACACACATATGTATTTATATGTATGTGTATATATATATTTTTTCCCATTTACTCAGTTTGTTTACAATGTAACTAAATCATTATGTCAGATATACCAAAATGAAATAGAAAAAAAAACAATAGAATTTTGTTAACTTATCTGGAAGATCTGGAGAGCATTTGAATAGAAATCAGTATAAAATTAAATTAATGAATAAATTTGGAATAAAAAGAAATATAGTTATTGGAGGAGGAATTAAAGTTTGTGACTTAGAATAGATGTGCAGACAGTTCTCAATTTACGACAATATCTCTGTGACTTTTCAATGGCATCATAGTGTAAAAGTGAAATGTACTCAGTAGAAATTATGTTAAAGTTTAAATTTTGATCTTTTACTTAGCTAACAATCCAGAGTAACATGGTATTCTGGGCAAAGATAGCAAGTCACAGCTCCCAGTGAGGCACAGGTTCAGAAGGATAAAAAACCTCCACTCTACCATGTGCTGTGTGGCCAGGGTTTTGTTGATAGACATATTTGATTATTGCATTAGATCATCAATCATTTATCCTAGAATAGGCATTGTGATGAAAGATTTTCCCTAAAACAGGGTAATGTAAGTTTTCTGAGCGTGTTTAATTTAGGCTAGTCTCACATTTGATATTCAGTAGGTGACCTATATTGAATGCCTTTTTTGACTTCAGATATTTTCAATTTACAAAGACTTTTCCCCCCTCAGTTTTTAATCCAGGACCTCATGGTTTATGAATGTGGCTTTGGAGTATAACTTAATAAAGGGAAGGGAAGCCCTCTTACCCAACCCAATCTTTCCTACTGCTTACTTGCCTGTAGATGGCATCTCTTCTTCATATAAATCTTAGGATAACTGACTTAAGTTTCTCAAAATTTCAATTCAACTTTTTATAGATTGTACTTGGCACAGAGGTACCCTCCTGTAATACCAGCAGCTCAGGAGGCTGAGGCAGGAGGATTGCAAGTTCAAAGTCAGCCTCTGCAAATTAGCAAGACCCTGAGCAACTTAGCAAGACTCTGTCTCAAACAAACAAGCAAACAAACAAACAAACAAACAAAGAAAAAACAGGACTAGGGATGTATCTCAGTGTTTAAGTGCCCCTGGGTAAAACCCCCACTATAAAAAAAAGTATAGATTGAAATTATAATTTGTAGAGAACTTCTGAGAGTTCATAGAATACTGTTCACTTCTCTAAGACTTGTAATAAATTGTTTATTCAGATAATCATTTTGTTCTTTAAAGTTTAATTTTTATTTAATTATTCACTGTGCATTTTTTGGAAAGAATTGATTTTAGTTTAAAATTTTATTGCTGACATTGAAAAATCTTAATTTGATGATATTTTCTATTTACTAGTATTATTGTAGAGAATGTTTTGTCATTTTTCTTGATGTATTTTGAACAAAACTACCTTGTTTAAATTTTATTGGTTTTAATAGTTTTTTATTTGGCTTTAACTTATTTTGTTCTTAACTTTTGCACTGTTCTGCCTTGTTTCAGTTTTTGCAGGTGGGGAAGATACTAGGCATTGAACCCAGGGCCTTCCACACATGTTGTATACTGAGCCACATCCCCCGAGTTGTTTTATAATTTTACAGCGTGTATTTTCATGTCATCTTTATTTTTTTTTCTTCACATTAAGTCCAATGAGTTAGATAATAATTGGAAGTATCTTAAGGACATTGCCTTTTTGTTCCTTCCCCCCCCCCACTCTTTCTAGTAGTATTAAGAACACTTAAAAAGAGATCTTCCTTGTAATTGTTAAAGTATAAAATATTTTGAGAATTTTTAAAGTATAAAATATTTTAAAGTATAAATGTATTGTTAATTAAAACTACAGAGTTGCACAGCAAATCTCTAGAATTATTCATCTTGCTTAATTGAAACTTGATACCTGTCGATTACTAATTGCCCATTTCTCCCTACCGCTCAGACCTGGTAACCACCATCCCATTTTTTGAGTTTATGAATTTGACTATTTTATACATATTATATTTATTTTAGATAAATCCCAGTATTTGTCTTTCTGTGTGGTTATCTTATTTTGCTTAGTGCAGTGTACATTATATCATTACATCTTACATGTAAGATGCTGTGCATAATTTCCTTTCCCTATTTTTAATTATATATATATATATATATATATATATATATATATATATATATATATATATAATTTTGCAGGATGTAGAATCCCACCAGTCATGTATTCATATATGTACATAGGGTAATAATGTCAGATTCATTCTACTATCCTTCTTACCCCCATATCCCCTCTATTCCATTCACTTACCTCCACTTAATCTAAAGTAATTCTGTTCTTCCCTAGCCCCTCTCCCCACTTATTATGAGTTAGCATAAAATAGTAGAGAAATAATTTGGCCTTTGTTTTTTTGGGATTGGCTTTTTTCAATTAGTATAATATTTTCTAGCTCCATTCATTTACTTGCAAATGCATTAATTTTATTCTTCTTTAAGAATGAGTAATATTCCATTGTGTATATATAACACATTTTCACAAATCAATGCATCTGTTGAAGGTCATCTAGGTAGGTTCCATGGTATAGCTATTGTGAATTGAGCTATTATAATCATTTATATAAGTGTGTCACCATAGTATTCTGATTTTAAATCCTTTGGGTATAAACAAGAAGCTGGGTCAAATGCTGGTTCCATTCCAAGTTTTCTGAGAAATATCTATACTGCTTTCCATAATAGTTGTACCAATTTGCAGTCCCACCAGCAACATATGAATGTACCCTTTTTCCCCACAACCTTGCCAACTTGTATTTTTGAACATTGCTATTCTGACTGGTGGAGATAAAATCTTAGAGTAGCTTTGATTTGCATTTCTCTAATTGCTAGAGATATTGAACATTTTTTTCATATATTTATTGATTGATTGTAGTTCTTCTGTGAAGTGTCTGTTCAGTTTCTTTGCCTATTTATTGATTGGATTATTGTGTTTTTTTTTTTTGGTGTTGTTTGAGTTCTTTGTATATACAAGAGATTAATGCTTTATCTGAAGTTCATGTGGATTTTCTCCCGTTCTGTAGACTTTCTCCTCACATTTTTGTATTGGGATAGATAAAGGAACAGAGATACAAACCAAGGGAATGCACAGTTTCCCTCCTTTTAGGCCAAATAGTATTCTGTCATATGTATATGCCACATGTTCTTTGTCTTGGATTAACCATTCTTATCAAAATGTCCAAGTATGAGAGAAAAGATAAAATAATAACACTCACATATGACAGTGGTTTTAAAAATTGGCACAAATTATTTAGGAAATTATTTGACATAATATTTAAAACTGAACATATTTTATTTCTATGAGGAATAATTCTATTCCTAAGTACATTAAGGGAAAACTCACATTAATATAGCAGGAGATCTGTGAAAGAACATACATTTTAGCACTATTCATAGAAAAATAACAAAGGGACATTTCATGTGTTTTCCATTTTGACAAATAACAAATGAATCATGGACTATTTAATACTAGAATATTATACAGTTGTTAAAATAAACTTCAATTACATACACAATCCAGATATATAAGTGATCAGAAGAATAACCCACAGAAAATGGAACTATTTTACATGTGTCAGAATGAAGCAAAACTGGTAATTTTTGATGTAATTTATATGTGACAGAACTATTTTTTATAAAAAAAAAAAAGCAAAAGGATGGTAAACACCAAGATTTTTAAAAATTTATGTTTGCATCAGGGTGAGAAGTAAGATTTGTAATTATGTCTACACTATTTTTACTATCTTGCTAGTTTCAGATTTTAGGGTATTTCTATGTCTTTTTAATATGGCTTATGTATGACCTAATACATTCTGCATATCATAAATAGAACATTAAAATGATGCAGGGTAAACACAGGTAAAGATAGCTTATTAATTTGATCTTTCCTGTAGCACCTTCTATTTTTTTCTCATAATAAAAGTGATTGACTTGGCCAGGTTTGGTGGTGCACACCAGGAATCCCAGTGACTCAGGAGACTGAGGCAGGAGGATTAAGATTTCAAAGCCAGCCTCAGCAAAAGTGGAGCACTAAGCAACTCAGTGAATCCCTGTCTCTAAATAAAATAAAAAATAGGATTGGGGATGTGGCAAAAAAAAAAAAAAAGCCATAGGCCACAGAAAGGTTGTGCCATTGAGGAAGATGTTAAAACTGAAAACTTAACCCTGGTAAAATGAACTGTAAATAACCTCCACATTAGACTTTTAGATGTCATTATGGTTGTTATCTGCTTTTTTCCCACCTGGTGGTCAAGCAATCAAGGGGACTAGAGAGTCTGCAAGTGGAGAGGACCAGCAGTTCTGTAAAATCTGTCCTTAATAGAAAGATGTTTTTTTTTTTCTTTTTTTTTTTTTTTTGAAAGTCATAGCCTATAAGAACCAGCTCTAAGGTATTGTAGGAGTAGTTTCCCAAAGAGAAATTGCTTTGCTCATTTATGGCTGAAAAGTGAAATAACTGTGTTGCCCATGTTAAAAGCATTTCAAAGTCTTTCCAAGGGACAAGAGGTTGAGAGTGCTGCAGAGCTACGTGCCTCCCTTATAGCTCTTCATTTTTGATGAGAAACAAAGGCCATTAGAAGCCAACCTGCAGCCATGGCCTTTCACAAACACTAGTATTACCTGTTTTGCCCTTAATTACAATAAGTTAAAGATATAAGAATTGCATTTCTTATTTGATCACCTCTGTCTTTCCTATCAACAAACACAGGACAGGCACAGAGCAAGGCCTAAGAAAAATATATTAGTTGTATATATTTGAATGTATATGTGGAGGGTTTTTTTTTCTGTTATTGTTTTTGTTGTTGTCCTTAATGTAGTGAGTACTGAAGACTGGGTAGTGGGAAGGAGATGCTGAATAAGGAAGACTGGATTCAATCAGTGCTTACTGTTTTCATGTATTGAAATATCACATTAACCTTCATTAATATGTAAGACTAATATATGTTAATTAGAAATAAAATTTTTAAAAAGTGACAAAATAATAGTTAACAGAAAGGCATTCATGGGTAGGGAGGTATTTTACATACTTTTTCCACCAGAGTCTTTTTGACAGTTTCTGACCTGTCATATTGACTATGTACTCAGATTTATCACAACTTAATTATTTTGCTTTCTAATAGATTTAAAGATAACAATCCTCTACTCTCTTCTAACTTGCTCTCCTTTTTTATTGCACTTATCACATTTTAGCATCTTAAATACAAAATGTTTAACTTTTATTGTGTGTTTTTAAAATTATTTGTCTTCTCCCTACTAAACTTTCATCTGTACAAGAATAGGTATTTTTTTTTTGTCTGTTTTACTCACTGATAAGGCAGTACCACATATTTAAGCACAATTTACTTATTCAGTTCATAGCTGTTGAAAAAATGTATGTGTCAACAGATAGGAAGGGTCAATAAAAAAATTAGAGAAAATGAAAACTATGTTATATAGGAGTGATTTTGAATTTAACATAATGATTTTATTTAAATATCAATGAAATGAAATAAATTTAAAATAGTTTACAATAATGCAGATATCATGATGAAAAATTGACCCTGTTTGCTTAAATAAACAGAACTTTGGCATCATTTAAACACAATATTTTTTTAATCAAGTGTTTACTTTTATTAGCCCCAGGTAGGCCTTGTAGAAACACCCAAGAATTTGCTCTCTAGAAATCTGAGTTGATAAATTTGAGCTATTAAAATATATACAACTAATATATTTTCTGAGGCCTTGCTATGTGCTAGTTGATAGGAAAGGGAAAGGTGAACAAATAAGAAATGCAATTCTTATTTCTACATTATAGCATTTAAGGGCAGGAAGTTACTGACATAATATTCATAAAAATCCATATAAAATTATGACTGTTATATTTGTTTTCAAGGAAAATTTTATGTCATATGAGTATATACAATACTATACAGATGTAAATGAATTGAACTTTGTCTTGTATAGTCTAATATTAAATATTGATTTTTAACACTTAGGTTTAATATTTTAAAAACTTCATATTTAATATTTAAAAGACAAGAATATATATCAGTTCATATCATTTAAAATTTTTAATAAGCAAACTAGTTACCCTAAGAATAATAATTTGTTACTACAATGCCTTAACCAACTAAATATTGAGATAACTGATTCAAAAAAATAGAATATTCCAGATTTGACTTTTACAAAATAAAGAACATTTTTTTTCCTTTGATGAAGCTATCAATAATCAAACTTCTGAAAATACCGTTGTGTTAGCTTTGTATGACCATGCCCAAAGTACCTGATAAGAACAACTTGGAAGAGGAAAGATTTGTTTGACTCCTAGATTCAGGATTTATGAATTTATGGTTGTTTTATTCCAAGGCAGAAACCTCATGGTGGAAGTGAATGTTAAAAGAAACCTCATGGTGGAAGTGAATGTCAGATCATGACAGCCAGGAAGCAGAGGGAAAGGGGCCAGGGATTATATAGTACTCTAAATCATGGCTCCAGAGACAAATTTCCTCCAGAAATGCCCCACTTGCCTACAGTTACCACACAATTTTTTTTTTAAAGAGAGAGACAGAGAGAGAGAGAGAGAGAGAGAGAGAAAATTTTAATATTTATTTTTTTAGTTTTTCGGCAGACACAACATCTTTGTTTGTATGTGGTGCTGAGGATTGAACCCAGGCTGCACGCATGCTCGGTGAGCGCGCTACCGCTTGAGCCATATCCCCAGCCCCTACCACACAATTTTTTTTAAAATTATTAATCCATCAAACTGATTAATCCATTGATGAGGTTATATCCCTCAGAATCCAATTATTTTCTAAAAGACCCACCTGTGAACCTTGCTGTTTTTCAAAACATGAGCTCTTTGTGGGACATTTTTGGGTGTATTCGATATCTAAAACATAATGAGCATGGAAGAATTGAGATATTTATCAGTGGCTACAAAGCTTGGGTATCCAAACTGCCATTCCATCTTCCAGTGACATAGAGGCTCTGTATTTGAAAGGCAATGTTAAGTTTTCCTGGTGAAAGTGTAATACATATCATATTTGAGCATAAATTTTTCAAAAAAGGAATATAGAGATCAAATATATTTTCTTTCATTTTTATTACACTTTTTATTTGTTCTTTTTAGTTATACATGACAGTAGAATAAATTTTGGCAAATTATACATACATATAGTGTAACTTATTCTATTTAGGATCCCATTCTTGAGGTCATACATGATACAAAGTTACCCTGGCTGTGTATTCAAATACAAGGCTAGGAAAGTTATGTTGACTCATTGTATAATCTTTTCTATTCCCCTCTCAGGTCATTTACCTTCATTTCCCTTTGTCTAATCCAATGGGTTTCTATTATTCCCCACCTCAACCTCCATGTTTGGGGTTAGGATCCACAAATCAGAGAAAATATTCAGCATTTGGTCTTAGGGGATTGGCTTATTTCACTTAGCATGATATTCTCCAGTTTCTTCCATTTGTTGGGAAATGCCATAATTTCATTTATTTTTATTGTTGAATAACATTCCACTGTGTATATATACTACATTTTCTTTATCCATTCATCCATTGAAAGCTAAGTTGTTTCCATAGCTTTGCTATTGTGAGTTGACTCCTATAAACATTGCTGTGGTTGTGTCACTATATTATGCTGTTTTTAAGTCCTCTGGCTATAGACTGAGGAGTGGGATGACTGGGTCAAATGGTGGTTCCATTCCAAATTTTCTAAGGAATGTTCATAGTGATTTCTATAGTGTTGCATCAATTTGCAGTCTCACTGACAATGTATGAGAGTACCTTTCTCCCCACATTCTTGCCAACATTAATTGTTATTTGTATTTTTGATAATTGCCATTCTGACTGGTGTGAGATGGAATCTTAGTAAAGTTTTAATTTGTATTTCTCTAATTGCTAGAGATGTTGAACATTTTTTTCATGAATTTTTTAACTGTTCATATTTCTTTTTTTGTGAAGTGTCTGTTCAGTTTCTTTGCTCATTTATTGATTGGGTTATTTTGTTGTTGTTGTTGTTTTTAAGTTTTTTGTATATCCTGGAAATTAATGCTTTATCTGAGGTACTGGTGGTGAAGATTTTCTCCCACCTTATAGGATCTCTGTAAAGATGCTTGACTGTTTTCTTTGCTGTGAAGAAGATTCAGTTTGATACCACTCCATTTATTGATTCTTAATTTTACTTCTTGTGCTTTAAGAGTCTTGTCAAGGAATTTAGTTCCTAACCTGACATGTTAGAGTGTTGGGTCTACTTTTTTGTCTAGTAAGTGCAGGGTCTCTGATCTAATACCTAGGTCCTTGACCCACTTAGAGTTGAGTTTTGTGTAGGGTAAGAGATAGGGGTTTGTTCCTCTCATGAGGTATTTGCACACAAAAACTTCTGTTTTGTATATGTGCAAGAAAACATGCTGTAGTTCTGGTCACTGATGTGGTCAATTAGTTGCTCGGCTACCTCAATCGCAGGGGGTAGAGACGCAGTCAATGGTCCATAGACATTATAAAATTACCTGAGTGCTAGAAGCCACCCATCAGCTATATGTGAACCGAGCCATGTGCATGAACTAAAGAGATGTTGAAGCCATTAGGCAAGAAAGCCTGGTATCAGGAACTCCCAGCAGCAACCCTCTACCACGCGGCCTGCGCAGTGGTTTCATTAATGAGGTTCTGGCATTCAGTTAGTTAGAAGAGATCAAAATAAAACACACAGACAGTACCTTATTTTAATGCTAGGTCCAAGACGGCTCGCCTCTTTTCCCTGCCTCCAGCCGCCCAGCAGGGCAGCGAGGATTACTCTGGGCTAGCAGGGGAGAGAGAGAGAGAGAGAGAGCGAACACGCCGGGGATCAGCCTTTTATTTGGGGGGACAAGAGATTCAGGGGAGAATTCCATCCAATGAAGGTTGAGGGGGGGGCTGTACTCCAAGGTCAGGGTCAGTGATTGGGTCTCCAGGGTCAGTGGTTACGCACACCCCCACACGGATGGGCTCTCTCATCAGGAAAGGGTCGGGATAACTCCGACACAGCCAGAGTGCCTCAGGCCCTTAACGGGAGTCACCCAATCACGTGTCAGAATGGCTCCCCACATATTCCCCCTTTTTATTCTTAACAATGAGGCGGCGGTTCACTCTCTGGAGTCCCCGGATTCTTGATTGGAAGACTCGCCATCCTATAGTTACAATACAAAAGAGAATTAACAGCAAAGAGAATAATCCAATAAGGTACCAAGCGGAGTGCTTAAGAATATTTCCAGGGTTGAATCCATTTAACTCCTTCAATATTTGGTTAGCCAAAGAAGAAGGATCTGAAAAATCAGCTCTATTATTTTGAATGTCTTGGATATGGTGATGAAGTTCCAGAATATCCAAGCTATTATTACTATTTTGCCAAATACCTAATAAATGGTTTTTAACCTTCTCCCAATCCCAGAGAGAAGCATTGTACTTGGCAGCTGTAACACATACATACTTATAATTAGCATGGCATTTAAGCCTTTCCTTAAATTTTAAGGCTGAAAGTTCATTACCAATGTTAATAACAGTCGCCTCTAAGGCGTTTAACTTAGTCTCAATCCTTTCATCAATATTTACTTGATTACGAAGAGCCTTGGAAGTATTTTGAGCTAAATTATTAAGAAATTTTGCATGCTGAATATTCTGAGACAATGTCAGAGATGCAGAGACGGTTGAGGCAATAAATGAGACCAGTGCTAAGACACCAACAATTATGACTCCAATAGCACGTTTAGGTCTTGTTAGCTGGGCATGAATTTGCTGCAGGACTTGTAAACCAGCATCAGCATACCATGGCTCTGAAATATTAGCAGGTAATAAAACAAAAGAGGGCTGATGAAGTATCAGCACTCCTTTTCCTCCATTATACCTAGAAATACAATTGGTTAGGTTGCACTTATTACAAGTAACAAAATACCTATCATCTATCCATCTAACTTGTACATTTCCAATAATTAAAACATAAGGAGATTGGACACAGGCTCTTAGGCCATAGCAAGATCTCTCTTTACAGTTCTTGC
This sequence comes from Spermophilus citellus, assembly GCF_964194105.1. Classification (NCBI taxonomy): domain Eukaryota; kingdom Metazoa; phylum Chordata; class Mammalia; order Rodentia; family Sciuridae; genus Spermophilus; species Spermophilus citellus. Next base: position 90,964,269 of record NC_138189.1, on the reverse strand, counting down.
CGATAAATTTTGGTAAAGGTTTGTCTGTAAAATGTAAATATTCTGAGGCAGCAATTAAACGCCAAATATCTTTTTGAATACCTCCTTCACTATAAGTCAAAATATTACTAACAAATCCTGCAGGTGTCATAGCAGAATTTCTTCGTAATTGTCTCTTATCAATTTTTGGAGACCAGTCTAAAATATACCCACTAGCTTTAGACACCTTATGTTGTACAGGAAAGGTATTTACACAATCCATCCATTTAGGAAAGGTGCCAATTTCAATTATAGAACTATTTGGACAGTGGGGTACCGGTGGAGGTTTTGCAGAAATGACTGGCTTGTTATGGGAAAGTCCCATCTTAATTACTGATCTAGTATTAGGTTTTAAGTCTCCATAAATAGAATTATTTGTCAGTCTAGGTTTACCAATCGCTGTCTTTTCTTCAAATGATACTTTCAGACAGCCAGCATGTTTATCATGTGACCAACATAAAGGTAATTGGGCACTGTAGCCAGAATAATTAAATCTAGTCACATGATTGGGAGTAATATGAGCATCTGTAAATCCTCCCATCATGAATGAGTCATTAGTAAATACTGGAATAGATTCTCCAGTCCACACAGCTGGGTGTACCAGGGGTGGATCTGGGAAATATGTCCAATAAGTGTCTACTTGATTCCCTTTTACCTGACAGCCCAGTAGGGCAATTACTGTCGCTACCATCAAGACTGGTGTTCTGTTCTTTCCTAGGCGTCGAAGTATTTGGGAAGCCTGGGTTGTCAATTTCTTCACATCTTTCCACGAAATCAGCTTCTCGGCTGGTTCAATCTGGTCTTTCTTCATCTTTCTCCGATATCTCCTCCTTCTGGGTTGTGGCTCCTCCGTGTCTATCCTCAGTCGCTTGAGTCTGGGTTCTATCTCCTCCATGTCTGATGGCACGTTCAGGCACCCAGATAGGATGAAAAGCACCTTCTGGAAAAATACAAGCATGCCCTCGGCCCCATGATATTACCGGATCTGGGCCCTTCCACTGACCAGTCTGTAAATCTTTCCACAGAACTCTGCCTAAAGGGCCTGTCACCGAGGGAGACATTTGCCTCTCAGCAGCAGTGTGACCTTCTGTGTCACAGTTTAAAAAATTTAAAACAAATAAGGCATGATTAAGGCTATTTTGGGGAGTCACTATCTTATCCCCCCTTTTTAATTTTTGTAATTGAAGTTTAATAGATAAATGAGCTCGTTCTACAATGGCTTGACCTTGGGGGTTATAAGGAATTACTGTTTTATGATTAATTTTAAACTCTTGGCAAAATTGTTGAAAAGCAGAGCTTACATAAACTGGAGCATTATCTGTTTTAATCTGCATAGGACACCCTAAAACAGAAAAAGCTGCTAAGCAATGAGAAATTACATGTTGAGTATTTTCCTTAGTACGTGCTGTGGCAAAAATAAATCTAGAATAAGTGTCCACTATGACATGCACATAACATTGCTTACCAAATTGAGGAATATGAGTTACATCCATTTGCCATATCTGATTTGGTTTTAATCCACGGGGATTTACCCCTGATGGCAGAGATGGAGTGTAAATAACACACTTAGGGCATTGGCTTATAATCTGACGAGCCTGTTCTCTGGTAATACTAAATTTTTTACGTAAGCTAGAAGCATTTTGATGATGCAAGGAATGGGAAGCTAGGGCACAGTCATATGAAGACATCTGTTGACAAAAAGCTACTAATTTATCAATATTATCATTACCTGCAACCAAAGGTCCAGGGAGGCTAGAATGTGCTCGGATATGTCCAATAAAATATGGGTACTTCCTCATTAGCACTGTCTTTTGTAAATTATGAAATAATTCAAATAACTCCTGTGATGAAGTAAACCCAATAACTGAGGTTTCAATATTTTTGGTAACTCTGACTGCATATAAGCTGTCAGAATAGATATTAATAGGCTCATTTGAAAAATAATCTAAGGCAAAAATCAGAGCTTGGAGCTCTGCCCTTTGAGCTGAAGTATAAGAAGTTTGTATTACCTCTGTGTGAACACGGCTGAAGAAACCTGCCTTACCAGAGCTGGAACCATCTGTGAACACCGATAAAGCTCCCTCTATTGGATGGGAAAGTACAATCTTTGGAAAAATAAGTGATGTTAATGATGCAAATTGTACAATCTTATCACGAGGATAATGGCTATCTATCTGGCCAGGGAAATCTGCAAAAGCTATCTGCCATGAACTAGAAGTTTGAAAAAGCCAATTAGTCTGTTGAACAGAAAATGGAATAATTATGATATCAGGCTCAGATCCAATTAATTGTAAAATCCTAGTTCTACCCTTAATCACTAATTGAGCTGTAGAATCATGAAAAAGAGTTAATGTTCTTTGAGGGGAATGAGATAAGTAGATCCATTCAATAACTCCTAATCTTTGCCATATGGCTCCTGTTGGGGTATGTTCAGTTGGAAATATTAATAAATACAGTATTTCTTTAGGATCTATTCTAGTAAGCTGTGCATTTTTAATTGCAATTTCCACTTTCCTTAAGGCTGCTTTGGCCTCCAAAGTTAGTTGACGTGGAGAGGTTGGAGAAGGATTTCCTTGTAATATCTGAAATAAAGGATTTAACTCAGAAGTAGTTAACTTTAAGGATGGTCTTAGCCAGTTAATATCTCCTAATAGTTTTTGAAAATCATTAAGGGTATGTAACTCCTTAACTCTTATCTGAAGGTTTTGAGGACGGATTGTACTCCCTTGAATTATCTGACCTAGATATTGAAAAGGAGATACCTTTTGAATTTTTTGAGGAGCTATACTTAAACCCATAGTTGTAAGTGAGGTCTCTAACTGAGTAAAAATTTCTGAAAGTACTTCTGAATTAGCATGGGCCAATAATATATCATCCATAAAATGAATAATGTATGCATCAGGGAAGCTATTTCTAATGGGATCTATTGCCTGATCAACATATTTTTGACACAGTGTAGGGCTATTACGCATTCCCTGAGGAAGGACTTTCCAGCAGTATCTTTTAACAGGTTCCTTAAAATTAACTGCTGGGACAGTGAAAGCAAATTTTTCACAATTTTCAGGATGTAACCTTATAGAGAAAAAACAGTCTTTTAAATCTATTACCATCAAGCTATAATCTAAAGGAATGGCTGTGGGGGAGGGAAGTCCTGGCTGTAATGATCCCATAGGCTGAATTATCTCTCTTAAAAGCCTTGAAAATCATTAGGGGTTTGTACGGAAACTGTGGTTCCGCTCCGGTAAAATTAAAGATGGCGGCCCCCATGGTTGGCATGGAAACTGTTTGTTTTGCTCCGGTAAATCTAAAGATGGCGGCCCCCATGGCCGGCGCGATGACGTCACACTGTGCGACCGTTCCTGGAATTCCCGGGCTCTCGCTAGGAGGAGATGCCGGCGGCAGCGAGAAAGCGGGCTGATCCGCGCCGTTTGAATCCTCCGCATGGGGCTGCGACTTTAAGTTCACATTTTTAACTTTGGTCTCTAAAAATATCGTTACTGGCGTCTTTATGCCCTGTCTCCTGTTTCTTTCTGCCTGTTCATTACAAAAATCAGTCCAGTAAGTTTTCCAAAGCAAGTAATCTCCCCCGCTCAGACAAGATCTGGCTAAAAAAATCCAATCACTAGGAGGAAGGGGTTGTGAGCAAATATTTTCTATTAGACTCTGAACAAAAGGCGAATTTGGGCCGTACGTTTCACATGCATTTTTCAATTCCTTGATAGTTTTAAAAGGGATTACAGCATGAACTCTAACTCTCTGATCTTGTTCATTAGTTTGCTCAAAAACTGGAAAGAGGTGAAAACCAGTAGTATCCTCCCCCATTTCTTGAGCCTTCTTAATACCTTGCTGAACTGGGGTAAGAAAAGTCATCTTTAATTCAGCACACCTGTTAAATTTGGTCCTTCTAGCAGGTATCGGCCGAATTTTAAAAGCTTGGGCAGGTGGTGCTAAATGCAATCTATTAAAATTTCTCTCTAAGTCCTGATTTTCTATGTCTAATTCTTCTTCCTCAGACTGTGAGCTGCTATCAGACTCTGTACTATCGCCATTTGGAATTTGGGTTTCTAACTCACGTGGCTGAGAAGAAACCTGAGCCCCACTAGGAGTTTCCTTTGTATTTTCCTCTCCAGGAAGATTGGTTACCACTTCTGGAGGGCTCTCCAAGATTAGAGATGCTTCTTCTTTATCATGCTGTTCTGTACAATCTGTCTGCGGGCTAGCTTGCACATTTCTAACCTTTGTTTTAGCTCCTAGCGCTTTTGTTTTAAAACGGCTCAAAGGAAAGGAAATTAATTTAGCTTCAGGCTGATTTTCCATTTGAATAGACCTAATGGCTCTTTGAATACCTCTCAGAAGCTCTTCTGGTGGCCACGGACTCTGGTCCATGTATTCAAAGAGACAAATTTCTAGGGCCGTCCAAGTTTTCTGTATATTCTCTATACCTCCAGGTATTTCAGTAGAAAGACAAACTCTCTGTAACTTTCTTCCTAATTTCTCCCAAGTAAGTAAATTTGGAGACTCTTGGTCACAAAACCAAGGACAATATTCACCTACAATCTTTAAGAATTGCAATAACTGAGTTTTGTTTATCTGTTTTCCTTTCTGATTAATTATACTGTCTAAAATAGTTAGATACATTTCCTTATCCGAAGAAGTAGAATTTCCCATTTTAAGTAAATTAACGTCTCTTTCCTTCAATATCTCCCGGTACTTTTGTGACTCAAATGTCACTTTTTTCTTTCTCTTATCTTATTTCTTATTTTCTTTATCCTCTTTATTACTTTTGTGACCCAAATGTCACCTCTTTCTTTTCTTTATTCTTTATTCCTTACTTTCCTTTATTTTCTCTTTATTTCTTTTCCTTATCTTCCTTTTTCTTTATTTCTTTCCCTTAATCTTTTTAGCGCGCGCTCCCACTCAATCTAACTAATTCAGAATGCCCCACGTTGGGCGCCAATTCTACCACGCGGCCTGCGCAGTGGTTTCATTAATGAGGTTCTGGCATTCAGTTAGTTAGAAGAGATCAAAATAAAACACACAGACAGTACCTTATTTTAATGCTAGGTCCAAGACGGCTCACCTCTTTTCCCTGCCTCCAGCCGCCCAGCAGGGCAGCGAGGATTACTCTGGGCTAACAGGGGAGAGAGAGAGAGAGAGAGAGAGCGAACACGCCGGGGATCAGCCTTTTATTTGGGGGGACAAGAGATTCAGGGGAGAATTCCATCCAATGAAGGTTGAGGGGGGGGCTGTACTCCAAGGTCAGGGTCAGTGATTGGGTCTCCAGGGTCAGTGGTTACGCACACCCCCACACGGATGGGCTCTCTCATCAGGAAAGGGTCGGGATAACTCCGACACAGCCAGAGTGCCTCAGGCCCTTAACGGGAGTCACCCAATCACGTGTCAGAATGGCTCCCCACACAACCCCACTGGTTTGAGAATACCTGGTACATGTGGCATCCTGCTTAGCTCCATCTCAAGTTTAGCACAGCATTGGAGATGGGGTGACCCTCTGAGATGGGTGTAACTTGCCAAAACGTCAATCAACCCGTTTACTTCAAGACCCCTGTTACAACAAGTGCTAAGGACATGGTTTCACTAAGGGCTTGCTAGAGCAGAGCACCCCATCCTGCAGGTGTTCCTATCAGGCCTGAACAAGTGCAGATTCTTCAAGCACTTCGAGCTGCTCATAGCTGCTAGCTGCTAGCTGTAGACTGAAAGTTATTCCAACAATCAGAAGTGTGGCACTGGAGAACTGACTAGATCATGTTTGCTCAGACATCTTCAATGTATTAAGTCATTGACATCTGAATAACCTACTGGAAGGTGGGGATTAGTTGGAGGAACTAGGTTACTGGAGGTGTGAATTGGAAAGGTTTACTTTTTACCTGTTCCCTTTCTCTCCATCTTTTTTACCTGACTGTTGTGTGCTAAGCAGCTTTCCCCTGTCATTTCCTTACACCATGGTGTTTTTGTCTTTGAGCCAGCTGGCGATGGACTGAATCCTCTGAAACCATCAGCCAAAATAAATCTTTCTTTTTATAAGATATTTATTTATTTATTTATTTATTTATTTATTTATTTATGGTACTGGGTATTAAACTCAGGGGCACTCAAGCACTGAGCCACATCCCCAGCCCTGTTTTATATTTTATTTAGAGACAGAGTCTTACTGAGTTGCCTTGTGCCTCACTTTTGCTGAGGCTGTCTTTGAGCTTGCTATCCTCCTGTCTCAGCCTCCTGAATTGCTGGGATTACAGGTATGTGCCACCATGCCCTGCCTGTAAGTTATTTTTATCAGGTATTATGGTCCAAGAATACAATGCTGACTGACACACTCATTATCCTATATGCTTATCAAAATGCCTCTACCCAAGTCCATCACAACATTAATCATCACATTTTTGTCTTCCCAAGCTAATGACTAGCCAACCAGGCTGTTTGCCACCCTCATTAGTTCAAGTGTAACTAACTTCAGGTTATTTCCACTTCCAAAGAAAGTGCATGGCCAGGTTGAACACTGACATCTTTATTTTTTGAAAAGATTTTTTTTTCTATAATTCTCTTTAAAGGCTACTCCTGAATATAGCTTCAATGTACTCTGCATCCATTTTTTTGTGAACAAATACCAATACATCTTATTTGTAAACCCAGGTTGAGGTTTTTACTCTTCCTTTAACTGCACATATTGTATGACTAATGACTTCAGGTGTGAGATGAAAGAGAAAAACTGTTACAACTGTGCTGAGGATTTAGTTGCCTGCTTAAAGAAATTGCTTTGTGTTTTCTGGTCTTTGAGCCTGATCCTGGATACAATATTTTCTTCTAATGATGCATTAATGATGAGACTTATGATTTTATAAGTTTGTGCTTTCAACAAAACCACCTTAAGATGGGCAGTTTCAACTACTTAGTGCCCTAAGGTCCTAGAGCAGGTCAAGTAATATTTTTTTGAATGGCATATTATTCTTCTGAGAACACTTGCTTTTTCCTTTCTAGACCCACAGAATACTAATTGTGATTAATCAGCTATGGTCACCTTAAACTTCACACTTTTTCTTCTACTGTGGATATGTCCAATGCTACAGAATCTTTCTGACTTGTGGAAATAGTCACACTACAGCCTGAACTTGCTACAACTAGAAACCTTACCTTTTACAGAAGCAAGTGATGATGCTGTCTCCTTGTCACCCAACTTCTCTGGAGTGAAAACAATAATGTATGTTTGAATATAGATGGGAGTAAGAAATTCACTTTTCTTCTGTGATGCAAAACATTTTTCTCACATTTATTATTTCTTCTCAAAACCTCCTTGTATTTTATATTAAATTAACAGTGGTGTAAATATTTTTCATACAACCAATAATTTTTATTCTAATATATTAAGAGAATTTCATTTCCTCCTGTTTCTTCATCACATTAAGATCATTCTATTTAAAATAATATCTAGTTACAAATCACTTTCTTCTAATAAAAAGTTTTTTCCAAATGTTGGTTGTATATATAGGGATGAGCTGAAATTTCCCTCACCCTATCATATTTCAAATTTCCCTCACCCTCCATAAAATGGAAGTTCTCATGAGTATATATACTTAACAATTGCTATTTTAAAACTTACTTATACTTTTCATTGGCACATAATAATTGTACATATTTATGGGATGACAGTTTCATCCTTCAGTTATAAGATCTTGTCAATAGCATATTGTTAAACAAAACAAATTGATGTAAAAATAGAAATTTAAAGTTTATTTATTAAATATTCATAATATTTTGAATATATATTATTATTTACATAATTTGCTCTTGACAGTCATGATGTATGTTTCTCATATAGTACTAACTAGTTGTATCACCATTTGGAATTTGAATGTGAGCTATATGAATGAGCACCATGCCATCAGCATAGAACAAAGAGAAGAAAGGTGAATTCCCTCTCTCTTCTGGGCCTGGGGCACCCCTTCTTCCCTTTTGGAGGTTGTAATTCCTAGTACTGGCATAGCACTAGTGGAGCGCCCCCTGGGTTCTCATCCTCAGACTCATATTTGCACCATTAAATTCCCTGGTTTTTAGACTTTGGGATTTCGATTGGGCCACACTTTCAACCTTCCTTGTTGTTCAACTTTTAAACAGCCTAACATGGAACTTCCCAATCTTCATAAACATGTTTTTAAAATTCTTCTGAAATTCTCAGTGAAAGTTTCTATTTTAATATAATATAATGTATAATACTATACCTTATATCATCTTCTTAAAGTTATAAAAAGCTCATTAGAATATTAAATTTTCTGGGTTTAGAAAAATAAAAGTAAAGTGAGAGGTATGCAGCATTTCCTTTTACTTGAATTCTGATAGATCATGATAACATTCAAATAGAAGTTTATAAAGCAGTCAATGGTCCATAGACATTATAAAATTACCTGAGTGCTAGAAGCCACCCATCAGCTATATGTGAACTGAGCCATGTGCATGAACTAAAGAGATCTTGAAGCCATTAGGCAAGAAAGCCTGGTATCAGGAACTCCCAGCAGCAACCCCACTGGTTTGAGAATACCTGGTACATGTGGCATCCTGCTTAGCTCCATCTCAAGTTTAGCACAGCATTGGAGATGGGGTGACCCTCTGAGAGCCATGCAGCCTCTTGGAGATGGGTATAACTTGCCAAAACGTCAGTCAACCCGTTTACTTCAAGACCCCTGTTACGACAATAAGCAAACACCCAAGACTGCTCCCATTGCAACCTTATACCTGCCTTCGCTGTACTCCCCCTTAAATAAATAATCTGGCCCTTTTTCAGTTGCTCATTTCCAGCTCCCATCAGGACTGGGAGACTCATCATATACTCCCATTCTATTTAGCTTCTAATTCTGTCTCTGTTTCTTACTAATTATGTCAGACTTTTTATTTCCTAGGTAGCCCATACCTCTGGAGCAGCAACCTAACTTCTTCGGGTGCTGGTCACCCTGCTATCTGAGCAAACATTTTTGTTGGTGGGGTTGTTTCAATGTCGAAGTCTGATTCTCTGTGTCTCTTTACTTCACTCTGAGCCATTGTTGCTGTATTTTGAGTCATCCTCCCTTCTCAATAAGGGTAGAATGTGTTTAAATGTGCCCCAGTATTATGGAGGTGCAGCAATCTTCTTTTATTCTGTACTCACCTTGTCCTTTCTAGTGCAAGTTGGAAATATCTTAGCTGAAACAATTTTCTCAGATGCTTTGTGAATCTCCTATAGATTTCAGTCTTTTTCAATTTCATTAGAAAAAATATATGATATTAACAGATATTTTAAGATAGATCCTTTACAAGTTGGCCTCTAGTTGAGATGGCTGAAGGACAATGCCCTTAAGCTTCTAGAAGCTCAGGAGTTTAATGGATAAACTCTATGAAGAATACCCTTTATTTCTTAAAATAGCCCTTGATATAGCTGATTATTTTAACTTTTATATCTTTCTGAAATTTGAGCAAGATCTTATAAAATCACATCTCAATATTTTTCCTTAAACAGGGCTTATCTCTACATTGTAGCTCTAAAGTTGCTTTTTAATTTTAGCATCTTTTATTATTTAAGGATAAAAAGGTCTACAAATTTATTAATTCCCAACTTCTGTTTAAAAATTATCCTCTTAATTGTTTTTTTCTTCTTACAATTTATTCTGAGCTATGACTGCATTTTTAGCTAATGACTTGACTGGGGAAGAATCTGCCTCCAAGTGCACTTGACAGGGCTTACCTCACAGCTATAGAACTTCAGGGACCCAGCTTCTTGGTAGCTACTTGCTAGAATACATTTTCTGCTTTTGGCCACATGGGCCCTTCAGTATAATGCAATTATTATTTAAAGACAAGTAGAAAAATTAGAATCCAAAGAACTAGAAAGACAGCATAGTATAAAATGTACCAAAATCAAAGGGATGAAATCCTTTCTTCATTCATATTTTATTGGTTAGAAAGAAGTCACCAACCATGCCCACTCAGGGTGAGATGAGCATAAAAGTTAAACTTCAGGGGACAAATACTATTCAAAACACATAAGTCTTTGTGGAACTTCTCTAAGGATTTCTTTTTATATTCGTGTATTTGTGTATGAAATTAGATGATTATCTAAATTATGTGTTTTTTCATACATGTTATTATTAGAATTTAATTAGGTCATTAAAAAAAACTTACACAGTCTCAAATTTCGCACAAGTTAACAGGTCACATTTTTTTTATGTAAGTAGTATATTGTTTGTATGTTTCCTCATCAAAAATATAAAATCTTAAGTTAACTCCTTTTTTTAGGTCACAGTGCTATGGTTTGGCCATTTTCGGCCTAGTTTGGAGTTTTATTCATTGCTCTGTCTACTGTTAGCTGGTAAATTATCTGAGGACAAGATTTTGAAGATAACTTTAATTTAGATTGTTTGCCTGGGCTTCACGTGTTCTCATCCTTCCATAAGGTAGCTTGTCCAGGCTTGTAGGATTCTAAGAGAGAAGGTGAGAATTAAAGCATAGGAAGACTTGACACTGAAACTTGGAACTGATACAACATTAAGTTTCTTGAATTTTGTGGTTTAAACCTTGTCATCAGAGCAGGTTATTTCCAGTTCAAGAAATATTATTTGACAGTCATACATACAACAGAATCCAAGGTTTGTCAAAAGAATATTATAAATAAAGAACTTACTTGCTAAGATCAAGGAACATGTCTCTATTTCTTTCATTCTTCCTAATTTTCTTACTTATCACATTCTATTATCTTTCCTCTTCATTTCCCCAGCTTGCCTTTTCAACCAAATCTATTTAGTTTTCTTTTTTAAAATTTCATTTATTTTATAAATATAAAACCTCATAATAGGGCATGTCTTAATTAATACTCTCTTCTTTGCTTCTCTTCATCTCTACTAAAGTTTACTTCAGGATAAGCCATAAAAATACAGGAACTAATATATGAGGAGTACACTTATTATATTCATGAACACAAGAGGTCTAGGTCTAATTCTACATTATTGTTTCTGTGGGGCCACTCATGATGTCTTTTGAATAAATTTTTTTTAAAAGTCTAAACTTTGACTACAAATACATTTGAGTTTGAAGCCTGGATTTCTTATGTATGAGCTCCAAGAACTTGTGTAAATTACCTGATGCAGACTAAGTCTTTTGAACTACTTAATATAATAGTACTAACTTTGTAGATTACTGAGAAAAATTAAATTACATAACAAATCACAATGGAAAAATCCAATTCCTAAAGCAGTGTAAATATGCAATAATGCTAGATGATATATAGAAATAAAATAACTTTTATAATTTAATAAATAATAATTATCCTTGTAGGTAGCATATCAGTTTTATATTGTCAAAATAATGATGGGGACACTGAAAAAATCTCTGTGCAATGAAACAAGTACACATGTATTGTTATTTGTGATTTGAAATTTGGTTAGTTGTAATTTTTTAAATAAGGCTTTGCAGGGCTCATTTGTATTTCTCTGATTAGCTCTGAGTCTGAATCTTCTTGTCACTTTGTGTGATGTTGACTGGATTTTTTAATTGTCTAGGGAACTGGCTGAGTCACCAGATCCAAATCATTTCTACTCCAATAGTCTCACCAACCAGCATGCCAGCTTAGCCATGTTCTTGAGATAAAGGTAAAGTGGCAAGAAAGAAAGAACAGACAAGCAAGACTTCTTACAGCACAGGCTTGGAATCAGTGCTCTGTGACTTCTATAATATTCTAAGGGCCAAAACAAGTTACACGGTCAAGGTCAACTCAGATCCTGAACATGGGGAAGTAGGCTGCTTTTCTTGATGGGAGGTCTTATAAATTGCATTGATAAAGACGTGGACATAGGAAGGGAATTGTCATTATTTGAATTAATCTATCACAGGAAGATACTATTCACTAAGGAAAAACTAAAATAATACACACACACACACATACATGTTATATATGTGTATTCTTTTATCTATGAAGTTCTTATATATACTTTTTATTAGTACTTATTCCTAATTATAATTTTTTTAAAAGTAACAGGAATGTTAAATGCTTTGAAAAAGGTGATATTGTTAGTTGTTAGTAAATGGCAAAGTTGTATGTAGGATCCAAAAGAGATAAATATTTGAACATTTTGAACATATAATTTGGGATTTTTTTTTTTTTTTGGCGATGCTGGGGATTGAACCAAGGCAGGGCTTTGTGCATGGGGGGCAAGCATTCTACCAGCTGAGCCATATCCCCAGCCCCTGAGATTTTTATAGTATAGAATTGGATACAAAATAGCTTTTGCCTCTAGATCTTTAATAAAGAGGTCTCTTCTAGATTAGTATTGTTATTATTCTAATATACTTAGAACAATAATATTTATTATTATTTTATAATAATATAAAATATGTTTCAATTTTAAATGATACCATCATTTCACATATAAAGAGGTTTCAGTCACTGTATTTTTAAAATGTATTTTGTTACATAAACATTTCAGTTGGGAGAAACTCTAACAACAATGTGAGAATGAACCTCTAAACCCAAGTGCCTTATTGGAATACGTTTTTATGCATTAGATGTTTTGACAGTGCTGTAGGCTTTCTTTACCCCATAAAAGTGAATAGATGAAGTATTTTTAGTCTTATATTTATAAAATTATAATCATTGTTATAAATATTTTTAAATTGTATACAGTTTTGATTGTAACTTCATGATAGATTGTGTGAACAATATTTAGGTTAAGAACTGCTCAGTGGCAAAGCGTTTGCCTAGCATGTGTGAGACATGGGGTTTGATCCTTAGCACCACATAAAAATAAACAAATAAAATAAAGGCATTCTGTCCATCTACAACCACAAAAGAAAAAGAGATTTAAAAAATTTAGGTTGAGACGTTTGCAAGAACCTGCAACATGTCCTTGGAAAGAAATGAAGAGGCTAAGAAGGAAGAGGAGGGAAGGAGATCAAGAAGGAGAGATGGGAGTAGAACAAGGAGGGAAGGAAAAAGGGGGAAAAAAGAGGGAAGAAGGAAAAGAAAAAAGAAAAAATATATTTTTGACAAGAGCAAAGACAGTATGAGAAATATAAGCACATGTTTTCAGTGCTAAGTTCATTGTTATGTGGTATAGGTAGATAGTTTGAGTAACTTCTGAAGACAAGTTGTTTGTATAATCAAAAATAAATTGAGGGCTGGGTTGTGGCTCAGTGGTAGAGGGCTTGCCTGGCACACATGAGACACTGGGTTCTATCCTCAGAACCACATAGAATGAAATAAAGATATTGTGCCCACCTACAACTAAAAAATAAATATTAAAAAAATAAATTAGGTACAAAGGAAAAGCAACTGAGTTCGATTAAGCAATATATGGTATGAATTTCATTAAGCATTGTTATGTATTCATTGGCCACTTGCTTTTTTTTAATAACTCTTTTAATTTTAAAATTTTATCTATTGTAGTTGTGATTATAGTCACATTAAAAGTTTTTAAGATCTGTTTATACTTAAGATATTTCTCCAGTTACATAAAAATAATTTGGATTAGATTATTTCTATAGGTTTCTTCTTTGTAAAGAGAATTTTAATGAGTCTTTTTGAAGAAAATTTTTATAAGTACTGCCATATATAATTACTGATAGTTTATTTTTTTTAAATGATTAATTTCTATCAGACTTTTCTAAATATGATTTTCTTATGGTTATTATCAAATACATATGTACATTTTGAACAGGGGCTGAGTAGGATTGGTTAAAGTTGATAAGAAATGGATATGGTAAGGAAAATGAAAGGAGACACAGAGACAAGATGAAGAGGCAGGAAAAGAAGTGGTTACTCTTCTAAGCAGCTCTGTTTATTTATCTAAATAGGTTACATTGGGTTTTTAGTACCTTGACTACATTATTTTTTAGTATTCCTTTATTTCCAGGAGCTGAATGTCTGAGATCAAAGTCCAGGCTGATAAGACTCTTCTCAAAGGACATTACTATAGCAACTAGATACTGCACCTGAATTAGTTATTTTACTTGCTTCAAGAAGAAACTGCTGAGCATTCCAAGCATTGGAAACAGAGTGCCAGCTATTCCCCGGGAGTTTGCTCACCAGAAGAATGCTTCCCTGTACATTTCTATGGTCAGAATACCAACAGATATTGGTTAAAAGTATAAAATTTAGACAAGAATCAGTTGTAGAGATCTACTTTGCTACATAGTATATAGAGTAAATAATGATTTATTGTATACTTTAAAATTGCTAAGAGAATATATTTCAAATGTTATTACCACAAAAATTATGAAAATATGAGGTGATGGATGTTCTAGTTAATTCTACACTATATTCATATATCAAAACATCACATTGTATAGTAAAAATACATGCAATTTTTTTCATTTGTCAACTAACACAAATTGAAGGCTTGAATATAGATTGCAGGTTGAACAGAAAGCAGTGAGGAAGACTAGGGGAAAATAAACTATATTTTTGTGTATGGAGAATGTATAAGTGTATGGAAGTTGAGATAAATCTTTTATAATCAAATGAAAAGTGAAATAATTGAGTTTGGAATGCAAAATAATCATAAAGTAAGTGGAAAACAATTTGAATAAAAGAAATTATCAAGATGGTAAACAACCTTTCTTTTTAGTATGTTAGAGTTTTTCAATGACATTTATACTCATTCAGAGTTAGACCTGACTACATAATTCGCGGGATCTGATATAAAATTAAAATGTGAAGCCTTGGCAAGAGGCAAGGAAATCAATGACTCCTAACCTAGGCATCCTTCTGAGCCACATCCTCTGGGTGATCGCTAAGAAACTGCAACCTCCATGCCAGTTAATACTGAGAATGATGCTGGATAAGGGCTCCCTGTGGAGTTGTCTCTTGAATCTGTGGGACTCAACGCCTAAAGAGAGAATGGTCCTTACCTTCCTCTGTATAGGAAGACATTGGCTAGGGGGTGACCTTTAATCCTTCTCATGACTAGGCCCAGACCTCTCCAGGTGTGGAGGGAAATGGTGGGATAAAGTTTTTTCCCTGCCAATGAGGATGACCAAATTCCCTTCCCAAGTGGAGGGTGACAGATGTTGTGGGAAAGAGTTGGTGTCACAGAGGCCAGTGGGGTTGGGACACGAGTATTCAGAAAGGAAGCACCTATGAAATTACTCTAGGGAAATGGAGAGGTGACAGGATGTCTTATGGCACATATCTTTAAGCTCCAGGCCTTTGGTGTGCTCCCAATTGTCCCGTACGACTTCACTTACAAAGCACTTCACTTATGAATTAAAAAATAAAATTAATAAGGTTTTCAAGATGACTACCCCAGGATGTCAAACCCCAAGAGTGAAGCAGACTGAGTAACAGGCCTGTGTAACCGCAGTGATCTAATACGGATGAACCAATCCTATTCACAGTGTCTTTTTAGTGTGTTATAAATTTCAATAAAACAGACTCATTCTATGTAATACAATTGTAAATTTGGATTTCTCTCTTCTTTTTTATCATCAAAAACGTAAAGTTCATAAAGTTTTTCTTTAATTTATACTTGCAGTTTTATCTCACATATAGTACATGGTGAAAATGTATATTATAATAGTTTATAGTTGATATTATATTTTATCTCAGTCTGCATCTCTTCTCCCATAACTTACTTGCTCAATGTGATTTTTCCAAAATCTAATAGATTTCTATGCATAATATACATTTACATTAAATATTTTTATATTTTAAGTTTTATATTTTAAGTTTTAAATATTTTTATATTATAAGCTAATTCTTATATTTTAAGTTTATTATATTGTTACTTCAATTCTTCCTGCCTTTCTAAATGGATTATATAAGATGAACTCAAACAATTATTGTGGAGAATAATCTTTTTATAAAGCTTGAGTTATATAAAATTATACTCTTTAACATATTAATAAGTGTTCAATTTTATTACCAAATGTTTTAGGCACCTACCTAAGAACAAATGTAAAAGTAAAGATGCCATAGAAATTAACTGCTCAGTATATATAACCTCATGTATATCTAGCAGAGCAGTAAACAAAACAAAATCCTTGTATTTAATTTTTTTAGGTTCTATTTGCTTTTGTGATTTTTTTTTTGATACTTGCCTGACATGCATGTGCTATAAAAATACTTAACAGGGAAATAACTTGAGATGATGGCTAGCTTTGTTTAATATCTCATGAAATGTTCATGAACAATCCAAGCATAATTATTAAGAACCCATGTATTAAGTTCATGTAAGTGGAATAGAAGTTTTATGAATGGACTTTTCAACTACTTTATCTTCAGCTTTTTATGTAAATTAGTCCTTGGTTTTAAATCTTCTCTAAGGGAAATTGTACATTCTTGGAAATATACTCCTTATTCCCTCTTGGCAGCTGGTGGCCTTTTACCTAGTTTTAAATGCAAAGTTCATAACAACAAAAATACTACTAATATAACTACCATTCTCAACCATTTCCCCTCCTCCTTCCCTCCACCCAAAACAATATAAAGAATTTTTTTTTTCCTGGGGGAGGGTGAGTGATTGGAAAAAAGTATTGTATTCCATTCAAAATTTTGGTACATGACATTTTTCATCTTAGGAAGCCAAATGTTCTTGTCCTATCATGACATTGGATAGCATTAACAGTAAGTTTTTGTGCTTCCAAATCTTTTTGTTTTTTAAGAATTTCTTGATATTCTATGACCTGCTTTCAATTTTGTTCATTTATTCTATTTGTCAGGCACAAAAGATTACCTTCCTTTTTTAGCCCTCTGTCTTGTCACCAATCATTCCTATTTGGTGGCTGTGTACTTTGGAAAAGGCTGCATGTTTCTGACTACACTTAATGTTCACTCTGCTTCCTTTGCTTGTATCCCACTAACTATTTCCCACATTACCTTTACTGCAGCACATCTCTTCTTAGTTGATGAGATTGTTTTTATCTCTCTGTAAACCTACCAATCCTGAATGGTCTGTCATTGCCTGCCTTTAAAATCCTTCCTCTTTCTCTCTTTAAATAATGCTGTGACTAAGTTATACCCAAAGCTCACCCTACGGAATATTTTCTCAGTACTTTTCAGAAAACACCAAACAAAAATGCCATTTGAAAGGAGGTTTTTTTTTTGTTTGTTTTTTGTTTTTTAATTTTCTCCCTTTTAGAATGTAAGCTACACAAAAGCAGGGACAATGTTTTCTCTATGTTCCCTTGTGTCTAGTAAATTGTAAATTATTGATATTGATGATGGTAAAAAATAAAATAATCCATTGTATTAATTTCCTTAAATCATAAGTTTTTATGAAATAATCATTTCTAAAAGATAGTTATAAATTTCTCTGTAATAATTTTGAGAGTAGATATTTAGTGAAGTGAGAGTTTTGTTTATTTTGAAACAAAATGGGGATGGGACTCAGCAGCAGATTATTTGCCTAGCATGTGTGAGGCACTGGGTTGGATCCTTAGCAACACATATAAAAATAAAATAAAAGCATGCTCTGCATCTACAACTACAACAGCAACAACAAAAGAACTGATTCCATATGGATGCTCAGAGGTTTTACAGAGATGCCCTGGATGATTTGTTGGCTTCCTATGGAGTGAGAAAGAATAATATGCTCATTTCAATGACAGGAATCTCCCAGGCACAATGACACATGTCTGTAATCTCAGAAACTTGGAAGCCGAGGCAGAAGGATTACAAATTTGAGGCCAGCTTTAGCAATTTAGTGAGATGTTATCTCATATTTAAAAATAAAAAAGGTCTGGAAATGTTCTGTGGTAAAGCACCCCTGGATTCAATCTCCAGTATCAAAAAAAAAAAAAAAAAAAAAAAAAAGAAAAAGAAAAAAAATCAATGATAAGAATCTGTAGAAATATTTCCATGGGGTCAAGAGTTATACAAGTATTGCTATACATTCAAACTATGACATAAAAATAGCGAGAAAATGAAAACTTTAAAAATTGAAAGAACTAGTTTTTAAAGCTTAATTTAAATAAAAATTTTGCTAGTAGATGATGGATCTAGATACTGTTGTGCTTAAAAAAAAAGTCAAATCCCAAGACCAAAGATTGAATGTTCTCTCTGATATGTGAATGCTAACACACAACAAGGGAAGAACAGAAATTTAGAAGATTAGACAAAGGGGAATGAAGAAGGTAAGAAAGAGGGGACTGAAATGATTCTGACATAACTTTCCTAAGTACATACCTCTGAGCTATTTTAAGTGTATCCTCACACTACTGTTGGAATCAGATTTTTAAAAAAATAGAAATGGAATTTCCAATATTTAACTTTTATTACACCATAAGTGGTAGTATGAGGAATAATAAACCAAGTATCATTTATAGAAGATTAGCTTAGTAAATTACTAATATAGGCAATTAGATCTACCATCATCTAAAACAATGAACTACACATTTATAAAAAATGTAGAAATGATATTTTATTTCTTGACATTGGGTTCCTCTATTTAATAAAAAACTATTTTTTAACCAAAATATGAGTGAGCAATTAATTCCTGAAAGGTAAGAAATCCAAAGAGCAATCAAAATTTAATGTGGGGATAAACATGAGATGCAAAATTATTTTGACATGGCACTAATTTCATTTTCTTTTTTGATTTTTTTTTTTACTCTTGTTGAACTTTTTTTTTTAATTAGAATTGTTAGGGATTCAAATTTCTTAAGATATATCGTAGACCTCTTATGGAGCTGTAAAATTATTTTAGCATGGATTTTTTTTTTTTTAAAGAATGAAATAGAGCTTTAGCACAATTTAATTAGAAGTCCAGAAGAACAGGAGCCATATATATTTGTATTATCATTCTATATTTGAGCTATTCTAGAAGGGTTTGTATTCAATTTTCATTTATGAATACTGCCTTTTGCTAATATCAAGAAGCTTTTATTAATTATTAATGGTTCATAGAGACAAAATTTATGTTTCTGGGTGTGATCTAGAAAAAAAAATACACACATGGCTTATTTTTATAACCCTCATGGCTTATGCAATTTTCATGATGTAACTCATTATATTTAGCACAGTGAAAGGACGGATCTAAGCACATACAAATATGTACTTCAATCACACTATAATTTCTGTCATGTAGTTTCAGAACAGTTTGTGGTATATAATGAAATAAATAGGAATAAGGGGAAATGAGAGGTAACATATCAAATGTATAACTTCCAAGTTCATTTAGAGATTTCTTGGTCAATTTTGATTCCTGTTCCTTCCAAAGTATCAGCAAGGTAGATCATAATCAAAATAAAATATTAAATTCAAGGCAATTCTAGATATAGATATGGAAACACATCTAGAAGTTTTGTGAATCAGGAGTCCATGCCTCTATAGAGGATCTAACAAAGATGTAATTAAAGTGTCCGTCAGACTGCATTCTATTCTGAGGCATATCTGGGAAAAAACATGCTTCTAAATTCATTCAGATTGTTGACAAATATTTTTTTCTCCTATTCTTTCTTTCACTTTTCCTTTCTTTTCCTTTCCTATTCTTTTATTTTCCTGTTTCTAATTGTGTGGGTATGTGTTGTTGTTGTTTGTTGTTGTTGTTGTTGTTGTGTGGTTATAAGAACTAGATCTCCAACAATTTGCTGACTATCAGCTGGAGAATGCCTTAAATTCCTGGAAATGAAGCTCACCCTCAGTTTCTTGTGGGAGCTCTTTCATCATCCTGCTAACTTCATCAAAGCTGATAGATGACTCTCTAGGTCTAGTTTACTAATTTGGAGGTTTTTCTGATTAATAACATCAAAGGCATGTCATAGCATTAACTTGGCTATATGGCAATCTCTACTAAAATCTCAAGCCCTTTCCCACATCATAAAGTTCTATTTTATTTTTTGAGCTCATACAGACCCAGGTTAATGTTTTTCTGATTAGTTTTATTTTTTGACTGTGGAGTTTTTAAACATTGCAATGGAGATTTCACCTGTGTAAAGCTACAAGGCCTTTACTATTATGTTATGTGTTGTATGTATTATATTATGTGTGCACACTTCTGTTTTGTGTTGTATGTCTGTATGTGTGTATGTCCATATATATGAGGAGCACTCATGAAAAAATGAATCCAATTTTTTTTTTATTCACATGATTTAAATGGTTTAATTTAAATTGTGTAAACAGCTGTTGAGGATTGTTTTAATATGTGAACAAAAAAGGAGGTTAATAGATCTGTTTGTTTACTTTCACCTTTCCTTTTCATTATATTTAATAATTCTGTTCAGGATAATGTAAATTGTTTAGAAAATTGTTTTCTTAGTACCTGTTGGAATGTTACATAATTTCTTTTTAGCCATCATTGCCAGAATTCCTATCTTCCTCCCAGTGCCGGTGAAGACAAAGATAAAACCAAACTACAGCTTCTTCGATAGCTATCACAGTAAACTGTATAAACTGATGCATCAATGAATAATAACTCAACAAGTAATGCTCAATCAAGGAGTCGATTTACTTTAGGAGGAAATGGACATATTGATGGATTTCTCTGCTTTGAACTGCTTACAGAACTTGCCTGGACTATGTATCACTTGTATGCATTGTGAACTATCTGTTGGTGCAGCAAATTGTGGTAGTACTAGAGTATCTTTGCTGATGGTGTCACCGGTGGTACAGTTTTTCCAAAGGAGCCGTCATTTGGCTTAGTGTTGTGGCGTTCTGCATCCTCCTCCCTTCTGCTAGTGATGGTCTAAAATTTGGGGGCCAACAGAGGTGAGGCAAAGAACCTCACCCCCCCACTGGTGCATAGGCTTATCCACAAGTATGGCTGTATTCTGGACTGGTAGTCAGTGACTGGTAAGATCCAATTGCAGTGGTACCAACCTAAGACAGGAGGCTGACGCCTTGAGGTCAGCTCATCCGATGATGGGTAAGAACCATATGTAGTATTGGACAACCTAACAGGGACGGTCCCTAAGCCACATTGCTTGTTGTTTAATTAAACAGAGGGGGAGAGATGCTGAGAGCAATAGCCGAGTCAGAATGGCCCCTGGCATTTTGCCAATAGTATTGGTTGAGAGGCGAGCCATTAAGATGATGACTTTTGAGTTCTCTTGGAGTTCCCATTGAGTTCCAGTTGAGCTCCTGGAGGAGCCACGTGGGTGGCGTTCGGGAGAGTTCCCGGGAGCGTGTGTGGAGCGTGCTGGTGGAGTTCAGAAATAAAGTTTGTTCCTGCTTCAGTGGCTCGTGATTTGTGCCCAGCCAGACTGTGACACATGATCCTCTAAAATATATATATATTAGAGTTCCACTCAGTCATTTAAAAAATAATTTTAAAAAATTATGGCAATTTCTTGTAAATGGATAGAAATGGAGAATATGATGCTAAGTGAAATTAGACAAACTCAGAAATTCATTGGTTGAATGTTTTCTCTCATATACGGAAGCTAGAGTACAATAAAGGAAAGGGGGAGGGAAGGATAATATTACATAAAGAATCAATCAAATACAAATTAATAGATGAGCAAAAGGAAGTTTATTAGATTAGAGGAAGAAGTGGGGAAGGACCTGAGGGAAAAGGGAGGATCATGAGCTGAAATCAATTTTCATGCAGGTTTGAGTTTGTTGAGATGAACCCAACTACTATGTATAACCATAAAGCTCTGAAATTTCTTTAAAAAAATTTTAAAAATCATAACATACAACTACCATTGTATTGTATAATTGGAAATTTTTATAAGCATCATTTAATTTAATCATCACAAGTGTGCAATGAGGAAGTTTTAGAGTCCTCATTTTTTTTTTTTCTGATGAAGAAATACAGTCCGGAGGCTGAACAACTACATATTCGTCAGAAGATGTGCTTTGCATTATGAGTCAGAGACAGTGTATAGGCAAGGTTTCTGGTTCCAGGCAGGTGGCTCAGTTGTAGAGTATTTGCCTGTCATGCATGAAGCCCTTACTTCAATCCCCAATACTGGAAACAACAACAACAATTGTGATGACAATAATAATAAAGAGACCACCTAAGCTTAAAGCCCATCTACTTCTGTTACTGTTTGTACGGCTTTGGGAGTGTTATTAAACTTTTGTATCTTGGTTTCCTCATCATTAACAGGAAGAAATTCATATTTTATTGAGAGTTTCCATGTTTTATTGTGAGAATCAGGTTACATATTCATATAATTTAGTACTTAGATAATAAAAATAATTTTAAAGGGCTCACTAGAAAGGAGTTAGAGCATTCTCAGAAGTCTGGAAGATTAGATTTCCTAATGCTAAAATCAAAGCCAACATTTTTCTAAATGGAGAAAAGTTGAAAACATTCCCTCTACAAACAGGAAGAAGACAGGATTCCCTCTTTAACCACTTTTACACAAAAGACTGATAATATATTTAAGCAATGTGTCCAACTACACTGCTCTGTAAAAAAAAAAAAAGCAGTGTTTTTTTAATGCACTATACATTTAAAAATGAATAAATATTCATATATATATATATATATATATATATATATATATATATATATATATAAAACTGGAAATGGGGGGATTTAAAATATAGACTGTTTTCTAATACCAGGACACAATGGCCAATGATTCATATCATTTCCAGAAGCAACTGTGAAACACAATTGTGAGTATTATTTCTGGATACTCATCCTTCATTGATTCACTCTCCTGGAATTTCTATATGTTTCCCAAATATTTAACTAATTAGCTATATAAAAAGGGCAGTTAGTTATGTTGCTTACAAAAAGCACATTACCAAATAAATATAATCAGGAAAATTATCCATAACTGAGAATGTTTAAATTCTTTCTAATTGATACAAGCCCTACATGATAAATTAAATTATTATTGTTTATATAAGTTATGAATGTCTTTGGCCTTCTGTATGGGTAAGTTCTTTATTTGCTGAACCAGCCACAAATTAAAAAATACTTGAAAAAAATAACTTGAATACTGAATATATACCTACAGTTTTTCTTGTCTTGTCATTTTTCCCTTAAGAATACCTAAACAAAACAAACAAAAAAAATAATTAAAAAAAACCTATTAGGTGCAAGGTTTCTCTTATAATGCCTAAGTCCTTGATCCACTTTGAGTTGAGTTTTGTGCAGGGTGAAAAATAGGGGTTTAATTTCAATTTGCTACATATGGATTTCCAGTTTTCCCAGCAGCATTTGCTGAAGAGACTATCTATTTTCCAATTCTCCATTGTATGTTTTTGGAACTTTTGTCTAGTATGAAATAACTGTATTTAGTGGGTTTGTCTCTGTGTTTCCTATTTTTTACAACTGGTTTACATGCCTGTTTTGGTGCTACAACCATGCCATTTTTGTTACTACAACTCTGTAGTATAATTTTTTTTTTTTTTAAAGAGAGAGAGAGAGAGAATTTTTTAATATTGAGTTTTCAGTTTTCGGTGGACACAACATCTTTATTTATTTATTTATTTATTTTTATGGGGTGCTGAGGATCCAACCCAGCACCCCACACAGGCCAGGCGAGTGCGTTACCACTTGAGCCAAATCCCTAGCCCATGTAGTATAATTTAACATCTGGTTTTGCTAAGAATAGTTTTGGCTATTCTGGGTGTCTTATTTTTACAAATTAATTTCATGAATACTTTTTCTATTTCTATGAGGAATATCATTGAAATTTTAATCTGAATAAAATTAAATCTGTATAACATTTTTGATAGTATGGCCATTTTAACAAAGTTAATTCTGCCTATCCAAGAGCATGGGAGATCTTTCCATCTTCTAAGATCTTTTTCAGTTCCTTTCTTTAGGGTTCAGAAATATTTTATCTCAGTGTTCTTTTACCTCTTTTGTTAGATTGATTTCCATATACTTTATTGTTTTTAAGGCTATTGTGAATGGGGTAGTTTTCCTAATTTTTCTTTCAGTAGATTCATCACTGATGTATAGGGATGTATTTGACTCATGGGAATCAATTTTATATCCTGCCACTTTGCTGAATTTATTTATGGGTTGTATAAGTTTCCTGGTGAAATTTTTTGGGTCTTCTAAATATGGAATCATGTAATTGGCAAATAGAGATAGTTTTAGTTATTTTCCTATTCATATCATTTTAATATAATTGTGCTGTCTAATTTCTCTGGCTAGAGTTTCAAGGACAATGTTGAATAAAAGTGGGTAAAGAGGGAATCCTGTCTTCTTCCTGTTTGTAGAGGAAATGCTTTCAATTTTTCTACATTTAGAAAAAAGTTGGCTTTGATTTTAGCATGTATAGCTTTTAGAATGTTGAGGTGTGTTCCTACTATCCCTTGTTTTCCTGGTGGTTTGAACAAGAAGTGCTGTATTTTGTCATATGCTTTTTCTGCATCTATTGAGATGATCATATGATTCTTGTCTTTAAGTCTATTAATGTGATGGATTTATTTTATTGATTTCTGTATGTTGATCAAACTTTGCATTCCTGGGATGAGCCCCACTTGATTGTAGTACACTATCTTTTTAATATTATTTTGTATGTGATTTGCCAGAATTTTATTGAGAATTTTTGCCTCTATGTTTATCAGTGGTATTTTTCTGAAGTTTTCTTTTCCTGATGTGTCTTTGTCTGGTTTTGGCATCAGGGTGATTCTATCATCATAGATTGAGTTTAGAAGGGCTCCCTCTTTTGTTTTTCATTTAATAATTTGAGAAGTATTGCTGTTAATTCTTCTTTGAAAATCTTGTAGAACTCAGCTAAAAATCCATCTGGTCCTGGGCTTTTTTTAGTTGGCAGACTTTTGATGGTGTCTTCTATTTCATTGCTTGAAATTGATCTGTTTAAACTGTGTAATTTCTCCAGATTCTGTTGGGTAGGTCATATGTCTAGAAATTTGTTGATGTCTTAACGATTTTTTTTTATTGGAGTACAAATTTTCAAAATACTTTCTGATAATCATCTGTATTTCAGTAGTGTCTGCCATGATATTTCCTTTACATCACAAATTTTAGTATTTTGAGTTTTCTTTCTTTCTCTTCATTAACATGGCTAAGGATTTATCATTTTTTTTATTTTTTTAAAGAAACAAACTTTTGTTTTATAAATGTATTGAATTATTTCTTTTGTTTCAAAGAGAAAGAAGTAAAATCAGGAATAAATAAATTAGAGGGAATCAAACTAAAAATCTTCTTCACAGCAAAGGATACAGTCAAAAATGTGAAGAGATCCTGCAGAATGGGAGAAAAACTTTATCACCTATGCTTTGTCACCTACGCATTAATCTCTAGAATCTATAAAGAACTCAAAAAGCTCAACATCAAAAAAAGCACAGAACCTAATCAATAAATGGAATAAGGCACTGAACAGACACTACAGAGAAGAAGAAATACAATCAGCAAATATATGCAAAAATGTTCAACATATCTAGCAATTAGAGAAATAAAAATTAAAACTACACTGAGATTTCATCTCATTCCAGACAGAATGATAATTATCAAGACAGAAAGGGAGTTATCAAGAATACTAGCAACAATAAGTGTAGGTGAGGATGTAGGGGAAAATATGTGCTCATATATTGCTGCTGGGACTGCAAGTTGGTGCAACTACTATAAAAAGAAGTATGGAGATTCCTCAGAAAACTTGTATTGGATCCACCATTTGTCCCAGCTATTCCACTCCTCAATTTATAACCAAAGGATTAAAAAAATAGCATACCACAGTGACTCAGCCACACCAATGTTTACAGCAGCTCAATTCACAATAGCTAAACTATGGAACCTACCTAGGTATTCTTCAACAGATGAACGGATAAAGGAAATGTGATATCTATACACAATGGAATATTAATCAGCCATAAAAAAGAATAAAATTGTGGCATTTGCCATAAATGGATGGAACTGGAGGATATCATGCTATGTGAAAAAAGCTAATCCTCCAAAACCAAAGGTTGAATATTTTCTTTGTTATGCAGATGCTGATATTACAATAAAGGGGAGGGTTATGGAAGAATAGAAGTACTTTGAATTAGAAAAAGTGGAATGAAGGGAAGAAATGGGGCATGGGAATAGGAAATATAGTAGAATGAATCAGACATTAATATCCTATGTGCATATATGATTATATGACCAATGTGATTCTACATCATGTGCAACCAGAAGAATGAGAAGTTATACTCATTATATGTATAATATGTCAAAATACATTCTATTATCATGTATAAGTAATTAGAATAAATTAAAAAATAAAAACATCAAAGGTGGAAAACAACTATATAGCATTTACATTGTATTGGTACTACAGAATTCTTTATAAGCAACTTGAATACTTTCAGGTTTTGGGTGATCACCTGGGTATATTGAAGAACAACTGTACATATTAATATAATGGATATTTGGAATATATCCATATTCTGAAATATTATGAAAGACATTTAAAATACTAGAAAAATGAAACACACGTTTAAGTGATTTGGAAAAACTTAGCAAAATACCAGGAGATAGAATCAAATAAAAAACATGGGTATGGAGCATGTTGGTACATAGATGAAAAACAGAATGATTGACCTTGCTTTCCATCTAGGAAAATGAATGTATAATCAAGTGTAATTATTTACTGAAATGATGGGTCATCAGTAAGACAAGATATTCATACTACGAAGTCCAAAGGGAATATGAACATCTAATTTCATTCTTAAACAGTTTTAAATTTTTTACTTGAATATCTGGACTTGCAAATAATTTAACATCAGAATACTTATTACAACCATACATTGAAACACAATTATATCAACTCTGAAGAAATCAAACCAAATTTGTTTCATGCAAAAATTGTTCTCTGTAATACAATTATATGAAGTTCAGAACACTTGATTAAATATCTAAAATATTCTTATTTATATTTGCCTAATTAACATAATTTGTAAATCATAGTCAGGTATCTTAAAAAGCATGAACAAAATCTCTTTTTGATACCTTAGTTTTCCAAAGTAACTACATACATGCTAAAAATATGAATGTTTAACCATAGCTGCAAACTTCTAGTCTAAAACAATCCAATTATATTCAAGCAAACATATCGCCAAGCTTTTAGCCTAAAATTACATCAAAAACATAAATGTAAAATTTTAAGTTAAAGAATCTAAGTAAGGAATATATGGTGATTTAGTGAAGAGAAATATACTTAAACAATCTTATTAAGTTTTAATTTGCATACCTTCACAAATCACTTGATTTAGTTGATAAAAATGGATGTTGCAATAAAGTTGCAGTTAATAGGAATGAGTAAGTCTAGAGGGCTTACAGACTATAGCTAATATTGTATTTTATACTGGAAACTTTCTGGAAGTACATTTTAGATATTCTTATCACACAAACACACACACACACACAAAAACTTCATTTGAGGATAGATATGTTAACTGACTTGATTATAGTTATCACTTTATGTATTAAAATATCTTTCAGTTATTCTTAAATGTACAAAATTAAAAGTAAATAAATAAAATAAAAAGAAAAGAAAGAGTGTCTTATGTTGTAATATGTCATTCTTCTTTAAGAATAAAGAGCAATTAGAAAGTGGGGTGAATTTGAGGATTGATAATGTACCTTTATCAGATTTCCTATAAATTTTACATGGTTTATTGATAAATTAAAATACTAAGTTCACATTTATAGAATGGCTTATTTATATTACCACTTGAAAAAAGTGCCTGTTCCCAATTGCCATGTTAGGCAATTCTATGAAATACTCCAAAATAGACACTTCATTCTGCCTTCTTTCTATGCTTAACTCTTAATCTCACAAACCTGACATCTCCTCTTCCTTCTGTAGCACAAATGATCACTTAAACAAGTAACTATAGTCAGTAGTAAGCTGGAGCTGTCCACTCATTTATATGAGCAAATTGGTAAGATTTTAGGAATTATAGAAATTGATTAATGAAAATGCCCATTTCAAAAGGTAGAATTACAATTAAGTAAATTACACTAAATTATATTAAAATTAAACTAGATAAATACTCAAAAACATAACTTCCCAATTATTTAACTACATTTTACTCATGTTCTTGATCATAGTTACATATATGTGTGCAGAAGAAATACTGTATAATGCTGTCGTCTTTCACATTTCCTCACATCATTGCATTGATTTTATGTTAGTATTGTAAAATCAACCATGGTGAGAATACTTACACCTCAGAAATGACCAATTCTGCAATTCAAAATTCAGTGTTTTTTTTTCTTTTCCTAGCTTGCTACTTGTTAAACATTGGTCAACATGCCACTAGCTATATGGAGCATAATTTAACTTACACTTACATAAGTACATTTGTTTTTAAAAATAAAATTTAGAAATTTGTACAATTGGAAGTAAAATTGTCTAGACTATAAATCTGTGATGAAACTGCGCATTTTGGGGATGGGAGATTTTCCTGCACTTCATAAATCACATTTTCTATTCAGCCAAACTTTTTAAATTTTTTTTTATATTTTTCTATATATTTCTTCTTTTATTTGTTTTAATCAGTTACACATGATAGTACAATGATCTTGACATATCATACCAAACTTTTTAAATATACTTAAAATATTACCTCAAGGTTCATGGATTTTCTCATCTTTTCTTTTGGCAACATGCACTCAAATCACAGGGGAAAGCATTAATAATACCTGTGTTTGCAATTTTGAGTTTGGGATACAGATGTGGTTGAGATCATTCTCAAAAATGTAGTCAGGTACATTCTTTCTCTAAAATACTCATTATTAAGTAAAGAAAAAAATTAGAAAAAAACATTATTTGACTTTAAAGGTACTTTCTTTATTCAGACTCCAGGTGAAATTTGCTTTGGTTTCAACATTCCTACCAAAACATGTTGACATTGAATACCCATTGGGCAATATTAAGTGGGATACTAAGAAATGGCTGGGTCATTAGGGCACTGCCCTGATGAGTGGATTAACTCAATCATGGATTAATGGATTAGTAAATTAATGGGTTATACTAGGAGTGACTTTGTTATAAAAATGGCTCTCTCTGTCTAAGCCTGCCTTGTTTCCTCATGTGATGACATGTGTCACCCTGGGGTTCTGCAGAGTCCCATCAACATAAAGGCTTTCACCAGATGTGGCCCCTTGACTTTGAATTTTTGAGCCTTCATAACCATATGAACGAATTTCATTTTATTTAAAATTACCTGTTCCATTGTATTCAATTATAGCAATAGGAAATGAATTAAGACAAAATGCCTTAGTCTTTATTTACAGTGAGATTGATTTGCTACCTGGTAAACTAAACAAGAGGTTTCTCAGCTTACCTACGAGTTTGATACAAAGGCCTCCTTTAAAATTTAAGCTGATATTATGCCATACTTTCTCAATAGTAGAATATGGCTTTTTTATGCTTTCCACCATTTTATATATATATATTACATATACACATACACATACATTCATATATTCTTTCCTTGACATAGTTAAAGCTATTTAAAATTAAACAAAATGTTTCTAAGGACCATAATTTTTGGAAAGGATTTTTGATAATTGAAAAACATCATTAAGCAAAGCTATGTAGTATATGAAATTGCAAATTTTACTTATTTATGGTAATTACTACATATAAATGGAATTAAAGTAAACCTACTGCTTGATTTGATCTATTTTTTTTCTATTTGCAGCTAAATGTATGGAAATACTATAAAAATCTCTGTTAGCTTCAATTTTTTTCAAGCCCTCTATATTGTTCATAATTAAAAACTAAAACTGACTTATGGAAATTTGAGTACCTAAATACAAAACAAAGTCTTTAGAACTAATTCGAACTCTATCCAGCATTGTCAACTGTTTGTTTTTCAGAAATACATTAAAATTTAAGTGATTTAAACCAAATAGCCCATGATTTGAATTTAAATAGTTTTATATAGTGTTAAAGTACTTTCTTTTTTAAATTCCATCACCTTTTTAGGACGCTCTTTTATCTAGTATATTATTATACTTATAAAGAGTTTCTTATATTCCTAACAAATTGTCATATATAATTACAAATTTCTTGTAATCATTAAGGCTAGGAGATTATGTTGGCTCCTTTTTTATCAATACAAAGTATATTTTTTCCTTTATAGCAAGATTCTTTTATTTTTATTGTGCAAAGTGTGTGATGCAAACTCTAAGATAGTCTCCAATTCCTTTTTCCTGTTATTTGTATAATTTTGTAATCCCTCTCTCTGAGTGTGAGATGCAATTATTAACATTATTTTAATAAATATAATATGGCAGATGTGATGGTATTTTAATTTTAAAATTGGGTTACATAAATAACATTGCTCATGTCTTTTAAGTCATTATTTGTAGTTGTTTCAGATTGCTTCTTCCTAAGGAAATCAGCTGTCCTCTCTTAAGACAGCCATTTGGAGAAGTTCACATGAAAAAGCTTAGAAACAGATATACTGACCTTGTAAATGAATTTTCCCCCATAGGAACCTCAAAACACAGCCATTCTTGACTGAAACCTTAATTACAGTCTTAGAAAGGGCCCTGAGCCTGTGGACCCAGAAAAATGGAAAGGATTCTTGAGCCATAGAAACTGTAAGCTAATGAATTTTTATATTTTTGAGTTATTAATTTGCTGCAATTTGTCATGTAGCATTAAATAATTAATACACAAAGATCATCTCAGTCTTCACAAAACTTGTTTCCTTATCCTCCTAGGTACTAGCTGAATCATATTCCTAGCCCCCTTTCTAGTCAGCTGAAGCCATGGGATTGGGCTTAACCAAGGAAAACTGTCTTTTAAAATGAGCAAGACATTGTGACATGGCTCTTAATCATACACTCTCTCATAAATCCATTTTCCAAATAAGAGTCACTGCCCAGCTCTACGTTAAAAACCAAGTATTGAAGAATACAAAGCTTTCTTCAACCTGTGTTGATGAATGACTTTAGAAAACAATACCCCTCAAAGATGCTGCTTTTGGCTTCACTTGAGAAGGAAAGAAATCTATTTTGCTAAATGTGGCAACCAATAAGATTGCAATGTAAATTGTACCAGGGACTTTCTCTGTTTTATCTGGAAATTTTTATTCTGAGAATAGAGTTTCCACTGCTTAAGGAAAATCAGTTTCATAGAGAATCAATGCTTTATCTTCCCCCATAGGAAAGCTATGGTGAATCCCACCTGGACTCAGATACAAAATGCATCCTAACTCCATGAGAAGAGGACACAGAAGTTCTTCATTTAGAACTCTCCTAGAGCATGCCTTGTGTTTCTTCATTTCATGTTTTCTATTTTGTATCTTTTTATAACAAAACTTGCATCTGATGTATAGTGTGTTCCTGATTTCTGTGTGTCTTTCTGCTAAACTATCAATCCCCAGGGGTTATGGAAATCCAATAGATTTATGGTCAGTTAGTTCAATATTTAGGTGGCTTGAGGATCCCAGTTTTGCAGCTGGAACCTGAAGAAAGGGAATACTAAAGGGATTCTTGATTTACTCTTGGATTTTGAACAAACTCCAGGGGATAAGCATTAACATTACTTTACAGTATTGCAACTACAAAATATTAATAAACCTAAGACTAGATTATTTAAAGGTGAAAATAAAAATAAGAAATATGAAATAAGTTATATGGATAAATTTACAAGAAGAAATGAGTTTCTGACTAAAAACAAGAAGAAATAAACTATTAGAATAAATTATTAAACTAAGATCTGTGTTTTTACTCTTGTAAAGCTTGTTTTGAGCCATCTGAAGCTTCAGCTAGTAGGTTAACTAGAGTAAGAATTTCAAGACTATTTTCTCCTGAAATCAGTTAGATCCTTTTTCAAGCAGATTTTGTTTAATTCCTTAACCATCTCAAACAGTTTCTACAGTGACTCCAGAGCTGAAAAATAATGGGGCAAAGAGAGTTAAAATATACTTAGACCATCCCTTTGTCTTCTTATGACTTCTGTGTGGTGCTTTCCAAAGCCTCACCTCTTCACTTTTTATATTTTTTAAAAAAATATAAGTCAGGATATGTAGTTTTTATTTTTACAACAACTTATGCATGTTTGACTTATTTTTTGATGCTTAGCAATTAATAGTACACAGAGTGTCTTCTTTAAATATCCTTTTATGCTTTTAAGCAAAGACAGCAAACGTTGCATATTTGAAAGTTGAACACATAGAATGAAGATCAAAGTTCATCAAGAAATAAATAAAAAATGAAAGTAATATATTTACAAATGCATCATTATACAAAAGAGCATGTTATGAAATGTTAAATTGCAAATAAATTAGTATTTAAAACAAAGGTCACCATCATGTTGTTTAATCTTATACTACCTCAAAATTTATGATACAGAATAAACTAAACATTCAGCTTCTTTGTATTTTTTTGTAAGTGATTTCTTTCTTCCTTTTTTGCTTCCCAGCATTGGAAAATGTCAGTATAATCCAATGCAAAAGAAATCGATAATTCCAGATTGCTCATTTTTAAAGTGAAGCAAATTCTGCAAACTAATCAAAGAAGTAAATCATGAAGGAATAAATATTTAACAACTAGTCATCACACTAAGAATTTAAAGTATAAAGTATTAGTCTTGCAATTTTTATATCACCATATTGATTTCTTAAATGCAGTGTCTAGCTTGCTTTAAGGATGCTATAAATAAAGTATTGAAAAAGTCTTACAATATCAATATTCATTTATTTTTATTGATTGGTTGTCACTATTTAGTTCTGGAACCAAATTATCATATTAGGGATGATACATTAAATTCATGATTTAAATTTATTTTTCTGACAACTATAGGAATTGCTTTCATAGCCTCAAGGAATAAGCTCTTTTATTTCATTTCATAATCACAATGAATTATAAAGTATATTTCTCATATCGCAATGAAGATTTAAAACATCTCAGTACTATAGTGATTCTATTTTAATTATTCTATTCTCTTTTAATCCACTCTAGTTGTTCCATGCAAATATATTTGTTTTGATCAAATATTATCACCTGCTAATAATTTACTACCCTTACTAGGAGAAACATTCCCTAAGCAACACAATTTAACATCACTGGTGACTATATTGCTATTAACAAAAAGAATTTCTCATATCTTTAAGTGGATTCTGAACTTCTCTCTCAAGATTAGTGTTGCTACTCCTTTGTTGCCATGCTAGTGAGCTCTTCTGATAGAAGAGTTCTTTTTGCTGGATTATTTTATGTGATTCCCGTTTCACTTTGTAGAAAAATACCACAATATTTTGACTGTAGTACACTGGACTACATTGGACCACAAAATAAAGCAGAAACATGTAATTTGACAGATTTCTGATATTGTTTACATAGATAGGTTTTTTTTCCAACCCTAGATGAAACTTGGACTAGATAGTCCAAGAAAATGATGACAAACTATGAAACTAAGGTGGTATTATTGTATTCTGTATCTTGGAGAGTATGTCCTTCTAGTTCACTGCCCAAAGTTGAAACTCTGTGTAGTTTTTCTTTTCTGTTCATATGAATCTAGGATATTAAAGAAACTTCTTGGGATATATTTGTGAAGTTATTCTAAAATACAATTTCAAATACATCAAACATTTTCTTCTTTCAATGGGAAATGCAGTTATGAAATGTCTTAATTCTGCACACTGTGAAAAAAAACCTAAGTCACATCTCAGATTTTTGTCAACATAGCTGAGATAATTTTAATTATGTCAATTATAAGAATTCCATGTTAACTACTTGGTCCAGGAAAACTGTATATAATTTAAGCAATGTTATAAAACTCCTCCAATGTCAATCTTTCCTATTAATTACCTATTTCTTTAGAAGCCTGCTGCTCTGCTATCATAATACAAATATGTATATTCTGTTTCCTCAGAATTTCTTTTTCAAACAGATTTCAATAAAATCATTTTCCAGCATCATCATAGAGCTGCAGAAAATAGCCAATAAAGTAATATGTACAGAAGCTAGTCTTCCCCAAGATGATTTCGTATGTTTTGTGCTCTGTCCTCAAACTTAATTTGGCAAGGGGTGATCATATCTCAGAATTTCTTATTGCTCTCACATTCTGGTACTATAACTGAATAACACACACCACCACATCAAGTGTATGGACTTGTTTTTTAAAACTTTAATTAGTATAAAATCATAATATTCTATATTTTTTTCTTCAAGTATCTTTAGAGTTTGTTTATGAACTGTCAACTTTCTGGTGTTTGTGCTTTTAATCATCCTTTTGTTTATGTCTTTTAAAGATACAGACCAATATTTTATTCTAGTGAGAGTTTTATGGGCAATGGGACAGGGGAAAGACATGGAAAAATTAGCTTCCACTGAAGGGAAGTTACTTTAGGCAAGGGAATTATAGATTATTAAAGCAAAACATGAGCATACTCATTCAGGGAAAGCATTGCTGTTTCTGCTGGCAAAGAGTTCAGTGGTCATGGAGGTTTAGCAAGCTCCAAGTAACCCAAATCCTCCCACAGAACATGTTCTTGGAGCTGCACTTTTCCCAATCAATGAACTAATTTCACAGATGCAATCTAGTGGGATCATCAATTCACTCCACATTTCAAATCTAATACAGAAGTATCATGAGGCTGAGTTATTGAATATGATATTCAGATTTTGAAGCCCTAGTGTGGTCATGAAACTCCCTGTTAAATTTATTTTGCAAATTCAAACAATAATTTAGCATCATGCTATGATTAAATAATTACTGTCATTAAAGGCAGCTATGCTAACATTAGTTACTGAATTTTATTATTGTGTTCACACTGTTCTATGGAAACAAGTACTCAATTCAGTGGATTTTTTTTCAAATAAATTATTCTAGTCGATTAAAGGTTGACAAAGATGTTATTTTTTCCTTCTCTCAACATCTTTTATCCTCAATTCTTCAAATAGCTTCCAAGAATATCTAGAGTGGTTTTTGCTTCCCTAGTCACACACTAATGTTTCAAACTATTCCTATAAACTGAGAAGAACTGTCTGATTCATAATTCTGTGTGATTCTCTTCCTATTCCTCAGTCTAATTTATGCCTGAGATGCCTTAGAATGATTTCACATGCTATTCCAATTAAGAAATAAGTGCCTGTCATATAGACATACCTTGTTATTGTACTTCAATTTATTATGCTCTGCAGACGTTTTTCACAAATTGAAAGTTCATGGCAATCCCTCATCAAGCAAGTCTATCAGTGCCATCTTTTCAACAACTCAAGTCATTCTTAGCAATTTTTTTGGCAATAAAATGTTTTCTTGAATAAACTTCTGTACATTGACTGTTATAGAGATAATGGAATTCACACTAAATAAATCGTCTACAGCATGAACATAACTTTTTGTTGTTTAGTATTTTATTTAATTATATTATACATAATAGTGAGTTTGGATTACTTATTAGCACAAGAATACAATGAATCAATATAATTGAATCAGTATTATTCCCTAGCATTTCCCCTTTCCTGATACTTCACCCTTGTTCCTTTCTTCTCCTTTATTGTTCTTCTTTCTATTTTCAATAGATCCCCTACTTTCTTTTCCCTCTTCTAGCTTCCACATGTGAAAGAAAACATATGACCCTTTGTGGGCTCTCTTGGTCCAGCTAAAGCCCACCAAACATCTGAGGAGGGTGTGGTGATGGAGTTGAAAGAAGACCTCCCAAGACCAGTTTCAAGAATTTGATCTACTTTTTTATTGCATAGGCAAGTGTTTTATGTATATCCTGTTACTGGGCAGATTAATCTGAGGGTAGCATAACTCAATGAGCTAGCAACATGCTTATGAGTTGTGACCAATAGGTTAAAAGGTCAATGGCAGAAAGACAGAAGGAAGGGAACATTCTGAGCACACAGGAAAGGCCAGGTTACCATGGTGATGGGGCCTGGTTGGGTTAGTGTGCCAACCACAATATCTGGTTTCAGTGTGGTGAACCCTTATGGGCCCAACAACCCTTGACTTTCTGAGTATGGTGCATTTCACCTAATATAATAATATAAAGTTCCATCCATATTTTTATAAATGGTATAATTACATTCTTTTTATGGATGACTAAAAGCCAATTGTGTATAAAAACCACATTTTCCTTTTTCATTCACCCATTGACAGACACTTAACCTAGGTCTATAATTTCGCTATTGTGAATCATGCTACTATAAACGTGGGTCTACACAAACAGAAATTTTATATGCACTAAGAAACAAAAAATAAATTCTCATGACTTGTGATTTTTAAAATAATAATAAATAAATAAGCAGTTAAATAATTTGATTGGATAGCGGTGAATTTAAAAATAATGAGAAATTCTAGAATGTTTAAAATGTATACAGTTTGAAGTGATTATTATTCTGATCCTTTTGCCTTAATTAGAACATACAACAAATTAAGCACATTAATGAGATGATATCAGAAATAAACAAATAAATTTATATTACTCAGTTAATAAAAGGTTAATTCTGTTTTCATCTCACAGATTCAACATAGTTTACTTAAATTTTGACATATTATTTCTATTTTATATCAGAGAATTTAGTTGTTTTATTCAGTACTCTCAACCTTAATCTAAACATTGGATTTTGTTCTGGATGTAATAGTTGAGTTCTTTTCCATTCATCATCATTAAAACATATTTTCTGGCTGGCAGCCATCAAATGGGCAGAATAAAACACCTTAGATTTTAATTACTTACAATTCAATCAAATATTCTTAATGTGAAGCCATATTTTTAACAATTTCAAATCAATGTGCAATAATTTCCCAGAAAACCTATTATTCATGGGAGGTTATATTTTTCAAAATTAGATTTAATTAATATTTTGCAAAAAAAAGAAATTTATAAATGTCAATGTTTACAAATAGTATAAAAAGTACAAGTTTTTTACTTTGACTTTATTTTTTCTTGTTAAAATTTATAAGAAGATAAACTATCAGTGTTCTTGATAAAATAAAAAATATAATATCATAATTGTACTAAATATAAGTCAGAATAATTAAGAAGCAATCAAACAAAATACAAATAGATTTGTATGTCATTCTACTGTGATGGTCAAATAGATTTGCATCTTTTTTTCCGCTCCACTTTGATTGTAGCTGCACATGTACCTTGCCCATTCTACCAATTTCTGTCCTGGCTTAATTATTATACACTGGATAATGTATGTCGACTTCAAGTCCCTTGTGGCCCATGTCAAAAAGTAACACATATTTTTCTCAAAGTTCTGATTAGAATTTCTTCCCTCATTTAAAATTTTTTTTGCACTCCTGTAACATTATTTCCATTTTTTGGAGAGGGGAGTGGTGGGAAGCTAGAATATACCATGCCTGTGTGTGAAGGAGGAACAGGAGGAGGAAGAGAAATCACTCTGCTCTTAAGAGGATGAGTGAGGAAAAGGGATTCTTTTTATAGGAGAACTAATTAGAAAATGATCTCCTTTTCTCAAGGCCAGCGCAGCCCCACACCAGGGTCCATTGCTTGACATACCATCTCGACCAAGTTTTCTGGTGTGAACTTCAACCTACCTATCCTAGCCCTGGTTAGAATGACCACTTTTTATATCCTTTAACATCCCTGAAGTTCTTTAGTACTTTTTGTCAGGAACTTCAAAAAAACCCCTCTCAACCAAACTCCTAGGATATCATTTTATTATGTAGATTGTTTTCTTTTCTTTCTTAAAGGTTTTTGATGGTTAGATTACCATCATATATAGATTCTAATTCATCATTTATCTTCTCTGTTTCCATTTTTACTGTCTTTTATTGAATATTCTGAAAAATAAATTTTAATTGGCAGATAGTTGAACATTCTTTTCTTATTATGTTATCAATTTTATTATACCTTCTATTTTCAAATTTCTTTTTAGCTTTCAAACTTACACATTGTATAAATAAATCCTTTCAGTGCTTTCCCAGTTCACTAAAATCAATTCTAATGTGATCTTGGTGCCACCAGCTTCATGGTGCTATGTGATGAACTGCATGTAAACTTTCTTCAGCTTGGAAGGACTTGTTTTCAATTTGCCAAATTAAGTCTCTAGAGCACATTCTACAAAGTCTATACATATTTTCAACTACACTGTTATAACTGTAAAGAGAAATGTGTTTAATGTTTTTCTTACTGATTTCATTATGATACTTTATACTTGATTCGTGATCTCTATCAAGAACTAGACTTTAAAAAATTATTTTTTTCAGAAGAAGCGAGTTTAATTATTGATTGATGTATTCACAGAAGAGAGATGATGAAAATTGAGATCACAATATATTTTACAAAATCACTAAACAACTTCTTTATAGTTTAGTATTTATAAAATCAAATATTTCACATGTGCCTGGAAAAAAAAAGAGGAAATTCACAGGACTGGTATAGATGACTTTTAAAAGCTTTAATTGAGTCTGTTCAATGCAAATTGTTGGATTTTTAAAATTTTTTTCATTATTTTATTTTATTATTTCATTATTTTATTTTATTTTTTCATTATTTTTTTAAAAATTTATATATGACAGCAGAATGCATTACAATTTATATTACACATATAGAGCACAATTTTTCATATCTCTGGTTGTATACAAAGTATATTCACACCGATTTATTTCTTCATACCTCTACTTTGGATAATAATGACCATCATATTCCACCATCATTTCTAACCTCCCTTCCCTTCCCACGCCTCTGCCCTATCTAGAGTAGGTCTATTCCTCCCATGCTCCCCCTCCCTACCCCACTATGAATTAGCCTCCTTATATCAGAGAAAACTTTTGGCATTTGTTTTTTTGGGTTTGGCTGAATTGTTGGCTTGTTTAGATATGCTGTATTAACCATAGTAATAATGTCCTGTATTGACACAATGAGTTTGGTATTTATGTTGATTTTATTTGTATCATAACACTTTTGTTATTAGTAATGCATCTTTGTACCTCTTAATCATTTCTAAAGAAGTCCAGTACAATTAATATTCTTTTATTCACACACAGCAAAATTTATAGATGTGGTGAGTAAAGAGTGTATATCCAATAACAGAAAATCCCTAAATTAAATAAAGAATGCTTGACTACAAATTCATCTTGCTTTATAAAGTGCTGGACTTATTTCTATAAGGCTCTAGACTACTCATCTTTGTCAATACAATAAAATTGAGTGGCTATAAGTAATAAAATATACTACTCATGATTCTGGAGAATGAAAGTCCAGGATAAGGTGTTAAGTTCTGGTAAAGTTTCTGAGTTGTTTACTGTGATTTCATATATTCATATCACTTGGGAAGAGCAAATAAATTCTTGGCCTTCATATGAGGACAATAATGCCATTCATGACAGTTCTACCACATGTCCTACTTACCTCTTAAAATTTCTAAACATTATGATTTTTGAATCAAATTTTAATATACAAATTTAGAAAGACACAAACATCTGATCTGTACAATTACTCTTAGGCCAAGCATGGTGATGTGTGCTTTTGATCCCAGCAACTTGGAAGGCTGAAGCAGGAGGATCACGGCCTCAGCCGTGTAGTGAGACCCTGTCTCAAAATAAATAATAGCAATGGCTGTGGATAAAACTCAGCGATAGAATGTCCCAGGTTTCAATCCTCAGTACTGAAAAAAAAAGATACTCTTGGATATAAACAACATGCACATATGAAAATATTTTTCTTGTGTAACACAAAGGAATTATTAACAATATAAGAAATAATTGTTACCTCATGCTCATTACTATTGTAAAGTCAAAAGATGCAAATTAATTTAATTTATAGAGTTTAACATAAATGAATATAGCCATTCATTCAATACAAAATTGAGATATCTATTATTATAGGTATTAAGCATAATAATAATGATAATAATACTACCCTCAAGAAATTCTGCATATTAATTGAACAACTTAAATCTTTGTTTTATTTTTGGGAAAGGATATAACCTAAAAAAGAGAAATTAGGTGGATGGACCTCAAAGGTGGCTTCTTTATTTGTAACAAATAATTTCTTTTCAAAACTAAAAAGCACAGATTATGGCAAATAAGAAATAGTTCATCCAAAAGGTGATAGGATTTAGTTTGTGATAACAGAATTTTTTTTATGTTTGTCTGGAGTTTAAATTCCACATTTTAAACATGTACAACATGACACTTTCA
Source organism: Spermophilus citellus (assembly GCF_964194105.1). Lineage (NCBI taxonomy): Eukaryota > Metazoa > Chordata > Mammalia > Rodentia > Sciuridae > Spermophilus > Spermophilus citellus. The sequence continues at coordinate 90,924,276 of NC_138189.1, read as the reverse complement.
GCTAAGCTTAAAAAGTATTATTCATGGTAACATAAAAAATAAAATTCAAAACAATATATGTAAGAAGTGCCAAGATATTTAAAATCTATTGGTAGTTAATCCAGTGGCTTAGTAATGTCATAAAATGCCCAGGTATTTTATTTTTCTATTCTTTTTCCATCAACTTTGTGAGTTAGCTTTATCCTCATGCTATAAAACTCAACATTTGGAGATTACATTTGAAAATGATAAAAAGAAAAGTGCAATCATTCCCAAAAGACCCTTCAATGGAATTTTTCTGTTTTCCTCACTTATTGATGTACTTCATTTTCCTGTGACAAGCTTAATTCCTGACAGGTTGACTGGCATCAGTGAGTTAAGTTAAATAAAACACATATCATTTTCTTGGTCAGACTCCTTAAAGTATATGTCCCCATGGGTAGGAGCACATGACATTAATTTTAGTGTTATGTTCAGAAAATAAGGGAATTTTATCAAATGATGTTTGTGACTCACTCATAATGTCTTCTATAAAATCATTTTCAGTATATTGCTATTTACTACAATAGGAAATGCAGGACAATTTTGAAGGTGGAAATGAAAATTCCAGATTGAGAAGAAAGATTAAGTTAATATTTTATAAGAGGATATAAAATGGACCTAAGGGCTTTAGGAGGTGATTTGGCCTAACTATGTAGATTTTAGGATGAAGCCATAATTATGGACTATTTCACTGATGCAGAGTGAAAGGACATGGGAAGAAGATTCAAAATAAGTGTTTAACAATATGAATATTTTTGTAAAACAAAGGCAGCAAAATTTCTGGGATTCTGGGAAGTAGGCATCACAGTAGAAACAGAACCCATTGTGGAAATTGGTTTTTGTTTATGTGAATTTGAGGAATTAATTGAATGAGTGTATTTGGAATGTCCTGACATACATTTTTAAAAGTTAAATGGAAAATTACACACAAATATACTCTTAATATGTTTTGTTCTTCTAATTAATCTAAATGAAGCAATAAAATATACAAATTTGTTATTCTTAAGAGGTAAGCTAATATTAAAAATGTTAGAATTCTTCCACAGTAAGAAGATAATTTTAATGCAAGTCACTCTGTTTATTCCTGTATATACTGTCTCCTTTTTCTACTGATATTTATATAATTCTTGGAATTTATTTTTACATAAGCAGCCAATAACTTATGATCTTTATTCTTCCATGCATATAAAAATATTGACATATGTTGTTGGCATATGTTGGCAGCACCACTTAATTACAGATTATTAAAAAGCACTTTTCTCAATATGGAGATATTATTTACAGAAGAACAATAGGAAAATGCTTACAAATTAGTTATACAGGTAAAGCTATTTAGAAAATTAAACTTGACCTTGTATATCCGTAAAACTAACCTTAATATTACACACAAATACAGAGTTGGTTATAGATGATAACTAAACAAATTGATCCAAATTTTCACATAAATATGGAATATGCATACTCTCAAGAAGACTATCATTAGCACTGATGGTGCCACAACTGCAACATTTCAATGAACACAGACGTACCTGGTGAGCAAAGAAGAAGTACAATTTGCATGATTTAATGCTATTAAATGATAGTTTATTTTACTTTATTTAATTTTCATTGTTTACACAGAGAATGGTAAATATACTTCTAAGAATAGTATATTTTAAAACAGAAAATATTCAAATACTTTTAATCTTGATAGAAATACTTTTTATTAACTCTAATTTTTGGTTATTAATAGTTTTCTTTCATATTGCCCTTACTTTTGAGGCTGTATTATATGTAAAAAAAATGTACCAGCAACATTAAGCACTACCCCAGTTTAGAGGGGTAGATATTAAATATATATTCAGCTATCTTGTAACTAAACAAATTCTGGATATAGTAAGTGCCAATATTTGGTAAATGCCAGTTTGATAGTAAATCTTTTAGTTAAAAATCATTGAAAACAAATTTTAATATATAATTGTTATAGAAATTGCATTTGCATTCATTTTGCTAAATTATATTGTATAGTCAACTATTTTTTATTATGGGCCCACATCAAGATAGGTAGGTGAAGTCTTAATATTTTCTGACTAACAAGAGAATTCAATGCTTTTATAGAAATAAGTTAGAAAAGTGAGAAATTTCCTTCGGTAAACATTTAGCTTGCATAACTTTAAAAAAAGAGTATTTATTTTCCAATGAAGAAAACAGTAAACTTTTATAGTCCAAGCATCTTTGAAAAATGACTATTTTGAACAAGTTATTTTATACTTAATACAGAATTTTAGTATGTATTTGAGGAGATAGGCCTGTATTAAAACATGATATATATTTTATGTCTATAATTTTTTTTAAAATTTTTTTGTGTTAATTACTTGTACATGACAGTAGAATGCATTTATGCACTTTAATATTGCCGCAGTCTGGCTGGGCACAAAATAACCGAGCCACCACAAAAGCCTTGTAGATTCAAAACGCAACTCTTTATTCCCGAACTCTCACCGACACTCTACTCACACTTCCCAGGAACACACTGCCTCCACCGGGCTCCCACTTCCCAGGAACACACTGCCTCCACCGGGCTCCGTGCACCAATTCTCTCAGAACCCTGCGAGAACTCAGCGGGAACTCCAAAGGAGCTGGCGCCTGAGGCAGCAGGATATGCCCTATTCCCAGCAGGATCCACCCTAAACCTGGAGCCACCCTATTCCCAGCAGGATCCACCCTAAACCTGGAGCCACCCTAATCCCTGATCAGGGTCACCTTTCATCCCAAAATGCCATGCGTCATTCCTACTTGGCTATGGCTCTCAGCGTAATATATCATACATAGATGGGATATAATTTCTCATTTTCTGAGTGTACATGTTATAGAATGGTATTGGACATGCAGTCACAAATATACATAAAGTAAAATGTCAGTTTCATTCCCCCATCTTTCCCTAGATCCCCTTCTCTCCCCTCCCTTAATTCCCTCTACCTAATCTAAGGTAATACTCTTCTTCTCTAGTGTACCCCCAGACCCCGACATTGTGAATTAGCATCCACATGTTAGAGAAAACATTTGGACTTTAGTTTCCTAGTATTTTTAAACCAAATAACTTTTGAGGTTTTCCAGTTCAGAGCTATCTAATAATTAACTGGAAATACTTAACTACACAAAAATGTTTTCTCTGAATTTAAGCTGGGTTAATAACCTCTTTTCCTTATTAAATTGTACACAATGTATATTAATAAGTAAAACAGAGCTCTGATTGGTAACATCTTCCTATCAGAATCTCCACTTAAGAGATTATCAACCACAGTAAATTCCTCAAAGTTGTGACAGAGAATCTGGTTATAATGTATTCAGTAGGATTTCCCTGGTATTTTCTTTCATTTTTTCCTAGTCTCTTTACCTCTACTACTAAGTTTATTCCCCTGAAGCTTTAGTTTCTTTGTCTTCTGCTTTTGTTTTTTCCTATTTGTCTGAAGTCCAGCAATAGAAAAGATCCTGGAAAAGAGACTTTCCTTTCCAGTTTATTTTTTTAAATAACAATTCATCTTATTTTGATACATTAACATTAAATCTATTTAAGAAGAATGGAAGTCCTACACAAATACTGATTTTGTTATATTTTGGTAATTATAAAAATGTACATTACCTCACATGCATTCTGCTTATAATTACATCAAGGAGAATGCAATTTCTCTCAGAAAGTTCTGGATAATTTTCCAGACTTATTTTCCTTTTAATCTACTTAAGATCTGAAGAAAACAGTTCTTCTCATTTTGACTTATTAAGGAAGTACAAAAGTTGGCATGCACATTAGAGTATGTGCTTCTAGTATTGTAAGAACTATGTAAGACCTTCCTTCTCCTTGTTTTTATGTTTTCTTTCCTAATGTTCTGTATATCTACCACAATGAATCTCTTCAAAGTTTAAAATATACTTTGAAATATATAGGCAAAATCTTATAACATTGGTAATCAATTTTGACAATCTGGAAATAAAGTGATGATTACAAGTACCAAACTGAGAAAGAGGTTGCGTTTGCAAATCTTTGTTGTGACACAAAGAATCTGGTTATAATGTATTCAAAAGGATTTCTGATTTCTAGCAAATGAAAAACATTCCTGTCTTTGAACTGGAGTTGGAAAATTGTTTTCATTTTTTAATAAATTTCTGTAATAATCTATTTTATTTTATTACTATTGTACCTTCTATAAACCCCTTTTGGGTTGTGATTAAGTAATTTTTAATAAACAATGTTGATTATAAATCAACATTGATTAAGATTCACTATTGACTGAAATTGGTCATTTCTGATTTTTTACTCCAGTATGGAAGCAAGAAAAACATTGTAAAGATTTATTTTTTTTAAAGTAATGATTTTGAATGTGGTTGTTCTACACAGAGAGCTATTTAAAAATGATTAGTCCAGACTAATAACAAAACATTATACTTTATTCTGAGACATTGCTTTTTCCCAATCCAGGAAATTTTGAAAGAATATAGTAATGTAGCACCTTCCTGAAAATGGAATTAATCTCATTTGAAGATATTCTTCAAAGAAGTCAAAGAGGTAGAATTGGTTAGTGTTGACAGGACTTTGGTTGCAGAGGAAAGTCTGTTTTCTGAGTTTAAGGGATATGCAAAAATGCCCATTAAAACTGCATAATTAGAATTGGTGGTCTGCCTTGCTACAAGGTATCAGGCATGAGGTATGTTTGTTATAAAATTAGCAAAAGTTGCTTAGTGTAGACTACCATGATGAAGTTTAAAAAATTAATTATTTCTTGTGGGGTGCAGTAACACATGACTATAATCCCATCAGCTCAGAAGGTTGAGACGGGAGAATCACAAATTTAAAACCAGCATAAGCAGCTTTGTAAGGCCCTAGGAAACTTAGGGAGACCCTGTCTCAAAACAAAAAATGAAAAAGTGCTGGGGATGTGGCTAAGTGGTAAGCACCCCTGGGTTCAATCCAGGTGATCTGAAGGTAAAATATTCTAGGATATAGGTTCATTTGGTTTAAACATAGACTTAGTACATGTTAATTTTCTTATTTTCCATTCAGACTTTCAAAAATATATGTTGGAATTAAATTTAAAATATATTACGTCTGTTTTTCACCTTTAACATGTACAAGGCTTAAAGTTGTGCTTTCCCTTACAAGAAAAGAGTTGAGTGATCAGAAATATAAATGGATTTTCAAGGACCCATCAGAGAACTGAGTTTAGAGGGTGAATTGTCATGCTGAAACTTGAAGAAATAAGGAAATTTGAAGAGATACAACAAAGATCTGCTATCCTTGATAAGAAGATACTAACATTATCAACAGACAGGGTTTTTTTTTTTTTTTTTTCCCCAGATTGCTGAAAACTGAGTGTAAGCAAAAACTAAAATGAGAATAAGAAAATCTTTTTTTTGAGTGGAGTTGACACTTGTTCCTGGGCTTTATCTCCAGAAATGGCACTATATTCTCAGTAAGATGATCTGAAAAAGATCCCCAGCAACTTTTTCAGTATAAATAAGAATAATCATGGGAGACAAGGATGGCAGAGTAGAGAAGGCTGCTTTCCAAGCAGTTCTGTTGCATGAGATTAGGAAAGCAGATAAAGAGGTGGGCGATAAAGAGGGATTTTACTAGCATTTAATACCAAGCTCTCAGAACAGCTTAGGCACTCATAAGCTTGAATAGAATAAAATTAAAAAAAAAAAAAAAGGGAAAAAGCCCATCCCCAAAGTGGGCAATCACTGGAGCAGATTTTCTATGGCCAATTGGACAGGGGGACCAATAAAATTCATATTTCAGGTGGCACCTTGACCTGTCTTAATATGGAGAAATGAGAGATCAAAGACATTGTGATACTGACCCTCTTCATGAGGTACACTGTATTCTCATGTAGGAAATCTCTGAATGTCTCTCAGCTGTCTGTGGAGAACCAAAGCAGAAGCCATCCCCCGCTTTGGCTCACAGTACAGTGGCCTGCAGTTATGGGACCAAACCGTGGTGCCCAGATCTCTGTAATACTAGCTGGGCCTGTAAAGCAGACCAGGCAGAGGCCCCAATGCAACTCAGAGTGTGCCTAGAAAACCAAGAAAAATTCAACATGGCAAGCATTTTACCCAGGGAAATACGCTTAGACCTGAGAGATCCCAGATCCCCCTCAACCTTTGCGTTTGTCAGTCCACAGGAGCAGTTAGGATGGGTCAGGAACTCAGTTGTGTGGGAGGGAGGGAGTGTGCACCTTGGGACAGAGCCCAAGAAGCTAAGATAGACACAATCTGCAGGTGATGAGGGGGCAAAGAATTGACTCCATGATGGGCATGAAACCCAGGGGAGACTCCAGATAAATAGACTCCCAGCTTGGATCTGCAGCTGCTTGGCTCTGGAGGAGTGCTGCTTTAAAATCATCAGACCGTTCACCACTCAAAAAAGCACCAGGGAACTAACCCAATTTTCAGGAGATCTGCCTCTGGGAAATCCTCTCACAGAATTTTATAGCAACCTCACCCTAAGAGTGTACCAGACAACACTCTCCAACTTCCCCCACCTAATACTGCTAAGAAGCATAGATGAGAATTTTTTGAAATCCAACAGGCAATTGAGCAACACAAAAAGAAGGCCTTGTCAGCCTGCAGTTACTATTCTTGTGCACTATACATACCTCAAGAAAAAGTGGAAAGAAAGACACTTGGGAACAACCAACACATATTTTCACTGAAAATTTTTGAGCACCACAACAGAAACAGTTCCTTAATTTTTATTTATCAAGAAGCTTAGTTTCAATTATTTGATTGTATGCTGAATTGTTCATGGACATTTGTACATATACATATCTGTCTAACTTTTCTCATTTCTAGCATTTCTTGAAGGAAGTTATTTTTTATGACTCTGTCTTTTAAGGGCTAGGGTTTTTTTATTAGTATATATTTTGGTTTTGTTTTATATTATTTCCACTTGTCTATTTTTCTTGATTCTCTTTCTCTCTTTTCTTTTGCTAGGAGCCAAATTCTATTGTTCTTTCTTTCACATTTATTTTGTTTACTTCTACTTTGTCTCCTCCACCCTCACAATCATCACATCCTACATCTCTTCTGAATTATCCCTGTTCACTTTTTGAAATAACAAACTCTTTTGCAATCTTAATGTTTTTATTGTTGACAGTTGCTTACCATTCCATTTCTGTTTATAGTGTCTATTAACATTGTAGATGTCAAAATGTGAACCAAGTACTTAGTTTAATGTTATATATTGTTTGCATTGATTGTTTTTATTATTTGTCCACCCTTAAACCTGAGAGGGACTCACCCCTAAACTTGATAGCCATTATAAGTTCACAGGTAGAAGTTCTGCCACCCTAGACTCATAATGATATATAGGTAGACAAACAATATGAAAAAGCAAGAGAACAAAGCATCTAAAAGAAACCAAAATAATTAAATAGAATCCATGGATACCACAGTGGAGGAAATATCAGAAAAGAAATTTAAATGTTAAACTGATCCATGAGGTAAAAGATGATGTGAGGAGTAAAATCAGACAGAAAATACAGGAAGTGACAGATTACTTCAATAAAGAGAGATTCTGAAAAAGAGCCAAATGAAAATCCTTGAAATGAAGGAATAAACAAACCAAAATAAAATACAATGAAAAGAATCATTAAAATCCTAGACCATCTGGAAGATAGAGTTTGAGGCAATAAAGTCAAAATATATAATCTTGAAAATAAAGTTGACCATGGAGAAAAAGATGTTGAGAGACTATGAACAGAGGTTTCAAGAACTATAGGATAACACAAAAAGACCAAATTTGAGATTATCAGGAGAGATGAAGGCTATGAAATACAAACTAAAGAATGCATAATATTTTCAATGAAATAAAGTCAAAATTTTTTTGAAACATTAAGAATGAAATGGAAAATCAAATATAGGAGGCATACAGGACTCTAAACATATAAAATTATAATAGACATATTCCAAGTCACATTATTATAAAAATGCCTAACATTCAAAATAATCATAGAATTTTAAAGGCAGCCAGAGGAAAAACTACATTTATAGGGAAAGCAGTCTGGATCACTGCTGATTTCTCAACTCAGACCCTAAAAACAAGAAGGTTTTGAAATAATACATACCAGGCTCTGGTATGTATCTATTTTCTTTCAAAGCCCGGTATGTATTATTTCAAAACCTTCTTGTAGTTTTTCCTCTGGCTGCCTTTAAAATCGTGGCTAGTATGTGGGTAAAAGAGCACACTCATACATTTCTGCTAGGACGGCAAATTGATTCTATCACTTTGGAAAACAGTAGGGAGATTCCTCAGAAAATTTGGAATGGAACCACCATTTGACCCCAGTATATAACTTCTCTGTATATATCTAAAGAGTTAAAATCAGCATACAATAGTGACATAGCCACATCAATGTTTAAAACAGCTCAATTCACAATAGCTAAACTATGAAAACCCATCAACGTACTTTTCAACGGATAAATGGATAGAGACAATGGTGTATATATATAATGGAATATTATTTAGTCATAAAGCAGAATAATTTGATGACACTTTCTGGTAAACGGATGCACCTGGAGACTATCTTGCCAAGTGAAATAACCTAATCCCCCCAAAAAACAAAGGTATAAAGTTTTCTCTGCTATATTGATGCTACCAAACAATGGGGAACCTGTTGAAGAATAGAACTTCAGTGGATTAGACAAAGATGAATAAAGGGAGGGAAGGAATGTAGGGAATAGGAAAGACCGCAGAATGAATCTGTTGTAAATTTCCTATGTGCATATATAAATACACCATAGTGAATCTCCACTTCATGTACATCAATAAGACTGGGATCCTAATTAGAATAAGATATACTCCTTGTTTGTATTAAGTATGTCAAAATTGACTCTAATGTCATACAACTAAAAAGAACAAATATAAAATATCTAGAGCTAAAAAAGAGAGTAATCATTTGAGATACACAATATACAGAGTTTTCTCAAAGGAAAAACTTTTGAGTTGTTTGCAGGCTTCCTGTCTCAACAAAGGTAAGCAAAACTTATTTAAGGGCTGAGGTTGTGGCTCAGTGGTAGAGCTCTCATCTAGCACATCTGAGGCCCTGGGTTTGATCCTCAGCACCATGTAAAAATAAATAAATAAATAAAATAAAGGTATTGTGTCCAACTACAACTAAAAAATAAATATTAGAAAAAAAACTTTTTAAAGGTGAGTCAAGGTATTGAGTAAATGAATTGTGAACTGTGCACAGACTTTCTCATAGCAAAAATGCATATGGAACCCCCCCGCACCCCCCAAAAAAAAAACAGAAAACAAAATAAGGGCAATAGAGAAAATTGAGATCTGACATGTAAAGGTACAGAAAGGGATGGGGCTGTAGCTCAGTAGCAGAGCACTTGCCTAGCACCTGTGAGGCACTGGGTTTGATCTTAGCACCACATGAAAATAAACATACTAAAGACATTCTGTCCATCTATAACTACATTTTTAAATGAAATTAGAGTAAACATTAAATGTAGTCCAAATCCTAGTCAAATTAGCATAAATTCTCACAGAAAAGAAAAACATTGCTCAGTCCCCATTACCTAATACAATTTATTTGCTTTCAACACAATAATTACAAGGCAGGAAAAAAGGCAAAGGCAAGACAAACTGCCCAGTAATAAAAAAACAATCATCAGAGTCAGTCTCTTATATGGCACATATCTTAAAATGATTGGACAGGACATTTCAAATGATTAAGTGGAATATGTTAAGAGATGTCTTTAGGATAACGGAGATTAAACACAATGAGCTAGTGAGATACCATAATATCTATTGGAATATATAAAAGCAACAACAGAAATTCTACCATCACCAATTTAAATTGCAAGATATGTCAAAAGGTCAGAGAATCAAGAACTGTCATTCATGCCAGGAATACACCTGCAATTTCAGAAGTTCAGGAGGCTGAAGCAGGAGGATCAAAAGTTCAAATCCAGCCTCGGCAAAAAGCCAGGTGCTAAGCATCTCAGTCAGACCCTGTCTCTAATTAAAATACAAAATAGGGCTGGAGATGTGGCTCAGTGGATGAGTGCCCCTGAGTTTAATCCCAGTACCTCTTCCCCTCAAAAAATAGAACTGTCATTCATTGCTCACAGGAGTATTAAATTATGCAACCAGTTTGGAAGATAGTCTAGTAGCTTATATGCTGAAAAAACTAAAGTCTTATCATGTTATCTAGGAATCATTTTTGTAGGTGTTTAATCAAGTTAGTTGAAAATTTATTTCTACACAGTAGAATATTCACAAACATTTCTGGGCTCTGACAATCTGAGAGGGCCTAGAGGCAAAGATATTTCTGTATCAAGGAACTTAGCAAGGAAGACATTTAGCACCTATATTTTAATTTCTTGTATCATTTGGCAATAAAAGAAAACAGAGTTCTGTGGAAATATAACTGATCCTAGGATTGAAGCTTGAATAATCTGGAATTTCCAGAAAATATTAAAGTATTAAAAAATAATATGGGGTAATCCAAAGAGACTCAGATGATGACTGACAGAGCTCTCAATGTCTAAGGATGGAAAAAAAATAACTACAAAAAGATAAACTAGTGATATATTTCAACTCAGAATATAAAATACATACACATTAAGCCCATGCAATGCAAACCAAGCTGCAGCCACTTGTTACTGAATTCAAGCTTAATAATTGGTCCCCCTTCTACCTTTCCTGGTTATGTGCTCTATGTCCTATATGGTGACAATACAGATATACTGTTTTTCAAAAGCCATATTATATTTACTTTCATCTCAAAACATATTAATGACTACTCATTCAGATGGAAAGTTGAATAGCTTCCAGTGGCCCATTAATTCCTAAGGTCTAGTCCCCTGTTATATTTGAAATTCTATCCAACATATAATGCTATGCCTATTAAGACATTTACCATATACTTATTTCTTTCCAAAATTTTTCCCTCTCCTTTTTTTTAAAGCATAGTTTTATTAGTTATGTCACTCTTATGTTGATATATACATTGGTCTCTTTACTATACCTTGCTTGTTTCAGAAATCTTACATTGTGCTTTTCTATTTAAACTTCTGTTGTAGAAATGTTCTCTTTTAACTACCACATCTCTGGCTCTTTCACATTATTCAAATCTTCTTGAGTATTTCCCTCACCAAATATTTAGAAATTCATGGCCTACCTACAGTTTTATAATTGATTTCCTTGATTTATTCTTTATTTTCACTTTATCAATCATATAATTTACACCAAATAATATTTAGAGACTTATTTTATTTGTTTATTTATTTATTTATTTAGTCTGTCTCTCCTCACTCGAATGTTATCTCCAAGAAAGGGTTTGTACTCCTACTTTTTTTTTTTTTCCATAACAGTATCATCTAAAGCTACCACAAATAATACATGGAAGTTAGTAAGTTGTTAATAATCCATTGTTGAATGAATGAATGCATGAATGATATTGGGTTTCTATTATCAAGAAGGAAAAAGATAAAATTTGTTAAAAAATATTAAAATTTACAAGTTTCCACCTTGTTTTTTTCCTACTCTAGTTTTTGTCAATACTACTTAAATCCTCAATTATTTAATAATTGACTCATGTTTCAGAGGTAACTTAAAGAAGAACTAAAAAAGTGGAGAATTTATGTAATTCTATTTTGCATGCCCAAATTAAATTTCTACCCTCTGTTGGCACACTTTTAGAGAAGCCATCCTAATTTCTTTCATTTCTTCATTAATTATTTTTTTTTGTCAAATACCAACTATATGTCAAATATTGTGACACACAGTCATGCTCTTGTTGCTTATATTCTACAAATTAGAAAGGTTATTTTGGAAGAAATATACAGTGCTTGAAATTATACTAAATTATATGCAATATCAGAAGCTGAAAATTGCTACAGAATGATAACTAGAATAAAGTAGATTGGGCATCTGAGTAGGAAATGGAAGTGGGTGATTATGAATGCTCATATGAGATGTATGAGGAAAGACAAGGAAAACAGGAAGCATTTGGAGGGCAAATGTCTTGTGTGTGAGCATTCCAGGTAGAAGGATCATTTCTCAGGAAAGACTATTATTGACTGAAGAAGCCATATAAGCTTATAGGATAATATGAGGTGTTAGGTTCTATGTATTAGAAAAGACTTGTTAGGAAGTTGTTTCAGTCACAGAGAGATGAAGAAAAATTGTGGCTACAATGTAGTGCCAATATATCATGCTGTGCCTCTTAAGGCATTCACTGTATTCTTATTTCTCTCCAAAATATTTCCCTGTTTCTCTCTCTCTCTCTCTCTCTCTCTCTCTCTCTCTCTCTCTCTCTCTCTCATAAAGCATAGTATTACCAGCCTCAGAGGTATGAAAACAAAAATCATTCTAATTGCTGTCTGTAATTCCCTACAAATAGATATATTTTGCTAATTTGACTTCAGGAATATATATTACAAAATATACATATTGTAACCTCATAAATTTATGTTTATACTTCATAGCTCTTCCTATAAACTATTTTTACCTACTGTACATTCATGTGTGTGTGTGTGTGTGTGTGTGTGTGTGTGTGTATATATATATATATATATATATATATATATATATATATATATATATATATTAAGTTTGGTACCAGAGATTTAACTCAGGATGCTTAACAACTGAGGTAAATTGCCAGACCTTTTTAAATTTTTTTATTTTGAGTTAGGGTCTTGCTGAGTTGCTTAGGGCCTTGCTAAGTTGCTGAGATGGATGAACGTGAGATTCTCCTGCATCAGCCTCCCAAGCGGCAGGGATCAGAGGCATGTGCCACTGTGCTTGATTCTGGAATCATATTTCTAAAGTAAAGCTTTTTACACTATCTGCTTTTTGTACTTCTCTGGCTTTTTACATATACCTTTGAAATGCTTGGATTTAATACTAAATGTCTACCTTTTAAATAAACTATACATCAGTCCAACACAAATTCTCAGTGTAATGTGTACATTCTTTTCATAACAATATTATTAATTTGTTTTATTAAGCATGAATAATTTCACATTATTTAAATATTTCTACTAGATTACTAATTGGGAATTGACACTGTAGTGTAGTCATTTTCTCTTTTAGTGCCCATAAAAATATCTTTCACTGACTACATTTTTTTTTCTGATTGAAAGAATAACTTATTTTAATAATGTAATATTATATCAACTTTGACAGTAGTTTTCATAATTTTTTTAAAGAAGGGGGAAGAGAGAGAGAGAAAGAGAGAATCTTTTTTTCTTTTCTTTTCTTTCTTTTTTTTTTTTTTTGTAGATGGACACAACACAATGTCTTTATTTTTATGTGGTGCTGAGAATCAAACCTAAGTCCCGCCTATGCTAGGTGAGCACTCTACCGCTGAGCCACAATCCCAGCCCCAGTTTTCATAATTTTTTTTGAGACAAGGTCTCATTATGTTACTCGGTCTGGCCTTGAACTCCATGAGCTTAAGCTATCATCCTGCCTCAGCCTCTCAAGAGCTGGGACTATATAAGTCATGTGCCACTTCACATAGTAGATTCAAATATTTTAAAATTATTCTATCATAAATACAGAATTATATCATTGGATGCCATGTTCTAGAGTATTGGCAAAAGAAATACATAAATAAAGCACATTAACACCAAGATTCAAATTTAAAACAAATAGTTCATGCTGAAAAAAAAACAGAACAAAAAATGCAAATTTTAAACTGTCCCTACTGTTTTTTTTTTTAATACTTTATTTTTTAGTTGTAGTTGGACACAATATCTCTACTTCATTTATTTTATTTTTATGTGATGCTGAGGATAAAACCCAGGGCCTTGCATGTGCAAGGCAAGTGCTCTACCACTGAGTCACAATCCCAACCCTATCCCTACTTTTTTGAAACTATATACTGCAAACATGCAAATGAATAATTACAAATATTTCTTTTACAATGTTACTAAATATTACTTTTGCTATTTATAAGTAAATCATGAGTCTTTCACACCTACAAAAAAAGAAAGAAAAAGAATCTAAACAAAATTTGAACCTTTCCAACATTGTGATGTTTTGGGATGAGAAAGAAACGTCATGGATAGACTACAAATGAAGGTCATGTATTAGGGTTTTTGTTTCTCATTTTATCAATTTATGTAGTCCACATCTGAGATTAGAAGCATTCACATAGCTTTGACTTGGCCTTAGGGAATCAGGATTTGTGTATTTTCTCAGGATTATGCAAGAAAAACTTATCCTCAACAGGGTATTTCTTTAAATACAATGAAATGTAGAAACAAAAAGTAGCTAAATAAGAAACTTATGTTATTTTTCTTGGACAACAATATCTTATATATTGGGGAAGTGTGGGGTTACACTCTTCTATCAAGTTTAGTCTGACATAGCTTTAATAGATTTGATGTACCCCTCCATTTGTACCAAACCCAAGAGATACTATCAATTGAAGGTAAACATAATAAAAGTACATGCACAGTTCCACCAGTTTTTCACATACTATAGTAGTCTCTTAGCTAAAGGTAAACCCATGGTGAAGAGGTACTTTATATGCCAAACCTCCCTAATCCAAGCAGTCAATACATCTTGGGTAAGGGAAATTGAAATCCTCTAATCTCCAAACCCCATAAATTTCTTATATGGAAAAATGGAATTTAAAATGTGATTTAATAAGAATTTTGAAATGGAGAAATTATCTTATTGGAGCTGATATCAATACAGGATCTTTAAAACACTGAGGCAGGAGATCCAGAGCTAGTGGTAAAGAGGGTAGGAAACTGCTCAGCTGCTGGCTTGGAAGTTAGAGAAAAGCAGAAAATAGGAACTGAAAAATCAAGGCTTGAAAATACATTTTAGATTTCTGGCCTCTAAAACTCTGAGGTAATAATTTTGTATTGTTTTAGGTTATTAAGTTTATGGTAATTTGTTACATCAGAAATTAAAAAGAACGAATACAACACGTCTAGAAATAATTTTCAATATTATCAGTGAGTGCATAACTGGAAAATTGGTTCCCATTTTAGTCATTGAGCAAAGAGGTACAAATCGCGGTAAATAGGACAGGAGAATGAGTCCTGGGCCCTATCCACATTTTTCCTCAGCAGCAACAAAGCGATGTATGTATAAGAGATATAGAGCTTATGGGTTCAAAGTAAAATTCTCACAAAGAGTAGAAAATTCCAGTCTATGAATAGATAAGAATATTACATATTGCCATATTTCATAATAGTCATGTTTTATCTGAACAATGATTCTTGTTCAGTATAAATTACACTTATGATAAGATTTGAGAGAAGATTTATTACATATTCTTCATAATTTTAGCTGTATTTATACCCAACAATGTTACAGCACACTAATTTCAGAGAATAAGACTGAAGATTACTCTATACAGGAAAATTGCTGAAACAATCATAGATTTCTATTAAAAAAAAATACTTACAACAAGAAAAAGGAAACCAAAATCTGGTATGTGTATTCTTAGAGTATACTCATTTGTTAAACTAAGAGATGTTTATTTCAGATATGGCCATGTAGAGTTTTGAATTATATTAGATGAATATTCATTCTCATTATAAAGTTATTGATTAGTACTAAGTTTAACTCTTTCTTGAGATCAGAGTAGTTCTTACTTTGAGTAAACATGTTTAAAGTCATTTTATGATTTAGCATAGAATGGATATAATTCATTTTAACTTTGGACTTTCGTGTCTTGACAAGAGTATTGGATTTTACCTGCCCAACAATCTATAAGGGCAAAAGTCTGGGTTTCTATTTCTTGGATTCAATGACCACTTATGAGTGCCAGCTGGACTTATAATGAAGTGTCTGCCATTATGCTTCCCACAGTAAGCCTTCTGCCAAATTGAAAGCAAATTAATGAAAGTTGTTCACTGAAGGGAGACACTGGCATTAACATTTGGCAGGTGTTATTTGTCACCACTGCAGGATACAGTTAGTGTTTCATTTTCCTGTTGTGAGCTATGTTTACTAGAGAGAATATAACACTGAGAATAACAAAAAAAAATACACTATTATTTAGACATCTGTCTACTAGATGAATAATCATTTTCCCAGCAATAAACAGATACATGCAGTAGGTTTGCATGTGTTTAAGTCAAATATTCAATTCATCTATTCAATAAAATGTATATTTGTTACATTTCAAATGCATTGTAATCCTGTGAGTACATAGTATTTCATAGCTTAACCTTCATAACAATCCTTAAAACAGTTAATTATATGCATTTTATAAAAGACAAATGAGTTCAGAGATTGTTTTGCAACCTAAGTAAGTCAAGACCTTGCCTCTTTTAATTCTGCATTTAAAGATATGATATGTTACATCAAAAGACAGAGCATCATAGAGGTTAATTAAAGATTAAAGCACTCTGTGGTAGAAAGCAGAAGAAAGCCCTTGAATTTGAACAAGAAAGGAATTTTCAAGGGTGAAATTTCAGTCTTACCAAAAAGAAGAAAGAAGATTGAATTTGGGCTTCTCAGTCTCTGGGTGCTAAACATCAATATTGTCATTTCATCTAGTATACATCATTTATTATGCTGTGAGGGTATTTTAAATGCCTTTATTTTTATTTATTTATTTATTTATTTATTTATTTATTTATTTATTTATTGAGAGAGAGAGAGAGAGAGGGAGAGAGAGAGAGAGAATTTCTTTAATATTTATTTTTTAGTTTAAGGTGGACACACATCTTTGTTTGTATGTGGTGCTGAGGATTGAACCTGGGCCGCTCACATGCCAGGCGAGCGCCACCGCTTGAGCCACATCCCCAGCCCCTTAAATGCCTTTTAAGCTATTATTTATTTTCCCTTACAACCTGCATATTTCATAATGACCTTCTACTTTATTACTATTCTTTCCAAAGTACCTCTTACAAGGATGTTTTTAGAAACAATCATAAATAACAATGAATCCCACCACTACATATAATTAAAATGCACCATTAAAAAAAATGGGGGGTAAAAGATCTCAGGTCTTATAAGACAAAGTACCTTTGAGAGACCATCATACTCAAATGACATTTTTACCAAATACCTATACTTTTTATTTAATACATTTATTACAATGATTAAAATTAAAATATAACTGACCAAACCAATTGCTGTAGAGGACACATAGCAAGTAAAAATATACTTTATTGTGAAATGGGAAAAGTACCTTGGCAAACATTTTGGAAGTTCTTAAATGCTAAACATACACATACCATATGACATAAATATCAGCACCTATGTATTTCCCAACTAAGTAAGAGTTTTTCTAGGCAAAATTTGTACATGACTGTTTGTGTATGTGTGTGTATAATCAGCTTTATTTGTAATAGTTCCAAACTGATAACTAATCAAAAGCTTGTCAAAAAATTAATGAATGAATAAATTGGGATATATGTATTTAATGGAATATTATTTAGCAATAAAATAAAATGCACTATTGATTTATGTGAAAACATGAGTGGATTTTAAAATAATACAAAAAGAGGCAAATAAAGACTATACAGAAGTAGAAGAATTTCTACAAAACTCTAGATAATGGAAACAATCCAATGTTTTTTGAGATTAAATTGTGGTTATATGAGAATGGCAGATGGGTAACAGATGATTACATGGAGGAGCAAGGAAATTTTAGGGGGTAATGGAAATGTCGTTATGATTGTGGTGATGATTTCATGATGTATTCATTTGTAAAAATGAAAATATATTCATTTTATTATGCTTCAATTATATCAGCATAAGTCTGTAAAATGGTGATATACTGTGTCATTTTCCTTCAACTCTATAAAGTATTTAATGATTTGCTATTTATTTACAATGTTATTTTTGAATTTGTTGTTATTTATTATTTGGTGTTAATTTTTATTCTTTTTTAATGTAACTGAATGTTCAAAAATATTTGTTTCCTTTTATTTTATTTAATAATATTTAATTGAAATATACCCATGTGTGTGTTTTATTCAGCTTTGTGATGCTATGATGAAAAGACCAAATAAGAAAATCTAAGAGAAAGAAAAGTTTATTTCAGCTCATGGTTTCAGAGGTTCAGTCCAAGGTTGGCCATAGCTCTAAGCCTGAGATGAGACAGAATAACATGAAAGAAGAGCATAGAGGAGGAAAGCAATTCCAAATGCATTGCTGGTCCTTACAATGCCATTTGGCTTTCTTCTCCAATTTTTAGATTATTAACAGAAAACTGATCCTTTACTCCCTTTTTTTTTCTCCCCCAACACCCTTAGGTAAAGAAGGATTCCAAATATTGGGTACACACCTATCTTTTTTTTTTCTTAGATTTTTTTTAATATTTATTTTTTAGGTGTAGATGGACACAACACAATGTCTTTATTTTTATGTGGTTCTGAGGATCGAACCCAGGTCCCTCCTGTGCGAGGCAAGCGCTCAACCACTGAGCCACAGTCCCAGTCCCTTAGATTTTTATTCTACAATTCGTTGCTCTGGTTTTTCTGGTTTCTTTCTTCCGTTCTTTCTTTCTTTTTTTCTTCCTTTCTTTCTTTCTTTCCCCCAGGTTTTTGGTTCCTCTCATTTGAGGAGTTAGTAAAAATTCCTTGTTCACTACTACCATAAATAAAATCCCCATGAATTAATAACTTTTCAATGCTATTTACATTTAATTAACTATAAAGGAAAATAATATCTCAAAAATAATAACTTTTAGAAATTAAATAAAATTGGAGAGTATAGAATACAAATTTTACTTTATAATGAAATGAAAATAATCCATTTTAAATAAGTTAAAACCAATATTAAATTGCTCATCATGCTAATTGCATTTCTCTTTGTGCAGTGAAAGTAACTGTTTTAAGGATTTACTAAAGTCACTCAAATGATTACTTCTAGGAATCATTTTCTTCTATGTATCATGGCATGAGTAAATTATAACACTTATTACTGAATTCTAAGAAAAAGTACCCATACTTTATTAAATACCCATGTTTTAAAAATAATGTGTGAAAAAACATTTTTAAAACTTCCTGACATACTTAGATAATTCATATAACATACAAAATTAAAATATTTATTGAAAATTTTTGAAGAAAAATTAACATGTCAATTTTTGAATAATATAATTATAAATGAAAACTTAATATTCTGAAAAGTATTAAAACTATATTTACAAGATGACAATTTTTTAAACATTCAAACAATTTTTTTAAATTAATTTTCACTTTGAATTTTACTTTGCTATTACAGAGTTCAATTTTTTTCCATTTAAGTCTCAAGTAATTTTCTTTATAGTAGTGAATATAAATAACAAATTGCATATATTGCATTTTTACTAATTTTAATAGAAAAGTCACTACAGACTCTTCACATATGAAAATTCCCTCTCATTAAATTGGCTTTGAGAAAAAAAATCTGTAGAGAAAGTTAAATCCCACATATTATTCCACTAGTGCCATTCTTATTATTCAGATTTATGGTACTCATTGCTATGTCTATTTATGCTGTGGACAATTTTCATTAACATATATAGAAATATATTCTATTATCACTAATATATGATTGACAGTAGTCAATATCCTCTTTTTTAAACTATAATTCTAACATCATTTTTTTCAAATTATTTAGTTGTAGATGAACGCAACATCTTTATTTATTCATTTTTATATGGTGCTAAGGATCAAACCCAGTGCCTCAGCTTTTGAGGCAAGTGCTCTACCACTGAGCTACAATCCCAGCCCCTCTAACATAATTTTGAATATTCATTTGAACACAAAATTTATGAGAGTCCTTGATCCTCATAAGTTATATCGGGATGTATGCCTATCATTTAATAGACGTGATCCACAGAAAACATGTTTAATGGGGGTTAACAAGAAACACAGTAATGAACAATTTAAACCAGATGTTTAAAAAAACATTTCAAAAATATAAACTCCTCATTTTAAAAAAATTTTAAAAATTAGTCTTTTGGTAACAGAATGAAGATCAAAGATAGAAAAAAATATTTGTTACATGCTCATTAATTTGTTTTATATTGGAACAACCACAAAATCTGTGAAATATAAGGGACTTTGATGTTAATGCAATATTTGAGATTGTCATTTTTACTTTTCTTCTTGATGTTACACTTAAGTATGATATTTTGGCATGTAAGTCTTTGATATTACAAAATAATCAATAGACTCTGTTATGATAATTCAAGTAGCTCTTTTACTAAGATGAATGAGAGGGAAAAGATAGTGTGAGCATTTCTTCATCATATGCACATCTGTGAACACACATGCACATATACCCACACATCTGTGTGACTTTATTTTTAGGGTTTTCAAATTTGTACTGTACGTTTACAATAAATTTCTATGATTTTTTTTTCCTATGGAAAGATATTTTTAACTTTGGCAAGATTTCCGTTTTGCCACCTTAAAGTATAATTTACATTTTTACATAAGAGAGTAATATACACCATATTTTGGAGCAAATAAAAGAGATCAAAAGACATAAATAATATTTTTTAAACAACAACAACAAAAATATATATACATATATATTTTGGGGAGGGTACTAGGGCTTGAACTCAGGGGCACTCAACCAGTAATCCACAATACTGGGTCTCACTGAGTTGTTTAGTGCCTTGCAGTTGGTGAGGTTGGTTTTGAACTCTCTATCCTCCTGTCTCAGGCTCCCAAACTGCTGGGATTACAGATATATGTCACTGCATTGATTCAAAAAATATATTTAAATCATAGTGTAATATAACCTATCATCACATTAGTTAGTAATGTAAAATGGCTTTTTTAATTTATTGAGTTTAAATTAAACCATCATATTCAGGTTTTTGTATCACTGTGGTGGCAATTTGAATGTACACTTACATCTTTTCCAACATTAAGAGAAATTACTTATTTAAAAGTAAAGTAGTAACTTTTTATAAACTATGAATAAATTTTAAACTAATCATTATTTTCAATTTAGAGAACTTATTTAGGAACTTTTGGAATTCTAATATAAATATAAATTGAAGTTTTAAACACTATGAAAAAATTAAAGCAAATAACATATGTTCAAACTATGGCTATATAGGAGCCAAAGTCATTTGAGTTTAAATTAGCTATATGATATATTGAGTTTACTTAGATTACATAAATATAGTGAGCCAAATGTGATAAAATGTTATCAATAACTTATAGCATTTATTACATTTTTCAAGAACATTTTGTTCAGAAGATGAATTGTCATTGCCGGGAACTACTCAATCTCCACAGTCTATCTTATCAAATTAAGTTCACTTGAGTTGCAGTTACTCTCATTCTTACGATGTTAAAAAAATCTGCAATGAGTTATATAGACCTCACTTTGCCTAAAATAGACAGCAAAACAGGCAATTAATCAATAGTTTGATTAACCTTGGATAGTGACACAAAATGGTTATGGCATTAACTAAAAATAATTTTAATTCACTTAATATTTTATAAATTGAAATACATGTAGGATTAAAGGAATGTAATTTTCAAAGCAAAATAATAAAATCCATCTACTTTATCTATTTGGTGCTAATTTTTTTTTTAGAAACTATGTCAGCATAATTGTGCAATCAATGCCAGTGGGTGTGTGTGTGTGTGTATATATATATATACACACACATACATATATATATATATATTCTAAATATGTGTATATATTTAAATATGTACATATGTACATACATCTAAATATGTATACATATATTTAGAATATATATTCTATATATATAATATAAATATTTAATATATATCTCTCTAATATATATGCATATGTATCTAAATATGTATATATATTTAGAATATATATATTCTATATATCTAATATAAATATATAATATATATATCTAATAGATATATCTAATATAATCTATCTATATATTTAGAATCTAACTTCTATTTCCTCTAAAGTTTTAGTTTTTTTAATACCTATTGCAATTGCACCTGACTCTGTTGATCTATGTGAAAATTAAAGAGCAAATAAAAGCAATGTCATTAAACATTCTCAGTCAGAAACAGCTTGATTAGATAAGTTATGCTGAGTTATACTAAAATAAAATTAATTCATGTAATTTGTTTTGTTTATAATAGGATCATAGAAGCAAAATATTTAAAAATTCTGATTATACTTACCTATATTTATTTAACATTTTGAGATTTTCATGGTAGTCTTACATGTAATTTACTGAATTTGCTAATACTTAAGCAAAACAAATAAACAAAAACAATTAAAGAGAGTTTTATAACTCACTTGTACTGATATTTTTAAAAGTCTATATCATACTTAGACTATTGTAAAGGAGGTATAAACGTGTTGATAGTTATATCAACACACACTAGCAAAAGCTAAGGACAATAAGGAAATATGCTTTCTGTTTAAACTTTGACAAACCTTAACAAGAAGATCAAGTTGATATATTTAAGTACTTTAATGTAATGTAGACCATAGGTTGATTGTCATGAGATTTTTAAATGAGATATCATTTATTGAATACCTATTATGTGCCCAGCACTTCATAATTATCTTTTACTTACAATACATAGTAGCAAGCAGAAGTTATGACTTTCATTGAATAGGTGAGGAATTTTGCTTATGGTATGTATGCCAAATTATATGAATAGTAAATGGATAAAAAGGGTATAAAGATTGGTTCTGAAATTCACACTATTTCTTCTACAACAATCTCTTTCCTGATTATTTTCATGTTTTATGAATACAAGATGCTTATCTGATTGAAATTAGCAGTTGGGAGACGATTTCTCTATACTTTGCAGATAAATAAGTGGTTTCAGTGATTATATTTTAATAGTCATTCATCCATGGTAAAAAATGCAAAACAAAATTTCCTCTTTTATTCTGTCATTTAAATCTTCTGTGCTGTTAAAATATATCAAATATACAACTAGGTGTAGTTTAAAAAGACAACACATATGAAATTGGTTTCTTTGAAAATATTGCTTTGGGTCGAGGGCATCTTAAAAGTCATGTAATATTTTTATAACAAGAAGAATATTATAAACATGGTCTTCAGAATAATCACATTTTATATATTTCTTATAATCATGCTACTTGTCTTCAAAGCTCCAGAAAGTAGTTTACATATTCCCACAAGAAGCAGTGCACTGACAGCTGACACAGTAATACGTAGACAGGCAAAGTCTATAGTTATGAAATATGATCATCAAATAATTGAAATATTAGGAGATTAAGGTTCAGATTGAAGAAATTAATATCTTATTTTTTAATTTTTGTTAATATTTCAGATTTTGAATTATTTCTCACCCACTAAGCAAGATAATTATTCAACATTCATGCAATATGTGGTCAATAGCCCTAAATAGTTGGAATTAATATATGCTTAGAAGATTATTTGATCTGTGGATTTTTTTGTGGGGGTCAGGAGATGGGGTACTGAGGATTAAACCTAGGGGAATTTAATCACTAAGACACATCTCCAGCACTTTTTGTATTTATTTTGTAACAGAGTCTTGCAAATTTTTTTTTGGGGGGGGCCTCAGTAAGTTCTGAGGATAACTTTGAACTCACGATCTTCCTGCCTCAGCTTCCTTTGCTGCTCAGAATACAGTTGTGTGCCACCATGTCTGGCTCTATGCATGTTTTATAACATTTAATATACACCACAGCCCATTTAAAAATCTATCATATGATCTATTTATTGACAACTATACGCTCTTTAATTTCAGCATGGTTCTTAAGGTTTTAATTGCTTTCCAGAATTTAATAATCAGAAGATTTAATATAAAAAATTTTTAGAGATAAAAATTCAAGATTTGAAGTAAAAAATGTACTATAATCTTTAAAAGCAAACTGTGAAAATGAGTAAAACTATAGACAAAACAAGAATCAAGAGAGAGGAGATTAAAAAATAAAAAAAACAGCAAAAACTTTAAAGATGAAATTTAAAAACACAGTAATATTAGCATTTGAGACAATGACAGAGTCCAACATAATTTTATTTGGAATATCAGAAGGAGAGAAAAGAAAAGAACAGAAAATTTTTGAAGACAAAATTGGCCAATATATTTTAAGATGTAATGAAAACTATACTCACAGAGTTGTAAAAAGTCTTAACAAATTTCAACTATAAGTACTATAATGCCATATGAATGATATCATCAAAATTACATTGCTGAAAAACAATTGTTAAATAAAGACCATCTCTCAGCTGATTTAGGAAAAAGACATACAAAAAAGTAACAGTGATAGAAAAATGGACAATTTTTCCTGAAATACTTAGAAAGTTAAAAGATGATGTGATATTATTATTATTTTTTTTTTTTAAATCTGCTTCCACACTGACTCCTATACCCAGAGGTAAATAAATGGCAAATGAGGCCCTTTTTCAGCTTGCCAAAACTTCAGATAATTTATTTTATAGAATACATGTAATGAAATAAAAAAAATTGATGTAAATTTGTGTCTATACAAAGGAATAAAATTGGAAAGAGTCGCTCCCTATTCATGGATTCACATTAGCAGATTTGAACATACTCAGAAAAGAATGCTGAAAATGTACAGACCTTTTAAATATATTTTTTAAACAACACATTGTACTAACTGTCTATATGGCATTTACATTATATCTTATAAGTAAGTTGGAGATAATTTAAACTATATGGAAGAATATGCATAGTTTATATAATAATACTATATGTCATTTTATGAAAGGAACTTAATCATACTAGGAGCTTTGTATCCACAGGGATTTGAGAACCTATCCACCACTAATACTAGGGATAACTGTAATTAGAAAGTTGACAACAAGCTAATGATATATATTGTATATAAGATAATTAAATCAGATAATTAGGCAGAACAATAAGCTATTAATTGACTTAAAATAAAACCATTAAAAATGTAATTCATCAAAAATCATAAAGGGAAGTTGTGAAAATGAAAACAATTAGACACAAAAATAAATAACAAATGAAAGATACAACATAGCATTTAATAACATTAAATTGAAATAGTTCAAACACAAGATGAAGAGAAGATAATCTTAGTCTTGATTAAAAATACATGTAAAGGTACAGATCAAAAATAAAAAGTAAATTAAGTGTACCATACCAATGTTAATTAAGAATTGTGTGCATTTAGTGTTATTAGAAAAAAACATATTTCAAGATTTGAAACATCATCAATGTTTAAAGAGAGACATTTCAATGTACAAAGTTAAATCTTTAAAGGGAGTTAATCAAATAATATATGTCTTTTTCTAAAATGAGATATTTACGTACATGCAACAAAAACTTTAAATAAAAATAGATATACAAATCCATAGTTGTAATCAGAAATGATACTATTCTCCTACAAATTGAAAACAATTTGATATTTTTGGATACTTATAAAACACTGCCCTTTCACACAGCAGCCAAATGAACTGTTTTTTTTTTTTTTCAAGTGGATAGGGAATATTTATGAAGATACTCTACACTCTTAACCATGAAACAAGTCTTAATAAATTTAATAAGACTGAAATTACATGTAGAATTTATGTTTGTCAGAAAGGAAACAAGTTGATGTCAGAAAGATTAATATCTGTGCTATACAGAGTATAAAAAGTACTTCTGTGGTATGAAATGTCTATCTAAATAAAGCTGATTTTAAAAATCTGAAAACAGCCCAATTATCCATTCTTTGTCAAATAGATAAACAAATTTTGGGTTACATAACCTACTTGTGTACTCATATTTAATAGTCCATTTTTCCACAGTGGAGGCTATTGGTAACCCTAACATGAAAGTATAAATAAGATAGACAAAAAGCATGTTGGGAAATATGTATTGCTAATTTCCATTTAGACAAACTTTGTTATTTAAAGTTTTAATTTTATTTACCCATCATTTAATTACATGTTGCTGAAAATTAACTTTTATGAAGGTTAGCTTGTAGATTTTGAATTATATTCAGTACCTAATTAAATCTTTCAAAATTATTCTCACAATTTCTCCTCGTTCTGACCCCTTCCAAGGCATTGACAATTTTTACAGGAAAGAAAGGAAAAGCCCTAATGATTTAATAATGAAAGTTCTTTGTTCTTTTTTTTTTTTTGCTTCTCTTAAACAAAGGCAAAAAAAAATCACACTTTATACTCTGCCCTTGCGTGAAATTTATTTATGAGAATTAATTAATATCTGACTAAAAAATACAGAGAAATTTTAATTGATCAAATAGTATATCATGTTCAGCTACCAATGAATAAACTGAGGTGTATAGGTCTTGTTCAGAGTCAGAGGGCAAGAAAAGTGCTGAAGTTAAATGAATGATTATGTACCTTTAGATCCATTTTCTAGTTTTAACTTACCCTATGGATGTATAATGTGGTGAGCTATTTTGCTGTGCTGCCTTGTGTGGGCGTGAGCCTAATTCTTGGGCTGAGACCCAGTTCTTTGTTTTCAGCCACTCCCTAGAATGGAATGTATCAATTGTCCAGCTCCTGGAACAAACTGTTTTCAAGAAGTGCTTGTTGTTTTGCACAAGCTGGAACTGGGTGTCTCTTGCCTTGTGTGCAAGTGCTGGGTCTATCATTCTATTGGCTGCTGCTGTGTTGCTATGCGCTCTTTGTCCAATGGTGTACGAGCAGGGCTGCAGTTGAAGTATATAAGGGGTGGTTTTTTCGGGCTCGGGGTCTTTCCTCTCATCTATACCTAATGGATGCTCCCAATAAAGCGTGTTAAAGAAGAATCCTGTTGTTGTCGTCATTCCTGCTGGCGGGTAGACGCGACAGTATAATTTACTTAATAAAATGAAATATATACTTGATAAGACAGTACACTCTATTATATTGGAATTCATTTGTGTGTAAACATTATACTAAACAAAATGTGAAAGTATACTCTATTTTTATTGAAAATTCATTTATGTACAGCCATTATAACAAACAGAATGAGAAGGTTCCTTAAAAAATTAAAAACAAAATTATCACATGATCTAACAATCTCATTAATGGTTATATACCAAAAAGAAATATAATCAATATGGTTGAAGAAACATCTACCATGGCTGGTTTACTGTAGTACTATTCACCTTAGCCAAGAAATTGAAACAATCTTCATGTTCATGAATGGATAAAGAAAATGTGGTACATTGTCAAAATGAAACAGTATTTATCTATAAAAAGGGTAAAATATTGTCTTTGGTGATTACACAGATGAAACTTTAAAGGTCATTATGTTAAGTGAAGTAAGCCTTACACCAAAAGACCACATAATCCACTGATATGTGGAATGTAAAAGTGTTGTTCTAATATAAATTGAGAATAGAATGGTGGTTATTAGAGGCTAGGAAGAGAAGGAAGGAAAAGGAATAGTGAAAGTTTGTTAATGTATACTAAGTTACAAAAATATAGGTTGTAGTTCTCTATTGAATAGTAGGGTGATGATAGATTGTGGTATTGCACTGTGTATTTCAAGAAAGCTGAAAGCGAATAAAAAATTCTCAGTATTTTCACCACAAAGAAATGATGTGTTTGAAATGATACGTGTACTCTGATCTGATCATTAAAATATGTTTGTACACCAGGATATATGACAAACATCACATGGTATCCCATAAATATATATAATATTTATGTGTCAATTAATTTTAAAAAAATAATACCATTTGTTCCCTGCATGCTATTTAGAAACCATATGAATTACTAAGTCAAGAAAAAAATGACATTGTTAAAGTGCGTAATTTATTTGGTCTGCTTGATGTAAGTCAAATATTAAAAAAATCATTACATAAATCCAAGGATATATTTCTAATTACAAGATTATTTTTTGCTCTAATAATTTGTTCATTGCTGTATATGGAATTTTAAAACAATGCAACAGCAAGAAACACTACTCTAGAATATGAATCCGTTATTTCATTTCTGCTGACATGAAATATTATGTTCATTATTCATTTTCTCTAATATTAAATAAAATGTTATATTTACTTTATTACAAATAGAAAAGGATATGAAACCATAGTATTCAGAAACCAGCACCACAAATTAAAAGCCCAAAACCAACAAACAAAGAACCCATAAATGATGCTAAGCTGCTACTGTGAAGGCTGTACATTTTCTTTTTTTGACTCTGAATGCTCTTTAAGGATGGAAATCTCCATATTTGTTGACATAAAAGATGGGCTGAGTAATGCATATGGTTCTGGTAATATATCTGCTTCCTGACCACAGTTAGTTCATTGTCATTCAAATGCCACATTATTATTTTTTTAATTTTTAGTATTAAGTTTTCTTCTCTTGGCAGGTATCCAGATGAAATTTTTGTGTATAACAATAATATGAATAGTTAGATATGAATTTACAGAAATATTTTTTAAATGTAAAGAAAATGCAAGGAGCTGTTTTTGCTTCTGAACTTTAGCAAAATAAACAAAAGTTGATATTCTAAAGCTATTCATCCTTTTTCACAATGGTATTGTTTTCACTCTAAATTAGGGTTTTCTGGCTTTTTTTTTTTAACAAGCTAACTAATTTCTACACAGCAATCTCATTTCTTATCACAATTGAATGTGTTACTAAGAGATGGAAAATGATATTGATTAAGGAATAAGCAATATGAAGTGAATTATTTTCTAACATCAAGACACCAGTAATTTTTTAAATACCTTATTTATTTATTTTTATGTGGTTCTGAAGATGGAACCAAGTACCTTATACATGCTATGCAAGCACTCTACCACTGAGCCCCCAGTAATATTTAAACATATTTTTAACATTTGTTAATATATTTAACATTTTGCTCAGTGCTTATATCTAGAGAGCTCTTGAAGAACCTGAATGAACTTGTGCCATTTCTGAGGAATTTTCCTTTACCGTAGCTTAGACCAATTACCTTCTCTGAGAGAGTTGACTTTCACAAGTCAACTTTGTATGAATAATCATACAAAGAAAATGTTATTACAACTCTCCTCCACTATCATTCTTTATTTTACCCATAGAAAAATGATCTGGGCTAGGAACATGATCCAATAAAAATAGATACCTGTGGGAGACCATCCTTGCATGTGACTGAGTTTCCTCCCTGGCTGGGTGTGAGGCACTGGGTCACTTTTAATGTGGCAGAGCTTTCCCCACCCTTCTTGAGTTTGAGAGTTTATTCGCGTGGAGGCATGTCTCTCCACTGTCCCAAAGATCCAATCATTGCCCCTGACCTTGCAACACTGCCCCCCCTTGACCTTCATTGGATGGGATTTTCCCCAGAATTCTTTGTTCCCCAATAAAAGCCCTCTCCCTAATGTGCTCTTTCTTTCTTGCTAGCTTCTTCAGTAAAACCTCCCTGCCCCCATGGGGAGTTTGAGGATGAGAGCTCCCAGAGTCCTCCAGGAGCTGGTTTAAAAGTAAAATGGTGTCGGTGTCTTTAATTTAAATCACCTGAGAATTTTCCTGCCTGACTGAACCCGTTCACACCTTCTGTGCTGGACATGGACTAAAGATACCTTCCTGTAAAAATTAGGTAAGCCAGAAATTTTAATAAGTTACAATTGATGCCTGTGAATGCAGCTCCAGTTCTGTGTGTCCAAGTTGAAGTAAATTATTCCTCATTGATTGAAAAGAGCACAAATGGAAGGGAAAAAAAAAGACACTATTGCAATAAATCAGAAAGATAAATAAATATTCAGACGAAAACAGATTAGAAAATGGAATATAATTATAGTTGTTCTAGTAGATATATATTTATATATATACATACATACATACACTGAGGATTGGACCCAAGGTACTTGATCACTGAGGCACATACATAGCCCTTTTGATTTTGATTTTGATTTTGAGAAAGGGTCTCACTAAATTTCTTAGAGCCCCACTAAGTCACTGAATCTGGTCTTGAACTCTCTAGCCTGCTTCAGACTCCCAAGTCGCTGGGATTACAGGCATGAAGCACAAGAGCTTTCAGTTTCTTTTGCTGTTAGTCCCTGCTACAGTGTTTGCTTTTCATTCTCCATTATTAAAGTTCGAACTTGTTTCTCTTTCTATTAACAAATGATTCCAGACGTACAGGTAAAGCATTGAATATTTTATATTCCTTTAAAATATGTTTTGGTCTTGTTTTATTTGTCATATTTTAAGCTTTGGATACTTTAAACTTGCTCTCTTAGAACAAAATAATTAGTTCCTTTGCCTAATCTTAAGAGGGTCACTAGGGAACAGAATGTTTGAAAGTGAAGAGTAAAATCTTCCCTTGCTTGAAGGAACAGAAGGATATAAGTGTTGAGAACATTCTCCAATTCCCAGTCTTCTTTTATGTTCAGGGTAAAATCACTCAAAAATATTCAATGTTGTTCTGCTTTTTTATTATCATAATATTGTTCTTAAAATATTATTTTAACACAATAGTTTAAAGATTCAAACAGCAAAGTGATAGGTCCTGTAGATACATGACCATTTAAATTTAATACACTATAATTGTACCAATGCGTCTTGTGTGATAATGATGCATGAAAGTATTACATTTTGGTGCACTGAGGCTGAGAAACAAAAGGACAGTCAGTGTAGGTAATGAATGATTGGGACAGGAAGATGGGGGCTGATTCAAAAGGAAACAATACCTCCGGAGCACTTCCCTCTCCACCAACCTGAAGCAAAGGTTATCTTCTTCAAGGGAATTATTCTTCCCTGCAAGGAGTTGAAAATGAGTAGCCCCTGAGTGGCTTGCTCCTGTCTTGCATCAGTTTTGGGTCCTGTAGGTAGGATGGAAGAGGAGATTGTGAAAACAAATGAAACCTAAAACCTATAAAAGGGGCAGTACACCCCCACTCCCTCGGGCACGAATTTGGAGCACCTCATCTGTGCAGGAGCCTGTGTCTCTCTGCTCCAGTATTTAAATAAAAGTGCTCTTACCTCTATATTTCTTGGGTTTTCAATCTTAAACACTAAGGGAATGGGACTCAGACCACATTTTCAACACTTGCATCACTACTGACTTCTCAAAATAGTGAATAGTAGTAAAATATCTTTGTTGAAATATAAAAAAGGAAGTAATTTTTCTTTCTCCATATTTGAAAGTAAAATAAAACATGAGTCTTGTGGCTTCATTAATTCAAAGTGAAATAAAGAGTTTTAAAGTTTTTCTTTTATATAAATGAATATTTCATAATTCTTACAACAAATATGTTGAGCGGGGGATCAAAAAGGCAGTATACATAATCGGGTTCAACTGGGATGATGGGGGCTGGTCTGAAAGGAAAGAAAATCAAATACTAATATTTCCAGAGCCTTCACCCTCTTTCCTCAACTGTTTTCAAGATGATCTGCATCTGGGGAATTGTTCCTTCCTACAGGGGCTGTTAATGAATGCTCCCTTCCTGCCTGGACCACTGGGCAGGCTGGGCATTGGGTGGCTTCCTTCCTAACCTTGGATCATTGCACCTTTGGCCCATCTTTTGGTCTTCAGTCACTTTGGTCAGGAGTCACATGCTCAGGAGTTGGGCAGGAGAGGCCAGGAAAACAAAGAAATTCTTAAATGTATAAAAAAAATGTTTAAAGTACCCACTTGCTCAGATATTCAGGTCTGGGGATCCCTTCTCTGCAAAGAAGTCTGAATCTGTTTTACCCTTGCTTTTTATGCTTGCCTTGTTTTTTCTAGAGTGTTCATTCTTCAACATCTGGGGAAATGGAACTCATCATCACCAGTAACAATATGATCTTAATATAATTGTCAATTTAGTTTGTTTTGTAAATTAGACATATGTTTGAATTTGGCAAATATTATAAAATAATTTGTTTCTATAGTTAGCATTTTATGTTACCTGTAATATCTATTTAAATTTTGCATATATTGTTAACTCCAGTCAACAAGTCTGTCTTTTTTTTAGTTAGTTAGTTACTTTTATTAATAGTTTGTTGGACATGTTAATGGGACTGAGTGTGTTATGTCCATATATGCATATAGCATGCATTTGTCTTATCCAACCACACTCCCACTGCTCCATTGCATCTTTCTCAACCTCTAGAAATCATAATACTACTTTCAGTTTGATTGTTTTCAGTTTCCTCAACTGAGACAGAGTGTGGGGTATCTATTTTTCTTTGTAAGAATAATGCTAATAAACATAACATTCTCTGGTTTCATCCGTTTTTCTCTAAGTGATGATTCCATTTAAATAATTTTCCATATATCCAAGTTTCTGATTTCAGTATATTTATTCATTGACTGAAACTGCTTTCAGATTTCTATCTTAAAGATACAGATAGAAAATCATTTAGTAGGCCTTTAAGAAAAAATTACCATGTACTACGTAGAATGCTATAGAGATTTTTAAGCTTATAAATTTTTTTGAGTAGGAACTTTTATGACTAGTTTTATAAAAATTGATTAAATTCAAAGCTTGTCCCAGGTGTACAATCAGTAATTCATAGTAGATATTTTTTCTCAATGTCTCATTCTCTTCCTATTGTGTTTTTGCTCACCAATTCATTTAAAAATTTTCTCTTTTTTATTTATATATGACAGTGGAATGCATTACAATTCACATTACACATATAGAGCACAATTTTTCATATCTCTGGCTGTATACAAAGTATAATCACACCAATTTGTGACTTCATACCTGTAGTTTGGTTAATAATGATCATCACATTCCACCATCATTAATAACCTTATGCTCGCTCCCTTCCTCTACAACCTCTCTGCCCTACCTAGAGTTATTCTATTCCTTTGATGCTCCCTCTCCTTATCCCACTATGAATCAGCCTCCTTATATCAAATAAAACATTTGGTATTTGGTTTTTTGGGATTGGCTAACTTCACTTAGCATTTTCTTCTCTAACTCCATTCATTTACCTGCAAATACCATGATTTTATTCTCTTTTATTGCTGAGTAGTATTCCATTGTGTATATATGCCCCACTTTTTTTATTCATTCATCTATTGAAGGGCATCTAGGCTGGTTCCATAGTTTAGATATTGTGAATTATGTTGCTATAAACATTGATGTGGCTGTGTCCCTGTAGTATGCTGTTTTTAAGTACTTTGGGTATAGACCGAGGAGAGAGACAACTGGGTCAAATGGTGGTTCCATTCCCAATTTTCCAAAAAATGTCCATACTGCTTTCCATATTGGCTGCATCAATTTGCAGTCCCACCAGCAGTGTAGCAGTGGAACTTTTCCCCCACATCCTCACCAACACTTATTGTTGTTTGTCTTTATAATAGCTGCCATTCTGACTGGAGTGAGATGATATCTTAGAGTGGTTTTGATTTGCATTTCTCTAATTGCTAGTGATGATGAACATTTTTTCATATATTTGTTGATTAATTGTATATAATCTTCTGAGAAGTATCTGTTAGGTCTTTAGCCCATTTATCGATTGGGTTATTTTATTAATTTTATTTATTTATTTATTTATTTGGGGCTTAGCTTTTTGAGTTCTTTATATAACCTAGAGATTAGTGCTCTCTCTGATGTGTGAGGGGTAAATATTTGCTCCCAGGATGTAGGCTCTCTGTTCATGTCACATATTGTTTCTTTTGCTGAGAAAAAACTTTTTAGTTTGAGTCCATCCCATTTATTGATTCTTGATTTTAATTCTCGTGCCACAGGAGTCTTATTAAGGAAGTTGGGGCCTAATCCCACATGATGAAGATTAGGGCCTACTTCTTCTTCTATTAGATGCAGGGTCTCTGGTTGTATTTCTAAGTTCTTGATCCATTTTGAATTGAGTTTTGTGCATGGTGAATGATAGGGATTTAATTTTATTTTGTTGCATAGGGATTTCCAGTTTTTCCAGCACCATTGTTTCTCCAATGAATGTTCTTGGCACCTTTGTCTAATATAAGATAATTGTAGTTTTA
Source organism: Spermophilus citellus (assembly GCF_964194105.1). Taxonomy (NCBI): domain Eukaryota; kingdom Metazoa; phylum Chordata; class Mammalia; order Rodentia; family Sciuridae; genus Spermophilus; species Spermophilus citellus. The sequence continues at coordinate 90,890,472 of NC_138189.1, read as the reverse complement.
TGGGTACTCTATTCTGTACCATTGTTCTACCAGTCTGTTTTGGTATCAATACCATGCTGTTGTTGTTGCTATTGGTCTGTAATATAGTTTAAGGTTTGGTATAGTGATGCCACCTGCTTCACTCTTCCTGCAAAGGATTGCTTTAGCTATACTGTGTCTCTTGTTTTCCATATGAATTTCATGATTACTTTTTTTCTATTTCTATGAGAACTGTCATTGAAATTTTTATCAGAATTGCATTAAATCTGTATAGTGCTTTTGGAAGTATGGTCATTTTGATAATATTAATTCTGCTTATCCAAGAGCAAGGTAGATCTTTCCGTCTTCTAAGGTCTTCTTTGATTTCTTTCTCTAGGGTTCTGTAATTTTCATTATATAGATCTTTCACATCTTTTATTAAGTTGATTCCCAAGTTTTTATTTTATTTCTTTGAGGCTATTGAGAATGGAATATTTTTCCACATTTTTCTTTCTGAGGATTTGTCACTAATATACAGAAGTGTCTTTGATTTATGGGTGTTGATTTTTATATCCTGCTACTGTGCTGAATTAATTTAAAAGTTCTAGAAGTTTTCTGGTAGAACTGTTAGGGTCTTCCAGGTATAGAATCATATCATCAGCAAATGGTGCCAATTTGAGTTCTTCTTTTCCTATGTGTACCCCTTTAATTTATTTTGTCTTTCTAATTGCTCTGGCTAGTGTTTCAAAAATTATATTAAATAGAAGTGATGAAAGAGAACATCCCTTTCTTGTTCCAATTTTTAGAGGGAATGCCTTCTCCTCCCTCCCCCCCCTGCCCCCCCCCTTTAGAATGATGTTGGCCTGGGGCTTAACATTGATAGCCTTTATGATGTTAAGATATGTTCCTGTTATCCTTAGTTTTTTAGTGTTTTGAATATAAAGTGGTGCTGTGTTTTGTCAAATGCTTTTTCTGCATCTATTGAGATGATCATATGATTCTTATCTCTAAGTCTATTGATCTGATGAATTACATTTATTGATTTCTGTATGTTGAACAAAACTTGCATCCATAGGATTAATCCCACTTGATCATGGTGCATGATCTCTTTGATATGTTTTTGTATTTCATTTGCCAGAATCTTATTGAGAATTTTTGCATCTATGTTCATTAGAGATATTGATCTGAAGCTTTCTTTTTCTGATGTGTCTTTGCCTGGTTTTGAAATCAGAGTGATATTGGCCTCATAGAATGAGTTTGGAAGTGCTGCCTCTTGTTCTATTTCCTGAAATAAATTGAGGAGTATTAGTATTAATTCTTTAAAGGTCTTGAATAACTTGGCTGTATATCTGTCTGGTTCTGGGATTTTCTTGGTTGGTAGATTTTTTATGGTGTCTGGTATTTTGTCACTTGAAATTTATCTGTTTAAATTGTGTATATCATCCTGATTCAATTTGGTCGAATTATATGACTCTAGAAAATTGTTGATGCCTCTCTTCTATTTTATTGGAGTACAGGTTTTCAAAATAATTTCTAATTATCTTCTGTATTTCTGTAGTGTTTGTTGTGATATTTTATTTTTCATCATGTATGTTACTGATTTGAGTTTTCTCTCTTCTCTTTGTTAGCATGGCTAAGGGTCTGTCAATTTTATTTACTTTTTCAAAGAACCAACTTTTTTCTGTCCTTTTTTTCAATTGTTTCTTTTTGTTTCAATTTCATTGATTTCAGCTCTGATTTTAATTATTTTCTGTCTTCTTTTTTGGTGTTGATTTGTTCTTCTTTTTCTATGGCTTTGAGATGTAGTGTTAGGTCATTTATTGTTGACTTTTTCTTCTTTTAAGGAGTGAACTCCATGCAATGAAGTTTCCTCTTAGAACTGCTTTCATAGTGTCCCAGAGATTCTGATATGTTGTAAAATCTGTGTTCTCATTCACCTCTAAAAATTTTTTAATCTCCTCCTTGATGTTTTCTGTAACCTATTGTTCATTTAGTAGCATATTATTTAGTATCCAGGTGTTGGAGTAGCTTTTATTTCTTATTTTATCATTGATTTCTAATTTCATTCCATTATGATCTGATAGAATTCAGGGTAATATCTCTACTTTTTAAATTTTTGCTAAGAGTTGCTTTGTAGCATATAGTCCATTTTAAAAAAGAATCCATGTGCTGGTGAGAAAAAAGTATATTCTCTCATTGAAGCTTGAAATATTATATATATATATATATATATATATATATATATATATATATATGTGTGTGTGTGTGTGTGTGTGTGTGTGTGTGTGTGTGTGAAGTCTAAGTTATTGGTTATATTATTGAGTTCTATTTTTTTTTTCAACTTTTGCTTGGAAGATCTATCTAGTGATGAAAGAGGTGTGTTAAAGTCACCCAAAATTATTGTGTTGTGGTCTGTTTGACTCTTGAACTTGGAAGAGTTTGTTTGATGGAAGTAGATGCTCCATCGTTTGGGGCATATATATTTTATTTATAATTGTTCAGTCTTGTTGGTGTATGGTTCCCTTGAGCAGTATGCAGAGTCCTTCTTTATCCTTTTTTGATTGACTTTAGTTTGAAGTCTGCTTTATTTGAGATGAGAATGAAAACTCTTGCTTGCTTCAACAGTCCATGTGTGGTGTGTGGTATGATTTTTTCCAATCCCTCATTCTCTGGATATCTTTTATTATGAGATAAGTCTCTTGTAGGCAGCATATTTTTTTTAATTTTTTTATTGATTATTTAAAGCATTACATAGCTCATGATATATCATCTTTCATACATTAGACTCAAATTGTGTTTTGAACTCCCATTTTCACCCCAAATATAGATTGCAGAATCACATCTGTTACATATTCACATTTTTACATAATGCCATATTAGTGTCTGTTGTATTCTGCTACCTTTCCTATCCCCTACTATCCCCCCTCCCCTCCCCTCCCCTCCCATCTTCCCTCTCTACCTCCCCTGCTGTTATTCAATTCTCTCCCTTTTTTTCCCTCCCCCTTGCCCCTCATAGCCTCTTATAATTTTATGTATCCTTGAAGGTCTCCTACCATTTCCATATGCTTTGCCTTCTCTCTCCGTTTCTCTCCCCCCATTCGTCTTTGTTTACTGTAGTCTTTTCCACATGCTCTTCCTTCCTGTTCTGTTCTTAGTTGTTCTCTTTATATCAAAGCGGACATTTGGCATTTGTTTTTTAGGGCTTGGCTATCTTCACTTAGCATAATCTGCTCTAATGCCATCCATTTCCCTGCAAATTCTATGATTTTGTCATTTCTTAGTGCTGCATAATACTCCATTGTGTATAGATGCCACATTTTTTTTTATCCATTCATCTATTGAAGGGCATCTAGGTTGGTTCCACAGTCTAGCTATTGTGAATTGTGCCGCTATGGCAGCATATTTTTTTAACTCAATCTGCTAGTCTATGTCTTTTGGTTGGTGAGTTTAGGCCAATAACATTCAGGGATATTATTGAGACATGATTTGTATTTCAACCCATTTTTGTTTATTTTGGTATTTAATGTGACTTGGTTTCTCCTCTGATTATATTTTCCTTTAGTATAATCTCACCCTCTGCTGATTTTCATCATTTTTCTTCATTTTCTCTTCTTAGAATACTTTTCTGAGGATGTTCTGTAATGCAGGCTTTCTAGTTGGAAATTCTTTTAACTTTTGTTTATCATGGAAGGTTTTCATTTCATCATCAAACCTAAATCTAGTTTTGGTGGATATAAGATTCTTGGTTGGCTTCCATTTTCTTTCAGAGCTTGGTATATGATTTTCCATGATCTCCTGGCTCTCAGGGTCTGCATTCAAAAATCTGCTGAGATACAAATTGGTCTTCCACTATATGTGATCTGATTAATCTCTCTTGTGGCTTTTAAGATTCTATCCTTATTCTGTATGTTAGGCACTTTCATTATAATGTGCCCTGATGCAGATCTGTTGTAGTTTTGTACATTTGGTTTCCTGTAAGCCTCTTGTATTTGGTTTTCCAATTTATTCTTCATGCTTGGGAAATTTTCTGATATTACTTCATTGAAGAGATTGTGCTTTCCTTTGGTTTGAAACTGTGTGCCTTCCTCAATCCCAATAACTCTTAGATTTGGTCTTTTGATGCTGTCCCATAATTCTTGGATGTTCTTTTCATGGTTTCTAACTTTTTTCACTGTGTGATCAACTTCATTTTCCAGATTGAGTAGTTTTTCTTCATTATCTGACTTTCTTCCAAGTGATCTAGTCTGTTGGTTATGCTTCCTAGTTAATTTTTTATTTGATTTATTGTATCTTTCATTTCAAGGATTCTTATTGGTTGTTTTTCCATGTCTCTATCTCTCTCTTGAAGTAATCTTTTGTTACCTGTATTTGCTCTCTTAACTCATTGTTGGAGTGATCAATTTTTGCCTGTATTTGCTCATTTAGGCCATTCTTTAATTAAAGATCATTTTAATTATGAACCCTCTGAATTTCTACTCTGACATTTCAACTTTGCTGTAGGTGGGTTCTGATATTAGAGTGTCCTGGTTTATTTGGGGCACTTTCCTCCCTTTTTTTTTTTTTATGTTGTCTATGTGTCTTCTTTTCTTGCAGTGTGGATCTGAGATACTAAAGTTTCTTCCCTATATTCTTGTAGTACCCATGCAGATTGTCTGTAGCTCACCTTGATGTTGAACTTCCAGACCCTGATGGTGTCCCTCAATGAATGCTACTGTGCAAGTTGGTGTGGGTGGATCTGGGCTGCTGGGCTTGACCTTCTTCAGTGGTCTGCTGGTGGGAAGGGGCGGTCCTTCACCAGAGGTTATCCTTTGGTGGGTGTCTTCCCTGCCAGGGGATGGGTGGCCTGAGCCTACTGTGTGCCTGGGACCCACAGAGACCATTATTTGCGGATCTAAACTGCAGAGCTTGACCTCTGAGGTAGGCTGCTGGTTGGAAGGAGTGGTCCTGCACCAGAGGCTAGGCTCTGGTGGGTATCTGCCCCTCCAGGAGAGTGGTGAACCAGTCCTACAGATAGTCAGTCCAGCCAGGGCTGGTGTGGGCGGTTTGTTTTGGATCTTGGCTCCTGGGGTATTCTGCTGTTTGAAGGGATGGTCCTGCATCAGAGGCAAAGCTCTGGTGGGTGTCTGCCCTCCCAGGAGAGGGGTGGACAGAGCCTGCTGTGCACCTGGGACTGGCACAGGCCAGTTTGGGTGACTAAACTTCTTCTCTTTGTTTTCAATAATATTTAGATTTTCCAGCTCCAGAAACACAGTCAAGAATTTGAAGTTAGTAATATTTGTACAACCCTAACTAGCCAAAAAATACTGAATACAACTATTTGACTTTTAATTATAACTTTCTGACAACCTATTTTTGACATTCCATTGTAACCATGAGCTAAATTATATCTAGATATAAATAAAATAACTAGTCAAAGATATTGCAAACCCTGAAATGACACACTTTTTTTATATTCCCTTTCCACTCGCTCGTATGTTTTTTTGGCATTGTCTCTTCTTGTCATTTATGAATTTAATTTTTTATTTTTCCTCATATCCCTAAATTGTTATGGTTTTATTATCCTTCTCTTCCACATTTATTTTTCCACAATATAGTCATTTCCAATTAGCTTTAATTCAGTAATTTTGGAGCAATGTGGAACTAATTTAATAATTACTTATTTCTGTGAGTCTTGTCAACTGTTTAGGTAATGAACATTTCTCATGGAGCTGAGTTACTCAGCTTTGTAGTATTTCGGGGCCACATCTCAATCCATGCCCCTCTATGACTCTCTAAATGTTACTTCCTCAGTCTTACCTATCAAATAGTTTTAAAGTTTATTTGACTTAGATTATTAAATAAAAAATAAGTAATTAATATAAAATACCATTTAAAATTCTGATTTTTCCTTTGCTTTAGTCCATATTTATGCACATATAATCTACATACCTGTTTAGACTTTTTATTCCAATTTATTCTTTAAGGAGCAAAATCTCAGGCTGGGGGGGGGAAGAAAAACACCATTAAGTAGAAAATTGAACTTCAATATGATTGAAAATATAATAAAAGTTACTCATGCTTTAGAGGAGTTTATACTTTCAGGATCAGGAAAAAACAACATCAATATTAAAAATAATTATAAATCTTATGCAGTTTATCAAATTTCTGTTGATAACTGCACACATTTATTTACCAAAGTTAGAGGACTTATATTCCTATGCAGCTCTACCTTACCTAAATCACATCTTATGGGAAGGAGTTAAAATAAGAAACAAGATTCACCAGAAGTAGAATGTGTAAGTAAACCAAAACCATGAAGCATGACTGCTATTATTAGTGCTTGAAGAAAGGTGGTATGGTCATGAAGAAAGCCTATATTAGATATGTAAGTTTGAATAGAGATCTCAAAATCTTGGGGCCAAGAGATTGGGGTAAGGACAAACTAACAAAGACTCATTGGAAAGATAGAAATATGTCGTGAATAGTCTGACAATGTATTTTACTTTCAGTTTTATTTTCATAAACTTATGTATTGATAGGGATGACCCAATGAACATTTCAACAACAATGAACAATTAAATAGTGTTTGGGAAAGTTAATGATTTATCCAAAGCTATCCATTTGGACTAGAACTGAGTTCTTTCCCAATTACTTAAATTAAGGGAATTTGAAAGGAAATCGAGAAAAGAATCATGTAAATGCTCATTTGTGATTTTAACAAATATTTGAGGCTCATATGTAAAATGAGAGCTGATTACCTAGACCAGGTCTTGGTAAACCATGGCTTTTGAGCAAAATCTAACCTAAAACCTGTATTTATACAATTTGGGGTTGTAAGTAATTTTTTGCAACTTTGAAATTTTGTTTTTCATGAGCAATATCTTCCTTTTTCTTATTGGTTCATATTAATTATAAAAAAGATCTATAGACCCTTAAGTTTGTGAGTCATGCTTATTTCACATAGCATGATGTCTTCCAATTCCACCCATTTACCAGCAAATTTCATAATTTCATTATTCTTTATGCTGAGCAAAATCCAATTGTATATATGCCATATTTTCTTTATCCATTCATCCATGGACAGACATCCCAGCTGGTTTTGAAACATGGCTGTTGTGATTTGAACTACTATAAACATCAATGTTTCTGTATCAACATAGTATGTTATTTTTGTTATTGTGAACAAATATTAAGAAGTGGAATATTTGGTTATATAGTGGTTCCATTGTTAATTCTTTGAGAAATTTCAATGATGATTTCCAAATTGGTTGTACTATTTAATAGTCCTACCAACATTGTATGAATATACTTTTCTCCCCACATTTTCACCAGAATTTTTATCTGTATTCTTAATGATTGCCATTCTAACAGGAATGATATGAAAGCCTAATATAGGTTTTAAGGGAATTTCCTTAATTACGAGAGATTTCAAATATATATATATATATATATATATATATATATATATATATATATGTATATATATATACACACACACACACACACACATTTCTAGGCTGCATTCTTTTTAGAAGTATCTGTTGAGTTCTTCCTCATATTGAATGATTAGATTATTTGTTTTTTGGTGCTAATTTTTTTTAAATTCTTTTTTTATTTTGGATATTAATCCCTTGTCAGAGGAGTAGCTGGCCAAAATATTTCTCCAACTTCATAGGCTCTTTTTTTATGCTTATAAGGGTCTTTTTAAGATTGCCTGTGCAAACAACATGTTGGAATGTTGACATTAAGTTTTCATCATGTCAAGGGAGGAAAACTGCATTCCAGTATTCATGATGAACATAGATGCAAAGATCCTTACTAAAATATTAGACAACCATATTCAAAAGCATCCTAAGAAGATAATACACCATGATAAAATGGGTTTTATCAGGAATGAATGATTGGTTCAATATATGCAAATAAATAAATGGAATTCACTACATAAATATAATTAAGAGCAAGAATCACATGATCATTTCAATAGATGCATAGAATGCCTTTGAAAAATTCCAGTACTTTTTATTTTTTTTTATTTTTATTTTTTTTTTAATTTTTATTGGTTGTTCACAACATTACAAAGCTCTTGACATATCATACTTCATACATTAGATTGAAGTGGGTTATGAACCCCCAATTTTACCCCAAATGCAGATTGCAGAATCACGACAGTTACACATCCACAATTTTACATAATGCCCTATTAGTAATTGTTGTATTCTGCTACCTTACCTATCCCCTACTATCCCCCCTCCCCTCCCCTCCCTTCTTCTCTCTCTACCCCATCTACTGTGATTCATTTCTCTCCTTGTTTATTTTCCCATTCCCCTCACAACCTCTTATATGTAATTTTGTATAGCAATGAGGGTCTCCCTTCATTTCCATGCAATTTTCCTCATCTCTCCCTTTCCCTCCCATCTCATGTCACTGATTAATGTTACTCTTTTCTTCCCCCTCTTCCTCCCTGCTCTGTTCATACTTGCTCTCATTATATCAAAGAAGACATTTGGAATTTGTTTTTTAGGGATTGGCTAGCTTCACTAAGCATAATCTGCTCTAGTGCCGTCCATTTCCCTGCAAATTCTATGATTTTGTCATTTTTTATTGCTGCATAGTACTCCATTGTGTATAGATGCCACATTTTTTTTATCCATTCATCTATTGAGGGGCATCTGGGTTCCACAGTCTAGCAATTGTGAATTGTGCTGCTATGAACATCGATGTGGCAGTATCCCTGTAGCATGCTCTTTTAAGGTCTTCAGATGATAGTCCGAGAAGGGCAATAGCAGGGTCAAATGGTGGTTCCATTCCCAGCTTTCCCAGGAATCTCCAAACTGCTTTCCAAATTGGCCGCACCAATTTGCAGTCCCACCAGCAATGTACAAGTGTACCCTTTTCTCCACATCCTCGCCAGCACTTGTTGTTGTTTGATTTCATAGTGGCTGCCAATCTTACTGGAGTGAGATGGTATCTTAGGGTGGTTTTGATTTGCATTTCTCTGACTGCTAGAGATGGTGAGCATTTTTTCATGTACTTGTTGATTGATTGTATATCCTCCTCTGAGAAGTGTCTGTTCAGGTCCTTGGCCCATTTGTTGATTGGGTTATTTGTTATCTTATTGTCTAATTTTTTGAGTTCTTTGTATACTCTGGATATTAGGGCTCTATCTGAAGTGTGAGGAGTAAAAATTTGTTCCCAGGATGTGGGCTCCCTATTTACCTCTCTTATTGTTTCTCTTGCTGAGAAAAAACTTTTAAGTTTAATTAAGTCCCATTTGTTGATTCTTGTTGTTAACTCTTGTGCTATGGGTGTCCTATTAAGGAATTTGGAGCCCGACCCCACAATCTGTAGATCGGAGCCAACTTTTTCTTCTATCAGACGCAGAGTCTCTGGTTTGATATCAAGCTCCTTGATCCATTTTGAGTTAACTTTTGTGCATGGCGAGAGAAAGGGATTCAGTTTCATTTTGTTGCATATGGATTTCCAGTTTTCCCAACACCATTTGTTGAAGATGCTATCCTTCCTCCATTGCATGCTTTTAGCCCCTTTATCAAATATAAGATAGTTGTAACTTTGTGGATTAGTCTCTATGTCCTCTATTCTAAACCATTGGTCCACCCGCCTGTTTTGGTACCAGTACCATGCTGTTTTTGTCACTATTGCTCTGTAATATTGTTTGAAATCTGGTATCGCTATACCACCTGATTCACACGTCCTGTTTAGAATTGCTTTTGCTATTCTGGGTCTTTTATTTTTCCATATGAATTTCATGATTGCTTTATCAATTTCTACAAGATATGCCTTTGGGATTTTGATTGGCATTGCATTAAACCTATAGAGAACTTTTGGTAATATCGCCATTTTGATGATGTTAGTTCTGCCTATCCATGAACAGGGTATATTTTTCCATCTTCTAAGATCTTCATCAACTTCTCTCTTTAGGGTTCTGTAGTTTTCATTATATAAATCTTTCACCTCTTTTGTTAGGTTAATTCCCAAGTATTTTATTTTTTTTTTTTGAGGATATTGTGAATGGAGTGTTTTTCCTCATTTCCGTTTCAGAAGTTTTGTCGCTGATATACAGAAATGCCTTTGATTTATGCGTGTTGATTTTATATCCTGCCACTTTGCTGAATTCATTTATTAGTTCTAGTAGTTTCTTTGTAGACCCTTTTGGGTCTTCTAGGTATAGAATCATGTCATCTGCAAATAGTGATAATTTAAGTTCTTCTTTTCCAATTTTTATGCCTTTAATTTCTTTCATCTGTCTAATTGCTCTGGCCAGTGTTTCAAGAACTATATTGAATAGAAGTGGAGATAGAGGGCATCCCTCTCTTGTTCCAGATGTTAGAGGGAATGCTTTCAACTTTTGTCCATTCAGAATGATGCTAGCCTGAGGCTTAGCATAGATAGCTTTTACAATGTCAAGGTAAGTTCCTGTTATCCCTAATTTTTCTAATGTTTTGAACATAAAGGGATGCTGTACTTTGTCAAATGCTTTCTCTGCATCAATCAAGATGATCATATGGTTCTTATCTTTAAGCCTATTGATGTGGTGAATCACATTTATTGATTTCCGTATGTTGAACCATCCTTGCATCCCAGGGATGAATCCTACTTGATCATGGTGCACAATTTTTTTGATGTGTTTTTGTATTCGATTCGCCAGAATTTTATTGAGGATTTTTGCAGCTAGGTTCATTAGAAATATTGGTCTGTAGTTTTCTTTCTTTGAGGTGTCTTTGTCTGGTTTTGGAATCAGGGTGATGTTGGCCTCATAGAATGAATTTGGAAGAGCTCCCTCTTTTTCTATTTCCTGAAATAACTTGAAAAGTATTGGAATTAATTCTTCTTTAAAGGTTTTGTAAAACTCTGCTGTATACCCATCCAGTCCTGGGCTTTTCTTGCTTGGTAGTCCTTTGATTGCTTCTTCTATTTCATCCATTGATATTGGTCTGTTCAAATTGTGTGTATCCTCCTGACTCAGTCTGGGTAAATCATATGACTTAAGAAATTTATCGATGTCTTCACTATCTTCTATTTTGTTGGAATATAGGTTTTCAAAATAATTTCTAATTGTCTTCTGTATTTCTGTAGCATCTGTTGTGATATTGCCTTTTTCATCCCGTATGTTAGTAATTTGAGTTCTCTCTCTTCTTCTCTTCGTTAGCATGGCTAAAGGTCTGTCGATCTTATTTATTTTTTCGAAGAACCAACGTTTAGTTTTGTTAATTTTTTCAATAGTTTCTTTTGTTTCAATTTCATTGATTTCCGCTCTGATTTTAATTATTTCTAGCCTTCTGCTACATTTGCTGTTGTTTTGCTCTTCCTTTTCTAGGGCTTTGAGATGAAGTGTGAGCTCATTTATTTGTTGGTTTTTTTCTTTTTTTGAGGAATGACCACCAGGCGATGAATTTTCCTCTTAAAACTGCTTTCATTGTGTCCCATAGATTCTGATATGTGTCTGTATTTTCATTTATCTCTAAGAATTTTTTGATTTCCTCCTTTATGTCTTCTGTAACCCATTGATCATTCAGTAACGTATTGTTCATTTTCCATGTGATGTAGGATTTTTCCTTCCTTCTTTTATCCAGTTTCATTCCATTATGATCAGATAAAATGCATGGTATTATCTCCACCCCTTTATATTTACTGAGGGTTGCCCTATGGCATAATATATGGTCTATTTTTGAGAAGGATCCATGTGCTGCTGAGAAAAAAGTATATCCATTTGATGATGGTTGATAGATTCTATATATGTCAGTTAAGTCTAGGTTATTGATTGTGATATTGAGTTCTATAGTTTCTTTATTCAATTTTTGTTTGGAGGATCTGTCCAATGGTGAGAGAGGTGTGTTGAAGTCACCCATAATTATTGTGTTGTGGTCTATTTGATTCTTGAACTTGAGGAGAATTTGTTTTATGAATGTTGCAGCACCATTGTTTGGTGCATAAATATTGATAATTGTTATGTCTTGTTGGTGAATGGCTCCTTTCAACAGTATATAATGACCTTCTTTATCCCTTTTGATTAACTTAGTCTTGAAGTCGATTTTATTCGATATGAGAATGGCCACCCCTGCTTGCTTACGAGAACTGTGTGCGTGGTATATTTTTTCCCATCCTTTCACCTTCAGCCTGTGTATGTCTTTTCCAATCAGATGTGTCTCCTGGAGGCAGCATATTGTTGGGTTTGTTTTTTTAATCCATGATACCAGCCTTTGTCGCTTTATTGGAGAGTTTAAGCCATTAACATTCAGAGTTACTATTGATATATGGTTTGAACTTACATCCATGTTTGATTGTTTATCCTTTTTTTAAAAAAAAATTTAGTTTGTTTCTCCATGATTATCTTTCCCGTCGCCCTCTGTCTTTACCGAGGCACTTTCCACTGATGGTTTTGGTTATTGTTTTTCATTTCTTCCTCGTGTAGTGTTTTGCTCAAAATGCTTTGCAATGCTGGTTTTCTGGCTGCAAATTCTTTTAACTTTTGTTTATCATGAAATATTTTTATTTCGTTGTCATACCTGTAGCTTAATTTTGCTGGATATAGAATTCTTGGTTGGCATCCATTGTCTTTCAGCGTTTGAAATACATTGTTCCATGACCTTATTGCTTTCAGTGTCTGTGATGAAAAATCCGTTGTTAACCTTATTGGTTTACCCCTGAATGTAATCTGTCTCCTTTCTCTTGTAGCTTTTAATATTTTCTCTTTGTTCTGTATATTGGATATCTCCATAACAATGTGTCTTGGCGTTGGTCTACTGTGATTTTGTGTGCTCGGTGTCCTGTATGCATCTTCAATTTGTATATCTGTTTCCTTTTTTATTTCTGGAAAGTTTTCTGTAATTATTTCATTCAGCAGTTTTCTCATTCCCTTGGTTTGAATCTCTGTACCTTCTTCTATCCCGATGACTCGTATGTTTGGTTTCTTCATGTTATCGCATAACTCTTGGATGTTTTTCTCGTGATTTTTTACCAGCCTTTCTGAGTTGGCTAGACTCTTTTCAAGATGGTATATTTTGTCTTCATTATCTGACGTTCTGGCTTCTACTTGCTCCACTCTGTTAGTGATACTCTCAATTGAGTTTTTAATTTGGTTTATCGTTTCCTTCATTTCTAGAATTATTGTTTGATTATTTTTTATAATCTCTATCTCCTGATAAAGATGCTTAACTTCTTCTTTTAGCTGTTTATGTAATTCATTCTCAATGTGTTCTTTCGCTGCTTGAATTTGCTGTCTTGTATCCTCTTTAAGGTTCCATTCCATCTGTCTAAGGTGTTCCTTGAGATCTTTATATGACCATTTTTCTGATGACTCTAGGTCCTCCTGAATATTTAGGCTGTCCTGCATTGTTTGTACTTCTTTTCTTCCTTGTATCTTGAAGCTGCTCATGTTGCTTCTTGTTCTGTTTGACTGCTGAGTTACTGTTTACTCCTATACATTTATTTGATGCTTGGGAGGAAAGGTATTAAAAGGGAAGGGAAGAAGTCACTAAAGAGAATGAGAGTAGGCAGATAGAATTCAAGGAAGGGGGGATAAGAAAAATGAAAAAACAAAAGAAAGAAATAGGAACTAAAAAAAGAAAAAAAAAATTAAAAAATAATAATAATAATTAAAAAAAATTAAAATTAAAATTAGAAGAGAAAGAAGAAGAAGAAGAAAAAAAAAACTAATAAATGCTGTCTTAGAGTTTGATTAACTTCTCTTCCACTACGTGGCGCTGTGCCCACCAGGTCAAGTCTCTCCTGTCAGTACGCGGGAACCAATCACTGTGCAGCAGCTCCTCCCAGACTGGGCGAGTCTCCAATCCTGAGTGCCTAGGGCCTCTTCTTGTGTCCAATCACTTCCACTTTTCCTCTAGCCAGGCCCCTCTCACCACAATACTGGCTACAGGCCGGGTCTGCTGCTCCCGGGAGCCCTGTTTCCATGAACGACTGGGCTCACTCCTCCAGTTTGCCATTCCCTCAGACCCTAAGTTTGTAGAGCTTGGGGCTGAGAATCCTCAACGAATTTTACTTGCCCTCCGGTAGCCACTCCCCCGTAGCTGGTGCAAGAGACCTCAGCAGTCAGCCCTGGCGGGAGCGGCAGTTCCGCGCTGCGGGTCCCGCCCCACGTCTGACTCCCTCGGGCTGACTGTAGCACTCACGGGAGAGCTGGGAGGGGCCCTTAAGGTTTCCCCGATGCGTGGAGAGGGAAAGCTAGGGGGTTACACACCTGTAGCAGCAGGCTTCAATGAAGTTATCTTCTTCGCCACAGTCCTGCGACGCCAGCCCTCCGCCACAGTGGTGTCCCCTGCAAACGGCGACAGTTCGCCTCCCCCTGCCGGGCGACCAACGCAACGGGCGGGTCCCCACTGTCTCTCCCAAGCCCCGCCTGGAACCTGCGGCCACTACCCACGAAGGTCCGGCAGGCATCCACCTCCGTAGGATGGGAAGGGCTGACCAGCCGCCTCAGCTGGATGGATTAATGCAGAGTCACAGCTGTCTGTCTCAGCTTTTCAGATGCTGCGGTGCGGGGCACGGAGCACAGAGAGGCCTACTCACTTCCCGCTGCCATCTTCCTCTTCTCGCTATCTCGGTATGATGGCGGGGCTCTCCCTCCGCTCCCTCTGGTGTGTCTCAGCCTCGGGCTTCCGTGCCTCTCTCCGCCGGCCTCCACTGCCAGCGCTGCCCCAGTCGCTCTCTCCGCCCCCGGCGTTCCCGGCTTCTGGCCGCACCGCAGCCGTGTCTCTCCGGCTCACGGCTCCGGCGGCGCCCGGGGCCGGGGAGGCGACAGCCCCTCTCCGGCAAGTACCGCAGTCCCCGGGCCCCGAGTCCCGGCGGCCACAAACTGACACTTTTAATGAACCTACCAATTCCCGGCAGGACTCCCTTCACGGAATTTTGCTAGAAGTTCCTCAGTAGGTAGACTACCGCTGTTCCAAAGGGTCTTTTTGATCCCGTTACTGTGGAGACATTAGAATCGCTGCTTCCTCGTCGGCGGCCATGTTGGATCCCTCTCCAGTACTTTTTATTCATGTTAAAATCACCTTCTAGAGTTGGAACTCCACCTCAGGTATTTGTTTACATGTTGAGAAATATGAATACATTTTAAAATAACAGTTTGCTATTCAGTCTTTGTATTAGTTGAGTACCTTTGTATTAGTTGAGTGCCTCCTATAGGTGTCTGCATGCCAAATTTCTCTGCTGTGTTTATATTTTGAGTTTCTCCTGAGTGGACACAGGACCACTGTTACCATTGGCCTTATTTTTGGCAACTGCAGGGTTTAGATATATGCCCTCTTATCCTCCATTTGCAATGCCAGGATCTCTGAGTCTCTTCAAATCTCTGACAGACAAATATCAATGTATAATAAATGTTTTTCAGACACTCGCCTTATAAAACAGTATTCTTGCCATTTCGATTCTGAAGAGCAATTTGAAATGTATCTTTCAAATCTCTGCAAATTTTACTCCCCCATTTACATATTTACACATGACTATATCTATTTGTTTCAGAACCAATCTGCTCTCTTGTTCATAATGCCCAAGGGAATAGCAGTGTTGGTGAATATAATATTGTTATGTTAAATGATATGGGAAATACATATAATTTAACATATGGTTTGTAATTTTCAGTTCCCTGATTATAATTTTAAAAGATGAAAAATTCATTTGTAAATTTCTATGTCATTTTTTGATTGATTTTTTTCTTGTGCTTTTGCTTTGATTACATTGCTGTATCTGAGAAAACTCTAAACCATTGAATTTAAAATTTGATGACAAGGTTGTATTGGAAGAGATTATGTTTTTAGTAAGTAATAGCTAAGATTTCCTAGCAACATGTTTTCCATCTACATGTTTTTAATATATAAATATAAACCAAATATACTGAATTCTTTACAGTTTTACAAAGGTATTTTCAAAGCTAGAAAAAATAAAATGTGTAACAGTTTTTACCAATTGTGTCACAAACAGATTTGGCCTCAGAATTATTCATCTGCTACAGTTTATATATCCATAATTAATGAAATTCCTTAGAAATATTATATATTATTTATTACAGAACATAGTATTACACATAGTGTAAAAATTATCAAATTCTGTTATATTTCAGTAATCACATTATACTATTTATATTCATATGTAGTTATATTATATTGTATATATTTATGTATGGTTTCACTAATAATAACTAATTCATATTAATTAACTACAATCACATTTCTGAATGTCACTAACACCTTGACTACTCAATCTATATTTTTTAATTTCACATAATATCTGAAATTAATGCTATATTTTGAGAATTCTTATAGTGTCACTACTTATTTGTGCCTTTTTTTTTTTTAAACTATACATAAGTAGCATCTTGCGGTATACAATATTTTTTTTTTTTAAATGTAACAAGATGATTATAAAGCCTACATTGTTATCAATATAAGTGTAAAAATTGAAGAATCAATTTATTGCATTTACATCTATAATGTAATTCTCTCTTTTAAATATACCAAAAATAATTTTTACATTATAGTGCAGAATAGAAAGTGTATTGTGACTTTTTATTTCTTATTGCAGAAAATGTACTCTTGAACATTTGTTCTGAAGCACATACAAAGGAGTTTTCCATAGACATATAATAGAATAAACAGTACACATATGCCCAACTTTCATAGTTAGTGCACAATTTATTTTCTAAAGTGCATATAAGAATTTACCTTTTAGAGTACAATTATAAAATATTTATGTTATTGTGTATAGTTTTTTGACAATCTGTTTAGAATAAAGTTCCATCTCATTATAGTTTTTAATTTTCAGTTCCTTAATTATAAATTATTTTAAACAATTTTCTTACTTTATTGACCATTTGTGCTTCATCTTCTGTGTAATGTCTAATACTGATTTTGTTCATTTTTCTTTGTTTTACTTTTATCAATAGTAGTTGTTCATGTATTTTGCATGGTAATTATTTGTCTCTATAAACATCATAGATATCTTTCCCCAGTTTTCATTTGTTTTCCAATAAATTTACCTTTTATTCTCATGAAAACAATTCCCCATTTTTACATAGTTATAGTATAAATTCTATTTTTCTTCACACTTCTATTTTCCTTCCATAAGATTATATCAATATTATGATATTTCTCAGAGATTTGAACACATGATATTCAAAAAGAAATTAGTTATCTATCTTGAATTATTTGTTCTGAATAGTACAAAAAAGATAAAACTATTTACTTTATATAATTAGCGAATTTTACTGATACCATTTACTGAATACATATACATATATATTCTATATATATATATATGTATTATATATATATATATATATATATATATATATATATATATTCAATAGCAAGTTGAGGGTGTATGAAGATTTAATAAGTTTGTGAACATTTCCTTATTGTTATACAGGAACAACTTGGAACAAACTATATTTATTTAAATACTGAGTCTAAACAAATGGTTCATTGATATCTAGTAGATTGCCCCACATTATCCATCATATCATTTTCATGCTCTTTTTTATCTTGTTTGTTTTTTCATCAGTGGGAATCATACCCAGGGTCTCATATAAGCCAGACAAACACTCTACCACTGAGATACATCCCAAGCCCCTTCTTCACATTCTTACTTCTGTACTTAGTAGTTTATTAAATCATTTATAAGTTTCATGAAAACGTATTATCTAATTCATCTTAATGCTGTAGATCAATTGGGGAATGAGAGATATGTTTTTTTTTTTGATTAGAACCTTTACATCCACTATTATGACATATCTTCCCATAACTTCCATTTTCTTAAATAAGTTTTTAAAAAATTTTACCAGTACCTTTATCAAGGTCTTGCATTTCTTTTGTTTAATATGTATATTAATACCCTTTATATTCATGGTTATCACAAATCATATTATTTAAATTGAGATATTTAACTCCTTGTTGCTGATTTATGATAACGAATGCTGAACATCTGATCTGAAAAGAAATAAAAATAAACTTATCAATTAAATTTTTAAAAAATTATTTAGCTGAAGAGAATGCCTCAATGATTTTGTTTATTTAATCATACAATTCTATTATGGAATCTTTAGTTTCAGTGGTTTAATTACCAGATTAATCATTAATAGTATTACTCCCAAAAGTTCAATATAGTGTGAATGAAAAGAATATTTTATGTAACTGAAATCACAAAAATGGTGCTTCTGAAATCAAAGCAAATGATTATGATATAAATCATTCATTTCAAAGTGAGTTAGACTAGAAATGGATGCAGACTGTATTGATATATGTTTTAAGCTTAACTAACTTTACTTTCAAATTCAAAATTTGAAATATCAGGGTAAATCCTTATTTTACAAGTAGCATCCCCTTTTAGAAAAGCAATACTATCTTTTTTTCCTACTGGAAAAAGGAGGTTAGGGAGAGACTCTGCACTTTACTTGACCCTTCTTCAATTGCAATATTTAATCTTCACCATGGCTGAGTGGCAACGGCCATTAAGCCTCAGAATTTCACTTTCAATAAAACTTCCAGTAGAGAATGGCTCTTTGGACTTATGACTTTACCTTTTCAAGATTTAATAAGTACATAATTTATCAAATAGAGACTTTTCTATTTGGAGAAAATTAGAAAAAAAGTACAAACGACAACATTTACCACTGTCTGTGGTCTTATTATTAAATACAGTATTATATTAATTTAAATAGTGATTTTTATTTGTTAATATAAGTAGTGATATTTCAAACAGCTGAAACATGACTAAACCTCATTAATTCCTGTAGACTGCTGTGCAAAATTGTAAATTCTATTTTCTGGAACATACCTATCTGCAAAATCAAGCTATCTGCTGGATGTTTGTGAGAAACAGTTCATATGTTCTCTTCACTTGTAAATATCCAGTGAAACTTCTGGCCAAGGGCAACATTTATTTTTAAAAAATAAAGCTTCATGAACAATTTTAGCAAATGCATCAGAATAATTTATTCTTATGTGCCAGACACAATGACATGAAAAAGTGTCAGGTATTATTATAACCATTTCTATGAAGGCTTTAATAAATACTCAGAGACACAGAGATATACAGTAAATGGCAGCACAATGATTAGAACATAAAAATGTCTAAAGCTAAAGCCTTCATTTTTTTTTGTTTTGTTATAATATAGTTTCATACCATATATACTTGATATATACATGACTCAATTATATTTCTAGAAATAATTTTCATCTACGTGTCTCTTTACCCATTTTTATTTTAACATTATTATTAAATTTTTATTGGTTCTTTTTATTTTTATTAAAAATAAGATTCATTATGAAATGATTATAAAAGCATGAAATATATAGTTTATTCCAATTCATTCCTCAGTACTTCTTTTTTACCTCCCCTTCTTCCTCCCCCCTTTCCATCACTGCAAGTCTACTGATCTTAAAATTAGTTTCTTGTGGAAGTTCATGACGGTGAGATTCACTGTGTTATATTGAATGTGTACAGGTTCATTTCACTGTCTCTCCCTATCCTTTCTCCTTTATCCTCCATTCCCCTTTGTCTATTCCACTGATATTTCTTCTATTCTTTTTTTATCCCCATGTTCTCATTTTTAATTAACTTCCACATATCATAGAAAACATTCAACATTTGTCTTTGTGGAACTGTCTTATTTCATGATAGTCTCCAGTTCCATCCATTTAGCAGCAAATGCCATAAAGTCATTCCTTTTTATCGCTAAGTAATACTCCATTTTCTATGCATACCATGTTTGTTTATTTATTTATTTATTTATTTATTTATTTATTTATCTGTCTATTTATCTGTTGATGGGCACCCAGGTTGATTCTTAGCTTGGCTATTATGAATTGTGCTGCTATGAACATTGATGTGGCTGTGTCAGTGTAGTATGCTGATTTTTAATCTTTTAAATATATACCAGGGAGTGGGCTATCTGGGTCAAAGGGTGGTTTCATTTCTAGTTTTTTTTTTTTTTTTTTCTCAGCAATCTCCAATACTTGTTTCCGGAGTGTTTACACTAACTAGCACTCCCACCAACAACATATGGTGATAAGTTTTCCCCCATCCTTACCAACATTTATTGATACTTGTGATCTTGATAACTGGCATTCTGATAGGGATGAGATGAAATCTCAATGTAGTTTTAATTTGCAATACTCTAAGTGCTAGTGATGTTAACTTTTTTTTTCATATATTTGTTAACTGTAAGTTTTTCTTCCCTTTAAAAGTGTCTATTTAGTTCCCTCAATCATTTTTTGATTGAGTTATTTGGTTTTTTGGAGGTAATCTTTTAGAATTCTTTGTCTATCCTGGAAATTAATGTCCTGAGAGGCAGGTGGCAAAGATCATTTCCCATTCTATAGGCACTCTCTCATACAAATTTATGAATATAGTGTGATAATTTGAAACATTTATATGGTGTGTAATGATAAAATTAAGGTAGAGAAAATTGCCATATCCTTTAACACTTTAAGTTATCGGGTAACATATTATATATAATATTTGTTCATGTTTGTAAGGTACAGTGTGATATTTGAATACATGTGTACAATATGTATGATATTTATGATAAAATCATGGTAATTAACATTTCTATCTCTTTTATCATTTTTTTGTGGAGTTTGTGAGTTTGATAGTTTTTCTATTCCCTCTTTCACAGAAAAATTTAAGGAATAAAAATTTAACTCAGAATAATAAAAAAATGTTTAACTGTGATGAAAGGTAACTATTGGATCTTTCAATAATGAAAGTCTAAGAAAGTCTGAATAATGGGATTCTAGGAAAACTATTTGGGAAGAGCAAGGGGAAAGAGATGACAAAATTTTCAAGTGATTTATCTATTTCAAATGTATCTGCACAAGTAATGGACAAAGATAGTTGAGATATAATAAGAGATAATAACAATTCATTGTTTTTGAAACTATAAGTACATATTTTGTCTTATATTTCTGTCTTAGTCTGTTTGAGCCACTATAACAAAATTATAATAAAATAAGTTGCTTTTACATATGAAATAAACTTATATCTCCCATTTTTGGAAACTGGGAAATCTGAATGCAAGAAGCTGGCTGAAATGGTGCATGGTGAGTGTCTGCTTCATGATATATAGACTGCCATCTTTGAACTGCTTCCTTAAATAGATGAAGATGCAAGGGGACTCTCTATGGTATCTTTTAACATGGCACTTACCTATTTATGGACATTCTACCCTGGTCAGCCAGTCACCACCCAAAAGCCTTGCTTCCTAATATTATTATTTTGGATATTAACTCTCAACTTGGGGGAGATGTAAATATTTATTATATAGTGTATTCCCTACAGTTATGATGTTGTATCAGTTAGATTTTTATCACTGTGACCAAAATGCAGAAAATAAGAATTTAGAGATGGAAAGATTTTTTTCTTTCTCTGTATGCATTATGGGCTTTATTATCTCTCTCCCACCCTATTTTCTCCCAGCAACTATGTCTGATCTCTTCCTCATACAAATGGTCCTATCAAAATTGCAGATTTTTAAAATTAGCCAAAAGTTACTTAATAGGAAGAAGACACATTCTCAATAGCAACAGAAATCATTTCAGTAAGTTCTGCAAGCTTATTAAAAACTTAAATAGAGGAGGAAAGATGTATTTTATCTCACTGTTTTAGAGGATTCAGTCTATGGTTGACTGTCTTCAAGACAGAAAAATTATGGCAGAACGGAACGAAAGAAGAAAACTTCTTAGGTTATGGAAGCAAGAAAACAGAGCAAGAGAGGAAGGGGCTGTTGAGAAGATAAAACCCTTCTGCTGCTTGCCTCCAGTGATCTACTTTCTCCATCCAGTCCTCACATTCTGGTAGTTCATCCAGCTATCAAAGAACTAACACATAAAATCGATTACTCCATTGATGTATTAATTCACTGATGAGATGAGAACCTTCATGATCTAATCATTGCCCAAAAGCTCCACCTCAGAATCTTGTCACATCAGAGACCATGTTTTTTATGCATAAGTGTTTAGGGGACGTTCTAGATCCAAACCATAATAGATGTACTTATCCTAAAGTATACTTATAAGCCATTTTTTAAAATGTAATTAAGCTAAGTTTCATTTTCTAAGGTTGTCATAACAAAGTATCCAAAAATTGGTGACTTAACAGAAATTTACCTTCGATACACTTTGGAGGCTTAAGGTCCAAGATCAAGATGATGTCCTTTGTCGTGAATAGTTATCCCCTCTTTGAGTCCTCACCTTTCCCCATTCATATATTTGAAACCTAATCATCAAGTCAATAGTTTTAACAGATGGGGCCTTTAGTGGTCATTAGGACATAAGGCATAGCGCTCATAATTGATATTAGTGCTCTTGTAAAGAGGCTTGAGGGACCTGGTTTGTTCTACACATCATATGAACATGGAGGAAAAAGATACCATCTGTGCAGCAGAGCAAGCCCTTGTTAGACACTGAATCTACCTGTGCCTTGACCTTAGATATCCCAGCCTCTTGAACTATGAGAGATTTATCAATTACGTAGTCTTAGGTAAGTTTTTGCAGTAACAGGAATGAACAAACAATATTTTCGTTTTTCTACCTTATGTTTTTCTATTTTAATCTGATATTTAAATTACTATGCATGCAAACAATAAGCTATTAATAAATAATTAGTAAAACAATCTAAAATGTAATTATTATTAACATCCAAAAAGTAAAAAATAACATGTGATGTAAGTTTGTATGTATAAGATTCAAATTATTTTTTTTAAAAATAGAGACGGGGGCTGGGTTTGTGGCCCAGCAGTAGAACACTTACCTAGTATGTGCAAGGCTCTGGGTTTGATCCACACACCACATAAAAATAAATAAGTAAAATAAAGGCATCATATCCAACTACAACTAAAAAATATTTTAAAAAATAGAGACAAGGAAGATATATAATTCAAGTTTGAGTATATCTCTGGGGAAACAAGACAGGACAACTTATCGCACTCCTCACTCCATAACCAAAGGACTTAAAATCAGAATACTAGAGTGATAAAGCCACATAGATGTTTATAGCAGTTTAACTCACAGTAGAAAGTTGTGGGATGCTGAATTTATTACCAAGGAATTTCCAGGGTAGTTGGACTTTCTAGAATAAACTGAAGTCATATCATAAAGGTGTAGTTGTTACACTCAGAGCTATAGAAAAATGACATAAATCTTGTACAATTTAGATAAATGATGTTCCAACCAATGCATTCTAAATCCTGTGATGAATGAAATTATTCCTATAAGTTTTATACATTAAACATATACTCTTTTCTTTACACAGCATGGAAGGTGCATTTTAATTTATCAACATGTCCTGTTAGAGCCATAGTTTTCTGGATTTAGTGTTGGATACAATTTCAATGATGAATAATTTTAATATGCATATTAAGACATATTTGGGAAAAAGTATGCCCCATCCACATTTTTCCAAAGTGTAGTCATCTGACACTTAGTTAAGATGAATATTTCATTGTTTGCCTCTATTTTTTGCACAATGTAAATATCTCTATCATAAGAAATGAATATTGTTTCTTAGAAATATTTGTATCTCTTATACTTACTTTTAGTTAAAAGACCTTGTCAGGGGCTGGGGTTGTGGCTCAGTGGTAGAGCGCTCGCCTGGCATGTGTGAGGCCCTGGGTTCGATCCTTAGCACCACATATCAATCAATAAATAAAGGTATTGTGTCAACTATAACTAAAAAAATATAAAAAAAGACCTTGTCATATTTATCATTATTACCTAAAAATGAGTACAGTTCCAAATACATAAGAATATGTTGAAATTTTATTAAAATAATTATAAAGTCTTGACAGGAATTGAAAAAAAACAGAAAAAAATAGAACATAAAAATTGTTCAGGGTTATCAGATGACCCCAAATAAATACATTTTCTTTCTTCACATCTCTATCTTAAAAATATAAACATATAATAAATAAAGAGATCAAAATATCACCTATAACTTTAGTAGAAATACAGCAGATAATATAGATTAATTGGATTTATCACAATTAGTGAGGCAAGCCACTCAATATGTATGTGTATATAGACTTAATCTATTTATCAATAGGAAGGGGAATGTAATAATATCAAGAAGTAAAGAAAAATATAGCCCTAATTGAGATTTACTTCAGCAAAATTTTCTTATCTATTAAAAGTATCTCCATTCATACATAAACAGAATGAGCGAGAAAGATGAAAAACCACAGTGTGTTCTGGGAATTTTTTACTTCCTGTAAATAAAGAGTAGTGGAATTGATGAAAAATAGAGAAATGAGAAGGAAAGACAACCATAAGTTGGTCAAAGCTAAAATTACCAAATGAGTAACCTAAGCACTAATTTAAGAATCAGAAAATATGGAAAATCATTTGAGACATTATTTTATATTTAATTTTATAATATTAGTAAAATAAAATTTTTGATGATTGGTTATTAAGTGGTTTTGTATAATGTAAGAGAATCACCATAAAAATTCTCAGTTCATGTCTTCAAGTGCTTTCATATTGTTCCAGTGCACACTGGAATTAAATTGCAGTTGCAGTGAGATAAGTTAGAAACCAAGTATTCATAGTGGCCATACAATTTGTGCATTTGAGATAAAATTAATCAAAATTCATAATTCAACTGATGACTAGAGATCGAAAATAACTGCTAATAAGCAAAGCAGGAAAATTAGCAGAATGTATCAGTACACAAAATAGAGGATAACGCTGTTTGCAATGTTAGAACTATTGTTGAGTATGCACAACTTAGCACCATTGTTGATCCTAGTAGGAAAACTTTACTGGTGTAAGATTTATTTAAAAAATTTTTATGTAGATATTCATTGCCAGGCACTATCAGGTGTTCGATTTACACCCTATTTACAAACCTTTTGTGTAGAGATAAATATTAAGACTCTTAACATAACATTATAGGGAATATGAATCAATTCTGCCATCAAGCATCTTACAGATGAGCTTTTCCATATTACATAAAATCTGAACAGTAGTGTCTTCTCTAATTATTCTTTGATTTCTAGTGTAGATGGTATCTCACTTTTAATACTGAAAGTAAATATACATCAAAGCCCCAACTTTAATGAAAATTTATAATAACCGTAACACTGGTAAAGTAATTTATCTAAATGGAATTCATTTTATCTCTAATTTATTCTGAGTTGCAGAGAACCTCTAAATATGAACAATCAAAACCAATGATAGAATGTTATTCATCTCTCTTGAGCAGAATTGTGTCCCCAAATTCATGGATAAAAATTCAAATGCCCCATAACTGTTATGGTTTGTATGTGAGGTGTCCCCCAAAAGCTCATATGTGAGACATTGCAAGAAGGTTCTGAGAAGAAAGGATTGGACTATGAGAATCTTAACAAAATCAGTAAATTAATCACCTGATGGGATTAATTGTATTGTAACTGAAGATGGGTGTGGTATGAATAGAGGAGGTGTGACATTGGGGTCATGACTTTGGGTATATATTTGTTTCTGGCAATTGGATCTCTCTTTCTCTGCTTACTTATCATCATTTGAGCTGCTTGCTTCTGCCACAGTTCTCTGCTGTAATGTCCTGGCTCACCTTGAACCCTGAGAAATGGAGTCTTCTGTCTATGGACTGAGACCAAAACTATGAGCCTCCAAAAAGACTTTTCCTCCTCTACAGTTGTACTGGTCTGGTCTTTTAGGCATAGAAGCAAATAAAGCTGACTAAAGCAGACCTTACAACATAAGAATACATGGAGTTAGGGCCTTCAATGAGATGATTAAGTTAAAATGAAGGTGTTTCTTACTCCCTAAAAACATGTCAGCTTAGGAACAGACGTCCTTAACAAGAGTCTTAAAGCTCTTGTGTGATTGTAAGTAAAATGAAAAATCAATAAATGGGATGATATAAAATAAAATGCTTCTTCACAGCAAATGATACAATCAAGAGCATGAAGAGAGAGCCTACAAGATGTGAGAAAATCTTTGCCATAGCACCTCAGATAAGATGTTAACTTCCAGGATATATAAAATATTCAAAAAGTGTAACAACAAAAAAAACCAAATAGCCCAAGTAATAAATGGGTAAAGAAGTAAATAGAAACTTCTCAAAATAAGAAATACAAATGGTCAATATAAGCATTAAAAATGTTCAAAATATCTAGAAATTGGAGAAACCAAATTAAAACTTCACTGAGATTTCACCTCACTTCAACCAAGATGGCAATATCAAGAATATAATTAACAATAAATGTTGGTGAGGATGTGGGGAAAAGGATACAGTCACACATTGTTGGTGGGAATGCAAATTAGTGCAACCACTCTGGAAACAGTATGTAGGTTTTTCAAAAACCTGTGAATTGAACACCATTTGACCCAGTTATCCCTCTCCTTTATATATGTTCAAAGGAGTTAAAATAAGCACACTCCTGTGATGTAGCCATATCAATGTTAATATCAGCGTAATTCACAATAGCTAAGCTATGAAAACAACTTACGATCCATCAACAGACGAATGGATAAATGTATTATAGTATATATTCACAATGGAATATTACCCAGACATAATTAAGAATGAAATAATTGCATTTGCTATAAATTAGTGGAACTAGAGTCTATCATGCTAAGTGCAATAAGCCAATCCCCAAAAACTAAAGGTCAAATTTCCTCTTCTGATATATATATAGATGCTAACCCACAACAAGTGGCAGGAAGGGAAGAATAGAAGTTCAATAGATTACACAAAGGGAAATAAAGGAAACAGAAGGTGGATTGGAATAGGAATGACAGTGGAATGAATCTGACACAACTTTCCATATACATATATGAATATACCACAGTGAATCTCAACATCATGTACATCCACAAAACTGATATCCTAAATAGAATAAGATATATTCCATGCTTGTGTGAATATATCAAAACATATTTTATTGTCATGTAGAACTAAAAAGAACAAATAGAATTTTAAGAAAATTAACAGCAGAAATTTCCAAGTTGGTGTAAGAGATAAACACTAGGGGATATTTTCTAGGCACAGAATATTTGTGTCTAGAATCAAACTGGAAAGCTTCTAGTGGCCAAGTGAAAAGTGATGCTGACTAGACATTTAACTTACTCTGTATTGCTCTTTATAATGTATGCTTGGGTAGATGTTATCAATTCAAATAAGAGAACATTGAAGCCAAAAGACACATGGCATACCTGTAAAAACAAACTGTATAATGTGGGAAGTAAAGCATTGTATTAAATGTGGAAAACAGAAATCATTTTTTTTTTTTGCCAAGAAGTAGAGAAACAATACTAAATATTTACTTCAAGTATTCATGTTCTAAAAAGGAAAAAATGGATAAGGATAAATTTAGCTCAGAACAAACAGAAACAATGACTAAATTAGAAAGAACTACAAGATAATATAAAGTGTCACACAAGAATTAAAAGTAATGTTATTAAAGACAAAGCACTTTGAGTAGGTGGAATAATGGCACTATTATTTTCATTGGACAAAGCAGTAATGTGTGCATGAAGGATGATGGAGAAAATATGAATTGTGAATAAAAATTTCCCAGGTTTCTAATTAGGCAAATAAGACAAATTCATTGTGGAGGTTTCAATATTGGGTTATTGATGAAGTAAACCAACAATAAAACATACAGCTACAAGTCTGGCATGAGTACAGTGATAAATTGAGAACTTACTGACACAATGGGGTAGTCCCAAGATAACTCAAACTTATACAATCTTGAAGTGTCAATTGGTTACATGGTTTCAGAATTTTAGAGAGTCAATTGTGCAGCTACAAAAGAGATAGACTAGGCTCTTGATTTGATCACAGAATCTGCAAGTATGAAATGCTGAGAAGTCATTCTTTCACCCAGGACCAAGATAACCTCTCACAAGACAATAAAAAATAATCTTATTTCTTGCAGTTTTCAGATTATTCTTGAGGTTCTTCTTTTTAGACTTTCATCTCTACTACTATTTTTTTCTTCTTTAATTTCCTTCTTTCATGGCTGCTGGAAAAGTCAGAATTTCCAAATTTTAATTATATTGTTATTTAGTCTTATGATATCTACTCCCTTTACTATAAAGGAGAGAAAACAGTGATAACTGATATACTATATGAAATAAATATCTAATTGCCTGTTTCTTAAGCAGGTAAATGAAACATTTAGTGTCTCTAAATGAAAATCTTTCCTATACTATATAAATTTAAAAAGAATCTTTTTCTACTCAAAATGACATGTTGAAGATTTGGTGGTTATTCTAAATCCCAAAAGAACCTTTTAATCTTTCCCTTATAAATATAATGCTTTTAGAAATGAAGAATAGCAAATTTTACCTGCAACATAGGGGCACTTGTACCAAATGAGCTTTCAACATGATGTCAGCAGAAATAAAAGAAACACTCATTCACTTTTGTAAACAGGAATATTTGAGCACAAGATAATTAGAAAGAAGCCAGACCAAATATATATATATATATATCTGCAGTTGCCAAACTCTCTCTAGTATTAACTACTGTCATGGAAAAAGATGAAAAAGAGACCAACAGCTGTATCTCTTCACCGCTGGCTTTCTTTCCAGAAAACAGTTTTCTCCAAACATGCTTCTTTTTCATTGGATTTGACAAAATGAAACAAACAAGCAGCAAGTAGTCTTTAAGTGGTTTATCTGAAGAATGCTTTATGGCCAATTCAAACCTTCATCAGAACTAAGCATGCCATTCATTTAACAATGTCTTAAATAAAATTCACATGTCAAACCAGTTGGTAAAATAAAGTGTTTTGGTAGAAAACTGAAAATAGCTTGATAGGCTCAAATTGTGAGCAATTGTGAAACATATTCCATGCCAATGCTAATTTGGAGTTAAAAAGGAACTGCACTATGTTTTCAAATTACAACTAAAAGTAATAAGCTGTAAGTAATGCTTCTTTTTCTTATTTGGGAAGCTAAAACTTACTCAGTTCTAAATGTTCTAATTTAGCACATCATTGCCATAGTCTCCACCAGCTAGAATAGATAGAGTTGTATACAACCTGCATTTTGTATCCACAGAGATGTGTAGCGGTATTTGAATGTAACACCACACAATTTTCACGCTGTCATTAAATATAATAATGTCATGAGCGCTGTCACTTTATATAAAAGGCCAGTATCTCCTCACAGCTGGTTTTCTTTCCAGAAAACAGCTTTCTCTAAACATTCTTCTTTTTCATTTGCTTTGCTAAAATGAAACAAACAACAAGCAAGTAGCCTCTTTCTTTATTCTCACATAAATAAAAAGTCAAAATGGAAAGAAGATGACTGGTTCTACAGAGTATATTACCCCAAGTCACTGTTGATTTGTTGAGGTGGGGGATAATACCTAAGATCTATAGGGTAAAATAATTCTGCCTTGCAGATTTAATGTTATTAAAGGATAGGATAACATATTTGTAGAATATAAGGAAATAAATTTAGTAATTTTGAAAATATGATTTAGAATCACACAAGCAATATCTAATAACAATCTATAAACTGAATTACAAAATAGGTAAATTGAGGATTTTTATGCATTGTGTGATCCACTGAAACACAGTAGCTACTCTCTTCAAAGAAGTTGATTTTTTTAAAGAGAGAGAGAGAGAGAGAGAGAGAGAGAGAGAGAGAGAGAAGAGAGAGAGAGAGAGAATTTTTTAATATTTATTTTTCAGTTTTCGATGGACACATCTTTATTTTATTTTTATGTGGTGCTGAGGACTGAATCCAGCGCCCCGCGCATGCCAGGCGAGCACGTTACCACTTGAGCCACATCCCGCCAAAGTTGATTTTTTTAATCACATTATTTTTACCATTTCTTCAGAAGCTTTTAAAATGTATGCAACAATATATGAATGAAATATAACCCCCAATCTCCCTATTTAGAATAAATCTTTTGCATTTCTTAGTATCTTGCATGTATGCATATACAATTGTTGCTCTAGATAGTCTATTTTCTTATACATAACCATTAAGCATATACAAATGTTAAATAATATAAGAAAAACAAGATTTGTCATAGTTATTCCATTATGTCAAATTATTTATTTATAAACATGTGGATAAACTGCTTTAAAGTATTTATCCAACCCTACTGACTCACATTCATGATAATTTTCTAGTTTACTAAAAAAGTAATTTTATAACATTAAGCATTAACATTTTAAAATTCACTTTAAAACTACATACTAAAGTATGTAATTATCATTTACTTTCTTCTAAATTAATGATTAATATGCATAGTAATCTTAATGCATTATAGGCTAAATTCATGATATTTCCATCCTGATTCATAAATCAATTATCCCCCATAACCTTCTCTCTTCAATAATTAGCACCTTCTTACCCAAATTTTCAAATAACTTCTTGATTCATCTTGATTTAATTTTACCATATCTAGTTTCTTAGTTCCATTATAAAACATTATCCAAAACCATTTGATTTCACTGACACAATTAAAATAGCCTATAATGTTTCCACAACTCCTGATTTCCACTGTCAACCTGTAAGAATTACTCTACATAATAGCTTGGGTGACATTTTTAATTGTTTATATTGTTCTGCTTCAAATATTTTACATGGCTTGCTATGGCAGATTTAGCTCTTAACAAGATGGAGAAAAAGACAAAGAAAAAGACAAAGTCCTGAAGGCAATGGCAGAATATGGTTGATAATCTACACTTGGAAGTAGAAAATGGTTTAGGAAGAACGAAATTCAAGTAGTAGATCACCTAAACTCCTGATCTAAAATCTCAGTCCTTTAGAAATCAAAGCCAAACCTATGGCTTTTCTGGAATAATAGTGAACAAAGGAGATAGCAAAACAGATTTTCCAAACTTGACTGATTTGGGCCTAAGTATTGATTCTTGGGTTATGCATAGATATGTACCATCAATTCAAGGAAATCATCACGAAGAGGAAGCACAAAGGGACTCACATTATATCAGTCAGGACCCAAATAGCACCTTTCACCAAGCCTCTTGACAATATCATTTTCATGTAACTTTTAGAAGGAACAAAGAGATAAAGGTTTCCTTTAGTTAGTTTTATTTATATATGCATAAATACATAAATACACACACACAGAAACACACACACACACACACACACACATATATATATATATATATATATATATATATACATACATACATATATACTGTCAAAAATCAGATCAAGTTAGAATGTTGAGTTTGTTGTGCACTCAGAAGAACAGTTCACATACTGAGACCTCTAACTGAAAAATGGCATAAAGTCTAAGATATTTACTATTTCACTTTTTGTCATTAGATTCTTGAAAAATTAAATGTTTTAAAACTTTAATTCTTTTAGTGATGCTTTAGAAACTATACTTAAAAACACATTTAATTGCTATCATTGAAGGAATTGTGGTTTTGACCACCACCAAAGTATAAGATTATAATAAAGTAATATTTGAAATGATGTACCAAATTTTACATAATGGCAAAATAATGTAATATGTACGATATTCTTGTTTTCTTTTTCTGGAGTAATGCTTTATAGTACAAGGCTTTAAATACATGGATTAATCTCAGAGCATGTGAATTTAATCCTGACACTGCATTTAAACACAATATTTTAAAAATACTCAGCTCATAAATTTCCATTTCCATTGATATCAGTCATTAAAGATTAATTAGTATGTATATATATTTTTTTATTGTTGGTTGTTCAAAACATTACACAGTTCTTGACACATCATATTTCACACTTTGATTCAAGTGGGTTATGAACTCCCATTTTTACCCCGTATACAGATTGCAGAATCACATCAGTTACACTTCCATTGATTTACATATTGCCATACTAGTGTCTGTTGTATTCTGCTGCCTTTCCTATCCTCTACTATCCCCCCTCCCCTCCCCTCCCCTCACCTCTTCTCTCTCTACCCCCTCTACTGTAATTCATTTCTCCCCCTTGTATTATTTTTCCCTTTCCCCTCACTTCCTCTTGTATGTAATTTTGTATAACCATGAGGGTCTCCTTCTATTTCCATGCAATTTCCCTTCTCTCTCACTTTCCCTCCCACCTCTCATCCCTGTTTAATGTTAATCTTCTTCTCATGCTCTTTGTCCCTACTCTGTTCTTAGTTACTCTCCTTATATCAAAGAAGACATTTGGCATTTGTTTTTTGGGGATTGGCTGGCTTCACTTAGCATAATCTACTCTAATGCCATCAATTTCCCTCCAAATTCTATGATTTTGTCATTTTTTAATGCAGAGTAATACTCCATTGTGTATAGATGCCACCTTTTTTTATCCATTCATCTATTGAAGGGCATCTAGGTTGGTTCCACAGTCTTGCTATTGTGAATTGTGCTGCTATGAACATCGATGTAGCAGTGTCCCTGTAGCATGCTCTTTTTAGGTCTTGAGGGAATAGACCAAGAAGGTGAATAGCTGGGTCAAATGGTGGTTCCATTCCCAGCTTTCCAAGAAATCTCCATACTGCTTTCCAAATTGGCTGCACCAATTTGCAGTCCCACCAACAATGAGCAAGTGTACCCTTTTCCCCACATCCTCGCCAGCACTTGTTGTTGTTTGACTTCCTAATGGCTGCCAATCTTACTGGAGTGAGATGGTATCTTAGGGTGGTTTTGATTTGCATTTCTCTGACTGCTAGCGATGCTGAGCATTTTTTCATGTGCTTGTTGATTGATAGTATGTCCTCCTCTGAGAATTGTCTGTTCAGGTCCTTTGCCCATTTGTTGATTGGGTTATTTGTTATCTTATTGTCTAATTTTTTGAGTTCTTTGTATACTCTGGATATTAGGGCTCTATCTGAAGTGTGAGGAGTAAAAATTTGTTCCCAGGAAGTAGGCCCCCTATTTACATCTCTTATTGTTTCTTTTGCTGAGAAAAAACTTTTTAGTTTGAGTAAATCCCATTTGTTGATTCTAGTTATTAACTCTTGTGCTATGGGTGTCCTATTGAGGAATTTGGGGCCCGACCCCACAATATGTAGATCGGAGCCAACTTTTTCTTCTATCAGATGCTGTGTCTCTGATTTGATATCAAGCTCCATGATCCATTATGAGTTAACTTTTGTGCATGGTGAGAGAAAGGGATTCAGTTTCATTTTGTTGCATATGGATTTCCAATTTTCCCAGCACCATTTGTTGAAGATGCTATCCTTCCTCCATTGCATGCTTTTAGCCCCTTTATCAAATATAAGATAGTTGTAGTTTTGTGGATTGGTTTCTGTGTCCTCTATTCTGTACCATTGGTCCACCCGCCTGTTTTGGTACCAGTACCATGCTGTTTTTGTTACTATTGCTCTGTAGTATAGTTTAAAGTCTGGTATTGCTATACCGCCTGATTCACACTTCCTGCTTAGCATTGTTTTTGCTATTCTGGGTCTTTTGTTTTTCCATATGAATTTCATGATTGCTTTATCTATTTCTACAAGAAATGCCCTTGGGATTTTGATTGGCATTGCATTAAACCTATAGAGAACTTTTGGTAATATCGCCATTTTGATGATGGTAGTTCTGCCTATCCATGAACAGGGTATATTTTTCCATCTTCTAAGATCTTCTTCTATTTCTCTCTTTAGGGTTCTGTAGCTTTCATTGTATAAGTCTTTCACCTCTTTTGTTAGGTTGATTCCCAAGTATTTTATTTTTTTGGAGGATATTGTGAATGGAGTGTTTTTCCTCATTTCCATTTCAGAGGATTTGTCGCTGATATGCAGGAATGCCTTTGATTTATGCATGTTGATTTTATATCCTGCCACTTTGCTAAATACATTTATTAGCTCTAATAGTTTCTTTGTAGACCCTTTTGGGTCTGCTAGGTATATAATCATGTCATCTGGAAATAGTGATAATTTAAGTTCTTCTTTTCCTATTTTTATGCCTTTAATTTCTTTCGTCTGTCTAATTGCTCTGGCCAGTGTTTCGAGGACTATGTTGAACAGATGTGGTGAGAGAGGGCATCCCTGTCTTGTTCCAGATTTTAAAGGGAATGCCTTCAATTTTTCTCCATTCAGAATGATGCTAGCCTGAGGCTTAGCATAGATTGCTTTTACAATGTTGAGGTATGTTCCTGTTATCCCTAGTTTTTCTAGAGTTTTGAACATAAAGCGATTCTGTACTTTGTTGAATGCTTTTTCTGCATCTATCGAGATGATCATATGGTTCTTAATTTTAAGTCTATTGATGTGGTGAATAACATTTATTGATTTCCGTATATTGAACCAGCCTTGCATCCCAGGGATGAATCCTACTTGATCATGATGCACAATTTTTTTGATATGTTTTTGAATCCGATTCACCAGAATTTTATTGAGGATTTTTGCATCTAGGTTCATTAGAGATATTGGTCTGTAGTTTTTTTTCTTTGAAGTGTCTTTGTCTGGTTTAGGAATCAGGGTGATGTTGGCCTCGTAGAATGAATTTGGAAGTTCTCCCTCTTTTTCTATTTCCTGAAATAACTTGAAAAGTATTGGTATTATTTCCTCTTTAAAGTTTTGTAAAACTCTGCTGTATACCCATCCGGTCCTGAGCTTTTGTTAGTTGGTAGTCTTTTGATGGTTTCCTCTATTTCTTCAATTGATATTGGTCTGTTTAGATTGTCTATATCCTCTTGACTCAATCTGGGCAGATCATATGACTTAAGAAATTCATCCATGCCTTCATTATCTTCTATTTTATTGGAGTATAAGGATTCAAAATAATTTCTGATTATCTTCTGTATTTCTGAAGTGTCTGTTTTGATGTTGCCTTTTTCATCCCGTATGCTAGTAATTTGAGTTCTCTCTCTTCTTCTCTTTGTTAGCATGGCTAAGGGTCTGTCGATTTTATTTATTTTTTCAAAGAACCAACTTTTAGTTTTGTCAATTTTTTCAATTGTTTCTTTTGTTTTGATTTCATTAATTTCAGCTCTGATTTTAATTATTTCTTGCCTTCTACTTCTTTTGCTGTTGTTTTGCTTGTCTTTTTCTAAGATTTTGAGATGAATTATGAGATCATTTATTTGTTGGTTTTTTCTTTTTTTAAGGTATGAACTCCAAGCAATGAATTTTCCTCTTAGAACTGCTTTCAGTGTGTCCCATAGATTCCGATATGTTGTGTCTGTGTTTTCATTTATCTCTAAGAATTTTTTAATTTCCTCCTTAATGTCTTTTATAACCCATTGATCATTCAGTAACCTATTGTTCATTCTCCAAGTGATGCATGATTTTTCCTTCCTTCTTTTATCGTTGATTTTCAGTTTCATTCCATTATGATCAGATAAGATGCATGGTATTATCTCTACTCCTTTATATTGTCTAAGAGTTGCCCTGTGACATAATATATGATCTATTTTTGAGAAGGATGCATGTGCTGGTGAGAAAAAAGTGTAACTGCTTGATGTTGGGTGGTATATTCTATATATGTCAATTAAGTCTAGGTTATTAATTGTGTTATTGAGTTCTATAGTTTCCTTATTCAACTTTTGTTTGGAAGATCTGTCCAGTGGTGAGAGAGGTGTGTTGAAGTCTCCCATGATTATTGTATGGTGGTCTATTAGACTCTTGAACTTGAAAAGAGTTTGCTTGATGAACATAGCTGTACCGTTGTTTGGGGCATATATATTTATGATTGTTATGTCTTGTTCGTGTATGGTTCCCTTGAGCAGTATGTAGTTTCCCTCTTTATCCCTTTTGATTAACTTTGGCTTGATATCTATTTTATTTGATATGAGTATGGACACTCCTGCTTGTTTCCGAAGTCCATATGAGTGATATGATTTTTCCCAACCTTTCACCTTCAGTCTATGTATATCTTTTCCTATCAAATGCGTCTCCTGTAGGCAGCATATTGTTGGGTCTTGTTTTGTGATCCATTCTACTAGCCTGTGTCTCTTAATTGGTGAGTTTAAGCCATTAACATTTAGGGTTATTATTGAGATATGGTTTGTTCTTCCAGCCATATTTGTTTATTTATGTTACTAAACATGGGTTGTTTTCCTCTTTGATTATTTTCCCCCCTTTACTGTCCTACCTCCCACTGTTGGTTTTCATTGTTGTTTTCCATTTCCTCTTCCTGAAATGTTTTGCCAAGGATATTTTGAAGAGAGGTTTTCTAGCTGCAAATTCTTTTAACTTTTGTTTATCGTGGAAGGTTTTAATTTCATCTTCCATCCTGAAGCTTAATTTCGCTGGATACATGATTCTTGGTTGGAACCCATTTTCTTTCAGAGTTTGAAATATGTTATTCCAGGATCTTCTAGCTTTCAAAGTCTGTGTTGAGAGATCAGCTGTTATCCCGATTGGTTTACCCCTAAATGTAATCTGCTTCCTTTCTCTTGTAGCTTTTAAAATTCTCTCCTTATTCTGTATGTTGGGCATCTTCTTTATAATGTGTCTAGGTGTGGATCTCTTATGATTTTGCACATTCGGCGTCCTGTAGGCTTCTAGGATTTGGGATTCTGTCTCATTCTTCAAGTCTGGGAAGTTTTCTCGAATTATTTCATTGAATAGTTGTTCATTCCTTTGGTTTGGACCTCCATACCTTCCTGTATCCCAATGACTCTTAAGTTTTGTCTCTTTATGTTGTCCCATATTTCTTGAATGTTCTGCTCATGGTTCCTTAACATCTTGCTGAGCTGTCTATGTTCTTTTCAAGTTGAAATACTTTGTCTTCATTGTCTGATGTTCTGTCTTCTAAGTGTTCTACTCTGCTGGTAGTATTCTCAATTGAGTTTTTAAGTTGGTTTATTGCTTCCTGCATTTCTAGGATTTCTGTTTGTTTTTTATTACCTCTATCTCCCTGTATAGTTGATCTTTTGCTTCTTGGATTTTTTTATGTAATTCATTGTCGAAGTGATCTTTCATTGCCTGATTTTGCTGTCTAATGTCTTCCTTGAGACTCCAGATCATCTGAAGCGTGTATATCCTGAATTCTTTATCTGACATTCCATCTGCTGCAGCTAATACCTCTTCTAATGTTGAGTTGACCTGCATTGCTTGTGGTCCTTTCTTTCCTTGTCGTTTCATACTGCTCGCGTTTCTTTCTGCTTGGTGAAACTGTTGTGTTTTTGAAATTTTCCCCCTATATATTTATATTACTCTTGTATAGTTGAAAAGTCTCCCTTGCAGGGCGGGTAGCGGCTGTGCTCCTCCTCCAGTTGGTGTGACGTGTCTACCACGCCCGCGGACCCCTGGTGCTGTTCTGCCAGTCGGTCGCAGGTCTGCCTACCTTGCAGGCCCGGGCGGCGGCTCTGCTCTGCCCTTACACCAATTGGGGTGATGTGTCTACCACTCCGGCGGGTCGCTGGGCCTCTTCTGGGCGTGGGCGGCGGCTCTGCTCTACCCCTACTCCAATTGGTGTGATGTAACTACCACGTTGGCGGGCCACTGGGCCTGTTCAGGGTGCGGGCAGTGGCTCTGCTCTGCCCCTACTCTAATTGGGGTGACGTGACTACTACGCCGGCGGGCCTCTGGGCCTGTCCCGGGTGCGGGCGGCGTCTCTACTCTGCCCCTCCTCCAATTGGTGTGACGTGTCTACCACGCCTGCAGACCGCTGGGCCTGTTGTGCCGGTCGGTCGCAGATCTGCCTACCTTGCGGGCGCGGGTTGCGGCTCTGCTCTGCCCCTTCTCCAATTGGGGTGACGTGACTACCACGCCCACGGGTCATTGGGTCTGTTCTGGATGCGGGCGGCGGCTCTGCTCTGCCCCTACTCCAATTGGTGTGACGTGTCTACCACGCCGGCAGGCCGCTGGGCCTGTCCCGCCGGTCGGTCGCAGGTCTGCCTACTTTGCGGGCTCAGGCGGCGGCTCTGCTCGGCTCCTACTGCAGTTGGGGTGAAGTGATACCACGCCGGCGGGTCGCTAGGCCTGTTCCGGGCGTGGGTGGCAGCTCTGCTCTGCCCCTACTCCAATTGGTGTGACGTGTCTACCACCCCAGCAGGCCGCTGGGCCTGTACCGCTGGTCGGTCGCAGGTCTGCCTACCTTGCCAGCTCAGGCGGCGGCTCTGCTCGACCCCTACTGCAGTTGGGGTGAAGTGATACCACGCCTGCGGGTCGCTAGGCCTGTTCTGGGCGCGGGTGGCGGCCCTGCTTTGCCCCTACTCCAATTGGTGTGACGTGTCTTCCACCCCAGCAGGCCGCTGGGCCTGTCTCGCTGGTCGGTCGCAGGTCTGCCTACCTTGCTGGCTCGGGCGGCAGCTCTGCTCGGCCCCCACTGCAGTTGGAGTGAAGCGATACCACGCCGGCGGGTCACTAGGCCCACTCCGGGCGCGGGCGGCGGCCCTGCTCTGCCCCTACTCACATTGGTGTGACGTGTCTACCACGCTGGCAGGCCACTGGGCCTGTTCCGCTGATCAGCCGGTGGTCTGCCTACCTTGCGGGCTCGGGCAGCAGCTCTGCTCAGCCCCACCGCAGTTGGGGTGAAGTGATACCACGCCGGTGGGTCACTGGGGCTGTTCCAGACACAGGCTGCAGCTCTGCTGTGCCCCTCTGGCCCCCACAGCACTCAACAGGATCCGGACCGAGAAGCAGTCTCCGCGGGTTCCCCAGTCTGGGTCAGAGCAGCTCTGGGAGCCAGAATTCGGCCGCCCCGGGCTCCATGTATGTTCTGATAGGAGCAGGCCCCAAGAAGCAGTTTCCGCGGGTTCTTCAGCCCTGGGCCAGAGCAGTTCCAGGAGCCAGAACCTGGCTGCTCTGGGCTCCGTGCATGCTCTGGTAGGAGCAGGCTCCAAGAAGCAGCCTCCACGGGCTCCTTAGCCCTGGGCCAGAGCAGTTCCGGGAGCCAGAATTCGGCCGCCCCGGGCTCCGTGTATGTTCTGATAGGAGCAGGCCCCAAGAAGCAGTTTCCACGGGTTCTTTAGCACTGCGCCTGAGTAATTTGTCTGCGAGACGCAGGCGAATGACAGCCTGAAATTACCTGTTCTATGGTTGAATGAGCTGTGATTAGTCGAAAACAGGGATGATGACGTCAACTCTCCAAGATGGTGGCCGCTGGCTTCCTCTGTGGTCTGACCGGTGGAGAACTGAACTGACCGCTTCCTTCCCCCATCTCAAACCCAGAATTCAGCACTGTGTACAGTGATTGCACAGCTGGCAGGAGCCCACAGAATCCGCAGCGCTGTATCTTTGCATTGCTATCTCTTGCTTCCCAGCGCGTGCTGCGGATTCTAGGCTCGGGGCGATTTGCTGAATAAGCGGCATGACCCTCCGTGCGGACAAATCGCTGGCGTTTGAGCCCCTGTAGCTGATCCTCGTGCGATGAAAATCCTTCCACTAGGTTTTGGAGCACCCCAGTTTTGCTAGAAATTCCTAACAAGATAGTTTTTAGCTGTTCTAACTCATCATTCTTCCGAACAGTGACACGGTACACGGGAGTGATGCACTCCCTTTGCCGCCATCTTCCCCCTCCCCTAGTATGTATATTTTAATAATTTTCTTTTTATTTTAAAATCCCGCTTAACACTTTCTTATGGAGAATTATTTAGAAGATTACAAGGTTGATTTTCAGAGTGTTATGAAGTATCATAAGAGTTTTGTAGGTAAGATACTTCTGACACTAGCAGAATTTTAGTGTGTGATTGACAGAAGTATGGCAATGGACTGAGATAAAGCATACAAATACCTTTATTTTAGGTAAAGAATAAAAAATTTGGCTGCAATAAGATTGGTATCAAATGAGATCACCCCCTAATCCGTGGTGTGATTTTTTCTGGCACTTCCAGCACATTTGTGTTACACCTCCTGACAGAGGTAAAATCCTATTGGGGTCCCCTTGGGCTCCTCCTAGGAGAAAGAACAGTTAAAGTGCACCAGTTTGTTTTTCAAAATTATCTTGTAGGTGACATCATCTCATATTTCTGTATTTCAGCCAAGGTCAACAGATTTTAGAATATACCTTTCTACATGGGTAACCAATATTTAAGCCTGTCATTTCTTTTGTATTTACTGTGGTCATCTTTTGCAGCTCTTTTAAAACTTGTTTGTACTTTGGCTAGGTTATGAATAATTCAGATTATATCCTGCACAAAGAGAGCTTTCTTTAGGATTATATGCCAGATTTTTTTTTTAATGAACATTTAAGTAAAAACCACCATTCCTTCAATGATAGCAGATAAATGTTTTTTTAAATACAGACTTTTAAAAACATCATTAAAAGCACTAATGTTGGGGCTGGGGATGTGGCTTAAGCAGTAGTGCGCTTGCCTGGCATGCGTGCGGCCCGGGTTCGATCCTCAGCACCACATACAAAACAAAGATGTTGTGTCCGCCGATAACTAAAGAATAAATATTAAAATTCTCTCTCTCTCTCTCTCTCTCTCTCTCTCTCTCTCTCTCTCTCTCTCTCCCTCTCTCTTTAAAAAATATTTTTAAAAAAGCACTAATGTTGTAAAACATTTCATTTTTCAAGAATCTAATGATGAAAAGTAAAATAATAAAATTTTGCTGATAAAATTAAGAGAAATTTTTAGTTGTCAATAATTATTTACCTCATTAAGTACTGAGAAAAATAATTAGAAGTTACAACTATGTTCAAAGAAGACTTCACAGTGCCAAACATATATAGGGAGGGAAAAAAAGATGAAAGAAATTTATGAATAGAGGCAAAAATGACAAAATTGCCAAGTTCATAGGGCAAAAAAGCAATTGGATTTCACTGAACCCAATTTGTTTCACCTTGGGCAAGATTCATTTTAATTAGTATGTTTCCTAATACTTGAAAGTTGTAAATAGCTGAGGTACAGTAAAAGGCATAGAAGATGGAAGGTGTGCTCCCTAACATTTGCACTCAGAGATGTTCACAGTGTTTGTTGACATGAGCAAGTGGCATAAACCAATACATTTTAGGAATATGTGTTTTGCTTAAAGCTTTCTAGCTAACTGTCTACATTATGTATTTTTCAACATGTGGATTCTACTGAGTATGGGGACGATTTTCTGGTTTTGATTTTTATAAATAAATACAGCTATCAAACCTATGTATGTGAATGCAACTTACATGTATACAGTTTTTCCTTGGGGAGATACCTGAAATTAAAACTGCTAGAAGGTTTGTAAGCATATGCTTTCTTCTGTAATTAATGTCAAATGTTTATTTCAAAGTAGTTGCATTCACTTAAATAGCAACAGTAGTAAATGAGAGTTTCAACTTTTTTACATCTTTATCAATAATATTGGTTATTTTTCTCCTGAATTTTAGGTATTTTGATGAGTACATATTAAAAGCTATTTTTGTGTGTGTGAAATTGTGTGGACATTTTTTACACTTCTTGATTTTCTAAGCTCTTAATCATATTATCTCCAAATATTATCATTTTTGCCTTCATCTTTTCAATTGTTTCAATTTCTTTCTTTAGCCAGTACTTCCTGAAATATGTTTGTAAAGAGCAATTAAATGCTTCTTATTGCTGACTTCATAGGAAATGCTTCTATCATTTTCTCATCTTGTACACAACTATAAAGATGCTATATGTTTATCATGTAATGTATATGACATTTTATAAATAAATTTATACTGCTGAGTGAATATGGTTTTATTCCTTTATTACATAGTGATTTTAATTCAGTGTGCATAAACTTCATCACATGGCTTTCACCAATATAGGGGCGATTGATTAGACAGTTTATCAACATGAAAGTCAATGACATATTGAACCATCAAATTAAGAATGTGGCATAGTTTATCCTGTCTCCTCCATCTTCTGAAGACAAAGTAGCCTCATTTCAAAATCTGGGTACAGAATATTTCCCACAATGTTGCCACTTTCTATTCTCTAGTCTTATCTAATGTTCTTCTATTAAATTGTTTATATTTCCCTTGAGTTTTATTGGAATTACTTTTTCAATAGATTTCTCATTTTTAGGCTATTGGACATATTACTTCCCCCTGACTTAAATAAATCATCTAATACTTATTTATCTCAAATCCAGTTGAAATATTGGATCCACCTGAAAGCTGTCCTCATCCTTTGCTTGTGTCTGTAGTGCCCTTTTCTATGGTCCTAAATCTTGATCCTGTTTTTTTTTTCCAAACATGTATCTGCTCTTTTTTTAATTTTAATTTTTTAATTTGTTTTAATTAGTTACATATGACAGTACAATGACCTTGTCATATCATACATTTGAATCAGATGGGATAAAATATCTCATTTTTCTGAGTATATACAGGTTGCAGAATCCTGTTTTAGATAATCATTAATCACACCTTTTTTGGATTTGTTGGATTATGTTTAGATCCTTGTTTGGAAAATAAAAGTTTTTGAGATGAATCATAGATTATGCCTCTTTTCAATTCCAATTTTTATTATTGATTTTTAAAATTTATAAATGTTTTAATAAGTATTTTTGAATTAATATAATTTCTGAGAACCTTTATCCACATTTGTTGATCTGATCCCTGTACATCTGCAAACCGGCTCTTATAATGCTTAGACTAAGAAAAAATGTAAGGCTTATCAGCTAAACTATGAACTAAATTTTGGGGAAATAAAGCCTGAATCTGATGGGTCTATATCTTACGTGTGTGTGAAAAAAGTTTCCATTATTCTAATAAATTTTAAGGGTTCCGTCTATAATATCAAAAGATATTATATAAAAATTACTTTTGAGAGATTAATTGCTGAGGACATTTCCCCCCCATGACAAATATAAATGGAATATTTTCCTTGGATTCTACTGTAGTCATTTAAACAAAGAGTATCCTCCAACAAGAGTTCTTTGAAAACTGTATATGTATATAACAGAAAAAAATATGATTAGTTATGTAAAACAGATTAGTGGACTCCATGGCAGCGCATATTATTTCAGTAAGAATTAGTTCAAAGGCAACTGATACTTAGGCTAATAAATCCTTATAATTTGAAAATCTCATTGACATATGCACACTATATTATTGTTTCATCAAGACCCAGCTGCTGAATGTTACATTCAGTAATACAGAAAAAGTAGAAGAATAGCTCCTGTAACTCTCATTTACTCTATAATCTTTGGGTCAGCTTAATTTCATGTTCTGCTTTGGAAGAGCTTATTCACAGTTCTCTCTAATTAGTGTGGAGAGAATCGAATTCAATACAAAAAAAACAAACAAATGAACAAACAGTGCCCTCCATATGCACTGCCACTAGAATTCACCTAGAGCTTTTAACTGCATATTCACTTCTAACTTCTGGATATAATTTCCTTATGCTTTTGTACAAAAAGCACAGATGTTGGCTAGGCATGGTGGCACACACTGGTCATCACTGTATCTCTGGAAGCTAAATTGATAGGATTGCAAGCATAAACCAGCTTCAGCAACTTAGAGAGGCCCTAAGTAAATTAGTAAGATCTTGTATGAAATAAAAAATAAAAAGCTCGGGATGTGGCTCAGTGGTTAAATGGCTCTGGGTTTAATCCCTGTAACTAACTAACTAACTAAATAAATAAATACATACATACATACATACCTATATTCCTTTCTATCAAACAGTTGTTATAGTTTGTTTTTTAAAACTAATGTTTATTTTAATGTTTCTTTTTTCTGCATTTGTTAAAATTTAAATGTCTTAGATATTTACTTGTATAGGTAATTGTTTTCATTTGTATTATCTTTATAGAATTTGATTATCCCATTTGTACTTTTTCTCACAGAAGTGTTTGTACTTAACAGTGTTTCTCTCACAAATGTATACCTAGTGTTAGAAAAGGAGGTTTTCTTTGTCGATAATTTTTATATGCATGAGTTAAAAGCTGTAAAATAAATTTTTCAAAGTAAACATCAAAAAATTATGAAGTAGTTACAACTGTTCAAATGGAGAAATATTACATAAAGTAATGCCTTAAATTGATAATTTACTCA
Organism: Spermophilus citellus; assembly: GCF_964194105.1. NCBI lineage: Eukaryota > Metazoa > Chordata > Mammalia > Rodentia > Sciuridae > Spermophilus > Spermophilus citellus. The sequence goes on along the minus strand of NC_138189.1, from coordinate 90,846,725 downwards.
GAGCAATATGTGATGATTCCCCAAATTTGCTAAATGTTCACAAACTCTTAATATACAACAAATTCACTGGATTGATATTTTTTCCTACTTTTATTAAATGGCCATGTCCAAGAAAATTTAGAAATGATAATGTAAAAGTCACAGGAAATTTGTTCAAAGATTAATTATAGGGCACTAATCGATAATATATATATATATATATATATATATATATATATATATACACACACACACACACACATACACACACACATACATATTATATATTTCAAGTATCATATATATATATGTATGTATATATATGTATATACCAAAGACTAAAATTTTAATTTTACATGATTTATGCTCTATAAAATATTTTATGGCAATTTCATATCATAAGGTAGAGACTTTAAAACAGGTAAAAGACAAATGCAGAATATGACCACCAATTCAATAGATCATTAAAAAGCAATTACTTTTTCAAATATGTACCAAATGGATGAGATATGCATTAATATGAAAATCACATAAATAAGAGAAGTAAACAGAAAAGAGAAAATAATTGCTTTTCAGCAAAGCTTTAGTAGGAGTAAAGTAAAGCAGTCACAAAGAAAATCCTGCAGCTTACAAAACAATTTGCCATTGCAGCGATTAATTTCTAGTTTATAATGGGTTTTATTTTCACACTTTGAAGTAATACATTCATTTCATGCCCAATTTATACCAAAGTCATATACAGAATCCCTTATAAAGATAAGGCAGAGTTATATTTTGCCTTATCTTTGAAACTATATTAGCATGAAATTCTGTAAAACTGGAAGATACTAACACAATTCACCAATGAATTCTGTTTTAGGTACCTGATAGACACAAAAGATTATCATTTTATGGCTTATATAGTTTTTGATCTTCTCAACTAGTATAGATGAATATTATCTTGGTCAGTTCATGTCAATTCCCAAAATTTGGATGGCTTTAAGTGTTTATATAAAGTCTTTACTTAATCATCAAAACAGTACTTGAGGTTCCTTAGAATGCAAGCTGAAAAATACAAAGCCTGATTTATCTGAGAGCCCCTTCTGGTGTTGTTCATCTGGTAAGGATTCTGTGCTTATCAAGTTCTAATTACTGCTAATATATATGCGCAGTATATGCCATATATGTATACTATTAATGCTTTGGATATATATGGATTTTTATAACATTGAAATGACTGTTCTTTTTTCTTAAACTTGATGATGAACAATTTTTTTTAATAACTGTATTTTATTTATTTATATGTGGGGCTGAGGATCAAACCCAGGGCCTTGCACGTGCGAGGTGAGCACTCTACCACTAAGCCATAACCCCAGCCTCAAGTGAACACTTTTTAATAGATCCTGTTTTTTTTTAAATTTCTATATTCCATAATTTTCTGAGTAACAAAAGACTACTTCCATGATACAACAAATATTTGTAGGGTGAATAAATGAAAAAATGTACAAAGCAGTAATATACACATAAAAGAGAATTATATGTAATTTAAAAATATTAAGATTGTTTTGTTAGAGACATATACCCACTTTTTCTAATGAGTTTTGGAATACAGAAAATATATAGTAATATGTGGGTATAAATTTGCTTGACAAGTTTTTAATACAATATGGATAAATGCTAGAGCAAATGGACATATTTAGGGAAAAAGCAATAAGCCTTTCTTATACCAGCACTGTTTTCACACTGTATGCAAAAGTTAGTTGAATATAGATCAAGGATTTAAACATATGATGTAAAGTTCTAAAATTTTTAGAAGAAAACTTAGTACCATATATATTAATCAACTCAAACTTATTTTTGAACTTATCAATAAGATTATAAATCCCTTAGAGAAAAACATGAAGAAATTTTTAGATACAACAACCAAAACCTTAGCCCATCATGGAAGGAACTAATAAGTGGATCTTTATCAAAAATAAAAAGTTTTGCTTTGCAGAAGTCTCTGGATGGAAGATAAAAGAAAAATAACAAATTGGAATAAATTATTGGCAAATCACATAGCAGAAAAATTCTTATATCTAGAATATACGAATAACTCAAAATTTAGCAATTAAATGTAACAACTCAGAGAATAGGCAAAAGACATAAATAGGTTTTTCCCAAGAGGAGTTATAGAAGGCAAATAAATATGTGACAGCATCATTAGCCACTAGGAATTTTAAACTAGAATCATAATGTAATATCAGTATATACCAGATATATACTGCAGATATTTTAAAAAATTAAAAACCAAAGAAAACAAAAACCCATTATGACAATGCCAAATGCTGTCAGAGATATGGAGTGAGTACCTCATATGTTGACAGAGGGATTACATAGCAATATAGCATGTGTGGAAAATATTTGATAGTTCTTCATAAACTAAATACGCACTTATTATACACCTGAATGATTATACTCTTGAGTGTTTATCCCAGAGAGATAAAACCTTAAATTCCCACAAAAATCTGCACATCAATATAACCAGATCCTAAAAGAAGAAATAAAATATTATCTATGGGAACTTTATTTGTAACTCCCTTCTCCCATAGTAAGAAGATTATTATCTGGTTATTCTGTTTTTACTTTCCTGATTAGTCACATTACCATTACACTATCAGTTACAGTACTGAATTCACACTGAATTCACAAGTAAACAATGCCTGGTTATATCTGCTGCCTTTACCAGTTCTTTTGAGTTCTGTATTTTGGCTCTAATAACTTACACTGGGCTCTTCTTACTAAGTCCACTTCCTGCCCTTGTAAACATCCTCACATTTCACACACCAACATATCACAGATGCCATTCTATGAATGTAAATGCAAGTAGTAGTCTCTCTGAGCCCTACACAGAGCCTCATAACACGTCTAAAACACACATTGGTCCCAAATACTGCATCTTCCTTTCAGAATTGACTGATGTCCTGTTATAACAAAATAATGAAATTCATTAGTACTGAGGAACATCCAGAGCATTGCTGACATAGCTTAAAATCCTAGGTAAATTTGAATCCACCTATCTTAGCTAATGTGTTAGAAATTCACTTTGCCCTTTACAATTACTATTCTTTCCATATTATGCTCTCCTGACCATAGTGTTTGTCCTTCCCTATCTTCTATTTCTCAATTTATATCACTGCACCTTCCGGACTTTCTATCTTATGGAAGACAAACTCAAGTTACTTCTTCCTTCCACATTCGCTTTATCTCCTTGTCACAATGGCAACTGGCAGTTAGGTTCTACTACCTGTACTCTTAAGGCAAAATTATTTTTCTCCCATACTTTTGTAACTAAAAATTGAAAGTTGGAGTATCAGATATGCTTGCTTGATATCCAAATTTGCCTTTCTTTTTTTTTTTTTCTTTTTTGGTTGGGGACTGAACTCAGGGACACTTAACCACTAAGTCACATCCCCTGCCCTTTTTTTATTTTATTTTGAAACCCGGTCTCACTGAGTTGTTTAGGGCCTTGCTAAACTGCTGAAGCTGGCTTTGAACTTGAAATCCTCCTGCCTCACTCTTTTGAGGTACTGGGGTTCCAGAGGTGTGCCACCATGCGCGCCCCAAAGTTGCCTTTCTGTCTCTTCTCTTCCATCTTTTTATAAACTAACCTTCTTCTTTAGTATTCTTACCACCCAATTACAGTACCCTTGTAAATATTTTTATTATTGATAGGTAAATTTGTCCTCAGATACTACAGAATTTGAATCCTACATTGTTTTCATTCCCTCTGTACTTAAATACTTGCCCACATGTTTTTCTGACCTTGAATTCTATCTAGAATTTTAAACATAACATAAACTTTTAGCAACTAAACAGTTGTAAAGTCACTGAATCTTTCCCCATGTCTATTCTGACGGCTACCCATGAACCTTTGATAACATGAACAACTGTATCATATCTATACAATATAATATTATCTTCCCATATTACTTCTTCCTTTCCATCTTTTTCCCCAATTACCACCACCATAAACTTATTTGGTCTACTGGGAATTGCAATTCTAAATTGGACATCTCAATTGCTTCTTCTTCCTCCTTTTGTATTTATCAATTCTATTTTTATTTTGATGAATTTTTAAATTTATAACTTAATTTTGTTTCATTTACTTACACCACCAATTATTTTTTTCTATCTTAAGTATTTTTTTTCAGTTTTCTAACCATGGCTACTTATTTCATCACTCAAGTACTGTCACAAAAAAACTTTAAATTAATTTTTCCTGTTGTCCAATTTTTTTAACACTTCTGGAAAATACTTTGGAAACTCCAAATATTTACTCTCTTTGAGTCTGAAGCTGCTGAATACTTACTTCTACAGTAAATCATATGAACTTGAGATTGTTGTCACCATAAAATTTAAGTGTCCAACCTCACGTTTGCCCTCAATATTATAGGACAACCTTCTACTTCTCCATCGGGTCTCTTTCTCATTTTTCACAACTGCTATTTCAAAAATTTCCAACCACTTTAAACTTCTGACCCTACCAACTGTACTCTAACACCTTAGCAAATAAACTTTCCACATATCTAGAAAATATGTACAAATTCCCTGCCATTAGATCTACAAATTTGCTTGAATTGACAGTGGTTAATCTACTTTATATTACTTGTATTTGGCTCATGTGCTGAATGCCAACTTACATATGGCAATAGTACTAAGTATTATGTATAAGTTAATAGTATTTTATTGGCAATAAGTTCAGCAATTTTTATGAGTTTTAAAAAATTTTTATAATTGATAGTAATTATTTAGGAAGGAAAATATTTCTTTGGCAAAATAAACGTAAGTATTCATGTATAAAGAGATGCTAATGATTGCTGGATTTAGATGAAATGTTAACAGATACTCTGTTTTCAATATTCTATTACATATTTCACATTTTTTGAACAAAAAAATAGAAAGTTAATATTTCTTGACCCAAATTTTTCTACCACATTTTTCTGGATCATAGGCAAACTAAATTTTATATATATATAATACATTGCTGCTCATTTTCCTTATATGCCATGGTTATATAGATTTCATCCCCAAGGATCTACTGAAAGTTACCATTAATTTGCTTATTGTTATAGATTGTTTCAATTCCTATTTAAACTGCAAGTTGATTATAATAATTGTGAATAGTGAGATTCTTGATTTTAATGGTAGTCCCAAAGAAAGTGTGTTTATATAATTCTTACCATCACAGTTGAAGAAGTCTATATTTGGGCTGGGCTATCCAGAGAAATAAAGCAAAGAAGATAGAGAATCATTTTTTAAGAACTGGTTCATGTACATTATGTAAAAATGTGAATATGTAACAGATGTGATTCTGCAATCTGTATTTGGGGTGAAAATGGGAGTTCAAAACACAATTTGAGTCAAATGTATGAAAGATGATATATCATGAGCTATGTAATGCTTTAAATAGTCAATAAAAAAAAGAGAGAGAAAAAAAAAAAGAACTGGTTCATGTGATTGCAGGTAGGGGGAAATTTGAAATCTGTGCATCAGGACCACAGGATAGAGACCCTGGGAAGAATAGATGTTTCAGACTCAAGTTCAAAGGCAATCTCAAAGTAAAATTCTTTATCAGGTGAACTCAGCATTTGTCTCTTGAGACCTACAGTTTACTGATAAGGATCAGGCTCACATACTGTATGTGCTCTTTACTCAATGATTATGGACTTAAATTGTCATCACATCTAAAAAATATCTTTACAGCAACATTTATACTGGTGTTTGATCAAACACCTGAGCATCATAGCCTACCCAAGCTGACACACAAAATTAACCATCTCAAATGTTTAATTCTGTTAAATTTTGTGCAAAATATTTTAATTTTCATAGATTTCAAGGTATGGGAATATCTTTATTGTCTATCTGTACCATTATCATAAACAGAATTCCTAGCATTTATTTTATAAATTTTGTTATTTGCTGTGTTGTGTAGGCAGACTGGCATTTCTTTATATGACTAAATTTGTAAGGATTGCTCTATTTCAATTCAGTGCAATTAATTTGTTATCAGTTCATTGAATAGGGAATTGATATCTTCTTTTCATTTGTCTTACAGGAAATAAAACTGTATATACTATAAAATATTTTAAATAAATCAA